>NC_134236.1:72449963-73699130 GCF_965152275.1 Natator depressus
CTTCCAAATGTAAAATAAGTGGGCTAATTTGTCATCCTATAATGACATTTACATCTAAATTGTCCATATTAGATTATACATTGCTTTTGTTTCCATTTACAGATTCTAAGATACAGGCTGGTATAATTCCAAGGAATCTACAACAGTGGGGCCAGAAATGCCAACAGCTACACAATGTACAGTACCTTCGTCCAATGATGAATCCGAACACCATGAAGACCAGAATGATGGTGCCTGCCACAGCAACCACAGCTATGATAATGACAGGATTCTGCTCACTGGAAACGGCTGTGGCTACAAACAGAGCAAAGAGCTAAAGATTAACTCAAAATATACTGTAGAAAGGAACTGCAAAGGTTAAATAAACCCTCATAAATCACAGACAGATAGTTTACCTCTTCTGTAACCTGAAACTTTGTACAGACATTAAATGTTACGATAATGTTGGTCTAAAAGAAAGGCATCTATCCTAAGTTCATCAGAAATGTTGGGTGAGTTAATGAGTATCCAAGGGGAACAGGACTTTAGAAGTGAGGTGTTTTAGTTGAAAGCATACAATAACTATTTTCTAGGACTGGATCCAACCTAAAGGAGCCCTATGTGCATCAATTTCTGAATCATCACGTTTTTCTCCCATCTTGATCATTTTCATCACTATAATTATTGTTACTATTATTTATCATTTGTTTCCAGATGCACCCACCGTACTAGGTGCTTTCCAAATGCAAGAGAAAACACAATTCTTGCTTCGAAGGACTTACATTCCAAGAAATCTGCACATTATTCCATTATTTTTTTACGCAGTGACTCTACTATTGTTAATATATATGTCACATTAATGTAAACTGAGGATATAAGCACTCTACTTGAGGAACCTCTCTTTGAAATGTATGTAGCTTGCTCGCCATATATTGAGAGGGCCACATGCTCAGAAAGGGTAAATCAACAGAGCTCTACTGAAGTCAATGGAGTTGTGCTGATTTACACCACTGATGATCTGGCCCATGAACTTTAGACTCAAGTAACAGATGTCAGGCAACATTGTTGAAAAATAATTCTGGAAGTGAGTCATTTGGAGGCAGTGGAGGGATAAGAGCAAGAAAGTGTGGCACTGGCTTATTAAATACATCTGAGGTGGTATTTTTATATGATTAAGACTTTGTATTGTTAACTAAAAAAGAATGGCTGGAGTCAGGGCCTTGTGAGTTCCACAGATCTGGGGCCACTGAAATAACCTCAAAATCAGGTTCCTGTTCCAGAATTCCCATGGAAACAAAACTCACATATTCTTTGCTCTGTTTGGCAGCAGGCGAGCCGAACAGCATGATTCCTCTGCTTCTTACAGTGGTCAGTACTAGTTGCTTCAAAAGAAGGTGCAAGAAACCACTCAGTAGGCAGTTATGGAATAAACTGCCAATAAGGGAACTTTCTTCCTAACCCTCTTAAGTTTGGAGAATGTTTATTCCCCAAACAATGAGGATACAAACCCCTTCCGAACTATATTTTTCAAACTTCCTATCTCATCTAACTGTGGAAGATCTCATTATTTGTATACATGTCCACTCTTTAATGAAATACTCACATGAAATATCTGTTGCACAGTGCATAACTTTTAAAGAGAGGAAATGACTCCTCATGTTGGGAGCACTGCTCTGGAACTGAGGAAACCTGGGTTCATAGAATATCAGGGTTGGAAGGGACCTCAGGAGGTCATCTAGTCCAACCCCCTGCTCAAAGCAGGACCAATCCCCAACTAAATCATCCCAGCCAGGGCTTTGTCAAGCCTGACCTTAAAAATATCTAAGGAAGGAGATTCTACCACCTCCCTAGGTAACGCATTCCAGTGTTTCACCACCCTCCTAGTGAAAAAGTTTTTCCTAATATCCAACCTAAACCTCCCCCACTGCAACTTGAGACCATTACTCTTTGTTCTGTCATCAGCTACCACTGAGAACAGTCTAGATCCATCCTCTTTGGAACCCCCTTTCAGGTAGTTGAAAGCAGCTATCAAATCCCCCCTCCTTCTTCTCTTCTGCAGACTAAACAATCCCAGTTCCCTCAGCCTCTCCTCATAAGTCATGTGTTCCAGTCCCCTAATCATTTTTGTTGCCCTCCGCTGGACGCTTTCCAATTTTTCCACATCCTTCTTGTAGTGTGGGGCCCAAAACTGGACACAGTACTCCAGATGAGGCCTCACCAATGTCGAATAGAGGGGAACGATCATGTCCCTCGATCTGCTGGCAATGCCCCTACTTATACTGCCCAAAATGCCATTGGCCTTCTTGGCAACAAGGGCACACTGTTGACTCATATCCAGCTTCTCGTCCACTGTAACCCCTAGGTCCTTTTCTGCAGAACTGCTGCCGAGCCATTCGGTCCCTAGTCTGTCGCGGTGCATGGGATTCTTCCGTCCTAAGGGCAGGACTCTGCACTTGTCCTTGTTGAACCTCATCAGATTTCTTTTGGCCCAATCCTCTAATTTGTCTAGGGCCCTCTGTATCCTATCCCTACCCTCCAGCGTATCTACCTCTTCTCCCAGTTTAGTGTTCTATTCCTGGCTCTACCCCTGCCCTGTTGGGAGACCTTGAGCAAGTCATTTCAACTTTCTGGGTTTCCCTTTCCCCACCTGTAAAATGGGGATAATGACACTAACCTGCTTTGTAAAGCACTTTCAGATCTACTGAGAAAAAGCGCTAAATAAGGATGAGATGTTATTAAAGGTAGTCATGGGTAACTATGATTTGGGTAAGCTTTGACAAGCCAAAGGGTTGAAAAGTTATGGAGATGCCTGATGGACTACCCCTGTAGTGGATAACAGGAATATATGGAGATGGACTTAAACTTCTAACTGCCAATTATGGAGTAGTTATTTGCATTAACCACTCCTTGATGGCCACAGTAATGGCAGATGATAGAGTTTCCTATCAAAGCCCATAATTTTGAAATGCTTATTCTAGACCAAATATATTCCACTTTGCATGCTTGTGAAATAGGTAACTCATTCCAAACTACATTTGGATCACTGGAATATTAAATAATTGATTCTGATCCCAGTTCATCCCCCCCTTTCTCCCCACACACAGTGGAATCGTGTTTAAGAAGGGTTAAAACAGGCTCCCCGCAAAATCTTTCTTTGATACTGAAGTCTTCAAGTGTGTATATCCCCCTCTAAGAGCAGACATCCCTGTCTAATGCTCTATCTGTGGTGAAAGATCCCTCAAACAGTGTGTGGTCTGATAAAAGCAGGAAGGTTGTAGCTCTACTTCACAGATGTCTGCATACTTTCACAAATATTTTGTTTCTTTTTTTCCTATCAAAATTTTGATAAAAATACCAATATATCCAGTTTTTCAACCAGCTCACTACATACTTCTGTTTGAATTCAAGAGTACAATTCAGGAGCACAATATAGTCCATATACTTATTGGAATAAATAGTGCACATGAACCTCTTCAGATCCGCTGGCTGTAATTGATTTAAACCATCTTCAAATAAATCCAATAAATCAAAAGACAAAATGATAATTTGAGGGACATCGTGTAGATTTATAATGCTCCCCTGAGGACTTGTATCTCTACAAACCAATGAATAATGATTCATACACTTTGATCTGTGACATGCAGAATACACATATCTTGCTTTACAGATAATCTTAAACTTTTTTTATACAAATATGTACAGCATAAAAATTTGTGTGTGTTTACTATATAAAGAGTCTCCTTCTCCCAGCACTGAAATGCTGCCATCCAGAAGGGAAGATAATATCTGTTTTAGTGAGTACAGCACCACTGCTCACACAACAGTTTGGGATAATAAGTGAAAACACTTTTGAAACTTGATAGAAAATTTAGGCGGGCAAAATATATTTATCTGAATGTGGATGCTGAACACCAGGGTTATCATCATCACTATTTCAAAAATGTCATTCACGGGATCTGATCTCTTCAGCCAGATCTAAGAACCAGCTCCAGAAATCATGTGGAAGACAGCACCTCCAGCATTAGAGTGGCTAGGGTGACCAGATAGGAAGTGTAAAAAATCAGGGACACTTTTTTTTCGAGAAGAGGGTATAGTTGCCTATACAGGAAAAAGCCCCTAATATTGGGAAGTCCAGTCACCCTGACAGTGGTCCACCACCACTACTACAGAACACTGGTGTGCTTCTCGCTTTGATGGGAGTCACATACAAAATTATCTACTCAGCTCCCTGAAGCATTGTGAATTTTCTTGGAGGTCTCCCTTCTAAATGCTGCCAAAGCCTCAATTAGATTAAATTATGAAATAGAGTCAGAGTTTAAAGCCAGAAGGGACCACAAGAATATGTCTGCCCTTCTGTACATCACAGGCCACCAACTTCACCCAGCACCCGCACACTAAACCCAACAACAGAAGCGAAACCGAAGTGCTACAACCCACAGGAGACTAGACTTTTCTGTCCATAGGCAGAGAACAGGAGGGACCGAGGGGCACGATGCCCAAGGCCCCAGCACTGGCAGGGAAATGATAAAGTAAGATATACTCAGATAATACTTGAAAGTGACCCATACCCACATGCTGCAGAGGAAGGCAACCCCTACTCACCAAGGTCACTGTTAATCTAACCTGGGGAAAATTCCTTCCAGAACCCACATATGGCAAACGGTCAGACCCTGATCATGTGAACAAGAACCTGCCAGCTAAGCACCTGATAGAAAGAATGCTCAATGCCACTTCAGAACCCTGGCCCACCCCACCCAATGTCCCATGTTCACACATGGCTATCCCTGATGCTTCAGAGAAAGGACATAAATAAACCCTAAATGTATTGGGGGAGAAAAAATCCGTCTCAAAGTGAAATTTTTTTTAAATTGAGGAATTGAGGTCTACAACATGGACTATAAACATGGAGAACCTCTTCTTGATTGGTCAACCAAAATGAAACAGATTACAGACACTAAATTAGAGACATTGATAATTAGAACTTAAATACCAAGGTGATGGGTGCCTAAAACAGAGAGAATCATAAATAAGGACTAAACATTGAATTTATTTGCCAAAAATATATTCAAAGCAAAGTCTATCAACAGACTGGCTAAAATGGAAAGAATATGATGTGTTATAATTTGCACTGAACTTCATTTTCACAGTCTTCCATTTTTTCAAACAAATAAAGGTCAGCGGCAAGACCTAACTATAAACTTCTCATGGTTGTAATACCTAAATACAATTAAAGTCAGGCACTGAATGTGTATCTTGGTACAGAAATTCTGCAAAGCATAAAGAAATACCACACTTAACATACTAAATCCATGGCTTTTTCACCTTGCAAGCAATGGCAGGCTACATATTCTGGCTCCATGAGGCTGACCTGTTTGGCAGAAAGGTCCACCTGAAGCAGATGACCCAAAACAGGGAAACCTTTGCTTTAGAGGCAGCAGAGTTGTGGAGCTGTCAGGTAGGTAGTTTGTGTAAGGGATCTCACTGTTTCTAGAGCTCAGTGACTAACATTCTCAGGCTCCTCACTCTTCTGCTTCCTCTCCCATCTGGTCCCACAAAAAGTGCAAGAATTGCTGTAGTCCTGCAGTCCTCATTATATGTAGCTATGTGGTGGTGAGGGGTTAGGAGGAAAAGAAGGCTATGTACTTCTTAGAAAAAATTAAATGATCTGGCAAAGTGTGAGTAGAGACACACTCCCTATTATTGGAAAGTCCTGTGGGGTCCTCCCTCTTTCCACCGATCTCCTTTTATGTGGGGAGAGCAAAGGGTAGTATTTGGGCCAAACATCCCTTCTCTCTATAGAATGGGGCCATCAGACAGAGGTAACCCAATAACTTACAATTCTTCCCTGGCTATCTATAGCACTATAATTACTAGTATTATGGTAAAACACAATAGGCAGCTCATCACCCATACCAAAATACAATGGTAGTAATTCATATCTTCCCAAAATATAAGATTTCATCCACAAAAAAATGCTACGTTAGCACAAACTCCATCCTTTCTAGTTCAGATAACACTATAGTATATCATTTTTTCCTACTAAAAATGTTAATTGCCTTCAAACGTGAATACATTTTACCTGTGGCTTCCTCTAATGTGGCAACATCTAGTCTGGGACTATAATTTCCATAACCAGCAGCAGTAAAAGCACGAATCTGGAAAACGTACACTGTTCCTGGTTTCAAATTATTAATGGAAGCTGAAGTGGACTTGGTTTTTACTGTTGAATAAGTCCTCTCTCTTTGATCCTAGAAACAATAAGACAAAGGATGAAGTTATATTTCCAGGTCAGATTTCATTATTGTTGCACACAAGCAACTGACAACTGGTCCTGGCAGTTTATTTCAACTTGCTGTGGTTTTTTCCCCCCTTATAAAGAATGTAGCACACTCTGTGGAGCATTACAACACTGTCATTTCATTCAGGGGTTCTTAAAATGACATAAAATTTAAATGGGAAGCACATGCTGTTAGTCATAAAAATCCAGAGATAAAATGATTGCCTTTGTGCCTCATTTCCTCAGATTCTGAGGAACAGTTTGATCATCAGTAAACTCCAAAGAAGTTCTCTGTTGGTTGAGGAACAACATTAAAATGGTATCTTCACAACTCAGCTCCTACATTTAATGAAAACAATTTCTCGTATTGTTCCACAGTAAATAGTTTTTATCCTGAACCCCTTATTCAGACAACTCTGACTGTCCTCAAAAGAGATAGGAAGCGCTCTATTTTCACCAGAGCAGTGCTACTTGCTTTCTTTTCTACAGCTTTCTACATCTATTTTAGTGCCAATAGCGATCTACCAGATACTGGACCAAACATGGAGGTCCTTGACTATTAACGCAGATTTCACTCAGGCAAATTGACATTGATTCCATTCCATAACGTAAAACAGATTAAAAACGGAATAAGGAGTTCAGGATTTGGCCCAGAAAAAAATAAAAATAGCAATATCTATACATAATTATTCATTTTTTAAATGCTACACAAGCTGTATCAGAAACTATAAAATAATTCAGATAGCAACCCATACAAGGCATTTGCTGGGCCAAATTCTCTTTCCGTGTAGATGTGGGCAACTCCGTTGATTTCAATGGCATTTTGCCCAACTATACCAGTGGAGAATTCTGTCCACTGTATTTCAGTATAACAACAAAGCCCTTGTGTTGAAATATAGCTTTTCATATGATGTGTCAGATTTCTTGTACAAGATGTGATAATGCCTTCTCCCATGGTTTGTCCACCCTGTCTTTTGAGTGAACATGTCAGATAGTGTAGAAATATTTTTTCATATCTTCCCCAAGAGGAAATCAATCTATAAGCATGGTTAGGGATGGTGAAATGTGTGTGTATGTGGGGGGAAGGAGAGGAAAGGGGATGCGGAAGGAGAAAGAAGCAGAAATACCAGGAAATGGTGAATAGTACTGTAAACATCAGTAGAACTTCAGAAGTTCAGAGTTTGGGTTCAAATACATAAACTAAGCTTATTTGAACTTTGAAAACCTCTTGAATTTGGGGGAAAAAGTGGGCTAGAAATCTCACAAGAACAGGCTTACTTGTGAGATTTCTGGCACTTCCAGTTCCAGCCCTAGCCAGAAATCAGACACGAAGAAACACTTATCAGAACATGTCAGAACCTTTGAAACTTTTGTTTGGTTCTAAAACAAGGTGAAAGTTCAGGAAATTATATAACTGTGTGACTCTTCCTGTAAGCAAGAGTCAGACACACATTTCAAATTAAAATACATTTGCTTGTACATGCATGTGAGCAGTCCCACTGAATTCAAAAGACTACTCCCAGCTGCAAAGTTTAGTTTCTGAGTGAATATTTGCAAGATCAGATCCTTAGTCTTGAATTCTCATTAATTAATTTAATTTTAATTTATGACTGGCAGATATTTCCCTTATAGCAATGATTTAATACATTTATTGCCAATCTCCTGTTTGCACAACTCACTAAAACAACACAAATATATTGAATAAATTATAAAAATCATATTCTCATGAGTCCTATTCACAAAAAGCTAAATGTTTTGTGATTTCATCGAGCATTTTCAGTGTTTTACGAAGACCAATGATGATTTTTACAGGCAAGAAACTATTTAGGATATGTAAAAAATAACACTGTTTAGTCACTGGTAAACATTTGAAGACTTGGAATTTATCCAAGATAGAATTTCACTGTTGTGGGTCTGTGAAAAAATGATTTAACTTGTAGAAACAGTAAAATTTCTATTGCAAGCTATAAAAATTGAGGTATGCAGCTCTCTGACAAGTGTTGTAATAAGAGTAATTAAACCAAGTAACTCAGAGTTATGATCATTAAACTGTCTACCTTTTTACTCTCCTTTCTAACCCATGTAAAAATAATCAGATAAGTATATTTGTGTTATTCAGCACAGAAAACTAGATGAGACATTTGATATTGGATACAATCTGGTCTCAATTTAATTGTATGTTACCTAGAAACTTGACATACTCAGCTCTGAAATAAATATAATGATTAGCTTAGATATGGAGTTAAAATACATCCTCAACAGTGATCACAAAAGAGCTCCTTCCTTTATTATATCTTAATTCAGCCTTTTTTTAGAAGCTTTTCAGCATTAATTAATATCTTGCATGTATAGAGCATTTTTTTAACAGAGATTATGGATAAAATCCTGGCCTCAGTGATGTCAATGGCAAAGCAACCCTCATCTTCACTGGGCCCAGGAGTTCACGCTACATATACAAGGATAACTTCACCCATCATGGAAATGCAACCACTTTCTACCAACACATTATTGAGAGCTTTTAGGGGAGCAAGTGAAAAATAATTCATCCAGCTGACATTTCAGGGAAAATGGATGAAGATTTGAGACATCAGGTCTAACATGCCCAACTCTGCAAAAGTGCCATAGGTTATTTTATTACCAAAAATGATCTGGAGCTTTGTTTTATGTCTGATCTCAACAGCACATTTCCAACAGCCTAGAAGTATTAAAAAAAAAGGGAGAAGAGACAGAAAAGTCACAAGTCTCTTGCAAAAACATTCACAGTCCTGCTTACTGTAATCATATAAAAACAAGCAAGATAAGCATGCTATCGAGTGGATGTTTTCATTTGTGTAATATACAAATACAATATACAGAACCTATCATAATAATAAATTAATGGGATAGGAAGACAGTTATTAAAAATCAACTACAACCTGAAATGACACCAACAGATAATAGCTGGTATAATTACCATGGCATTAAAATTTGCCCATGGAAGAGTGGGATGACATGATGCAAACAGCAAATTGTTGTGCATTTCACATGCACTTACTTTCTCGTAATACTTGATTTCATATTCAGTGATGACTCCATTAGGATGTTCTGGTTCCTGCCAGGAAAGCTCCACGCTCCTCTGCAGCACTCGCTCTTTCATTACTTCGCTAACTTGCGAGGGAGCTGTTTGGACGAGATGTGTCAATAAACCATGAGCAAATTTGCTGGATGTCTCAAATCAAATGTCACTACCGATCAGTCCCATGCTGTGCCACTTTCATTAAGGTAAAGAAAAGCACCTTTTCATAGCTCACAATTCAAAAGTTAATGAATATTCAAGCAGAACCTTATTACTGTTCATAAACCATAATAGAAATCTAAATTAAAGTGCAAACAGCAACAAGATAGCATTGTTCAAGCTAGTGCAAAACTGGAATTGATAGGATCAGAATGACAATTAAGCAAATGAATTCTAATTAAGCCAGGGAAGTAGGTTTTCAGATTAATCTCCTGTGGTAAATTAAGAGTCCAAATATTTATTACATGTGTTTTGACAACACTTATAAAAAAAAGAAAAGAAAAATTAAGAGAAAGAAACAAAAAGACTATCATATTCAGGCTGATTTCAAAAGGCTGCTTCCAGATCCAGTTCAAACAATTACCAACAATGTTCTTTCATGACTGAATTTGCTTGGTAGTGAAAACTACATAGTAAACATCACAAACCTGTTTCAATTATAATCCTTTGTTTTCACTCATTCAAAACATTCTGAAACATTCTTCCTTTTGGGGTGAAATTTTCAAGGCTTGATCTCAGTGCTTTATGAACGTTTGACAAATTAATTAATACAGTATGTTCTTGTGGAGTGAAGAGGTAAAACAAAACAAAAATGAACCAAAACCCGCCAAACAAGCAAACCAAAAAACCCCCAAGCCCCTATACTCTATGTTTTTTCTACTGCATCATTCTTTCGATAAACATACTACAAAAACCAGGTGAATTTTGGAACTTGAAGCATGGTGTGCAAATAGTGTGACACCACAGTCTCATTTGAAAATATATTAGTCAGGTAATAAAGTGATAATTAAGTTATAAGTGATTGAAAAGGTTTTTGCCCAAGTCATTTTGATTTCTCTTACAACAGATCCAAGTTCTGGGTAAAAATAATGTATGGGTAATCCTGTCTAATGATACTGAAAGGTGGCAGATTTTCTTATTTATTATTAAATGGATCTAGTGACAGAAGTGAGCTGTAGCTCACGAAAGCTTATGCTCAAATAAATCTGTTAGTCTCTAAGGTGCCACAAGTACTCCTTTCCTTCATCTCACTAATGGGTACTTCCAAACGTGTGGAGACAAAAAATTACAATGTGGAACAGAAAACTACCCAAATATGACCACTTTGCAAATGTCAGTTGTATGACATTTTAGCCCTGTTTGATGTTACCTCTTGTCCTTACAACATTCCCATGGTATACCAAGCACAATCAGAGTTGGATCCTACTACCGTTCAAGTCAATGGAAAGGCTCCCATTAACTCTAATGGTGCAGGATCAAGTTCATGTAGAGTAAGTTTATTAAGAGGGTCTAATCCTCCTCCCACTGAAATCAACGGTGAGATTCCCACTGTTGTTCATGAGAGTTGGAGCAGATCCAGAAAATCTATTCAGAGTAATGGATCCATACATTATAGAAGAAATCAAAATTAGAAATAAAATTGATTTTACCTTTGTCAGACACAGGATCCACTGCTCTGGTCAGATGTCATAATTCATGAGAAGTGACCAACTATATATGGAAAGTAATAAAATAGCAAACACCCACAAAAATAATCACTACCAACAAAGGTAACAGGTGGCTCTGGGGCACAGAAAAAGAATCACTTAGTAACGCTTTCAGAAGATGGAAATAGTCTGACATTTAAAAGATGCAGCAAAGACTATTCAAGTAGTTCTGAAACTAAAAAAAATATTGTTTCCCAGAAGAATCCCTGCCCCTGCTTTTTTATGCATAAAATTACATAATATGTAAATTTCATTCCTTCTTTAAATATCACAAATTTTCAACTTGAAATCAAGGCACTTAGAAAAGACTGAAGGATCTGACATCTAGTATTTGCATCCAAAGAAACTAGCAACTCAGTTTTGCCATTGTTAGAAAAAGCATATATTGACAACCAGGCTTAAAATGTTACCCATCCAAGATGTCGCATATGCCTGTCAGAATAAGCCTCAAATGGGAGTTTAAAATAACTTTGTGAAAGAAGATAAGAATGAGGAAGATGTAGTTAGTATGCTAACAGGCAGGAGGAATTCCTAATTCCTAAAAAAAGGAATTCTACTTCCATTCATTTGAGCTGGACAGGAATACCCATGAATTATGTCACTCCTTTGGAAGAGTGTCAACAAAGGAGAAAATCCTTTCTGAGCATGCTCCTTGGCATCTTAGTTTTTTTTTTAAGAAGATCCCAATGAAACCCACACCTTTTATGATATCATAAAGTTTCTCTTCTATTATAGGAGAAGGGGCTGCTGCACAGGGGAAATGGTAAAATTCTCACAGAAATGCACAAAACTCAAGCCTTAAAAAATGACTGCTTAATATCAGCAACAGGAGAAAATCATCAGTGAAAAAAAATATTGTGGATCCCATGATTTTTAGGAGTTTTCCACAAGTTCTCCTGAATTCTCTAAGATTCTGAAAGTCATAACCTGTTAGTCAGGGAAAAAAAAGTTAGTTTAGTTTTCAGGCATGCAGATAGTGCATCATTTCACACTATGATGGCTGTATCTCTAGCCAACTAATGGGCCTGATCCTACTGATGTCATTGGATTCAGACTCTATCCATAAGGAACCCAGGGAAGATCTGGGGCCTTTTGCTGCAGCAAATGGGCGAACTCTGCTTTCCTTCACCCAAAGCCTAATTTGAACCGCTTCCATTCCAATATTAAGCATGGGCATTTTTCTTCTCTTAATTTAAAGAATACGCAAGTTAAACTCTAACATTTATGTTAATTCAAAATTAAATGTTGTATAAATATAACGAAAAAGTCAAAATATCCGCAGCATGGCCAAGTTAATGTTGCTCTAGGAAACTCAATTCCTGCATTTCCTAATCTCTTTTTATTTTTATTGTGCATTAGTATACCTTTTAAAATGTAACCTATTTATGTTTCATTAAAGGGCTCAGAGAACCCAGGGAAACAAAGGATTCAAAGCATGCCTGATAATTTTCATTATAACCTATTATGTCATTAGTCAATATAATCAAAGTTGAAGTCCCTTAACATAGGCTGCTGAACTGATAAAATCTTATAACTGTATCACACAAACTTCATGGTTTAGTAGAAGCATTCCAAATCTTTCTCTCTCTCTCTCGATAACTGCATGCTTGGAGTATTTTCACTCTAATTAGTGGCATATACTCCTTTGGTAGCTAAGTCTCTGGAATGCAGCAAACCAATTTACTCTGTCTAATTTTCTTTGTGATGATTAACTAGTTGTCTTCTTTGTCTAAATGAGTAGCAACAGCATACTGGCTGAATTTCAGAGGGATCCTTGTGTTCCATGTATCATATTCTATTTCATCCAGTAAAATGTTTTCAGGCTGTTAATTTAACATTTTAGATGTCCAAAATTGTTAATGTTCATACTTATTCTAATACAATTATACAGTACTGAGGTCATCTGAAATTGTTCCCAATGTTCACTCCCTTTGGTTTTATCTGATTTAATTTTTTCATTCCATTGGTCATCCTATTTATTTTTCTTTTAACCAAGGAAGCAATATGAACTACCCCCTTTGGGATTAGTTAACCTTGCTTATCTGGGGATATTGGGAAAGTAGTGTGTGCCATGCACGGCTCCCACTTAACCTCTGGATAAAGCGTACAACAAAAAAGGGATTATTTCATCTTTTCCTTTAGAGAAAACAAATTAAGAGGAGGAAAATTAGATTATTTTGCAAACCTTCCAAGTTATATTGTAGGTGTGCAAAAGTAGTTTGAGTTGGGAACCTTATTTCCTGTTAACTGGCAGCCCTATTTTCTCCTAAGACAGATCTGATTTAAAAGCAAAATAAAATATGTTTTTTTCCTAGTTAAAGGGAAGACTGTGTTGTGTACTAAGGCTAAAAAAAGCCACAATCAGTAATTCCCTTGGTGCAAAGTGGTTCCCAGATTGGTGTAGGCGGCCCGAAGACACATTGTAGCTCTGCCTGAAGCCCCTGACATAGAGCAGGGGGAGGTGGGAGGGATGTTGGTAAGGGACTGACTAATCAGAGTGTTCTACCCTGGCTATTCTGGGCTGGCAGAGCAGTTCACTGGTGCCTCTAGGAAACCACTATGAGTTAGAGCAACAACGTGGGCTGCTCCAACTTTGTCTGGGTGCTGGTCCCAAAATTCAACAGGCACAGAGGTGACTATAAGCCACCTTTACCTGGCCTCTTGGGCTGCATTTTCTGAGCTCCTTGTGAGAGGTGCAGCTCAGAATCAGGGCCTCTGTATTTTTTTTTCCCATTACAATTTTTCTCTCTTGTTCTCTATGGTCATTTTCCCCATAGTCTCTCTCTTTTAATACTATCTGTTTTGTATTCAAGTTTTCATTGATTCCCCCCCACCACCTCTTTCTGGCTTCTTTCTGATCCTTAAACCCATACCCAGACACCTCCTCACAGTCTCTCCTGCAGGATGTGAACATTCATTAACAAACCAATAGAATTTTTTAATCCACATTTCTGTGAGTTGAAAATTTGTCAAAGCATGTTAATCCATCCCTGACAGCACTCCCAGTCAGTTAGGAACCTGATGGTAGGATGGTGTGCTGTGCACTCTTCAACTCCCCGTGCACCATTGCTCCCAAGAGTCACCATTTCTCAGAATCCAACTAATTATTTCGATGATGTGCTCCATCGGGGAACCCATGCTCTTCAGAACACGGTCTGCTACCAACTTTCTTTCTGACATTCCTCACCTCCCGTTTCCTTCCTTTGTGCTGACACAACAACCAGTACATCAAACTCTCACAGCCTACCAGGGCTGACAGGTGGATGTCCCTACACATGCTGCAGAAGAAAGCACTGCTAGCATGACAGGCACTCAGCACACCCCTTCACCATTTTTTAAGTGCTTTAAATACACCATTCAGAACAAGAAAAAATTGATTTTTCACTGGTTTTCAACATCTTAGCCATAGAGAAATATAACTTTGCTGGGCTTTGCTGATAAAGCCTTCCAGTTATATGGATTTCAAGCTGGTCATCATTTTCAGATCAGGTTGTAGAAAAAATTAAAACTGAAGTGTCAAAAGGAGCAGGATATTCCAGGGAAATACTCTGCTATGGAGAGAACATTGCATTCGGTAGGGCAACGTGTTACAATCATCTCCCTAAACCAACCACGTGACACATTATTAATAATATATATGAATACTTCTAGATCGACAACTGCAACAACAGTGTTAGAAACTAATCCTTTACACCCAACTTTTTTTAACACTTTTTTTTAAAACATGCTACTTGCCCAGGCCTTTACCCTACATCCTGAGCTAAATAAATGTACTTAGTCTCTACAGTTCTCAGTCCTAGAATTTTCCTCAATACAATGTGATAACATTTCCAAAGCACAGTGACTGATGTGAAATGAAATGCTTTCCTCTTTATATTAACCTGAAACCAGAATAATAAAAAAAAAAACAACCAAAACAATGTCAGCTGAAAAACTGAAAGTATGGGAAGTTGGAGCTTGCTGTGTATCAGCAAGTAAGGTATTGCATGAGCACTTTTAGCACAAAATCAACTGAAATGCAGCTTTCATAAAAATACTTTGCAAAAGACAGCTACTCAGCCATTTCTCCAAGATTTGTTAGACTTCAAGTCCCGTACATCAATGCACTGCAATTACACCCAGCAACATCAGTCACGGAAACTTTTCATTTGATGTGCTTTGTGAGAAATCTGTCTTGAAATAACATTTCCAGGCAACAAATATACATGTAGAAGTGGAGTTTGCATTAAACAAAATTGCTCAAATCCTTAAGGAAAGAGGGGTTCAATTCTGCAGCTATGGATTATGTGAAGAAGTCCTGTTGAATTGATGACAATAAATACTGCAAAACTGGGGGATCCCTATTACAAAACGATAGTGGAACTATGGATGCAACTGGGCTTTCCTTATCAGTGTTGCCACAATAAGTAAGTGAACAGAGTTGACTGTTTGTAATATATCCCTTTATTTTATGACAAAAATAAGACACTTAGGACAATCAGGGCTTGATGCTAGACTCATTGAGGTCAGTCACAAAACTCCTATTTGCTTTAATGGTACAGCATCCTAACAGAATTTCTTGTGTGGCTTTTGGCCTTGTCCTTTTTTGCATCCCCAATGTATGCTGCAATTATTCAGAAATGGTAGATTTTTCATAATGCAGTATTCAGATCTGCTTTTATATCACTGCAAAGATTTATTTTAGGCTACAATAAAATTACATGAAATATTAACAACACTTTTCTATAAGGGCATGTTGTACCAACTGATGAAGCATTCAGTATTCAGGTATCAGTCCTAAAAATGCAAATCATAAATGGAAGTACCAATCATACCATTACCGATAATATATTTATTTAAATAATGTCTCTTTCAAATATATATTACCTATCTGTTTTCTGTGCAGATTATTGTAGACTGGAATTGCTCTGAATTTATACCCGTTTTATCTGAGCTCGGTATGTGGCCCATTCTATACAGTGCATGCAAAGGTCTACGTAGAAAGAAACTGAAATAGGAAAATATTAGGATAGGACTAGATTAGTGGCTCTCAGCCTTTTCAGACTACTGGACCCCTTTCAGGAATCTGATTTGTCTTGCATACCCCCAAGTTTCACCTCACTGAAAAGTTACTTGCTTACGACATCAGACATAAAAATACAAAAGTGCCACAGCACACTGCTACTGAAAAATTGCTTTCTTTCACATTTTTACCATATAATTATAAAATAAATCAATTGGAATATAAATATTGTACTTACATTTCATTATATAGAGAAGTACAAACAAGTCATTGTCTGTATGAAATTTTGGTTTGTATTGACTTCACTGGTGCTTTTAATGTAGCCTGTTGTAAAACTAGGCATGTATCTAGATGAGTTGATGTACCCCCTGGAAGACCTCTGTGTGCGCCCAGTTGAGAACCACTGGACTAGATTATTGTTAGCCCTTTTGTGGCTGTTCAAGGAGGGAATAAAAATCTCCCCATTTCTCCATTATTAGTCCTGTGTAAGGACTGTAGCAAATTACTGTCCCCCCCAATGCAACTAGGTAATTTTGGAAGATGGTGCAGCTCCACACCATATCTTATGCTAGACTGTAGCTAAATGCCACAATTTAACCCAGGGAAGATATGCCGGCACTGACTTCGCAGTCTCTCTGGGTTTACACAGTCATAGCTAAAATCAAATCTTGCCCCATGTCTGCGTGCATTGTATAATTTTATTGGTGTAAGTATTTCCCTTATTTGTTTATTAAATTTCCCACAAACATGCAAAGCATTTTCAGGAACAAAGCAAACCTAGCCCATGCTCCAGTATGGCACTGATGCTCAGCTTCGGACAGTGATCTGGTCTACCTCTCTTCCTAAGGATGTTTGGCTGTTTTGAAACATTTGTGTATATTCGTCTTCGTGTTTGTGCTAATGTGCCAAAATCACACAGTAATACATACAAAAGTGGCAGCAGAAACCATGGCAGCTCTTAAACTGAATATTTTTAAATAGTCAAAAATTTACAGCACTCTCACTTTTGTTACAGCGTATATCTCTGGCCCTCGGTTAAGTCTCCACATGACAAAGCAGCCTGTGATAAAAGGTTATTGAGTACCACTGTATTATGCCATTAGTACCTATTGCTCTGAATCAATGACAGAGAAATTCCCCACTGTGTTTACAAGCTGCAGCATACAGAAACATATCCAAATAAATCAGTTATTTTACACTAACAACATCCTACAGAGAAGCCACTTTAACTTCTCCTCAGACACACTTTGCTTTCTGGCTCATAAATATAACACTGTGTGCTTACAATGCTCTGTAAGCTGTGGGCAGAGAGGCAACCAGCTCATTGAACCACTTGGGGATTTTTAAGTAGTAGATGCTAAAAGGCAACAAACTCAAGTAATAGCTGACTGCACTACTCCATTACAGCTTTTTCTCATTGTTTTTGTGGTTGAAAAGCTCCTAAATTACCTGCTGATCTATGGGGAGCAACAGTAAGAATGGCTGTTTGAATATATCTGCAAATCAATTAAGGAAAAGCTAGGAGTCAGAAATAGATTAAAAGGAATCTACATTCCGATTGAATGGCTTTAATTCCCCTTCCACCTCACATATTAGCTAAATATGATCATATTCACACCGTTCTTACTAAAATTATGCAGTTTAAAATTTGCAAGAAATGCCCTTATTTAGTATTGGATGTGCAATAATTTAGTAAATTCCCATCCGTTTGTTATTGCTGATGTATTCAGAATAATTAAAGAGGTTCAATGCTAATTCCTATTATCAAACTCTGTAAGTCAGCCCTGGGATCAGTTATGTGTGCTGTCTACAGTGACAAAATTGTGGGATAGAAACCAATAAGGACAAAAGAACAAACAAAACAAAAACTCCAACTTGCAAAAAGACATAAAACAAACAAACAAACAAAAACAGTTTATGAAGATAAGAACTGAATGTTTGTCAAGTATTTCTGGCCAGAATCTGCTCCAAGACCTGTTGTATGAACTTCCCTGTTTCTTTTGCCTAACATCTGGTACAAATACTACTGGCATCTGTGTGTCCCGTTTTTTTCAAAACTGCTGACATGGGTATCAATCAGCACCAAACTGATGCTGACTTGTGTAACAAGTGACAATATCAATTCCCAAGACATCCACAACTTTTGCTTCCCGAATGAGTTTTGACGTGTCGGGAACAAAGTGGATTCTTACAAATGCGTTAGAATAATAAACTAGCCTTACAACTAACACAAAGAGGCTTTTGTTCTTTAGCAGTGTTTGTTTTCTTCCACAGAAGAAATATTTTTCTATTAATTAGGTTTTTTATTTTTGTTCTGTCTTTTTTTGAGATTCAGCTATTATACTGACTCTTCAAAAGCAAAACATCTGCCTCTGGATTAAAACCCTGACCCAAAGGTCCTGCAATTTATAAAAGTCTCCCAAACACAGAGACGTTGTTTTCCCAGTGGGCTACTCATCTACTTTATGTTTTCTTTCTCTTGCTATTCATCTCTAGTGACAAGTGTCAATTATGGACAAAAGATTGATGGGATGAAAAAATAAAGCACAATTTACAAATCACTTCCTGTGGAAGTGGATAGGTGTAATGACAGAGACTGTTTGCTGTAA
The DNA here is from genome assembly GCF_965152275.1 of Natator depressus. Lineage (NCBI taxonomy): Eukaryota > Metazoa > Chordata > Testudines > Cheloniidae > Natator > Natator depressus. The sequence continues at coordinate 72,468,592 of NC_134236.1, forward strand.
TTGAATTCCTTGCTGCTCTCTACTCAGTCACCAGAAGATGTCAACTTCAAGGATGTTAGTCCTGGAAAAATATCTTAATATATGTTGACTTTTACTGTATAGTTGGTAATACCATTCAAGCTTAACTTGTCCACAAACAAGAATAATATTTCTGTAGGGAAATATGATGCCTGACGAATAAAACAATGGTTTCAGAGGCCTGCACACTGGTATGATTATGTTTATTAGAGTAGGATGTCCAAGCGATACTTGAATACATTCCAATTTCAGAAAAAACATTTTGTTTCAGACACAGCCAACAAAACCCTGGAGATGAGTGCCATTAAAAAAAAAATCACTGATCAAATATTAACTGCAAAATGTATAAATATTCCATAAAGATGTCAATGGAAAACAATAATTAGTACCGTGCCACATTCAAGGACATAATTGTATGCCTGGAGAAAAAAAAAGTTTTCTTTGCTAGCACTCCTAAAATGTGTACAATTTCTGTTTCATCTTTCCAAATTCATTTGAAATGCATTATAATAGCACTGCTAACAGTGAGTACATTTATGCAAGCAAAGCAGGTGCCAGTCCCAGAGATTGCAGTGAGAGTTCCTGGAACAGAGGGCTTGCAAGTACACACTATGGACCTGATTCTCTTCTCCTTTATAAATCAGAAGTAACTCTGCTGAACTTAATGAAGCTACACAGCTATAAAACTGGTGTAAATGAAGCCAGACTGTGAACTCCTTACCAACAAAGATGCAAAGTTAATCACAACAGTAGTCCCATTAATGCAAGTGAGATTACCGTTCTGAGTAATTGCTCTCTAGTGTGAATAAGGTGATCAGCATCTGGCCTTATGTCTATGAATGTACAAACATCCTGACCATTGATAGAAATTCCATTTGATACAATGTTACTTTGATGTATCCTTAAAACAAAATGTTAAATGAAAGTCATTTCAAGCATGAGAATCTTTTTTTCCGTAAACTATTCCATAAATTAGATCTGGCAAACTGAAACAGAGAAAATGCATTCAATCTTAAAAAGGAATCTCTATTTATAAACAGAATAATAGATATTTCAAAGAGAGAATATATGTATTCCTTTAATAAAGTCATGCCCAAAAGATATGCAAATACTTGAAGTTTATTATACTGTCTCGGTTTCCTACAAATCATGTTCAACCAATTATACTGATAAAAATAACACATTTCCCGGGTTTATGTAACTTTACAAAGGGCTAGTTTATACATTTTATACATATATACAGTGGTGTAATGCACACTACGGTGGGGAAGGAGGGGACTTATAAAATATACTAATGTGTTGTGCATTAATTGATCTGTGTAGACATTGCTAGTGAGCACAAAGACTACATCTATACTACGAGATAGGGGTGTGATCCCAGTCTGCATACACATACTCTCACCAGTCCTCATTGCCTGAGGACCAACAGCAGTGTAGGCAAGGTTGTACTGGCAAGGGCAGCATAGCTTAGCTGTGCTGAGTATGTACCCACTGGTTTCAGGTAGGTTTGCACTTGCCACAGCTTGGCTACAGTACTATTTATTCTTAAGCTGGTTGTATGAGAGTTAGTGCGAGTATGTGCACATAAGCTGGGAATCACAACCCTACCTCACCCCTAGTTTCAAACAGCCCTACATTGAAGTGCTCTAGGGAACCTTCAGTGCACACGAGAAGGGTCTACATGGGTCAGTTAGTGCATTTTAGAAATCATACTACAGTAATGTGCATTGCTGCGCTGTGTAGACAAGCCCTAAGAATTTATCTAGCATACTTTTAAAAGATACTCTTACTATCAGTGTATCCGACCTTCCTCTTGCATAGACAATACACTACTACTATCTTCAAAAATTCTTAGGTCTCATTGACTTTCAATGGCTCCTGAGTCACTTAGGTGCTTTTGAAAACGTTACCCTATATCATTTCAGTGTACACAGAAGTCTGTTCCCTTTCCCATTTCTGCTTATAACAGAAGTTTACACATGCACTTGCATGACGTAAAAGCATGTACGATTGGGCAGAAATCAGTCATTCCATGAAAGACTTAACTAAATGATTTTAGGGTACTAGAAAATTTAAAATTGTTACACACCTCTTATTGGTTACATTTTCCTATGCACTACTGTAGTCTATCATGGATCTGAGAGGAAGATAAGCTTACTGCCCAAAGGGTAAGTATTTTCTGCAGTTACTCCCCATCAAAGTTGCTGTTGATATACATTACAAAATGTCAGTTGTGCAAATTATAAATCATTTTTCTTTTTTGATTAGTTCCACTCTTAGCAGAGACAGATTCTGATCTCACCTCGATTATAGACTAGTTCAGTTGCATTGATTTCAATTGAGTTACTCTTCATTTACACCACTGTAAACAAGATCAGATTCAGGCCCCAGAAGTGAAATGACGCTTTATTGCATGAGTTGCATTTTTTAAAATGAATGAAATATGAAGCATTTCCATGCCATTAAAAATTTAATTATTGCCACTGATCATGAACCTAGATGCATCACTAATTAGCTAGTCTCTCATTTTTCACAACCAGATTAAAATGTCCTTGTGAATTCTGTCAAGGTATGATTATGTTATTATTCTGTAAGTAGTTTTGTCTACAACCTTCACCTATTATCTAGGATTCCCTGCCCTCCTTCAGTACAGAAGATGTTTTTCTGTGTAGACTGTATAGGGACAACAGCTTTCCAGTTACCAACTTTTCACAGAGAGGCCCCAAGTTTACAAAACAGTAATATGTCTAAAGATACAAAAAAATATGTCACAAAAAGTTTGTGTTTACCAGTCATATCAACCAAATAATATTTAATGCTTCCATAATTCTCATCCACAGATTTCAATACGCTTTATGTGGGTGGGCATAACAAACATTATTGTCCACATTTAACAGAACTAGAAGCCAGAAAGGTTAAGTGTCTTTTTCAAGGTCACACTGTAACTCACAGAAGAGTCAGAAACAGAACCCATGTTGTCTGACTGCTAATCCTATGCTCTGTCTATGTGACCACACTTCAATGGAATTCCTTTTTTTCACACCTATGTAAGTGAGATCAGGCCCTATAGCATAACAAATGCACACACGTGGGTAGACTTAAAGTTGCATGGTCAACTATAACTTTTATTTCCTGAATTTGAAATTAAAGTATCAAACTTAATGTTTTCACTGCTGCTCTTTGTATAAAATGGAAAAATGAATTATGATTCCCAATGCAACACAGACTGGCAATAAATATAGTAAGTATAGTTTTTACATATGTAAAAACCCTGCTTAGAATGTTGCTATGCCAAAACACTTCTCTGGCTACTCAGTGATTAAAATGTTCATTGACTCATTACCTCAGGGTGCAGTTTTCTACTGAGGCCATCTCTAGCTTTTGCATGAGTCCTACTGGATTCAGAATTAGAGAAACAGTTATTCAACCACTCATTGAAAGCTTCACTGCATTCAAGGATCGGAAATAATAAAAGAAGCAAAAGAATTCACCTTCTGTTCCAATTAACCATCAGTGGCTCAATTAATCATAAAATATAACTGGTGAGGATAAGGACAAATCTTATTTTAAATCACTTCGAGGGTTTTTTTTTTTTTACCCTGTATCCATCCTTTCCTAGGCGAATTAAGGGTTTTGTGAAAAGGTGCCTCTGGAGTCCGATAATATTGGAGCATGAAGTACTTTGTTCAAAAATAAAACAGGTACCTCCTGGGTAACAACAAAGAGAGCTTCTTACAAATAGGATGTGGGTACACTACCTGAGGTTGAAATATCTGCAGAACTTCCTTTCAGCTTTGGGAAGTTGAGGCACAGCCCAATGTGGCCACAGAATATCTGGGAACCCAGTGGGGAATGGGAGGGAGGCAGCAAACTAAAGTGCTGGTACCTCCTTGTGGCAGATGTCCAGGGCAGGTAATTGTTATGGAAGGGATACGATTATTGGAGAAAATGGATTGGAAAAGAATTTAAAAGAAAACATTCCTTAAGGGAGCTTACAAAGTGTGGTTCTGGGCTCCCACCTCTGGTACAGCACGGAGCCATCCCCTGTCCTTTTCTAGCCCTCTTAACCTCCTATGAGGGAAGGGCGGCTGGTGCCAAGCCATGGGATGGCTGGGACCAGGTTGGGGATTGTGTGGAAATGATTAAGGACATGATAACCATCTGCACTGTCCAATTTATTGCAAGATACGCCCAGCTATTTTAAGTGAATTATGTTGTGGCCCAATTAAACCACATCTATTGCCTCCTGCCTGTCTTCCGGCATAGATGGACAATGTCACTTTATTCATTCTGCCTTCACTCAAGCCTCTACCTTGATTTTTTCTCTCTGAGGTCTGTGGAAACAATTCTCATCCCTTATACACTAAAACACCCAAAGCCCTGAAAACCCTTTCCATAGGATTTTTAAAAATATATGTGCCATAGTATTGTGATAACTGCAGCTTTGTGAGATGTAATGCAAAAAAGCCAAATAATCAGCATAACTAGAGCACATTATCAATTAATATACGTTAGACTGCAGAAACTCTCCTTACCCATATAGTGCTGATATTTATCAGAGGAACCTTGCCTATGACTCAAGTGTTAACAAGTCAAATCGTGCACAAACATGATCAATAAAGGACTTCTTTAAAGCTCTAATATTATATAATGGAAATTTCTTTTGAAGAGCTGGCTGTATATGTCCATGGAGGGTTAGCAAACTGTCCCTGCAGGCACTGGTAACATTCAGCAGCATGTAATACAGTATTTCACTCAAAGCAGATCTGACTCATTCTATTGGCACAAACATCACATGTTTAGCATTAACAATTTTTACAATCTATTTTATAAATACTATGTTTTGTTTTCCTTTCCAGAGCTGTCTTCTCCTTCCCTTTGTTGTGAACATTTTGCTTGTCATCTAGTCTGTGACAGTTTGATGGTTATTACCGTAAGACACTGCAGGTGTTTTTTAGTGCTTTTCAGGGACCAATCTAATTACCTAAAGCATTTAACACATTAACAGAGAGTTAATTTCCAAGGTTAACCACAAAGGAATAAAGTCCCCAGGGTGAAAACGTCAATAAAAACAAATGGCATACTAGTGTATTTAAAATTCTTTTTAAATTGCAGTAATATAATTTTTAAAAACATGAAATAAAGAATAATTTAATCAATAGAACTTTAAAACTATGGTATTGTAACAAAGAAATAAATGGAACAAACTGAGAGTCTATTTATTACTGAAATGACAGGTGGATCAACTGTGTTACCATTTCCTTGCAGTCCAGATTGCCCGGCTGTCACTAATTATCCATGCAGTGGCATAATTTCAGGAATGCTGTTTATGACTAGAGCGGCACCCTTTGCTCCACTCATTCTTGTTAAAAGAGTAAATCTCTTTTTCTCTTTTCCCTCTCTGATTAATTTCAAATAAGAACCAACTTCATAGCTTCAAGATTAAAATGTCACTAAGGGCCTGACGCTGGACACTGAGAGTTAGTCCACTGACTTCCACTGGTGTTGTATGAGGATGTTCATCTTTCCCCCTCCCCAGAAAAATGAGAACAAGATGGAAGAAGATATTGACATAGCTCCTACTCTCTCTCTCTCCTCCCTTTCCTGTGACTCTCTAATAGGATGCTTCTGGATTCCTTGCAACTCTATAAGTCCATCCTTGATCCCTCCCCTGTTTACTTTTCCTTTACTGAATTGCATGTATTATTTTTAGCCACCTCTGTGTGGTTCTTGACCCAGTGACCACCTGAGTATGTGAAATTTAAGTTGTCTGCATGTTGCACTCTGAGATTTAACAGCAGAGAGCATGGAATTTCAATTAGGTGACAGAAGGGCCCAGCTGAGAGGTTGAATCCCAGCGATGCCATTATATGAAGTGAGAAGAAAGATCCTGTTGAGGAATTGTCAAGGGGGGGGGGTAGCAGGGTGGACACCCGCTCGGGCCCAGAAAGGCAGAGGGGCTGATTGGGGAAACAGCCTCAACTGGGGGCCACGCCGCAATCAGGGCCCAGCAGGCTCTATAAAAGCTGTGAGCCAGAAGCCCAGAGAAAGTCTCTCTCTCCCTTGAGAGAGAGAAGGGCCTGGCTGCAGGGGCTTAACCAAGGATCTGGAGGGAAGCAGGGCTGGGGATAGGCCAAGGGAGCTGGGGAGCTCTGGCCTAGGAAAGCCCCAGGCTGCGGGCCTGGTAAGGCCTATTAGATATGGGGGTTGCAGGGGCAGCCATGGGTAGGCAGAGGCAGCAGGTCCAAACCTTGCCTGTGATGAGTGGCTCATACTGCAGTCTGCCCCAGAGCGCGGGGTCTAGCTGGTGACTGGCAGGAGCCTACGACTGAGGCGAGGTAGGGATAGTGGGTGGGGGGGTTCCCCTGGGAGGGGGAGACCCAGAACTGTGGGGTACTGCCAGGGAGCAGCACCCAGGTCCTGGGAGGGACACGGGAGCCAGCAGCAAGGCGAGACACAGGCCTGAAGAGGGCGCTCCGGAGGCTGGAACGCTAATTCCCTGAGACGACCAGCAGGAGGCACCACCGGTGCGTCTGCACCCGGTTACAGTGGTGAAAGAGAGTCATGAGTCCCTGCTCATCCTGCTTTATCAAGGTAACTCTAGAGAGAAAAGGAGGCCTTTGCCCTAAGCCACACTGACTGCAAGAAGGGGAAGAGGAGGCCCAAGTTACAGTATCAAACAGAGAAGTGGAAAAGTATAGTCCTGGTTCTCCTCCAGTCCCACTGCAGAAGAGAAAGGCAATGAGCCTATCCCCTGGAAGTGAGAGAAGAGTGCAGAAGTCAAGTCAAATGAGAACAGGCAGCCAGCGCTGCTGGGCAAGTCATTGCAGAGAGGGTTTCCAAAAGGGACTAATTCACAGGGCCTCCATCCAGACTGAACTGTATCATTGTTTTTCACCTGCTCTCACTTGAACTCATCATTTCCATTTAAAATCTCACTGCACTCCTCAAAGCCTGGGAACCATCTTTTCAGTAACTGCAATATCATTCTGAGCCTAGCCACTCAGAGGTGGTCTAGGGCAGTGTTTCTCAATCTTTTTGATACCAGGGACCGGCTTGCTGCCTTCCCAAACTGTGTCAGGAAGATCTCAGGGACCGGTGCCTGTCCACAGACCAGTCATTGAGAGACACGGGAGATATATGCCAGCATTCCAGAAGGAAAATGAAGATAGTGTGTATTGGTGAAAAGGAGGCAGGCTCTGAGGCAGGAGTCTCTGCCAAGGGCTGAAAAACAAATTCTGGTCTTTTAATCATTGGAATCAGCCAACCCAGCCTTAAACTATCGATTGAAAAGGCTGAATTTTGCATATGGTATGAAATGATAATCCTAAAAAACCTGAATTCTGTATCCCTTCTTGTTTTCCCGTCTGTCCCATCTCTCAGTTTGTTCTATGCTGAATCTCTCTTTTCTTCACGTTTTTTTTTCAGTCTCAAAGGCTTTTGTTTTTTCTGGCAAAAGTAATCACAGCTACTAATGACTTTGTGCTTTGGTGACAAAGAAAATGGTGTAAAACTAATAATCTTTTTAGTCCTTATATCCTTGTTGAAATAATGACAAAATAGTTTATTTGTAAGGGTTGCCTGACATCTCTATTGCCAAGGCTTTGATTTCAGCAATTAACAAGAGAAGATCTGTGGTTCCGACATCCTGGGAAACATCACTAGCTTTCTGAGGTGGAAGATTGTGTGTCTGTTTCACAGTAGGGAAATTTCTTAGGAGAATCCATGATAGGATCTGCCCCCATCCCACTCAGGTAGTGCCAATTGGGTGAACCTGCAGAATATGCTCTACCTGGAGAAGTGGTGCTTAAAAAGGTGAAGCTGGCCACAGAGTGGGGGAGATAGTCCTTAAGAAAGGGCACTCTGGCAAGTGGACCTGAAGAAAACAAACTGTCAGGACTATAATCTGTCATTGACTTCTACAACCTTGTCCCTACAAGTCCATTCAAAATGCAGATGCATCTTTGTGGCTCTTCATCCTGACAGTGACATCCTTCTCTTTGTGTCCCTTCATTGGCTCCCCCTTTTTCAACATATCAAACACAATACTCATCTTTGCCTTGGTGATTAAAGACTCTACTTTACCTTCCTTGACAGTGTCTAAAGAATCTTGTTACTACAAGAAGAAGATAAAGTTAGCCTAGGACCCACTTCGTTATGAACAGAACAATGGTTAATATTAACCATTCAGTTTTTACCCTCAGTCGTCACACAAGGTTATTCTTGTTATTTCCTGTTAAAGACACAATCCTGCTCCCACTGAAGTCACTGGCAGTTTTTCCAAGTGTAGGAAAACAGTGATGAGATATCTCTGATATCTGTGTGGTAACTGTGTAAATAGCATCTGTTGATGGCAACCATTATAATTCCCTGTATTAGTCAAAAAAGAAGGCACTGTCTTTTGATTCCATATGAATTGGATCCCTAGGGAGTAAGGGAAGGTGATCTGGGATGTGGTCTCTGCTACATATCTGCTTATATTAGGATGGCTGGGTTGACTGTGGCCCTTCTTGTACTCTTGCCTTTCCCATTATGCAGACTTAAAGAAAACCTCAGTTGGTGTAAATAGCTCTAGTAAGTATTATACATTAATTTACATATATGTATTCATAATGTGTGTGAAAGACTGATCTATTTTAAGTACAGGAGCCAAATTCTGCTCTGTTATACTAGTGCAACTTTACTGACAGAGTAACTGAGACCAGAATGCTGCTCCACCCCAGACAGATACTGTGATTAAGAGTTTTTTTCTTCATTATAATTTCAATTAGACTACAAAAAAATATCGTTCTAGGTGTCCTTCATCTCTTTGAATTTAATCCAGTTTCTCATCATTAACAATATATGCGATAAATACATATGCTGAAATGTTAAAGTGGTCTTTGAAAGGAGCAGAGCTACATCAATGGATCTGTATTCTTCTATAACCACTAAGAAAAAAGTCAATTGCTAAATAAATTTTTAAAAAGTTACCCAAAAGCTATAAGGACATTATTCTATTTTAGAAGAAAACCATATATTGATAATTAAAGCAAGACAAAAGATAAAACAAGAGTATTATCATAATAAACTTGCATAACACTGAAACTGGCAAATGGGTTAACAAGTGTCAAATCTTTATAAATACTATTTAAATATTTCCTGTTTTAGCCAAAAATAGAGATACAAGCAATGATACCACTGCATTTCTTGTAATAAACTTGTTTGTGGAAAAATTATGAATCATTGTTATGAATATTTATCCGGCAATTATTACTGCTCACTGTATCCAGAAATCTCAAAATAGGTCACCAATCAGAACAGTTAACAGCAGTAACCTTTCTAGAAAAGACAAGTATATTTCTGTGGTCTTGTCTATGATGATGTTATCCTCCAGGCTGGTAAATGCATCAGTTTAAATCCTCCAGAGAAATGACATTTTCGCTTTCCTAGTTCTATGTGGATATGTTAAATCAAACATTTCTGACCCACAATGCTTCACATCACAGATATGTGATATGTGACAAAGTTCCTCCTCTGCCTTGGTGGGTCCTGTGCTTTTTGGCGGATTTGCTCACCTCAGAGGTTCACGGCAGCCCTCAGTTTGGACGCTTCTGGTAGAGGCTCAAACCTGCTGTTCACTCATTTAACCTAATCACTGGCCAGCATGGGGGAAATGGAGAACAATCTCCACAGTCTCTGTTGTCCCACTTAGTGGGTCGGGGACAGGCCAGATCCCTTTCCAAATTAGATGTTCCCTTCTGGTGTTGCTCAAAGACCAGGTCAACTCCTCCTGTGTCCGATCAGGAATTGGAGGGATGGTGGGAACCCTGGCCCACCCTTTACACCAGGTTCCAGCTCAGGGCCCTGTGAATAGCAGCTGTCTACATCTCCTGTATCAGCTGCATGACAGCTACAGCTACAACTCCCTGGGCTACTTCCCCATGGCCTCTCCCACAACACCTTCTTTATCCTCACCTTAGGATCTTCCTCCTGAAGCCTGATCAAGCTTGTACTCCTCAGTCCTCCAGCAGCACGCCTTCTCACTCCCTGCTCCTTACACGCCCTCCACTAACTGATGGGAGGTCCTTTTTTAAACGAGGTGTCCTGATTAGTCTGCCTGCCATAATTGATTCTAGTATGTTCTTAATTGGCTCCAGGTGTCTTAATTAGTTTGCCTGTCTTAACTGGTTCTAGCAGGTTACTGATTGCTCTAGTGCAGCCCCTGCTCTGGTCACTCAGGGAACAGAAAACTATTCATCCAGTGGCCAGCATATTTACTTTCTACCAGACTCCTGTACCCCACTGGTCTGGGTCTGTCACAGATATAGGTGATCAAGGCTGGTTCAACTAACTCAGTGACTACCTGGAAAGCCATTTGATTTGGACTCCCTGCAGTAAGGCCTAAAATTTGTTGTGACACCTTCTCAATCTCACCGACTCCAATTTCTCTGCTGTATATGCTGAAGGGAATCAGTACCATGGAAAAGGATAAAGGAGGCAATATGTACTTAACTATGGGATGGAGATTTCCTTTTAAAATGTTGGAAGGAAAAATGGGGAACTTATGATGTGTCCCAGACAGTGCCATAACAGAGGGACATATCCTAATTACTCAGGGAACTCAAGAAATAAGAAGCATAAAGCTCATCTTCCCCATGCAGCATGAGCAGTAAATAAGACACTCGCACTTCAACATGTCCGTGGTGAGGGATGGCACTGTTACTTAGTCTTACTATCTTTGGGTCAGATATCTTTTTATTATTATTATGTTGCTTATATGTCTACACAATGCCTGGCATAATGAGGTCTGGAACCCGACAGAAGTCTCAACAACACAAGCAACATATATCCAATAACTAATAATGAAGGATGCCTAATCATGAACTTGGATTCTCCCTCTACGCAAGACTGGCAGCATGGTCTGATTTGGCCTTGCAGACGTGTGATATTTTCATTGGCACTTCAAATGCAAGGTGAAGAAGTTACTTTGCAAACCACATTTCCATGGATTTAAAGAGGCACATTCAAAGCAGAGTAAGTAACAGACTTAAATAAATCTATTTATTTTTACCAGTTTTGGACTACTCTTCTTCCCACTTAGTCAATTTATCAAGGATATCTGTGCTGAAACAAGACAGTCTACATCTCTTCCCATCTTTTTTTAGCAGGACTTGAGCCTGCAGTGCAATCTCTATCCTGATTTGTGATATTACATTAATTTTCATAGCAAGAGACCACCATGAAAACTTGATTCTGACTATCTTGAAGGATCAGTAAGTAGGAGATGGGTTGTGGGAGGAAAAGTACTTATTCAAACAAAAATACCTGAAATAAATGTAAATAGAGTGGAGAAAAGGACAATTATTAGTCAGTTGAAATGGGTTCCAATACAAGTGTGCTTTTCTAAATTTTACACCCCTATGAAAGATTCTTTAAACTGTTATGCCTTTGGGATAAATCTGCCATATGTTTGCTTTTGGTATAAATAGGCAAAACAGCTGTGTAACAGACTCTACTAGTATACTTTCCTATCTTACTCTACCATCAGCAAAAACAGGTGTCCAACAACATAGGTGGTAACCTAGAGCCAAATATTGGTCTGATTATTATTAATAATGGTTATTTGTTTCTAGTAGATCCTACGTGCTATGCATTGTACAAACAAAAAAGAAGGTAAGGTCCCACCACATGTGTACTATTTATTACTATTTACAACTCTATGTATGCCAGAGTCCATGAATGTCAACATAAGCGGTGAATAAAGTAGGGCTCCACAAAAGGTATTCCACATGAATTACATGGAGTTTACAAAGGTTCATGACTCTGCCAAATCAAAGAAAAATGTCACCAAAATAATCATGGATATGTCACCTTAGTCATGGTTATTTTCCAGACCAATTTCAACTTTCTATCACCAAGTAATTGTGGTGCCAGAGCTATTCAAATAATATTGCAAGATTATTATTTTAACGCGGAAGAGTATATTTTTCCTCACCCACTCTTTTTATACCTCCAAATAGCTGAAACATTTTCCCTTAAACAGTCAGCTCCCTTCTTTCTTAAAGGAACAAACAAATAAAAACTTACCTTTGGTCAGAGACCTGGTCTGGAAATTACAGCCGTAAAAGTTTATTGAGGAAAATTATTAATTTTAATTATTACATACATATAAACAATAACACTGTAAATAAACAATGTATGTTTCCTTTTCATTTTAGTGTAAACAGACTGTAGTGACAGAAATCCCTAGCAATATGCACTCAAAGAAATGCTTCAAGATCTTTGAAACCAAACCGTTTGACTGGAGAATGCAGTTGCACCCAGGACTATGTCGCGGCCCACCTTTGGGCTAAATCCCACAATTTGCCCTGAAACCAAACACGTTTCAGACAGGTGTGGCTTTATACAGTCGTTTCAGTTGTTGTTTATGATCAGCTTAGTTATGAGTCTACATTTTGGGGTCTGATCCTGCAGCACTTACTCAAAGCTTGTCCCATTGACTTCATCTGAGTCATGGCTGGATTAGGCCTCTATTTTTTATTATATTCCTTTTATTACTTTATTTTATTCCTTCTGTACTAAATAACTAGATTTCTTATTGGCTATTAATCAAATGACAAAAGTGTCTAAAAATTATGGGTTTCTTAGTTGACGAGCTTTATTTGTTAATATGAAAGGTCACTGAAAGGAAGGGGTTAAAGTAAAACAGGAGCCATCCACACACTGCAAGGCAAAATAACCAATCTTAAAAACACAGAGCATTTCTTGTAAAAATGAATGATTCTCTTCATGATAGTATGGGGAGATTTCAATTTTAGGCACAGCCCTGAGCAGGGGGGTACTGTGTAAATGCAGGCCTCAAGAAGTAGACCTATGAGGCACTGTTACTCAGACAAATCCCTCTGAGTCACAACTTCTCTCCTGCTTTCTCCTAGCTCAGAGGTGGAGGTTGTAAGATTTACTTCTGGCCCACACAAACAATAAATTACTAACCACACTGGTGTGATCTTAGGCACACTATATTCATACCCTACACCCTGCTGCAATAATATTTGTGCAAAATATGCCTTGTGGGGTATATGAACAATAACACCACACTGGTTATTAATATCCTTGTAAAATGTATGTGTTAACATTATATGTGAAGTTTTGAATTCCGTCTCTATGATGTTTATGTTTAAGAACAGCCTAGCCTAGGTAAAGGTGATGAACAGGTCTGTCCTAGTCAAAGGAATAGTAGTTTACCCCAATTTACATATTAGCCATAAATAAAGCCATCAAGCTAACCTGGCAAGTGTTATTCTGATCCTCAACTGGAGAAACAGAGAATTACCATGGCTCCTGCACCCCAGAGAGACACAGGAGACTGAGTCCCCAGGAGGCCTTCCTGACCTGTAAGACAAAGAATATAAGGAACACAGAGAATCTCCAGCTTGCTCCTTTACCTTGTGAGACAAAGGAACCAAGTGACTTGGTCTCTGTGATGTGTCAAGGCCAGGCTGGTTAGCAAATGCTGGGAAAGACTGTGGATGAGAGAAACCCTCTTGAACGAACTGTATCTTGCTAGATTAAGGCTTAGTCTTTTAGATGCATTTTCGCTTTGATTTGCTTGTAACCATTTCTATCTTTGTCCCCTTTACTTGGTGTAATTAATTCATGTTCTTTTGTTAATGAACTTGTTTTGCTTTCATTATAAATCATCATCACTGTGTAAGTTCAGTAAAGTGTGAGCTTCAGAAAGCTGACAGCATGGCGAGTTATACTGTCTTTGTAAAGGCAGCGAACCTAATATTTTCTTTGTGAGGGTCCAGTGAGAGGGACAGGTCCTTGCAGTAGGATGATTTTGGGATGAATTTGGGGCAGGAAGTGTACTAAAGTCAGCTGCAAGGAGTAACCAGATTGGGCAAAGCCAAGGTGAGGCTTATGAGGCACTGGGGTCAGAGATCTGGCCTGAAGGTGCACAGCCCCAAGACACCCAAGGTTACAAGGCAGATGGTGACCAAACCCCTTACTGGCCTGCGTGAACCCCAAACATCACAGTTGTTCCCACCTGCAACTACCCTGCTTTGGCCCAGCAGCATGGGGCAGTGAGTGGAGTGGGGTGGAGTAAAGAGTAGAGGCTCCTCCCATTCCCTGCCCTACTGCACCCACCTGTCCCAGGAAGGGCATAAGTAAGCGTGTGGCCTAAATGCCCAAGACACAAATAGCCTGTATAGGAGGCCTAAAATGCATGGTTCTTCCCTCTTACTCTCTGGCCTGGGCATGTCATGTAAGTCACAATATACCCTTAAAAATACAGCGGGCTATAACTCAGCAAAAGCATTCTCCTGTTTTCACTTCATTCACACACATGAATTGTTTTACATTTTCATTATTTCTCCTAGCCCTCCATAATACAAACAGTACTGTAAGGGAGGGGAGTCTGATGCAATGTACATTTTCAGCATGGAATAATAACTAAAAAATACTGAAACACATTATGTCCATCTTCTGTTTATTCTGTGCTCCTCCCATGGGATCACACTAACCAACTTGAGCAAATAGTGCACAATTATGATTTAGGCTGACTCCTGTAAAAATATATCCACAGTGTTGACTAGTTTTATGGTGCCTGTCTTCAATGAGATCATAATTTCTATCCTGTTGATTTATATACTTTGAGATGAAGGGAATGAAAGAGGATTTGAAAAGAGGGAGAGGACACTATTCTCAGGAAAATACTGAAACCCTCTCCTTAGCTCTTGAATTTCAATATTACTTTCTTATGAATATGGACTTTTTGGTAGGCTCTCATACCATGGAATATAAAAGGACAGAGTGAGACAGAAGCCTTCTAATTGCATTGTTTTAAAAGACAGATGAGAAAACAAGATCGGTGGCACAGTAAAAACTGAAGGGGTCCTAGTAAGACAATGTATTCTTTCTGTCTTGTGAACTGGTTACTGTTTGGAAACCTTTGAGCCTTAATCACTATTGAGTGATGTGCTACTTGATAACTCAAAGCTCCATCTCAGGCTCTAACCAAACCGAACCTTTATTGCTTCTGAAAACTACAACATATTTCTCAATGGCTCGCTGAACTGAGCTCACATAGTTCCTTCATCACCTGCTCTGGCAAGTGCAAGAGGTTTCAATAAACCCAACGAAAGACCTGTCAAAGGATTGCCCTTTATTAGCAGCGTGCTTTCGAAAGAAAAATGTGGCTTCCAATCCCCCTCCAAACTAAATCAAAACTAATCTGCCTTTAAAAAATAAAAAAGCTGCAGCAAAACTCACAGCTGGTGGAATGCTGGGCTATGGATTAATCGAGCCTAATCTGCAATTAATTCAGGATGTGATCCACTCCGACCTCATCAATGAAATCAGTTTGAATACTACTTTATAAATCAGTCATTCTTTAACAGGATGAACGTTTGGCAAGATCCTTTCCCTCCCTTCCTCCTGGAAGAGATTACATTTAGAAAAAACTATAATTTCTGAAATTCCTCAATATGCTAAAATGCCGGCTGCTCAGAAAAGCAGCTTTAGCTCTGCATTTCAACAAATGAAGTGAGAGTAGGAGAACATACAGAGAGGATGACATTTACACTCACTGTCTCTCCCAGAAAACACTATTTTATGCACAAACGTTCTCTTATTTTTATTGAAATGCTAATTCTGAAACAAAAATAATTAAAAAATCATAAAAGTAATACTAAAGTATTACTACTTAAAGCAATGATACTTTCTATCTGCAGCACACTTGGCCAAATTCATCTCTGGTAGAACTCTGAGATGCACTAGGAATGACTTTGGACCTGGTGTCTACACAAACAATTTACCTGTACAAAATAACTAGTCAAGAGCAAGTGCTATTATTATTTTGGTTCACTTCTGTAAAATATTCAGATGACAATTCAACAGTTAGTTTTCCAACACTAATCTTATCTCATTCTCCTTGCTAATTCTGAAAGAGTTCCATCTGTTTTTCAGGACATGGGTGTGAAGGAGAAAATGCATTTTCAGAAAGTGGCTAGGATTAAATACACATAATGACCCTGATTCAGCCAGGTAAGCATGTGCTTAACTTAGCTTAGGTGCTTTGCTAAAGGGCTAAAATAAATGTTTTACATTTAATTACCTATTTCAAATTCTTCCCATCAAAATCCCAAACTCTTGATAATTAAAAGAATTGCCACAAAAATTATGTGGCAGGCAGAAGACAAATGGTCAGGTGTATATTCAGACAAACTGCACTGACTTTTTTATCTTTGTTTTATCCATATGCAGTTATGATGAGCCAAATTATACTCAGTCAAATCCTTAGTGGAGTTAATCTGGATCTATATGTGTATCTCCAGTATATTGGGCACCCAAAATTAATGGATATTTTTTATCTTAATCTCTATCTAAAGATGCAGATACGCACCTAATGGAGTTTTCAAACGTCCTTAAGCACCTAATTTCTATGAGTTTTTGAAAATCCCTATCTACATCTTTAGGTGCCTAAATACTTTTAAAAATCTGGCTCTCTGCACTATAATGTCCCATCTGTAAAATGTGGATAATAAAACCATTTCACGTAACAGGGATGTTGAGAAAATAAATTAATTTACATCTGTAAAAAAAACAAAGACACCACCAGGATTGAACTGGTGAGGCTCCATGAACACTTCAAATGTCCAGTTATCAAACAAACAAAGAAAGAAAAAGAAAACCCAGAACCTTACTCATAGCAAAATGTTTGACATAATGCAAACATTCTGAAAAGAAATCATGAGGTTCCATCCCTTAAATCACTGTATTTGTACAGGAATGAGAGACAAATGAGGTTCAAAGCAAACTTGTTTGATTATGACTGCAGCCCTCTGGTATTTCTGAATGACATTCAGGATATTATTACATGTCAAATTAGTTTGCAATGATACTTAATGGTAAAAAAATACATATTAACTAAATGTGCTTTAAAAGCAGAAAAGCAGCAGGATGCACAGAAAAAGTCTGTTAAATACCTTACACTGATGCTGAAATCAAATATTTATTTAAGACTTCCCTTCAATTTTTAATTGTTTTTATTAATTATAGTTTGGTTTGGTACACAGAAAATAGATTTTAACATATCTATTCCTTTCATATATCAATTTTCTGTTCTGAGTCACATTTGATGCCCAGCATTCATACCTCTGGTGGCTTTATTACTTCTGTCACAAATGTATATAAAATATGTATTTTCATGTTTTTGAATAGTTTTTGTTTTGATGTTTGATATATCTGTTTTTTTACAAGAACTAAAATAGCATTAATCTAATTGGAAGCAGGGATCACTTTGCGAAATTCTATGGCCTGTGCACAAGTCAAATGAAATCATCATATTGTTTCCTTCTATGAACGTTACTGTTATCAGTGAACAGGTTAAATTTAGGAACCTACTATGGCCTTTGATGTTAAGAAACTTCTTATACATTTAGGATATGAGATGATCAGAGAAACAGTGACTCCTCTTTGGTCAATTTGAATGCTTTAAAACAAAAACATAGAAAGTGCTTTAAACAGGACCCTAAATATTATATTCTTCTTCTAGCGGGGAAGATGCTACAGAATTGGGTTCCAGAATTTAAGATTTCATTTTCAAAACAATTGTTATTTAGTCCTGGTGGCAAAGGAAAATGTTCAAATATGAAAAACATGCAAATCAATGCAGTGGTGTCTTCTTGCATCTGCAGAAACTCTGAAACTGTAGTTCTAAGATGTGTGAACTTCTTCTATTCATTTCAGTGTACTATTAATTCTGAAACTTTATAACATTTCTTCAAAGTCCACATTATTAATTATTCACAACTAAATATTAAGAAGAAACATCCAACCAATGTGCTTGTAAGGACAGTAGAACTTTCGCCATTGACTTCAATAGGTGCCCATTCAAAGCCCATTATTACATATATTCCACTCTGAAATTACTGTACTTTTGCATGAAACTAATTATTTCCTGAATCTTCCTTGTTATGAGGAATAGTTCTTCTTCTGGCATTTTGACCTTCTGTGGGAGCTAAAGAAACACTCTGCCTTTTGTATTCTACTCCATCATGGTATTGCCAACTTCAAATCTGACCTCCAAAAAAATGCATGAGTCAGGCCACAAAAAATCATGAGATTTAAAAAAATAAAATAAATTTAGGATTGTTTTTCTTCTGATTGCTTAGCCAGCAGGGTGCACCTGCTTTAGGTTTTCAAGCGTTTCTCCATGGCCATGAGGGCTAGAAAATAATGGTTACCTACCTCTTATAACTGTTGTTCTTCAAGATGTGTTGCTCATGTCCATGCCATGATAGCTATGTGTACGCCTATGTAACATGGAATCGACATGAGCAAGAAGAAGAATTACTATTTCTTTTTAAATGAAAAATTAGATTCTCATACAATCTCTTGATTCCAGCAGCTGGGGCTTTAAGGGAAAAAAACCACTAAATATTGTAAGACTCACAGTCATATTGCAAAAGTTGTCAACACTACCATTTTTGAAAGCAAACCCGGTTGTTTTATCTGGCCACTTTATCCAGAGTTTTTCACACTAATCTAGGCCTTGGACGGATTTTTTGCATTTTAACAGCTAGAAATGGGAGGACCTGGTTCCACAATCCATGGATGGAAAGGGAATTTACTGCTAAAAAGTTTTTAAAGTAAATCATGCTATGCTTAACACATTTACTCAAGGTGTCCATCCTCTGCCCTCAGCCTTGTCCTTACCTGCTTGAACAACTATTAGCCTTTCACTTTGAAGAGTCATATATATTGTGTATTACAGCTCAGTGTGCTAACACTACACCACCACAAAAGAAAGTTGTAATTGAAGGCTCAGACTATTATGAAATCACCCCAATATATCACTGTGCGGGGAGGGCGAAATCAGCATTCACTAGCCCAAAGGATATTTCATCACTTGCCAGCAATAAGGTGATTAGGCATCAATATATGGCACAGGGGAACACATTTAAAATCTCTTAAAGGGCTTATTCATTTCATGCAATGTAAAAAACACACACTCCACTTTGTCACTTGTCAGTAGCAACTTTCTTGCTTTCTTCATGATATTTAAAAGGAGAGAAACAAGACTTTTAAAATGGGAGTGGTTTCATTTGGAGAACATAGAGAAGTCAAAGACTAGACCAAAAACTAAAATAAATGCAAACTGCTCAGAAGAAGGGCCAAACTTATTAAAATAACTTAGATTCTGACAGTCTCCCAAACCACACAGCAAAGCATATTATAAACCAGCCACTGGTTTACCTTTATAAGCCAGTGAAAACTGTTAAGGCAGCAGTGTACATTAATCCCAGCCTCCACTTGCCCATCTTTTATGTTCAATAAGGGTAGGATCAGTCTCTAATAGCTTTGAAAAAAAATGGAGGATATAGAAACAACAAGAGTGGTGCCAAGGCTTGATCAATAAGAGAAAAACTGGTGGTTTTTACTGGAGGTACATCTAAAAATTAACTTAGGGTTTTTAGTTTGTAGATCTGTTTCTCTTTTTCCACTCGTACATACATTGGGCCGATCCAGGTATGCTGGATTACTCCCTGGCATTTTGACAATACTCCATAATGGTGGCTGATCATACATACATAAAAGGAAAATAAATCAAGTCAAAAATTTTAGTTAAATTCATAGCATCCTTTGAAATGATGAATTTTATGTAAAGCCCTTCTTTTTTTCTTAGAACATATTTATATTAATTTATTTTAGGGCTGTTGATTAATCGCAGTTAACTGACACGACTAACTAAAAAAAATTAATCGTGATTAAAAAAATTAATTTGCTATTAATTGCAGTTTTAATCACACTGTTAAACAACAGAATACCAATTGAAATGTATTAAATATTTTTGATTTTCTATATTTTCAAATATATTGATTTAAATTACAACACAGAATATAAAGTGTATAGTGTTCACTTTATATTATTATTTTACTAAAAATATTTGCACCATAAAAATGATAAACAAAAGAAATAGTATTTTTCAATTCACCTCATACAAGTCCCATAATGCAATCTCTTTATTGTGAAAGTGCAGCTTAAAAATGTAGATTTTTTTTGTTACATAACTGCACTCAAAAACAAAACTTTAGAACCTACAAGTCCACTCACTTCTTATTCAGCCAATTGCTAAGAGAAACAAGTTTGTTTACATTTACAGGAGATAATGCTGCCCTCTTCTTATTTACAACATTACCTGAAAGTGAAAACAGGCATTCACATGGCACTTTTGTAACTGGCATTGCAAGGTATTTGCATGCCATATATGCTAAACATTTGTATGCCCCTTCATGCTTCGGTCACCATTCCAGAGGACATGCTTCCATGCTGATGACGCTCATTAAAAAAATAACGTGTTAATTTAATTTTGACTGAACTCCTTGGGGGAGAATAGTATGTCTCCTCCTCTGTTTTACCTGCGTTCTGCCATATATTTCATGTTACAGGAGTGTCGGATGATGACTCAGCACGTTGTTCGTGCAGATTTCACTGCAGATATGACAAAATGCAAAGACGGTACCAATGTGAGATTTCTAAAGATAGCTACAGGACTCAACCCAAGGTTTAAGAATCTGAAGTGCCTTCCAAAATCTGAGAGGGATGAGGTGTGGAGCATGCTTTCAGAAGTCTTAAGAGATCAACACTCTGATGCGGAAATTACAGAACCCGAACCACCAAAAAAGAAAACCAACCTTCTGCTGGTGGCATCTGACTCAGATAATGAAAGTAACATGCATCGGTCTGTACTGGTTTGGATCGTTATCAAGCAGAATCTGTCATCAGCATGGATGCATGTCCTCTGAAATGGTGGTTGAAGCATGAAGGGACACATGAATCTTTAGCGCATCTAGCATGTAAATATCTTGCGATGCCAGCTACAACAGTGCCATGTGAACGTCTGTTCTCACTTTCAGGTGACATTGTAAACAAGCAGAGGGCAGCATTGTCTCCTGCAAATGTAAGCAAACTTGTTTGTCTGAGTGACTGGCTGAACAAGTAGGACTGAATGGACTTGTAGGGGCTAAAGTCTGAGATTGTTTTATTTTTGAATGCAGTTATTTTTTGTACCTAATTCTACATTTGTAAGTTCAACTTCCATGATAAAGAGATTGTATTACGGTACCTGAATGAGGTAAGTTGAAAAATACTATTTCTTTTGTTTTTTAGAGCACAAATATTTATAATCAAAAATAAATATAAAGTGAGCACTGTACACTTTGTGTTCTGTGTTGTAACTGAAATCAATATATTTTAAAATGTAGAAAACATCCAAAAATATTTAAATAAATGTTATTCTATTATTGTCTAACAGTGCGATTAATCACGATTAATTTTTTTAATCGCGATTAATTTTTTTAATCGCTTGACAGCCCTAATTTATTTATGTATTGCCAATTAAGTTTTAATCTTCAATTCCTAATAATAACAAATGGATTATGAAGGGCCTTTTATTGTCTCTTTGTTTATAAGGGTCAAACTTTCCACTATGCCAGTCCATTTTTCTTACCTACAATCATGGATTACAAACTATTAAGTGAAATACAGGCTTTGTCCTAATTGGAATAATTCTTCTTATCCTTACTACACACTACACTTTAGCATACTCTTTTTCTTCTGCTCTCTTATAGTAACAGCCAAATCCTACTGACCGTCGCCATGCAAAACTCCCATGAAGAAAGCCAGGCTAGCAAGATCTGGCCCTAAATCTCAACATTTTGTTATATATTTTGACTTCAGTATTCATCACCAGCTGTTAGTGTAAAGCAGCATCTGGATTTAACCCAAGTTCCGTCTGCTGAGTTCAACTTGATGTACGCTGCAAGCTGCCATCAAAATAAAATAAGAGATGCATCCTGAGAGTGGGAAATAAATATTTTTTTCACACCTGCACGCGTTTTTTTGCTCAACACTGGCTTATTAAATGCTTATTTTCATTGGAAAAGAGAAATGAGGGTGTTTTTAACATACCACAGTTTTTAGTGGAAGCGCTTATTGAGCAGACCCATTTGTGCATTTTTTCCTCCTTGAAAAGAGCCTTCTGGAAGGTGAACATTATGTTACTATGATATACAATGTGGCTGGAGACCAGTTATATTGGTTTGCTTTAAAATAACATGACCATTAGGACACACAGTATTTTAGTGCAAGTTTGTTACACAGGGGAGAAACATAACTCTCTTTACTTTATTATGAAACTTACATTGTGGAACATCTAAAGGTGCCATATCTGCAATATATTCTTTCTTCTATTTTCTCAACAAAAAAAATATAATCTGGATACAATTAAGAGTATATTATCAAAACTGAAAAATAAAAATGTGGGATATTCCTTTTCATTTATCCATAATATACTAAATTACATAAGTATTAGTCTAAAATATAATTTGGCCAAGTTCATATTTAAAGCTTGCATATTTGTGCTAATGTTTAGTTGCTCTGGAGCCAGCATGGCCCAACACAATTAGTGAAGCTCAGAGACAACATTAAAAAGCTAAAAGGCAAGATAAGAATAAGCTTACTGGAACTCATGTTACAAAAGAATCTGGATTTCCATTCAGCATAGTCTCATTTTTAAAGGGTTCCACATGTTCCTGAATACAAGTAACTGTGTTCATGTTCTATGGAAAGAGTAGAAGTTTGAATATATTAAACGTAGCCATTGCCTTATAAAATATCATGGCTATTTACATCATAAAGTATTATCTCACCATCATTTGACTTACATAATTATAACTTAACTGTATGGAATTGCCCAGTACTGTTGGAGGAGTGTGTCTGATGCATAGTCCTTAAAAGGGACACTGTCAGTTTGAATTATTTGAATCTAATTTTTAAAAATTTCTAGTACAGAAATAGAATTACTTAACCTTTTCAGTTTTTAAATGTTCATAAGGGCTTTCCTACTGCCCTGTAGATATTTTTTATAAAGGACTTTTCAACAACAGAGAATCAAAGGCCCCAAATCCTTCACATGCTTAACTTTTTAAGAAATGGGAAATGGGGCTGTCAAGGTGGCTTTAAGCCACCACTGCACCCTCCCATTCCTAGACTATTCCAGGGGCTAGAGAGGGCCCAAGTGTAACTTTGACAGCTCTGGGGGTCTAAGTTATAGCAGCCTCCCAGGTCTGGCCTATGAACTGCAGTGCTGTCTGGAATCTCCCCAGAGCTGTGTGCTGCAACCTGCCCTTCTCCCCCAGCATGCCCCCCACACTCGGGCTTCCAAGCAGTCCTCAGAGGGCAGAACAGTGCCTGCACTGGGGCTTTTAGGACTCCTTTTTTATTCTGCTCTGGCCCTTTCCCAGTATAAAGGGCCCAGAGGATCTCACCATGCTTTTTATGTTAACTTATCTCAATGACAATAATGAAAGGCCAAGTCTTGGCAGCCCCAGCTCTGCTACCTTTGTACCAAATATATAAAATAATCAGCTCCTGGTTTTCAGATTTTTTGTTGTTTTGTTATTGAGGGCACCATCACATTTTAATGTCACATCCATGACACAGAAAGTTTACTCATCACCAAAGAGGGAACAAGCATCGGTGTGCAGTGAGTAGGAGTAATTTAGTGCTATGGTTCAGGTTGAGAGAGCAGAACTGTCTCAACTCAGTCATCTATAATGTTGCCACTTCAGATGGCCAGAGAGACACTTGTCTCTGCTACTTGTGCTACTGGCAACAAGTAAAGTAGTATATTCTGGAACTTCTCGTGTAAAAAAAAAAAAAAAGGAAATTAGCACTGCAGTCTACAGGATGGAAGGATAAGAGGAACAGATCTCAATTGCAATACATAACTCCTTAGACATAGAAATTATAAGGAATTGTCCTGTACAAAATAGCACTATGTAATACAATCCTGTACCATTTTAACATTCTGGAATATTGTATCTAATAGAGACCAGGAAAACTAATGCACCTGTCAGAACTTTCTTATGTTTGCAGAGGACCCAAAGGAAAAGAAACAGCACAGAAAGAATAATTGTGTCTGGAAGAAAGAAAGTATGATTGATCTGGTCATTCTGAGTACAGTATTATTCCTGTAATACTGCCAAAGTCAGTGGTCCAAATTTGGATTAATAGATGGGCGTAACTTTGGCTTGACCAGTTCTAGCCATATTTGCACCTGGTTTGGATTTAGCCCGGGGTACATAAACTTAATTTTTCTGTCACTTGTATGTCTTAAATTTGACTTAGGAGCTTTCAGTTGTATACACAATTTGTAAGTAAGTTTTCAATTCATGTATCTGTCCTCTTTATTTAGATTATAAACTCTTTGGGACAATGGAGCACCAATTGTGGTTGAGGCCTTTAAGCACTATTGTCTTACTACTAATAATGATACTAATTTATTTGCAATTGTTCAGTTCCTATTCCTCTCTGGTCATGCATCCCTTCTTAAGCTCCATCTAAATACTCTGCTGTATAATAAGATATCATACATATTCTGTATTCTGCATGCAGAACATACATGATCATTAAACATTTGCAGATGCATGTTATTCGTTACTTAAGCCTTCAATTTCAGTGTACCTAAGGTTACGATCTGAATGTCCCCAGCTACTTATTAAAATATAGTTAGAGTATCTAAATATTTTATTTGATATATTTTTCTATTTTATTTTTAAATTTAAAACTTCTCCAGATTGAAACTATTCCTCTGAGGCTGGAGCGCTGAAAATTAAAGAATTTTACTCCTAACTGATCAAATAAAGTATCATCTCAGCTTCCAATCACTGCTGCATTTTAGCTTCTTTTAGCTTGATGTCAGTTTTGGATACAGCTAAATGCCAGCTACCCTGATAAACATGTACACTACCAGCTGTAGCTCCATCTGCTACGCTAAACATTTTCACACCAAATCTGCTGGGGGAAAAAAAAAATACACTGGTTTTGGAGTTAGTTTGTAACAACGAAATATTAAAATCTTCACTCCAGGTGGCTCTTCAGTTTTCTGTTCTTCCGATGAATATATTTAGCAAAAGCAACAAGCTATTTATGTAGCAATAACAGCCAGCCTTAAACTATCAAAATTCAAGGAACTATATGGGGAGAAGCTTGGTGCAAGTATGAGCGGATGTGCAAATCTAGAACTCTAGAGCTGATGAAATCTTTTTCAGGCTGTCTCTTCTTAGGCCTCAAGCCTATATATACACATTTGCTTAACTTTATTATCATGAAAAATCCCACTGACTTTAATAGGGCAAATCTCAGTAGTCATATTAACCATGTGCATAAGTGTTTGAAGGATTAGGGTCTAAATCACTAGTCCTAGTATTCATTCTTTTGGCATTTTTACTTTATATTTTACTGTGCAAAGAAATTCACCGATAAAAATGTCCATTTTTCCTTTTTCCCTTGACAAACTAATTTCTTGTTTTCAAGTTCCTGAAAGCTCAGAACCATGAACTTGGCTTCAGTTTGTTTGAATACTGAAAGTTATGTGATCAAGCAAAGCCCCACCACAATAATGAGGGCTCCCTTAGAGCCATAGTTGTGCATATTTTGGAGTGACAAAGTCGGTTAACCATGTGTTAGCAGGAGCTAACACCTAACTTGTACCAGCTAGTACCCATGACTTTCTATTCAGCTGTGCACGCACTAACCCACCATTAAGGTATGTAACAGCCCAAATGACCACATCACACCTGAAGCCGGGGGCTATTGTCCGGGCTTCTGGAGGAAGGGTAGCAGTTATGGGTAGTGTGTGTGTCGGGGGGGGGGGGGGGGAGGAAAGGAGGTCAGAAGCTGCTGCAAAAAGGTGGGTGGGGGTCAGTGTGGTGCTGCTGACTCATCCCCTGGGAATGTAAGTGCAGAAGGCTTTAAAAGGGGCACGCCTGGGCATTAGAAACCCCTTCTCCATGCAGCAGGCAAAGCAGCATCCACCCTCCCTCCCCCTGAGATGGCAAATATCATGTTTGGCAAGGACCTGCTGTGGGCATTGAGCTGGGTTGCTGGGAAGGAATTTTCCCCTCTCCACCAGATTGGCCTAGGTGGAGTGGGTTCTCTTTATTTATTTATTTATTTATTTATGTTTGTTTGTTTGTTTACCTTCCCCACAGTGGGTTTCAGGGAGGACCTATTCTGTTGAGGAGGAAAGAGGGTTAGGCTATGTGTCACAACTCATTATGTAAGTGTGGCGAGGATGTCCAGTGCAGATTCTCCATAGAGAAGGCATCCGGTGATTGGATAAATGGCCTGGTAAAGGACTTAAAAAGCAGGTGTTGTTTCAAGGAACGGAATGGGGTGGGGGCTGCTATGATTGGTACAGCAGAGAGCCAACCCCCCTTTCTTATAGCTCACCTTAACCCTCTTACGAGGTGGGCGAGATGGATGGTAAGGTCCCAGCCATGGGTTGGCTGAAGCACCTGGATGGAAAATGAAAGGGGGGACTGGTGGCAGCCTCTGGGCCATTACTGAATGACGATGGTGTTGCCTGCACTGTATACTTTTATCCGCTGGGTAGTCCCAGACATCTAATAATAAATTAGTGGCCTGATTATCAAGTGGCTCCTGTCCTTCTTTCAGTATTGTCGGACAACTCCTCCATAGGTTGGAGTGTACTAACTGAATGTGAGACAGGTAGCAACACTGCAATGGACCAGGCAGAAAGGAAAGCAGAGTATAGTCACAATAAGATGATGAAATATTTCTCTTGGTAAACACACCAGTGCTCGGGAACCAGTACATTAAATCCTTAAATTTACTTTGCCTGAAAACTGACATGATCTCTGATTTTAATGGAGAGTAAACTGAGAACAATGGTTGACTGAGTGATCCACATTGAAATTCATTTGTAACTGAGAAAAAAAAAAAACCAGGGCCAGGAATGTATGGGGTGATTTTCTAATACAAACAGTAGTATAAAGTAGTGATTCTCAATCAGAGGTCTGGGGCCCCCTAGGGGGCCTCGAGGAGGTTCCGGAGGGGTCTCCAACAGGGCCAGCATTAGACTCACTGGGGACCAGGGCACAAAGCCAAAGCCCCACTGCTTGGAGCTGAAGCCCAGGTCCCTGAGCCCCACCACCCGGGGCTGAAGCCTGAGCCATGTAGCTTCATGGGGGCCCCTGTGGCATGGGGCCCCAGACAACTGCCCTGCTTCTTACCCTCTAACGCTGACTCTGGCTTTTATACGCAGAAAACCAGTTATTGTGGCACAGGTGGGCTGTGGAGTTTTTATAGCCTGTTGGCGGGGGAGGGGAGCTCAGAAAGAAAAAGGGTGAGAGCCTCTGACAAAGTAGTATAACGGCAGGGCAGAGATGCAGGTGTATTCCGGATCAAAACACAATTACATCCTGATGGAACCCTAGAAAAATAAAGGGTTGGCTGCTTCTGTGACTTACACTACTGCAAATTAAGAGTCATTCTACTGAAAGAGTAATTCTACACTTGAAAATCAGTGCAAGAGAGATCAGGCCCACAGATACAAGAAGTACTGATGGCATGAAAATAACTGTTAAAAATGCTATTAAGTTGCATTAAGTATTTTGGAAATTTTGATTTTCCCCTCACCAAACAAACATTTCTCTTATAAAATTGGGGGGGGGGGGGTTGCATGGGCTCCGATGTAGTCGTTTTTCCCAATATTTCCATATTGCCAAAAGATATAAGGAAATTATCTACAAATAGGCTTTATGCAATAATGGATAAGATGCTTGGATACGCAATTAAAAGGGTGGCTGCTTATTCAGATGTACCTGAACCTCTTTAGTGTGTCTCTTAGGAGATAGATTTTTTTTAAATGTTTCCTTCACTTCTTGGTTCCTACCAAGTATAAAATCCAGACAGAAAAGTCTTTCAGAATGCAGAGATTAAAAAAAAAAAACCAAAAAACAAAAACAAAACAAAACACCTCAGGGCTTGTCACATGCAGCAATGTGCACCACAAGGGGGTAAACTGCAGCGTGTTCTAAAATGCTGCACTCTCCCTGCCCCATGAAAACCTTGGTGACATGCTCTACACAAGGTACCAGGATGACATCAAAGTGTACTAGGTACTTTATAGAATGTGTCAGCAGGGTCTGCACAGGGCAATTAAAGTGCTCTACAATTTACACACCTCTGGTGAGTGCCAGATACAGAAGTCCTCGGAGCTTTTTAGATCACCAAAACGGGAGCAGAGTTCTGCTCGAAGGTTTGTGTATATTTTATCCTATCTGACTCAGCCAACTCTAATTTGTATGCCCAGACTAGAACAAATTTAATAACGTGATAGACAGAAAATGGACCTTGGGCTAGAATATTATCCTACGAGATCAACTTGATTAATTCTAGCATCTTCTAAAAAAGTTGTTAATGTCAGACACACTAGGATTAAATTCTTATTGCTGTAATGTTTACTAGTTTAAAGATGTTAATTTCAGATTTTGAGTTTTAATCCAAGTAGAGAAGATCCAATAGACTCCCGCAGCAAAAGTGCACAAATTGAATCATGTATCTTCAGTAACAGATAAACCGAAGAAAAATATCAGGAATAGTATCTATAGGCAGAATTGACTGTACAGAGATTGGTTTTCAAACTCTTCCCTGAGAACCCAATATCTCTGCAACAGCAATATGACTAATACTAGGTAAAAATTATTGAATGTCACAATGTTTATTATTTTGGTATTTAATTTCAATGTAAATATTGTGTTATTTATGTTCATGAATACTGGCACAACTAAAGATAGTTTAGCAACTTCTTTAGAAAAGAAGCTTATGAGCCATCTAATCCAACCAGGTTTTATAATATAGGTTTATAGACTTGATCTTCATCCGTTATAATTCAGCATAGTTTCAATGAAGACCTTTGAGAGCTGCGCCAGTTCACACTAGCTGAGGATCTTAACCCCTACAGGATTCTCACCCAGGAAGATCCAAATTCAATTCTATTCTGTATAGGTTCTTAGACCACACTCATCACCAGAATGTCTGAGTGCCTGTCCACAGTTTTAGGCAGTTTAGGCCCAGGTCACAGAGCACGCTGAAATTAGGGCCAAGACCTTGAACTTAATTCAATAGTGTATGGAAAGCCAGCATAGAAACAGAAGGACAGGTCTGATGTGCTTGTGGTTGTTTATGTTGCTGAGGAGACATGCTGCAGTGTTCTGTACTAGCTGGAATTTCCTAAGCACTACAGTCTTTATGTGAAGGTACACTGCATTGCGTAGTCCATCTGAGAAGAGACAAAGCTGTGAATAACTGAGGCCAGGTCAACATCTGCCAGGGTGGGATACAGTCTCCAGCTGGAGAAGACAGAAAGCATTATTCATGGGCTGAATCAACCAACTGTGGATGTGAACTTTCAATCAAAAGAGACTGCACCATGACTGCAAATTCTTTTCTCTGTCCACCAACATCACCTTTAACTTGCTTGGCTTCAGCTTCAGCCAGCTGTACCTCATCCGTGAGTTGATCACGTCTAAGCATTGTGCAGGCTTGGTGGAGTAGGGTGGTCATGTGTGGTGAGGAATACGTAGAGCTGGATGTCATCTGCATGTTTCTGCCACTTGAGTCCATGACATCCGACCAGTTCATCTACCCGGTGAATGTAGATGTTGAAAAGGACCAGAGAGAAAATTGTGGGATTCAACAAGTGAGGGGTCTGGTAGTGGAGGTGCAGTTTCTCAATATTACTTGCTGGATGCATCCTTCCAAATAGGACTCAAACCATTTTAGCATATTTCCCTGAACCCCGCCACCTCTCTCAGGTGAGACAGCAGAATCTCATGGTTGACAGTACTGAATGCTGCAGAGAGGTCCCGGAAGATGACAATGGATGTCTTTGTCTTTCCTCTATCCACTGACAGGAGGAGATCATCCATCAGTACCAATAAAGAAGTTTCAGTTCCACGTCCTGGCCTAGATACAGATTGTGCAAAGACTAGAATATTAACTTCAATTTCTTGAGCTTGTAGTTGGCTTCTGGAAAGCTTCTCTATGAACTTGCAAGGATCTTCACAATTACTTTGTGTGTGTATGGGGAAAGATTGAGAGACAGAGAAAGATCACTTCAGTCAGATCTCAGGTGAAATGTGCAAACAGCTAAAGAGCACCTAGAAGATGGAAATACTTCACAAGCGTTTGGGACAGGAATTAATAGCTTATCCAATTGAATTTACAGGTATGCTAGACATAACTATTCAAACTAGAATTTGTTTATGACACTGGGCTTAACACCTGTAACCCTGAAAAGAATGCCAAGGCTACATTTGACAGGACTTTGGTTTTGTCTCTCATCTGAAAGGCAGCAACTCCAATGGCACAATTCCTTTTCTCATGATGGGCTATGGGTTCAGTCAGTATGATACACAGATAAAGTAGTATCTGCTGAATCACCAACTTCTTTCAATACTCCGATTCTCACTGCAAGTATTCTATTCAGTATGAGATATGGGGAGATAATAACTAGGGTGCTGTATCTACAGACCATGCAACATTCAAACTTTTCCATAATTTAGTCAGAAAAGCATCTCTCTTGACTATACCAAAAGCAGTATTTTGCAGCCTACCATAGATATTGATCTGAACACTGAAATATGTATTGGATAGATGCTGGTTAGTTAAGTAAGATCTCGTCTACACTGAGAAGTTAATTTGGATTAAGGTAGGATATGAATTTAAAGCAGAATAGCTAGTTTTTATTAACTCCCTATACAATTGCTTTTATTCCAGAATAAGAGTGTCTTATTCCAAATTAGTTTAATCCGCTTCTGAAGTAGATTAAGCTAATGTGGAAGCAGAGGGTCCACACAAGGAGTTGATCAGGAATAGCTATTCCAGAACAAAACCCCATATAGATTAGCCTTTATTCTAAATAAGGGTAGAAAACAGAAGAATGAAAATTAAACTGGCATGTTACAAAAATTCATAAAAACACAACAAATAAAACAATTTAAAAAGGTTTAAAAGCTGTACAATGTTATAGCCACCTCTTGGCAGATAAGCTAAGATTTTGCTGATCTTGACAACATTACAAGGCAGTTAAAGGATATATTATTCTTGAAAACTGCAACAAGATGTTACTAATCACCAAAGATTTCATAATCATGGGGGAAAAAAACCAAGAGAAATCCATTCTCCTTTTCTGTTTAAGTTGCCGAATGATAATATACAATAATAATAAAGATAATAAAGTGTAAGGGATATGGACTGAAGCCCAAGTTCTCAAATGTGGCCTCTAAGTTTGGATGCCTCAATTTCTGTGCCTCAAAGCCTGATTTTCAGAGATGCTGATCACCTACAACTTCAGTTCTAATCACTGATGAAAATCAGGCCCTAGGTATCAATAGCGGGGCACTCAAAAATGGATGCACCCAAATTTACAGGCCAAATTTTAAACCCTTAGCCTAGATACTTTATTCTGTATCATATGATACAATTCTGCTAGGCAGGATCTTCAAGATCCACAGCTTTTTGGATCTTCCCCCGGGAGTTCAGTGCCATAGAACAACAATGATCTGCTGCTCTAGTAACTTTCTTACAATGGGATTAAAAACTTCCTCATTTTAACACCTGACTATCCCAGTATACTTTAAGACCCCACCCAGTGCTGAGCCATTAGCAGCACAGCATCTGAATAAAGCAGCTTTTCAGTTATCAGATATGGAAACATTAGCAGCACCAGTATACACACGCTCCCTTTAAAAGGCATTAGACCTGGACACCACTATTGGTATTTATACCAAGAAGTTCTAACACCAAGTAGTTCCTGTGCACTACACAGTTAGGCCAACCCTTAAAACACATTAATAAGACACACTCAACATTCAGGCTCGTAAAGTTCTCTTATATGATTTATATGATTAAAGGGAAGGACTCATAAATGGCTTAATGCAACCCTTAAAGAAAGTTCAAAAATAAAGTCATCTAACTCTTCCCTAGATGTGAAGTAATGTTTTCTGGATATTTCTTTTTACTGAGTCTAATATAATCCAAGCACTTTTCTTCCCACATACTGTAAAAAAAATCTGCTCAGGAAAAAGGATGAAGTCAGAATAGAGCCTGATGTATATTTGGTATCAATAATGCAGAATTTACAAATCTTTAAAGGTTAACGAATGTAACATTCATTAATAAAAAACAAACTGGTAAAAAATCTTTGTTCTGGTTCTGAATTTGTATTGGAATTTGTAAATACTATACAAACCACAAATATTTTAGGCTATTATAGGTTTTGACATCCATATTAAAACAGCAACATAAACTGTCAACATTGTTTATACATAAGTTTTCAACGTTCTTAATGTGCACAATATCGTTCTTGTCTCTATTTCATAATACCCTGTTCACATGGAGCTCTAGGAAACCTACACAGTCTCAGCTAGAGAGTTCTCTTCTCTATGTTCATCCTTTTAAAATAGATGGTCTCTAACAGCACATGC
This sequence comes from Natator depressus, assembly GCF_965152275.1. Lineage (NCBI taxonomy): Eukaryota > Metazoa > Chordata > Testudines > Cheloniidae > Natator > Natator depressus. Next base: position 72,500,958 of record NC_134236.1, read on the forward strand.
CCCATCTTTCTAAGTTACTGGAAAATAGCACCATCGTATTATAGGGAGTATATATCTGTGAAATTGGAGAATGGTAACAAGAGAGCTTTTCACAAATTTGCAGTGGTTAAAAGTTGTTGCCACCTGCTGGATATCCAGTGAGCTTTGAAATATGAGAGGAATATGGAATGAGGACAATGCAATGAGGGGACAAATGGTCTAGTAGTTAAAGCACTAGCTTGGGACCTGGGTTCAAGTTTCTGCTCTGCCCCAGACTTCCTGTGTGACTTCGGACAAGTCACCTAGTCACTATGCCTCAGTTCTCCATCTGTTAAATGAGGATAATAGCACTTCCCTACCTCACGAGGGTTTTATGAGAAGAAATACACTAGAAATTGTGAGGAGCTCAGATACTGCTGTAATAGGAGCCATAGAAGCATGATAGACAGACGGTCAGCTGGGCTGGTGTACACAAAAGGACTATTACAACTAGTACCCTGACTTGTCTCAGCAGACAGGCCCAGCATAGAGTGTGCTTCAGGGATTAAGTATTTTAGGTTTCCACCAAACTGTGATGGAATCACACGGGTGAAACAGCAAAGAGAAGCTTGTGTTGGTGCCCCTATTGTCTTAATTCTGCATATAAACACACGGTTTAATTCTTCAGGGCTGTCAATCTTGTACTTGTCAGAAGAAATATTTTTACCTTTATAAATACCCCAAAACATAAGCGTTAGTAGGTCTCATGTATCAAACTGAGGTGCAGTATTATTGACATTAATGATAAAACCATTATTATGTCCGTAGTCTCAAAATATCCTTCAATACTTTTTAAAAAGACTAGCCCCAAACAACAAACAACAACATCTAATGTCACAAAATTGTGGAACATTTCATCAAATTCATATAAGAGTCAGCCTCTTCTATGTTCTTTTTATCACTGCTAATCTTGACAAATATTAAACTATATTAAATTTACACCAACACTTTATTTATTTTTGAGCTCTACTGGAATATATATGTTCACAACAGACAGTAAACAGATGTTTTGTGTGCTGAGAACGTTCGAGCGGCTGTGGTTTAAGGCACAATCTGTTACCACAGACCAGTTACTTCCAAAATGTGCTGCAAGAGATTCGTCTGTCTATGCCTCACATTTCTAATCACCTACATAAAAACTAAATATTTCATCCACTGTAACACTTACCGTTAAATTACTTTGGCTTAGTAAAATGGACTTGTAATTACTAATGCATTTGCTATAAATGGTTAACACTGTAATATGGCAAGAGTTTAAATAAATTAAAAATTGTATGTTTAAGCACTTCTACTGTGCAATTACTTTTGCTGATCCTCAATGTACTAATCTATAATTTTGCATAGAAAACTTACGACTAGATTTTCAAACTCTAGCCTGCATTTCAGTGCAATTTGTGGGTCCAAGCAACTGTAGGCAGTTTTATGTCCACAATTTAGTGAGTACAATCAAATAATTAATAATCTAACTGGCAGAGTATGCACCTGCAAAATCATGAGCACAAAAATGAAGACCTGCTAAGGCTGACCTGAAAATGTGTCCCTTAATGGGTTCCCTTGAAAAACTAAGATAAACATTCTCTGGAATTTTTAGTATCTTCAATTGCTTGTATATGCACTAACAAATCATATTGATAACACTATCAAATAGAACAGACTAAGGAACCTTTTGTGTAGTTGAATATATTTTGGTGGAAGGTTTTTTTTTTAATTAAAAAAACCCTATCACCTGATCACAACCTACCAGTTTCAAGGTTGAAAGAGTAACGCAAATTAACATAGCTCCCCAATGATTGAGGCAGAATTTACATATTTTTACCTTCACTAACAACACTGCTTTGGTATCACATACATTGTTCTGCACTGTCATGATACATGACTTGTATTTAGAAATCTGACAGTTTAAGAATGGATCATACCATTACATTAAGTTGAATATATTTCTGTGCTGCAGAGGAGAAGATAAAGAGGTCTCTCTTAAAAAATAATGTTTTTGCTCCATCTTCTCACTTGGCTTGTAAAACTGGTATAAAACTGTTGTACTTACCACACTGATAAAATTCTGTTTCCTTTGTTTCAAATACCAGGAGGAAAATTTCACTTTTTATTTAATATATACTTTAACTGCTTTCATATGCTATACTGAATACAATAGTTGGGTATAGCTCTACTGTATAAGCTTTAAGGCCTGCCCACAAGTGGGGTCAGACAAGTACTGGAATTCTTTCAAATTTGATTTGTAATCAGACTGATGTATTGGTCAGCCTTTGGAAGCTATTAATAAAGTTGAGGAACTTTAAAAATAATCTGTAGCGTGGGAGAAACACTATGCAGAAGACCACCATCAGAAAGGCCTGGGAGAACTAGCAGTTTGGTGAAGGGGGGAAAAAAGCAAAGACTAGAACTGGTCACAACCACTCCTGGGTCCCAAGGTGGTGTGATAGTAAAAGGTTCGTTGTGAGCAAAAGGCTACACAGCAGATGCTCGTATTAAAGGGTTTAACATATTTTGGAATAAACATTTGGGAGAATAAGGCACAGTGTAACCCATTGTACATTGTGCACATTTGATAGCAAATTAGCCAAAATGCTTGCAATTAATTCTTGCCCATTTTCCTTTGCAGTGGCAAAGAAATAATGGGGACTTTGGGAACAGGTTTTTTATTATTCCCTCCCCTCCCATCCAACCCAGTGCTACATATTTTCCTTTCCTTTCAATCTCAGAGAAGCAGAGTCTACAATTTTGAGAAAGTTTGGAGTGAAAAATCTGATCAATGAGAAGCTAGCTTATGGTCAGGTCATTAACTTGACGTTCATTATGCCTTAATTAGTGTCTTTTTAGTCTTCATACTGAGAAAGCCAGATTTTTCTTCATCCACTCAGTGCTTATGGTAGGGTCTCTGAATAAAGAGGTTTGAAAAGCTATACTCTTATTGAAACTGCAAAGCAATTTAGCATTTGCTCCCTCACACTCTCTTTCACTCTCATCCCTCCCCTCCTCATTTTTGGATTTACTGTCTAAAATCAAGGGACAAGATGTATGCAATAAAGAATTAGGTTTTTTTTCTTTATACTGCACACCTTTTTAATATAGTGTTCCATGATTTCTTAAGCAAAACTCAATGATTTTGTAAACATAATGGTCAGCTATATATTTACAGCCTGATTTTGCCACATCTGTTTTATGAAGCTGTAATTCACTTTAATGAGACTTACAGCAAAAATGAAAGTTATAAAATTGAGCTCAAAATCTGCAATCATTTTAGCTGCTATTTTACAACCTGCCTCATCTTATAACAGCAGTAGATGTAACGTTGCCTCACCTCATACCAGCTCAGATACAGGCTATCGATCATATATACTCATATGCTTGAAAAACCTCTTGAGCTTTTTAATTACTTGGCAAATCAGCAGGAAGGTGACAGACGTGATATCTGAGTTTTAGGGACATCTATGGTATATAACATCCTAAGGCCTTTTCATACAAAAGATAAACAGCAGTGATTCTACATCAAGCCAAATTATTTGCCTACTGGAGGGGGGGGGAGAGGAAGCAAGGGAGTGAAACGTGCAAGATCACTTTAATGTGACTGATGATGTTATTTTAGTACATTAGGTGAACCATTAACCACAACAAAAGAGGGCCCTAAATAAAGTGCCTACAAGGAGTAGTGGAGTACATCAATGCCTCGATTTTAAATCCACAATTCCAAGACTCACTTTTCTCCCATGGGAGACTGACCTAGAACAGTACAGAAAGAATCACAAGGACCAGGTTGCCAAAAAAAAGGTGTCAAAATGATTAATGATTAAAAACAAAGTTCCAGAAACCGTACACTATTTTAAAAAAGTCACAATCACAAGATTTTTTGGTAAGTGAACATATTTAAAAAAACAAAAACAAAGCACCACCTTAGGGCTAAATCGCGTTATCTGTGCAGAGCATGAAAGAATGGACTGCGTGCAGAGGAGTTATTTCAGGGTCGGACGGGGAGAGGCATGTGTAGGGGGAAGTAGGCTAGTCCTCTTTCCAGGCTTCAGTCAGTAGCTAAGCTACTCTGTGCATTCTACCACAGTCCTCAGGCTTCAGTAGACACTGATAATCACTAAGACTTCCCCACATAATTGTGGCGATATTCACCCAACCCTGCTCTACAACTCTGCACACTAGAACTCAGGGTACCTCTATGGAGCTCTACTCTGCAGCAGGTAGGGGCTGCATTCAGGACCTTCTGGGGCTTTAGGGAGAGAGCAAGGGCGGCGGGGGGGGGGAGAAGGGAGGTGGTCTATGCAAGGCAGGATTTGCCTGTTATTGAATAGGGGAGGCCAAAAGCTGCAACTTAGGGAAAAAAACACAAATGCTCAATTTTAGTTTACGTTTTATAAACAACAAATTTGCAGAATTTCAGTCTCTCAAAGTACTTATATGGCCCCCCACACCTGAGTATTGAGCTCCACACAATCAATACTGGAGTTTTCTTTACAACTCCCCTTTGATGTAGGAAGGTTCTATTACCCCCATTCTTCACATGGAGAATGGCAGTGCAGAGAGATTAAATGACTTACCCAAAGTAACACAGAAAGTCTGTGGGACTGACTAATTTTTCACAGATCTCATTGAGTCTCAGTCCAATGCTTTAATCAGAAAACCATTTAGCTTCAGAGGCCGCAATAAAGGGACCAGATTGCCTCCAAAGAGGTGCAGAGACAGTAGATAGCGAGAAAATCCTCATGCTACGCACAGGTTCAAAATCCTTCACAGCCCAACCTGTCAGTGGGCCCTTCCCAGACTTTATTCTAAGTCTGCCTACTTCATACACGGTGCTTTTGAAAACAGGTAATATGTTGGAGATACAGAAAAATGAGAGTGCATGTACAAAAATTTGTTCACTCAAGATTAAATGTAACATTAAAATGATCAGTTTGTCACTAACCATAGTTGCTAAGAGAGATGGTAATTAAAGGGGGGGAAATTAAGAGCACTGAGAAAGCTATAACTATTTTTAGTTTTTCCTTGTTATGTTCAGTTAAGTGAACTGGTTTGGTTTTAGTGATTCACTAAGCAATGACTACAAGCTGTAGGAAATGTGTTTAAATGTTAGCTAACTGGACAGTAGTACATTTTAATTCTGTGTATCAACCATGTAATTCTCTCTATCAGTGAGAATTAGAGACACTAGGGTGTGATGTGGGTTAAACAATCGAAAGACCAGTTTTATCCCTTCACCCCCCAAAATTGGATCCAGTTAAATTTTTTCAGACTTTAGATACTGAAGTTACATTTTCTGTATGTAAACAATGTATTTTCAATAAGATTTCTGTGTACGGGGAACTCTTGATAAAATGAAAAAAGATTTTTTCAAATAAAATAAGACTATTCTGATTGAAGAGACAATCTGATTTCTATTAAAAAAAGTCTTGAAACCAAAATTTAGAATATTTATTCTAAAAGTTTAATGGGGCGCGGGGGGGGGGGGGGGGGAAGCATTACAAGTTCCATTGCATCTCTGTTAAACTCCCTATATGTTTTTAGGGGATTATGCTAAAGTTATTAAAACCGCCTGCTACAACTAATTTAAAAACTGCCACTAAGAACTGGTCTTTGACTTCAGAAATGTTGATACTTCCCAAATGCAGTTCTAAAACACAGTCCAAAACCTTGAGCCTTCTGGCCTTAAACTCTATGACTATGACCCCCTGGAAACCTTGAACTCTGGGGAAGATTGGAACTGGATATGAGCTAAGGAGCTTGGGTCACTCTAGTTAAAATATGAGCAACTAGAATTGGATTCCTTTTAATTAAAACTCAGATCAAATAATTTTCTTTTTCAAGATGGAAAAATAAACAGTTTTAGAAGCACTAAGAAGTTTTTCATAAGACGGATATAGAATTTCCCCCATTAAAGTAGACACCTAACTACAAGGTTTTAATTGTGCTCTTTTATTTATTCATTTTTACCCTGAAAGACTGTATTTTCTCCACAGCTTCCCACATTCTGTATGTCTCTCGCACCTGAGTCCTTAGCTACTATTTCTAGGTAGCAATTAATAAGATATAAGAATAACCATCCCGACAAAAAATGTACATTAATCTGCTGGTTCAGGGCACAATGTTTCTTAAAACTCTATTTTTCACCCCACAGAGCAGTGAAACTCAAAATTACACACAACTGCAATTCCTAATCTCATAGTGGTAGGAGGAATACTAATATGACTTCTGAATGCACCAATTACAAAGTAGACCTTTGGCTATGCTATGAACTCAGTAAATTATTCAAGGACCAAAATATATTTTTTTATACCTAGTTTCACTGCCTGCTGACTACTACTTCAAAGAGTGCATGGCTCTTGGGATTCTGCTATTTTAATCATTTGTGCTTCAGTCAGTATCTGCTACAGAGTTTAACTTCTGTAAACTCTAAAAGGCTTGATAGCATCAACCACAGCAATGAGCTACAGCAGTCCACAGAAAAGGAAAAATCTTACTGGATAAATTGTAAAGAAAATTTGGAGCACCCAAAATAGTGTTTCATGGCCTGTTTGGTTTAACAACAGGCCCAATGCCCATTCAAGCACACATAATTTAGAAGGTCTGCCTGCCTGCAATAAAGGCCGAAATTGGATACTTGGCGAGATTAATTACCTAGATAGGGCATGATAATGCAAGTCAAATGGGAATGTAATTAAAGTGCACCTTCCATGAAAATTATTCATTGCTAATGGATCAGGTGACAGAAAAATCAAAAGGCATTTTTAAAAAAGAGCTACAGGTTAACTTGAGGCAGCCTTTCCTCTTTAGAAGCTACAGTAACTGCAGACATTGAATTCAATTCACGCTGTCTTGCTCTCATCATAGTACTGTAAGACAAAAGAATAGATTGTAATGTAACCTCAAAGAAAGAGAAACCAATAGAAAAGTTATCAGGATTGTACCTGCAAACAAAAGGTCAACTAGAGTGGAACCAGTTGGCTGGCAGCTTTCAGATTAGTATATCTCTCTACTTTTGTGCCATAATAGGAGACTGCAACCATAAAAGAAGGCAAGTGATGAATTAATACGTTGACTAGTCCCTTGGGTACAATCTTTACAGATGAAAGACATGCTGTCGTAATCAAACAGGGTTATAAATTAGGTAAATCAAGTGGCACAAGTAGTATCTCACGTTATTGCTATTTAATAAAGTCTTCTGAAATTTGTCGTTAACTCTTTAACATCAATACATGTATTTACAGTCCAGAAACAACAACAGTAAAAGAAATAATGTTTTACAATAACAGGGCAGATGATATTTCCCAATGGGATATTAATTCTAAAGAAGATCACTGCCTTTTACTTTTTACAGCCATAAAAATCCACTGTGGACTCCTGGCATGCCAAAAGCTCCTCTTGAGACATACTGAGGAAGGAGGATACATTGAAGTAAATGGATTTTTGAATGCAGAAGGAATACAAGATTTGGCCCTCATTTGGCCAGATTCTGCAAATCCATATATATTCATAAAGTCCTTGACTCAAACAGGACTACTGACATGAATAAAGGTTTCCAAGATCTGTTTCTTTGTATAGACATTTAGAAAGAAAAACAGCAGGCTGATTTTAGATTTAGTATCTGATGGTCAAAGAGTACTGGAACATGTAGCCCAGTTGTTAACAGCAATTCCTCAGACTTATAAAAATGTATTTTCCTATTGATTGGTGTTGCACATTTACTTTATTTTACATTGTCTGTAAGATTAATATAATCCCACCATTAAATGCTGTCACCACAATGAGATTACTCACATGAGTAAAGTGAATAGGACTGTGGCCCATTATACGTAACTTTTATAATAAAATAAATAATAGCAACCACCACCACCACCATCATTTTACGGGGCTTGATCCAAAGCCCATGGAAAGCAATGGAAAGATTCCCATTGCCTTTAATGGGTTTTATAGCAAGACAATGTTCCTGAAACAGCAAGCTATTACATTACTTTTACAAAAAGTATATTCAAGATTTTCACAGACTTCCAGAAAGCATTATTGTATATTTAACAAATAGGTATTCTCTGTTCTAAAGGAGAACTCTGGGCCTTTTTAAAAAACAAAAAATTCACACGTTATCCTTTATTTCCCCTTCTCATATAAAATTGAGAGATTAAAAAAAAGAATGCAACTTTTGGCAATAGATGAATATTTTGTTCATGTTACATGGTGCAACAGAAAGTTCAAATTCACCTGAAATTTAGTTTACTCGATCCCAAATTCAGCTTTTTAACTATAACACACTATCTGAGCTTGTCAAAAAGTTTTGAAATTGCAGGAGAGAAAGCAATACAAATAAGTCCAATCATTTGGGTGCTTTTTTTTAAAAAAAACTTTGAAATCATTTTTGGTTCAATAAAGCAATGTACCAAAATATATCTGTTATGGGGTTACTGATTAGGTATGCAATATCGTATGTAGTTCTATTTTCTTAATGGTTATTGATTACATTAAAAACACAAACACTTGACCCATTCTAATGAGAGATTGTTTTTTACCTCTGCCGACATGTTTTCACTTATAACTAGATCCCAACCAAGCTCTGAAGCAAAAACGTTTCTGTATATCAGATTACCAAGCGCCCATTTAGAGAACTGTCTGATATTTAGCCACCAGGACACTGCAATTAAGATTCATTCGTCCATTTCATCCCTGGCTCTGAGAAAATAATGAAACATCAGTGAAACAAGACAGCAGTTCACAGAAGGTGATTTAGCACCTTTCCAGTTGGAACACCTGTATCTGCTTTGTATTTTCCTATCTGTGTTGCAGATTAACTAACCATCAGTTTCCTACTCTGTTTAAATGACACTATTTCTGACATTAGAACTATCAAGAGTGAGAAACTGAACCAAGGAGAAGGGCCTGATACCATTCCCATTGAAGGCAACGGGCATTTTGCCAATGTCTTCAGTGGAAGCAGGATTAGGCCTAAAAGAGTCATGCAACAAACATACTAATATGAAATGATTCTGTTAACCATTAAATGGAAAAACTCAATTGTCAAGCTGTGTTGCAGTGGCTCAAGAGCATGAGTACCAACCTCAGGCTAGACTGTTAAGAACCAGGGCATACACCTCAAATTGGCTGTGAGTTCTATACTCAATTTCACCAACCAATTATCAAGTATAAACTCCACAGGCATTATACCAGCCTTAACACAGAGTCACAGACAGTCACCTTGGGAATTCTGTCTTGCCACCCAGGTAAGCCTACCTTTGTGATACATGGCCCCTTACCTGAATAGTGTTGTTACTCCCAATCCCAAAGGACCAGTCACTTATCCCAGGTCAATTGCACCTTATATCTCACACCAAAGACAAAGCTTGTATCCAAACCTATAATAAACCTATCTAAAGATTTATAACATAGGAAAAGGAAATAAGAGTTATTTACATGGTTAAAGCATGCACACATATATGCCCACAAGTTCCAATCTTAAATTTCAAAAAGTAACAGAAGATTCTGTAATAAGCAAGCTCTATATGTCTTTTAGGGCTAACCAAGGCTAAGCACCATGGACCTTTTGCTTATGTCTAGTCATCCTTGCCTGCTCCCCTCCCCCAAGTCCCAGCTGCATGAAGATACAGTTCCCCCTTGTTAGGAGTTATTTCCTTCTCCCATTCTGCTTTGAGCTGCAAACTCAGCCGATGAGAGGGATTCACTTCATGTGGGGAGAGCAGGACAGAGTAAAACAAAGTATTTTTTCCTCTTTAATGTTGCACTATAGCCTGTCTGGTGTCAATGGGCCTTTCTTTTCAAGCAGGACATAACACCTTCTGAAGACCAGCATTTCACTCCAATGAATGTGTCTCTCCTGTCTGGTGATCTACACAGTAACAGAGATTTACAATGTATACTCTGGGGAAATTCTGCACCATTGCACATGTAAAGAATTTATGTCTCCCACCGATTTCTTTGCTTCACCACAGAAAAATGACTTTCTGATGGGGAAGCAAAGGAAAGCAACAAGACCAGGTATTTGACAAATAAAATTTGCAGAATTTTGCAGAATTTTAAAATACCGTGCACAGAATTTTTTGGCACAAAATGCCCTCAGGAGTAAATGCTCAAATATTACCTTACAATATGAGATACAGATGTTACAACTCAGGCTAATGCATGAAGCAACTCACAAGCATTCAATGAAGTCTAAACATTAAACGCATTCTTATAACTCTAATACTTACCTTTACAATCCTAACACACGGGTGAGCCAGACTGGCTCCAGTTATGTATATGTCATTGGAGACATGGCGCCTTATCATGAGCTAGCACCTGGTCTGCCAATGTCACACTAATATTTAACAGGACTTTATTTGTTTCTGGAGGAAAGATAAGAAGGCATCCCAGTCTTGCCTGTGTTACTCTTCATGGGACATCAGATGCAAGAGTTGCTGAAAGTATTCAGTTTTCAGTTAAGATATGGTATGTGGAATATCAAGAGTTAAAAGAATGCACACAAAACAGATGTTTCATATTGAAAAATAAATGCTATTGTTCTAAGATGTCCCTCTGTCAAAGCTGTTTGCTTTCTTTGAGGGAGCTTCTCCCCATCACGGACACAACAAGCGGTGGGGGGGGGGGGGTGAGGAATAACGGATCCGCAAAAAGAAGTTAGAAAAAATATTCCTAGGCTTAAAATAATTTGAAAAATCATAATTTTCACTATAAATGATTATCTAGTTAAGACAAAACAGCCAGATAGGACTTGGCCATTAATAGTTGAAAATCAATTTCCTTTGCTGTCTCCTGACTTATTGCTGAGTGACTTGACATATTCCTAACTTGAAAATTTGCAAAGTACCTTAGGACAGCTCAACAGAAAGGCAACCTTATAATACAGAATTTTACTAAGGGACTAAGCCTATAGAATAATCAGGGATACAAAATTATCACCTTCTATATAGGTCTTTAAAAGACTTCAAAATGTCCTAGAATTTCAACTTCACTTGGGGTTTGTCCACACTGCCCCTCAGTTCATACTACAGTGATGTCAACAACATTGTGCACCAAAGTGCTGCACTATAACCTCCATGTAGATGCTGCATGTGCAAACTAAAGGTTCCTAGAATGCATTAACACAGTCCTCTTCAAACCAGACTACATTAATGCAAACTAGGAACACTGCATTACAGTGTAGCATTTTGGTGCACCCTTCTATTCACATGCCTGTAGTCCTAACTGCAGAGCAGTGTAGATACAGCCTTAAAGATTATACAAAACAATTGCATATTAAAATTAAGATTAATTGTTTGCATCAAGATGGTAAATGTATGCTACGATCTGTAGTTGTGATGGTTGCCTCTGTATATTAAAGAAAGCTGGACTCTGAGCACCCCTGTTAATCGCTATTGTTAGAATTTTATTTTGTTGTTAATTCACATAGTGAAATTTGCTCTCTCTTTTAGGCGCTGATCCTGCTGCTGCTTGTGTTTAAAACTGAGGCCCCAGGGTCCAATCCTGCAAGATCTGAGTCTCATAATCCTTTTCCATTCAAGTAATCCCACTGACTTCATTAAGGATTAGTCTGCCTCATGTGAGTAAGGGTTTGCAAGATCAAGCTCTTAATTGTCATGGCAGCTTCACAAGAGGCAGAAATCTTTTTAGTGGCACCTAACATGGCTACAGTCTTTCTTAGCTGAAAGGCAGAATACAGACTTTCTCCAACTAAGGATACAAAATTCCAACTGTACACAAATGAGGTGCTTCTTTTTAAAAAACTAGAAGCAGCCCACTCACAACTTTAAAATATCTAATGCTTATGGTCAGTATTTTTGCTCATACATGTCTATGCTGATATTATTAGACCAATCAGCCGCCTTCAATACCATTTATCACAAAGTGGTGTTGTCTCATCTGCAGACCTCAGAGGGAGATGATTGGGCTGCTTCCAGAGGCTTCATTCTTTTCTCTTGGAGAGATCTCAGTGGGCAGTTGTGGACAAAAACTCCTCTTCCTGAAGAGCAATCAAATGCCGCAGGGTGTCATTCTGTCACCCCTCATTCAAAGCATATATGGGGTCACTAGGAGTCTTTGCAAGGAGTCATGGGGTGCAGTCTTATCAATATGCTGAGGACACCCAACTGTATGTCTCTATCTCATACAATTTGGGCAATGTGGTTCAGGGCCTCAGTCAATATCTAGTTGAGGCTGGGGACTCGATCAGAGGCAGCTGGTTGAAGCTCAGATCACACAAGATCAAAGTGATAATGGTGGGTTGGGGAAGCAAACAATTGCTGGCAGAGGTACTATCAGACCCTTTAATTTAGGGAATGTGTCAGACATTGGTCACCACAGTTCCCAGCCAAGGGATGATTCTAGACCTCCTGCTGCTGTTAGATAAGCACATTACAGCAGGAGCCAGATCAGCTTTGTACCATCTGTTCCTTGCCTGGAGGTTGCCATATTTTATTTTTAGATGGGGAACTTTCCAGCATTATCCATTCTTTTCTCCCTCAAGATTAGACTATTACAATGTACTCTAGAGACCAAAGTTAGAGCAGAATGTAGCAGCACTCCTACCGAGCAGGGCCTCTCTCTGGGAATACTTGACACTAGTGCTCTGGATCCCTGCCTACTGGTGCCATCAGGTGTTGGTTTTGACTTATAAAGCCCTAAATTGGCTGAGACCTGGCTTCCTGAGAGACCACCTGAAAGGTGCTCAGAATGGATTGCCCCCATTTAAAACAAAGAAGGCCACCAAACAAAATTCTTGGTGAGGGCCCCAGGCCTTCAGAACTTGCTCCCCATCTTGGTTCAAGGTAGCCTGAACTTGACAACTTCTGGGCAAGCAGGAAGAAAGCTGAGCCTATGTTCCTGAAGAAGGGAGAAGGGGGAAGGGGAGAGGGAGGGTTCTGTTGCTCTGATTGAACGGCTAGCTACAATTATCTGTATATATTTAATACTACTGGCTGTCTTTATGAATATGTATTGCAGATGGATAATCATTAGTGTTGGTCTCATTAATCATTAGGGCACCTAGAGTTTTATCTACTGCATCTTTTTATTGTTGCTTATATCTAAAGAAAAAAATGAATAAAACAAATATTTTATACTCTTATTCACATTTTAACCATTCATATATCATATCTATTTATATAAAACTAAATATTTAAATACTCAAGTTAATTATCCTTATTTTAAAGACATCCCTACATATGCATATACTGAATAAAATGTCCCTTTGTTCAGTTAGTAGTAAATATCTTAAAAACCATGTACTATTATGATTAAATAAATAGCCTTTTAGGGCATTTTAAAACACTGATTATGTGTCATTAACTTTCTTGTCTACTTATCTCTTTTTTTAGTACTTTCTCAAAAATTAATGAAACCTTAGCAAAGGCTCAAAAGATATTAAATATATAACCTACAATTAATTAATTAATATGTTATGGTTGTGACGGGAATAGAGATAAAGGTCCACAAACCAACTTGGAATGCCACACATAGAAGGGCAGAATGTAGCCCTAAAACGCTTTACTTGATTTATCCCACGGGCCTCTATGGATATGTCTACACTACAATTAAAACACCTGCAGCTCACCCATGTCGGCTGACACAGGTTTGCGGGGCTTGGGCTGCAGATCTGTAAAACTGCAGTCTACATATTTGGGCTTCAGCTAAAGCCTGAGCTCCAGGACCCCACAAGGAGGGAAAAGTGAGACAGCTCAGACTCCAGCCCAAGCCCAAAAATCTACATCCCAGTTTTACAGTCCAAGCCCTGTGAATGTTTAATTGCACTGTACACATACCCTGTACAATACAAAAGAGTACAATATTCCCTCTTTCTTGCTAATCAGATCGCAACTAAAGAAACTTAGTTACACCAGTGACTGTCCGGAGCAATTCGACTGAAGGCTTCTGGAAAAAGAAGTAATTTCAGTACATTGGCTCTGAAATGCTATCACTCAGTTCTTTATTTCATATACATAATTCTGTCCAAGTCTACAAATATTTACACACCAGTGGGTATATGGAACTTGCTGGGTCAACAGTGTGCAACAAAAGACCTCATATATGTGTAAGGGTTTGGAGGATATGGCGCTAAGAAAGAGAAATGGAAAACAGAAAATTATAGTTATAGGGCTATATCCTGGGAGGTCTGCCACGGACTTCAACAGAACTGAAAAATTTGTCCTACAGAGACCAGGAAATATAGTCTGAGCCCAGGAGAAAACGAGAGCAGAAAATACTTTAAAATGTTGGTTGTGTGTGTGTTTCAGAGAGAGAGAGAGAGAGAGAGAGAGATGGGATGAAGAAGGGGGGCATCCCCAAACTGTGGTTCTATAAGGATTTTTCATCAATTTTTTAATTAATAAACTATTTGGATTTGCATGTAATTAGCTCATAACCATGCCTTTAAAAATCTGTTAATACTGAAGTGACTTGAGATAAGTGGCCAGCGTAGTTTGTGGTATGCTTTGACAAGAATACTTAACAGTTTAAGGACAAACAGGCAGTGCATTGTAGAGAGAGCTTTAAGTTACAAATTTCATTTAAGCCGGCTTTGTTTTGTGGGTTGATATCTCAGTTTTAACAGCTTACCATAAAGGGACATAAAATGTAGTTTATTGTACATTACAACTTAGTGCATTTGAATCAGTCACACAATAGCAGGATTTCTATGCTGTTATCATCAGCATGATTTAGTTGACTTGTGTTCACATGCGGGTGCAGTTATGTAACGCTTAGCTCAGACAAATGTCTCTGCTCTTGCTCTTCTCTAGTCTGCTGTAGTTAATGACCAAATATTGTTAAAAATTGGGACACTAATTATCTGCTGTCGACATGCTATGGATAATTAAGAATTGCTCACACTGAAGCCATGCTAATTGTTTTTCACAGGTCTCCTTCTTCTGTCCTTGTGTCCTCAAAAAGGCAAGCAGCTACAGGTTTGTACAAACATCTCTTGTCACGTACGTTGTCACAGAACATACATCATTCTTTCTGGCTCATCCCCAATTAATTTTGCTGGCTTGCCGCAATTATCTCTCCCTTTGTGACTGACCTCCTGGTAAATGGAGTGCAGGATGGCTGAATAATTTTTTCCTGTGGATTTTACTACTCCGCTGAACCTTGTTGGCCGCCCACAATAGAATACAATGAACTTAAGTCATGAAGTATTTGAAATTGAAACAATGTAGAAACTGTATTTTAGCAATTGTAATTGACAGCTCTAAAAAGTCAAGTCTTGATTATGTTCTCTCATTTACCCTATTACTTGGATCAGTTATTTAAAGCTGCTAATGATCCTCCTGGATCAATGTCTTTTGCTTGTAGCTATAATTTACTGCATTGGTGGATTAGTACAGATGTTTTCATAGATGGCTCTGCATCATTCCACCAGATTGCTTGTCTGCATCAAATTTGCTTCCATTCATCACTAATGAAGCAAAGAAGATAATCAGCATCTAGTATCTTAAAATTAAATACTGAATACAGGATAACAGTTTTATTGTTCTCAATTTGCAGCTTCCCACCGTGGCTTTCTCAGATTGCTCACAGATTTTGCCCTAGAACTAGATCCAATTATATATTTTGACTTTACCAGTGAGAATTTATAATAGAAATGCATATTTATACAAAAATAGTTCAACCAATAAAAGAACCACCAATATCACTGCACTATCCAATAAAGAATGTGTATTGAGTCTGATAGCTTGGAGAAAAGCACTGGGAGAAAACTGTCCA
Source organism: Natator depressus (assembly GCF_965152275.1). Classification (NCBI taxonomy): domain Eukaryota; kingdom Metazoa; phylum Chordata; order Testudines; family Cheloniidae; genus Natator; species Natator depressus. Next base: position 72,516,696 of record NC_134236.1, read on the forward strand.
TGCTAGGTCTTGAACACCTGCTTTTTGGATCCAAAAGCAGCAGATTTATTTAATCTTAATATATCTTTTTTTTCCTATAATACTCATCACTCAGCGCTCATGAAAGCAGAGGATGAAGAAATGATGATATAGCCCCTCTGCCTTCCAGAAAACATTGACTCTCTCGCTCAACATGGACTCATGCATTTTCACTTCTGGATCCCTTGCCAAAACATTTTTTTCTATGAAGTTGCACCTCTGCTGCCACTTAAGCCAAGAAGAGTTTAACTTTAAGCAGCGACAGCGCTATTATTATTACTATTATGAATCATTTATAATATGGTATGGCTAATCAGGACTAAACCTTATTGAGCTAAGTGTTAGATAAACACACTTGGATCTGCTTTTTAAGAACTAGATGATGGGACGGAACATCCTCACGAGAGTTGTCTGAACATCACCTTAACAAAGCACTCTACCCAAAGCACTCTCAAACCATTGCCTCATTGCACATTTGGCCTACAAACCATGCCCGCTGTGACAAATTCATCACAGCGGGCACCCATTAAATAGGCATCAATGTGAGGAATCTATCCCTCCTAGAACTTGTAGACTTAGTGTTCTCCCAGAACTCGACAAGGTGTTCTGCATAAGCTGAGCAGAAAAGGTCTCAGAAGGTATCCCAGCACACAGATACTCTCTCATTTAAGCTTAATGTAAAAACTCCTTATCCCTCTGTGAACCATCTTCTTTTCTTTACTTACAGACTTCCATAGAGACCATTACAGTACACTGCCTCTATCATCACATTGTTTATTATGTAGATATGTTACATTTAAAGAAATTTTAATTCACTACATAGAAGCTCAATTATGCTTTCAGATACGAGAGCGCTTATGCATTTGCAATAGTATATTTCAGCAGTAGTGTTCTTTTGCTTATATAAGAGTGACTGTGAGCTTTTACTATTAAAAAAAAACTACAACCCCCCCCCACCACCACCACCATACCAAGGATGTGATATAAACCTACAAAACTCAGGAAATTCTGGGTCAAAAAACATTTCACATCATCTTTAACCACAATTATAATCAAACACTGCTCTTAAAACTCTGTTTTTACTAGGCAAAAAACATGAGTGAAACATTTTAATTCTAAATTTTCCAGTACTTCAGTCAGCTCTTTGAAATCATGTTAACATAGTATCTTGAGTTTAGTATAATTCGAACACAGTAAACCAAAATATTTATATATTATATTATATTGATAATACTTTAAGTTCCCATTGTTTTTTCCACTAGTAAATTTCAAAATACCTTGCAAATCCTGAGACGTAAATCCTTAAAACGAAGGATAGGCTAAGTATTATTATTTCTATTTTACAGATGAGGATACTGAGGCAAAAGAACTAAATGTATATACTCAGGCCACACAGAAAGTCTGCTGCGGAACCCAGAATACAACCCAAATCTCTAGTTTCCCAGCCCTCTATTTTCTCCACTATACTATTTTTCCTCAATAATTAGGTATAAATATATCCACTACAAAGCTTTAACTAATATGACACAGGTCCTATAGAACTTCAACATTTCAGAATAAGTACTTCTATACAGCTCATGATCATTGATATATAATTTATTTACATAATGATGCAGGTACACACATGTGTAAAACATTCCAAGCAAGTAAGAGTCATCGCTTGAGCCCCTGACTTATTCTATGGCCTTAGGCACCTACTTGGACTGCTCCATCCCCGCGTCCCCAGTGGCTCATTATATCCTAAGTGAGACAGGCAGAAAAGGAGGTGGGGTCATGACTTTACTATCCCAGAAACATTAGCCTATGGAACTGCTACCTTCTTACAAAGGAAACAGTAAGCTGCACTTCATAAAAATAAGCTGCACTGGCATGTGGTCACTGATTCTGTATTTAATGAGCCTGCCTTGGTTTTGCACATTTCACTGTGGTGAGATAGACTTCTACAGAACTCAGAGTTAATGTGAGATGCTGGTGAATTTACCAACCACCTGATTGAAAGGGATAATCTGATTTGCTCCAGCAACAGTTAGGAGACCACATACACGCACACAAATCCATCAGATCCATAAGTCTCTGAGGCTGAGAGAAAAAAAAAAGAATGACTGTGGCGCTGAAGTAGACATGGAATAGTGTCTCTGTATTGAAATGGAGGAACTCATGTAAGGCCCAACAACATCAGTAGCTGAGTATCTGTAATTTAATAAGTATCTGCAACAATCAATAATGCACAGACTCCAAACAGCAGCACTAATATCAACTCAGGCATGTTCTCTCTTATATAACCAAATAGTCTATATGTCAACAAAGCTAGACACATTTTGGTCCTGCCCAAGGAACACAAAAAATGGCCAGATACTTAAATAAGCTCATTTCCACAGCTAGCCACTTTGTGCATTAAAAGAAGGCTGAAAATAACATAGCTACTTCCTAAATCAGTAGGTAAATCATGGATTAACTAGATGGAACCACCCAAAATTATGCTAAAATTGGGTCTACAGCATCATCCAAGCAGAACTTAGTGGTACATGCCAGCTGCCTCCAATACTCACCTGTTAATTTTTCAAACAAGCACCTTCATGCTTTCTCCTAGGCTCACATTTGGGAAGAATATGCACAAAACTAATCCATTATCCTCCTTCAAAACCCTCCTGAAAACACTCCTTTTTCCACAAGACCTACAAAAAATTTGACAACAGGCTTCTGGCTTGGAGAGACCACTGTCTATCAGGCTGACCGATAATGTCTCATTGTTTCCTTGTACTTCCCCATCTCCAGCTATTTGTCTCATCTTATACTTAGATTGTCAGCTCTTTGGGGCAGGGACTATCTTTTTGTTCTGTGTTTGTACAGCACCTGGCACAATGGAGTCCTTGTGTATGCTTAATATAAACAGTAAATAATTATTGATATGTGTGTGACACTCCATGGCAGAGTGATGATTAATGCTCTCTTTGTCCACAACAGAGCTGGTGTTATTCAGCCAAGAAGTTTGATTTCATGTTCCACTTTTGTTCCCACTTTGGAACTTTCTCAAAGGGAGCTAAGGGGATTCACTGAAGATGTGCCAAGTCTTACCTCCCTTACGGAGAGTCATCGGCCTTGTCTACACTACAGGGGGAGATGGATCTAAGTTACACAACTTCAGCTATGTGAATAACGTAGCTGAAGTCAACTTATTTAGATCTACTTACTGCGGGATCCACACTACATTACGTCGACGGAAGATGCTCTTCCATCACTACCCTTGCGCTTCTCGTTCATGTGGAATACAGGAGTCAACGGGAGCCCAATCTGTGATCAATTTAGTGGGTCTTCACTAGACCTGCTAAATCAACTGCCAATGCATCAATCGCCATTCCTCGATACCCCGCTAAGTGTAGATAAGCGCATCGTAACATATCTTCAGATATCCTACTTACACTCCCTTCGCAAGCCAATTCACCCATCTCATAATCTCTCCATACAGAATCATCTTCTACCCACACTAACGGAAGATAACATGTAGTAAAAAGACAAAGCAAAAAATGCTTGAGGCATGGGAAATCTGACTGCCCAACAGTCAAATTCACGTAAGTCAAGGTTGAGGACAAAGCCATTTTTCAGCATGAAATCACTGCTCAGTATTAGCACTGCATAGTCCATCAGCAAGCCAATGTTCTTTGACACATGCTGCTTCTGTGTGTCCTATACACCATTTTATGACATTAGTTAAGAAATTTGGGGAGGGAGGAGGAATGAAGGCACAAAGTAAGTGAAAAGTAGCTTCAGTGCACAAGACTGAACATTTAACAGTCACACTGCCAGGTCTGATTATCTCTATTTCACATTGCTTTTTGATTGTGTAACTGGCAACATAGAATTCAGCTGCACATTTATAAGCCAATCTCCTACTTCCCATAAATTGGTTAAAGTAGCCCATTATTATTATTAATGTTAATATAAATTTCATATATGCTATGCCACAGATACTTACTGTATTACTTTAAATGACTGTGACACCCTACTCTAGAAAACTGTCAGGTGTACAGCTGGTCAAAATATGGGAAACATTTTTGAACAAAAAAAATGCAAAAAAAAAGCCAATATTTCATCAAAATATCTAATTTTGACAAAAAATACTGAAGTTTAGAAAACTTTAAACAGCTGTAGTCAGCAATAAGTAGTAAGATTTGATATAAAGTGAGTTTTCTATTCTATTCTATTCCTTATCTCTTACCCAACATTATAGTATCAGTGCCTTCTAGCCAGTGCATTAAGGCTCAGATCTGTCTCTCACTGAAGCGAATTGCAGAACTTCCTTCAGTGGTGCAGGATCAGACCCTAAGTGACATGACTAACATCTGCCCCTGTGTTTCTTTTCTACCTCTTAGTTGGGAATATCTACCTAAAACAAATTTAAATCCCATGCTCTGTGGCAAGTTTTCAAGAACATAATCTTTGCCCTTTCAGGCTTTTTTGATTTCTAACCTATCAAAACAGCCTGGAAATCACATATTTTGACCACTGTAGTTTACTGCGACTAAAATCTCAGTGGATTGATTACTATGCTTCAGATGGTTTAAAACTCTTAGTATAATATTTAGGGTTGATTCTATAATAATGCCCTAGCTAGCATTTTTAAGTATCTCTTTAATCTTGTGGATCTTTCACTAAAATGCTACACTGACTGACATAATCAGTCAATGAACAAACTCCTTCCCCAGATCTGGTGGTCTTTGTTTCAGACAGAGGAATTTTTTTATTGTCTTTATCCATAAGCTTCATTCAGGCATAAAACTAGCTACAACCTCCTGTAAAATACATGTAATATTAATCTGACAAAGTGATTTAGATCAATTGTATTTATTTCAGTGGAAATAACCTGATCTATTTCTTACAATTTTAAAAATGTACAGAAAAGGCATAATAGCAATTGGAGAAAAAATGACTAAAATGAGCCAATATATTTTTTTACAGTGTTACTTGTACACAAGTGAAGACACAGACTGTACAAAGTTCCTAAAGAACTATCCTGTCCACCCTTTGGCTTAGAGGGGTGTATGCAAGGTTGAAGAAAATGCAAAATAAACAAAAGACATTAGGATACACCTTGGACATTATTTTAATAAACAGAAGTAGCAGTGGTTTTCTAACTCTTATTACAAAAAACAAACACAATGGTAGCCCAAAGTATAATCATCAGTACGTGTACCCTTCTGATCCCTACAGCTTCAACAGAACTGTTTTATTAATGTTACCCTGCACACAATCTGGGGCTTTATTAAAAAAAGTCATATTTTTAGTGATAATGGGCCCAATCCTGAAAACACTTATGTACATCTTAACTTTAAACATGTGAAGCATTTGGGAACACAGCTGCACACTAAGATATGTATGAATTCCATTCCAAAGCTTAATAGCTTGGAAACGAGGAATGGGAAGAGGTGGAGAAAGGACATGCTGGGTTTTGTCAATTTTTTCCTTAAAATAGTTAGTAGATCGGGTTGCTGTTAAAAACAAATAAAAAAACCCACAAAATTTGTGGGTTTTTAAAAAAAAATTGAAACAAGTCAAAAAACTTTGATTATTGAAAAATTTCCACCAGGTCTGTAGCTGGACATTTTTTTGAAAAAAATATTTAGCTGTTCTTTAGATGAAATTTTGTTGACAAAACAGTTTGCCCAAAAGCTTAACATTTGGAAAAATTTGAGCACCTCTAGTAGTTAGCAAAATCTGGGCTTACAGTGCTACGGAGGATACAGACTTGAGGAAGATGTTGAAAGACATTAGATGTGGTGGGGTTTGAAAGTTCTGAACACAATGAGAGAGGAGAAACAGTGTTAAAATAGGGAAAAAAATAAATGTATAGGGGAGAAAGTCTGAATACTTCCTGGATTTCCTCCAGAGGTGTTCAGAGGCACATAAGCAGAGCTGAGGAAGAGGATGTGAAGTGCGGGCTAGGGCAGGAGTTTGTGGTAAGAGAGAGGGACAAAGGAATCAACAGTGGGAGAAAGAACAGAGTTGACCAAGCAATCCACAGTGCAGAGGGAGGGAAAGAGTGGATAAAAGGCAGCAGAGAATTTAGGGATGTTCATGGATTAAAGCATGGAAGGCTAAGGGGTTGGGGATTACTGCACAATACTGAGAGATCAGAGAGTGGTCAGAGAAAAGGAACTGGGAACAGATGTAGAAAAGGAACAGCGTTGCATGAAGAAAAAGTCCAGAGAGTGGCCATTTTAATTGTGGGAGAACTAATCCAGGCTGAAAAGATACATGAAGAAGTAAGCTCCAACAAGTTGGAAGTTGAGGTGTCAGACAGGATATCCGGGTGAGAGCTGAAGTCACAGAAGGTGTGGATGGGAAATTGAGGGACGAATGTAAATGTTAAGGACTGAATATATGAAGCCATTTGCAGTACATAACCAAGCGAACATTGTTAGGGAGGAAGGCAGAAAGGGAGTCACAGGGAAGGAGGCAACAGACAGGAGTGGGAGAGCAAGAGACCAATAGCTCTTCTAGTGCACCTTTTCTTGCTTACTGCCTCTTCTGTGAAACAGCTCATTTTGAAGAAGGAGAGTCATATTTCAGTGAGAATGAGGAGAAGGAGGACAAAAACAGGATGTGGATAGTGGTGAGATAGTTATACCTGGAGCAGACATTCCAAAGTGAGCAGAAGAAAGGTTGAAGGGGATGAGACAGGATGGATGGTGGAAAGGGAGGGGAAAAGGTATGGGCAACAATTCTGGGAAGTGTCAGGAGAAGCAAGGAGAGAAAAGGATGGGAAGCAGCAATAGGCAGTGAAGGACAATGCAGAGGCTCAGATACCCATAATGAGAGAGACTACAGAAGTACCTAAGAACGCTAGAAACAGTTCATGTCACACAACCTTACAAGAGGGATATTTTAGAACCAGTTTAATTGTTTTATCCGTTTGTTCATTTCTTGTTATCTTATGTCAAATAGCCAACTCTCATGGTTGTATTGTGAGTCATGATATTTTTTGTTTTTCTTAAAGCCCCAGCTCTTAGAATCATATAATTACATCAGAAACTCAGCTTTCATTTAAAATGGGGGGGGGGGAGTTCTAGCCCTAATGATTGCAGAGAAAAGCTTGAAAACATCAATCCTGAAAGCACAAACATTGAAAGGCAAATAAAAAGAGCCTGAGTTTGTTATTTTAAAAAATTTCATGAGTTTTAAGTTAATCTTTTTTAGGGGAGGGGGGCTTAACTCGTGGATTTTTAAATGCTTTGGGCTGGCCACATGGAAACCGCTTGGAACAAAACTACTGGGTGACTTTCACTTGCTGAGACAGAGCAAGCACTTGGCAGGTAATTCCTGACATGGGCAAGGAGCCTGTGCAAGGAGGGGGAAGGCCACTAAAATTCCAACATCTTATTTATTGCTTCTGCTTGTCACTTAAAATGTAGAGTGATCCATCAGTGTTTATTGGGTAAGAAAGAATGCAGAATAAGGCAATTTTAAAACACACTGGTAATGATACACATTGGTAAAAAATGTGATGACTGCTTAAATATATAATTCCCTTAAATGACAACTCCAATTAAATGGGATAGAATTATCAGTGATGTAAATATTGGGGTCTAAGTGCCAAAGTAGCCTAAGTTGCACACCTGATAAATATCAAGTTTGCACAAAAGGAGTCTAACTCCTTGTAGTCTTGTGGATGCTAGGTGGGGAGAGTAGGAAATCGGGGGGTGGGGGAGGGGGATCTGACTGATCGGAGTTGTGATCAGTCAGAAAGAAGATATTCCAGGTGTGCAAAAAAGGTGAATTTCTCACTAACGCAAGACCAACTGTGGTCCAGGAAGTCATAAAGGGACTAAGAGGATGGTGTAAAACAAAGAAGCTCACCAACCCTACTGAAACTTACATCTGAACAAATGCATTCCCAAGTGCACTCACAAAGCCCTCAGTGGCACCATGCTGTTGAATGCAAGTCTCCCCCTGGATCCAAACAGCGTTTCAACAGTGAAAAGAGGGCTGTATGGGTTTCAGTGGGATTGTCTGCAGGAATCAGGCAACTAAATTTTGGTCCAATATTCTGTATCAGTATCAATTCTAGTTAACTGGCATACATTAACACATAAAAAAATTAATTATTGATGTATTTTGCAAAAGAAATTGAGGGCTATATGCAAATTACCAATACATAGTTACCAAATTACCAATAGGTCATATATTTGACCTATTATAAACGCTTTTGATTTTGTAACATTTTCAATCTTATATACAACTATACTGTATATTACTGTAATTACTCATAGGCCATTCATTTAGGACCTACAGTGGTTCTCCATAAGGGTTCTTTTGTGGGATGACCCAAAAAGCTACAATAGTTGCTTCTTCTCTCAACTCCTCTGGTCTCCCTGTGTTCCGTGCTGAATCAAGTTGAAATGTGCCTGCGTGCAGACAGATGACATGAGATCCAGGCACCATTTAAGCCCCATTTTGAGGATTTAATGGAGTCTTAAATGGTGCATAAGCCTTGTGTGGCCCTTATGAAAAACATAGATGAATTTCACCCTCCATGAACAACTTTCTTACAGGCCCCACAAGGTGGGTAGTGCACCACTCCTTTGCCTCCCTCGCCAATGCACTCATCCACTGTGTCTGGGGCTTATACAGGAGTATAATCTACAAGATCCTACAAGACTGGTGGCTGCTGGGGTCTGCATAGATCAACTTGCAGGATCAGAGTTTATTTTGCACATTTCATACCAGTAAACCTCAATTTAGATTCATGTTCTTTGGAAATTGCTAGCTCATACCTGCGGGCTCACATAATTGTTGCATTTCCACTTCTGACTATGTTCTTTTTTTGTTTTTGTAAAGTAGGCTGCATGGCTGTGGATACAGCCTATAACGACGTCACATAGCATCTGCTGTTATCCACCACACAGCTTTTAAACACAAGATCCAACAACTGTGCGTCACACATACACATTGCGAGCACTGTGACGCTGCCATTTATCCACTTACATACCTCCTCCACTAATATTTATTTCACAAAAACAAATAATTTGATCTTAAACATCTAGCCAACTTGGCATCCCCCTCCCTGACATGATCTCTTTGTCCGATTAGGATCCTGTTATACGTGGGAGAATAAAAGCCGATTAATGAGCAGAAAGTATTCTGTAACCCCATTCTTGTATAAATAATGTCACATTATCATTACACAATTATCTGAATTTTGGGAAGATAGCCCCAGGGATCCAGTCACAAAAAAGGCAAATCTTACTGCAAGTTTCCATGCATGTGGTATGCCCAGTTATTACATATAGCCACCTAACGTGACAACACAATAGAAAGTTCAAAGGGTTTAGTCATACACACATTTACACAAACAAAAACCAATACAGGCATACAAAAAGAATAATTTTTGCAAGTAGTATAGAAGAGTCACAGTCACAAATGAGAGCTGCATGAATTCTAGTTTACTTGGCTATAAATAAATCTAACATTTGTCTTCTCTCCATGGTAAAAATAAAACAGGAGCACAGATGCATTACACTCTCCTTTGTGTAACCAGTCTCTCCATTTTCAGTTATAATAATCAATCTGTTCCATATAAAATATTCCCCCCTCACTGAACCAAAGAAATCAGCATTATGCAGCAAAACATTTTGCTATAAAATAACGTAAATGAGAATATTCCTTTTTTGTGTGAATATAATTGTCCTTGAAAAATGTACGAAGGAAGCTAGTCTTTTCTTTAAAAGGTTTTCTGTAGTTGAAACAAAAAACATACTTTACATTTATTTATCACTTTTAATCAGAAGATCTCAAAGTGATTTTTAAAAGATGGGCATGTATTGTTTCCATTTTACAGATAGGGCAACTGCAGTGCAGAGGCTGAACACGAAATTTTCAAAACCAGACCCATGATGTGTCACTATTTGATTGCCCAACCAGAGATATCTAGCTCCTGATTTTCAGAAGTGATTAGCATCCAAAACTTCATTGAAATCAGGCTCTTTGTGCCATAATTTGAGCTTTCAAAATTAGCGGGCACTTGAAAATGTCGGCCTAAGTGACTTGCTCAAGATCACACAACAAGCCACAGAGAGCAAGCATGCTAAAAACAGAATCCAGGACTCTCGACTCCTGAGCTCTTAAAAAATTTACCTAGAGACATGGTGGATTTTCTGCTACTTACATGCTTTAAAATTAAGACCGGATGTCTTTCTGGATGAGCTACAGAATTTATCATAGAAGTTATGGGCTCGATGCAGGAATCACTTGGAGTAATTCTATAGCCTGTGTTACATAGGATATCAGACTAGATCATCATAATGATCCCCTCTGGCCTTAAAATCTATAAATCCATGACTATGAAAATACTACAAAATGTACTAGGAACAATCCTATGTTGGCAGACAGATAGAACAGATGACCTAATAGGTCTTTTCCATCTCAGCTATGAATTCAGCCACTGGACCACACTTCCTCTTATATATTTGGTGTGCGACTGGATCACCAAGATACATATAATGGAAGTCCATTTGGCCAGCTAAATACCAGAGGATTCTAATTCTCTTCACCATAGGATAGCTCAGAATAGATGTATATCCAGTCCTGAACACCGTCCATCTGTTTGCTTGAAATGAGACAGCCATTTAATTAAATTGGTGGCAACTTAAAAAAAACATAAGCAAGTGATTTAAAGGCAGCAAAGTCAGGTAACTTTTGGACAGTAATTAGTCTACATTCGTAATCCCAACTGAAAGGCCAAAGGCTGAAGAATCATGGAAACAGAGACTTCCTATAGGCAAGAATTTAGGTATATTGGCAGATCAGTGTGGAGATACCTGAACCTGACAAAGCCTAAATTTGAGGACTGTGATCCACAGAACCTAGAAATGTCACAATCTCAGCATTAGAAAAAAGGATAGCCCCTTTTTATTGAAAAGATAGTAATCATTTTACATTTTCAAGGCTGTTTTTCTTACTTATCGCCACAGACCACCCCCTCTCTCCCCCCCCACACACAGCCTTTGAATTCAATTCACTATGGAGACCAAAGTGGGTAGACTATGATTAAATGCACTGGTATAGTGAATGCTTCCACAGAAAAGAATAAATATCTGCATTAAAAAAATCCAGATTATGATGATCAATAAAAAGTGCTAAAAAGACATATAAATTACGAGAAATACTTTAAAACATTACTTAACAATATTTCTTAAACCAGTCTATACACATTCATTTCCTATTTGCCACTTAGAATTCCTTCAGAAACCCAGCAAATGTAATTACTGCATGGGTTAAGACTTCTGCTTAAACCTCAGGTGGTTAGTTTCCTAGCAGGGTTACTACACTCTCCCAAGATCATGCCACAAAGCAAAATACAGTAGAGTCATAAGACCATTTTTTTATCAACAAGCAATTTACCATTTCACTATCCTGATATGAGATTTCCAAGTTTTTTTCACTCCACATGCAGAAAACTGAAACGTTTTCCCACTATGGGCGATATGTTAGTTTGATTTTATTTTCCCTGACATTTCACCTGTCAGATTATGATAAATATAAGAAACAAAGAATAATTGTCACATTCTCGCTGAATTTAATCATCAAATATCTGGACACATTAAATAAATTGGAAGTGTAATCCTGAGGGAAGAAGACATGAATGCTGAAAACAGTGTCAGATACCCAAGTCATCTTCCAGGCACCCAACATCCAGGTTTAAAATACTCAGAAAGGGAGCCTGTACAGAAGAAACTTCACACTGTATTTTTTCTTCAGCTCCTTGTAGCACCAATGCCGTAGTAAGTAGGAGACAGAATTTTTGTACAGACCCAAGAGAACCTATATAAAAGGATGAAGATAAATACATTCTGTGAAACTCTATTTGCCAAAAACAATTATCATGCCAAGAAAAGGTAGCAGGTTATCATGATATAGTATAAACATATGCTAATTAGGTGGCAAAACAAAAAGATTCATGAGACAGAATCCATCAAACATAAACCTGAAAAACTGCATCCGCACTTTGCAGGTTCACAGTCTGTCTTGCTCTCACAGTGAGTCATAAAAACTTACCTGCTTGACCAGTGGTAATACTGACAGCTGCAAAGAGCCTCTGGGAACGGCTCAAGTCAGATACGCCATTTACCGCTTCCACTTCAAAAGTGTAATTAGCATGAGCCAGGAGGTCCAGGACAGTAACGTAGTTTTCTACTAATCCAGTTTGCTGGGGCATATATCCAATGTTACTCCCACAGGGAACACATTCACCCTGCTCCCAGCTGCACCTCTTGCACAAAATTCGGTAGGTCACATCATTTCTTCCCCCATTGTCGGCAGGAGGGCTCCATTCCAAACTCACAGTAGTCTGGTTGATATTGAAGATGAGGTTCTGTGGTGCAGATGGAGGTCCTTTGTAAAACACACAAAAAGGACAATGTAAATACATGAAATCAGTGAGGAACATTTACCTAGTGTTTTAATTACTGAAGCTCAAACTAGATGAAGCATTTTTCTTCACATAAACATTTCATTATATTTACTACAAGCTACATAAAAGCCTCCTTGACCTCACTTGGCAAGAAGCTTTATTTATTTCCCATTAAGGAATCAGGATAACAATTGTCTGTTGTATTTACTGTAACTGACTTTAGCAGTTTTTCTTCTGTGCAATTAAAAGGATCAGTTAACACACCTCAGACTTTTACTCTTACAACATTTTTAGTATGGGGATTTTTTTTCCCTTTTAAACAAACAGCACAGAATGCATTTAGACAGTCCTTAATCAGATCTGATATGATTTACAACAGTATTTGGGTACAGCTTTGGATTTTGGAGACTTTCATTACTTGAACCACCAACCTGTGTAGGTTAGTCTATTTGCAGATGGAATGTTAAGCTAGATCCCATTACATTTCAATCAAAGTCCAAATCCACACAGGTTACTTTTCATTTTGCATTCAATTCATTTTTGTGTAGTATCATATTAGGCATACAGCCTGTGACAATTTTAAGACTATAGGAAAACCATGCTTGCATTCTTTCTGTTATGTCTATTTATGTATTTACCCTGTAACTTCTCTTTCCCAAGGTTACATCGGGCAAACCTGAAATTATATTTATGTTGATTCTATATTCAGTGTACATTTTCCCATTGCAGTTCAATTTAATTTATCAGTTTCATTTATTACTTTGCAAACATACTGAAGACCAATAGTAAGGACTAGTGAGAACAAACTACAAATGGCTGTACCCAGCTGGTTAAGCAACGTCCTTCACGATTAAATTCATGACTGACTCACTTGTGCACGCAACATATGGTGGATCAGAAGGCGCTCTATAATAGCTATCATCACAATCACATCGGGAAGATCCTTCCTTGTCAGAGAAACTGTGAGTAGGACAGCGAGAGCACTGTAGATCTTGGGAAGATGATTTGTAGAATCCTCGGCCACATGCTAAGGGAGAAGAAGAAAAACTAAGATATACATTTGCATGTGCATCTGGCCTGCTTTCTTTTCCATTTCAGTTATATGTAGAGTGTATACTTCCACAGCAAATTACTTCAGCAAAAGCAAGGCATTGTGCTCAACTCCATCATGATAAATATATATTATTCTTCATTGTGTGCTATTAACTTGATTTTATGGCATACGCTGCAATGCAAACATACACTACAATTGGACCAGCAGCTGGCGGCAAAGTATTTTGACTGTGAAGACGAAAGAAATATGACAGCTAGGACCCAATTCTCCACTCAGACACACAGAAATCAATGAGAACTGGACCAGAACCTCAGCTGGTATAATCAGCACAGCTCCAGCTAAGCATCTGGCCTCAGAAGTGCATATCTAAAGGCATGATGATCCCCTGGGTAAGTTAACTCAGCAAAAGTCAAAATACATTGAAAGTCTTAATAGAATAGAATGAAAATCACAGCTGCAACCAGTACCAGTACTTGTGTTATAGGTACACTGTGGTCCATTTGGTGGTATTTAGCTATACCCCTCAAGGAGAGGCACAATCTCTCCCAGGGTTTCCTAGTACACAGAGAAAATGTGCATTCTACCCCATTCTTTTGGATTAAGCAGTCTGCTTTCACCAGGGTGCCCAAAAAGCACCTTACGCCAGTAAGAAACGGATCCTGGTCCTTCTGGCTTTCCCTTCCCACACCTTCCACTCTATCTGGGCAAGCAGCTCAGGGAGCACTCGAAAGGAGCATTCCCCCTCATGTGCAGTCTGTGACTGTCCTGGACAATTGTTCCAGGGATACAAAGAGTGGGGAATGGCTCATTGGATCCCCACTCCCACCTGTGTGCACCCACTAAAGGGCTATGGACAAACTAGCCCATTGTGAAGTTACGTTTGTTTGCTTGCTTGCTTATTGTACTAGCTATTAAACTATGATTTTTAAACACATTTTCAATCACCACCATTTATTTGCTATTAAACAAACCACACTGTGTTTTCTGGCTTACAGAGCAAAATGTTTATAAACCTACCTGAATGTGATTAATGGATATATTTTTAATCTTTACTTCAGTTAACTACTGGGGGGAATCAACCTGCACAAGTTATTAAACAGATTATTTTCTAAGTAATCCTTCTTGCTCCCAAACCTGATGGAATGTTCCAAATGGAGGATGGCTGCATCATACTAAACAAAGGGAAATGCCACCAATGGTAAACAGATTATGACCCCATTCCACCTTAAGTGAAGAAGGTTACAGGGGCACACTTGCTAATATAGCAACCATGGTCAACAGAAAACATGCAAGAGTACAGAATTCCCCTGGACGCTTCTAATGAAACTCAGGCTCTTTCAATTGCACAGCTTCATTCAAGTTCTGTTCTCCAATAAATCAGGCAACCACAGCACAGACAATTTAACCTCTAAGGCCCTGCTTATGTGTGTGAAAAATCTATTGTGGGTGAAGCTGAATATCAGGTGTTAAAATCTTCACAGGGAAAAGCTAGTTAAATAGTCCTTATAAATCCACAGAGAAAGCATTTGCTCTGGTAACATTCACATTGATTGGGGAGGTTGTCTCACAGCAGATATTGAGTTACTGATACTTAAAATATTTACATGTAGTTTTGGAGATCAGATACCACAGTGATGGGCACAGTCTAAAAACACTGGGCCTCATTCAAAACCCATTAGAATCAATGAAAAAAAGAGTCAGATGAACTTCAGTGGGCTTTATATCGGGTGCATTGTAGTGTAGTAGCCATACTATTCCACTTAATATATATGAGCACTATGCAACCCTGCTATAAATTATACAGGTCAAATTTTCCTCATTCGGACTGATAAAATCCACTCTTGATTTAGTTCATTACAGAGGAAACAAATGAAAAATTCTCTGAAGAGTTACTTCTGATTTTTTTTAATTTTCTAAAGAAAAAGCAAGTCCAAAAGACAATAATCATAATGACATTTTGGAGTTTGTCCTGTTTAAATGTAGGGGTTCTAAGCCAAATGATCGGCTTGCCTTCAATAAAATTGCATTAATTTACCTCAGAAGAGAATTTAGCCCTATGTTTTGAAAATATATGTTCTCTTTCATTGATTGTATCACTGCAGGGTAACACATGATTATGCCAAATATAGCACCACTAAAAAACAAACATCTAACGAGAACGCCTTAGTATGCATTCATCAGAGCATTCTGGAACAAACATGACTTCTTGAGTTTTCAGATGATGCTAGGAGTTCAAATTTAATGCGGAATTAGTCTTTTTCATCCTCTTTCAAGATTATTCTAAGATTTCCAGGTCAAGGGTGAAGAGCACTGACGCTAAACTGTTTTGTAAACATGAACTATAAATAAATATTAATGCATTAAACGTGCGTCTATTATTCCAGCACACTCAATTAAGATCCAGCCACCTGACCAAATAATAAGTTTCCTGTCTTGTCTTAGCTAGTCAAGTTCCTCAGAAGATGAGGAAAGCACTGGACAAACACACTGCATCTCCCAGCATGCCGCCCTCTGCAGAGCAAAGAGCAACTTGAAAGGCACAGATGCCTACTGTGAATCCAGTCTGTCCCTCTCGGCAGGGAACATTTCAAAGCAAAGATGCCAAAAGAAAATAGAGATTTCAGACAGAAACAACAAAACAAACAGAAA
Source organism: Natator depressus (assembly GCF_965152275.1). Lineage (NCBI taxonomy): Eukaryota > Metazoa > Chordata > Testudines > Cheloniidae > Natator > Natator depressus. The sequence continues at coordinate 72,532,823 of NC_134236.1, forward strand.
ACCCCTTTACATTTTTTTTCCTGATGGCTTGATCTAGACATTTATATGCTCAGTCACTTGTTATTTAAAGTAAGTGTGCATTTCTTATTATAGTTCAAAGGATTTGAATGTCTGCTACTAGTCTAAGTGAAATCTCTATTCTTCTGCAGTGCATACCAGAGGCAGCAGGATCAGACACTCATTGTATCATACTAATATCTCCATCATCTTTAGTTCTAATAAGAGGCCCATGTGATGGCATTTAATTACTTAATTATTCCTTCGACTTAAGCACCCCATAAATATAGAGCAACATTATTCCTGCAATGCATTCCTTAACAGCCTTAAAAAGGTGCTTTCAACTGATTCTACCACAAAGTCTTAATAGCAAATTGTCACCAATATCACACACAAAAAGGTTTTAAGAAATTTAAAAAGGGATACATTCAAGGTATCATACGTTATATTAAAAAGGGCAATGCTCCTCTTTTTCTGGTGGAATTAAAGAAACAAATTAGCTTATTGTTATTTTTTCCTTTCTAAATTTTATTTTATTTTTAAGTCGGAGATAGTTTCTGTTCTTTTAAGCTAAGACAGGAAATTTTCTATTGATTGTTTTTCCCCTTGGCCCAATCTCTCAGAATTGTCAACATTTACTTTTTTTAATTATAAATAATTAAAAATATATTTTTTGATCTAATGGAGAAAAAATGACTAATATCTCTAGATGGTATTTTAAAGGTCTGTGGAGCTGGAAATCTTACCTTTTTCAGCACCAAAAGTTGGTCCACTAAGAGATATTGCCTCACCCAACTTGTCTCTCATTAATTGTAAATAACCATTTGCCAAAGAAATGCTAATGCTATCCGTAAACCTGTATATATAGTATTATCCTTTTGTAACAGCTACACTGTAGCTAAGGTTGAGGTGGTGATTTCAGTTTAACCTCCAGTTTGCTTTTGATCCTATATCTCTCAATATTTTGATACTTTGCCTCGGTAGCAAGTAGCTTTGTTTTAAAATTTCAGATTTCGCATGTGTGGTGGTCCTAAATGGGAAAAAGACAATTTGCCATGTTTGAAAAAATAACATGAGTCACATTTCAATGATGGTGGTGGTGAATGATAAGCAAAACAACAAAATTATTGTTCATGCCACATGAGCACTTAGAGGCCCCACATAAGCTCAGGGCCCCATTGTGCTAGGCACTGTACAAATATGTAGGAAAAGACAGCCTGTCTCCTGAAGAGAAATAATAGAAAAAAGCCTGAAAGGGGGAAACAAAGGCACACAGAATGAATGCAGATTGCCCAAGGTCAAACAGTTCATCAGAGCTGAGAACAGAACTGATGTCTCCAGAGGCCCTGTCCAATGTACCATACTGCAGTAACTCCGGGTATTTCCTAGTACACATATGGTTGCACAGGTTGAATTCTCTAGTCCAGCACTCTTGAGACCTGACCAATGCTGAACCAGAGAATTTACCAAACCACGGGAGGTCAATGCAGAGTCCAGCAGGACTCCATTGGCGCGGGAAGCAGGGATGCGGGGGGCTGTTGCAGCACCCCCAGGCTTTGAACCCGGCCACCGGCCCCAGGTCCCAGTCGCCGGCACCTCTGCTGTCACCTGGGGTCCTAGCCACTGACCGCAGGGCTCCGCAGATGCCCCCATCCCGGGGCTCCGCAGATGCCCCCACCTGTTGTCTGAGTCTCATCCCTCTCTGAGCACCTCACTGCCCCGGGCTGAGACCACTGCTGGGGGCAGCTGCAGAGCCCAGGGCTGGGGCCGGGAGTGAAGCCCAGCGGCCCGGACCCTGGGCAGCAGCAGAGCCCCTGCGGCCGGCAGCTAGGACCCCGGGCGATAGCAGAGGGGCGGTGGCTGGGACCTGGGGCCAGCAGCTGGGACCCTGGGCTGCAGCAGAGCGGCCAGCGGTTGGGACCCCGGGCGAGGGGCCAGCATTGGAGCCCCCGGTCGGGGGGCCGGCGTCCGGGACCCCAGGCAGCAGCAGGGACCACAGGCAGGGTGCCACGCTGGGCCCCCTACTTCCTGTGCCTATGGATCAATTGTTATTTTTATCTCACCGCTGAGGTGAATAAACTGAACTATGCTTGCAATGCTGCCTAGCCAAGGCTTACCGGCTCGCGTCAGAACAAAGCATTAGTGTTGTTACCCAATTTTACTGTATTGGCACAAGGAAATAAGTAGATAAAGCATAAAGAATAAAATAATATGAAAAATAAATAGATAATAATACAGGCAAATCTATCATTTGCTCATCTAAAATGATCTCTGAATTCCACTTCCAAAGTGAAGTGACAATAACTGCTAACTAAAGTTACATCTGGGGTCTCAGCTGTAGGTATATCCGGGTTAGATGAGGGGAGGCAACAGGACTTCCGACTGTAGAGTGCTGCTCCCCGCTCCTCTTCACCACCTTTAACCAATCTTCCAGCTGGGCTTGTCTCATGTATTTTGGTTTTTCTTTAAAGAGGTTTTCTTGTATCATGTAGAGAGACATGATCTCTTGCTCAGAAATGAAACGTCTTTGCTCCAGTCCTTCTATTAAATTTGTTGCCAACTGTATGCATTTTTCGATAGAAATTTTTTCTGCGATGTACTCATCATCATCTTCATCACCATCAATGGCTTCCTCGTTATCTTTGTTTTTCCCCTGCTGTACCATTTGCACAATTTCTTCATCCGTCATTTGATTAGCAATTGGTGCATCTTTGTCAACTTCCATCCAGTCTAATAAATTTTCCTCTCCCAAATCCTTGGCCAGCTCAAGCACTACAGGATGGGACATACCGCTGGCATACTCCATTAACTCTATAACAATTTGTTGGTTTTCAGACACTTCAAATCCAGTGAACTCGGACTCGTCATTGACGGCAGGACTGTCCTCGAACATTAGGGCTGGTCACAATTTGTGCCATCCATTCTTCAGAGTAGATGAGTTACTCTTTCCCAGGTTCTAGCTAGTGTCCAAATCATATCCTTGAGGTTAAATCCTTTCCTAAATATTGTCAAACTGTTCCCATCATTAAGAAATACTAGCAAGTGGTGCATAAACTTGGACCTGTCCATACACTTCAGGGATCATAAGATAGCCTGATCACAAGGCTGAATCTGTGAGGTACAGTTTGGGGGTAAATACAATCCCACCACATTATCTTTGACAAGCAGCTCTGCTTTAGCGTGGACAGAGCAATTGTCGAGAATCAGCACAATTTTGCACCTCAGATCCAGACCTACCGTGGTGCAATGGGCTCTTGCCTCTGGTATGAACTATTTCTCAAACCAGTCGAGACATAGATTAGCCATTTTCCATCCCTTTTTTGTTGCCATGGTATATCACCGGGAATATTTTCACCCCTTTGAATGTCCTTGGATTCACACTTTTCCCAATAACCATGAGCTTGCATTTTCGCATGCCTGAAGCGTCGCTACAACCAAGGACAATAACCCTGTCCTTCGACTCCTTCATACCAGATGATGGCTCCTTTGCATCACGAGCCAACGTTTGTTGTAGGCATACAATCCCAAGAGAGAGCAGTTTCATCGGCATTGTATACCTGCTCTGGGGATAACTTCTCATTTGCAACTAACTGTGCAAATTTATCAACGTACTTAGCGGCAGCTTCCGTAGCTGCACTTCTTTTTTCACTGCACATGCGATGTAGACTAATGCCATGTCTGTTTTTAAATTTCTGAAGCCATCCTTGCAAATTAGTCACACTCAAGCTGCAGGTTAAGTTCTCTGTGGAATATCTTTGCTTGTGCCATCACCATCTCGCCTGAAATTCGAACACCTTTGTTCCTACAAAGCTTGAACCAATGTATAAGCGCGCTATCTAAATCACTGCTTTTCCCCTCCTTCAATGTCTTACAAACACTCATACTTTTTTTACTGTCACTTTTGGCAAAAACTTAAGGATATGCTTCTTTTGATTCTTCAAATAGATGACCTTACATGGTTAAACTCACACAAGGCATGTACTGATGTGCCCTTTTCCAATTTCTGCAACACTTCCACCTTTTGCTGTATTGATATTGACACATGCTTACCATTAGCAGCATTACCAACACTGCCACTGCTTGCTGGTGTCTTAGAAGACATATTTAGGGGTAAACTGGAGGTAAATACAGCACAGTACACTGAGAGCCAGGACTGGCAGGACTTTGCCTGACCACAGGAAACTTGGGCCCACCCCTGATAAGCGGACATCTGGCTAACTAAAAATCATGCTTAGGCACCGACCCCTCATCTTGCGGGGGGGTCGACCCCCTCCCTTCGCTCCAGGCCCAGTCCCCACTCCACCCCTTCCCCCGAGCCTCCGCCCTGCCTCTTCCCACCCCTGCTCCACCCCCGCCCTGCCTCCTCCCCCAAGCACGCCCTGTCCCTGCTTCTCCCCCTCACTCCCAGAGCTTGAACGCCACGAATCAGCTGATTCATGGCACTCTGGAAGCGTTGGAGGGAGGAGTTGGTAAGCACAGGGCCGCCGGTGCATGAGAGGCACGGGGAGGCTGCGGGAGCGTGGTGCCAGTGGATCACCACACCCACTAATTTTTCCCCGTAGGTGCTCCAGCCCTGGAGCACTCACAAAGTCGGCGCCTATGCTGGACCACGGATGTGCCAGACCATGGAGTGCCGGATTAGAGAGGTTCAACCCATAGCCATTAGTAATTCTCACTGAATTTATAACTGGGAAGATTGGGACAGTCAAAGGGTGAGGTAAAGACTTGGAGACTTTCCTAAGCAAGCTCACCCTCTAAAGAACACTGCGGGAGAGCACTGCTCAGCAACACTGTTCACCTAAGATAAAACCCCTAGTGCACATTTCAGCCTGTAGCCATTAAATCAAATGGTAACACAAATGCAAATAGTGATGTTAAAGATGCATAACAGTGCATCTTGGGATGAATAATATATAAAAGCCACAGTACATTTTAACTGAAGGGGCAGCACTGTGATGTTTGAAGCCATTGCACTCCTCGTCTGAGCTCGTTTAACTTTAAAAGCAAAGCGAAGTACGGTCCAGTGGGGGTTCTGTTATGAGGTCATCCAGGGCACTGCCCATTCAGAAAGGTGTGAAAAACAAGAAAACAGTGAAACAAATTGACCTTCACTCAATTCTGTGTGTTATGCACAGCCGTTAATTGAACAGAATAGCTCTTCCCCAGATGAAGGGTCTGTTTTGTTCAGGCAGCTGCTCCAGAGCCCAGTCTGTAATAGCTAGTAAGTGCACATTACAAGAAGGGGGCTCCAACCCAACAGCAGCAAGATCACTTTGCTGAACAGCACAGAGGCTACAGCAAGCCTCCAAATGGTACTTTCAAAAGTACCCTAAAAATGATGAATACATGAAGATTATTGTGCTTATTATTGAAATAGTTATATTACCAAATCAGGGCTTCATTGTGTAACACGCAACAAATACAGAGAGGAATTCAGAGTCCAGCCAAGTCACAGCTCCTCATTTAAAATCTGTCTCACCCTCACCAGTATTTGGGCCTAGCATCCTAGGCTTATGTCTAGGATAGCCTTGCCTGCTCTTAAGAGCAAATCCTCCCACATCCTCCATAAGTGAAAAAAATCATCCTGCAAAGGACCTGGTGTCGTTCTGCTATGCAGGGAAGAATCCACCCAGGAGACAGCCAATCCTTGTCCTGCATAGCTGAGGTCTGTAATTGAATAGGGTTCTGATTATATATATTTAAACTGCTCCTATTCTGATAACCTTACATGTGCTGTAACATTCGGTAGTCCATCCATATGTGGAGTCCTCATATAATGAAAGACCCTGATGTACACATGCTAAAGCCAGTGAAGGTTGCTTAAGTAACTGTTTCTGGCCTGGCATTAGTAACTTTATTTCTTTCTTGCATACCTGGCGTACACAACCTGAAAGCTTATGTTTTGCGTTCGTATGGTAGGGTGCATGGAATGGAAAGGCAACCTTGACAAAATATGGTGTTCTCTCTCACATATACATAATGCGTGACAGTATGGCCAGGCATGTTTCAAAGACGATGTCTTTGGGGACCTTTCAGAGCTTGCTGTATGGAAATATTAATGCTGGAAACCCCTCCAATAATTTGAAGGGTGTTAACCCAAGGCATTGTGAATTCCACTCCCACATCTGGTGTTCAATTCTGCATTGGCAGTGATAACCTGGGATGCTGGTTATGGTTGTATATGTACAAAAATGTCAGCTCCTCTGCAGTGAGCTCTGCACAAGCTTCAGCCACCCGAGGGCCAATGGTGATCAAATAATTTCTTCTCTTTTTATTTCTTTGTATATATGAGGAAGAGTTTTCCAAGAAATTCCACGAGAGGGAAAGGAGCAGATGTGGAAAGCAGTATATGGCATTTTGGAGTCCCACTTGTGGGAGACAAAGAAAGGTGTTAACATAAGTAATATAAATTTTTTGACGCACCTTTAAAAACTTTTCAGCGTAAAAGCTGTGGAAAGCGAGACGTGGTTTTTTGTGCTAGAACAGCTTGGTTTGGATTTAAATTTGGAGAATATGGGAAAGAAAGATAGATTAGTAATAAATCTTGTTCAGATAATAGGAGGAAAGATGGCAAATAGGACTGACGTTAATAATACATTCATTCAGGAGAATTATTGTTATGAAGAAATGTGGAGAGATTAGGGAGAGCAGTTAGATTAGAGAATCAAAGGGCATACAACCACGCTTTCTACCATTTTTGGCATGGTGGACGCTTGAATGAACATGATTTTTTGATCATAACTTCTCAGTCTGCATGAAAAATAACAAAAACTTAATATGTTGCATGTGATGATTGGAACTTTAATTACTGTTTGTCACCAATATATAATATTGGAATAATCAGTGTAAGGAAATGAATAAATATACACTGTGTTATCAGAATAATAGAGCTCATTCATTAATGCTTGATATGTCATGTTTAATTGACCCTGCCATCATATGCATATCATACCGGCACAAATACCATAATTTTATACATAGTGAAGATTAAAGTAATGTTAAAAAAACAGTAGCCTAAAGTTAATAATCCAATAGTGTCAAAAAAGCGGACCTTGGTGAAGATGAGGGTTAAACTGCTAATAATTTACTTATGAATGTGTGGAGAAATCCTGGCCCCACTGAAGTCAATGGCAAGACTCCTATGACTTAAATGGGGCCAGGTTTTTCACCCTTACTCCTCTCCTCCTGTAAATTTTGAATAAAAATTGATTTGATCAACAGGGATTCCCATTTACCTTTTAGTTTTGCTCTGTTGTGTGATGATTATTATCTGTTCTGTGATAATTCTAGGCAATGGCTAGAATTTTTGTTTTGTTTTGATGTGGACATACTGAACATATACATCCGTTCTTCAGATAATGCAGACCAAATCACAAGACCACTTTCTAAGCTGGTAGACATTAAGGGTAATTCAGCTAAACCCTTCTTGTAGAAATTATTTATATGCTAGGAGTTTGTGCAGATGTTTCCTGGCTGAAGTTATGCAGCTGCAAGGAGCTTATTAATTATAAAACATAAAATGGATTGTTCTGTAATTGTAACTCTCTGGGGTTCTGATACATTTTAAAATTAACATACATATCTACTCAGGACTGGGATTGATATTGCTAGATTATTTATTACAGATGGACACTTCAGCTAACGCAGAAAAAGGCTGGCGTTTCTACATTGGAGCTGTCGAATATTTGTATCATATTAATATCTATGGTTCTATCATTCAGAACTGAAAGCACAGCTTACAGAAAGACTACTCCCACTGCTAGTGTTGCTGACCTCATCTAGGATGGACAGGTCCAGAATCTTTATTTTAATCCTATTGACAGTGCCTCAGTGGGAGTAATTACAACAGTCAGCCTCAAATGCAGACCTCCTGTCACTGATCTATAATGATTTTTCACAATGAAAATGAACAGCAGACTGGGAGGATGAAAACAACATGGTGTAATGATTATATTAAGATTTGTGAGACCCCTTCTGCATTATCCTGCTGCAAACACATGACAATTTGGCACAGGACATATAAGATTTGTAATCACCTGGGCAGTCAATATGGTTATAAACAGAAGTTTTTAAAAGAAAAAGTTTCACACTTTTACAACACAGACTTGACTAACAGATAATAACATTAAGCACTGGTAGTTTTAGAGTCAGTCTATTTGCAACGTTTAGGTAAGTGAAAGCAGATCAGCCTATAATAACTCTCAAATGCACAGTTCAGTGCAAAGGGGGACTGGGAAGACATCCAGCAGCAAAGGGAGACTTTATAATCCCAGATCCCCTTTTCCAATAATTCATGTGCGTGTTCCAGTCATGACTAAGTTAGACAGTGTAAATTACTTTTATAGCCAGAGACGGCATCTGTTATGCCTTCTATGGCACCTAATATATAGTGTTTTATAAGGATCCAAGACTGTAGTATTTCATTTATCTAACTACTATACAGTGATAAATGTCTAGCTGAAAAAAGATGTTTATTTTATCTTGCAAATTTTTTTAACTGCAATAGTGTCTAAAGATTATGTATGTTTCAATCAAAGAATTATGTTGTATGATTTAGCCAGAGTAAACACAAGCCTTTTAATGGTGCATCAGCAATAGTGTGAATGACATATCTAAACAGGACTGTCCTGTGACTGCATACCATCACTAGCAGAATGTTTGCTGTTGCCTGTCAAGAATCTCTCTGACTTCATATTCACCTCCCAAACCTAATAAAGCCTTGTTGTCCAAAGCCTTCCTGTCTTCCCTGAGATGTTCGCATATTGCTGTTTGCACAAATAAACTTTGTTCAGTTTTTGAACATTTAAATAATACTATAAAGCTTTTTTTTAAGATTAAATGAAAATTCCTCCTTCCTACAAATCCTCTTAAATATCAGAAGTTCCTTCTAATACATTTAAGTTTCAAACAGTGTAGCAAGATGCCAGATCATTTATTTAGCTTCTCTAGGTGCAAAGAAATCCAATAGTTATAGAGCAATACTCTCAAATGTTTTGCTGGCTTATACTTAAACAATTACGGAATATAAAGCTTTTTTTCTTGAGTGAGCAAGTCAGAGAATACACAGTTTCACTGCAGTGCAACAACAGAACTACTCAGAGCCTAAATACCTATGAATGAACAGGCTATAATAAAGAATGCATTTAAATGGCAATTACAGTGACACTAGTGCAGTCTTGAACAAAATTAAGTGCTTGGACATATTTTACTGTTGCATAGTACCTAATGCTTACCCCCTACATTTTCAAAGTATGTAAAGATTTAGATATGTGACCTCACATTAACCTTCATGTGAATGGCACCGCTAAATCACCACGAACAGCTTTGAAAATTTAACGTGTGAAACTCACAAAAAAAGGAAAATGAAGGAAGGCTGAAACTCTGTTAATGATGACCTGCGAAGTGTGGATGGAAAAAGAGGAAAATAGATTAGTTCTTTCCATTTTTGTTTTTTTATGAAAATATAAGGATCAAACCTTCAAGATGCTCACTCTAATGTTTGAAGTTCATCACACACACTAAGTGCTTTGCTTGATCGGGGCCACAGAACTCAAGCACCTTGCAGAATCATACCCATAAAAAAATGCCTAAAAGTTCAGGGATTTTCCAATTCCTCACAGAAATGTATTTTTCCCTGCTGGAGTCCACTGAAGATTCTATGTTAAACTGGAGAATTAATGGTATTATGACATTATGACAAGTATGGAAGAAAAATATGATTAATTGAGATGGAAAATGTGGGGTTTTTTTTTACTTAGTTAAGTAAAAACCCTGGTATAAAAATGACTCTTGTTGATTATTTAACATGCCTATTCTTTCAAAAGGTTGAGCTGGTAAAAATGTTCTGAATTTAGATTCTTTTCAAAACTATTTTTGGACTCAATTAGAAATTCTAATCACAAAAAGTATATTTTTTGAATGTTAACATTTCAACAAGAAAATTTGGTCAAAATTTCTTAAAAAGAGGACACATTTTTCATCATCAAGACTTTTGTAAATAATTTTACTTGTTCTTGGCCAGCTCTAATAACAGCTGAGAAAACTCCCACTATATGTTTCTGAGTCATGAATGAAGTACACCAACAAAAATAGGGAAAACAAGACTTGACATTTCTGATATTCCAGGGGGGAGGGTGGGAGAGAGAGAGAGTGGGGGAAGGTAAAAAAACCAAACAAACAAAAAAATAATCTTTCCAGATAGCCTGTGTACACAACACTCACTTTGGGTTTGTGTGGACTAGGATAAACAGTTTTTTTAATAGAAAATGTTAGCTAGCACATTGTAACCAACAGCTTCTAAAACTCTAATACAGATGAGCCACATTTTACCTTAGTATGTGCTGCTAAATACAACTTGTTGTATGCTAGAATTTTAGAATCGATTAGTTAAACATGCTCGCTAACATGTTCTAATAACAACCCTTTATCCTGTGGGTGAAATTCATCACACCTGGGATACGAGCTCTAGGCAGGTAGTGTGTGGAGGGGTTGGGAAAGTGAAATGCATCCCCCAACCCAACATCGGGGTAGAGAAATACATCCCCAGCCCCGCCAAAGAAGGAAGTGGATTCCCCCTACCAGAACCTGAGCCATTCATTTGGAGACTGTGTACCTCCACACTTGCTCAGAGGGCTTATCCATGGAGAAGTCTGAATGACTAGAGGGAATGATGTACTAAGACTCTCCCCTCCTAACTTTGTCTTGGCCCTCCCATTTCAGCTACTGGACCATCCTTCTCCTTGCTGAAGGCTCTTCAAAGGGATTCAGAGCAGCATGTATGGTTCCTCCATGAGAGAAGGGCAACAGCCACCATCAGAGGACCTCAGGGGAACAATCAGCCCCTAGATTATTATGCTCTCACAGTGAAGTTTTATGACTGTATAACACAAACACTGACAGATCATTTAGCCATGCTGGTTTTAGTCACTAAACATTGTTATAATGAAATAAAACTAGCTATACAAACTCAAACTTTCAATACAAATACAGCAACATTTTCTAAATAGACTCATGAAATGTTTATGCTGAAAAAAGGTCACAGACTTGTTTTAGTGTATTATTCTGAGATTGCAGAAGAAATAGCTCCAAAAGCAAACAAAAAGGCAACAAAATTACCAGTGAGGAAATCAATAAAATAGATTATTTTCATCAACTATTCCTTTGATCGTAGCTTGGATAAACAAAGTTGCTTGAAGCATCCCAATGAGAATGATCCACAAGCCAGCTACATTTTGTGCTCTCCTTTTTTCAAACTCCACTGCAATTAAACTCCAACTCCACCAAAATCAGTGTGGGTCTTCGCAGGCACAAGTGTCTGTCCACGCACAGGGGTCTGTCCATGAGCAAAGCACAATCAGGGCCTTAGATATCAAGCAGCTTAGGCAAAGAACTGTCTTCTTTTATGTCCTACATAGCACCAAGATTACTGCCAAAGCTCAATAAATAGTATATAGTAAGTAATAATACAATTCAATTTTCTGAAAAAATGAAAAAAACAGTCAAAGCTGACAATTGTTGTATTTGTCTGAAGGCTTTATAATGAACTACAAAAGATCCATAGATTTCAAGGCCCGAAAGGACCACTATGATCCTCTTGTCTGACCTGCATAAGATATGACACAGAATTTCACCCAGGATGGCTTTAAAATATTTCTATTTAAGGAAGAAAGTTCAGCTAGAAATACATAGCAAGAGCTGAAACTATAGGTTACCAGGTGGTAAATTCTGGTCAGCAGTTGTTGCCCTGTATAATTTGGGGTCTGCCAGCACTAGAGGTCTATGTGTTCAGATGCCCTGTGCCTCCTTCCTACCTGTCCACTGCAGCTCTCCTCTGATTAGTACATCTCTGTCAGAGCCAGATTGACACTGGGCTTCCCCAAAGGGCAGCAACCCCTTGAACAACTTGCAAAGGGAGGCTCCACTACTCAGACGAGCGCTTTCAAGAATTAATGCACCCTCAGGTATAAACTTCTGAGCACATTTCCCCATAGTTGAGGGGGAAGGACATTATGAACACTCCCATTCCTCCCCAAATTTGGCCCCATTCTTTTCAGTCCTGGATTCCCATCCCCACAAAGAGTTCTCTGCAGGATCTGAGCATTGTGTCTCAGAGCTGTTGACCTCCTTATTCCACATGCAAAGGACAACATGCATTATAGGTGCTGGAACTAGAAGTGCCACACCCCCTGGCTTGAAGTGGTTTCCATTATATATAGAGTTTACAGCTTGATTTAATGGTTCTCAGCACCTCCACTATACAAATTGTTCCAGCATCCCTGACATACATGTACAGATCTCCAGAGGACAATCTCAAAATTCTGCTTCACTGCATGAAATCTGTCACAGATTGAATTACAGGGATTTTCTTGAGAAAACTAAGGTAGCATGTTTCAGGATAAACTATTTTGTTTAATTTAAAAAAAAAAAAGCAGTAAGCGTAGATTTTAAAAAAATGCTTTTACACAATCTATTTGAATTAAATTTTTAATTTAATTGTAATAATGCTTAATGATGAACCAGCAAGAAATAGATCCGGAGGGCTTGTTCATAATGTAAAACAGCAGCAGACATCTCTATAGGCTTTCCGATTGAAATGTAATTAAAATAATTTAATATCATATTTTTGTTTCCTTTCGATAGTGTGTGACCTACTGTTAAAGTTCTAGACCTTTATCCAGCAGAACATATCTGGGGGATTCCAGGCTGTCCCCCATAACTATACAGCAGGCCAGCCTAGCCAAGAGAAAGGTCAGTCTCTTGTGACGAGGAAAAGCAAAACAGATCATTCTCTGCCTCTCGGGGCTGGGGAATGGAGGACCTGATTTAGGCCCCAATCCTGCAAATATTTATTGATGTGCTTAACTTTAAGCAGTAGGTAATCTTACTGACTTCAGTGGGAACAGTCACATGGCTATAGTTAAGGAAGCGCATAAGCATTTGTAGGACTGCTGTTTTATGGTGGAAAACGTATGTAAACGAGCTCCCTGTACTCCACAACTAGGTCTGGTTGGGCAGGGGGACTAGAAGGCTTGGGAAAGGAAATAAAAACATTTAAACTTTTTCAAAATATGGACCCACTCCAAATCCCATTGAAGCCAATGGAACTTTTGCCACTGAATTCAGGAGGAGCTTCATCGGGCCCTACGTTTCTAATATTATAATCAAAAAATTAAGTTAGATTAGGATTTATTAATAATCTAAAGAAATAGGCAACAGTTTATGAAGAGATAAAAACAAATCTAACACCCCCATTTTAAAGAAATTCAGGAAGAAAGACATCATGGCAATGTACTAGTACGAAATGGAGTTAGAATAAAATGTGAACAGATTTCTTTTTCTGGGTTTGCTTCAGTAAGGCTGTGGCAATAGAAAGGGTGATAACCCTATGATAGATTTATTTGCTGAAAGTTTTCATGAGGGAAACGTCCCAGAATCTCGTAACTCTTCAGATCCAAATAGTAAAGCAAGAGGCACAATACTGTGAAATGAAGCTGTCTCTACTAATTGCACACCCTGATCACAACTGTATCTTATAGCTGATAATGTATCAAATCTGCCTGGCTGATCCTGAGGATATGGAAATGTCACTTCACACTAAGCAGCTCAGAGAAAATAGGGAGGTGTAGTAAGGCAGTTCAAAGACAGCACCCATCTGAAATGATAAAAAGCATGCAGAGGAAAAGCAGACGACAGATTGTGAAAACAGAACAATTACAGATGGAGGCCAGGTGGGTGGGTCAAACAAGGTTTTTTTTAAAAATGGTTTATTTTCATACTTAAACAGCTCCCTGTGTGTAAATGTTCAACAAAGAACTGATAAGAAAATGTATTTGTAAATGCGTTTGAACAAACAAAATGTCTTCTAGTCAAGAGGGGCTTAGTTGTATATAATTAAGGGATAATGTAATGTGCATGGTTGAAGAGTATGAAGCAACACATGGCTTCTGCAAGTGATTAAACACCAATACAAAGTGGAGGAGTTGGATGCCTGAAAACACATTTTAGTGCCAGCATGGCATCCTCTGAAGCAACAGACTTTATTCCTGTTATACAAGACAAAAGAATATTCACTGAACCCACACAAAAGAATATTTTTCTTGGATTGGAAAGTGCTACACTGCTACTTAATCAAGCTTTTTAACTACGTCACTCTCCGGGAAAGACTACAGGAAGTAATCTTTCCAAGGGCAACCCTAAAAAAAGAAAAAAGAGGGTGGAAAAGTAAAGTAAGAAAAAATTGCAAACCAATTTAGGGATTTCAGGGGAATTCATTTTTGAGGGTAACTTAATATTCTTCTTCTCTGAAATTAACTGCAAGCTTTCTTCTGACATCATTAGCCATTTACTATGACTGTAGCTTTGACTGTACTCTTCTGAAAGATTAAAAAACGCTTCATTGCACACTCATTCACTACACTGTATTTAAGGGTCGAATCCCTCAAATACTGCAGAACATGGATAACCCTATGCACATGAGCAGTTCAACTGAGTTACGACAATTCACTGGTTGTGTATCTACACGTCTGGAGCCTCAGATGGGACTACTCACATGAGTAAAGTACGTTGGGCCCTAAAGACCTGATCTAAGCCCACAGAAGTCAATGGGAGTCTGACTTTAGTGGGCTTTGGATTGAGACCTGTGATAGTGTATCCAAAGGGCTATTTATTCGAATGCCATGTATAGATTTTACTTGATAATTGCCACTATAAACACACAATCTACATTGTATGGTGTGCTGTGGAAAGCTTTCCTTTAAAAAGATCCAATGTATTTATCATATTTTAGTATCAGTCTTAAAATTCTGAAAGCTCTGATTTTTGTATATGTTGTGCCTTCCGCTTCAAGCTGGCATCAGAAAAGTATGGAAAAAGCATTCTAAAGACGCTGCAATGAGGTAAAGAAATGAGAGTTCTGAATTTGGGGAAGGGCCCTTTATGTTGTCATGCTACATCTATTAGTTTTGATTGCCAAGCCAAGTTTATCTAACACATGTGACCATGACTCAGAGCCCTGTTTATGAATAATCTTCCCCCCACATAAGTTCCTTTTAGGAGTAATCATTCAGCTAGCTACTCCATGTCACTGGTTTCAGACAAGAACTCTTACCAGCTTTGATTTCTTAGGTCACAATAAGACTTTGTTTGGTTCACAGTCTGCTTGCTAGCTGCTGAGCAGGGAAAAAAACTGAGAGGAACTGGATGGAATTGTCACAAAGAAGCAAAGAAAGCTGATTCACAAAGTAAAAAATTGTTGTTGTTTTTTAAAGGCAGGTACACAAAGCTCTCCAACTTGCCTAACTGATAGATGGGGCTAACTTCTGCCCTCATATCACAAAGATGCAATTCCCTAAAGAGTTACTCTTGTGTTATGGAAGTTCCCTAGCAGCTCCATAATTAAGGCTGAACTTAGTTTTATCTCTTAAATCTTTCAGTCCGGGGGGACAATCCATAGGAATCATTCTCAAATGTGGGCTGCCTCAAGGAAGAGGCTAGAACACATCCTAAGGAAGCAGCGATGGGCATGGCTGGAAGTGCGTGAACAGGATGCAACGTGCAGACTTCGGCAGAAGGCATTCCGCGCTGCCTCTCTGGACTCCACCATACATCTGTCTCCAGTCCTACTACACAGTCCAGTGTCCTGGCCCCAGTGGGAAGTCTGACTCTCTAGGTTCATCCTCCCTCTCCCCCAGTGGCCTTCATGCCTATTAGTTCCCCTGCCAACATCTATGTTCACTCCCTTCCACCTGACACTCCCTGATGTCTATTACATCTGGCAACAGGAATACAGTCCAATAGACCTGTTCATTTCTGTTTGAATGGGTTTGCCCGCTGGAGAACTACAGGATGCTCAAAGGGAGAGGGTCTCTCCATAACAGATCCGCAACCTCCACTCCTGAGAAACTTGCATCTCAAAATGCTTCTCTTTTTCCTTACCCCTTTATTAACAAGCCTAGGAGATGGAGTGGAATGCCCGCTGGCCACTCCTAGGAAAGCTGGGGGAGAGGGATTGTTGATGGTGAAGCATGGATGGGATGAATAAACACATGCAAGGGAGCTCAGGACCACAGATGCTAACAACAAACTCCATGGTCTGCACTTCAAAGCTGCCTAGAGGTTCTAGACTAGATTCTCAGCTTCTCATGTCAGTTCTAATATACACAGCCAACCACAATACACCCATCCAGTTCCTCAAATCACATTCAAATGCACAACCTCACCCTCAATATTACACTTTTTCATGCACAAATAACACCTTTTTTAAAGTCTACCTGAGCCGCTAGATGAAGAATGGAGATTAAGGACAAATGGACATAGTGGACCAATCTCCTAACAGTGTAAAGCTATCCTGTGAAGATCATATCTTCCCCTGACAAATACCAGAGGGGTCTGTTGTTTTTTTCTCCACACACAGGCTTTGGTAACACTTGTATTGCTCTGTCATGCCAGTCAAATCTCAGTGACTAAAATGAGGCCAACAATCTGTCTACTGTGGAGAACAGATCTTAATCCGTTGAGGTTGGTATGTTTGAGTGTGCATGTGGAGAATTAGTCGCATACGTTGTGGCTGGCTATCTGTTGGAACTGAAAGTGAGTTAGTTATGGAGCTGAATCTTCTGAGAGGATTTTTTTCTCGTTGGGGGGGGTATTAAATTTTTATGGTAAGGCACTAAAACAGAGTTTGGTGTGAATCTGAACATTGGCTTAGCTGGTAATTTTTGATTTTCAGTGACTGTATTGAGTGAACATGCACTTGAGCAACCTTAAAGCTAAATTAAGGATTTTCTGTGTGCGGTTATATTAAGGAAGAATTGAACCTATAGGGAATAACTTATGTGCCACAGCTTAAAATGTGTAGGCTTTTTTGCTTTGCTTTTTCCTTTAATGAGCTTTTGCAATAATTGAAAGTATACATTCTTTGAGAAAGTAAAATGCAGGAACTGAGTAATAAATCACATAGAAGGGGGAAATTAGAGCATATCAAATCCTACTATAGAAAACAGCCAATAGAAAATAACACCATACAGACAACCAAGTATTAAAAGAACTGAGCATCTTTTAGCTAGTGATTATCACAAAGAGTGTAATACAGTGATTTTTGGCATAAAAACAAATTAAACCCTAGAAAGATATTGTCGGAAAGAGAACATCACAAGGTATTGATATTCAGGGAGCAAGGATTTATCAGGGATTTCAACACCTGAATCCTGTTCTTCACTTACAAGAAGTGAGTTCTGTTATTAAACTGTAAAATGAAAAAAGTCTTTGCATTAGTGTTATGTAATGACTTACTATTTTAATTAAATAAAGTTAGTGGAAAGTGATACCAAGGACTGGAAAGACACAGAAGAGAATCTGATGATAAAACTGATAATTTTCTATATGGAGTATAAGTAATTTTAGAGAAAGCAAGAAAAACTGAAATTTTATTTCAGATTTTCTTTGTTTCCAGACCTCACTCATTATTTGATATTTGTTGTGTGATGTTGAGAAAACGATATTAGTTTTACTTATAATAGACATGTTCTGCAAAATAAAAATTGTTGTTTTTTTTTATGTTTGTTCATTTGTGGAATCCACATAATCAATATTAGATCTCCTGAAATTCCCAGAACCAACACTGCTGTGCCATACAATAACTTTCTTAAAAAAGTTTTAGCCACTGGTTTATATTCAAGGTAACAAGCGAAAATAAATGCTGTTCCTATTACGACTTGAACATATGAATAACTTAAAGTACACAAGTTCCATTGACATCAGTGGGACTATTTACATTCCCTTGCATGTGTTCCTAAAGTTAAGGCCGTGCGTGTTTGTAGGATCGGGGCCTTAGCCTTGGCTGACTAGTATTTTCTTTAGAAGTGCTATCATTAGACCCCTTTCTTTTATTTACTATACAATGGTAAAACACATCAGCAATGACAGAGTCTCAAAATGCATTACTATTTTACTTGGTGCTATGCCGCTCTATTCTGGTCTTATTTTTAAACTGGTAAGTGACAGGAACAGGTAAGTAACTGAGATGAAGCCAAGAGCAGTTAAACATTAAAAGCTATTACTGGCCTTGCAAAAGTTCAGGTTTCCAAGGCTTTGTCATTATTCTACTATTACACTTTTAGAAAAGTAAAGCACTCTAATTGGTTTTCCCCATTTTATTTTCCTTTAAGTTTTGAGACATATCAGGCATACGACATCTGTGAAATCTCAGATGCAACAGCAACATATTGGACTCTGCAATCATGCCCACGCGGCACAATAAGCAGGAAACATGGACTAAGGTTCTGAGAATCCCTAATTAACAGCTCACCATCACATTCTGCATGGAAGAGTCTACCAGCTCCTCTGTCCAACCATTAACTCCATTGTTCAAATCACAAAGCATTTTTGTGTTTATTTTTGCTGCCCTTATCCAATAAGGTACCCAAATGGACCAAGCTGAACACTGTTTGACCTGCAGCATTTTTTTTTATATATATAATAGTGAATAACTTTGCCAAGCAACACTTGGCTAGTTGTAACATGGATTAAGATTAAAAAGGAACACAAACTCACCTAAAATCCTCAAGCACACAGAAGAAGGTCTCATCCTGCAAACTCTTACATGCTTGACAACAATGAGACTTTCCACATGAATAACTCTGCGTAAGTGTATTTTCAGGATCAGGCCCAAATACGTACACATATGAGAGAGTTGTTTTCCAGCCAGTTTTAATTCTTAAACAGACTTTAGTCTTGCTCCTGCTCCACAAACTGCCTCCTACCTTTCCACAAGTGCCCAAAGCTCCAAAGGTATGCCTGCTAAAGCCTCCAGCTCTCCCTCCTCGCACTAGTACCCCAGCACACACCACACAATGAGTGTGCATCATCAACAGAAAAATCTGTCACAGAAGTATGAAAATGGGAGGCAGCATAAAATAAATGGAATTTGATGTGAAAATAAGTAACACAAGGGATCCTGTACTCATTGAATCTGTTTTTATATTCAATTCATTGACACAACCATCTTAGAGTTTGACTGAAGCTGCTACAAAATGTCTACAGTCTAGTCTACCATACCAGGGGTATAGTCTAGATTTTTGACCTTCTCCAAGATGAAGTTTCTACAACATCTGTTGGCAGCTTATCCCAATGTCTAATTGATCTTATAATCCCACCCCCCCAAAAAAACAACTAATGTGAATTGTTCCTGCTGGAGTTTAAGTACACAGCATCTTTATTTATACCCACTGGCAGGTGAAAATAAATTATCCCTCTTCTCTTTGTAACACTCCATAACAAGTCAGCAGATTGTAAGACCCTGCAAAAGAATGCAGGGTCCTTGTGTTCTGTCACTCTAGGCTCAGGTACTACAACCCCCATTAAGATTCAGGGGAATTACTGCTGACCCTTGCTGCCAGGTGAGTCCACTTAACTCCCACCACAACTTAAAGGGGGTAGGATATCTCTGTAGGCAGGGAGAAGTAGAGTAGAAGGGCAGGTGGAGGGAAAGCCCAGAGTCAGTCAAGCTCAGGAAGGAAGATGAGGCTGAGGTTTATGTTGCCTTTTAGCTTTTGATTTACGGATAAAGCCAAACTTCAGAAATGGGTCTGTGTGCTCTGCTAAGTACTGGGAAGGAACCTAGCCCATGTACCCACACACCCCTTCCCCTACACACAGATGTTTTTATACTACTGGTACTACTGGTTTTAAACTACCCCTGTTAAATCCAGGAGATAAGAGTACCCTTCTCTTCTACTGAAGATCACACAGCCCATACAGTCTTTTCTGAGCAGACCCATTTACTGTTTGCATCTGTTAAGCTTTCCGAGAGCAGTCTTAATTTCATAAGTTTTAAATTACTCTAAATTATGATACACAGACACTCCAAATATTGTGGTGCAGTGAGGGGTAAGCAACATTATAAATAAAGATAGTATACCTCCTTGATTAACCTAAACATTTCCATTTTCTCCTTAACCACAATTTAACAGCCAGGATTGCAAAGTACATTACAGTTATTGCAGTTATTTTCTTTACTTCTCAGTCTTTGAAGATGTCTAACAAGTCTCTCCAATGAGCTACTGCTGTTGTGTTGAGTGGGTTCTCTCTTGAATACCCTATTTTTTATAAGATGATGACCACAATAATTTGATTTGTCCCCTCCTTGCTTCCCTTTCTATAAGTGGAGCTTCTAGCAAAATCTTTTAAGACTACTTTTGTCTGCCTACTCTTCCTCAGACTGTCCAGCTGGCATTTAGATTCACAGAACTTCTGTTTCAGTTTGCACTGCAAATTCCTTCATGCTGAAGCATGCCTATTATTCCTCCACTGCTCATCATTACCTTCATTCTGGTCTCTATACTGCAAGGTGATGAGTAGCCTCAACTTCTATGGAAGGCAATATAGCTAATCCGAAGCTACATATAGAAGCTGTATCACACCTATCTTAAAAAAAATAGGTTTGGGCTTTCTTACTCTGCCTTGCACCAACTGGCCTTGATGTGAAGAACAGACGTTTAAATGTCACGCAAACAAACAAAAAAGCACAGCAAGTTGTGATACTGATTTTTTCTTTTAAAGATACATATACATCTACTTCTTTAAGCATGCAGGAGCATATTCTCCACCCAGTTTCACTCCCTTTGTGATTCTCAGATAAAGAAGAGAAATCAAAAAGCAAAACGAACAAGCAAAAACAAACACCCAGCCTGGAAGCAGCAGATAATCTGTCCCATGAACAGATGGAAATGTGACTCACTTTTTCGGTTTGACTAATTTTTAATCATTACTAAGGTACCATCTTACCTGGACAAATTGCATATACAAGCAACATTTGTTTCTGTGCAGCACACTGGGCTATGCAGGGCAGCTTTCCAACCTTAAACCTTCTTTTCTTTATTCACTTTCAAGACGCCATTGCTACCTAAATATTACAGGTGTTTGGTAAGTTTTACACGATCTGCTTTTGCACAATAAACTGACTTACTTAGAGACCTGTCCATTTATGCTGATGGCACTAATGCTGACACACCAGATGCTGTGAAAGCTGCTGCCTCATCTGTCACTGTTGTTAATACCACTGTGAGGCAGTAAGATCCAGTGGCCAGGGGACTAGACTGGGAGCTAACAGCTCTGGGTTCTATTCCTAGCTGTGCCACTGAGTTTGCCACTTGCCATCTCATTTTCCTCTTTGTCCTGTCAGTTTACACTGTCAGCTCTTCAGGGCGGAGACTGTCTCTTATTGGTGTATATACAATAGTGAGGAGAGTGAGCCAAGACATTTCTGTAATAACTAAAAACAAAATTTTCTTCAATAAATATACACAGCTCCAGAAAGCACTTTTATTGCTTGAAGGAAAATGTCAGTGGAACAGAGAAACCGTCTTAAGCAGTTGATCCACTGAAAAACTGAGCTACAAAAATAATTCCTATATTTCTTTAAAAGAATAATAATACTTGGATCTTACACAGTGCTTTTCATCAGCAGATCTAAATACTATACCTATATATTTAAAAATAAATATGAAAATGAATCGGAAGCAGCCATATTGTCAGCCTGATGCCATGCATGTAACAAGACAAGAAAATTAGAGCTGTAGTAAAGAGGGAGCTATGGCCACATCTTTTTAGGTAACTGGGGGTGTGCACACGCATGAGCATGTCCACACGAAGGAGGGGCTGATTTTGACTGGTCTGCTTTAATGAAATACTTACATTTCCTACCTACAAAGAGCGTGAAAAATTCCTGCTGGTCCCTGTGGCTTTAAGTATAGTTTTCTGTATCTCTGGCAGCAGCTCTGGTATTCGTGTCTCAACTCATTTCATCAAAAGGCATTGCCTTTTAGAAGTGCCATTAAAATGGCAGCTTCCAGGGACTACACAGATTCCTTGTTCATATACAAGAGGTGAAATAGTTCCAGAAATTTTAAAATACTTATTTGCATTCTGAGGAAACTGAGGCAGAGGGGGTGAAGTGACTTTCCCAAGGTTCTCCAGCAGGCCAATTGCAGAATAGGGAATAGAGTCCAGTCTGCGAGTCCCAGTCAGTGCTCGATCCACTAGGCACTCAACACCTCACAGGGATCAGGCTGTAGTGGAATTTTTTCTTCTGTAATCAAGTACAGCTATAGTAAAAGTCATTGTAGCTTTCCTTTAAAAATTCATAATGGTACCAACAATGGTGACAGAGGTAGCAGGTTTCATAGCATCAGTTGGCACCAAAATCAGTGCCATCAGCATAAACAGATCATGTTTGATACACTTCTCCCACGTGAGTCAATAAGACTCAGCTACTCTGTCCACTGATTGCTGATGGAGGATTCCTTTGAGTTGATGAGTAATGTCTGAAGTTATCTAGCCATATTTTAAATCAAAGCTCATGAATTATTTTCTTCAAATTGCTGTCTGATAAACATACACTGCACTTATTTGGGAACTTTTTGCTAAGGAATACAGTGTACTCAAAATTCTTTACCTATATGGCAATGTAGAAAACTCAACTTAAATATGATTTTGTTCATACAGGCTAAAAAATGATGAATAAAATGTGAATTCTGAATTAGGATCTTCCCACAACCCCCTTTCTAATTTCCAGTATTCAGAGTCACAATGTCAACCAAAGTCAGGAGAAATGGGATTCCAGAAAGCTCTACAGCCATTATTTGGATGCTCTGTTCCAACTACTTATTAGACTCAAATAAATCTTGATGTCTATGTGACTCATTCCAATGAAATTAAATGAGAACAAATAGACAAAATGTATATCTAGAGCTTTTATCTCTAGCTCAGTGAAAGAGTCACTGAAACATTCTGAGGTACAGTAACCAGAAATGAGTTCTGTAACCTTTAGGAATATAATTTTTGTTACTGTTTGCAATTTGCATACTTCATTAATCTTTATAACAGATAAAACCAACCAATGATTGAATTTTTCAGTATTTCCACAGAACAGCCCCACTCTGACACTTTTCAGAGTAACAGCCGTGTTAGTCTGTATTTGCAAAAAGAAAAGGAGTACTTGTGGCACCTTAGAGACTAACCAATTTATGCTCAAATAAATTGGTTAGTCTCTAAGGTGCCACAAATACTCCTTTTCTTTTTACTCTTACACTTACGATTGCCAGCCCTCCAGGATTGTCCTGGAGTCGCCAGGAATTAAAGACTAATTTCTTAAATTAAAAATTATGTCATAATGAAACCTCCAGAAATATGTCCAACCAAAACTGGCAACTCTTCTTACACTTTACCTAAAAGCTTTCCGCCCCCTAAAATACAACATGCAGTTTAATTCTAAATTGTTCAAGGCAGAATTAAAAGCAGCATGGGTAAGCAAGCAAGGAAGACTGATCTTACACAGCTAGCAAGAGTGTTAAAACATGTGGCTCCCCTTTTATAACTGCATGCATTGTAAAAGCACAGAAGCTCTATGTTCACACCAAATCAATCCTCCATTTACCCCAGACATTTTAATCTGTTTCCTTAAAAGGACAGGTGCTGATAAAGATTTGAAACAGAGCCTGAATTAAGAAAATGACAGGAAGAAAGGATCCCTGCTGCTGGTAAATGGCACTCTCACTGGGGTTGCATTTCTTGAATATTCCCCTTCAAGGAGAAGAGCATATCAGTTTTTACACTTCAGCCAGGGAAAGCGATAGACTGAAATTAGAGCTGCTAAAACCAAACAGGTACTGTGAAATCTAAGGAAACACTGCACAGAGACCTTAGAAGGGGGAAAGGGGATAAAATTCTCTTTATCCTTAGAAAATCGGCACATTATTCCTACTGAGCTAACAGGCTTAAGCGTAATGCAGATTACAAGGAAGCTGAAGACAAATGTTTCATTCAGAAGTCCACCTTTTACAACCAATAACTTTCTGCACAGAAGCATAGTAAAATCACATCTCTTATAAAGTTCACTTCTCCTGTTACTATAGAAAACACTTTAAAAAAAAAAACAGTTCATGAATGTATTGGCAAGTGCTCTATGCATTGTTCATAGTTACAAAATTCAACATGGCAAAGTAACCTATATCCTAACTCTATTAAACATCTTTCAAAAAGTTGACAATTTTCTTTTTCACGTCTCATCATAATCCACTGAGGAGCTGCTGACTCATCAAAAACCTTGAAAAAAACTGTATGTGTCATGGACTTCCCTTTTTTTTATTGTCTGGTTTTACAAAACACATTTACCTAAATCTTACGTTGTTCAGAAGTTCAGCTCTTGCTGATATTTCTTATCTGAAGTCACAAGTCTTCTGTGACATCAATTAGTTGTCATAGAAATGATTATGCAGTAACAAACAGAATATTCAAAGTCAAATCCTGGCCCCATTGCACTCAATATGGGCCAGGATTCTACCCATTGACTTTAGCTGAGAAACAATCAGCTGGAACTGAGCAACAAAGATCCAGTTTTCATACAAGTATTTGGACCAATCCTTTACCAACTGAATCCAATAGTTTTGCCATTTATTTCTATGGGAGCACAAGGCGACCCATCACCTGTAAATAGAATAGTGATAGAAATAAATACACACGCACACATACATGGCAGCACACATGAAGAAATATTTCTGTGTACTATGGAATGTTTTTCAGACTTTCCATAAGGAACCAGTATATCTTTAAAGTGACCTGAACATCTTTTTTGTACAATCCCGCTAACTTTAGCAATGTGCTAATTCTCCAAAGAGGCAAATTAAGTGAGGGCATTCAGTATAAATGTGAAGGTTACTTTTTTTGTTCTTGAATCCCAAATTATCCTGCTTTGCTCTGAACATCTCCTCCTATTTGAATAATGTTGGGCACTTTGCTGGTGAGGTTGTATCAACCTTGAACCAAGGAACTGGATCAAGGAATGCGTGGTGGAGGGAGAAGGGAGAGGCAAGCACTGTTTTTTGTTGTTGTTTTTTAAAGCATTTCACATCATTTTGTAGATTTGCAGGGAAATGTTTTATCATTCTTTCAGATTCAAAATATTAAGAGTTAAAGTTACAATACCTACATGATATGCTACCTAATTAGAGAGGCACGGTGGGAGAGGTAATATCTTTCAATGGACCAACTTCTGTTGTTGAGAGAGACAAGCTTTCATGCCACACAGAGCTCTTTTTCAGGTCTGGGAAAGATACTAAGTGTGTCAAAGCTAAATACAAGATCAAACAGATAGAATATGTGGTGTTTATGCTAAATTAAGGGACCACTCAAGGTGAAGTGGCCCTTAAACACCCCTATATTCATAGGACAAAAAGGGGTGGTGAGTTACAGATTGTTATAATAAGCCATAAATCCAGGGTCTTAATAAAGACCAAGATTTTTAGTATTTAGCAAAGTTATGAATTTAAACTCCCAGGCTCAACTTTTGAGAGTGTTGTGCAGGTTTCCTGTGAGAATGAGGATTGATAGGTCAGATATAGAGTGATCACTTTGTGAAAAGTGTTTGCCCACAGGTGATGCGTGTGTTTTTGTCTTTTACTGTTTTCCTGTGTGAGTTCATTCGACAGCATAGTGATTGTCTGGTTTCACCCACATAGTTACTATTGGGGCATTTAGTGCACTGGATGAGGTACACCATATGTTGTGATAGGCATGTGAAGGACCCATGGATCTTGAAAGGTGTGTTGTGTGGGGTGTTGATCATTGTAGCAGTGGAGATATGTCTGCAGGTTTTGCATCTGTTGCTCTGGCAAGGCCTGGTGCCGCTTTGAGTTGGTGTGTCCTGGTCTGCGGGGAGCTTGCATCTGATGGTGAGCTTGGAGAGACTGGGGGTTGTTTGAAGGTCAGAAGAGGGGATTCAGGAAAGATTACTTTCTAGATTAGGACCTTATCAAGTATGGGTTGTAGTTTGATATTACCCCGAATAGGTTCCAGTGTGGGGTGGTAGTTGACAGCTAAGGGTGTGTGATCAGAGGGGGTTTTATTTCTGAATTGTAGCAGGTTCTCTCAGGGTATTTGGGTGGCCCATTCTATGATGCAGTCTACTTCTCTGGGGAAGTGTCCTTGTTTGTTTGGTGAAGGTGGTTTTGAGTGTGTTAAGGTGTATATCACGGACTTTCTCTTTCGAGCACATTCTGTGTTATCTGAGTCCCTGGCTCAGATAACAGATTTCTTGGTGTGCTTGGGGTGGTTACTGGATCTGTGAAGGTAGGTGTGGTGATCCGGGGGTTTCTTGTAGGTAGTTATTTGTGGGGCTCCATTGCTGAAGCTGATCTTGATCTCCTGGAAGCTGATGCTAAGTGTGGGAACGTTCCAGAGAGTTTAAAGGACGGGTGGTGGTGGTTGAATTTGTGGTGGAAATCTATGAGGGACTTTAAGTTGTCTGTCCAGAGGATAAAAATATCATTCATGTATCTCACATATATCATTGGTTTTGTGGTGCATTTTGTCCAGAACAACATTACGTACTATCTGATTAGCACTTACCTTAGAATTTTAGCAACAGAAAGAAAAATAGCCGAAACGTAAAATAAAAAGCTGACATCTAAACATTTTTTAATCTGTACTTGCCCTGATAGTTAATATAGCTCATTTATCACAGAAAAGTAGTGTATGTGCTGACCTAAGAATGCAACTTATTGCATATGCACAATAGAAAGATACTAATAGCTCTGAGTGCTATTAATACATGATGGTAAGAATAAATATATGTATGTGGTTTTAATGAGTTTAATAGGGATGCTTCTGGGCTGACAGGCACTACTCTTGCTGACAGGCACTATCCACAAATATAATCCATTATTTGTTATTAATAAATAAATCAACTTTCTTCCCCTTCCACCTCTGAAGTATACAACAGGCAATTAGAAAGAAAAGGGGGGAAAATGAGTCCACACAAAACAAGAACTACCTTCTTTCTCCATCCAAAAAATATAATACCACAAAACATTAGTTACTTTCCCCCTCCGGGGCATAAATATTCCTCTTGGAAGCTCAAAAGGTAGGCAGAGTTAGTCCAACCTAAACCTCACAAAAACTACTGGTCCCTGCCTAGTGATGTGGAAGTCATCCAGAAAATCCTGCCATGGGATGTGTAACTTCACCTGTTTGTGCTCCTGTGCTCTAGGAGTCAGGCTGCTAGGGTTCTTTTTTTCTGGGCAGAAGGACTTCTGTGCACCTTCTCCCACAGCATGGTACAGCATCTCACATCACAGGGATGTAATCGCTGTCCCATGACAGACTTCTCCTACACTCTGTGTATGGGGTACAATAATCCTGGAAACACATTTTTGGACCAGCTGTCACAGAGTAGTCCCCACATAGCAAATGCACATCTGTCACATGAACACACGAACTTGAGAACTTTGGGACAATCTGTTTATGTCAACAGCCTCATTCTGATTCCACTTATACCCATAAAAATTAGGAGTAACCTGCTGAAGTTAGTGTTGTAAAAGTGATATGAGATGAGAATCAAACCCCGAGTGTTCATTTTCTACTGCCACCAAGGGGAAAAACAACTGACAGGTACTAACATACAGAGAGAGAGAGGAGAACGCTCTACAAGGGAATGAAAAGGAGATATGTTCACTAATGCCCACATCAAGCATTAAACAAAAACAAAAAACATCAGCCAGGCCCCCCAAAATCATAAAACTGGCTTAAAAGTCATGAGATTTTTAAATAATACGTATAAGGTTCTTTTTCTTTTCCCTCAGGTTTATAAGCCTCTGAGGTACATTCAGGTCACATTTTCCAGCTTTGCTCCTTAACCAAAAATGAAAGCTGAGATTCATGGCTCCAGGAACAGGGTCTTTAATGGGGACGGGGGGAACACACACAATATCACAAAACGTGTGATAAAATTGTTCAGTTTGGAAACACTGCTCATTGCACAGTGAATAAAATTCAGCCCTGGAATACATGGCTATGGCATCACACTATCAAAGTGGTAAGTGGAGAATTGGAAGTTATATTACCTGACATACCTGCCCACCTCCCCACAGGTCACCCACTGCTCCATGGAGATTCAGGGAGTGATGTGATGTTACCAGGATAAGTTATGCCAAATATTAGAATGAAGCAGGAATTGAAAATCCAAGCAGGGCTGGATGTTGTGAGACACAAGAACAATAAAAAAGAAGTTTTAAACATATAGGGCTAGATCTGCACAGTGTAAGTGCAATGTTGTACATGTAAAAGAGTATGTGCAGGATAGGGAGAGCAGTGGAAACCAACCCTGAAATAATTAGATTGCTTCTGCATAGCCACCAACTTACTCCAGTTTTGCAGCAGTAGTAAGGCCAAATGGAGAAATACATAACTGAGCATTTGATCTGCAAACTGAGGATCAATTTTCAACCCACGTTTCCTAGATATGCTTGTTTTTCACCAGCTCTTCCCCCATTCCTTTCTTATCCTGCACTTTTGAGTACAAAGGAGTAGGTGTCCATCGGCCTAAAACCTATTCTGCTCAGTGCAGAGGGAATATTCCTAATTCTGAACCCAACCTGAGACCACACATAGCCTCCGTTTACATGAGGAAAGGAATGCAATTATCATGTGCTCCCTGATGTTTACCATAGAAGGATTTGCATGATCATGCCATTATGTGTTCAATGTCCCATTTAGCTTGTCCATTGGGGGTATTCAGCACAAACTGCTTAAAGCGTGTTTCTACTCTAAAAAGGGACTCTAAAAATGGCATTATGTGGATTCATGTTTATGGTCCTTCAATTATTTCTATATCAAATTTGCTCAGTTTGCAAGTAAAGAGGTATTTTTGCTAGCAGCCAACCATGCAAACTCAGTCCGGACTTCTGGACTGTGAAAGCCAAACTGGCTTCTTTTCATCTCAGGCACAATGAAGTTTCTGCAAGCTAAATTACACCCTCAATTATACCTGTGCAACCCCATTGTATTCAGAGAGACCTCTGCAACCCATTTGTCTTCTATTGCAACTCAGTAAACAATGTTGTTGGTGATGATCAGATATAATAGCATCCTCAGCTCACTCTGTCTGAAGCGTGTTGGTTCTGTAGGGCTAAGCGCGTTAAAAAAACAGCAAGAGAGTGAGCAGGTCTATGAATACACAAATGGAACACATCTATTCAGTAAGAAGGTCCGATTTTTACACAGGAATTTCAGAGAAGAACTACTTATTTAACAGTGTTGCCAACTCACATGATTTTATGGGGATTCTCGCGATATTTGGTGATATTTCTTATGGTATGCCTATACGGGGGGGGGGGGGGGAGGTAGAGTATAGACACTGCATTCCCAGCTAGCACGGGTACAAATAACGGTGTAGACAGTGAGGCACAGCTCGGGGAAGTAGAGTAGAGTGCCCCACATGCCTGAACCCCCAGGGTATATATCCTACACAGCTCTCTCTGCACCCACGCAGTGCAAGCCCCATCTTTACTATTTTTAGCAGTGAAAGACTCTGGCAGCAGGAAAAAGTTCTGGCAACAGGCAGGATGTGGGGAAAGCCTCCAGCTTCATCCACTTCTGCCTGTCCATTCCCACCCATTTGAGCAGGAAGGCCAGTAGCAGCACCCTGGTGCCTACTACACCCTCCAGTGCAGGGTATGGTGATGCGCACAGCCCACACGGTACAGTAAAGTGGCTCCTCATGCTTCCTTACTTCACTGTCTGGGTGCGCAGAAAGGCTCATAATTGAGCCCTTCGTTGTTAAGTTTAGTTCTCCAGGTTAAGGCCTTTGTATCAAACAGAAAAGGTGTCTCTAAAACAAAACAAAAAAAAAGGGAATCGCTGATACCTTAAGGTACAAAGTGTACTTTGGAAATAGTATTGGGGGCGGGGAGAACAGTCAAACAGGAACTGGGCCTGCCTCTGTTCCCACTGATGTCAATGACAAGACTCCCACTGACTTCAGGAGAAGCAGGATCAGGTCCCAAACTTATTTTCTTGTGTTCATTTTACCAACTTGTCACTAATCAAAACCAAAAGGTACTTCTAAGAATGTCTCAAATAAACCTATTGCCTAAATTGTATCTCTTTCTGTGGCTAACCCCAGGCGCAGATCTTCAGCACAATGGACATTACCACGGTTGAACTATAGGTATGTTACAGTATGAAAACAAAGAAATGCCCTTTAACCATTGGAGGCATTATGCTGCAGTTGCCCTACTGGTGGAAACAAGTGGACTGTTTCATTAATGTGAGGATTAAAGAAGAATATCTAAGATTTAACCAAGATCCTTTCTGCGTGTCTCAAATTTTGTTTGTTGTAAAATTATATGCTTTGGTTAAATTAGTGATGGGCTATCTGGTCGACTCAGCCTTCAAGGCGATTCTTTATAATCTGTTGGTTTTTTTATTGAATAGGGTAGGCTACTCACCATAAAATATTCAGTCTCCTCTTTCAAACTGTTTTTTTTTTCTTTTTTCCTGCACTATTAAGTTTTTCAAATAATTTTTGATGTTTATTCTTTATAAATGTAATCATCTGCAGATGTGCTGAAGACTGCATGGTACACATTCAAAATCTTGTCTAGAACTCAAGAGAACAAAGCAATTTTTCATGCCTAATTCCTTTCTTCTCATCCCCACTGATGTAACTGTCAAAGAAAATCACAGCTATGCTGACAATGCAATTCAGAATGAACACCGATCCATACAGATCTTTTCTACAGAGACCCAGAGGTAGGAGGTGAAAGTTACCCATTATTCTGAATAACAGAAGCAGACCGAAGCCTGTCACTGAAGTCCTTACCCCCTACAAGTTAAATTAATCATAGTAAAATCATCCTAGCTCCCAATGAGAATGTTATATCCCCAGTCCGTGCATGCTCTTTTGCGTGGCTTCCTCCACAGGAACAGCTGGACAGAGTGACAATGTTAAACCAGCTATTGGTACTATCAGGCTTATTTCTCCCTTCAAACAGCAACAAAGAGAAAAAGCCACCTCCTCAGACACCCACAGTTCACTATTGGCCTAATGAATCTTCCCCTGACATTTAGTACAAAGAACCTACCTTCCGTCTTTTTACAGGGAAAAACAAACAAACAGAAAGGTACATTAAACCAAACATTTTCAATTTACATTATTTTTGGATCACTTGCTCAGTTCTTTGCCTATAGAAAGCTAAGATTTTGTAAACTTTCAATAAAAACAGGACTCATATTCAATACCAAAAGGAGAAATGAATCAACTTTCCCATAGTTTAATTCAGAGAAACAAGTTTTTTCTCCCTCAAAGCAAAACACAGAATTGAGCCAGAAATATTAAACAAAACACTATATTCCACTATCTGTTTATTTTATAAGAAATGGCAAAACCAAAAAAGTTTTGATATGTTTTTGGCATTCCACACCCTCCCCAGGATAAACCAGACAAAGGGACAGAATTTCAGAACCGTGCCAGAAGTCAGTGGATTTAGGAAATCAAGACCTGGCTCAGAATCTAGCTATTATTGGATATTGTCTGCACAATAAATAGATCCTTTTAAAGGTCTCGTAGGTAGTAATTTGCCTGTTTAGTAATTTTATGGCTTGATCCAAAGCCCAATGAAATTAATGAAAAGACTCCCATTGTCTTCAATGGGCTTTGGATGAGGTCCCCTACTGCACAGTTCAGTGGCTGACCATATTTCAACAATTCTCTTGCTTCCCCAGGTAACTCGAGAATAATAATAATACTGTCCATCCCAAAACCACTGTGAAAATGTCTTATTTTAATTAATCTGTCTGTATAAATTTGTCTTGTTGACCACTTCAGTATGATCAGTCCAAAATTGAAAGTGGACCTTTTAATTACTTGCTCTGTGAGATAGACTGCATGGTCCTCTCAGTCCGTAGGTGACCATCCAAAAGCTAATGCAACACAGTGCTGTATTTTAAACAAAACTGGTCGGCGATTTCATAAATGCAGGAACATGGTCAGACTGACTCTCTTTTGAAATCCCATCTGAAGATCTGAGTTTATATCAAGCAAAACCCATAAGTAAAACATCTAGCTGATCAGATGCTGCCTAAGTAAATCTGTCATTACAGGAAACATGTTCACAGCTATAATATATACAAATAAACAAAACTGATGAGGTGAACAGAATCAATACACAGCTTCCAAAAAAATGTTAGGACTGTTTACTTTGAGATCAAATATGAGTGATGCCAATTAGATGCAGATCTGTTCTGGTGATTGTCATGACAGCCAGCATGTCAGATAATCACCTACCAGCAATCCCTGTGATTACAGTACTCACGTCAACCATTAACCCAATCTTTGCCAAAAATGTCACAGCTTTGGATTAAAAAGAACGAGGAGTACTCGTGGCACCTTAGAGACTAATTTATAAATTAATATATAATTATAAATAAATTGGTTACTCTCTAAGGTGCCACGAGTACTCCTCGTTCTTTTTGCTGATACAGACTAACACGGCTACCACTCTGAAACCTGACAGCTTTGGATTGTTCCCTTACAAATACTGGTATGGGTTCTAGCCAACATTGATAATCATCATTCCACAGAATTTTCAAAAAGACTGATACCTATAGTATACTTACAGATAATTCTAAAAAGAAAAAAGAAAAGGAGTACTTGTGGCACCTTAGAGACTAACCAGTTTATTTGAGCATGAGCTTTCGTGAGCTACAGCTCACTTCATCGGATGCATAGCATATCGTGGAAACTGCAGAAGACATTATATACACACAGAGACCATGAAACAAAACTTCCTCCCACCCCACTCTCCTGCTGGTAACAGCTTATCTAAAGTGATCATCAAGTAGGGCCATTTCCAGCACAAATCCAGGTTTTCTCACCCTTCCCCCCCCACACACACACACACATACAAACTCACTCTCCTGCTGGTAATAGCCCATCCCTCTTTGAAACCTCTCTTTATAATGCGCATGATAATCAAGGTGGGTCATTTCCAGCACTAATCCAGGTTTTCTCACCCCCCCCACACACACCCCCCTCCAAAAACCACACACACAAACTCACTCTCCTGCTGGCAATAGCTCATCTTACAATGTGCACAGCAATAATCCAAGTTTAACCAGAACGTCTTGGGGCGGGGTTTGTAGGAAAAAAACAAGGGGAGATAGGCTACCTTGGGAGAAAGGCCAGTCCTTGCCTACAGACAGCCCCCCAACCTGAAGCGAATACTCACCAACAACCACATACCACACAACAGAACCACTAACCCAGGAACCTATCCTTGCAACAAAGCCCGTTGCCAACTGTGCCCACATATCTATTCAGGGGACACCATCACAGGGCCTAACAACATCAGCCACACTATCAGAGGCTCGTTCACCTGCACATCCACCAATGTGATATATGCCATCATGTGCCAGCAATGCCCCTCTGCCATGTACATTGGTCAAACTGGACAGTCTCTACGTAAAAGAATAAATGGACACAAATCAGATGTTAAGAATTATAACATTCATAAACCAGTCGGAGAACACTTCAATCTCTCTGGTCACGCAATCACAGACATGAGGGTCGCTATCTTAAAGCAAAAAAACTTCAAATCCAGACTCCAGCGAGAAACTGCTGAATTGGAATTCATTTGCAAATTGGATACTATTAATTTGGGCTTGAATAGAGACTGGGAGTGGCTAAGTCATTATGCAAGGTAGCCTATCTCCCCTTGTTTTTTTCCTACAAACCCCCCCCAAGACGTTCTGGTTAAACTTGGATTATTGCTGTGTGAGAAAACCTGGATTAGTGCTGGAAATGACCCACCTTGATTATCATGCGCATTATAAAGAGAGGTTTCAAAGAGGGATGGGCTATTACCAGCAGGAGAGTGAGTTTGTATGTGTGTGTGGGGGGGGGAGGAAGGGTGAGAAAACCTGGATTTGTGCTGGAAATGGCCCTACTTGATGATCATTTTAGATAAGCTGTTACCAGCAGGAGAGTGGGGTGGGAGGAAGTTTTGTTTCATGGTCTCTGTGTGTATATAATGTCTTCTGCAGTTTCCACGATATGCTATGCATCCGATGAAGTGAGCTGTAGCTCACGAAAGCTCATGCTCAAATAAACTGGTTAGTCTCTAAGGTGCCACAAGTACTCCTTTTCTTTTTTCTTTTTACGAATACAGACTAACACGGCTGTTACTCTGAAACAGATAATTCTGTTATCTATTGCTGTTTCTGTTCATGGTGGGGATGGCAGGGGGAAAGCAGCTGTGCAAAGTTTGCTGGATACACTTGGACATACTTGATTAATTATAACTGTTCATCCTGAAGCCATACTTTGTTACCACAAACTGTGATCTCCTAATCTCTTATAAGGTAAGCATGCCTGACATGAGACAGCAGATAGCTGGCATACCTCCAGGGAAGACTAGAGGGGGCGATAAGCATTTCTGTTAGATAAGGTAGTTTTCACCTCCAGTGCTAGGTGCTATTTGGAAAAGCACTTAAGCACAAGTGCTTCCTTGAATCAGGGCCATACACTGCTGTGCAGCATTGCTGTGCTTTAAAAATAGATGCAGTGTTTCATTTTTGAACTATGGTAGCTGTTTTCCAATTGATTTTATACAGAGATGGTGCACATGCATTCAGTTAGTAAGTCTGTGAGGTGTCTGGGGATCCATTTGGATGAAAACTACTAAATAAATACTGCTATCTGCATAATAATCAACACTCAAGAGTACATATTCAAGAAGACAGTTTATACACACTCCTTCCTGTGGCTCTTCATTAGCTAATATTTTACTGAAATATAAATCCTTCTCTGAAAGCTTATGATGATATTTTTCTCTTAAATACATTTTCTGGCAAAGCAGGATTGTGAGAATTGCTGGACTTTCTGTAATTAAAATACTGTTAGATCAACAAGATTTGGTCATGACAAACAGCAGAGACAAAGGAAGATCTTAGCGATTAATTTTAACAAGGTCTCTCAAAAAGACTTTCATAGTCTTGTTTTAAAATACTGTACTTTCTCTGAATACATCTATCAATCAAATAAACTCGAGTCTGAACTTTTAACTCACTGGGTTCTGAAAAAGGCATTCTCTTGGCTCACATGTTCTCTTGAAAACTATTTTAATTTCCTATTCAGTTATCAACATACATACAGTTTTGCTCACTGGCCTCTACATTTCTTATGCAAGTAAGCCGAGGTACCTCTCACAGACTCAGAGTAAGATATAATGAGAAACAAACTGAAAATATAACAAAGTTGATTTAAGGCCAAAAAGACATTTGTGATTATGATGGAAATCAGTTAAAATGTGAGGTGGCTAAACAATGTGTATTTGTTTTCTTGCTCAGCCAAAAAACAAAAAAAACCAAAAAAACAAAACTTGCCAACATTTGCTTTTTGAAGTGTCAGATAACATTATTTCCAGGATGTCATCAGAGGGCCTTCATTGGCTATGCATAAGGTCAGTGAATATTAACTTCATTTACACTTGGCTGAGAATTGGCTGTTGTCAACAATAGAGGTGTTTAGATCCTCTGCTGAGCAGGGTTAGAAGCTGACAAAAAGCTGCCACAGCGGAAGATGGATGATCATACCAGCTGACCCTATTCCTCCCTAAGTGTCACAGTCTCAGCCTCCTTTCTCTCTCCATAACAAAAGACCCTCTCTGAGCTTCCCAGTGGCCTTCAGCTTTATTGGTGCTAACAGGTCCAGACATTTTCGTCGATTGGATTCTATACCTTTTAAACACGAGAGCTTGCCCTCTTTGGCTAGCCAAACCTTGGCACAGATGTCTTTTTCTGTAATTGCTTCTCCACTGTCTGTTGGGAAGGATGCAATCGGACAGGCGAACATCATGTCAACACAGAAAATGTTTCGCCATTTATCTCAGTTTCCCAATGGCATTTTAAGGAAAGAGATATGTGGTTTGCCTGGAGAGTTTAACCCTTTCATATCTCATAAAGTGCTGATAAGCCAAAAAACAACCATTGTAATTTTGCGACCATCAGGGAACAATATGTTTGTCTTGATACCAGACAAATTAATTTCACTGACAGAAAATACCAAAAAAATAAAGGACTTGCTATTAATTCTCATAACTGTATGTATAGAAATCTGTCCACACAGTAGAATTCTATTTTTATACTGTTTGCAATCAAACTGAAAGGCTACAAACGTGTAAGTAAAAACAGGTTTAACTCCTCCACACAAACACTTAATTACCTTGTGGAACTTGTTGACACAAATAGCATTGAGGCCAAGAGCTTAGTAGGAGTCACAAAAAGGGTTAAGCATTTAGATGAACACAGCTATGTTAGATAGGATAAAAAAAATTATTAGAGATCTAAACCCTCCGGCATTCCGATACCATAGTTATGGCCATGGTACAAGAACATGAAAAGAACAGAGTTAAAGAGAATGCTTCAGGGAGGAGGAAAGATTTACAGGTTTCTTGCACCTTCTTCTGAATCATCCACAGGCAGCCACTGCCAGAGAAAAGATAATGAACTGGATGCCCCACTAGTCTGCCCCAACACAGCAATACTTATGTTCCTACACCGGCTGTGGAAACAGCCTCTCACAAACACTTACATATATTGCCCCAGATTTTGGGCTGTGCTACATCTGTTTTGTACTTCACTGGTGGTTCAAAGTGATCCTACAAACAGTGTAGCCACACATAGAAAGATTGGTCCTCCAGTGCTGTACAGCCAATGTAACAACCCCTATGCCATTTCCATCATGGCCAATGTAGGTCCCTAGCCAGGCGCAAAGAGGCCTGGCCACAAACATCTTGCTAGATCCTATCTGTCATGTAATCACGTTGATGTGATTTGCAATTGGCACAAATGAGAACAGCCCACTTTCTATTTAACCTTGGTCACATAATGCAAGTCAAATATGATCACTTTGCCAGTGTTAAGATGCATGAAAATGCTAATAAGAAAATGTAGTGCCTATATAGCACTCCACAGCTTCAAGTCTCTTATATTGTACACCTGCACAAGGGAGTAAGACGACAGAACGTGCCCCCTCTACCAATATCTACGTGCCAATATCACAGGTTGCAGCACAGGGCCTCTATCAGGCCACTGTCCCTACTTGTGCACAAGTGTGGGTGGGCAGCAGTGAGAAGTAGGCAGAGCTTCCTCTGTCCTCTCCTGCACCAGCCAGCACAGCTGAACCAGCATGGAGGGGAAATAACATCGTGCCAGACATAAGTCTATGGCAAAATTCTTCCTATTCCAAGGCGGAAGTAACCAGGGACCAAACTGCAGTCACAATATGATCAACGGTCTACTCCCGGGGAAGCACAATACCACAATGCCCTTTACCTTGGGTTTGCGGCAACACCACAATCAATCTTTTATAGTACTTAGCTACTGCACTAGATAAGCAAAATCACAAGTTCATTTCTGCATTACTTGGGAGACTGAAAGCTTCAGTGAAGTACTGAGTGGTGCCATATCAACATGTAAACTCCTCCAGCTCTGCATTTTTAGTGTTCTCTTTGTCCGTCCCCCCCTCCACACACATCCCCTGGAGAGAACCAATCATCTTTAGGTATGCATATAAAATGCACATTATAAAACATCCAAAAAAAAAAGTGTCAAGCTGAATGATTAAGCACCAGATTCCCCCCTCAGACACTCAGCTCAGAGCTAGAAGCAGCATGAATACAATCCGCCCGTATTTACCAGATTAAACTTAACTTAATCAAACTTTCCTTAATTATGACAATGTTGTTCGAAAACTAAGGTTTACCTTATCAATCATGTGAACCTCAGATACTCTGGGATGCTTTAGAAAGAAAAGAAAGCCCAAGCAAAGAGTCTTTTTGTGTCTGTGGAGCCTAGCTACCGTGGTTTTTATGTGTTCAAATGACCTAAGCAGCCTGTTTGTGCATATTCTCAGAGCATGTCCATCAATCAATGTCAATACTCACCCAGACGCCATTTTGACTGGCAACTGGCAGTCAGCTATCTACTGAATGTTAATGAATGATGAATACCCTTGTCATTGCTTAAATATACATACATCTCGTTAAAATGGTGGACTTTAAACGTGTGGCTTGATCAGGGAAAATTTAGATTGTGTTTTCACCTACCTGCTGTATTAGGAGAGAGAAAAAAAGAAAAGTCTGTGTTAAAAGATTCATTTAATTTGAACTATTGTGAACATGAATGTTTTTATTTTCTAACAAGGCAACCTTGTTTCAGCTTCTGTTATACAAGCTTAAATCTCAGACTTCTGAATATGCATTTTTAAACCATTCTAACACACAATACTGTGTCTCTGCAACTCTGTACTTATGACAGGAAATCTTTAAACTAAAGATCAAAAGGAATTATATCACTCCCCCCCATTCCAAAAAAAAAACATGTTAGAAAGACATTCTTCCACTTTTCTTCATTTCTTGTCACAATTCACTAGCAATCTCACTGACAAGACTTTTTTTTTTTTTTTTACATTAGACCAGTCACAAAGATAAACAGATTCACTTTAATTGACACATTGAAACAACTGACAGACCATGATCCCTGGAAGGCCGAAGAGTATCCCTCTGTATTCAGCCAATGACACCCTTATATAACTAATGAGAGGCAAAAGTGAGTGGAATTAAAAGGCATATTCATGGTTCATCGATAGAGTATTGTGTTCATAGCCAAGACAATATTTTCTATCTTCCTTAAGATTTTAAATATATATGATACTTTTTGGTCTCCCAAGAAGCTGCAGGTTGGATCTGGCTGAAAATTCTACAGGTGAGTTAATTAGTAGCTCACAGTACAGATTGTTGGAATTTTCTGCCAGTTAAAATAGTAATGCCACTTTCTAAGTCTTGCAAAATAAAAAAATAATAATAATAATAATAATAAATAATAATAATAATAATTCCCCCTAGTTCTAAGAGCAACCTGGCATCATTTTTATTTTCCATTTGTATGTTACAAATATATTGTTGATATACAGCAAACATGAAAATAAGTATGTTAAGACTCAGAATATTTTCTAGTGACAGTACGCTCAGTATGAAAAAAAATCAGTGTTTAATTCTACTGCACAGGGGTCAGATGCATAATAACACACAATCAATATAACTTGTCAAAACAAAACAAATAAAAATTATGAAAACTGTCCAATCCCATTCTTTGGCAAAATCCAGCAACAAATCCAATGAAGTGAGCTGTAGCTCACGAAAGCTTATGCTCAAATAAATTTGTTAGTCTCTAAGGTGCCACAAGTCCTTCTTTTCTTTTTGTGAATACAGACTAACATGGCTGCTACTATGAAACCTGTTGAAATTTTGAAACTTGAAAGACTATGACCATCTCTAACATCCAACTTTAGTTAAATGGTTGATGGATCATGTTCTAAAATATCTCATCAGCAATTAAGAAAGAAACATTAAAACAAGTCAGAGAGCATGTGAGAGCTTTACAAAGAAGAAAGGGGAGCTTTTAAGAAATAAATGAGAAAATCCAGTCAGGAATAAGTATTGTTAATATTACATAGCTGTACAAATAGGACGGTATATGGCCAAATTGAAAACATCAGCTTTAGGTGCACTTAGGGCCAGATTTTTAAATGAATTTAAGCAACTAAAGATAAAAACAGACACCTAGTGGGATTTTCAAAAGTGGCTAGGTGCCTAACTCCCATTGACTTCTGTATCTTTAGGCATCTAAATACCTCTAAATATCTGGCCAAGGCCTTTGCTAGCTTTGACTTCCATGGCAAAGGTCATACATTAGAGAGACAATTACTGGAACTCTATGCCAGTTCTGGTGCCTCAGTTAACATACTGGAAAGGATTCAGAAAAAAGCTACCAGAATGATTCAAGGTCTGGAAAACCTGCCTTACAGTGAAAGCTCAATTATGGCCCTCCTGATTATCACTACAAAAGGGTTTTTTTTCCTCTCCTGCTGGTAATAGCTCACCTTAACTGATCACTTTCGTTATAGTGCGTATGGTAACACCCATTGTTGCATGTTCTCTGTGTATATAAAATCTTCCTACTGTATTTTCCACTGCATGCATCCAATTAAGTGGGCTGTAGCCCACGAAAGCTTATGCTCAAATAAACTTGTTAGTCTCTAAGGTGCACAAGTACTCCTGTTCTTTTTGCGGATACAGACTAACACGGCTGCTACTCTGAAACCTGTCAATTATATAGTTTATCAAAGAGAAAGTTAAGAGGTGACTTGATCACAATCTATAAATACCTACATTTGGATAACAGTTCTAATAGTACAGAGCTCTTTACTTTAGCAGAGAGAGGGAAAACAAGGTCGAATGGCGGGAAGCCAAAGCCAGACAAACTCAAACTAGAAATAAAGTGCAAACTTAACAGTAAAGGTAATTAACCACTGGGACAATTTACCTAAGGACATGGGATATTACATTACTTGAAGTCTTTAAAACATGGGATGTCTTTCCAAGATATATACCAGGGATCGGCAACCTTTGTCATGCAACCCGTCAGGGAAATCTTCTGGTGGGCCGGGATGGTTTGTTTACCTGCAGCGTCCACAGGTTCGGCCAATCGCAGCTCCCACTAGCCGTGGTTCGCCGTTCCAGGCCAATGGGGGCTGTGGGAAGCAGTGTGGGCCAAGGGATGTACTGGCTGCCACTTCCCGCAGCCCCCATTGGCCTGGAACAGCAAACCGCGGTCAGTGGAAGCTGCAATCGGCTGAACCTGCATATGCTGCCGGTAAACAAACTATCCCGGCCCGCCAGCGGATTTCCCTGACAGGCCGCATGACAAAGGTTGCCAATCCCTGATATATACTTTAACTCAACCCAAACATATAGGCTTGATGCAGGACATTGGACTTGACATTGTCCTGTGTTATGCAGAAGGTCAGACTAGAACTTAATAGTCCAGGGATTGGCAATCTTTAGCATGCGGCCTGCCAGGGTAAGTCCCCGGGCGGGCCGGGCCGGTTTGTTTACCTGCTGCATCCGCAGGTTTGGCCGATTGCAGCTCCCACCACATGCCTCGGGCCGCACCGCTTCCCGCAGCACCCATTGGCCTGGAGCAGCGACCACACCGCAGTAAGTCGACATAGGTTACGTCGACTTCACTTACATCGTTTATGTAACTGAAGCAGCGTAATTTATATTGACTTAGCACCATAGTGAAGACAAGCCATAATATGCTAAATAAATACAATAATTTAATCTAGGCCATTTTTGATATTTTACAGATAAATAATGGATGGTTTCTGCGATGTAATTTATTTTCATGACTGAATCAGAAAAGAGTATATAACAAATGGTGCAGCCATAAATGACAGAGATTAGTCTGTGTGTTGTGTGCACATAATATGTGATAACTTCAGTGGAGTTACTCTTGACTCATCAAATATTTACTTCCCAGGTATATGTCTACTCCTACCCGTATTACCCAAATTCTGGAAAACCTATCTATTCAGGACAGCATTTAAACACATGCTAAACTTCCACTGACGTCAAAGGGACTTAATACGGATAAGATTTCAGCATGATACTGCTCCCACAGAAATCAATAGGAGATTTCCCATTGACTTTGATGGACCAGGATTGGACCCATCATTACATTTCTTTAAATACAGAGTTTGTAGGATTGGGCATTATACACCCAAAACTCCAATGTCCTCAAAAAGAAAAAAAAAATCAACATTATGGCCCACTGTAGCTGCACCATATATGGCAAAAAAAAATTCCATTGGAAATATTTTGGGATTACTTTTTAAAATTTCTCTCTAAAATTGTGCAAGTAAAAATTACACAGTGTTAATTGAGTGCACAATTTCAAAAATCAACTTTTGAAAATCTGACCGTAACATTTACTCCCCACTTGTCACACCATCTGTGGTACTCTTATGCACCAGGAGATATGCACAGTAATATTCTGAGTAAAAACAACACATTTTGAAGTAAATATGAAGCACCAGAAACTATAACAATTGGTAGTAATGTTAATTAACAGTTACCCGTTCATTCAAGATGGCTGATGCTATTATTGCAGTAGATCTGCTATTATCTAAAAAGATCACGTGAAGCTATAATCTAAAACAGAATCAGCAGCAGAGGATTACTACAGCTGCAGTACATGTAAGACAAAAAACCACAATATTAAGCTCCAGTCCTGCAAACATTTATGCATGTGCCTAACTTTACCCTCATAAATTGTTCCAATGAAGTCAATGGGGCTACCCACACAAATACATAGGGGCTGTAAAAAAAACTGAGTCAGAGTCTGATTTGACTTACATCAGTTTTACACTTCTTTGCCTTTAATAGGGCTGTTCCTGATTTAGTCCACTAGATGTGAGATTAGATTTAGGCACAAAGACAGAAGCTTTTACTGTATGAGGAAAATTATTATTCAAAGGATATAATAAATTACCTCCATGAGGGAATCATAATGTCATCAAGAAGCCATGAGTGTATTTTCCCAACTGTTGGTCATTTGTTCAATGCGTTGGGCAACATTTTTGTACTACAGAGGTTCAAGCAGAGTCATAAGCAGTTGCTGGTGGAAAGGTTTAAAAAAATGCTCTTCTGCCCTGCCAAAAGAGCCCCCTTAAGCTCTGGGCAGATTTTGCCATGTTTGGCACATGTCTGAAGAGGGTCCTTAGAGGAAAAGTTCTGAGAACACTTTTCTGTTATAAACTACAACAGAAAGAAAGAGACAGAGAGAAAGAGGGTCACACACACACTATAAGAAAATCATTTTACTGCCTTAAGGGACTAAATGCTTTCAATGACAGTCATGGACAATTAAAGGAGTTTGAAATGTGAGGGAATGAAAGCTCCTGAATGAGATTTAAACTTTAATAATTAGTGAGCTGTTAAATTATCAATGAAATTCTAAGTGTATGCTAAACTTAGAACAACACAGCTCTCAAAACAGCTCTATGCAATAAGGTATAAATTTGTAACAGTGAGAGTAATTAACCATTGGAAAAATTTACCAAGGGTCATAGTGGATTCTCCATCACTGACCGTTTTTAAATCAAGATAGGATGCTTTTTTTCTAAAAGATATTCTGTAGCAATTATTTTGGGGAAGTTCTATGGCGTGAGTTATACAGGTGGTCAGACTAGGTGGTCACACAGTAGTCCCTTCTGGCCATAGAATCTATGAATCATGTTGTTTCCGCCTGCACTGCACCAGCTCAAGGCCAAAGGAGAAGTTGGGTAGTTCACTCATTGTCTGGTAAGGAAACTCTTGCAAACAGCAGGTCACTTCAGGGAATTAAATGACAGGTAACACTGAATTAAATAGGAGCTGACCATTGTTTCTCTGGCTTCATGAAAAAGTTAATCACAACACCACATTTTAGTGAAGACTTACAATAGCAAAGATGAAGTTTCTCCAATTACATGAGTGATCTCTCACATTTATTATGAGCCCTTGAACTGACACTAGATTTTTTTTTTTAAATCCAGGTTTTGTTCTTAGTTCTCTTCTGATCTCAACAAAATTTTAGTTCTGATTAATAAGGTATATTTTAAAAGTGTGAGTTCTAATATGCACAGAAGAATAAAATGTAAAACAAAATTATTCAATTTATAAAAGCTACTGAAATATTTCAGTAAAGGAATCAACTTAGAAAATTCCAGTTTGCCTTTTGCAGACACGGTAGTTTAAAATAGTTTAATTCACAGTATTTCAGGTTAAGTGAATA
Source organism: Natator depressus (assembly GCF_965152275.1). Classification (NCBI taxonomy): domain Eukaryota; kingdom Metazoa; phylum Chordata; order Testudines; family Cheloniidae; genus Natator; species Natator depressus. The sequence continues at coordinate 72,576,329 of NC_134236.1, forward strand.
TACATTCACACTCTCTGAACATCTTAGTGTTTTAAATCAACCAGACTACCACTGCGGTACAGGGCTTGCAGAATGGAGGGAAAACATTTAAATCATATATTATTAATGCCTGACGTGAGGGAGCAATAACTTATTTTTTACTCTAAAAATCTTCAGTGGTAATAAAACAATAGCAACTGCAGGCCCAGATAAAGATCAAAGAAAGAACAACGTCCATGATTTCTCAAGTAATAAGAGCCAGGTATTCTTAGAATGCCTGAGCTAATCAATACTAATGAACTGACAGCTGGGACAAAGTGAAAACATGATTTCATGTCATACACTGTTGAAGCTCTGAAATACAACAAAACTCTTAAAACACTAGCCCAATCACGCAAAAACTTTGCACATGGAACTTCTGTTGCCTTCAACTCCTGTGCCACACATAGCAGGTATGGACTCACTTTTTAACAAATACCACTTCCTGCATCTTTTCTTTTTTTGTTTCCATAAATCCCTATTATTCCCCCACTACCCCATCCTTATTTCAAAAATGATTTACCCAAACACATTTACACATTTATCTGCACTTGGATTCCAAAGTGACAGAGGTCTTATAAATACACACACATGCTCCCCCATCCTTCCTGAGAAAACACAAAAACAACTACTCTCTGCTCTCCACTCTTCTGCAGCCTCTTTATTGCTTCCTTCCTCCTGGCTTGCAGCTCCTTCTAGCCCCATTACCACCACACACACACCCTGTCTCCCTCACCCTAGCTCACTCATTGATCACTCTAAACAAATGTAAAAACTGAAAACAGAAATAATTTTATCCACTGAATCAGAATTCTACATTTTATGATTCACACCAGGTGAGCATCAAGTTTGTAATTGCTCACTCTTAAGCTAAAATTCTTTAGCCTGGGAAATCCTCAGATTTAACTCCCATTTTTCTGGGCATCTGTGATGTGGTATTCACTCCACACTAGCCTGGAAAGGGTTAATAAGACTGACAAGGGCCAACTAAGCAGATAGGCCACACTTGAGGAGAATCAGGTGGCCTAAGTAATCCCTGATTTATGAAGCAGCTCAGCTGAGAAGGAACAGACAGGGCTAGTAAAAAGCCAGGAAGTTGTCACCAAAAAGGGCTGCAATGAGGGAGCCTGTGGCTACTTTCTGGATTAGAGAGGGAAGGAGGAAAGCCTCGGGGAAACAGTGCAGGAAAAGGCTCAGAAAAACATCACAAGTATGTATCCCCAATGTGCAGATCTCACAGCTGGACAACAATGGGAGTACTTTGGAAATCCTCATAGTTTAAAAACATAGAATCATAGAATATCAGGGTTGGAAGGGACCTCAGGAGGTCATCTAGTCCAACCCCCTGCTCAAAGCAGGACCAATCCCCAATTAAATCATCCCAGCCAGGGCTTTGTCAAGCCTAACCTTAAAAACTTCCAAGGAAGGAGATTCTACCACCTCCCTAGGTAACGCATTCCAGTGTTTCACCACCCTCCTAGTGAAAAAGTTTTTCCTAATATCCAACCTAAACCTCCCCCACTGCAACTTGAGATCATTACTCCTTGTCCTGTCATCTTCTACCACTGAGAATAGTCTAGAACCATCCTCTTTGGAACCACCTCTCAGGTAGTTGAAAGCAGCTATCAAATCCCCCCTCATTTTTCTCTTCCACAGACTAAACAATCCCAGTTCCCTCAGCCTCTCCTCATAAGTCATGTGTTCCAGACCCCTAATCATTTTTGTTGCCCTTCGCTGGACTCTCTCCAATTTATCCACATCCTTCTTGTAGTGTGGGGCCCAAAACTGAACACAGTACTCCAGATGAGGCCTCACCAATGTCGAATAGAGGGGAACGATCACGTCCCTCGATCTGCTCGCTATGCCCCTACTTATACATCCCAAAATGCCATTGGCCTTCTTGGCAACAAGGGCACACTGTTGACTCATATCCAGCTTCTCGTCCACAGTCACCCCTAGGTCCTTTTCCGCAGAACTGCTGCCTAGCCATTCGGTCCCTAGTCTGTAGCGGTGCATTGGATTCTTCCATCCTAAGTGCAGGACCCTGCACTTATCCTTGTTGAACCTCAGATTTCTTTTGGCCCAATCCTCCAATTTGTCTAGGTCCCTCTGTATCCTATCCCTACCTGCCACCGTATCTACCACTCCTCCTAGTTTAGTATCATCCGCAAATTTGCTGAGAGTGCAATCCACACCATCCTCCAGATCATTTATGAAGATATTGAACAAAACCGGCCCCAGGACCGACCCTTGGGGCTCTCCACTTGATACCGGCTGCCGTCTAGACATGGAGCCATTGATCACTACCCGTTGAGCCCGACAATCTAGCCAACTTTCTACCCACCTTGTAGTGCATTCATCCAGCCCATACGTCTTTAACTTGCTGACAAGAATACTGTGGGAGACCGTGTCAAAAGCTTTGCTTAAGGTCAAGAAACAATACATCCACCGCTTTCCCTTCATCCACAGAACCAGTTATCTCATCATAGAAGGCGATTAGATTAGTCAGGCATGACCTTCCCTTGGTTAATCCATGCTGACTGTTCCTGATCACTTTCCTCTCGTGTAAATGCTTCAGGATTGATTCCTTAAGGACCTGCTCCATGATTTTTCCGGGGACTGAGGTGAGGCTGACTGGCCTGTAGTTCCCAGGATCCTCCTTCTTCCCTTTTTTAAAGATGGGCACTACATTAGCCTTTTTCCAGACGTCCAGGACTTCCCCCCGATCGCCATGAGTTTTCAAAGATAATGGCCAATGGCTCTGCATTCACAGCCACCAACTCCTTTAGCACTCTCGGATGCAACACATCCGGCCCCACGGACTTGTGTACGTCCAGCTTTTCTAAATAGTCCCTAACCACCTCTTTCTCCACAGAGGGCTGGCCACCTACTCCCCATGCTGTGTTGCCCAGCGCAGCAGTCTGGGAGCTGACTTTGTTCATGAAAACAGAGGCAAAAAAAGCATTGAGCACATTAGCTTTTTCCACATCCTCTGTCACTAGGTTGCCTCCCTCATTCAGTAAGGGGCCCACACTTTCCTTGGCTTTCTTCTTGTTGCCAACATACCTGAAGAAACCCTTCTTGTTACTCTTAACATCTCTTGCTAGCTGCAGCTCCAGGTGCGATTTGGCCCTCCTGATTTCATTCCTACATGCCCGAGCAACATTTTTATACTCTTCCCTGGTCATCTGTCCAATCTTCCACTTCTTGTAAGCTTCTTTTTTATGTTTAAGATCCGCAAGGATGTCACTGTTAAGCCAAGCTGGTCGCCTGCCATATTTACTATTCTTTGGACACATCGGGATGGTTTGTTCCTGTAACCTCAATAGGGATTCTTTGAAATACAGCCAGCTCTCCTGGACTCCTTTCCCCCTCATGTTATTCCCCCAGGGGATCCTACCCATCAGTTCCCTGAGGGAGTCAAAGTCTGCTTTCCTGAAGTCCAGGGTCCGTATTCTGCTGCTTACCTTTCTTCCCTGTGTCAGGATCCTGAACTCGACCAACTCATGGTCACTGCCTCCCAGATTCCCATCCATTTTTGCTTCCCCTACTAATTCTTCCCGGTTTGTGAGCAGCAGGTCAAGAAAAGCTCTCCCCCTAGTTGGCTCCTCCAGCACTTGCACCAGGAAATTGTCCCCTACATTTTCCAAAAACTTCCTGGATTGTCTGTGCACCACTGTAGTGCTCTCCCAGCAGATATCAGGATGATTAAAGTGGCCCATGAGAACCAGGGCGTGTGATCTACTAGCTTCTGCGAGTTGCCGGAAGAAAGCCTCATCCACCTCATCCCCCTGGTCCGGTGGTCCACAGCAGACTCCCACCACTACATCACTCTTGTTGCTCACACTTCTAAACTTAATCCAGAGACACTCCGGTTTTTTCTGCAGTTTCATACCGGAGCTCTGAGCAGTCATACTGCTCCCTTACATACAGTGCTACTCCCCCACCTTTTCTGCCCTGCCTGTTCTTCCTGAACAGTTTATAACCATCCATGACAGTACTCCAGTCATGTGAGTTATCCCACCAAGTCTCTGTTATTCCAATCACGTCATAATTCCTTGCCTTCACCAGGACCTCCAGTTCTCCCTGCTTGTTTCCAAGGCTTTGTGCATTTGTATATAGGCACTTGAGATAACCTGCTGATCGCCCCTCATTCTCAGTATGAGGTAGGAGCCCTCCCCTCACAGACGTTCCTGCCTGTGCTTCCTCCCGGTATCCTGCTTGCCCACTTACCTCAGGGCTTTGGTCTCCTTCCCCCGGTGAACCTAGTTTAAAGCCCTCCTCTCTAGGTTAGCCAGCCTGCTCGCAAAGATGCTCTTCCCTCTCTTCGTTAGATGGAGCACGTCTCTGCCCAGCACTCCTCCTTCATGGAACACCATCCCATGGTCAAAGAATCCAAAGCCTTCTCTCCGACACCACCTGCGTAGCCATTCGTTTACTTCCACGATTCGACGGTCCCTACCCCGGCCTTTTCCTTCCACGGGGAGGATGGACGAGAACACCACTTGCGCCTCAAACTCCTTTATCCTTCTTCCCAGAGCCACATAGTCCGCAGTGATCCACTCAAGGTCATTCTTGGCAGTATCATTGGTGCCCACATGGAGAAGCAGGAAGGGGTAGCAATCCAAGGGCTTGATGAGTCTCGGCAGTCTCTCCGACACATCGCAAATCTTAGCCCCTGGCAAGCAGCAGACTTCTCTGTTTTCCCGGTCAGGGCGGCAGATAGATGACTCAGTCCCCCTGAGGAGAGAGTCCCCGACCACAACCACCCGCCTCCTTCTCTTGGGAGTGGATATACCCAGCATTTGATCAACAACTAAACATAAATCTGGATTTATACCTGATTTTGACTATTCAGGGAAGGCTTCTCTGGCACAGGTTTCTTGACAAAGGAGCCCCCGTTCTTTGCAAACAGGTCTCATCTCAGACATGACAAACTCATTACATCAAATACATTGCTCACAGGATAATTGTCCACAAAGGGTAACATGTAAGGTCTCTGTTGAAAGCTTGTTCAAAATCATGGCATAATGTATGTAGGGGTAATACTGAAGGAATAATGTAACTATATTGTCGTTTATGGCCCTAAGGTCTCAAAGTTAAAGGGAGTCACCATGGAGTGATTTTTTTGGTGATGGCCTATTCAAGCAGGAGGGAGTTGCCTCCCTCCCTGGTTAGCCAGTAACATAATGCAAGGTTCAATTGTCTGCCACTGCCCCATCACAGAACAGTCAATGGAAAACCATCAGAATCCTCCCGCCAACAATCAAAACCACTTGGAAACAAAAAGGAAACATTATAACAGACAGGGGATCGCCCTGCCTATGAATAAAGACAAAAGACTTTCAGTATAACACAGTGAGGAGAAGCACTCTGAATCCATTCACTGATCAGACATTTTGTTGTGCAGAGGTATTTTTTGTGAAAGGCTGGACCCTGGTTCCTGTGAAGCCAGTGAGCTCTGCAACAGACTGAACTTGGCGGGGGGGGGGGGGGGGGAGGGGGGGGAAGGGGAGCCTACTATTTTCCCCTGTTCCTACTAGAAAGGAAAGAACTATTCATAGGTGTAGGTCCTAGTTTGCGTTTTATGATTTTGCTTTGTACTGTAACCATTTGTTCCCCGTCACTCTCTCGTTTCTAATGGAATCTCTATTCTTTCTTAAATAAGCTTATTTTTGTTTCATTGCAAGTGCTGTGTGTTATGCAGGAGCGGTAGTTTAAGGTAAAATTGGTAAAATGGGCTACATTGATTCTGAGGGTCTGGGATTTTGTGAGTAGCCAGTTTCAGGGGCAGATATCATAAGGAAATGCTTCAAGGGAACCTCCTATCTATGCCTTGCAGCTTAACAGGCCTGGGATAGCCTGTAGGTAAGTAGTTGAGTGACTGAAAGGATGGTGGTGTTGGGGACCTATCACCCGCTGACCACAAGCAAGACTCCCTCTCCCTCCTTTAACTTAGGAAAGCATGGAATTCTGAGGGGGGGAGGGTTGAAGAAGAGGGGGAAGAATAGAATAAACTTCTTCCCCCTTCCCTCCTCTACTCAAAGCACCCAAAAGGCTAGAGGAGCAGGACAGTACTGAAGACCCATTCCACCTTCAGTTAGACCAGAAGGATGTAGCAGAGTAGTAAAAAACCCTTATCTCCATAACAGCTAGGATGCTGTGGAAGAGACAGATGGGAGAGAAACACTCTCCTATCTAGCCACTCCATGAAAGGCAGCCAGAACTCTCTGGAAAAGAAAAACAAACCAGTATCCTTTTACCTTCTAGCAACTGAAAGGGGATGGAGCTTCAAATTTAGAGTCACTTTTTAGCCAAAGACTAATATAAAAACATGGTGTCCCTAAGCAGCATCTTCAGGAAAGCCCATGGAAATTCCAGCTCCCCTCTGAACAGCTGGGGATGGCCGGAGGTCAGAGCCCTGTACTTACCTTTCTCATCCTCCAGCAAGTAGGTATCAGCCACATTTTTTAAACCCTACATAAATTCTTCACAAACTGATATACACAGAAGCATCCACCACTGAAACAGAGTCACAGCAACTGTTTAATAGTGCACAGAAACATTACAGAACACTTTAGAAAAGGGAAAAGAACGTGGGGTAGAGTCTGCCGCATCCAGCTTTTGCTGGGTGCAGACAGGAGAGAGGCCATCAGAGAGCCATATACAAATTGCCTGTGCTCTGCCTTAGCTGCAACTTGCTTGAAGTCACACCATAGACAGGTGAGGCCAGCTAGTGCATTGTGTTCCAAGCACACCTCCTCCCCACACTGAAACGTCCCACCTAATACAATACAGCTCTGTGCCTGGGAGTACTGGGAGGGAGACGGATCCAACCTTACTTGCTCTACTCCAGCAAAGGACTTTAAGGTTTTGACTCCGTATAAGCCTTTGCAGCAGTGCAAAGGAAGAGGAACAGGGAAAACTGAAACAGTATGGAATTTAGGTAGACGGGAGATAATTACCCCAAACTGCAGGTTAGCCACAACTCTTCAGAAAGACACCCTGGGCCAAATTCTACATTGATTTACAGTTCATACAATCTACTCTTATTAGAAGTGCTATGAGATTTTTAATGGCCAATCTTTAAGTCTCAGAAGCAGGCTCCTCCAGCACTACAGTCCCTCCTAACAGTAAGCTACGACATTAGCTCAGTGTTAACACAGACTGATCAGAAAAATTATTCTGAAGTGGAATATGCCTGAAAATGTAACTAAAAATGACATATCACAAATGTGTCATATAGAACGTATCTCGTAGGCTGGACCTCTCTGTCAAGTCACATTTACTAGCTCCAAAAGTTTATGTCCCAAAAGAAATCAGTACTTCCTGTAGCAGTTCGTGGCAGGTTGCAAGTTGCTGCATACAGTATACAGTGCAGCCCAAAAATCAAGCATGTACCCTTCACTTCAGTGACATGCATTCCATAACAAGTTGTAGCCCTCTCCCATTTTTTGGATAAGCAAATTGTATTCTGTTGTGTTCTTCTAATGCACAAAGTATTACAAAGCAGATAGGAGTAAACTGTACCTGTTTGGCTTACTCCAGAAATCTGCATTTTCTGACGTGGTGCCAAATTAATTTTCACCTATATTTTTTCAGTTCATTCATGTTGAAAGGTGCTTCCTACCTTCTGAAATATCATACTGCTGCTCAGGAGCAAATGGGCATAGTTTCTCTTTAAATAATGTGAAACATATGGCAAGTGGATTATAGTAGAACTTTACAAAGAATTTCCCTCCTTTCCCCCAAACCACAGTTATTCAAATATTATCCCAAATGCGGTCCTTGCGTAGGCAAAATAGGTGAAATTCCCACTGCACAGGTCATAGGCTATGTGAGAATTGCAGGAATGGGTCCTATGTAGTGCTCCCGAGTGCTAACATTTCCATTCGTTTTTACAGTAGCAGAAACGGTATGTCTGTGGATGTTTTAGGGGTTCACCATTTCCTAAGCACTGTCAGGATCAAGCGCTAGAATGTAAGCTCTCTAAGGCTAAGACTATGGCCTGGTCTACACTGGGGGGGGGGGTCGATCTCAAATACGCAACTTCAGCTACGAGAATAGCGTAGCTGAAGTCGACGTACCTTAGATCGAATTAGAATCACTTACTTCGCGTCCTCACAGCACTGGATCGACCGCCGCCGCTCCCCCGTCGACTCCGCTTCAGCCTGTCACCCTGGTGGAGTTCCGGAGTCGACAGCAGAGCGATTGGGGATTGACTTATCACGTCCAGTGATCCCCAATCAATCGATCACTACCCACCGATCCAGCAGATAGTGTAGACGTGGCCTATGTTATTACCGCTACCGCCCTCCTCCTCCCCACCCCCACACACACTTCATTCACCTAGCTGTTGTGGCTTGCCTTAAACTAGGACTGTAAATTCTTTGGGGGCAGAGACAGTTTCTATTATACGTCTGTGCAGTACCTAGCACAATGTAGCCCTAACTTGGTTTATGCATCAAGATTCTAATGGAATGCAAATTTATTATGTGAATAATTCAATGTACATCCAAAATAAGGACATTTACATATAGATACACATTAAAAGATTTGGTACTGGAGATAGAACACAAGGGGAAAACTAGTGCCCAAGTTTAATATTTAATCTTTGATAAGCACTATCAGTTACTACTATTTGCAGAGTATTTGTTTACATGACACAAATATCCTCTGCCAACGTATTGGGAGTGAAATTTGTCTAAATTAAAATTAAAAGATAAAACATTGTTTCTTAAGGTCCTGCAAATACTTACTCATTGGCGATGTCATGAGAGACAAAAAAGATGACTTTTTCAACCAGTGTAGCTCAAATAAGTTAGCGTAACACAATCAAAAAGCCCTGTTAGGATGCTGGCTAACACATCTGAAGATGTATTAGATGACTATGTTATAGCCTATGCTCTCACCAACCATCTCCCTTGGCTACAACCCAGCCAACTAATACATCTTCAAACATGTTAGCCTGCATCTTAGCAGGGTTTCAATGGTGTTAACTTAAATTTACTCCATTGAGCTACCATGATTGAAGAAAAAAAAAAGGTATCTTTTTCAACCATCAAGACAGGGTCTTATGTCCAGTGCTTACTAGCATGAAGTCAATGCAGAATGCCTGGTTTTTGCAGCTTTGAGCCCTTAAGAAGGACCACAAAAGGTTTGGATTAAGGAAGCATGCACCGACCTGCTTCTGCTTGATCTGTTTCAAAGTTTGACAGTAACAGATAGCCACTTGCATTAGTGTCAACATTCTGATAACTTTCTTTCAATACCTGTCACAAAAACAGTGACAGTATCAGTATGTCAGCTGTATTATCAGTCACTATATAGTTGATCATACTTAATAACATCTTCAAGTGCAGAGAATCCTAACAAGCATCACAGAATGCAACTACTACAGAGCCACAGAGTCACCCAGATCATTTGGACTTCAAGCTGGTAACAGCATTCATTCGGTGAGTGGCTGCCTCCCACCCTCTCTCTCTCCTCAATATATTAACTTGCCTCAATATGGAGCCAGAGTTTGTTTTCAAACTCTTTACAAGATCACTGAAAGAAAAGTGGAGAAATCCTATCAATGTGCCTCTGGACTGCTTCCAGAGTTGCGTATTCTCTTAGCAATTGCTCTGGAAGCAGGCCAAAAATGGGCAATGTTCTTGCAAATGAACTCAAGTACAAGTTATCATTTAATTCCTTTGTCAACATGGCTGTGGTTAGAAATTAAGAAGCCTATTTAATAAACAATTTACCTGAATTCCAATTACCAAACACTGATTCCCTTCCCCCTCCCCCTTTACCCCTGCTTTCCCTTTGGCTGGGCACTTTCTCTCCTTTACTGAAAGTCAAAGAAAATTAGTATTATAATTATAGACCTATCCATGGTTCACATCATCAACTGTGAGTTAACTAAGATGCTTAAAAAAAAAAAAAAAGTCAGTGTCTCCAGAGAAAACCTGTGAAGGTTTCAGAATGTGCTCTGACGGGGGCCAAATGATTTTAATACTTTTAACAGAGCCTAGACACACCGTATTGAACTGATTTTTGTGGGCAGTTTTCACATTATAACTCTTAATGAGATCACCCTCCACACGGTAGAAACTCAGCCCTTCCCCCACAATGCTGAAAGAGAGCTGGAAAGATCCCAGACCAACTCCACACACTCCAACTATGTACCAAATCTTCCATTGTAAACCCCTGCTGAAGGCAATCATGTGAATTTCCTGAAGACTAAGGATTCAGGATCAGACACTGCTTGCTTTCTTCCTTTCAGTATGAGCCAAATTCTGCAGTCCTTTTCCAATCCTTACACAGACAAAACTCTCATTAAACTCATTGACTGCAGGGTTTAGTCTTAGACCAACCCCAAAATAAGTCAGATATATGTCACTCCCTTGATTTTTCAATGCCTGTAATGGTTTTACTTTTTGGTGTTTTCTCACTTTCACATTTATTTTTATATCATTTTTTCTGCAGCACTACAAACAGACAAGTATGTTTCTATCATACACTACAAGAAAAATCTGATGGCATATCAGTTTCTGTGTTAAATATATTTGAAACCATTACTCACTATACAAAGTACCTAGTATCCTAGAACCTTCACTGTAAACAAAACAGCCCGATTGTATCACACTTATGCTCAGAATTGCCTTTGTATCCAAGTAGCCCCATTTACTTGCAGAGTAAGTATATGAATACAGGTGACAGCATCAAGACCTAAAGAGATTGTTTTCAAAAAGCAAACTACGTTGAGATTTTTATTCACTAGCCAGAGTGAAAATGTTAATCCTGTGTGTTACTCTGAAGTGTAACTGCTTTCCAATAATCTAACACTACCAGATGAACTACATGCTGAAAATACAAAATAGAAAGCTCTCCATAGTCTTGGATTTGCTGATAATTTAACTAGTCCCAATGTAATCCATAAATAACCCAAAAGTTTTATTTTTAAGATTCTAGCTGAATTAATTTTATGTAAAAATATTGACTGAAATTCTGCCACTCGATATTTTGATATATTCTGTTTGAAAGAAACAGATTTAAAATAAATAAATCTACTGCATTTGCACAGGAGTGAGAATGAAATGCAGATTCAAAACTTTGTAGCTCAGGTTTCATTTGGAGTATGTGCTATACATTAATAAACATGCTTTAGCACAAATTCCATATATCCTGAGTTTTATTTTCCTTATAATTTTCTGTCACAAAACATATGGAACAACAGCAAGTAGTTTATATAATGCTCATACACAAGAACGTTAATAAGGTCTTCTTAGCAAGATACAATCTGTTCAGTAGCATTACGAAGAACTACACTGGATGTCATCCTGAGCTTATTTCTGTGTGAATTGTAATTTCTGCAACTGTATTTACATTAAACTGTGCTCTGAATTGCCTATTTTATATTTGAAAATGCAATATGCAAATGTTGACTTCCATTCCTGAAAGAGCTGATTGATTTAAGTTCGCCAGTGTGAAGTGTATAGATTCAAATGCTCAAAGTATTAGTATGGGCCTAATAACATATTTTGATGCAAAGACAACAGAAATGTGACTGTAGAACCCACCTGCTATTGTAGGATATTATTAAAAGTGTAGGTTTACTCACGTTCACAAGTGTCTCCTTTTTGCTGGTACCCAGCTTTGCAGATACACTTTCCAATAGGCACTAACCATTCTCCTTCTGCACTACAGTGCATCCTAGGAGAGTTATCAGCCTCCTCTTCTGCGCTGCTGACACAAGTTCCTCGTACCTCAACTAGAGAGGAAAATTCTGAGCCAGTCACTGTATCTGGAAAAATAGCTAAGTTCTCAATAATAGACCAGCATTTCTTGTAGTAGACTTTGACAGAAACCAAAGCAATGCAGGCACCTACATCTTGAAATGCAAGATAAAATCCTTTCTTGGACAAAGGTCCAATCTCTCTCACCTCTGTGTTAAGTTTCATTTTTCTCTCCCCAAGGTCACCTTGGGTAAAACTTTCATCTGCTGCAATGGTGTCTATTTTTACATACTGATTTTCTCGGATATTCCTGCCATTGTCGTAGTCTGTTTCATAATAATATAAGTTAAAAGTTTCTTTACATGTCCCCAGTACTCCAGGAAGACTGTTACAATCCCTCAGAGTGAATTTCAGTTCTACAAAAATCCTTTGTGCATTGCCTTTTGCAATCCAGTTAGTCCGAAGCCAGTTATTTTGGTTAGGTTCCATGACCTGGCATACCTGGTATGTTCGTATAGGAGTGTAATTTTCATCCAGTCCACTAATTTCTTCCCACTAAAACAACAACAAACAGTTATTAATACAAGACAGCATTTTACTGCTGTACTAAATCCGTACATGTATAAAAATACTCTGACACAGATCTGGTCTTCCTTCTTTGTAAACAGTGAAGCCTCATAAAAAATAGTGGAGTACTATTAAAATGCTAATGTTTTGTGTAAGAAAAGTACAAATTTTAATGGCGTTCTAGCTTGTGTTCCATGTATTTTAGCAAGTAAATAACCTTCAAAATACATTATTCATATTACAACAGTTTACAGTTACATTAATTACAAGTTTTAGAAAGTAATGTACAATATACTCAAATACTGCTTATAGTTGGGGTTCAGTCCTACATTCTCTTACATCAATCAGAATTTTAGGTAAGCAAGGAAAGAAAAAGGTGGTCAATGATTTGCTGCTAGAAACAAATCTATAATCAACAAAGAAGTCTCAGAAACTGAGAGCCCTTAAACTTGCAGACCTTGCACACCTAAACCTCAGTGACACTTTCAGGTGTCATCGGCGATGAAGTGAGCTGTAGCTCACGAAAGCTTATGCTCAAATAAATTGGTTAGTCTCTAAGGTGCCACTAGTACTCCTTTTCTTTTTACTCTGCATTTGAAATTATTATTTTTACACTTTAATTTATTACTATTATTGTGATCATCATCACATTTTGCAGGGAAAACAAACTGAAAATGGAGAAAAAAGAAATCATGAAGTTTTGTCACTTTAAGCATTTAGGGCCATTTTCAGCTCCCATTTACAAACTACAAACCTGATCCTGCAAACCCCTACTCATATGAATAGGTTCACTGACCAATGGTAAAACAATCTTATCTCACTACAATGGGATTTCATTTGAAGTCAATGGGGTTACATACTTGAGTAAAGGCTAATCATCTGAATAAGGATCTGCAAGTTCAGGGCCTGCTTTCCTTCTTTTTCCATTTCTCAGTCACTATGGTATCTAGGCGCTAAAATGGTAAATGCACAATAATTCCATTGTCTTTACAAAGTTGGAAACAAATCCCAGACCTACTGAAGTCAACATCAAAACTCCCACTGAAATCAGTTGGGCTAAGGTTAGACCCTTATTCCAGATTTACCCAGGTATAACTAAAAGCAGAATCTGGCCCTTACACCTTTTATAAATGTATTGCAGTGCTCAATTAATAGCAGAAATTACAACTTAAATAAAATGGGAATCTTTTAAAGAGTTCAATTAGTTAAATGGTGTCTAATAACACAGCCAACTAGAGCTCAATCCCTCCAAGTGCTCAGACCATTTCAACAAAGCACTTAACAATATGCTTAACATCAGTGAAACTACTCATGTGCTTAACATTAAGCATGTGCTTTATTGGATTGGCTAGAGCACACAGCACCTGCCAGGACTGAACACCTAAAGAATGTGCTGTTACTGGTAGGCAGGCAGGGAAGGCAAACACGAACAGACATTGGTTTCTCAGACCAAAAGTCATGCAGCATGCAATATTTCACGAGCCTACTTGACAGCAAATGAGATCATTTAATGTTGCTCCACTACTCCAAGAAAAGTAAATGTTGATGAACTGATGCTGGAAGTTATTACCACAAAATATATTATGGCTGTAAGTGTTGAAATGTACAGAAGTTGTAAATATCAAAATGCATTTCAAAGTATTTCAGTTACTATAGATATGGTATATATGGTACCACACATCTGGTATTAGCTTATAGTAAAATATTATGAAATGTTTCTATAGTTAACAAATTATTACATTTTAAAACCTAATACTCTTTAGAAAGGAAGAAAGCTTATCTTCCTTATACATTTAGTAGATTTTAACCACCAAGATTTTTTTCTCCTGTATGGACTAGTATTGATAAGGTTAGCAAAAAAACAACAACAACAACAAAAGAGAAACACGGCCATAGAGCAGGGCTTTTGGCATTACTGCAGTACAAAGAACAGTTCACAAAAAGGGCTCAGCGCCTAAGTTCACTCTGAGAGTTTCATTCTGCTGCCCTCATTCTCAGTTTCATTTTGAGTATTTTATGTTTTATCTCATGTAAGCAGTTTTCCCACCATGATCGAGATCCTGCTCTCAGATTTCCAAAGTTACAATAGTGTAACACCTTTGAAGTCAAATGAGTTACCCAAGCGTATCCAAAGAGCAGAATACAGACAACTGATCATCTGCATTCCTTTCTTCCCTCCCCAAAATCCTCCAGAATAACCATAAAAATACAAAACTCTGCATTGGGTAGGGTAACACAAACCAGAAGAAGAGCCAGAGATTCCATGCGTGTTAAAATCCTACCACACCAATATAATTAATCCTGGAGGTGCTCAGATTACTCCTTTGGATGGAAAAAAAACAATCCAGTAGAGATCATCTCTTATGCTAACACCCATCGTCTCACCTTACCCATCTTTCTAAAACCACGGGGAAGATCATAAGGATAGTTTATATGCATTTCTTTTTTGGTTTATCTGAAAAATTTCAATAGTAATAGCTGTACTACTCAAACATTCCTCTGAAAGAGTTCAAACTTCTTCCCCTTGATAGGCACACATTATACATACTTCGGAATATAATTGTATTTGTCGACGATATTTGAAAACTACTGCTTAAAAAATCATCTTGGAATGATCTGAACACTATATTTGACTTTTCAGACACTTAACTTTTTTTATTTCTCTTTATCCCATTGTTTTTATATATATGTGAAATACATGATGTTCTCTCCCACTAATACATATCGTATACCTACACCATATTACATGTTAATTCCTTTAGTTATTTAAAACATGTTTCATGCCACTCAGAGCCAGAGAGTACATTTGCCACTGAAATTTAACTAGCATACGATGATGTATTGGTTTCTCTCATCTATTTGTGCATGTTTTCATGATATTTGTACTACATAGGGGAGAATTAAATGCAGCTGAATTTAACCAAAAATTGTACTATATTTTTAATTTTTTAATAACTCCGTTAATAAATTGTAATTTTTTGTTAGTTTATAGGAAACTACTTTTTAGCCATTCTCTCTGACGATCGTTTAGCTGTTATTTTAGATTCTCAATGTTCCTTTGAATCCATATTTCTAACCTTACAAAGTCATCTTTTTACCATTTGTACAATATTAGTCAACTATGTTTCTACCTTTCATCCTCAAATACATTGGCAAAGCTCATACTTTTATTACCTCCAGGCTAGACTACTGCAATTCTCTTCTAACTAATCTTTCAGACACCTCTATTAAAGGGCTTCAATCAATGCAAAATGCTAATGCCGAAGTTATTATCAATCTTAAGCATTCGGCTCACATTATGTAGTTTCTCACGTCTTCAGACTCCTTTCCAGTTTGTGCTTGTATTGATTTTACGATCTCGCTTTTAAACTAAGACACTTTCAGATTTTCATTCTTCTTATTTAAAGGATTTGTTTCACTTTTATATCCTCACTTACACGTCACGCTCTTCTGGCTCCAGATTTCGTAAGGCGCTGAAGATTAAGGGCCTGATCCCGCAAGCCCTTATTCATGCGAGTAGCCCCAACAAAGTCAATGAGATGGCTTCCAGGAGTAAGAACCACTCACATGACTTCAGGTTTGTAGGATTGAGTTCTAAGGTAAATACAACTGGCCATACTCTCCTCTCTTGAAATGTTCTTCCTCAAGAGATGAGGGATATGTTTTTTCACAATTTCTAATTAAGACCTGAAGACACAGCTATTTATAACTTTTTAATAGACAATAAACATGACAATTAGCATAGGATGTCCTAAGTTTATCATTTGTGTAATGATGGATTTGCATGTTGATAAGTTTTCATAGAACATCCTGGAATGCATGTGTTCTAAAAGGCATTGCAGTATATAAATGAGAACTAGGCCCAAGCCACAAAATTTGGACTTAGAGCCAGATTTCAAACTCCTTAAAATTTGGGGATGTTCAGGTCTGGGTTTTGGTTTAGACCTATCTCTAATTCAGACATTTATATTTTAGAGCACTTCATACTACGCTATTCAATTACAACAAATATATTATATATAAAGTTCTTATCACTGTTTATGTGGAAAATATCAAATAACATGCTCTGAGGCAGTTTCCATATACAAATTTATTTGTTGCCTACAATGCTTCTAAAAAGAAAAAGAGAAAAGAAAAATATATTTAAAATACAGTGTCACAAGTACACAAAGCCTTCTAGTACACCACAAAGGATTACACTACAAAGCATAAAGCTAATAAAGGGGTTTAGGTGAGTTACTGAAGAGACTCTTCCTTGTAATTAGCTTACTTTTGTACACTGTAACCTGAGGTATGCTTCTTTTCACAACAGAAACTTAAGAGCTGTAAACACTCACTATGATTACTGAGGGAAATTTGGGGAATATCAGCTTGTTTAAAGCATGTTTAAAAATTTCTCTCGATGAGACACCCAGCAATGTTTGGACGATGGGTTTTTTTGTTTTGTTTGTTTGTTTTGAGTACTTACCCCATTAGGAGGAAAGGAAATCCACTCCAACTCTGTCTGTTGTGCTTTAGAGTCCAGCAATATTACTGCAAGAGAAAAAGTATCCGCTATGTATTAAAGAAAGAACTTAATAATTTTAAAAACTAAATCAAAAAGTTTGTGATGAAATTCAACAAGAATGTATATAAAGTCTTCTTTTTATCAGTCAAAATTATTTAATAAAGGAATAAATATATTATGTATATTCACCATTATATGCATGTTTGCAATTAGAAAAGTTTTTATATTATTTAAGGTATGATATTCACATTTTTATTAAGCAGAAATATTTAAATCTTATTTTTTTACTGCATCTTTGTCTATGCCTGTCTACATCTTATTATCTAAGTGTCATAAAGATTCTAAGGTTTAATCGTAAATATCTGTTCCTCTTGCTCCTTCTTACAAAGGATATTTCCCATGTACTTTTCATTAAAATTAGGATTTTTTTAAAAATGAAATTCAGCAATATTTCAACATTGTCCAGACTGATTTGGACACTGTTGGACACTACATCCTTCTTGGATCCCCACTCTGAAGTCAAGGGTATTGCACAAGGAAAGATGGTTCCTTAATATTTATGAGACTTAATTTAAATAAGTCAATATATGACAAATAAGCTTCCACAAAATAAGGATTTGTACTTATGAAGCATCATGCATTTTCAAAATACTGAACGCGCATATTAGTTAGAATTAATTCTTGTGCAACATTTTATTAAGTAAATATTTTCATATGTGTATGCACATCCAATGAGACTTCTAAAAAGTTCTGATACACAGAGCTGTTAATTAGATGTGACTTTCTGGTAAAAGTGTTTAATGCAGACTTCTCAATCTTAGTCCAATAAACAAATTGTTAAATATAAATATAAAATGTCCACTTTATTACATATTAAGGGAAATCATATTGATATTTTGTTAACTATCAGTTTGATATTATATTTAATGATAGTCTTAAATCTCAGAATATATTATTGCATATGTTTTCACAAAATTTCTAAAAAGCACTTACATTAGTTAACCTTGAAATTTCTAAGCAACTCTATGAAATAAGTTGTTAGATTGCATTTTAAAAAATAATCTTGTAAACTGGAAAGAAAGAAATCCTAACGTTATATCTGTATATATGTTATATCTGTCTATATATGCTACATTTTTGAAACAAAAACAGTCATATTTACTGCTTAACAAATAATTGTTCCATTTTTAACAAAAGAGAAACACATTTCAATTTCAAATAACCACAATATACATTTTAATTATAAAAAATTATTACATCTCTACCAATACCAATGTAAAAGGTTGTATATGAATAAGTAGTTACATATATTTTGATCTTCTGCTTTAATTCTTAAACTTGAATTCAGTATAATTAACTTTTTGTTAGGTTGAGCTATACCTTTGGTTTAGACTCCATGTCAAATATAATTTCAAATAATAGTTTTTTAAAACATTATTAGAAGGATCACACTTTTTTTCACAAAGGTTCATGCTGACACAGGAATAGCTAAAACATGTTAAAGACAAAACTGTAACTTCCATTTCTGTAAGCCAACATACACTTAAGCTAACCAATTAAATTTGCTCTTCTCTCTTTACATAGATTATCTTCTTAATTAATTAATTAATCTCACTATCTTAGGGGCTTTAACTAGTAAAACTACCTAAAGAAGAGTTGATGGTGTGTGTGTTGGCTTGCTAATCACGGACAATGCTGATAAGCTAAAAATTTAGGTATGGCGCAAGTTTAACCCATTCATCACCATGCCCATGCAGTAGTGGATGGACACACCATGTTGTAATCTGGCAGTAATTCTTCATAAAAAAAGCAGTATGAAAAGCCAGTGCCACACAGATGACCTTTACATGATCATATGTTGTACTCCTCACTGCACTAGAACTTACTGGGAAATATCTTTCCTAGTCAGACGTTTGTACAATGCCTTGAATAGGTAAAATGTTATATGAAATGCTAATTTCCTAGTGCGGGCTTAGTTTTTAAAAGTTATGTGGGTGACAGCCTTTTTTACTACACAGTTACAGTCTAGATCCAGCATGTCCCGTTTCTGAGATAAAGACACTTTCCCCAAGAGGTGGGAAACATTCTCCATTTACTTCCCAAGGCAGCCCTGAAGTTCTTGTATGCAGCGCTCAAAGTGAGCAGGAGCTGAGCTTCGGGACTTCTTCTTGTTGCAGAAACTGACTAGCAACGCTACCCAGTTTTGAAGAAAGGCAAGTCTGCCTGGTTCACTGCGTTACAAGGGACACAAGACAAAGCTGGGAGAGAGAGAGAGAGTGAAAAGTGGCTGGGGAAGTCAATGGGAGGCTTTAATCCGCCCTTTTCGGCCTGAAACATTCACTTCCCCGGTGCCCCTTGCGCTGAGCTCCCGTGCGCTCCCCGAGCTGGGGACTCCCCCCGCGGGCTCTGCACCCAGCCAGAGGGGCGCGCTGTTTGCGGAGAGCCAAGGGCAGCCTCTCGCCTCCTCCATACCCCTGACCCACGCGTGTTCTTCGGGGAGCTCTCCCCCTAAACCGCCGCCGGGGCCCTCACTTCGGCGCTGGGGTTCAAATGCCGCCACTCCGCGCTGGCAGGGCATCTCTGTGCCCAGCTGACAGGCGCAATCGTGTCCGTCCGTCCCGTCCCCCGTCCCCCCGCGCTTCAAGTCAATGGCAAAGGCTCCCGTCGGCGTCAACAGGGCCAGGATCTTCCCCCATGTGCTTTAGGGCTGAAGCAGCCTTTCCCAGCCCAGCAGCCGCAGCCTCCGGGAGGCAGGAGGGAGCTGAGTCAAAGGTGGTGTTTAACCTGTGTGCAACCTCCGAGCCCCGCCGCTGCGACTCCGCGACGGGCTGGAAGGCAGCGAACTCAGCGCCCAGTGTAAACCAGCGCGCACCGTGACCCCGGGCGGGACCCAGGCTCCATTCACCCCACACTCAGGATCCCTTTATTCCAAACTTTTCAGACCCGGCCTGGCTGGGTCACCTCTGCCCCTGCAAACTCCCGTCGCCCTAGTGATACCCCCATCACATTCTCTCCCTCTTGAGGCGCCTATTCATCCAGATCCTGCTGGGAAAACTTTGGGGACTTCTCGGCTCTCTCCTCCCTTACCCCCAGCCCCTTTGCCTGGCTACTTTCCGACGGAGAAGGAGCTGTCTGCAGAGGGCTGGATTCTCTCACCACCAGAGACGGTGAGGGCCAGCGGCAACGAAAGTTACTTTTGCGCAGGAGATTTCCGAGCCTGCAGCAGGTTAACAGCCACAGGGATCCGAAATCCCTGTCTGCCTGCTGCTCCCCCCCCCCCCACCCCCCTGCCAGCTCAGCCTATAGCCCACGAACTGCTGGGCGCTAGAAGCGGAAACACAAACTCGAGGTGTACGTGGGACTCTGGCCCGTCGAGCAGCATGTCACAGCTCCAAGCGCTCTCCCCACGCAGCCTGCACAAAGCAGCTGCCAAGCCCAGCTCCCCGCTCCCGTCTGCGCTTCGCTTCCGCTCACCTCCCCCATGCAGCCTCTCTCGCCCTTCCAGGAGTTCGTTCATTATTCCAGTTTGCAAATCTCTTCAAATAAACTTTGGAAATGCCGTCCAGGAAGGGCCTTTGGGTTGTTTTGTTTTTTTTTCTCTCTCTTCTATTAGGGACAAAGAACATCTTAATTGAGAGAGAGCTTAGTTGTAAAGCTCCAGCTACAGGCTCAGAAAGGTACTTTACCTTTATGCCAATGGTTCAGAGACGAATATTGACCTGTCTGGGAGAGGGGAAAACCCCCAAGCCCTCTCTTCCCAAAGATGGAAACTGATACCACACTATCATAGCGAAAAGGTCTCATTTTTAGATCCCCCCACCCCATACGAAAAGAAATGCCCGGACTGACTTTCTGAACTGGTTTGTATGTTAGTCTCCGATAGAAATTGTCCGTGGTCTCTTTTAGTAGGAAATATTATGCGTTTGTTTTATGTAAAATAGATTGATGCTGGAGTGATGGGATTTATGAAGCTCTGTTTGTGATACGAAGATGGAACAAAAATCTCTATCTATATACATCTAGTCAGAGATGCCTACAGATTACTATATAATATACACAAATATAATACATGTATATAGCATCCTATAGATCCATCCCTCGGAGACATTTAATCGTCCCCCAACATGATCTATGCCACATCTTTCCCCGTAGCGTCTCAATTCCAGCGGTTTCTGAGACCTGCAGGCCCGCATCAGTAGGAAACGGAGAAGCGGACTTTATTAGCTAGTTTATGATTGCCTGGGGGACTAACAGAAATCCCCCCCAACCCCTTTGGGGGTGAGCCCAGAGTAGTGAAACTCCGGTGCAGTCCTGGCTGTAGCACTCGGGTTGCGTGCCCCTGACAAACTACAGTAGCTTCCACCCGGGGCGGGGGGGAAGAGATTCTTACTCTCACCTTACTAGGAGTAATACTATTAGTACTATTAACAATTCAATAGACAGCATCCCCTGCAGTGACCGCCTCCCCAATATATCAGCTCTTCAAGTGCACTGCTGTGCAAACCCAGTTCCTTAAAGGAAATGCAGTTTGTCCTGACCTCCCTCTTTCTCACACACACACGCACTCACACACACACTGCTCGTGGTGGATGCCTCTCCCCCACCTCAGTAAGACGCTGTTTAACGAGGGGAGAGGGCAGCATGCAGTTTGCAGTAGACCCTACACTGAAACATTGCAATGTGTGCGCACGGAAATAAATAAGCCCAAACTTTGTTTTCTGCATCACCTTACCTTCTTTTGCAGCCTGTGCCTCCCCCGTGTGTGCAAAGCGAAACAGCCAGATGAAGCATAAAATAATCCAAGAAGGGAGCCTAGTTTGAAAAACCATGGTGGAGGAACAGGATATTTTGAAATTTACTGTACGATCGCTGCTGCTATTGCCGCCGCTTGTTGGGGATTAAAGGGTTTGTTCTGCTATGTGTTTTATTTTGCCTTTGCATGGAGTTCTCTCTCCCCCAGCTGCTTGCTCCTCTTGCCTATGCGTTTCCTGCACACCGTATTTGCTGCCTGCGAGTCTCTGACTGCAGCCTGGCTGCGAGCTCCACACTCCAATAATATCAATTAGGGGGGGAAGGGGCGGGGCCGGAGCCGGGAGAGCGGGCCGTCCCTCAAAGTGACTGGCAGCCGCAGCCGGCCTAAGAGGAGCTGCAAGCTAGACCGGGGAGGCTGAGCGGGGGGAACGACTCGCCCCGGCAGTGGAGGCGGGGCCGGCGGCGCTGTCCAATGAGCCGGGGAAGGTGTCAGGTTGCCGCTGGCACAGGGTTCCCCGCAGGTTGAGTGTGTAGCCGGGGCCGGGCTGTGAGTGTGGAGAGGGCATGGCAGGACTGGGAGCCGCGCTCCAGGCAGGCTCGTTACTGCTGGGGACTGCAATAAAGCAAAAACAACAGTAGTGGTTATAAAAGACGTGACGCTCTCTCAGGATAGCGTAAAGGAGTCTGGCTGCGCAAGCCCCAGCCTTTAAGGAGACGGGGATTTTCTGATCGTTGCTCTAAGTCAAGTGATTCAGGGCACTGACTCTTTAGACCCTCCCTCGCCTGCTAACTTCCTTAATTATCTTTCCTGCAGCATCCCCGAGGCCGCCACCAAATTAGTTCCCCAGAGTGGGCACCGCTCGGAGTGGGTGATGAACGCAGTGTGTTTTACTGATCACCGTGAAATAGCTCGTTTGCAAGAGTTTTAAACAAGCCCCGACCAAGGAAGCGGGGGGGTGGGGGGGGGAGAGAAAAGAACACCCCCCACCCAATAACGTGATCATTTAAAAACCCCTTCGATCGCGGCATCCGTGCCACAATGAGCATCGCCCAAGAAGAAGGGAAGGTTTGTTGAGAAAAAGCTGGACAAGTCGAAACCACTCATCAGAACATTCCGCCTTGATGGTTTCTCTTATTTCTCTGACCTCTGCGGGAATCTTTTACAATATTTTCCGATCTGTGTGGTGCTATCCATAACACAGAGCAAGTAAACACTTTGCTACTGAATCTCAGAACGTTTGTACGTTTTGTGTTTCATTTCTTAAAACAAGTCTCTGTAAAAAAAAAAAATCAAAATTCTTCGAGACATAACACTAACATTTCATTTCCCTGCTTTCACAAAACTGTGAAGAGACCAGTTAAAGACAACATAAATGTGGTTGATATTAGACGCTTTTTCCCAATCGGATGTAATCCAAAACGAAGGGTAATCCGATAACAATGAGATAATAAGAAAAAGAAAGAAACTTGCCAAATCTCCCTTTGTCAAAGTTCACCCCCACTGACTTGAAGAGTGCTTTTCCAGCAGAAGATCCACCCTCCTCGCCCTTATATATCTATTACCTATATCTTGCTTTTTAAAGGGTGAATCAAAGTTTCTGTTCCTGAAATGAAGCTTTAAAAATTTTTAGAAAGGAAGGGTGGATTTGGAGATGGAGTGAGGGGAAAATAGAAGTGCTACTGATGACTGTAATGGGGATGTTACCACGGATGGCCTTTGTCTGAATGGAATACACAACCTAATTTTGTCAACAACTGCCATATGCACAGTTGTGCTGTGAAGGAATGTGAAGTTTCTACTCTTCAGATGAGATTACAGCAGGACACCATAACATAATAGTTAAATGATCTTCTCCTTTCCTTTCTCCTTCTCTTAAATTCTTGGGTTGGTATTTTTGATTTTATAATGTATATGTCCCACAGATTTATTTTATATTACGTTAAATGTTTTTATATAATTAAATAAAAATAGTTTGGCTGTGTCCTTTTAAAGGATATAAACTGAATAACTGATTATATCTTAGAAGCAGATAATTATAAAGAAACACAGGGAATGTAATTACAATTCATTGCCAAGATTATATGAGAATCTGAAACAATCCGTATGTAAACGGAGACACTGATACCGCAAAACGGTATGTTATAAATAAAAATTTAAAATGTGGGAGGTTGTTTATAGAATCCTTGAGTAGATAAAACAAAATTAGAATTTAAAAAATCATCTATGCAGCATCATCTGATAAGCAACCTCCGAAGTGGAATAGATCTTCCAGGCTTTCAACACTTTCCAGCGGCCTCATCATTACTTCTGAGAATGATACTGAGGTAGCATGTGAAGTTTACTGTATTCCTTTCATCTACTGAATAACTAATATTCACTGATGAGAGTAGGAATATTTTTCCATTAAATTCAAGAAATTCTTGAACATAGCATTTTTAGCTATTGTAGATACAGTTATTTATATGGTGACATTCTTTCTGGTGCTATTATTCTCTTGCTGTCTCTCTCACACACATAAATAGAGAGAAAGAGAAAAACAATGAGTTTGCTGGTACGTTTCTTTGAAAGGCTATTTTATTTTAAACCCATATGTACAGGTATTTTGTAATTTCCCTGCAGGTTTTCACAGGTAAATTTGGTTTTCATATAGCATCAAAATGTCAAACACTGTAACTGTAATAAAGCCAGATAGGAAAAAGTCCTTAATCCAGCTAGTCTTTCAGTTTCCTAGCATAACTGTGATCAGTGGTAACATTTCAATTCAGGATCGCTAAGTCATAAAGATGATTTTCACTATATAGCATTTGTAAAAAAGAAAAGAACAATATATGAATTTCAGTTTGGACAAAGGGTGCTGGAACATTTTTTTTGCGGGGGGGGGGGGGGGGGAGTGTGCTGAGAGCCATTGAAACAAACTGTAAACCCTGGAAACCACTTCAAGCCAGGGGGTGCGGCAGCCCTCCCAGGCTCTGTAGTTCTAGTACCTATGGTTGGGACTAGGGTTGGCTAAGAATAGGAAAGGTAAAAGCTTTTTTAGAGGAAACCTAGGGAAGAGGGTGATAAAGAGATATATACATGTCCTGGGTATAATAAAAAAATAAGTGTTTTTGTTGTCTCACCTGCTGTATACAAACGTTCTTATAATTTTCTATACTATATTTTATGCATATGTTATGTTAATTATCTGAACACATAAAACCCTTCAAAATTTGGCAACAAAAAGAATGTGTGTGTGTGTGTGTGTATGTGTATACTTTCTCTGTCACAAACACAAATGAAATTGCTGTATTTCTAAAAATACTTATTTTTTTCCTCAGTAGCACCATTTTCAAACTGACCTGCCTGCCTGACCATCAGCCATTGGGCTAAATCTGGCAGTTTTACAGAATCCTTTACACATTTTAAGTACCTACTGCATCCTAAAGACAGTAATGGATTTATTCACAGTTAAGATGAAGCAACTTTAAAATACAATAGTAAAACATCTTAAAGCTCCCCTGTTGTTCTTCCTCTCTTTTATGGTCATATGGATAGGAAAGAAAATAATGTTGCTGATGAATTCAGGTTCTACCACAAGGAATCTTTATGAGATGTACACAGAAGCTGAAATCCTTTTCAATTAATATTTTTCCTTCTCCCCTGCCTCTTGGTAATGTTTCTTAATACTTCCTTTTATTCTGTAAGATGGTACAGAGTTACTTTGTCTCATCGCGCTGAGTGGTTGCTATTTACCTTGTGTAAACAAGAACAGATTATAAAAGAAGAAATATTACTTACAAATAAACTGAAATACCTGAGAGGAATGGACTATAAGCATCAATTTTCATATACAAATCCCTGAGAAAAAAGCAACTGGAAATTCCATTCAATTCAGTATGTTACAATTAAAACACCATCAAATTAAATGGTTAACTGCAACAATGAAATCGAAAGGCTAGGTTTTTTTAAGCTAATCCTTTTTGTTGATTGAAAATTTACGCTTACTAGGCCAAATTCTGCTCTCAATTAAAGTAGTGTGAATCTAGATGCCAATTTTTAAAAAGGGCTCCAGAGGTGATTCTGGCAATTACAAACCAGTAAGCCTGACTTCAGTACAGGGCAAACTGGTTGAAACTATAATAAAGAACAAAACTGTCAGACTCATAGATGAACATAATTTGTTGGGGAAGAGTCAACATGGTTTTTGTAAACGGAAATCATGCCTCACCAATCCATTAGCATTCTTTGAGGTGGTCAAAAAGCATGTGAACAAGGGTGATCCAGGGAGTATAGTATACTTAGATTTTCAGAAAGCCTTTGACAAGATTCCACACCAAAGGCTCTTAAGCAAAGTCAGCTGTCATGGGATAAGAGGGAAGGTCCTCTCATGGATCAGTAACTGGTTAAAAGATAAGAAACAAAGGATAGGAATAAATGGGCAGTTTTCAGATTGGAGAGTGGTAAATAGTGGTGTCCCCCAGGGGTCTGTACTTGGAGCAGTCCAATTCAACATATTCATAAATGATCTGAAAAAAGGGGTAAACAGCAAGGTGGCAAAATTTGGGGATGACACAAAACTACTCGAGATAGTTAAGTCCCAAGCAGACTGCAAAGAGTTACAAAAAGATCTTACAAAACTGGGTGACAGGGCAACAAAATGGCAAATGAAATTCAATGTTGATAAATACAAGGTAATGCACATTGGAAAACATAATCCCAACTATACTTTTAAAATGATGGGGTCTAAATTAGCTCTTACCACTCAAGAAAGAGATCTTGGAATCATTGTGGATAGTTCTCTGAAAACATCCACTCAATGTGCAGCGGCAGTCAAAAAAGTGAACAGAATGTTGGGAATCATTAAGAAAGGGATAAATAATAAGACAGAAAATATCATATTGCATCTATATAAACCCATGGTACACCCACACCTTGAATACTGCATGCAGATCTGGTCACCCCATCTCAAAAGAGATATATTGGAATTGGAAAAGGTTCAGAAAAGGGCAACAAAAATGATTAGGCATATGGAACGTCTTCCATATCAGGAGCAATTATTAGAATGGGACTTTTCAGCTTGGAAAAGAGATGACTAAGGCGGAATGTGATAGAAGTCTATAAAATCATGACTGGTGTCGAGAAAGTAAAAAAGGAAGTGTTATTTACTCCTTCTCATACCACAAGAACTAGCGGTCACCAAATGAAATTAATAGGCAACAGGTTTAAAACAAACAAAAGGAAGTATTTTTCACACAAACACACAGTCAACTTGTGGAATTCCTTGCCAGAGGATGTTGTGAAGGCCAAGACTATAGTTCAAAAAAGAACTAGATAGATTCATGAAGGATAGGTCTATTAATGGCTATTAGCCAGGATAGGAATGGATGATGTCCCTAGCCTGTTTGCCAGAAGCTGGGAATGGGCGACAGGGGATGGATCACTTGATGGTTACCTGTTCTGTTCATTCCCTCTGGGGCACCTGGCATCGGCCACTGTCACAATACAGGTTACTGGGCTAGATGGACCTTTGGTCTGATCCAGTATAGCCATTCTTATGTAGCCTCGTTTTGTTGACGCTGACTGAGTTACACAGACTGACCCCATTGCACCAATAGCAGAATTTGGTCCACTGTTCAATAAATCAGCCCCTTTACTAATGTGAAAATTCACATTTGGCCACATAATTTATTACGAATTAGTAAAGCAGCCATGTAGAAAAAATGGCCAAATTACGAGGTTGTACAGTTTACAGTGGAGAAAGAACTGTATTTGCAAATAGTTTCAAAATTCAGTTCACAAAAGGTCCCCTCTCAGCCGATTTTGAACATGCTTTGTTTGCTATTGTTTACAGGGCTAAATCAAGTTCAAAATTGTGGTTACAAAGATGTTCAAAAACATCCTCAGGCATGGTTTGTGAAAACGATTCTGAATACAGGTCCATCTACACAAGCTACTGCCCACAAAACCAGTTGCAAGGGCAGTCACATTTGATGTGTTTTAAAACAATAAGTGATAGTAGAAATCAGTCTCTATTAATAGAAATGATAGAAAAGAATTTGGTTATTTGTCATTTTAGTCCAAATCCAAATAATCTTTTTTCTGTGCAGAAAACTATTTACATACTGTGTTTATTATATACTGGAAGAATTTTTGTACCCTGTGACAGGGCGCACTCACCTCACACAGGACAGGAAGGGGTTAACACCATATTGTGGGCTGAGGAAGCCATGCACCCTTCTCCTTACTGGACATGCTCCAGGTGTACCAGTATAAAAGAGAGCAGCCCAGCTCAGTCAGGGAGAGATGCTGATGGGTGACCTCCAACCTGTGCCAGAGGGGAGTGGAGATGTGGACCACAGCCTTGGACCCCAGCAGCTCACAGAGCCCCAGGGAGTGACTGGTGCTGGGGAACTAAGAGATCCCAAAGCCTCCTGGACTACAATGCCCAAGACTGTGATAGGAAGAGACCCAGGGGCGGTGTCAGAGTGGTATCTCCCACTGAGGTAAGTAGGGTGACCAGATGTCCTGATTTTATAGGGACTGTCCTGATATTCAGAGCTTTTCCTTATATAGGCAACTATTACTCCCTACCCCAGTCCCAATTTTTCAGATGTGCTATCTGGTCACCATAGAGGTAAGCTTGGTGTGTTTTGGTGGGACTCCCTGCTGAGCTGGTAGCTGGTCTTTCCACTGCTACTAGCGCCCTAGGTTGGGGCCTGGTGGAGTTGGGTGGGTCTGGCCCCCCCCTGCCTGACAGTAGGGGTGTGTTTCATGGACTCTGGCTGTTAGGCTGTACTACCCTGAACGAGCAGGGTGTTTGCATAGACTGGCCATTGGGGCCACACTGCCCTGACAGTAGGAGTGTGTTTTGTGGACTCCAGCTCTTGGGCTGCACTACCCTGAATGAGCAGGGTGTTTGCATAGACTCTGGCCTTATGTTAATTTGTATAGCTAAGTATCGATGATGGACCTCCTTCAAAGTCATCCTAATTATCTCTTCTTCCCTGAGGAAATCCCAACTTGTCAAAAGACATGAAAAAGATATAAAAGATCCTTGGGTCCTGATTCTGTCATCTCAGATCTGCTTAGACTTCATCAGGGGAAGCTTGAGTTGCAAGACTGAGGTCCCAGTTATACTGGTACGCCCTGAATATGAGATTTAAACATTGGACCCTTTGCAATTACAAAGCTCACTGTCTCTGCTGTGAATCTGAACCTCAATGAATTGAACTCATGTCTGTATGTTTATTGATCTTTTAACCATGCTCTCTTTTGTGTATTTGGGTAAGATCTGAAACATTCTTTAACCTGGGAGGTAATATGTCCGATCCTTTCGGATTGGTAGAACCTTTGCAGTATTTTGCAGTAATTAATGTTGTGCATGCAGAATTTCCTTTCCTCCACAGAAATGGGCTGCAGTGCTGCTGGCCGCCACTAGGGCCACTGGACCTAGCAGACCCCAGCTTGCACATAGTAGACACTGCTCAGGGGGGAGAGAGCTAGAGCAGGGATCAGCAACCTTTGGCACGCGGCCCACCAGGATAAGCCCCCTGGCAGGCCAGGCTGGTTTGTTTACCTGCTGCATCTGCAGGTTTGGCCGATCGCAGCTCCCACTGGCCATGGTTCGCTGCTCCAGGCCAATGGGGGCTGCAGGAAGCAGCGCCGGCCAAGGGATGTGCTGGCCACCGCTTCCCACAGCCCCCATTGGCCTGGAGTGGTGAACTGCGGCCAGTGGGAGCTGCCATCGGCCGAACCTGCGGACGCGGCAGATAAACAAACCGGCCCGGCCCGCCCGGGGGCTTACCCTAGCAAGCCACATGCCACAGGTTGCTGATCTCTGTATTAGTCAATCTGAATAAGAGTGACAGAATCAGGCCCTAACAGAACGCTCCAAATCTTTTTTTAATGCCCACTCAAATGAAAGTCATTCTATGCCACTAATCATTTTCATTGCTCCTTTCTAGATCTTTTTTTATTTCAGATATATCTTTTCTGAGGAAGGGATGGCAGGAATTTAACACAGTACTCAATGTGAGGTCACACCATGAATTTCTGTATTATATTTTCAGTATGACTTTTTTAAATACAACCTAATTTCTTTGTTGTTTTGTTTATCAGTGATGGCACAATGAGCAGTTGTCCCTGAGCTGTAGTGTTTACAGTGATGTCTAGACCTTTCTCCTAAGTGGTTGCAAAAAATGTAAAGCCCATCAATGTGTTTGAGTAGTTCACATTTTTCTTTCCAAATGCATAACTTTGCAGTTGTCTACAGTGAATTTATCTGTCGTCGTGTTGCCCTGGTTGCCTAGCTTTGTTAGGGCTTTTCAAGTTCCTCAGTCTTTTCTAAAATTGACTACCGTAAATGCATCCGATGAAGTGAGCTGTAGCTCACGAAAGCTTATGCTCAAATAAATTGGTTAGTCTCTAAGGTGCCACTAGTACTCCTTTTCTTTTTACCGAAAATCTTGTGTCACTGGCAATTTTTTTCACTTTGTTGTTCACTCTTTTTGAGATCATTACTAAATATATTAAACAATGTCCGTCATAGTATATTACTTTGGCACACCCCATAATTTACCTGCTTCTGTGATGAAATTTAACATTTATTAATACTCTTTATTTCCTATCTCTTACCTAATTTGCAAACTGTCAGAACTTTAGCTGTCACTCTGCAATAACTCAGTTTCTGGAATAGTCTCCTGTGAGGGACTTTCCTGTTTCATTTTGAGTTTCATTTTGTTTTTTCTTTTTAAATATGATCATAAACAGTCAGATTAAATGAAACCAAAAATATGAATTCATATCATCTGAATTGGCAGATTTAAATCTATAGAACCAGGACATTTGGAATTAAGATACTCTGTAGTAAACTGCAGTATTTTGTCCATATATTATATTCTATTAGGGTCCAAACCATTGAGCAAAATTAACCAGTCTGTTGCAATAATTATCCTACCAATAGGGGATATATTTAAAACCTAATTGAGGCTCCACGATTTTTCATACCTTTTAATTTTGTTTTAATGTAGTTTTACAGCTCAATGGATCTGTCAGGAACACGTCACTAGACATTAGTTTTCTGAACACTTGGTGTAAAAGTCTAGACTAGACTGTCCCCTATACAGTTTTAACATGTGTTTCCTCCTAATCACCCCATTAGGAAGGGGGGAATTTGCTTCCCATGAAACAAGAACAAGGTTCACATTGAATGTTTTCACCTAGAAGGTGAGATATGTGGTGGCACAGCACAGAACTTGCAGCCCAGGGAATGGGGGGGCTAAGACAGCTTTCAGCCACTTCTGGGCTCACCTATCCTGCAGTGTTCTGGGGGCTAGAAAGGCCCTGGAAGCTTGTCTAAATTAAGGCAGCCTTCAGGGGATGCTCTGAGGACAGCAGCACTGGCAGCAACCTTCATGCGGAAGCTCTGCCCCTGACATACCCTTCCCATCCCCACCATGCCCTTGTATCCTGCCAAGTTTGACAAAACTTGTGATAAGAAGGCTGTTTTCCATAGTGCCTGCACCAGGGATTCAGGGCCATTTATGTGGCTCCAGCCCTTGTATCCTGCCATATAATGTGCATTGCATATAGGAAGTTGAAGCATGAGTATGCTAGATTTGGGGAGTTTAATCAGGCTCAGCAAATTAACATATTTGGTCACATTCCTTCCTGTTGAAATCAGTACATATCCTTTAAGTCTGTAGTGCCTCTACTGCACCTGTGCATTACTGCTATCAGAGACTGAAAGGGAAGGATGCTTCATCAGAAATTGGAGGAGAACCCAATTTCTTATCCTTACAGAAAAAATGCTGAAGCATATCTGTTTAGGGCCTGATCTTTCAGTATGTGTATAACATGCAAAGTACATGCACAATTCCCACAGAACATTCATAGTAGTTTTACATAAAGGAAGAAGGATTGAGGCTTTTTATTCAACTGCAGATCCTGAGCTGGACTAACTGCCATCCATACGTATGTCTGTCGGCTGAGCATTTGGGAAATCTATATTGCAGTTGTGAAAAATTGCAAATTAAAAATATCTTTAGTTATATATGGTGTACATGTTCATATTAGGAACGTAAACACAGTGAAGTGACATACATGAGCATATACAAATAAAGAGCCAGATCCTTAGCGGCTGTAAATAGGCTTGGTCCATGAATCTCATGATTATGCTAGATTTTGAGTATTTAGGCCCATTAGGGTAACAGTGATTTCACCCCATTCTAACCGAGTGAAATCTCATCCATATTTTTAAGTTATACTGTGTCTGCAGCCATTGTGAGTAAGTGCTGTCAGAGCCCCCAAAGGCAAGAACCCAATACCTGTATCTCCTTCTGATAAAAATATTGCTCGGGCATGTAGGAAAGATATAAGGAGGGCCAAATCGCACCTGGAGCTGCAGCTAGCAAGAGATGTCAAGAGTAACAAGAAGGGTTTCTTCAGGTATGTTGGCAACAAGAAGAAAGCCAAGGAAAGTGTGGGCCCCTTACTGAATGAGGGAGGCAACCTAGTGACAGAGGATGTGGAAAAAGCTAATGTACTCAATGCTTTTTTTGCCTCTGTTTTCACTAACAAGGTCAGCTCCCAGACTGCTGCGCTGGGCATCACAGAATGGGGAAGAGATGGCCAGCCCTCTGTGGAGATAGAGGTGGTTAGGGACTATTTAGAAAAGCTGGACGTGCACAAGTCCATGGGGCCGGACGAGTTACATCCGAGAGTGCTGAAGGAATTGGCGGCTGTGATTGCAGAGCCCTTGGCCATTATCTTTGAAAACTCGTGGCGAACGGGGGAAGTCCCGGATGACTGGAAAAAGGCTAATGTAGTGCCCATCTTTAAAAAAGGGAAGAAGGAGGATCCTGGGAACTACAGGCCAGTCAGCCTCACCTCAGTCCCTGGAAAAATCATGGAGCAGGTCCTCAAAGAATCAATCCTGAAGCACTTACATGAGAGGAAAGTGATCAGGAACAGTCAGCATGGATTCACCAAGGGAAGGTCATGCCTGACTAATCTAATCGCCTTTTATGATGAGATTACTGGTTCTGTGGATGAAGGGAAAGCAGTGGATGTATTGTTTCTTGACTTTAGCAAAGCTTTTGACACGGTCTCCCACAGTATTCTTGTCAGCAAGTTAAGGAAGTATGGGCTAGATGAATGCACTATAAGGTGGGTAGAAAGCTGGCTAGATTGTCGGGCTCAACGGGTAGTGATCAATGGCTCCATGTCTAGTTGGCAGCCGGTGTCAAGTGGAGTGCCCCAGGGGTCGGTCCTGGGGCCGGTTTTGTTCAATATCTTCATAAATGATCTGGAGGATGGTGTGGATTGCACTCTCAGCAAATTTGCAGATGATACTAAACTGGGAGGAGTGGTAGATACGCTGGAGGGGAGGGATAGGATACAGAAGGACCTAGACAAATTGGAGGATTGGGCCAAAAGAAATCTGATGAGGTTCAATAAGGATAAGTGCAGGGTCCTGCACTTAGGATGGAAGAATCCAATGCACCGCTACAGACTAGGGACCGAATGGCTAGGCAGCAGTTCTGCGGAAAAGGACCTAGGGGTGACAGTGGACGAGAAGCTGGATATGAGTCAACAGTGTGCCCTTGTTGCCAAGAAGGCCAATGGCATTTTGGGATGTATAAGTAGGGGCATAGCGAGCAGATCGAGGGATGTGATCGTTCCCCTCTATTCGACACTGGTGAGGCCTCATCTGGAGTACTGTGTCCAGTTTTGGGCCCCACACTACAAGAAGGATGTGGATAAATTGGAGAGAGTCCAGCGAAGGGCAACAAAAATGATTAGGGGTCTAGAGCACATGACTTATGAAGAGAGGCTGAGGGAGCTGGGATTGTTTAGTCTGCAGAAGAGAAGAATGAGGGGGGATTTGATAGCTGCTTTCAACTACCTGAAAGGGGGTTCCAAAGAGGATGGCTCTAGACTGTTCTCAATGGTAGCAGATGACAGAACGAGGAGTAATGGTCTCAAGTTGCAATGGGGGAGGTTTAGATTGGATATTAGGAAAAACTTTTTCACTAAGAGGGTGGTGAAACACTGGAATGCGTTACCTAGGGAGGTGGTAGAATCTCCTTCCTTAGAGGTTTTTAAGGTCAGGCTTGACAAAGCCCTGGCTGGGATGATTTAACTGGGAATTGGTCCTGCTTTGAGCAGGGGGTTGGACTAGATGACCTTCTGGGGTCCCTTCCAACCCTGATATTCTATGATTCTATGATTCTATGAAGTCCTCCAAATAAGTGTTGCATCTGCCACCGCACCTTTGGGATCTGATCTTTTAATATTGACTTGTTGTAAGTCTAACAGAAGTCAACAGAAGATTTGCTTGCATCCATGCTGTAGGCCTGGGAGCTGGTCATAGAACTGCAGAGCCTGAGTTAAGGTAACGGGGCCAGATCCTCAGCTGGTGTAACTCAACATAGCTCCACTGGAGTCAATGGAATTGAGCCCTGGTCTTCTGAGTTCCAGCCTAGTATCCTATACAGTAGGGTTTCTCAGCTGTTATTTTTATCTGGTGATTTGCTGGTCCTGTATACTTACCCAAACCTGATAAAAGTAAGTAGAAATTAGTTGATTT
The DNA here is from genome assembly GCF_965152275.1 of Natator depressus. Lineage (NCBI taxonomy): Eukaryota > Metazoa > Chordata > Testudines > Cheloniidae > Natator > Natator depressus. The sequence goes on from NC_134236.1 coordinate 72,610,465, forward strand.
TGAGCATTACTTTTCATATGCAACTTTAAATACAATAGGTGTCTGTCCATATCTGAATGCCTCTGGAGTTCATAAAAAGGCTATAATAAGAATTAAAAAAAAACAAGATTTGCTTAGGGTTTAACAGTTATGTCTCTATGAAATGCAGATATGTATGATAACCCACTTACCTGACAGAGGCAGGTAACGTTAATCAGACTACTTCTAGAGTTGCTTCTTTCTACCTGCAATTGGGTATCCTTTTCAAATGGAATCAAATGTAGTTTAGAAAGACAGGGCTAATTCAGCGGCGCTTTGCTGAGCTGCATTAAGCTGTTCGTCTAAATGGAAAGAATTTAATTAGTTCACATCAAAGTTACACCACCTTCAGTGGTAGGTAAAATTGATGTGTAGCAATATGAGCTGGATCAACGTGAACCTACATAAAGTGTAGAAATAGAGCTTTAGATGGGCTGCTTAATGCAGCTCAGAAAGGCAAATCCCAAACCATTATAACACATGAAGAGAAGTAAATGAAGGAAAACTGAATGATTAAATGCTTTCATCTGGAAATTTTTGTTGCAATATCCAGAAACTCTACAAATTCTCCTAATTCATCATACTCTTTGTTTATTACTAATAAATTAATGTGCTGATGGAAAGAATTCATTACCCTTTCTACACACTTCACTAGTTTCAGGTCATTTATTAATCTGTGTTATTTGGTAAGACTAAAAACAGCTGTAATTACATTGTTAAATATTGATTAATAAGCAACCCACACCACTAATATATAAAACAAGCAAAATACAAATTAATTTTTAAAAATTTAGTGTAAAAAATCAGTTCCCTTGGGAATAAAGAAATCTGGAACTTCATCAATATTCATATTTTGTGTAAAATCCCATTGTACAGCTGCATCTCCAAACACCTTTTGGAAACAGATTAACCACCAAATTTGATTACACTAGAGTAAACTAACTGCACTCCCAAAGTGGTAGTAATACACTAAGAGTAGCATTTAGAATGGAAACCTTTTTAAATAGTCTTCAGCTAAACAATCAATTTTTTGCATTCTTATTTTAATCATGCAATTAAGCATGCATCCATTTTGAGTCTAGTTATATTTTACAGATTAGCAATACTGTAGCTGTTGGAAACACACTGTTAAAAACACTCTGAAGTTTCCAGCCACGGTTTTTGTAGATTTTCAGGAAAATCAGTTTGATTGAAGTGGAACATAGCAAATTATAACATGTCAAACTTGGATTATCATTAGGGATAAACAATCAGAATGCCTCTGACACTTGACAAAATTGGGCAACTTATTTTTATGATACAGTACTATGAGAATTTAAAGTAGGATGGAAGGAGATGTTTTAGAAAAGATGTTTTAAGCCTGTCCCCAATTAATAATAGGTGACATACGGCTTCTTATTACAGCAACACTATAGCTACGGGTATGTCCGTATTTTCATTTCAAACCTATATTTTAGATGTTTATAAATGGGCCATAAAAATTAAGGCTGAGTTGAAATTTGGTATTCAGAGTCAGGCTGGAAACTTTTTTCCAAAATTTTTTTAAAAAATCCTTTTTGCCCTTTTTTGAACTAGAACACTGCAAAAAGATCAGAATTGAGAAGTTTAAGATGAGTTTTTATGCTTGTATAACCCTGAAAGAATTTTGAGATTAAAAAGAACAAAATTCAAGGGATTAGTTAAAGTATAATCTAATAACATTTGCAACAGGAAGAAACTAGGTATAAGAATAGTTTAATAATCAGGGGTCAGATTCAGGCTCTTTTCTTTGCTCCCCCAAATAGCTGCATTTTTTTTTGCACCATTAATTTTCACTTGTATCATTGCTGCTCACAGTCCTATAATGCAGTCCCACTAGCCCCCATGGATTATTTCTGACTGTTTCACCTCTGATCAAGGGTCTGAAACCTGCCACCCAAACCCCCCGATCTTAAGCCCCACCCTAGAATATGTCCCTACATCTAGGACCACACAGGACCTTGGAACAGAATCTCTACCATCTCTGCAGGCGTGAAGATAGGAGGTGAATTGGTCCAGTTTTCTATGGTTCAGTGAGCTGATACTTTGCATTTGTGGCTGCCATCTTGTGCTCAAGAATCTAAGCTTTCCTATTTAAAAAATAATCATGTCTACAGATGCACCCAACAAACATAAAGACTCAGATTCTGATAATTTGTCACTGGCCCAGGCCCAGCTGATGTATTCTCAGGCTTTTGACGTCTCCCATGAGGATGAGCATAGAAGGAACCTCTAAATGAATATGAGAGAGACTAGAACCTATGGTCCAAATCCAAGATCAGAACCCTATAATTCAGAAGATCATCTGACATGACACAAAACTCTCTGCCACTGACCAGAACAGGCTGCCCTAGGAAGCTATACAACTGGGTGGTCGGAAGCAGGGTAACATAATAGCATGGATCTTGGAACGAATGAAGAAATTACCCAGATTGTATTGCTTCAAATGGGGGGTGGCATGATTCTTGAAGCCTTCCACAATGCTTCTGACCACTTTGGGGAGAAAAAGACTTAAGTGGATGTTCGCAGGCAGTTTTACTTGCTCTGATGGAACTGAGATGTACAGGAAGGATGGAAGGACTGTCAGGCCTTTACCAAGAGGAGGAAACCAGCATCAGAGGACAGGAGACCAGCTTAGATTTCAAGTTGGTAGTTTTAAGCCACTTGAGTGTAGAACAAAGACAGAGTAGGATATCCAGCTTCCTTATCATTATGGATCACGTTATCAAATTCCTGACATTATTGCCGGGTAAACTGCAGAAACCTCTTCTGCTCTACTTTGTCCAGTCCCATGGCTACTGCACAAAAGTGATCCCAGTACAAGGCACACCCTTTGAATCACAGATGTTCGAGGAGTTGTGCTCTTTGGCAGACACAAGCTAAAGACCATGGCCTATATACAAAGCAAGGGGCTTTGTGAATGAGCCAAGCAAACACTAATAATGGGGCAGAGGTCCCTAACAGAAAATGGCCTTTCTGCCTGCCTCGTCTGACTTATGAGCATAACCATATAACTTATGCATGCACCATATTTCTTGATGTTCAGCAGGCATGGATGGCTCATAAACATGATCCTGGATCTTAAAACTGGCACTGAAGAGGCTGGAAATGAACAGGCGACAAGAAGAAAGTGAAAGTTCTCCGGGAGCTTATAGAATGAAGATGTTACAAATGTAACCTTCTAAAGGAGTGAAAAGTAAAGAGAAGATGGAGGCTCAACAAACTCTGCAATCTAAAATAAAATAGAGTGCTCAGAAAACGATTTACTGGTTATTGAAGAGAATATGGTTGTACAATCTGAACATCACAAGACTGAAAGCTTGTTTTTTTGATTAACAACTTTTGTTGCCTGAAAGTTTAAAATGGGATGTTTTAGATGACTTTATTATTGATGGCATTACTATTGTTATGCTGAAAGTTATGAATTTTCTAGGCTTTCCTTAAAAGATACTGGATGTGAATGGCAAAATACATGATCTCTCATTCCCACTTCTGTTTAGGAGACTTTGTATTAGAGCGCTACAAACTATAACTCAGTCTGATGACATGATAAACTTGGATTATAGGTGCAGAATATGGTGTGGAGAATAAAGATTTAAAACTTTCTATTGTTCTGAAATAAGACTTTGAAACTATCATACTCTCCCTGCTCTCTCCTGCAAATGGAGGGCAAACTATATCATTGAATTGAAATTTCTTCTTACTTGTTGTTTAATTCCTTGCAATATTTTCTTTATACAGCATATATCGTCCTGGGGGCACTAGAAAATTTGCATAAAGGATACTGGAACCAAACTGAAAATATAAAAATAATCTGGGGTAGAGAAAAAGCAGTGTACTTGCAGGTAATGTGAGAATACAAATTGCTAAATTATTGATATCAGAAGAAGGGGTCCAGCAAACATAGAGAAAATTATTTAATACAACTTTCATTAACCAATGTCATCTTCTCTTAAAGCCATTTCAGCACTGTGATTGTTTTAACTGAAATAAAATTTGTGGAAAGAGGCTCCAGTTGTTAGTTATAACTTTCAAAATTGGAGTGGTTACTTGGTTTCAATGACCAATAAATCCATTTTGTGTTTTTGCAGAAAGCTAAAAGCAGAGCTGATCAAATAGTAATCTCCTCAAAATCAGTTCCATTAATATTTTCATGGAAATATTTTCTAATCCCAGTTCACTATGATTTTGGGATTATATTATTGTGTTGACAGCCAGTTGCTGTTTCTGGAAATGCTTGTCAATCCTAAAAATTACACACACAATTATTCATAATAAGCGTTTTTATTCCCTGTACTTCATTCTCTTGTTGTTTCAATCAAACAGTCAGGCGTGGAATCAATAACATGTGGTTTAGATGACTAACCACTTAGCATCAATATTGACTAGCTGAGGTGAGCAGTTCATGAGCAACCCATAGCCCGAAAATTATTTATTCACACTATTTAGTGAGTAGTAACAAATACAAAAACAGTCAATGATCCACTAACCAAATGGAGGTCTAGATTTGTATGGAATATTGTTAACCAATAGTTTGAGCAGCTTTAGCAAAGAGTAATTGCTGTACTGTGCTCCGACTAAACAGTGCAGCTGGAGTAACTCCTCTGCTTCAGTATCGAAGGATATGCAAAGTAGGATAACTCTTCACTGTGGAGTTAACTCTAATTAGCTGCACTTGAATTATTCCTCTTGAGTTAGTCTAGCTTGAGCGAGAGCAGTCACACTGTAAAATAATACATGCACTGTGCCATCCACACAGATACTTCACTCACTTCATGTGAGGTGCTAGGACTTCTGGGGGCACATCTTAGTGCTACACTAAGCTGAGCCACTCTATTGATTCTTTCACAGGGTATTGTGGGAGAACTTGTCTGTCCTTTCTGGGCAACTGGGTGGTATTATGGGAAGGTATTGGAGAACTAGAGGCACACGAGTGGGGCTAGCCTGCATCCACTTTACAGTACGCTCCTGTTAGCAACTGAGTTGTGCTCACTGGAGTTTTAGCCTATATTCATTCTTGGGGCAGCTGGCTTGAGTTAAAAGCACCACTGAACTTGAGTGAAAGGTTTTAGTATGTTGACAGGGCTTGAGTTAGGGACATGTAATTGGGTGGACTAAGCCCAGAGGCCCCCTGCCGGAAGCCTCAGAATCCTGGCACATCTGTTCTAGGAAAGGAGCAGTAGAGAGGTCCTCCAAGTGGGCTAGAGTGGCTGCAGAGAACAGCCAATCAGGGCCCAGCAGGCCCATATAAAAGAAAGTGCTGGTCCCACATCAGTTCAGTTTGTTAGCAGAAACTTCAAGGAGTAAGAGGTGCAGCTGGCTGGAGGTGGTGGGCCGTAAGGGCCAAAGCAGGTAGTTACTGGGAGGGTGAGGAAGGAGCTTCTGGCTTGTTGGATCATATTAAAGAAGTTCTGTATTAAAATCATAAATGAGTTTGATTCCCCATAGTTTAAATTCCAGGGTATTACTAATGAAGAGGTCTCTTGGTTTTTGGTACTGTTTCTCTCCGTCTATGCGTGAAACTTGCAAGTTGCTAATTGTGTTAGTACATTCTAAGACAGAGTCTGTTCTCAAAGCAATTCTTTGTAACAACAACTACTCACACAGAGAGAGACTCAAAGCAATACTCTGTAACAACAGAAACAGCACCCAGAGACTCCCCGCCCTTTTGTTGTATTCATCTCGCTTTAACAACTGTTATTAAAATAGAGATAGAGGATGTATGTGGATGGATGCTTGGTGTGGATAATAACTGAATGATCAGGGAGGTGCCAGCCTAAGAATCCAGTGTCCATCGGCTGAAGAAGGCGTCAAGTGGAAATAACCAGAGGACCCCCGGAGGGCAGACTGGAATCCACCCAACAGCCTCAAGAATGGGAGAACCAAAGAACAAGATAACATCTAGCAGCACGGAGCTGTCAGGAATGTGCTATCTGCTGATTGATTCAGCAACAGCATGATGAAGCAATTCCCATAGACTGGCATAGGAAGAAATTCCTATAAAAATGGACTCTAGGAAGTGAGAACTTTGGGGTCTGATTCTGCAAACCAACTTCCAGGAGCATCAGATGAGCATCTGACAAGGCCCTGCTCCCTCCTCATGTCCAGGCCACCTGGCCAACTCTAAGGCTGGTAACTATGATAACAACCTTGCAGAACCTGTGTGTGTGTGTGTATGAATGAATGTATGAATAAATATGAGATTGAATGGAATGTTATAGCTATAACTAACTGCTTACTATGATTCTTTCTGTATTCACAATAAATGTGGCATTTTGCCTTTTCCCCTTTAATAAGATCCTGCTGGTTTTTATTTTATTGGTATAACAGGCTGCCCCCTGGGACTCAACTAAGATGGACTATGGAAAGTGGCCCAGAGCAACAATTAGTAAAGTGATGCAGCATGAGGCCGCTATACTTAAAGGGTCCTTGTGTTGGGACCCAGAGCAGTGGGTGGGACCGGGTTCCCCCCACAATCCACTGGTGGGAAGTGGCTATGCCCTAATGAAGGGAATTATAACTGTGGTATCCCAGGGAAGGGGGCTTCACTGGACTGACTCAGTGGGGAGTTGTGGTCAGTGAACTGAGTCCAAGATGGGTGGCTCAGCAGGAAGGCTGGCCTCACTGAGGACTCAAGTAGAGGCAAAAAGTCCCCAGGAAAGAAACCCTGGGGCTGTTGCTCAATTCCAGAGTAGTAGCCTTGCAACCTAGCCAGGCCAAGCAAGGGTATCATGATGGGCCCTGTTGAACTGGTTAAAGTCTGAGCCCAGGGATGGCTGCAGAGGAGGACACACCAACTGAGGATACTGCAATAGGCTGTGTTGAACAGTTTTAGAAGACTGAGCCCAAGGGGTCTGTGGGATATTGGGGGACACCTTGGATTGTGTAGCCCTGAAGGGGTTTGTTTTGCACATTGACTGTGTCTTGGCTGGTGGGCTCAGTCACCGAAGACCTGCCTGACAAGCATAGCAACCCTATCATATGATCCCACTCATACGTTTGTCCAACTTTCTCTTGAAACTAATTATGATGTTTGCTCCCAAAAATCCTGTTGGGAGGCTGTTCCAGAACCTCAGATCTCTAAGTAGATTTAAGTCATGTTGGCTTCAATGGGATTATCCCTGTGCTTAATATTAGGCACATGCTTAAGTACCTTGCTGAATTAGGGCTTCAGGGATTGGATGAGTTGCTGAAAAATACAGCCATGTTCACTATGGGTGTGGGTCGGGGTGAAAGTAAGCTGCTACAGGCTGGTATGGTGTTCTGGTAAAAAGTGGCCACTAGTACTGGCCCGTATTCAGCTGACATTAAAGTGCTGCCACAGTAGCGCTTTAAGCAGGGTCCTTAAAGCACTCATCATGGCCTCTTCTCCCCACCACTCTGGCAGGGCAAAAGGAGCAGCTGCCCCAGGGTTGCAATTTAAAAGGGCCCAGGGCTCCAGCCACTGCTACTGTGGCAGTGGCCAGAGGGCCAGAGCTCTGGGCCGTTTAAATCCCCACTGGAGTCCTGGGTGGCATGGGCCAGGCAGCGCAGATGGGCTGGCTGGAGGAAGCTGACCCCAGCCCCGCCCCTTCTGCCCGAGGCCCCACCCCTTCCAGGGGCCAGAGCCAGCCCCTGTACTGGTAAGTGTTAAATGTTACTTTTGCCCCTGGTGTGGGCCTGTATGCAGGTGGGGACAGTGGTGGAGGAATGGGCTCTTTGGGGGTCTGTACTGCACTGAGTACATGATCATTTTAAATAGTGTGTAAACTGCTATATCATCAAGAAAATAACATACAGAGATGAGAAAACTGGCAATATAATTATGTCTCCGTGGGCTATTACATAACATATTATGAATTGAATCTGTTGTAGTAAGTTACAAATGTGATTTATTATGAGTTAACATCAGAACCTAGGTAAAACATTAAGGACTGGATCCACAAAGGGATTTAGGTGCTTAACTGCCACTTTAGGTGCCTACATCCAATATAAGAACAGGAGTACTTGTCTCTAAGGTGCCACAAGTACTCCTGTTCTTTTTGCGGATACAGACTAACATGGCTGCTACTCTGAAACCTGTCATTATACATCCAATATGTACATCCCCAAAATCCCTGTGCAGTCTCCCCCTAAACCTATAGGCACCTAGATTCCCCCCCTGTGGGCTTGAACAAAGCTCCCACAGTTCTCATGCCCAGCCTCTTACTCATGCCTAAACCCTGGTGGGTCCCTCAAACTAGACTTTCCCCCAGCTATCTCACCTGCTGGGCCTGATTCAATAGGTGTTCTCAGAGCACACCTAGCCTGCACAAAATACAGCCATGGTGGTAGTATCACCCCACTCTTACATCCAATAGCCCACTGGTTAGAATGCTCACCTGTAAGGTGGGAGACCTGAGTTCAAATCCCTGGGTTCTTCGGTATAATGGGGAGGCAGAGAGCCCTGCGCCACCACCTCCTTTGTTTTCCATGAGAAAAAGTTCTTAGGCACCTAACTATGGGAGAGAATTCATGTCCGTGAATCCAGAGCAGAGAGAGATGTTTCCCTCCCACAATTAGTTGACTAACTATATTTGAGGGATGGGACTTAGGCCCCTGTCATAAATATAAAGGGAAGGGTAAACACCTTTAAATCCCTTCTGGCCAGAGGAAAAACCCTTTCACCTGTAGAGGATTAAGAAGCTAAGATAACCTCGCTGGCACCTGACCAAAATGACCAATGAGAGACAAAATACTTTCAAAGCTGGAGGGCGGGGAGGAGGAAAGGGTCCTCTTTGTCTGTGGGATGCTTTTGCTGGGACCAGAGCAGGAATGCAGGTCAGAACTCCTGTAAAGAGTTAGTAAGCAATCTAGTTAGATATGCGTTAGATTCTGTTTTGTTTAAATGGCTGATAAAATAAGTTGTGCTGAATGGAATGTATATTCCTGTTTTTGTGTCTTTTTGTAACTTAAGGTTTTGCCTAGAGGGATTCTCTATGTTTTGAATCTGATTACTCTGTAAGGTATTTACCATCCTGATTTTACAGAGGTGATTCTTTTTACTTTTTCTTTAGTTCAAATTCTCTTTTAAGAACCTGATTGCTTTTTCATTGTTCTTAAGATCCAAGGGTTTGGGTCTGTGTTCACCTATGCAAATTGGTGAGGATTTTTATCAAGCCTTCCCCAGGAAAGGGGGTGTAGTGCTTGGGGGGATATTTTTTTGGGGGGAGACGTTTCCAAGTGGGCACTTCCCATGTTATTTTTGTTAGACACTTTGGTGGTGGCAGCATAAAGGTTCAAGGACAAAAGGTAAAACAGTTTGTACCTTGGGGAAGTTTTAACCTGAGCTGGTAAGAAAAAGCTTAGGGGGTCTTTCATGCAGGTCCCCACATCTGTACCCTAGAGTTCAGAGTGGGGAAGGAACCTTGACAACCCCACTCTCTCCTTGGCATATCCTGTTGGCTAGTTTAGGCAGAGCTCCTTGCTCATCATGCTGGATTTTCTGATCCCATTCTTAGGTGGCTAGCTCTCCCCATGCATTGTATAGGGAGCCCGGGTGCCTAACTCAAGGCTGTGGATTCCACTGGGTGGCAGGGTGCCTAAAACTAGGTGCTGCAATGTTGAGTCTAAATTCCATTTATGGATCTATTCCTAAGATTTTATATATGTTTGAATAGTCTGAACTTGCCTCACCTCATTAATATGTGTCAGTGCCTAGATATACTTTGAGTCATAACTCTGTACTTTAAATGCTGGGTGTCATAAATACATTATAATTTTTTTTAACAATCTTAGAGGTTTAGCATAGTGCTTAATAAAAGATCAATACAGCAATATGATTAACCACCCTTCCTTATGTTTGAGAAAAGACAGTCCCAGAGCTACATGGCAGTGAATAGCAAAATGACTAATTGGCAGGCACAATGATGATGATACTCAGTATTTATTTTTATGATGTTTTATTAGGGCTTTCATTGTTGGTAGAATGCTGTTAACTCTTTTTTTGTTTTGGGACTCTTACCTTTACACAGGCTTGTGGGAGTTGCCTTTCATATTTTTTAGCAGTAGATTTACTTGCCCAGTACATATAGCTGATGAAAGAGAAACTGGTGATCCATAAAAGACCAGGCTGTGGGGATCCTCATTAATCTTCCAATAGTTTTTGCTGTCAACCCTCTTTAAAGTTCCTTGCCTTGTAAAGTTCCTTTACAATGCAAGGAGCACTCTTGTCTTCCACTAAGCTATGACTTCCAGCCAAATCCCAACAAAAGCTTGCACTCCCCTTGAAATAGTTTTAGCTTCAGCTGTGTCATTGGCCAGGGTTCTTAACTATGAAAGGGAAAGTGCTGTTTGATTAACTGGATATTACAAAGAAAAAAAAAGCCAGAGGAAAATACAACTTTCCAAGTTTTCTTGTTGTTTGCTGACAGCAATGTGATTATCTCTTTGGTTGCTACGGTAAGTGGGATATAATGAAATATGTTGTGTAAGTTTGCCTTTAATAAGGAAGACTGTTTCCCATGAAACTGTGAAAGCTAATATAATTGGCAGTGGCAGATTAAGATCGGATCCTTCAGACTTTCAGCCATGGGCCTGGAGTTAAGGCATTCCAGATTTGGGAACGCTGAGTGTGACAGATTTAAGTTACCAATTTGTCTGGGGTATCAGGTGATTAGGCTGATGCCACAGGATCGTTAAGGGAGGAGATGACGTAACACACCAAGTGTCTAAGTTTTAAAGCTTTATTGATAAAATAATAAAAAAAAACAGCAGAGAGTGCTGGGAATGCTCCCATGTCACTCAGGGGAAGAAAGAAAGTGTTAATGCCCCAAGCCCTAACCCACTTTCATACTTACACATGCACTACCCGAGACTGGCCAGGCCTGGGCGTAACGTCAGAAGAAGAGGTGGGGAAGGGTGGACGGGAGTGGTGTCTTGGGCCCAGGTAGTCTGAGGATCTGCTGTTGATCTCCAAGTTGCTCCAGCTCTCAGGAGGGTTTTAAGTCCTGGGCTCTTTGGGGTGGGTATTCTACTCAGGGACCTCTGCTTCTGGTGCTTTTTGTGCCAGTCCAAGCCAGCTTGCTGTGGCCTCCTCAATTTCACAATTGGCTCCAGAGACTTTGTTTTCCCTTCTATTGGCCTTCACTGTCGCCGTCTCATTTGCTCTCACTGTTCTTGCTGCTATCTCTGCAGCTCTGCTCAACTTATTTTCTCCTCTTCTTATGGCTGGGCAGCTGCTGATTCCTTCTCGAGCCCATGACCTTGGGCCGGGGCCAGCATCTTATCTTCACCCGGAGCTAGCTGAAGTGTTGAGTTAACCCGTTCTTTGCTCCTCTTCTTTCCCCCCCCCATCCTCTCATATTCTGCAAAGGAAACTTTCACTCTTTACTTACACACCTTTGACCCTCCCCAAAATGCTTTGTGATGCTTGCACCAGTGTTAGCCACATACAATGCTGATATGTCTTCCCCGGAGACTCCCTGTGGGAGGGGGCCATTGGGGTGTGACATTCCCCCCCTTGACCCTGAATCAACATTTTGTTGTGAGGGGTCACCACTTAGGTTTTTATCCTCCCTCTGACACAGTGGGTAGGGTTACTGTTGGCCTTTTATATAAATAATATAACATACATAAAATTGTTCGGGCAGCAATAATTGCAGACACTAGCTAATAATGACGTTTTGGCTTTATTAGTAACATAGCATAGCATATATTTTGTTGGCATAGATGTCCCACTTGAATGGCTGTTGCAAAGGCAGCTTTTTTCAGATTAAACGTGTGCTGCAACACTGTAAAGGAGGAGGCATTCGTCTGGAATACGGTTAGTTGTTTTTGGATGTGCATTAAGGACAGGAAAACATTGGGTATAATTTATGAAAAATTAAACGCAACATAGTTAGAGATATTAACCATACTTTGCATAACTGCGGGCCAATGCACCAAAAAATTTTGCGCCTGAGAGTGTAACAGCAAATCAAGGGACACCCTGGGGTAGGTGGTCCTTCAAACACACACACAGAGGTATTGGTAAACACCTGGGCCTTAGTGGGGGCATATTCCAATGCCTCCCCTTCCCAGCAGATGTGTTGATTTATTTTATAAAAGCGGCCTGGTATTGCTTTTTTTAAATATATTATTTGAGGGGGATTTATAGGCCACAGCTGTTAAGTGTTGCCCTCTGCAATCTGCATCTGATAGAAGATGTAGTCAGCACATACTGCTTAGCCATGTCATTGGTGGGAGCCATTTTTTACATGTTGCAATGGATCACACAATTTTAGATAATACGTGGTGCCACATTTCCAGGATGCTAAGCTACAATCACCCCTCTGCCCATGGATAATTTACTTTTTTTTTATTATGGTTAATTTTGAACAGTGGTAAAATTAACAAAGGAGGACAAAAACGTTGGACACCTGAGGATATCCATAGATATGTGCCAGCATACATACACTGTATTATACTAACAAATTCTGCAGGCCTGAAGCAGCAAGAGCAGTTCCACCACTCCTGTATTAATGATTACTCTGCAGTAGCTCATGCTGAGGAGCTGTTTCTCCTTATACTGAACATGCTGACCATTGCTCACCTCTCTCTGCCCGATAGCACTGTCCAGAAGATTCCAAAAGAAGACCTAACAGTGTCTTGGAGCCACCAGGAGTACTTCTGCTCATGTGAGAAGCTGCAGGAAAGCACCAACATCCCTCTCCTCCACAATCAACTGGGATGGAGGAAAATGAGATTTTAAGAACCCCTCATGTGGAATGAGAGAGAAATAGCCACTAAGACCACCCCACATGGGCAGAGGAGGAAGCATTTTTTGAAGAGTGGAGAATGGATGGAGTCCTCCCAGGGCTGAAAGGCTGGGTGAAGGAAAGTTAGTATCCTACCTGTTGTCGCAGGAGTGGAAACTTTGCCAGACAGAACACCTTTTTGGTTATCTTTCTGCTTTCTACTTAACCGTTTGGCACTTATTACCAAGGAGATGTGCATTATAGAAATACCAAAGTGAATTAGATAAGTAGCAGCCTGGACAATGGGAGGATGGGGTTGAAGTAATTTTCCATTCCCTCTGCTTTCAAATATCGAGGAGAGAATATCCCCCCCCAACCCCTATCCACCTCCATAACCAGGAAAATGGTAGTCCTAGGAAGGTGACAGTTGAGTGATAATGTGGGAGTAATTCCCACTCAGTGTGTTGCACGTATTGCATTAAGGAGATGACAACTAAAGCAAATACACCACACTGCCAAACTATCATGAGACAGCACCCATGTTCAGGACTTCAAAAGGGAGTGGAGTCAATGATTAGAGGAAACATTCTGGGATGGTGGAGGAGCTGAGAGGGAAAAGGCCGTCAGGTGCGATCCTTGAAATGTTTGTGGGTCTGGCCAAATTTAGCTTTAATTCACCCCCAATAACTGGTAATAGTAAATAGGATTAACTATAAAAACGCTGTAGTAATATTCCAGACATTTTAAAAATAAGATTGTGTAATAAAACAAATCAGTCAAACATTCAAACTCACAGTTGGTTAACACAGTACATTTTTAAAATAAAGAATACAGTGCTTGGAGATACTTAAGAGGTTTATGCAATTTAATTTTCCTGAAGAATACTTTGACAAAATTCCTTTGTATAAAACTTTGATGTCTATTTTAGTTATTTGCACAAAACTTGATTTATGAAAGTTAGGGAGGATTTCAGGATTTCACGCAAGAAGGAATAAAAGCCCAATGTATCAATAATGTTGTGGGCTATGCAGGCCCTCAAAGGCCACAGACGATGGCTCTGTGGCAGCTGGCCTATTCACAGTATAGATCAACCTAAGACAGATGGCTAGTCCCCCAAGAAAATCAAACCTGCAACAGTGAGTCTCAGAACTACCTGAGGGTAAAAAGAATGAATGGAAATGAGCTCATCTCTCCCTGCACTTAAAAATCCCTACTTCTTAGAAACACCTGCCCTCTAACCTGGGGTGCCCAGCTCAAGAGAGCTATTTCAGCTCTCTCCTGTGTGGCTATGTTTTTGTGAGTCTGAGGGGAAGGGGAATGGAAGCTCCTTGTCTTAAAGAGAGAAAAAAACCTAATCTGGGAAAGAGGTTTATGGAAATTTATAAAGAACCTACCACAACAGGACCCCAATTTTTAACTGGAAGGCCCTCCAACAGTAAATAGCAATAACAGAATAAACAAGACCAGAGATTAATATTAATTATTTATATTACTGTAGTGCCCAGGAGCCCTAGGACCATGACCCAAATGTTGTAAGGGCAGCACAAATAAAAATAATAGATTACCCCTGCCCCACAGAGCTTGCAATCTTGTGTAAGACAAGAGACAACAGATGGAGACAGACGGACAGTACTAGGGAATAATGAGACAATATTAGTCAGCATGATAGATAGTTGTATCAGCACACCAGAAGCCTAACCATTGTCAAATATTTTGTAGGCATCATGGCAAAGAAGAGTTTAAAAGAAAGATGTGAAGGAGGATAATGTGTTAGATTGGCAGATATTTATGGATATCTCAAGCATGGGGGAAGCTTGGAAGAAAGCATGAAGGTGCTTGTTTGAAAAATTAGCAAGTGAGCGAGGGAGGCTGCCATCATGGGCCGATTGGAGGCCGGAATTGACATATTTATAGTAAATGAGAGATAATCTGTAGGGTGAGAATAGGCCATGAAGGGCCTTGAAAGTGAAGACAAACAACTTATATTTGATTCACTAGAGAAGTGGGAGCCATTGGAGGGATACAAAGAGAGGGGTGTGATGGGCTGGAAGGATGATCTTTGCAGCAGCATTCAGAATAAGTATGAGTAGGGCAATACTGCATTTGTTGAGGCCTGAGAAAAGGGTGTTACAGTAATTGAGAAGGTAGATGAGATCCTGGTGGAGAATGTCAGCTGTTTAGATGGATAGGAAAGGCCATGTCTTAGAGATATTATACAGAAAGAATCAGCAAGATTTAGACATAGCGCAGGATGTGAAGACCTAGAGAAATATCTGATTTGAAGATAATACCCAGGTTATGCACCTGAGTGACAGGCAGGGTGGTGGTACATTGATCGAGAAAGGAGGTAGTGGGGAGGACTTGGGCAGGGGGGTGGGGTGGGGGAGATTAAGTCTTCTTTTTTAGCCATATTGAGCATGAGATGATGACATTCTAGACAACTGCTAAACATCCTCAATGAGATGTCAAAGAGACAGGCTAAGATTTAAGTTTGGAGAGGAGGCGAAAGGTCTGGAGCAGAGAGAGGTAGACCTGTGAGTCATTGTCAAAGAGACAGTAGTTGAATTTGTGTTTGTGAATGAGATAACCCAGAGATAAGGTGTAGAGGGATAAGAGAAGGGAACAAAGGCCAGAGCTCTGTGGAACTCCCCAGAAAGTTGGAAGGTGGATGAGGAGCACCCTCTGAACATGCTGAAGGATTAAAGAGGTAGGAGAACCAGGAGAAGAGACTCTCAGAAGCCAAGAGAGGACAAGATTTCAAGAAAAAAAGCATGGTTAGCCATGTTGAAGGCACCTAACAGATCAAGGAGGATGGGGTACTGGTTCTGAGTCTTGGGTAGCAAGAGGTCATTAAAGACTTTGGCAAGAGCAGTTTCAGTGGAGTTCAAGGCATGGAAGTCAGATTGGAGAGGTTCTAGTATAGAACTGGAGGAAAGGAATTCCAGACGGCAATTGCAAACGGTACGTTCAGTAAGCATCGAAATGGAAGAGAGATGGGGCTGTAGCTGAAGAGGCAAATGGGGTCATGGATGGGTTTTTTTTAAGATCGGAGAGATTAAAATATGATTGTATTGTGAGGGGAACTGGTTAATCCACCTCTCCAAGAAGCAGTAGCTAGAACGGAAGAATTCAGTCAACCTCACACTGTCTAAACCAGGAGTTAGGTTGGCTTAACTATCTCTCTGGAGTATGGATTTTTCAGACCCCTGAGAGACATAGCTGTGCTGATGTAAAGTTTTTGTGTAGACCAGTCATTAATCATCAGTCCTCAGCTGTGCCCAATATTTTTTGATGATTGGGGGAGACATTTGTGGCTGCTTGTCAGTGTGGCTGATTTGTCCCCTACTATATTTTAGAGCCGTCCTCACGCTGCTCTAAAATATACCTCACTGGTGTTGTAGTAATTGGGCCTACAGATTCACCTTTGAGCTAAACTGTAAAAAGTGAATGAAGATTCATAACATATCACAATAACCTATAACAAATGTTGATGGGAAAAGTTGCAAAAAAGAGAGAGAAAGATTGAATTAGTACAAACAAAAGAGCCTGCTGATACAGTTCAAAGATTGTGTTGAGATAATCCCTGGTAAACAAGAACAGGATGAGACCAGAAATCAGTGAATCAAAATTTGGAAACTAGGCCTAACTAGCAGACAAAAGAATAAAGGGATGAGCTATTCTACCCAGCAGTCCTTTTGAGGTCCTTTAAAGAAAGATACTTTAGGAGAAAAATTGGCTATTGGAGTGAGCTTCATTCTCGTGACTGCCATCCCACTACCTCCTGGGACCACAGGCTTTCAAGATCCTAGTCCTGAGAGGTCCTGACCATGCAGAAGACAGGTACCAGATGACATCACCACCACTACTGCCTCTGGCTAAATGCCAATCACCCCCAGGAATGTGAGAATGTCTTCCCCACCTAAAACATAGCCTTTTCATTCCTTACCTTATTTCTTCTCTTCCCTGTCTCTCTCCTTCTTTCCTTCTATCTGATGAGAGTGTGTCTTAGATGGCCAAGGCTGTATATTTTGCAACACTACTGTGTGCCTGTGACCAGAAATACAATGCAGGACAGTGATGATGTCCCTATTCTCTGTTTGACAGAAGCTGGGAGGATGACAGGGGGATGGATAACTTGATGACTACCTGTTCTATTCATTCCCTCTGGGGCACTGAGCATTGGCCACTGTTGGAAGACAGGATACTGGGCTAGATGGACCTTTGGTGTGGCCAATCTTATGTTTGCCTTATATTCTTAATGCTGTAAGCAGCCTGATGCTGGTACAAGTTTGCCAGGTCTTGGAGTGGCTGCTAAGACCATGTGCTGTGCCTGTGTTTTTCTAGCAGCGAGGTTGCAAGTGAGAGTCAACAACAGACATAGAAGCTGCATTTTCTGTCTTTATTATTCTTTTCACCCCTCTTTTGTGTGTGTTCATCTTCTTTTGTCTTTTAGGAAATGGGATTGGACTTTAACAGCAGCAACAAAGACAGCTCCAGCCCATCTCAACCAACTTCTTTTCCCCCCAGAAAAAAACAGTTATTACTATCTTTAATACCATCCGAGAGACTGCCAAACAAGGGGGTTATTCCTTTTAAAAACTCTCCCCTGCTAAAGGGAACAATGTTAAAATGTAAGGCTTATTTAATAATTTACATTTCAAATACTTCAACTGTTTTTTCCTTCTCGTCTGTATTTTTAATAAAAGGTTAAAGATGTTAAACGGAGTTTTTGCCATGATACTAAGCAGGCTGAAGTCTCTGTATACCAAACCCCAAACCTTGTTGGAAACTGTTTAATGTTGGACAGTGACTGAGTTATGTTAACATCTTGATGCTTTGGGCTCTGTCAAGGTTCCTCCCCCACTCTGAACTCTAGGGTACAGATGTGGGGACCTGCATGAAAAACCTCCTCAGCTTATCTTTACCAGCTTAGGTCAAAACTTCCCCAAGGTACAAAATATTCCACCCTTTTGTCCTTAGATTGGCCGCTACCACCACCAAACAAATACTGGTTACTGGGGAAGAGCTGTTTGGACACGTCTTTCCCCCCAAAATACTTCCCAAAACCTTGCACCACACTTCCTGGACAAGGTTTGGTAAAAAAGCCTCACCAATTTGCCTAGGTGACTACAGACCCAGACCCTTGGATCTTAAGAACGATGAACAATCCTCCCAACACTTGCACCCCCCCTTTCCAGGGAAATGTTGGATAAAAAGCCTCACCAATTTGCATAGGTGACCACAGACCCAAACCCTTGGATCTGAGAACAATGAAAAAAGCATTCAGTTTTCTTACAAAAAGACTTTTAATAGAAATAGAAGTAAATAGAAATAAAAAAAAAAATTCCCCCTGTAAAATCAGGATGGTAAATACCTTACAGGGTAATTAGATTCAAAACATAGAGAACCCCTCTAGGCAAAAACCTTAAGTTACAAAAAAGATACACAGACAGAAATAGTTATTCTATTCAGCACAATTCTTTTCTCAGCCATTTAAAGAAATCATAATCTAACACGTACCTAGCTAGATTACTTACTAAAAGTTCTAAGGCTTCATTCCTGGTCTATCCCCGGCAAAGACAAAATATAGACAGAGCCACATACCCTTTGTTTCTCTCCCTCCTCCCAGCTTTTGAAAGTATCTTGTCTCCTCATTGGTCATTTTGGTCAGGTGCCAGCGAGGTTACCTTTAGCATCTTAACCCTTTACAGGTGAGAGGAGATTTCCTCTGGCCAGGAGGGATTTTAAAGGGGTTTACCCTTCCCTTTATATTTATGACAGGCTCATATATTCCATCTAAATTAATACAACACTGGCTATGCTTTCATAGAGCCATCCATTGTTGTATACTTGTCAGATCTTTTCTTCACAGCCAACCTTACTTCTCTGTACAACCCCTGTATCAAGGCTGCAGAGGGGGTGGTGTAGGAGCTAACTGTGGCTGCTTTACTTGACTGAGGACTCATAGCATGGGAACTGCTTTACAGCCCCTTTGTACCACTCGGTCCTGAGCTCTGTCTGAGCCCTTAATTCTGAATGCCTCTGCTCTGAGTTTAAATTGGGCCTTTGGTGTAAATTTTTAGCACGGGTGCAATGAATTTGATCTGCAACAACATTGTTTAACAATTTTTTAACAAGCCATTTGTTTGGTGCATTTGTGCACAGCACCAGATGTTGAAAATGTACTTGTAACTTTACACTTAATTCTCTGTCATTCCTTTCTTTTATCTCAGAATTTTAAAGTCAGTGTAGGGAAGCCCTGTTGAAATGCATTGGGTTTTAAGGCTTCTTCACATGCACCATTTTGTCTAATATAAAGAAGATTTTTTTTCCTAAACTTCATCTCAGGAGTGGTTATTGCACATACCATGACTGTGTATGCACAGTAAAATGGAATGGTTATGGTGGATTTGCATCACCTAATGCAGAGTGAAACTCCTTTATGTAAGGCAGTTATTGAGCAAGCTCACTAGACACTTTTCCAACATCACCATCTTTTATGTTTTATAAATACAAAGAGCAATCTCTGCTATTATTCCTTTGCATCAGAATGGTGATTGCCTCTCCAAACATGGACTTGCTGTGTTGTAATAACAGTATACCCACAGTATTTAATGCACAGTAAACACAGCAGTAGAAAACTGAGTGTGCAGTAGCCGCTTTTAAACCTCAACATCTTGTCCAATTTAAATTACCTAAACCGATTATTCTGCATTACAAGCTAATTGCCTGCAAAATTTCATTATAAAAATCACAGCTGTTTTGGGGTGTGGTGGCTTTTTCATTTGCTTGGAAGAGGAAAGAAAGAATCTGAAACATACATATTTGGGTTTCCTTTAACTTGAGTCTGCAGAATCAATTTTATTAGAAAATACTGAAAGTGAAAAACAGGGGTGGCCTCTATCTGAAGGCCTTACATGCCAGATTTCAGTACAGGTCCTTAATAACACTGAGGAGTAGATATGCAGTGTTATTGTGGCCATGTTGGTCCCAGGATATTAGGCCTGGTCTACACTGGGGGCGGGATCGATCTAAGATACGCAACTTCAGCTACGAGAATAGCGTAGCTGAAGTTGACGTATCTTAGATCGACTTAGAATCACTTACTTCGCGTCCTCGCAGCGCGGGATCGACGGCCACTGCTCCCCCGTCGACTCCGCTTCCGCCTCTTGCAGTGGTGGAGTTCCGGAGTCGATGGCAGAGTGATCAGGGATCGATTTATCGGGTCTACACTAGATGGGATAAATCGATCCCCAATAGATCGATCACTACCTGCCAATCTGGCGGGTAGTGTAGACGTGGCCTAAGAGAGACATGGGTGATGTAATATATCTTATAAATACAAAGAGCAATCTCTACTCTTTAAAAGTTGGTCCAAGAAAATATTACCTCACTCACTGAAGAATAGATGCTATTAGAATGATTATTGAAGAATATACATGGGGTTTAAGACCATAAAATCAGAGAGAGAGCTTGGGACAGGATTTATACTGGAAATTAATTAAAGACAACCATTGGTTTTACACACAAAGATCCATAGACTGGCCCTGATATGCAGTGGAACACCTACTGACATCAATTGGAGTTATTCACATAAACAGAACAGCATATGGTTTAATGTTTGTGAGAGACTGAAAATAAATTCTGGACTATTTCTACTGTTTTGAAGATTTACACATAGGGCCATAAACTGTCCTTGAGTTACATGAACAACGCCTATTAACTGCCAACCACAGTCAGTATTTAACTCACACGTGACTTTATTTATATGCTTTCTGATGTTCTCCTCTATCCTGCCTCAAAAGAACTTCCTAGTCCTTTATTTAGCATGCATATCATGGACAAGCATAAAATGGTGACTAGCATTTTTAAACGAATTGCTACAGATTAATGTCTCATCTATTTCAGTATCCTGTCTCCAGCAGTCAGCATGCTTCAAAGGAAGGTGAAGAATGTCCATCATGCACCGAATCATGCAATGCTATCCCTTGGGCAGAAGGTGGTCTTTTGCCTGACAACATTTGGTGATCATCTTGGCTAAAATTTTCAAAAGTGCCTAAGTGATTCACACTCCTAAGTCCCATTTTCAAAAGAGATTTAGGCCCACATTTTAAAGGTATTTAGGAGTTGCTGCACTCAATGTTGTAATGCCTAACTGATTTAGGAGCCTACATCTCCTTTTCAAAAGGATTCAGGCACTTAGGAGCCAAACTCCCATTGACAGATCCTAAGAACCTGAATGCCTTTTGAAAATAAGATTTAGGCTCCTAAATCAGTTAGGCATTGTAACACTGAGCACACCACTAACTACCTTATAAAAAATTGAAGCCCAAGACATTTAGGAAAGTTGATAGGAATTAGGCCTAAACCATGTTTGAAAATGAGACGTAACCTCTGAAGTCATGTAGGTACTTTTGAAAATTTTACCCTTAATATTTTAGGATTGAGAACCTTTATAATTTTATTCCTGATAGTGTAACTGAAAATTATGGCCTTAGTTGTGTCCCATAGGCAAAACTAGTTGCACCACCCCACAGGAAGGCATATGCTCCTATAGTTCTTTAAGTGATTTAGCATATTGATTCATACATTCTGCCACAGAAGGGGAAATGGGACCGTGGCCTACCCTTTGAGCCCTTATGCCCTTCACCTCCTCCCTAGTCAGTTAGGACTAGATTCACAAAAAGACTTGGGCACCTAACTGCCACCTTACACACCTAAATTCCAAAATTAGGCCCCACTGACATTCACAAAACTCCTGCTCAGCTGCTGCCAAACCCTATAGGTACCTAAACTTGCTCGGTGCCTAACTTTTTTGCAGTAAAATTTCCCTAGGCATCTATGTTTCTGCCTGTCTACAAGCGGCGGGCACCCCACATGAAGCCTCGGAGCAATGTCCAAATTGGGAAAAGATAGGCATTCCTCTGTCTTACTCACTTGTGGGGCCTGATCCAGTAAGCATGCTCAGAACTTGCCTACCAGATCCACAGCGTCAACAGGAGAGACTGAGGGAGCCCCACATCAGAATATCCAATAGTCTACTGATTACTGCACTCAGCTGAGAGGTGACAGATCCCTGTTCAACTCTCTTTCCTCCCTCCTTCCTGCTTCCCAGGTGGAGGAGTCAGGGACTTGAACAGTGTGTTTTCCACATTCCAGTTAAGTACCCTAACCACTGGACTCAAAGTCACAAGCCTCTCCTGGCCTCTTACAAAAACCAAAACAAAAAACAAACGGAAAAAAAAGTGTAGGAACCCAACTCCAAGAGAGGGTTAGCAGCTGAGAATCCCAAATGCAGTGAGGTGCTTCCCAAAAGCCTCGATTTAGGTGCTGACCTCCCTGAGAGGAGCAAGACTTAGAACATACCCCTCTTCTTGGCATCTCCCATTGGCTACCTTAGGCAGGGAGCTGCCTAGCCATGCTGGCTATTGTGAATCCATTCTGAGGCACCTTTCTCTCCCCTTTCATCGTAAAAGGAGTCTAGGTGCTTAATTCAGGCTTTGTGAATCCCAGTGATTTTGTAGGCACCTAAAAGTTAGGCATGGTGATGCTCAGTGTTGGCAGGTCTACATTTCTTTGTGACTGTAGCCCCTACAGCATGAGGGGCCAGGATGATGTTGAACTTCATACTTAGTCTTATAATTCTCTAACCTATTTTTAAAATTTTATAATATGTATTTTATTTTATTCAGTGTTGTAAATTCATATAGTACTTTACAAATATAGAGTAAGTTAAACATCCCTGCCCTCAAGCATCTACACAGTAAGGACCAGATTCTGTCACCCCCAGGATGAGAAGTGCCTTACTCAGAAAGTAATACCATTGAAATCAATAGGACTACTTAAGAAGTAACATTCTACTCACCTTGAATAAAGGTGGCAGAATCTGTCCCTAAGTTAATCAAGACCAACAGTGATAAGACATGAGACAACAGTTGTGGAAGGGAAAGTGCGATGAGATTGGGAAGAAAAGATTCCTGGAGGAAATGGGTTTGGAGAAGGAAAGAGGATGTCTGGTGGGCAGGAAGTGGGAGTTACTTTTATTCTGTTTATAGAAGGTGCAGTCACCTTACTATATATGTGAGTCATCCATCAGTGGGACTGTGAGTTGGTGCAAAGATATGCCATGTCTCTGGCAAACAGGGAGTTGATAGGAACGGAGGTGCTGCAAAGAAGTGTTATAAAAGCAGTGTCTCTAGTTATAAGACAAGAGGAGACTGCTTGGAAGAAGGATGTTCTCTAAGCCCAGGGCTGTGTGTTTGAGCAGGAAACCCTGAGATGGAAAATATAACAGGTTTGTCTATTTTTTTGCGACCAAGGAAATTGGGATCTGACTAGCTGACTCTGTGGTTTTTGTACTGATTCGGTTTACCAGCTTATGTGGAAGGCTAGCAGGATTTGGCCCGCAAGTTGTAGTCACCAAATTATGCTTTGGAAGAAAAAATTTAGTGTCCTTGCAGGCTCTGCTTCTGCAGTTGATGAAATAATAGAGAGCTTAAACTCCATCTGAATTGCTTTATTAGCACAACGAAGCCTCCCTCTGAGAATTTCCATCACTGTCACCTCCACAATGTATACTTCATTTTTTCCATAAAGTAAATAAAAAGTCATGTAAAGTTACAGTAGAGTTCTGTCAATGCCAGTTGAGGATATCACAGAATTTATTATATGTCCATTTTATAATTCTGCAATACAGTATGACTTGAACAACCTCCAGTATTGATTTAGATGAGGTGACCCCCAAAGTTTGTGATTCAAGTGTTGTGAAAACTTGCTGCTAATTATTAGAGTAGCTACTGTCAACAATTTTGGCATATAAATTTGAATCTTAGAGGGTCTATGTCCTATCCACATACAGTACATTTATACAGACACTTCTCTTACTAATCTCTTCATTTGCAAAATGGTAGCTGTGATGTAGACATGTGACTTAGCCATCAACTATATATTTGAGTACCTGAATTCCCTTACACCTCTTTAGAAATGTAAAAATTTACCTTCCAAGTAAATATATATTTTTCCACTAGTATTGGACTTTCCTTGTCAGTAAGAGAAAATACTACATGCAGTTTCCACAGGCTACTATACACAGAAGACTGAGTGTTTGAAAATCATATTCCTTCAATCCTTTGTATTATTTTAAGTACCTTATTGGGGCCAGATCTTCCAAACATTTATATGAATACTTTAAATGGGACTACTACTTCTAATTAAAGTTACTCATATACTCATGAGTTTGCAGGACTGGACCTTTATGTGATATAGCCAAACCTTTCCTTATGTGGTGTATGTGTCACACATGAAAGGATTACTTCGTAAAAGCCAGCAACTCTCAGTAGTTGCTAGGCAAAGGATCTTGAGATACAATCAACACAAATGATCAATAAGAATTTGTTCTCTTTCACAGCTTTGTGGTGGGAGAGGTTTTACTGGAACCCTTGTGAACTGGAATTAATTTTTTCCCTCTCTAGTTTGCTCATGCAGTTTCAGTTAGGCATCTGAATTTACCTAAATATAATTAGTATTTTTCTAATTATCCTTCAGACTCAAAACTTTTACTTCCAACACACAACTTCTGTATTTTGGTGGCTGGAAAAATATGCAGTTTTCATAAATGATATTAGAACTTTTCTCCTGAAAGTGTTAGCATGCTCCTACAATGTAAATGTTAACAGAATGACTTTACATTGTTAATCATATACAGTGTTTAAAATGCATTTTTCTTGTATTCTAAGTTTATCAAGCGTTGGCAAGTCACTTAGCAAGGTTATCAAATGGTGATGTCCAGGCAGTCAATTCCACCTGTCGGTCTATGGCACTGAATAGTGCCATTGGCTTGTGGAAATGTCAATGCTTCTGTCCTCTACTCCCAAACAGGCAGAGCTGGGAACTGAGATAAAAATAAATCAAGGGGGAAAAATAGATTTTCTCTCATATAGCTCACCAAATGCTATGTGCAGTAAATATTATAATATTAAAATTGGTAAAATGAGATTTTTTCAATCATAAAAATTCTGAGACAAAGATCAAATAATTTTCAGAGAGTATGTTTTATTCACTTAAAAAATCCCAGACTTTTCTATGACTTGTATTAAGGACGTAAACATCAAACAAAACATTAAATATGCAAAGATACAGCTTGACCCTACGATGCTGAGCCCTCAGAGTTCCCATTGAGTAGTCCTTTGCTATTATAGTTTATTGGGATACATCTAATAACTGTGTGGTAAACATTGTTAACAACATTAAATGCACACTTCGCTTCCCTTTTGTCCTTAAACTAGTTACTTTTATTTTATTAAGAGAAATGTCCAGTCAGCCCTCCATCTCTCCATTACACTGAGTTCTAAATGTATGTGGGAATTATATATGGATGTCCCTTTAGCATTAATTAAAAATATAGTTACATGTGTGGGAATATCCCCATATTGCCAATTAGAGAATCATCCACTGTAGCAAAGTTTAAGGCAGTGGAGGTTATTCCATGTATAGGACAGCATGGAAGAAATCACTAAGGTGTCTGTAGGTGAGGCAAACAAATAGCAATGGAGGTTGTCATTGTTGAACTGTATGAATTCTGCTGGGGCAGGATGGAGTATGGCTGGATCACTGTTTTACACTGGCTAGTCTCAGCTGCCAGGTGGCCCTTGGAACCTGGTATCAGAAGGCATTGTTTTGAGCAGTTCCATGTCAAGGGATAGCTCAGTGGTTTGAGCATTGGCCTGCTAAACCCAGGGTTGTGAGTTCAATCCTTGAGGGGCCCATTTAGGGATCTGGGGCAAAAAAAAATTGGGGATTATGCCTGCTTTGAGCAGGGGGTTGTACTAGATGATCTCCTGAGGTCCCTTCCAACTCTGATAGTCTATGAGTCTATTCTACACTATGCCAGGACTAGTGTAGAGTCACTCTGAGAATTAGGAATCCATAACTGGCTCCTTTCTGACCCCCAGCCCACCCCTACTCTGCTGCACCCAGTAAAGACTGGATGCAGCAACAAATCTGGACCAATAACTTCTCTACAGAAATTGGTGTTCTCAGGTGGTAAGAACTGGCCAGTTCAGCAATGTAAAAGACAGAGAATCTGGCCTATTATCATCTTCAATATGTATGAATATTTATTAGACTTTTATGTTATTCAGCCAAGATGCAAAAACGGAGTTCAGGTCCATCAGTCTGCATTATAATGGACTATGTAATCATTTGATTTGGAAAAAGACCTCTAGTAACTTACATAATCCTTTTTTCTATATGGTAGCTGGACTGATTCTACTACTCACAAACCACCCCTACTAAATGCATGTTTAGTTCAGCCTTCCATAGCTGAAAGATATTCCATTGGCAACTGTTTCCATTGCCACTTCTCATAGGTAGCTCCTCCCCTGAAGTGTTGGCATAAGCTTCCTCCCTTTTATCTCCCAGCTGTTTGCTTTCTCCCTTCTCCTTGTGTAAGTTTGGTCCTGGGTATCAGGTGCCTCCACTCAAAGTGGTTCCTCTCTGTGCCAGACACACAGAGGTGCTGTCTCTTGAGAAAAAAATGATACTACAAGCTGGCAAGGAGTATAAAGCCCAGCTTACAGGAGACAATAAGGTAAATAACACAAACCCCAGCAAAGGAATGACACATCAAAAATAACTAAAACAAACTGGGAGGAACTTTATTGGGAACAGAATCTGGGGAAGGAAGGGATTCAGAATAAATAATCATTAATAAACATTTATAAATAAAATAACACTCTGCCTCATAACACTCAGAAACTTCTCCAAAGCCCAGCTCTTTCCCAGACATGTTGCCAAGGCAGAAGGTAAGCTGAGGTTCCATGTCCTGAGATGAAGTGTTGTAGCACTGTGGCATTGGCTGGTTTAAAGAAAAGTCACCTTATTTGTTCTTCACCCATATGTGGGGCAGGGGCCTCTCCTATCTCCAACCAAGTTCACTGGTTCCCTGGTCTGGAATTCTCCTGGCTGGCTCTTGGAGGCAGTGCCGGGTCAGATCTCTCTTTCTGAATGCTGGTCATTACAGTGCTGGAGCGGCCTCATGCAGCTAAAATAACAGAGCAGTACAAAAATTCCTTTTAGAGGAAGGGGTCAATCAGCAGGGAATCTCTGAGAAGCACAGTCTCTCCAAATTCAAAACTCTCTTTTTTTGTCTAAAGACAGGCTGTCTCAACACTGGCTTGTTTTTCGACTAGTGGACTGCATGTCCAGATCGCTGTGCAGATCAGCTGGAGTTTCTAGTTCTTTCTCTCTCCACTCCTGATTCCAAGCATGCTGGGTATATCAAAGGGCTCTGGTAGTCATCTTAGTTGTAGTCTTTTTAGTAGGGCTCCTTAGAAGTTCAGACCCCATTAGCTGGCAAACTCCAAGAGGTGGTGTGTGGTTAAACACAGTTAAAGTTTTCCACAAAACTTAGGTTAAACTTCTCTCTTAATCCAACAACTTCTTGTTCAATAATGGTTAACATGAGGATTGTGAGCCATGTCCTGTTAACAGCACCTATTTATTGTTACTTGTATTGTGTCTCAACTTTTCTCTACGCTGAACATGCCCAACTTCTTAAATCTTTTCACTTAGGTCTTCCTTTCCAAGCTTGATAAAACCAGTGCTTCCCCCTAATATCTCAGTTTTTTCTATGTGCTTTTCTGAGTTGTATCCAGAACTGAAAACAGTACTGCAACCAGAGGTACCATGTAATATAGCATAATTGCCCTGCTCGTTTTACGATATTCCTTTTATTACAACCCACGATAGCATTTACCATTTTTGAAAGTGTCATATTGTTGACCCATTTAATTTATCACCCTAAAATGTTTAGATCTTCTGCTGTAGTGCTAAATTAGGGAGTTCTCTCATTTTGTATTTGGGCATTTGATTATTTCTTCTTATCTGAAGTACTTATTGAATCGAGTATTATTTATTTCAGTCACTTACTCCAATTTATCATTTTTGTTAATGTTAATATATTAAGGTCCTGCCCAGAGTTCATGGTCAGGGTTGACATCCCATTGTGCTAGGTACTGTACAGACACAAAGGTAAACTCAGTCCTTGTCCAAAAAATAATTTGTAATTTAAGAACATCAACATATAGTTTAATCCTGCCCTTGCCCCACAAGCCCAACTTTTTAATTCCTTTCAGCATTGGATTTATCCACAAATGCAATCAGCATATTTCCCACTCCAGCCTCCAAGTCATTTATGAAAATATTGAATAATACTGGAGCCAGAATAGGTCCCAACTTACTATCTCCTGCCAACTTGACAATGAGTCATTAATTACTAGAATAGGAGAATAGTAAGTACTGATTAATTTACTGGATGAGTTTCACCTTCTTATGTTTACATATTGTTAGTGAGCAGATCACATTTTAAAAAATGTATTGTTCAATTATTCACTTAATAACTTCAATGAATATGTCCTGTAGCTTGTTTGCAAGCAGCTCCTTGCAAGTATTGAGTATTCAGAATTTGATATCTGAGCAGTGAGATTGGTCACATTTCCACAGGGGTGGGGGCGTAGATGGATAGACTGGCAGCTAATTTTGAGCAGCCAGATACCAGGGCAATAAGAGTCCAGTGAGGAGCTCTGTGTCTCAAGGAGGCTTGGAAAACCTGTTTCAGCAATGAGCCACAGTAACGTGCACTGCTTATCAGGGTTGTGCCTTCCCATACCATCCCCTTGGTTGCATCAGTTTCCCTGTACCTCCCCTGCCCTCCCTGACCCTCACGTGCTTGGGATAAATAAAGAGTATTTCATTCTCAAACATTGACTTCATTGCACAAACAAAGAAACTGAAAGACCAGGAAAATAATTTAATCTTGGGCAAATGGTGTGATAAAATTGGGAGAGGAGAAACCAAGTCAGTTTGTCTGTGAAAGCACAGAAATGCAAGCCAGAACATAATCATTATCCCTAACTATTCAATGAACCGGTATCCTGTTCCAGCTATGGTGAGCATGGCTCAGTGGCATGCTCAACAGGCCTTGTGTTGCAACTTGTGGGCAATCTGTGTTGGGAGCACAGGTGGGCAGGTGAAAATGCTCCCTCCCCCTAACCTCTGGCATGTTAGGGAAACTGTAGTTGAGGAACCTGGACATCACCATGTGTGGGGGATCACATTGTCTATTGTTTGTGGTATGCGTACTTGTAATGAAAACTTCCATCGTCTCCTGTAGGTGACCCTATTTGATATCAGTCTCTGGACGGTAACAAGGGCAGCAAGGCAGCAGATGCTGTAAGTGTCCGGGTGCAGACTAGTCCTTATGCTGCTATGCTGCGTACTGCAATGATGCCAGCAGAATTAATACTGGAGTTGCGTGGGAAAGTTTCCTACCAAGGTAGAAGAAATAACGCAGCCCTTCCCAGAAACCTTCTTCAAAGGATTGCAGAGTACCTTCATAAAAGTTTCCTAGAGATCTCCACGGAGGACTCCCGGGCTATCCCAATGCACATAAACAGTCTTTTCTAGGGGGCACCCTCTGCATAGCTGGAGCGGCCATTGGGAAGCAGATATCCACTGCACCTCACTTTTTCTTCATATTAAACATAAAACATAAGGGCATGTAACCCCTACAGTTTAATTGGAGTTGCATGCTTACCAGAGGTTCCTTTCTGGCATCATGCTCAGCCACAATACTGTCCTGCCACCAGCTGGACTGCTCCTGGGTTAAAAATAGCTCCTGGCTCTCAGGGAGAAAGGATGCCCTACTTGCCTGTCTCCCATTTTCCTCCTATTCCTCTACCTCATCCAAAATGTCCTCCTCATTGTTGCCTGAGGTAGCTCGGGACTCAGACTCCGGAGAGGTGTCCATGCTATATTTGGGGGTAGTGGTGGGATAGCTGCCAAGAACTGCATGCAGCTCATTGTAGAAGCGGCATGTCTGTGGTACAGAACCAGAATGAGTGTTCACCTCCCTTGTCTTCTGGTACGCCTGCCAAAGTTCTCTGATTTTCACGTGTCCCTGCTGCGTGTCCCTGTTGTACCCCTTCTCCCCTATGCCCCACTCGATCTTTGTGTAGATGTCTACGTTTCTATGGCTATATCAGAACTGTGCCTGCACAGACTCTTTTCTCCACAGATCACTAAGATCCACCACCTCCTGTGTATTCCAGGCTGGAGCACGTTTGGGGCATTGAGTCATCATGACCAGCTGGGCTGGCGAGCTCTCCATGCTGATTGAACAGGAAATGGTAATTCAAGAGTGCCTGGGGCTTTAACAGGGGAGGGGCTATTTCCTATGTACCTGGCTGCTCTGCAACAGAGTTTAAAACAATCACCAGAGCGGTAATAGTGGAGCATTGTGGGACACCTTCTGGAGGCCAATTCAGTCGATTTACACAACACTGCATTAAACTGCCCCTCTGTTGACCCATCAACATCGAATTAAGTGCTATGCCTCTCGCAGAGATGGAGTAATTAAGTCAAACGTAACAGGTGAATTGGGTTAGCAGAAGGGACCTGGTAGTGTAGACACATACATTATTAGGTTGACATAAGGCAGATTCCGTCGACCTAAGTTTGTAGTGTAGACCAGGCCTCAATGTTTTGCTACTTCAGATCTATAGGCCTCCGACAACTCATACCAAGGGCACAATGATGACAAGAGGACATCCTGAATTATACTGATAACTTAATAGTTACAAGGTTGTCAGTGTGTGAATATATCTCCTTTCCCCTTCCAGAATATAATAGAGGGAAAGTGACTGGGTTTACCAGAAGGAAATTATGAACACTGAAAAGAAAACCATACATCTGGAATAGATAACTAACTTCTGCATGTGTGTATTTATGGTTTATTTTTTTATATATTTGAGCAAGATCCAGTTCATACACTACAATAATTTTCAAACTAAGCTACCTTAAATTTCTCACTTTAATATAATCTGACATACAAATCTTGTTATATAGTTCTTTTAATGTTATTCAGGATGTTCTACGTTATTAGATCTTGACCAAGAAATACTTATGTAAAATGGCTCTGTGCCAGTAAAATGCCATTTCTTTAATAAAAATGCACAATGAACAGTTTAAAAGGTATCTGTGTTTAATGGTGGATAAAACACTGTCTGTTCCTTTCTATAGCCAAGTTGCTGTCTAGCTTGAAGTGTTAAATAACACAGAGTGAGTTTAGTGGTCTCAGCTAGGATTGAAATTAAAGACCCAAGAGAACTTCCATGTGGAAGGAGTTTTATAACAGAAGGTAGGTAGCTTAGCACATGAATGGAACACTGAGAACAGTGGGCCTACTACTGAATATATAAAATGACCATGACACCATAATTTTGGGTGAGATGGTGAACACACTTAACTCTCATTTAAATACCAATGGGAGTTGAAAGTGCCAAGAACTTCTTAGACACCCCCTTCCCCCCAGGATTGGGCCCATAGGAAGGACATTTCTGAATCCCCAATGACTACCTCACTGTCCTCATCCAAATTAACACAAACAAAATTCTAAATCCTGCAAACCATCTGGCTCAACTATTATATAAGTCATCTTTGAAGTCAATATGGGACTCCTCAGGTAAGTAACAATTACTCACTGGCATAAGGCTTTGCAGGATAAAGTTCTCAAGTTCCATATTTTTCAGCCTAGCAGCATGTACCATTCAAAAAGTGATCTTCCACAATGGCCAGAAGAGACAAAGGCAGAGAGAGAATATCTGCCCTTATAGCCTGATCCAGATAGTCAATAACAGTCTTTCCAGTGACTTCAGTAGGCTTTGGATCAGATCCTTCCAAAACAATTCTCTAAAATAAGCGTGGATTGAATCCCACAAGAATCCTAAATATTGTCTTAATGTTAGATTGTGTGGTATTTTTGAAGGTGTGAGATCTGAAGAAATATTGGAAGATGATGCTTACATAATTTGTATACATTTTCTGTAAATATATAGGATTATGAATCCTTTAAACATAACTAATATTTCCAGTTTGTCATGGTGTTAATAAAGTGCCACTTTGCCATTTCATCTTATATTATAATTATCTGGACAATTCATTTTTAACCTGTTTAAGTGGGTGAGCAAAGTGAGGTCCGACACTCAACTTAATTACACTTCTCTGTATGTCTATCTGAATTTGAGGATGCTTGTATGTCTGGCAATTGTTTAACTGCTGTGGGATGGTTGTTGACTCAGCAGGGGATTGTAGAGGTAGAAGAGAAGGCTGCATTTCCTACTGTGCTGCCTCCCCGAAGCATATTGGATGGTGGGGTGGAGGGAAGAGAAGACAGAGGACATCAACTGTCTGCCTATCCCTTCCAATTCCAGGAAAAGAAAGGTAGTTTTGAGGTCCTGGCATGGGAGGGAAAAGGGAAGAGGGTGGGGATGGGGGATGTGGCATCTATGGCACAGGGGAAAGAATGGGGAACCCTGGCACGGGGATGGAGGGGGAGATGTGTGGATACACAGAGCCCTTGGCATAAGAGATAGGAGGAATGGGGGACCTGGTATGGGGAGGGAAAGGGAGTATTGGGGGACACACGCCTCAGCTTTAAGTAGGTTTGCTATTAATGCCAGCAATTAACACAAACTTAACTACTTACATATTTATATATAGTGTTTTCTCCACAAAGGACTTTTCCACATCATCATCCCAATCAATTTTACTCCCATTCAAATTTCTTTGGCCCTTTCCCCTCCTTGTTCAATTTCTCTTCAGCCATCTGAGAGGGGATGCTATCAAAGGGCACCTGAAGGGTTTCTGTTGTTTCTGTGGAGTCTGTTAGCTAGGAATGACATTGCCCATTCTCTTCTAATGGAGAATTCATTCCTGTCACAACTCTTCCAGCCTCAGCTTCAACAAACACATTTTCAGTTTCTGAGGGCAGCCAAGCTAAGATTCTGAACCCCTGGACATTAAACCTGAAAAGCCATTTGCAGTTAAAAAGTTGGATAACACACAGCACTTGGCCTCCATGAGTGTGTGATCCATTATTGTTATATTTTATCTTTTTAAACACTTATTTATATATCTGTTATAATATGGGGCTCTTCCTCAATGCAAAATTTTCCCCATAGCACTTGACAGGAGACTTAGTCAGTGACTTAGCTGTAAGTATATTGTTTTATACTTCCAAGATATTTTAAAAACAAATCTGGGGCCTGATCCTGCAAACCTGATGCCTTGTGTACTAGGAAGTAACTGTTAGATTTGATGGGAATCAACAGAGGCGTACACATGTGTGTTTTGGGGGTAGTACATTGTGTAGTGTGATACCCATTTTATGTTGCATGCATGTATATTTTAAATATAACATACAGACTTTTTTCAGGCTTTTAGTTGAGCTATGTAGACAGGTCTGTCCCGGCCTGACACCAGCATCGGTAAAATTAGGTACCAAGTAGAATCATACAATAGAATTATTGAGTCATAGAACCATAGGGTTAGAAGGGACCACAAGGGTCATCTAGTCTAACCCCCAGCCAAGATGTAGGATTTGTTGTGTCTAAACCATCTAAGACAGATGGCTATCCAGCCTCTTTTTGAAAACCTCCAAAGAAGGAACTTCCACGACTTCCCTAGTCAATTTGTTTGTACAGTTAGGAAGTTTTTCCTGAGATTTAATCTAAATCTGCTATGCTATAGCTTGAAATTATTGCCTCTTGTCCTTCCCTCTGTGGCAAGAAAGAAAATTTTTCTCCATCTTTTTTTATGGCAGCCTTTCAAGGATTTGAAGACTGCTACTATATCCTCCTCTTATTCTCCTCTTTTCCAAACTAAACATAACCAGTTCCATCAGCCTTTGCTCATATGGCTTGCATTCCATCCCTTTCTTCATCTTTGTCACTTGCCTCTGGATCCTTTCCAGTTTCTCTACATCCATAACTGGACACAATAGCCCAGCTGAGGCCTAAACAGCACTGAGTAGAGTGGTACTATTACCTCCCCTGATTTGCATACTGTGCCTTTGTTAATGGAACCCAAAACTGCATTTGCTTTTTT
This sequence comes from Natator depressus, assembly GCF_965152275.1. Taxonomy (NCBI): domain Eukaryota; kingdom Metazoa; phylum Chordata; order Testudines; family Cheloniidae; genus Natator; species Natator depressus. The sequence goes on from NC_134236.1 coordinate 72,644,139, forward strand.
TTTTTTTTTTTTGCAACAGCATTGTATTGTTGACTCATGTTGAGGTTGTGATTCAATACAACTCCCAGATCCTTCTCAACAGTGCTGCTGCCAAGCTAGTTATCCCCCATTCTCTATTTGTGCATTTGGTTCCCCCTCCCCACCATGTGTAATACCTTACATTTGTCTTTTTTTTAATTTAATTTTTGTTGTCTATAGCCCAGTTCTCCAGTTTATCAAAATCCCTTTGCATATTAGCTCTATCTTCCAGTGTGTTTGTGTGATGGGTCAGCTGCCCATCACTGGTAGAACAGGGGTTAAAAACAGCCATAGGGAGGCTGCGCAGGAGGCAGCCAATTAGAAAGGGGCTGAGAGGAGTAGCCAATCATGGCCTGGCAGGCTCATGTAAAAAGGCCTGCAGGGCAGAGCAGAGTTGAGTGATTCCCTGGAGCTTGAGATGGGAGGAGGACTCGCTGCCTTACAGGCAGAGGGCAGCAAGCACCCAGGACCAAGCAGTGCTACAGGCAGAGACCCAGAGAGCTAAAGGCAGCTCCTGGCAGGCTGCAGGGATCTGCAGACTGAGGCCCTGATGCAAGGGCTAAGAGGGTGCTGGAGCCACTGAAGGAAGTGGCTAGACAGTGGACTGCAGTTTGCCACTGGAGGGAGTGGCTGGACAATAGACTGCTGGTCCCCTTGGAAGGGAGGGGGACATGGAGTGTGGCACAGCTGGAGGGCAGTGTTGCTGAAGAGGACACCATGGTCTGCGGAGTGATGTGGGTCCAGGAACAAAGGTGACAGCAGGTGAGACACCACCAGAAGAGGAGTCAGTGCTAATTCCCTGGACAGCCAGCAGGAGATGCCGCAGTGGTGAGGCACGCCCCGTCACAGTTTGCAAACCCCCTAGCTTTGTGCCATCTGCAAATTTGATCAGTATGGTCTCTATTCCTACATCCAGGTCATTAATAAAGATGTTAAAAAACACCGGACCCAAAACAGATCTCTGTGGAGCCCCAGTTGAGACTTCCTTCCAATCTGACATAATTCCATTACTCTTTATTTGAGGTTGTTTACCCAATAATGTATCCACATAATGGCAGTTCTACCAAGCCAACATTTCTCCAGCTTACTTAAGAGAATGTTATGTGGGACTGTGTCAAAAGCCTTGCTAAAGTCCAGGTATATTATGTCCATCACATTCCCACTCTCCACCAAACCAGTTACCTTGTCAAATAAAGACATCAAGATGGATTGGCATAATTGATTCTTAATCAATCCATGCTGACTGCTAGTGATCACCCCTTCATCCTCCAAATATTTGCAAATTGAGTGTTTAATACATGCTTTAATAGCTTCCCAGGTATCAAGATCAGGCTGATAGGTTTATAGTTCCCCGGCTACTCCTTTCCCCCGTTTTTAAAGATGGGCACTACATTAACCCTTCTCCAGTCTTCTGGGACATCTCCTTTCATCCATGAATTTGCAAATATTATTGCCAGTTGTTCTTAGATTTTTTCAGCTAATTCCTTCAGCAAGCTGGGGTGAATAGCATCAAGCCCTGCTGAACTGAATTCATTTAAATTGGTCAGAAGATCTCTGACATGTTCTTTACTTATCCTGATCTGCATCCCTTCCCTTTTATTGTCTCTGGTAACTTCACTAGTCACCTGGTCACATGTTATTTTTTGTGTGAAGACTGAAGCAAAATAGGCATTGAGCAACTCTGTCTTCTTATCATCTTCTGTTACCAGCTCACCTTCTCCACTGAGCAGCAGACCCATACCATCCCTGATCTTTCTTTTTTGTCTGACATAATACCTACAGAGGTAGTAAGTGGTGTATTATGCTACTGGAAAAGGTGAGATTCCTAATTTCCCACTGGGATCCTAAACTTGCTTCTAAGCCTTAGATTGGCCTGTAATACCAGATTTCAGAGTCACTACAAGGAGTGACTCCACCTGCATTGGAACATCCGCTATCCACCATAACCATAACCAACACTACCACATTATAAGCATGCATGAATAGGGTGTGTGACAGTCATGTTATTGTGTACTCTCCAGGTTACTCCCATAGTATATTTATATTTCACATATCAGATCTAAAGAACAGACTTCTCAAATTGCTTGACAACAGTGAATGACTGCCAAGGCAACTCACAGCTTGTAATTCACATATAAGTGCTTATGTGATGACAGCTAATCTTTACATGTCCTCTCTCGATGAGTGTTGTTGACATGACATCATCAAGATTTGTGGTGGACTGTGTGCAGTGATTGACAAGGCACCTGTGCACTTGGTGAATGTATCTCCACAATGGTTGCAACCATGCTGTCAAAAATGCATTCCTGCTGTGACATATTAGCATCCAGTCTCAGAACTGTGATATGTGTGACAACTATAGGATAGTAACTGAGTTGTTTCCTCCCTAAGCAGTACAGCTAAGAGATGTTTCTCCTATGAACCACTCAGCCATGTACCCATGGCACATAATGTGATGTCTTGTGCAATGTTGGTGGTTTCTTATATAGTGCATAGATATGACTGTGTGAAAAGTGACTCATCTATTCAGTTTAGACATGGAGACTTTTGATAGAGCACTGAGATGCATTGCTTACTATACATGTGTATACTGAGCAATGATTCTCCAGGCCACTCTGAACTGTGAATGCTGTAAACATAGATGTGGCTTCTGTAATGGGCCTTTCCATTGCATTTTAGGTCAGCCTGTGTCATAGCAGATTTTTTTGTGTTCAAAATATGGCAGAGGATCTAGGGTCTGTCAATTTGTTCTATGGTAAGAGAAATGAATAAAATAAACTTTTAAAAGGGTTATACCCAAGCTGCCTCTGTGATCATCGGTGGTGGAGACTGTATATATTCATCTGGAGGCATGAGCTAGCTCCTCTAGAATGGAACAATGGCAGACTAAAAGTTGATCACTATATTTAAATAAATGAAACTCACGGGGTTTATGATAGCCTTGAAGATAGGATGGCTGGGGGAAACTTCAAGAGGTGATTGTGAGGCAATAGTCACATGACTTTCTTCCCAGGTAAGACTTCTGATTCAAAGACTCGTTTGTATAAACGTTAGCAAAAATCTCACTCTGGTGTGTGAATGGACTCTTAACATGTGAGAGATGGATGAACATACAGGAGAGGCATATCAGTACATGCAAGATGATCCAGGGATGGGGACTCGAAAAGGGAATTCTGGGGACAACAATTGATACTGACAAGTGGATGAGATGGTAGCGAAAGGTGGATGAGAAGAGTGGTCAGATATATAAGCTATTCACTTTCCTTTACTCTGTAAATAAATTGAAAATGCCTTATATAGTTTACTTTGGGGATTCCCTCTGAGACCTCTTTCCACTCAGCTTCCCAAGAACTCAGTTTGACTCCAGCCTTCATCACTCAGGTATCTTTGTTTAGCATACAGCAGTGCTATGCTGAGTCGATCAGATTCAAACGCAGAGGGGAGGTTGCAGGGTACATCACAGCCCCAAGTTACACAGAAACCTTCTCCCTTTTATATACATTACATCTCATTACATTTACTATACATTGCATCACACATTTTTGGCTTGGCTTGGTTACTTTGCAGGAAACAACCCCAGTGCAACACGCGCTGTCCATGCACTGATCATAACTAGATAACTTCCTTTGTTATCTAGTTAATAGTAAATAGTTCCATGCATGTTCTCCCTCTTATCTTAGTTGGCTCAGACATTCTATCTTAGCCTACTGACCTATTTACTTATCTTATTTAACATAAAGATTCTGTTTTCAACCTGATGATTTGTTAACTTCCCTAATTCTATATTCCCTCCATATCTCCCTCCATATGTTAATTACTCATGTTGGACCAGGCCTAAGTTACACTTACCTTATTGGGAAAATGTTAGTTTTATTTCCATTATTTCTCTGATTGTAATATCTTCTTTTTGTTAAGATTACTGCTGCATGGGTAATCTATTGGAAACATCTCAAAAGACCCCTGTATCTCCGCAGGAGAGATACTGAAGGGTAAAGAGTTTCTGTAACCCATCTTGGTCTTGGTCCAAGGGCATAGACAAATGTGTCATCTACCAGAGAATTGCATTGTCACCAAGCTGTGGCAGCTGAACACAAGGTGAAAAGCTAAAAGACGAACAAGAAAATGAGTTGGTGGTTGGATGTTGGTCACAATTGTTTGTAATTATGATTATTAACATTTTGGGCATGTTCTAGTACAGCAGAGGGTGTACTAGATACCTTGTAGGTATCTAGATCAATTAACTGTGTTTTTAAAATGTGTTTGGGTTGTGAATGGATGACAGTGTCTGATATCTGAGTCCTTTTTTCTAAAATATAAAACAGTCCTTATAAAAGTCATTATATAAATGTTATATTGACTTATGGTCTCAGGGTGTAATCCTGAAATCATTTAGCACTCTAAATATCAGCTGATTTTTTATATCTTAAAAATGTTTTATTGTGCCTATTAGTAGCCATTTTAACATGTAGATGATTTAAACTAGTTGTTGCTAAGCTGAAATAGTAGTACTTTGCTCTTTACCTGTGAAACTTTGGTTTTGAGCTCAGTATCTCCAAGTGCTTTACAAACATTCACTGAGCCTCATAAAACCTATCCAAGGTAGATAAGGTTCTTTTACAGATGGGGAAACCTCAGTGACACTCAGTTAAGTGACTTTCCCAGATTCTAAGAGCCATGAATGGAACTCAGGAGTTCGTACTTCCATTCCCCTGTACTAACCACTAAACCACACAGGTAAACTTGAAGGAAGCCTGAGGCACTCTCATATCATTATATGAAGACATCTTTTCCCTTTCCCAATCCTCATCTCCTTTTTAAGATAGTATTGATGTTCCCATGTATCTGGACTGAATTGGATCTCCATGTAAAATACGTCAGAACTTTTAAGCGATGAAACGGCAAGTGTTGCTGCTAACATTGGAAAGGGCTTCCTCTTTCTCCCTCTCACCTCTGTTGCTGGCCCTACTTGCCCACAGGCCAATTTGGGACTTGAATAAAGAGTCCTGCCACCATTGTGTGTATTGTTGAGTTGCTCAGTGTTAGAGACCTGTTCTGCAAAATATTTTTAAAGCTGCTTTCTTATTAGTTTTATCATCTAACATGGATAACATTGAAAATATAATTAGTTCTGTTTATAGCCTACATACAGTTCTTGCTAAAACAAATCTTTCCAAGGGCATTATTAGCCAGCAGTTCAATCTAAAATTACAACCTGAAGCATATGTTAGTGAAACCATAGCTCAGATAAGGCACATTAGCAACAATTAGATCCTCCTATCTGTAGTCTCATGGTATTATACACTAACAAATTGTTGCACAGTTAGTACACAGTGGAGGAATGCATCATTTTGCAGGTATTTTAAAAATATGTAGTGTAAACATTATGGGAAACTCTAGCATTTACTAGATGGAAATAGTGAACTAGCACTTTAGTGGATGTACATGCAGGCCCATCACCTTTGTGCTATTGTTCAATTAGTTTGCAAAAGAAAAGTAGGGTTAAGCTGGAACAGTTCTCTGACGGAAGACTCCTGTAGAGGTCATCTAGGCACTACAAGAATTCATGTTGGTGACTTGGTACATGGTACTCATCATTCTACTTTAACAGAAAACCTAAGCCCTTCCATCATGCTAGAGGTGCCATCTTGGAGAAGAGACGTAAAGCCAGAGTCTTGACTACTCGTGATTGTTAATGATCAGAGGGCATATTTTGAATAGTAGGAGTGCTAAAGCTTTTATGATGGCCAAATTCAAGATCCAGTCTTCATTAGGACTGGACAAAATGTAAATGAAAAAAATGGGGTGGGGATGGAGGGGAATGGTGAAAATGTTTGCCACTCTATTTTTATCATTTTTCATCCAGCTCTAATAATCATATTCTCTCTGTTCTCATTTCTGAATTATATATATTATCTTTCTTGTCTTAAAGTGCTAGATAGTGTTGTGTTGATAAACAGATACAGTATTCCCATCTCATAGGTGACCACCATCATGCTAGTTCTAGGCTAAGTGGTCCCTTGTATTCTTATTTCACAGAGTTTGGGGGAGCTTTAATTAAATAATATTTTGTAAAGCTGTTTGAGATTATTGGATAAAAGGTACAAAGTAGAGATGGTCCAGAATTAAATCATTCATTCTGAATCACCTCAAACTTGGGGAAGTTCAGCTCCATAAATTGGATTGTGTCAAGCTTGGATGTGAGGGAGAAGACTCCTAAATGGTGTAAATCTGTGTTGTTCTGTTGAATTTAATGGTGTGACACTGATTTAAAGCAGATGAGGATTTGGCCTACAGACAGGGAGGAGTCAAAGATAACTCCAAGACCAGGCTTGAGTTATTGAGTTGGCAGAAGGTGGAATGGCTGGAAATTCCAAGCAGACAGAACCTTTGTTTCTAAGGTTTCATATAAAATGATTCCAGTACAATAAACTGCACAAAACTAAGTAGCAATATATCAGGATGGTCCTCAAAAATACATTAAAAAAAGTGTAGATATCTTCCTCAATAAATTGTAATGGTTCTGAAGGACTTGCAAAATCAACTGCTTTTGGGATGTCCCAAGAATTATATAAATGGGTACAATCAAGGACAGAATGAAGACAGAATTTTCTAGCTTCAGAATTAACTAGCAGAATTATCCACCAGAACGTCTAACACTTATTGGTAAATTTGAGAGTATCATGTGGTATTTTAGTCCCAAATCTCCCTTTAAAGTCTGTGGGAGCCATGTAGCTAAAACAATATTCAGTGGTTGGAAGAGGTAACCTTTAATGTTACTTCAATTTGTGAGTATGTAAATTTCATAATACCTTAGATTCCAAGTTAAATACAGGTTGGTATTCATTTGTACAGGATAAAATTACCTATGTCTTATGGCTGTGTAAGTTATGAAGCTATAAAGATTCCTAGAATGTGCATTATTTCCCCCCCAGTATTAAGAAATGGAGGTTTTCTTATTAAAGTTCAATCTAAAATTACAACCTGAGTCAAAAGATGAAAATAGAATTAGACACTTGGTAATAACATTTTAAAAGAAAGACCCAAGCTAAACAAGGCTATACTTATGATTCTGATGGAAATATGAACCTTGCCCCCACAAATGGGGTTTACCCTCACAATCCAAGAAGAAGCCATCAGGTTTTATTTGCTCTTCTATAAATATTGACTCAACTATTAAAATCAAGTTGGCTGTACTTGTGTCTAATCAAAAAGCTCTATAATATATTTAAGCACTTTGAATTACTCTTTATAATTAGAAGTAGAGTTTAGAAAATCTTTTATATTACATGGAAGTTTTTCTTGATTGTAACTTGTGCTGTGTTGCTATCTCTGCAAGAATAGACCAACATGGTGTAATGAGTATTGGCTTTACAAATTTTCACAGCAACAGTGCTGTTGATCTGAATAAAAACAAAGCAAACCTAATTAGTATTTTGAATTCAGAATATATTCCTACGCCACCCCAATTGTAACAGTTTTAAAGTTCATCAAATGTTGGGCCTAAAAACCTACTTGATGGTGTTCTCCTCTTTGTAAATAGAAAAAAGATTGAGTGTCTTTTTTGTTGCATGTTTTCTGCTAGCTGCTGTTTTAACATACAACATTTCAGATATCCCTCTCTTCATTGCTGTCTAGATTCCCCTCTTCCTATTTCAGCAGAATGGCTTATAAATAAACATGTTCACATCTTAGACTGGGAGTGACAGTTTATTCCTACCATCTTGATGGATTGTACTGGATATCTACAGCCCTTCACTAACTAAACATCCGTGCATAGACTATAAAATTAATCATAATATGGCAAGATATCTTAAAATGCAGAACCATTTCCACTCATGGTCTCTCTCTCTCTCTCTTTCTTTCTGAACTATAAACCTTCTCTAATAACAACATAAGAATGGTCACACTGAGTCAGAACAATGGTCCATCTATCCCAGAATCCTGACTTCTGACAGTGGCTGGTGCCAGATGCTTCGGAGGGAATAATCAGAATAGGGAAATTTATCAAGTCAACCATCCCGTCATCAAGGTTGAGCTTCTGTCAGTCAGAGGTTTAGGGACACCCAATGCATGGTGTTGCATCCCTGACCATCTTGGCTAATAGCTGATGATGTCCTATCCTCTATGAACTTACCTAATTCTTTTTTGGGTTCAGTTATACTCTTGGCCTTTGCCATATTCCAGGGCACCAAGTTCCACAGGCTGACTGTGTTGTGTGAAGAAGTATCGGTACTTAATGTTGTTAGTTTTAAACCTGCTGCCTGTTTCATTGGAAGACCCCATGTGTTATGTGAAGAAGTAAATAACACTTTGCTATTCACTTTCTCCACACCATTCATGATTTTATAGACTTCTCATATCCCACCTAATCATCTCTTTTCTAATCTGAATAGTCACAGGCTTTTTAATCTCTCCTCATATGGAAGGTGTTCCACATACCTAGTCATTTTTGTTGCCTTTCCAGTACTTTTCCCAGTTCTAGTATATATTTTTGAAATGGGGTGACCAGAACTGCATGCAGTATTCAAGGGTTGGATGTTCCATGGATTTATATAGTGGCATTCTGATATTTTCTGTTTTATTATCTATCCCTTTCCTAATGATTCCCAACATTCTGTTAGCTTTTTTGGCTACCTCTGCACACCAAGCAGATGTTTTCAGAGAACTATTGACAATGACTCCAAAATCCTTCTTGAGAGATAACAGCTGATTTATACCTCATCATCGCATATATGGTTTGGATTTATTTTCCAATGTGCATTATTTTGCATTTATCAACATTGAATTTCATCTGCCATTTTGTTGCCCAGTTGCCCAGTTTTGAGATCCCTTTGCAACTCTTCAGTCAGCTTGGAACTTGACTACCTTGAATAATTTTGTATTAGATGCAAAATTTGCCACCTCATTGTTTACCCCCTTTTCCCGATCATTTAAATATGTTGAACAGCACTGGTCCCAGTAAAGATCCTTGGGGGACCCTGCTATTTACCTCTCTCCACTATGAAAACTGACCATTTATTCCTATTCTTTGTTTCCTGTCTTTTAACCAGCTACTGGTCCATCAGAGGACCTTCCTTCTTATCCCTTGACAGGTTACTTTGCTTAAGGGTCTTTGGTGAGGGATCTTGTCAAAGGCTTTCTGAAAGGACAAGTACAGTATATGTATTGAATCACCCTTGGCCACATGTTTATTGGCCCTTTCAAAGAATTCTAATATATTGGTGAAGCATGACTCTTCCCCAACATATTGTGTTCATCTGTGTGTCTAATAATACTCTTTGCTATAGTTTCAACCAATTCGTCTGGTACTGTTAGACTTACTGGCCTGTAATTGCCAGGATCGCCTCTGAAGCCTTTTTTTTAAAAAAAATTGCATTATGTTAGCTATTCTCCAGTCATCTGGTACAGAGTCTGATTTAAGTGATAGGTTACATACCAGTTAGTAGTTCTGCAACTTCATATTTGAGTTTCTTCAGAACTCTTGGGTAATACTATCTGGTCCTGGTGACTTATTACCGTTTAATTTATCAATCTGTTCCAAAACTTCCTCTGTTGATATCTCAATCTTGGACAGTTCCTCAGAAAAAGAATGGCTCAAGTGTGAGAATCACTCTCACATCATCTGCAATGAAGATGATGCAGCAAATTCATTTAACTCCTCTGCAGTGGTCTTGTCTTCCTTGAATGCTCCTTTAGCACCTCAGTCGTGTTGTGGCCCCACTGACTCTTGGGTAAGCTTCCTGCTTCGAATGTACTTAAAATAAAAAACAATGCTGATAGTTTGTGTTTCTCTTGCAAGTTGCTCTTCAAATTCTCTTTTGGCCTATCTAACTATACTTTTAAACTTGACTTGCCAGAGTTTATGCTTCTTTCTGTTTTCCTGCCAATTTTTAAAGGATGTATTTTTGTCTGTAACCACCTCTTTTATCCTGGTTAGCCATGGTGGCATTTTTTTGGCCTCTTACAGTTTTTCATTTTTTTTTCATTTTTTTTATTTGGGGTATACATAGCTTGAGCCTCTATTGTGTTTTTAAAAAGCTTCTGTGAAGCTTGCTCGCATTTCACCCTTCTGACTGTTCCTTTTATTTTTCACTTAACTGGTCTCCACATTTTTGTGTAGTTCCTCTGTTTGAAATTAAACACTACTTTGGTGGGGTTCTTTGGTATTTTCTCCTTGACAAAGATATAAAATGTAATTATATTATTTTTTCTATTACTGAGTGATTCAGCTATATTCATCTCTTGGACCAGATCCTGTGTTCCACTTAGGAATAAATTGAGAATTGCCTCTTCCTTTGTGTATACTAGGACAAGCGGCCCTTTAATGGTGTCTAGAAGCAGTCATTAGTGGTGTCTAGAAATTTTATCTCTGCATCCCATCCTGAGGTTACACATTCCAAGTCAATATGGGGACAGTTGAAATCCCCCATTATTACTGGTGTTTTCTGGTTTCATAGCCAGTCTAATCACTGAGCATTTCACAATCATTCTGGTCAGGTGGTTAGCTGTATATTCCTACTGCTATATTCTTACTATTCAAGCATGGAATTTCTATCTACAGAGATTCTATGGTAAAGTTTGATTCATTTAAGCTTTTTACTATATTTGACTATGCTTTCTTTCACACACTTCTCCACCAGTGTGACTTACTCTGTCATTCCTATATATTTTGTGCCCTGGTATTACCATGTCCCATTGATTAGCATCATCCCACCAAGTTGCTGTGATGCCTATTGTATCAATATCCTAATTTAATACCTGGCACTCAAGTTCACCCATCTTCGTGTTTTAAACTTCTAGCATTTGTATACAAGCACTAATAAAATTAATCAATATTTAGTTGTCTGTCTTCATGTGATACAATTGAATGGAACACTTTCATTTGACTGTTTTCTCTTCAGTTTCTACGTGCACTTTATCATAGTAAAGAAGAGAGGCTACAAGTTGATATAGAGTATCCCCTTTAGTAAATTCTCCCCTAAGGATGTGTTTGTTTGCAACTGTATGCTCCTCCATTTTCCCCCAGCCCTCAGTTTAAAAACACCTCTGTGACCTTTTATTTTTCATGTCAGAAATCTGGTTCTGGGTTTTTTTTGGGGTGGAGCCCATTCTTCCTATATTGGTTCTTCCTTTCCCCCAAAGGTTCCCTAGTTCCTAATAAACCGAAATCCCTCCTTCCAGCACCATTGTTTCATCCACACATTGAGACCCCAAAGTTCTGCCTGTCTAACTGGCCTTGCACATGGAACTTGAAACATTTCAGAGAATGCTACCAAGGAGGTCATGGACTTTAATCTCTTACCTAGCAGCCTAAATTTGCCCTCAGGATCTCTCTCTCTTATCCTTCCCAATGTCATTGGAACCTACATGTACCATGACCACCAGCTCCTCCCCAGCACTACACATAAGTATATCTAGATGTCTTGAAACATCCACAACCTTTGTACCCAGCAGGCAATTCACCACACTGTTCTTTTGGACATCACAAACCAACTATTTATATTTCTAATAATCAAATCCCCCATTACTATTACCTCCCCTCTTTGGGAGAGATATCCTCAGTGTGAGAAGATACCATAATATCATCTGAAGGGAGGGTCCAAACTATGGGATCATTTCCCTCCACTCCAGCTTGATGTTCTCCTTCCCTGAGCCTTTCATCCTCCTCAATGGCACAGAGGCTGTCAGGCTGGGGGTGGGACTGCTCTGTGTTCTGGAAGGTCTCATCTGTGTACCTCTTTCTCCCTTAGCTCCTCCAGTTCAGCACTCTGGTCTCAAGAACCCATACTTGGTCTCTGAGGGCCATGGACTGCTTGCACCAAATACACATATACGCCACCTGCCCACAAGGCAAATAATCATATATGTTGCCTTCAGTTTGCTTTTGACTGTTTGTGTCCCACTGGTAATGCATTGGACTATGAATACAATGTAGGTGTACCAGTTGATCTCTCCTGAATGTAATGTCATACCTACTAAAGTGTGAGTTATTTCTGTTGGTGGCGTTGTATCTTTAGCCTATTGCATATAAGGATCTGTGTTTTGGAATAAAAAGATAGAAGTTCTGTTCCCTCTGCCACATATTTATTCCTGGGGGAATTCTCCACCACTGTGCAATGAAGAATTTTGCAGAAATTAATGTGCATGCAGAATTTCCTTTCCCGCACAGAAATGTGCTGCAGTGCTGCTAGCCACCACTAGGGGCCACTGGACCTGGAAGAGACCCGCTTGCACACAGAAGACACTGACGGTGGGGGGCAGCTAGAGAATTCCCAGCAGCTGCAGTTCCCAGCATGCCCTGAGGGAAGGAGAGGGCGGCGTGCAGGAAACTCCATGCAAGCCTGGGACTGAGCATTAGGCTGTTTCTCCCTCTGGATCCCTGGACTCTGGGGGGAGGAGTGGTGGGTATCTGGGCAAGGGAAGGGCCCATGGCTGGGCTCTGGGAGGGAAGGGGGTTTGGGTGTATTGACTGGGTGTGTGTGGCTGGACTCTGCGGGGAGGGGTTGTGGGTGTCTGACCCCCCTCCCGCCGGCTGGGCTCTGGGTGAGGAAGGGGGCAGAGAAAGAGGAACTGGATTGTCATAGCAGTTTCTTTAACTCTCTACTCTTGGGGGGATTTTTTGTGTGTGTCTGTATTGTTACAGACATAGTAGCTGACAGGTATTTTGAAAGAAATAACCAAAATAATTGAAACTGGTGTGATTATGTACTGTTATTTTGAAAAATAAACATTCCAGAATTTTGTGGAATTTTAAAATATTGTGTGCAGAACTTTTAATTTTTTGGTGCAGAATGCCCCCAGGAATAACATACTTGCTGTTGACAGTGGTGCAAGTAGGGCGGTACAGTACTGTACACCGTACCATTATGATATTTATTGCTAGTACTCTGTACCGGAAAAAGACAGGAGCAGAACGTGCTGCCGCCAGGCAGCCCCACGCTGGCAGCTCCTCTGGAATTGCTGTACTGCCCCCAGCCCTTCCACTCAGCTGTGTCTCCTGTCTGGAGTCTGTATAGGCCTGCCAGAGGACAGGGCTGGGGGCACTACTGGTACAGCTGTGAAGGAGGAGCTGCCGGTGCAGGGCGCTGGCTCTTGGGAGTGGCAGATCCACGTTCTGCTCCTTTCACCGCGGCGGTTCCCAGGAGAGCCCTGCGGTTCAGTTGTTGAACCGCAGGGCTCTCCTGGGAACTGCAGCGGCGAAAGGAGCAGAACATGGGCTCGCTGCTCCCAGGAACCAGCTGTTGAACTGAATTGCAGGGCTCTCCAGGGATTGGGAACCGCAGTGGCGAAAGGAGCAGAATCTGGGGCGACTGGGCATGCTTTATGGTTATTGCAAAACTGGTGCCCTTTTTATTCTCCCTCTACATCTTATCCCTGGGTCATCTCATCTGCAAACACAAATTTAACTACCATCTCTTTGCTGATGACTCACAGATATGCCTCTCTATCCCAGACCTGTCTCCTGTCTTACTAAAATTTCAGCCTGTCTCTCTGAAGTCTGTTAGTGGATGTCTAGCCATTAGCTCAAGCTCAACATAGCTAAAACAGAGCTCTTAATCTCCTCCCACTCCCAATCCCTTCTGCCACCTCCTTTCTTGATCACTATGGATAACACCATTATCCTGCCTGTTGCTTGGGCAAGATGCTGTAACCTGGGCATCACCAAAGGCCCATAAGCTGAGCATCATCTTCAGATCTGACCTCTTTCTAGGCCTTCACATCCACGCTATGTCTAAATCTTGCTGATTATTCCTGTGCATCTCTAACATACAGTCTTTCATATCTATCCAAACAGCTAAAACTCTCGTCCAGGCTCTCATCATCTCTTATCTTGAATACTGCACCTTCCCTTTTTATGGCCTTTACAAAGCAATCTTTCCCTGTTCACATCCATTCTGAATGGGATGCATTTTCCTAGCGCATTGCTTTGATCATGTCACCCCTCTCTGCATCCCTCCACTGGCTCCCCCTTCTCTATCACATCAAACATAAATTACTTGTCTTCTCTTTCAAGGCCCTTCATGGCCTATCCTTAACCTATCTATTATCTTATTAACTAGCAAGATATTGCCTCCTGCCTCTGATCAGCCCATGATGCCAGCTTTCATCACCCATTTGTTAAATTTTCAAATAGGCACCTTCACACTTTCTCTACTGCTACCTCATGCCCTTCGGACGAGCTCCCCATAAGCATTCACAGACGTGTCTTATCTTCCTTCAAATGCCTCCATAAAACTCTCCTTTGCTATGATGCCTACAAAAATGTGAAGACAGTTATGCTGTCGGTGCATTGATACCACTACCTATCATGCTGAACAATAATGTCTCATGGCTTCCTTGTGCTCCTCCATCTTTCTGTGTCAGTCTATTGTTGCCTGTGTTATACTTTGACTGTAAGCTTTTTGGATGAGGGACCATCTTTTTGTTCTGTGTTTGGACAGCTCCTAGCACAATGGGGTCCTGGTTCATCATGACTGGGGCTTCTATGTGCTATGGTAATACAAATTAAGTTGTCCTGTGCTATCAGGGATGTCAGACTTCTTCAAGTATTTCAGTTGCTCCTAGTATCTGAGCTCTTTGTCTCAGACACACAAAGCCCTGTGTAGTTTGGGCACTGAAAGTCTGGTTGTTGTATCTATGTGGCTTAGTGTGACATTTGAGGTACATATACAGTAAAACAGATGGGACCAGGGACATTGCAGCATCTGTCACATAGGTAATGATGAAATGTAAATTTTTTGGTGCAAGTGGAATTTGGCAGCATAGCCTTGTGGCTGGAGTGCAGAGCCATGAGAACTGGGTGATAAAACCAGCTCTGATATTGATTTACGGTGTTACTGGGTTTTAGGGCCATGTAAAACAGCAGCTATGTGAGAAATGTCTCACAGATAAGAGTAATAGATTTTTCCCACATAACCTATCCTAGGCAGTGGGGTGGGTAGAATATGGCAAAACTTGGTAGCTGTGACTGGAGTAGATGAGTGAGGTAGGTGGCTCGTGGAGATGGAGTTTCTGGGCATATCTGAGTGGTTGTCAGGTGTGGGTGGTGCTGTGGTGTCCAAAGTGGAGCCAGGTGGCATTGATGGGTGGTAGAAGGATGGAGGAGGCTGGGTGGGGATGTCTGTGTGCTGTAACTGGCTTGAGGTGGAGCTGGCTGCAGGGAATATGGGGCCAGTATTGAGATGCTCTGTCCCTGCTGCTGCAGCCACCACCTCCTTCTGGCTGCTAATTCCTGGTGCTTCAGCAGAGGGATATGCAAGAGTGGAGCAGAAAAGCCACCTGGCTTCTTGCAGAATAGGTGCTGTATTGGCCCTGCTTACTGGGAAGAGCTGATCCTAGTTTGGATACATGAATCCCCAAATCCAGCTGGATTGAGGGAATGTGTGAAAGGGATGCCAAGTGCACGAGTGTGTCACAAGATGGCTGACAGCCCTGATTAAGTCAACAGAGAAGACAAGCTTCCCTGTCTGTAAAATGATATTTGCTGTACCTCCTGCAGGAGTATTTTGAGGTTTAATTAATTGTTTTTTTTTAAATATTTTGATGCTTTGATATGTCCACAATACTATTACTCTGTGATTGTAAGTTGTTATTAATAGCTGTAATATTAAATATAGACAACCAACAGCGGAAGAAAACCACAAGGGAGGAAAACCATTCAAAATGTTTGAAGCAGCCACAACAGTTGCCTGCCCAAACTATTTGAGATGGGCCTGGAACCAAAACTCCAGATCAGAGGTGCAACATATTTGTGGGCTGTTTGAAATCAGAACCAGGACCGAATCTTGGCAATGTGGGCCCATATCTACAAACTACTAAAGCAAGGTGAGGAAAGAGTTTCTCAGTTCAGCAAATGTGAATGAATTAACAATCAAAAAGGCAACTCTAAACCAAATGCAAAGTTTGGAGTCTGATTATGTATTCACTGATGAAATAGTCATTTTTCACAGGTAGAGGGTAAGCTACTTACTGTAGAAAGTCACATCAAATTGGGAACTGGATGATTAACAAAATGTTAATTGCCAAATGTGGTATGTAATTGAAAATGTGATAATTGCCTTATAATTTCAGACATTAACACATCATTCACTGCAACTGACATATGATGTCCTTCTTATGGAAAGTTATATGCCTGCAGCCAATTTATCATGCTGCATTGGCAAAGTGTACAGTGCAGTTTTCTATAGCTGATGGTCACCTTATGTTGTCACTTGTGAGCAGCTCCCTTCACTTAAGTGTGTTATTGTATTAAACACAATTATTTCATTGTCTTTCATCTCTCCATATTGCTGTTCCAAAAATGGCATTAAGCTGTATGCACAGAAAGATAAACAGGGGGCTCAGTCATTCCTACTGGCTGTTCGGTGCTCTGTAGTGACATATGAAAATAAGGTGCTTTACAATGAAAAGTGTGGGGAAGCTATATAGAAGGTGGGCTCTCCCAGTCCTTTCCCCTAAGCACAGACAGCTTAGGTTCAGGAATGATCAGGGCCATAATGTTTAATTAAAGGCTTAATAGATGTTTAATAAAAATGTTAAGTGAACTAAATACTTAGCATTTTACAACATTAATCCTCAAAACTCTGATGAGGGTAAGTATTATTCCCATTTCCCAGATGGAGAAATAGAGGTCTACCTTATGATTTTACATAAGACCAATTGGTGGTAGGATATAGCATTGTAGCTTGGGGATTGCTGGAAACCAGTCTCTTCCTCTGTACATTAAGCTATCCTATCTGCTTCCTTAGCATACATTCCGTACTTCCAAAGTATACTTCTGTCTTCCCAAAGATGGTCTCTTACAAGCAGAACCAAAATTACAGATTCAGTAAAACTGGTAATGTCTTGTACATAAAAGCCAGTTCCCAGTCTTTAACATTTGTTAAATCCTATTCCTTAAAAAATATTTTTCCTCTGCATTATTTAGTCACTAAAATACTATCTTTTCATACATACTTTATCAAATTAACCTCCTACATAGTCGATGCAGCTTATTCTTCAGACTCAAGTCTAGAAGGGCACAAGCGTGCAACTACAGCACATGAAATCACAGCTACGTGATATTTTTGCTGTTGTTTTTAAATAATGGATTAAGTTTCAACTGTCCTTGTTGTCCTTTACAATAACGTGCTTTGACAATTAATAGTTGCAGAAGAACCAGTGTAATATCCACACCTTTTAAAAATATTAACTTTTGAAAAGTATTCTTGGACCACATTTCTGTTATCTGTAAACTTGCCAGAACCTGAAATAATGAATAACAATAATTGTGCTGAAATATGTGCTGTAACTGAATAAAGATTAATTAGTAAGTAGACACTGGAAATATTCAGTGGGATAGCTCTT
This sequence comes from Natator depressus, assembly GCF_965152275.1. Classification (NCBI taxonomy): domain Eukaryota; kingdom Metazoa; phylum Chordata; order Testudines; family Cheloniidae; genus Natator; species Natator depressus. The sequence continues at coordinate 72,661,503 of NC_134236.1, forward strand.
CCATTACACTTCCCTCTTCCATTACACTTACCCTTCCCTGGTGCTTACTAATTGCAGAAACAGGTAAACAACCCTTACTGGTACCAGTTAAAATAAAGCAATTAAAATAAAATAAAGGATGGTTTGAGTGGAAGAAGAAAGGAGGTGGATATAAACATTTTTAAAAGGAAAAATAGGGGCCATATCATACCCTCCTCTGAAAACAACCGTGTGAAGGTACAGAAAGGTTAAAATTCTTCCCTAACACAGTTTTTTTCTCTTAGTGTGAGGAGTTTGGATCACTGGAATCCATAGAAAACCATGCCACTGCACCAAGGACCCTGGAGCCTCCACAGTCTTTCTATATTGCTTGGTTTGATAGGTCTTTGCTCCCCTTATAGCAGCATGGCTCACTGAGGAATATGGAGTGAAGGAAACTCTGGATCTCTGTGACTTACCTGGATAACTAAGGCCTGGTCTACACTAAGGGGTTAGGTTGAATTTAGCTGCGTTAGGTTGATTTAAAAATGACTACGTCCACACAACCAACCCTGTTCCGTCAACCCAAAGGGCTCTTAAAATCAACTTCTGTACTCCTCCCCGACAAAGGGAGTAGCACTAAAATTGACCTTGCTGGGTTGAATTTGGGGTAATAAAGATGCAAATCAACAGTATTGGCCTCTGGAAACTATCCCAGAGTGCTCCATTATGACCACTCTGGACAGCACTTTGAACTTCGGTGCACTGGCCAGGTACACAGGAAAAGCGCATGGAACTTTTGAATTTCATTTCCTGTTTGGTCAGCGTGGTGAACTCAGCAGCACAGGTGACCATGCAGTCCCCCCAGAATCGTATGTTTCTATGCTCCCCCATCATCTCCATCCCTGAGGTTATCGCAGATTAGAAGGTGAAAAAAAAGCACTTGCGATGACATGTTTTCCGAGCTCATGCAGTCCTCCTGCACTGATAGGGCACAGCTTAATGCATGGAGGCATTCAGTGGCAGAGGCCAGGAAAGAATTCAGTGAGCGCGAAGAGCGGAGGCAGAATACGATGCTGAGGCTAATGGGGGAGCAAACGGACATGATGAAGTGTCTGTTGGAGCTGCAGGAAAGCCAACAAGAGCACAGACCCCCGCTGTATCATCCACTGTATAACCACCTACCCTCCTCCCCATGTTCCATAGCCTCCTCACCCAGACACCCAAGAACGTGTGGGGGGGAGGCTCTGGGCACCCAGCCACTCCACTCCAGAAAGCTGTCATTTAAACAGTTTGATTTTTAGTGTGGCTACAATAAGCAATGTGGCCTTGTCCTTCCCTCCTCCCCCACCCCACCTGGGCTACCTTGTCCATTATCTCATTTTTTTTTAATTAATAAAAAAAGAATGCATGGTTTCAAAACAATAATTACTTTATTTCAAAGCGGAGAGGGTAGTTGGCTTACAGGGAATTAAAATCAAGAAAAGAGGCAGGTTTGCATCAAGGAGAAACACACGGACTGTCACACCGAAGCCTGGCCAGTCATGAAACTGGTTTTCAAAGCCTCTCTCATGTGTAGCGCGCGTTGCTGTGCTCTTCTAATCGGCTCTTCTAATCGCCCTGGTGTCTGGCTGCTCAAAATCGGACGGCAGGCAATTTGCCTCAACCTCCGACCCCACCAAAAATGTCTCCCCGTTACTCTCACAGATATTATGGAGCATACAGCAAGCAGCAATAACAATGGGAATGTTGGTTGGGCTGAGGTCTGACCTAGTCAGCAAACAGCACCAGCAAGCTTTTAAACATCCAAAGGCACATTCTACCACCATTCTGCACTTGCTCAGCCTATAGTTGATTTTGGAATTGGCGAGCTCATTGGCGGAAGATCAAGGGCTTCTCCTGGTGGCCTGCAATCATCGTCTCCTACAGAGTCACATCCAAATGTCAGGCAATCTCTGGAATGCGCTGGGTGCAATGGTTTGGGGCGGGGTTTCAGCAGACCCTGACCCTGGTGGGTCTGATGGATTTTAGGCAGCATTTCAACCACTCCAACTTTAATAAGCTGGTCTCCTATCGACGAGCCGTACACCATGCCCTGGAGGTTGCTAGGAGCCAGGCAGGGAAGACATTCCCAGAACCCCTGTCAAGGGGCTAAAGACTAACTTCTGCAACAACAGCAAGGAGCGGGTGGAGGACGACCAGAGCAGAGAGCAAATGGTTTCTGGGAAGTCACAAACAACAACAGAAGCCTTGAAGACAGTTGTTTATCGTGCTGGAGAAAAAAAACAGCCACATTCCATCCGCTGTTTGAGGGGGGCCTTTGCCAGACTTGCAGGGATCGAGTCCTGGAGCTCTTCTACATGTACAACAAGGACGGTTACCATTCCTACTGCACTGTCTGCTGTGAAGTCAAGGAGCTGCTGCTGTGTAGCAATGCCAGCTGCTGCAGGTGCTTCTGTGTTGAATGCTTGGAGGTCCTGGTAGGGCAAGGTACCTCGGCCAAGGCAAAAGAGCAAGAGCCCTGGAGCTGTTACATGTGTCAACCGCAGAAGTGCTATGGGGTATTACAGCGCTGACCGGACTGGAATGTACGGTGGCAAGACTTCTTCACCAGCATCAAAAGACAGGAATATGATGCACCTAAAATCTAAAAAGGCCCGCACATTTTCCAGAGTCACTACCCTTGATAACAGAATGTCAGTGATTGCTTTGGCTACTTGGATCACAGCAGCCCCCACAGTAGACTTGCCCACAACAGCAGCGGCGACAGTGAGCTGAGCGAGCTCCATGCTTGCTGTGGTATGGTGTCTGCACGGATAACGCAGGAAAAAAGGCACAAAATGATTGTCTGCTGTTGCTTTCACAGAGGGAGGGGCGACTGACGACATGCACCCCAAACCACCTGCGACAATGTTTTTGCCCCATCAGGCATTGGAACTTAATTCACCCAGAATTCCAATGGGCAGCGGAGACTGTGGGAACTGTGGGATAGTTACCCGCAGTGCACCGCTCCGTAAGGCGATGCTAGCCACAGTACTGAGTACTCACTCCACCGTCTTAATGCACTTAGTGGGGACATATGCAATCGACTGTATAAAATCGATTTCTAAAAATCGACTTCTATAAAATCAACCTAATTTTGTAGTGTAGACATACCCTAAATGACTTACCCAAGACTTACGTGGACAACTTTCAACAACTGACATCTCAACTGATTTCTATAAAACAAGTAGAATGCACCATTATGAGTAAAGTCTTTGGGATTTATTTTTCTTTTACGTTTTCAAGGGAAACTTCATAGCGTTGGATTAGAAGGACTGATTGGACCATTTTAGAGAAGCACCAGTGTACTGATGCCATCTCTTGTGTTGTTTAGTTGTTGGTGACACTGGGGAAGCAGATCTCCAAAGGTGGATCCATTTTCCATCTACTCTAAACTTAACATAGGGCAATTAGAAATGGCTCTCAATTGCTATGAAACTTCCCTAGTATTTTCATCTCCATGGTGGGCTGAGACTTACTTTCTCATAGTGATGTCATCAGAGTCTCACTGAGGCTTATACAAGCTTTAGAATATATTGTAGTGCTGTTGGGCCAGACCCACCAGTCAGTGTAGGTGGAGAACAATACTAACTCAAACACAATCAATGGGTTTCTATGATAGGTATGCAAAGAAGGACCTCCTTTTGCCTCTTTTCCCACATTGGGCACCTATGTCTAGAATCCAGAATAGGCCTTAAAGGTCAAACTCCGCCCTTAGGTAAATGTAAGCAACTCCTGTTGAAGTCAATGGGAGGTGTGAATACATATTCTGAGACTATGCCAAAGCATTTTGTGTCATTGTGTTTCTTATTACTGTTTATGATAACATTTTATAGCTACCAAAATATAAATACAGGGAAAAGAGAAAGTTTTCTGAGTGATAACCAGATTAAGCCAATTATTTTTATATTCCACATCCCACACAATTTTAAAGTTGAGGCCTAATGAGATTAGCATTAATGAAGTGAAAAGTAACCTCTATGAGTTGCAATTAGTGGCATAGTCAAAAAAATCTTGTTGCTAAGAAAACTCAGGCAAAAATCAATCTGCTTATTCACCCAGTTCTGTTTGTTTCATCAAGAACTAACTGCCTTCCATATAAGCAATAAATAACACCTCTCCCCCCCTTTTTTAAAACTGAAATGGAGTTTGTTACAGGGTTGTAATAATACTTAGCTCTTATGCGATGCTCTTCATCTGTAGATTTCAAACTTATTTATAAAGGACAGTCTCATCATGCCCAGTTCATAGCCATACTGCCTTGCAACTTTTTTTCCTAAAGAATTGTTCTTAAATGAAAATAGTCTTATACTGTACCTGTGCATATTTAACTATAGAGGAATAAAATACATGCTATGTATTATCTGTAGGTCATGGGCTTGTTTTGCATGCCATTCAACCTGGCAAAGCCCAAACGTAGGACACTATTTGTGTGACATGGACTTAAAATGACAGATAAAATTATTCATGCATTAAACCTAAAATGCTGTGAGATTCATCCTTTCATGGAAATGATGTCCTCTGGTTTCATGATTCTTTATTTCTGAGGTAAATAATTTTCCATAGTAAAAAGACTCCAGATTTCTGTGGAATGTAATTAACTTTTGGACTACAATAATGAAATACCTTGAAATTAAGGGATATTTGAGATATCTGCTCATTTGTGCTTCTCTAAACCACAATTGGTGCAGAATGGTAAAAAAAAATTAAAATAACTGAGGGGAAATACAGAATTGCACAGTAGCTTAATTGTTTGTCTGTTTATCAAAGTTTCAATTGTGCCCACAATCCTTCTGTCCTTTCCCTCCTTCCATCCCAATATGAGATTTTCTTCTGAACTCAAAAGCTTTGAGGCTTACAAAGCCTGCCATACCCAGGCCTTACATGGAGTTTCCAGAGCAGAGGATTATGAGTGACATTTAATTTTCAGTCACTGTTTGGGTGAAGTTCATTGAAATTTCAAACTTCAAAATTTGAAAAATAAATGGAAAAACAAATCAAAATTTCCACCTCCTTTTTGTGTCCGTGATAGAGCTGGTCACACTGTTTCAAACTCCTAAATTTTGCAGCTAGAAAGGGAAGTGGAAGGATTTAAAATATTTTTTATTAGATCTAGTTTGGGGATGAAAAATAAACTGACAAATTTGTGTTGGATCGGTTAAATTCTCACCCCCCCCCCCCCGAATATCCCTTTAGTGTGTGAATGCTCACAAAAACAATAGCCTTATGAGGCAGGGAGTGTGGCTTACCCACAATAAGATTGCTTGCACAGGAAGATGTTAGTGAAAGTACAGGTATTGTAATCTGACTCTAAAAGCATGATTGAATACGAAATTACAATACTTAATCACAGATCAAGAGTTTATAAAATTACTCTGGCAGGACCAGACTATGAATCCCTTATTCACATTAGTGAGCAGTTAGTCACTTGCATGATCTCATTGATTTTAATGAGTTAGTACTCTCAATTACAAGTGAGAGGTTTTCAGTGTTCCCCAGTACAAATAGTGCATGTGATTGCTCTGTGATGGGGCAACTGCAACACACTGGCAGAGAAGGGGTTAATGGAACCCTGGAGAGACTGCATGGGGAGCAGCCAATCAGGGCCTAGCAGCTCCATATAAAAGGGAGATGCAGGGCAGAATAGGTCAGTTGTTGCTGGGAGACCAGGGACTAAGGACTATATCCCTGGGGGTCTGAGAGAACTGTGAGCACCTTGGACAGAGCAGTAGCTGGCTCCTGGGACTGAGCAGCTGAGCCCCTGAGGTTAGGGCGAAAAAGGTGCTGGGGCCATGGGAAAGTGACCTATGGAAATAGAGGAGCATTGATCAAAGTTACAAAGGAGTAGCAGGAGGCTACTACTTACAGGGTCCCTAGATTGGGGCCTGGAGTAGTGGGTGGGCTTGGGTCTTCCCACAACTTGCTATTGGGGAACTGGCAGGACTGTTGGACAGAGAGATTTCTCCCCTGCCCTGGAAAGGGGAAGCACAGATGATGACCCAGATGGAGGGCTGAGTTGAGAAGAGGTTGCTGTGGTTCTGGGAGCTGAGAGAGGAGCTATAGGCAGGAGTAGAGACAGAGTGCTGGTGCACAGACCATGGACATAGGGGTTGGCCTTGAACTAATCTCCAGCACGACCAGGAGGAGGTGCCACTCTGGCAATGAGGGCTGCATACCGTGACAACGTGGTGGAAAATGTGGGTGTTTGGTTGCCCCTGAGGTAAGGGGATGGTGTGGAGGACTGGGCAGCGGGTAAAGGATTGTATGGGACAGTTGACCCTGAGGAAAGGGACCTGAAAGAGACTACACAGAACAGTCACCCCTGATACACTGTGCCACATTCTTCCTTTGTATGACAGACCTATTTGAGAGGAGTGGGGAAGAGAAAAGACTAGGGAGTTGCCTTGGGCTGAGGCACTTTTTGCAGAGGGCAGCAAAACCCTCCCAGGTTGGGCCCCAGACTTGCCACCCCAAATGAAGGGGATAGACAAGCAGCCAGGGCAGATCCAGGCCCTTCTGGTGCAGGTTCTTGAAAATCAGCAGAGACTGTGGGAGGTGAACTGGTACCTGCAGGAGTACTTGCTAGAGATTGTGATGCAACAGTAGCACTTATTTAGGTGTCAGAGGGAGAAAAAAGGGAAAGGCCGTAATGGCAAGGACCAGAAACCTGGCCAAAATTATGTCTATGGCTAGAGGGGACACCTAAAAAGTCAGTGCTCCTATTTGAGTTGTAATGAGGAGGCTGGGTGGGGAACAGCCAATAGGAGAGAGGCTGTGAGGAGCAGTCTATCAGGGCCTAGCAGCTCCATATAAAAGGGATCTGCAAGGCTGAGTAGGTCAGTGGCTGCTGGGAGCCCAGGGGGTATGGACTGCATCCCTGGAGGGCTGAGATAACTGTAAGTACCATGGACAGAGCAGCTGAGGCCCTGAGATAAGAGTGAAGAAGGTGCTGGGACCATGGGGAAGTGGCCCAGGGAAATAGAGCACCATTGACTCAGGTTACAGAAGAGTAGCAGGAGACTGCTATTTACAGGGTCTCTTGGTTGGGATCCAGAGTAGTGGGCAGGCCTGAGTCCTCACCACTGGGGAAGTGGCAGGACTGTTGGACAGAGAGATTCCCTTCCCCTGTCCTGGAAGGGGGAAACACAGATGGTGACCCAGCCAGGGGGCTGAGTTGAGAAGAGGGAGCTTAGGCTCTGGGAGATGAGAGAAGAGCCATAGGTGGGAGCAGAGGTAGTGCCAGTGTGCAGACATGGATGTGGGTGTCGACCTCAAGCTAATCCCCAGTATGACCAGGAGGAGGTGCTAGTCTGGCGATGGGGGCTGCACACCAGGACATGCTCACAAAGAGGAAGTGACACTTTTGTATAGCTGTAAGAGGAACTAGAAACTGCAGTTTTTTAAGGTTGTCACTTTTGTAGTTAAAAAGATAACATACTGTGAGATTTTCACACAAGCCAATATACTGCTATGTATATATTCTTACCTCACATCAGTATATTTATTTTCATAAGGCCTTTAGTCACCAGGAAGATAGTTTGCTTTATGTACTTAAAGTAATAATGGCCAAATTCTAATCTCAGTTGGGCATCACTGTGAATTTCTAAATATGGGTATGTGGTTGTGTTGGGATTTTTCAAGAAATGTGGAGGTGTGCATTTGTAATTGGAAAATGACCCATAGTATATTGTTCTCTGGTTTCATAAAATTGTTTTTGCATTTACTATTGTCTGCTAGCATTATCTAAGCCTGAAAATGTTACAGCTTACATGGGATGACTTCCTCCACAACATTCTAGTCTAGAATTCTACCAACGCTGCCTTCCCTACCCCAAAATCTGTTTGGTTTCCACTTAATAACTATCAGGAGGACACTTCTGCTCGGTAAATTACCCTAAGGTTCTGTTTTAAACTAACAAACTTTGGGGAGAAACTTGTCTATTTCCTCTCTCCCTCCCCTGGCAATGATCCTAAAACCTTGTGAGTTTCAGCTCCAGCATCTGCATTGAAGGAGTCTTTCTGTGGACAAGGCGAAGAGATTTGTGGCCATGTGGAGGGGCCAGTCCTCAAACTCTGAGCCTCAGAGATGCTTGGGAAATCAAATTCTGATCCCATGGCATCTGTGCTAAGATTATTTCCCATCCTGCCCTTTCTTCTCAGCACTCAGCAGCACAATTCACTCAGGAGTTTTGCTGCCAGCAGTGGTTCCTGTGACTGATGTAACTGGCTATGCTGTGGCTAGGTCCCTCTTCAAGCTGATGAACCTTCAAACCCACTGAGCGCCAAACATGCTGTGCTCATGCAGAGAGGCTCCTATGGGCTTGTGACCTGCTAGGTGAGTGCTGTTCCCCTTTATGCTGTTTCCAAAGCCTTTGTATCTCTTTCTGGGCTCCTCTGCACCCCTCCATACAATGCGGGGGGGGGGGGGGCTTTTGGCTGTTTCTGCTCCAAATATCAAAATAACTTAAAGAAATACACAGTAAAATACACAATATTTCACTTCAATTTAATTGTAAAAGTGTGTCTTCAATAGATTGTGGCACATACTAATGGTACAATTAGACATACTTTCACAGTTAGAGATCCCTGAAGCTTTTATGAAACAGTACAGTATCTTCCTACTTTCAGATACAGAAAGGAACAAGTATTTAATGTTTAGCATAGCACTTTACCACTGGTTGGATACTTTAGATCAGCCCTGGGGGGTGTATAATATTTCTAATAGTTCACATAATTGTACAGTTACTGTGTTTGTATTACTTGGAAAATAATGCAATACCACTAATACAATATGAAGGCACTGTTTACATTCTCTCTTTCTCTCTCTCCTCTTCTCCTCTAAGCAGGGATTTTTCAGTTCATAAATCATTCACACCATGCAGTAATGATTCACCTAAATCAATTCTTAGTCTTCCATGATGAAATCAAAGAAAAAAGGCATATTCAATGTTTCTTGAGTCGTCTTCAATTCTGAATTTACCCAGTTCAATGTTCATTCAGCACAAAGCTGTTCCAACAATCTTTCCTCCTGTTTCTTGGCCTTTAAGACACTCAGTTTTCCCATAAGCTGTATTGCTATGCCCCTCCCTTCCCTCTTTTCAACTCCAAACTCACTTAATGTGCCGTTTACAATGGTTTCCTCAAGTTCCTTTCCACCAACTTTATTTTGGATACCTTCCAGTCTGCCTTCTGCCTTCTTTGCTCACCAATGACCACTCATTCACCTAAAGTACTTTCACCAAAGTCTCCAACCTCTTCCAGTCTATACTCCTTCCTTTCTCCTTAAGTTTTCTGCTGCTTTTTAAGTGATCACCTTTCTCCTTGAGGTTTTACTCTCCTCAGGCATTTTTGACTTTCTTGGTTTGCCTCTGCCTCTGATCATTCCTTTATTGTCTTTCTATAGATTACCCTCTTCTCTCTGACTTTCTATAGGTAGGTATGCCAGTGGGCTCTATCCTTGCCTTCCTCCTCTCTTACACTCTGAGTGATCTCCTGCTGACACTGTTTCAACTACTACCATCTTCATGCCAATGACTTATTGATCAACCTTTCAGCTCTTAATTTGTCTCCCTATGTCCATCCTGCATCTCATCCAATCTCTTACATCTCCCCTTGGATGTCTTGGCATCAGTTTAAATTTGACATGGCCAAAACAGAGTTTTTAATCTTTCCTCTTAAACACTCTCTGCAACTCTACTCAACCCTTTTCCTGACATAGTGAAAGGCTCCTGTAGGAGGTAGGTAGTGGGGAAAGGCTCTGGCAGCAGAGAACTGCTGGGTATGCAACGTCTGTATTCTACATACCATCATAAGTATAGACAGAACCTGAGAGCATAATACCATCACTGACATGTTCATATCACATTTCATGTTCGTAATCCTGGTCGACTATAATTTATTAATCCTATTTATTATGTTAATGCCTAAGGGCTAACCAAGAATAGTTTTGCTAGGCACTGTACAAACACTGAATAGCAGATGGCCCCTGGCCTGAAGAACTTGCAATCTAAACAGATGAGACACCCACCGTGTGGGGGAGGTGTTGTAATGCACCAGAGTGAACAATGCAATGGCAGCAAATGTCATGTTAGTGCCCCTATTACTATTTATTATTATTTATTATTATTATTATTAACATTTTAGTGGGTTTACTTAGGAAGGGGATCTGCTAAATGGAAAGAAAAGGGAAGGAAAGTGGGGCAGAGGAGGAGCGGTTAAGAGAAGCAGGTGTGGAGAGAGGTGAAGAGACTGAGGGAGGGGAAGGGCTGCAGCAAACAGCCAATCATCCCAGGACAGATTAAGTCAAGTCAAAATATACGGAGAGGAAAAAAAGTTTGACATTTATCCAAGACCAAATGAAAAGCAAAAAAGGGAATCCTAAAAGAAGGCTAATGGCTACAGCCACAATACAGGGTGAACCTCTGATATCTTTGCAGGTTCATCGATGAACCTTGAGTTCATCGGGCAAGTTATGGTCTCTATTGCTTCTGTGACCATTGTCACTGCATATTGTCCATCAAAGGAACTCTACCAGAAGATCAGCATAGTATAATGCTGGTTGCCAACCTAAGGGAAAAACAGTCACACTAATCAATAAGATACATCAAAGCTTGCTCTTTCCTCCTCTTTCAATGAAATAATATTTTAAGAGTTGTAGAAATTGAAAAAGATACTGGAGTATTTGCTCTTTTGGATTCCCCCCCCCCTTACTACTATAGCTGCATAAAGAGTACTAAACTGAAATAAACAGTAATTTTTACCTTTCACCAGATTCACCGCATGATCAAAAGAGCAAGCAACTACTGTTCCTCTCTGTGGTTTTTAGTTAGCTGCTTTTACCATGAATAAAAGGCCCCCTCTTTTTCCACCAGTGAAACTGCTCTTTTTACTTTGCAAGAACAAAACATTTGTGTCACACAGTACTGCAAGAAACTGAACATGAAAATGTAAATTCTGTTTGCTTCAATATGTAGTCACAAGCTAAAGGCCAGATTCCAACAGCCTTTCTCAAGATGGGGAGCATGTCATTCTGTAATGGGACTATTTGTTAATAGAGTAAAGGTTTTTTCATCTGACCCTAAGAGTATGACAAAATGTGAACCTGCCACCGTTAATCACAGATCAAGTGTTAATAGAATTACTCTGGAAGGACCAGTCTATAAATCAGTTACTCACATTAGCTAATTTATATTCACAATGACTTTAATGGGACTACTCATGTGAATAACCGCTCACTATTACAAGTGAGGGGTTCTCAAACTGGCCTCATATAAGGATTACTCAATGATCCTAATCCTGAAAGAAGGAACAAGATCCATTTCTAATCTTCACTCACATGAGCAGGAAAACAATAACAATTCACAACATAGGTGAAAATGTCTGTCCTATTGTGTGTTCTCCAATTGCTTTATTTCTAGACTGGAACGGAATGGGATCTCCCCTCCTATGTTATCTTTTTATTTGTATGATCATAGTGGCTCTCCTGTGTTGATGGATTTTAGTTTGTTTCTTACACTGAAAAACCTTTTTGGGGGGATTTGATGGTAGAGAGGAAAAAATGTCTCCTTATTCTTTTTCCTTTTTGGTCATGTTGTGGTCATACTCTCCCTGCTTTGGGGAGCAGGGGAGGGAATTCTGATTTAAGAAACAAATTTTATGATCGTAAAAATTAAGTTTTAGTTGTTAGCAGTTATGCTGCTGCTACTCCTACTCCTACTTTGAATTTGCAGATCTGAAAGGGTTGATACACTCATTTGTGAAGGGAACCTTCCTGCCTCCAAATGAATGGCAATATACTCGGGAATGAGATCATGCTCTTAGAATTTCCCCAGCAACTGAGAATTCAAAGGAGTCACAGATTAAATAGTGTACCACTTGTGATGAAACAGGTCTTAATTAAAGAAACAAAGTTAGGTGCATGCACATAGCAACATTCCCTTAGTTTCCTTATGGAAAAGACATACAATGGAGAAATGCCTAATTTATACCATGTGACTCCATCCATGGCAAAAATGCTCATCCATGCCACTAAGCATGATTTGGTACACCAGTGGTCTGCGTACCAGACTGCAGGGGTGGGTGGGAGTTAATATCTTAATCCATGTAAGGAACTGCCTTGGAAGAACATTGAAGTATGTACAAATACTCATCTTTGAAAAGGCCCATTTAAATCTGATACGTACAAGATAATGATGTATTCTGAACCCATCCTTGAAACAAATATGGTAATTTTGATCTAATTATCTGTTTGTTTAAATGTTTTATCAGTACCATGAATGGGAAGCTGCAACTCCTGAACCTTGCCACTTAAGAGCTAGTATATTACTTACTCTTTCAAGTTTTTCTCTCATGTTGACTATTGCATGCAGGAGCAGGCTCTCAAGACTATTTATATAATTTACACTATGCCCTCCACACCTAAAGATATTGAGCAAGAATTCTATTTATCTTTATTGTGCCATCCCATTGGGATACTGGATAATGTATGAGAAATTATGCCTTTAAAATATACAAGTGTAGCAATACAGTATATGCTGGATATGTCCCTTTTGGCCTGGCATTTGGACACATTCAAATATTCACTACCTAAACTGATAACTTTGCATAACTATCCAGGGACACTTAAAAGAAACAAAGTCCAGACTTTTGATTTATTTCAAATCTCATCCTCCTTAGTTGTCAGTTAATTTCTAATTTAACTGCAAGTGTTTTAGTTATAAAATGTAGTTGAGCATTTTCAAAGATTGATGGGCGCGACTTCCAGCTCATTCCTCTTAATTAATACTGTGAAAAGAATATAATTGTTTCTTTTAAACTATAAAGGATACTTATGATATCAGACTCATTGTGACCTAGTACAAGTCTTTTAAATTTGTGATAGATTGTACATACCCAGGAAGTATTTATTTAAACTCCAGAACTGATGCAATTTTTGATTTAGTGCACTGCTTTAAAATTATGCTTTAATTTGCAAAACCTATAAAAATGGGATTGCTTGAAAGAGTTGTAAATTGGCAATAAGTCAAACAGTAGCATGTTCCAACATATTGCATCAAGTTATGGCAGATCAGTTCAGGAGTAAAGAGCTGGAAAATTAATATCTTAGTAAAATATAATTAAACAAAAAACTTAACTGAAGAAACTCAGACTCTTATAAAAACTACATGTGCCACAATCTTTTCCTAAAAGAAAAGGAGTACTTGTGGCAAGTACTCCTTTTCTTTTGCGAATACAGACTAACACGGCTGCTACTCTGAAATCTCTTCCTATGGGACAACAAAACCTAGTCTAAGAGAAACATTAAAATGGGTCCAGTCTATTTTTAGAACTTCTAGCGTCACTATTTTTATTCAGTATGGGACTAACCCAAAAGCCAAGGAAGTCAATGGAGATCTTTGTTTGACTTCAATGGGCTTTTGAGTAGGCTCTGTGTATATATCCTAACACACTCAACTCATAGCTCCTTATTTATGTTTCTGCTCTTTCATACATAGATTTTAAGGTTAGAAAAGACCATTAGATTATATAATCTGACCTCCTGAATAGCACAGGCCCTTTAAATTTTATCTGGTTACCCCTGTATTGAGCCCAATAACTTGTGTTTGAGTAAAACATATATTCCAGGAAGGCATCAATCTTCATTTGAAGACATCAAGAGATGGAGAAACCATCGCTTCCCATGGTAACTTGTTCCAATAGTTATGTACCCTCACTCATAAAATGTGTCGTATTTATGATGCAAAGCATAGAAATTACTCTGATGCTATTAGAAAAGGTGACCTTCACATATTTAAAAGATTCCTCAAGTTAAGCAATGTGGGAGCAGGACTGGGCCCGAAACACTGAATAGCCAAAAGACCACGCTAAGCAGGAAACATATCACAGTTGCAGGGCTTTCCTATCTCTGGGCATTCTGGGTGCCTCAACTCCACTGATAAATATTGTTCCCTTACCTCTCCTAGGATGGAACCACATGATTCTCCCACTCTTAACCCCTTGGCTACATCATCCTGTGCTCAACTGTGTTTACCTAGCAGGTACGACTGGGCTCAGCATCTGCAGTTCTTGGGTCCCATTTAAAAACTGTGTCCAGTGGTGAATATAGTGACTCCTTAAACCAGGGTATTGGTTACATCTAGGAACAAAATGCAACATAAGAGAAAAAGGATTTTAAAATAATAGCCAGTCTATATGTCTGTCTCTTTTACCTAAAGTCTTGGCACGCTGTGATGGGAGCTTAGGAAGGGCTAATTTTTCTGTATTCCCAGCAGGGTCTGTCTGTCTTCCTGAGCAGCTCACAAACAGTTGCCCCACCTTTGATCTGTTCGTTGCTAGCACTGGCAAAGCAAGCTGCATTGTTTGGTTGGAGCCCAGAAGGTAGAATCTTCACACTGAATAGCTCAATTGTTGCTTCTTGACCAGTCTGACGGGTTTACAAGAAGACAGCTGAGCTTGAGTAATTGTTTTGCTTTCCAGTTTCCCAACATCCCTGTTGCCCTAACCTAGTATAATCATAGAGTAAACATCCCAACATTTAGTTCATTATAGCATACAGTAACTATCCTGATAACCAGGTCACATACAGTATAATTAATTACAGAGCAGCCCCACTTCTACCACCACATGATGGTACCAACTTTTAAAATCAAGACCTGAATTGCATGTGTATTTGTCAAAGTCACCCACAGATGAATAGATTCTAAGGATGTAATCCTGGCTCCACTGAAGTCAATGGGTGTTTTGCCACTGACTTCAATGGGACGCAAATCACCCTAAGACACCCATCCTGCAAACATGTACTCATGAGAGTAACTTTACTATTGGGAGTAGCCCTAATGAATGTAATGCAAAGCTAACCTTTTTTTAATCTTGGCAGAATTGGAGCCTAACTGAGTAGCTTGAAAAATTTGGCTCTATAGATCCTGTGAAGTCTAACCCTGCTCAGATAACAGGCTGTCCCGTTTCCTGACTGTGGTATCCCATCATGAACATGTGATAAAACAGTATTTTTTTTTAAGGGCCACTGAAAACTCCAAAAAATGTACAAAACAATGAATATTCCTCCAAATTTGTAAACATGAAAAGCCAAATGCTGCCTTCCTTAATACTCATGTCTCCATTTACCTTAGTGCGATTGCTTTTTGATAAATGTTGACTAAAAAATTGGGTTTGTTTTGAACACTGAGAAACAAAACAACTTTGAAAAGTCAAAATTCTGGGTGAAGCTTATGTTTTGATCTGCTTTACTGCTGGCATAGCCACTGATGCCAGTAAAAGATATTGCCTAATCCACCTTGTCTCTCTCATATCTGGGGACCAACTCTGCAGCTTCAACACTGCAAAAAATGGATGCCAGGAACAGATATCTGAAAGGAATATATGGAAACAGTCACCAGATTTTTCTGTTCTCTGTGGTGGGGTGTGTGTGTGGGTGTGTGTGTGTGTGTGGGGGAAGAATATGCCACCAGCAGATAAGTAATTTAGAGCTTTGGCTGCTGGAGACGGAAGGGTATCAGTAAAGACACAACTGGCTGGGTAACCAGTGAAAGAGCTTTGTGAATTCCCCCACTCCCTATGAAAATCTTGTTACAACTATATAGCTATCAGGCTTCCATTCAGAAGGTAAAGGATAGGGAAGAATAGACACTTGTCATTCAGAGCCCTTTAAATGTGTGTAAGATCCCAACATTTTTAATTTGGCAGTGAATAACTTCTCAAATATATATTCTTATAATTGGCCGTTTGTATTAGATCTACTCAAGATCTTTCAGATAAACCTCACTTGAAGTTACTAGGACAAGCTGTTTTAGAGAGGATGTGGCAAAAAATTTTTGTTTTGTGGAATCCCATACCTGAAAACCTTGTCTTGATACCTCAAATTGGAGAAAATTTCTGCTACCCACAGACTGCACATGCAAACTTAGAAGTGGATATTATATTTTATTTGGGAAAGGGCACAAAATTAGGGCAATAACTAACAGAAAGCAAGTTTTAGCCTTAACTGTGGAGTAGTTGAACATATCGGCTATGGAAAGAAAAACCCATGGCACAGAGTCAATTGGCTTGGTCTCACGGGGCTCAGGCTGCAGAGCTAATAAAAGCAGTGTAGGGTTCAGAAACCTGATAATGGGGAATGGTCTCAGAGCCTGAGCCCCAGCCCGAACCTGAATGTCTACACTGCTCTTTTTAGTCCAGGAGCCTGAGCCTCAAGTCAGTTGACCCAGGCTTTGAGACTCAATGCTATGAGTCTTTTGCAATGTAGACATATCCTTAGTGTCTAATATACTATTGGTCAGTACCGTACAAGGTCATTTTCACCCACGCAAAGAGTGCAAACTGGGTGTAAAAGCCTACCACATGAGAATGGTAGTGTCTTAGTCTCTTTGCACTCACTCTGAACTGGTGCAAATGACTGCACATGGCACAAAGCAACAGTGAATCAAACCTGTATTTCCCACTCATATGTAAAATAAAGACTATCATTGCAACATCGATCCTGATTCACCTGCACATTACTCCCATTTTATGCCATTTAGCTTAGTTCACTTGTCCTGTTTTTTATGTCAATGGAGTACCGGAATAATGTGGTGGTGAATCAGACCAACTGTTTCCCAAATTATATTAATAACTAGAGCTGGCTAGAAACTTTCTGGCAGAATATTTTTCCCCCTCATTGGACAATGCTAGTTTGTTGAAAAGCAAAACATTTCATAGAAATATGTTGATTTTGACAAAAATTTGTTTAGAAAAATCCAAAGCATAATTGAGCATTGCAAGAAGGAAAAAATGTTCAATTTCAGCCTTTTTGGAACAGAATATTTGATTTTTTCCATTCTGAAATTTTTCATTTTTTAAAAAAATGTACATCATCATATAAAGAAGTCAAAGTTGGGATGAAAGGTTTTAATGTTATTGAAGTGAAATGTTTCAGTCTACCAGAAACAGATCTATATTTTAATTTCACTTCACAGGAAATTTCAAAATATTTTGCTTTCATTCTGTTTTGGAACAGAAAAACTTTAATATTGCAGAATTTCCTCCCAAATAGAAAATCCATTTCCCACCCAGCTCTACATACTTTTTATTTTATTACTTTTGAATAGTAATGTTAAATATAGTAATGTAGAATGACATTTAAAAGTAACATTGTTTAGTTCATCACAAAGATTTCTATTTTATACTATAAAATAAGGCTAGCACAACAATGGTGGACATTATTATATATAATTACTTTTAACTCCCACCTGGTAATCTCATTATATTCCAGACATAATCATTAAGTGTTCAATACTGTACATAGTGTATGGATTGTGTGCATGTATCTGTACCTTAACTAGGTTATACTGTTGGTGAATGAAGTGAGAGATGTTTAACCTCTGGGTTAGGGTTAAAAAAAAAAAAGTGTCTCAAAGTGCTAGTGAATTATCGGAAGTTCCCTTGAACTGCCATTGTTTTGTTATTTCTGAGCCCCCATTGAAGTCTAGTGGTACAACAGTTAGAATGTTACTCAATCCCACAACAGCCAAATGGATCATCTTACTGTTTCCACAGCTGCAGGGTATTAAATGCTGACTGCACCCAATTCTGTGATCATTGTTCTGTGTCTAACTGCACACCCAGTCAAGTGTTAGATCTCCTGCTGGCAAAGGCTTCTCCTTCCTCTAGGCTGTTGGGCTCCGATAAGCACATGTCCTCTTATTCTCCAATTATCTGCCCATCAACCATGAGTGCTTCTTATTGACTATCACTAACCTCCTTTTGGCTTCTCTCTCTTACAGGCACATTCACACACACATGAAAGACAATTTCCTATTTGGGAGCCTAGTGATGCTTTAGTTTTTACTTTAAAGGTTGTTAACCCTGACATCTTCCAAACCTTATCTATAGAAAGAAGTGTCATGTTTAGACACAAACACAAAACTGCCAGTGGGCATTAACCAATAATGGGGCGGAGGTGGGGGTGGAAATAAAACAAATGAGGTGCTTCCAGTCTGATTTAGCACTTGCTTTAGAGTTATTCTCAGTTTGAAATACCTTTCATTTTTTCTTCTTGTGAACTCCCAGAAAGGCTGAAAATCATCCTGGTAATTACAGGAACAAATTCAGGTCTTTTGATACCCAATTAATTTATCACTCAGCAAAGTCTATTCATTCCAGCCATGTCAATATGAAAAGATGACAAGGAATTTTGGTTAGGCTGTATCAAAATTTGACAAATTTGTTCTTTTTCCAGCTGCATGTCAGGACTCACAACCACAAAGAGGGGTCACCAGTATTTGTGTGGGGTGAGGCTTGGGATGGCACTAGCCTGCTCTCAGTCCCTATTCCTGATCCCACTGGAGTGAATTAGTCTGTCAATTGTAACCAGCCTTTTTCTAATGCTAGGTGCATGTCCAATTCCATTGCAATGATTCCCAGAATTCCTCCTTTGACGTACCATAGGGACTAGCACAGGGGAGTCTGAGATGCATCTCAGACATGGCTGGTTGAAAGTGGCAACTCTTGTCAAGTTATAAGCTGAACACCTAACCCTATGGAAATCAGCAGCAAAACTCTGGGATTTCACTCATGTCAAAAAAAAGTTGAGAACGTCTGTCATATTCTGTTTGGCTTGCCTCTTAATTTATCACTTAAATGTCAACTCTGTATTTTGTGTTGTGCCAGATAACAGGCCAGCCTCTCTTCCAAAGACGGAAGGAATTATCAGGACTTATTTTTTTGTTTTCTAAATGTTTGATTTAATTTACTACTTATTGTTATCACGGGAGAACTGAGTCTTGAAGGAGATAGCCTTTGGGGGAAGAGAGGGGAATTGGGCAGGAGGAGAATTACATGTTTAGTGGCTGGCATGGAAAGTAGACAAATGGAGCTTTGAGGCTAGCATTTTCAGTGGTGTGGAGGGGGCTGATATAGTGTCAAGGTGTGGGGTGGGACAGTGGCATAGAACTTTAAAGGTAAAGGCAAAGAGCTTAAATTTGATGTAGGTGATGCAAAATAAAAGAAAAAAGCACTATTAATGTACAATAGAGACAGCAAATGAGATCAGCAACAAGGAGGAAAATAATTTTGTTCGGAAAGGTCTGATGACTTGCTTTGGATAATTATAGTAGTGTTGTGAAGTGATATGTATATATTAATGGCATTGCTGTAATGGGCAATAACATAACGGCTTAGATTCCATGACACATACTACTGCAGCCCATCCTGAGACCTTCTAAGACTACACAAGTTATTTCAACCCCTACTAAGCTGTCTTCATCACCCACTCTATATAAATTAAATGGAAACCAATCCTGCATGTGAACAGTCATAACTAACTAGAAAAATTCTGGCCTCACTGAGGTCAAAGGCAAAACTCCCATTTATTTCAATGGGGCCAGGATTTCACTCATGGTGACTATTTAACCTGAGTAAGGCCTGCAAGAGCAGACACCTGGTAGAGAGAGATTAGCCTTTTTCAGAAATGTGTCATATCTATGTTTTCTGTAGGGCTTGTAATATTCAATTGAATTGTTATTTGTGGGATGACACAGTTGTGGTATTTTTAACTTTGGATTTCTAAGATTTGGAGGCATAATTAGTTATGGGGGAAACTAAAAGACTTTCAGAGTCTAATTTTATAAGTTACATTATACAAGGCTCTTTTGATTTGAATAGTGGCTGAGCTACTATGATGATGAGAGCCATTTAAATACATATCAACATAGTTAAATGTTGTAAGCCTGATCCTGCAGTCCTGGTGAAGAAACACAGATCACATTGACTTCAGTTGCATGTTTGCCTACATAAAGAGTGCAGGACTTGTAGCTGGATTTGAAAAAGGTCTGGATAATCTTAGGTTCAATAATACACTTGAAGAATGCATATGTTTGTGAGACTCAGGTAACCATCCCACAAGTTCCAGGGCATAAACTGAGTACAACAGGACTCAGGAAGGAATTCCCTGACTCCATTGCTCAACTGGTGAGATTCATTGTCTCTTTTTCTGCCTCTCAACATCAGTTACCGGCCAGTGCTCGAGCCAGCATAACAGAGTGAATGGACCAATAATCTGCTCAGATGTGATGAATTTTATGATCCATCATCCTCAAATTCATCAGTATGTCCTGAATGACTGAGGACTTCATTAGTCACTTGACAATTCAGGGCCATCAGACTTTCCTAAGATGATGTTTAAAATATCATGTATAATCCTGAATACATAATAAGAATTGATGACCCCATATCCTGCAATGTTCCACATGAGCAGACCCCCTGCATCAATATGGAGCCCCAGTGAAGCGAATAGAGTGCTCTGTGGGTGCAAGATGAGTGCCAGTGTTTGCAGGGACTTGGAACCAGATTATCGAAGATATTTAGGCACCTAAAGATGCAGGCAGGCATTGTTATCGGGCGACTGGTCCCTTTAAGGGGAATCAGGGTCCAGCTTGCCCAGGACTGTCTTCTGAAGGCCCACCCAGGGTTAATTAACTGCCCAGGTGTCCATTTAATAATTAATTGTCAAAGAAGCCCCTGGATCTAATAAAAAGGTTACTTTAACTTTCAGAAAGGCACTCCCAAAAATACAAGAGGGTCTTGAGGAGAGGTTTCCCAAGGGAGCTAATCAGGAGAGCTTACTGGAGTAGAGAGCTTTGAAGGTGAATTCCTAGAGCAGAGAGCCTACAGGATGGTGCTCCTGGAGACCAGGAACTCTCCGGAGAGTCTGCCAAAGCATGCAGCCTAGGGAGTGCTCGCAGGGATAGTAGATTTTTAAAGGGGGAGCGCCAGAAGGCAGGCAGCCAGTAAGGCTTGATCTCAGAGAAAATGAATCTCCCAAACTGGCAGGAAGCCCAATTTGCCCAGGAAGCTACTCCCAGGGAAGATTTCAGAGTAGCAGCCGCGTTAGTCTGAATCCGCAAAAAGAACAGGACTACTTGTGGCACCTTAGAGACTAACAAATTTATTAGAGCATAAGCTTTTGTGAGCTACAGCCCACTTCATCGGATGCATAGAATGGAACATATAGTAAGAAGAAATATATATACATAAGGATAAATTGGAAGTTGCCATACAAACTGTGAGAGGCTAATTAGTTAAGATGAGCTATTATCAGCTGGAGAAAAACTTTTGTAGTGATAATCAAGATGGCCCATTTAGACAGTTGACAAGAAGGTGTGGGGATACTTAACTTAGGGAAATAGATTCAATATGTGTAATGACCCAGCCACTCCCAGTCTCTATTCAAACCCAAGTTATTGGTATCTAGTTTGCATATTAATTCAAGCTTAGCAATTTCTCGTTTGGAGTCTGTTTTTGAAGCTTTTCTGTTGCAAAGTTGCCACCCTTAAATCTTTTACTGAGTGGCCAGAGAGGTTGAAGTGTTCTCTTACTGGTTTTTGAATGTTATGATTCCTGATACCAGATTTGTGTCCATTTATTCTTTTACATAGAGACTGTTCGGTTTGGCCAATGTACATGGATAAGGGGCATTGCTGGCACATGATGCTATATATCACATTGGTAGATGTGAGGGTAGTCCCCGATGGCGTGGCTAATGTGATTAGGTCCTATGATAGTGTCACTTGAATAAATATGTGGACGGAGTTGGCATCGGGCTTTGTTGCAAGGATAGGTTCCTGGGTTAGTGTTTTTTGTTGTGTGGTTGCTGGAAAGTATTTGAAGAATGTGCTATTGGAGGGAAGGGGCTCACAGACCAAGGAGCAGTCCCAGAGGGGAAGTGGGAGTAGGTGCCTAAATACTTTGGAAGATATAGGCCTTAGTAACTTCAGCCAGTTCTTCCTGAAAGGGAAAATATTTTTATAATCTAATTTCCCAAGATATTAGAATATTTTCCCTTTCAGGAAGATCTGCCAATTCCCCTGCATATTTTGGTCACTCTCAGACTGCTATTCTGCATCTTTTTTTTTTTTTTTCAGCTAGAAGCTCTATTTTTAAACCTGTCAAAACTTCTGAGAAGGAGTGAAACTCCCATTGCTTTGCTGTTATATGCTGAACTCACTACAAGGTTTAAAACAGAGAATAAAAATCCTGAACATGACTTCCTTTTTAATGTCCATTTTATTATACATTCGGGCATCTCATGAAAACTAAATTATAACAAAGAGTAGTCTTCCACTAAAAAAAAAAATCCTCTTTAACCTTTAATCAACTGATAAACTGTTTCCCAACATATCACTGCTTCATCATTTCCTTGATGAGACATGGAAAGTGCAATGCTTCGAAAATTATGTCTCGGGTTAAGCAATGCTCTTTAGTTCTTATTTGTATGTATAAGAGTACTTTGAGTTCATTGGTGCTTTATCAGTGTGATGACTTTCAGTGGGCCACATTCCATTCCCAGTTACAGTGGTATCTGAAGAAACTGAAGAAAATCTATTAACATCACTGGTGAAAAGGCAATACTAAGCTTAAACAAATGCATAGGCATTAATAGAGATCGACTCTAATCGGTTCTATAGACATTTTATAAAATTAAGTATAAATTTTTAAAACCTATAGAATTTAGTTGTGATAACCCATAGGAAGTATATTTGGACTTGTATCCTTGATACTGAATTCTGTAAGACAGTTTATTAAAATATATTGATATTATAAAAAGTTCAAAACCCTAAAAGAAGGATATCATTCTCTAATTAAATTCTATAGAACTTTTCCATAAGGGTTAATCATGGAAGTAGTCCCTCTGTAGGTAGTTCATGACAATAACTAGTTATGTGAGTCAGGGCTATAGGATCAAATGCTTATTCAGGATTTATAGTAGTGTAACTAAGAACTTAGCCCATTAATATCTTGAAATTGGGAAAAGCCTGACACCATTTCATCTGAAAATTAGGTCAGTGTACTTTTCTACCATATAATTATGAGCAGAGATTAGGAATTATTCCATACCCTTTGCAGAAGCAACATTTGCATACTGCATTGTTCATAATCTTAACCCTACTACAAACCCTGTTCTAAATTCCCATGTATAGAGATTAGATTTAAAAAAAAACCTGACTGAATTTGTTGTGGGATTTTTCAAATTAGCATTCTCTAACAACTTTTGTTTCACCTGTCTTCTCACAGCTCTCCGGTGGGGGGAAAGAAAATGAGTGTGGCCTTTACCATGCTTATGAAGTCATTATCCTGTTAGGAATGACACTCAGAACAGAGATGATCAAATTCCAAAATATAGCTACAGGGAAGACTGGCTGGAAATGTACACCTCAGCCACTGTCATTTTTGCTAGAGTTAGAACTTGAATATAATTTGTCTTATAGAGCAGCAGGAGGAAATATTTTCTGGCACTGCAGCCTGGCCCTGCTGATTTGGGAACTGATCCTGAAAATTCTTATTCATGTAAATTGTTCATGTGAATTAGGACAATCTGAAAACAATGAACTACCTATAGAAGTAAGGAAAAGGTATGTGCACTACAGTTTGCAGAATTAGGACCCTGGGAAAGCAAGCGGAAACTAGGGACTCAGAATCAGATTCTGTGTAGAAGTTTGTCAAGGCTGATTCTCCACTCTGGTACTTTGAATGCAGAAGGTGCAGGCCCGCAAGGACTCTACACATTAATACTGGCCACTCCAAACTTGTATTAAACTTTCAAGGTTACAGTTTCTCTGACTTTGGATTGGTAGATGCTGCCACCACCCAAGTTCAAAACCCCTTTGAGAGCCCAAGAAGGCACACTTTGGAATTCCTTTCTGTGGGGTAACCTCAAGCCCTCTGGGGAAGAGCTGAGAAGAAAAACAAAGGAAATCAGCTGTTGCCACCAGCTAATTAAAGAATGTGCACAAACCTCTTAGGACACAAATCCAATTTTGTTTTTAAAAAAAAGGTAAATTTTATTTAAAAAAATGGTTTCAGAGTAGCAGCTGTGTTAATCTGTATCCACAAAAAGAACAGAAGTACTTGTGGCACCTTAGAGACTAACAAATTGATTTGAGCATAAGCTTTCATGGGCTACAGCCAATGAAGTGGGCTGTAGCCCATGAAAGCTTATGCTCAGATATATTTGTTAGTCTCTAAGGTGTCAAAAGGAAGAAAATACATCTGGGAATTTAGGCTACTGCTAGATTTCAAAAGATCAAATAGAAGGATTAATCATGAAGAATAGTTTCTTGAGGTCCATCTTAAATGTTACAAGCAAAACAAAAGCACCTGGGGTTAGCACAGAGGAGTCCACAAACCATAAACAAAAGGAGATAAACCTGATTGCGTCTTCCTAGACATTTCCTGATCTACTTACATATCTGGGGTTTCAAATGAGTAGTTTCTAGGTATGATACCGATTTTTTTCATACCTGCCCCAAGCTTCTTACAGCATAGTTGCAGCCCTGTCTGCCTCTCTCCGAGAACAACAACAAACAGATAACAGGAGAGTCTTGTTTCAATTTTAAAAAGTTCTAGCCTTCCCATTGGCTCTTTTGGCCAGGTGCCCACTCAATTCCTTTTACCTATGCATAGCAGTGACTTTTAACCCTTTACAGGTAAAGCAAGTAGAGAACAGCTACTAAGAGATTTTATAGCTAGCTGGCTGGGTTCAAAAAAGGGAGCTCCCCACCCCTTCATTTATCACATGCCTTCCCCCCCCCAATCACAAAGGGTGCTGGCCAGCCTGGTTGAGGTCAGGTTCACACCAGCTGGAATTTCTTCCTGTAGGTTTAGGACGACAGAGTTAATAAGATACATGCACCTCTAATTTTACTAATAATTACATGAACTAAACAGTATTTTTCACATTTTAAGGACTACAATAACTTAGAATACAGGGACATTTTTACCTAGTTGATTCTGGGAAACCTTCCTGGGAGAGTGCATCAGCCACTTTGTTAGAGGCTCCTGAAAAGTGTTGTATCTCAAAATCAGTCTTGAAGAGCTAAACTCCACCCAAAGAAGTTTTTTTTGTTAGTCTCTTTGACTGTGTGAAGCAAGTAGAAAACCACTACTAAGAGGGATTTTATAGCTACTGGCTGGCTGGGTTCAGAAAAGGGAGCTAACCGTCCCCCCTCCCCATTCATTTATCACAAAGTTCATTAAGCTTCCAGGGAAACTCAAGTCCTAAACTCCAAAACAATCTACTTTCATTTGCATGGGTTGATCCTAGGGCCTTACTCAAATCATGGACTTCACTTTACTCCCATTCTCTCACACAAGCAAAGGCTGAAATATTAGGCCCCTAACAGTAGGTCTTCACAGCTATGTAAACCCAGGGTTCAAGCTCAGGCCTAACCCCCATTCTATCTACACACAAATTACGCTAATCAAGGGTCACAGGACCCCATGGGGTTGAAGGTCTGAACCTAAGTCAAGTTGGGACCCAGGGTTCAAGTCCTATTGCTTTGCAGTATAAACGCAGCCCCACTGGACTCAGGCTCTGGGAGTCTGCCAAAAATACCCAACAATCCCATGGGCCACCTTTTTTGTCCTCTGGATAGTCAAGTTTGGGGGACAGTCAAGTTTTCCCACACTTCATCATGAACAAAGGACTAGAGTGGCCACATTTTGGTAGGGTGCTAGGAAGTCTGGGATATGCATGGTTGGACTTCGGCCTGCATAATACAGTATAGACCCTGGCTGGGGTTTCAAGTGAGTGTAGATGCTAAAGCCTTTTGTTAACAAACCCAGGGTCTGCTAACTCAAGTTCTACTAACCCTGGGCTTACACTGCAGTGTGGATATACCCTAAGACGTTAATGATCTGCAAAGAGAAAGTTCGCTCTTCATAATGCCATGCTAATTATACAACACATAAAATGTCCTCTTAGAATGGCTGAATGACTTTCTTTTTCTTTTTTCCCCCATTGAATTTCAGAGTCTGTGGATGTGCACATAAAGTTTACTTGTTTTAAATGTGAAGGGCTGGGAAACAACTACAAAATGAAACTAGTAGTTTAGAAAAGAACATTTCTGGTTATTACAGTAATGGATAGAGGGTTCAGTCAGAATCAGGCCCCTGTTGTCATGTGTGCTGTACAAGCATAAACTAAAAAGAAGTCCCTGCATCAGAAAACTTACATTCTGCATAGGGACAACAAGTGACAGGGAAGCTTAGAGAACAATGGAGTGGGTGGGGCGCGGAAGACAAAATTGCATATTTTGAAATCAGTTCTTATATACACTAAGGTCCGTTTACATCAGTCTAGCTATCTAGAAGGCTTTAATGTGGGTGTAAATGTAATCTGCTCCCACTTTTTGCTGTTAAAATGGTGCCTTAGTTTAACTGCGAATCTGGTCCAGGATCTTATGGCTTGTCTACATAGCACTGGCAAAGCGCATCAGAGGGGTGAGAGAGTAAAGTGCTCTAATGTGCTGTGCTCTAACTGCCTTGCGTAGACCCTGCTGGCACGCTCCAAAAGATACTTGGTTCAAATTAATGTAGTCGACTATGTCAACACGAACCAGGTACCTTTTAGAGCATGCCAGTAGAATCTAAACAAGGTGGTTAGAGCCCAGCACTTTACAAGTCACACCTCTCTGGTGCATTTCACCAGTGCCATATAGACTAGCCCTAAGCGTATCATCTAGAGGCTTCATGGTTTTTGTTTTAACACAAGATCAATGAACAAGAGCCATTAATTATGCAAACAGTCCCACTGAAATCAATGGGTTTGCTTATGTGATTAACGACTACTTGTGTTAGGTTTGGTCTGAGTGCTTATAGTAAAGTACTAATACACCTAGGTTCTGATGTATCTAAAATATTCAAGCATGTCACTTTTAAATGAAAATAAATTAAAAATAGGACTGGTACACAGTGTTTTGCATTTTCCTAGTATTGCATGACACAATTAATTGTACTATGTGCAATATTCTCCCTAATACAGGCTTTTTAATGAAAAGACTTGCTGTCATTTACTCTGCTGATGAAAAGCACCTACCCATACATGCAGTGGCTGTGCAAACAAAACATGTCTTACATTTAAATGTACATATAAACCTCAAATGTGAAACACTTGTTCTTTTTTTGGCACTTCAAAATGCATTGTGAATATCATTTATGGGATATCTGTATAGGAAAAACACAGCATTACTGCACAGTTAGTACCTACTGTATGCATGTTACTAGATTTGTGTGGTAAGGGACGAGCCTGAATTTCAAACAGAATTTTGCACCTATCTCTACTAGGAATGGCCAAGCTATTTACAGTCATTCAGGAGCATCCCTGGCAGATAATCCAGTCCTGTCACTCCAGAGTGGTGTGTTATATTTCAGATCACAAGAAGACACAGGAGGGGAAAAAAATACCATTCCTTCTCCAGTCAGCTACAAAGTTCCCCTTTTCTGTACAATCTGATATATTTACATTTTGTGGGTTAACATCTTTTAGACTTTTTTTAAAAAAAGTCTAGCAATGTGTCTTTGTGCTTGGGCTTGTACTGTTTCAGCTTGCTGCATGGATATAGGTAAAAGACAGTTAAAGAACACGTCTTAGTCATATTAGTACTGCCTAATATTATACCTGATTAGCTGAAGAAAACGTTACAATGCTGATGGCAATTCTGATAGATGTATGTTTTTAAGGATGTATCTCGTTCTTTTCTTTAAACTGCAACATGTATCAAGAAGAAGAATTCAATTCCCTGCGGTAGTGTTGAGTAAAGGAGTATATATGTTGTGTTATTGATCTCACCTCCAGTGAGCAGTGAATTTGTTTTAAGCCAAGTACTTGCCATCTTATTTATGTAATCTGCAGACATATACATAAACAAAGCAACTTTCCTGTCAAGTTTACCTAACCTAGGATGCAAAAACCTGTCACATCAGTTCATTAAGTTCAGATCCGTCTGGTGGTACTGAGATGTGAATTTGCAATCAGTGAATACAGAGGGAGGAACATGACATACTAGCGCTTTGAGTCAATGAACCACTTTTTTTATTTCCTTAAATGTAAAGACTGAATAACTTATTTCATTAAATATTGCAGAAGGCTTTGAATCTCTATTTGCATATTCTATCTGCACATACGTATTAACTTTTGATGTACCATTTTAGCCAATTTTTACAGAGCTACAGATACAGATTTTCATTTGAGCTGCAGCAAGTTGTTTCCTGAGATTTGAACTCTGGAGGAGAACTCTAGAGTTACTTTAAAAAATGTTAAATTATTGTTGGGATAGTGGATTTCTTGATTCAGAAAGGGAAGGAGAGGGGAAGAATATATCTTTGAGGTCATGACCTCCTCTGGTTAGCTTACTGAGCCAATAAAAAAAAAAAGGGAAAGTTCCCAGCAGCCTATAGTCAGGCAAAAGTAAAGGTGTGTGTGTGTGTGTGGGGGGGGTAACAGAAACATTTTTTATGTTTTGCTTTGATCTGGTTGCACTTTAATATGAAAAGTTACTTTTTTAAAATCGGACAAAATGGCACAGAACGTTGATGGAATTTTACAATTTTCCCTTTCATATTGAAAACCCTACGTTCTTCACTGGCTGTGATGGTGACATTTTATTCTTGGCCACATTCATACATCCTCATTACAATCTCTTAATCCAGGTCTAGTCTCAGGGAAAACTTCCACTTGTGTCAATGGGTGTTTTGATGAAGTAAGGACTGTGGCCTCAGTTTTCACATGTGAATATTCCCATATTGATAATTGTGCTCAGCTTCAGTGGAAAACCCTGAGCACAGAGCGCAGTGGAAAATGTCTGTGTGGTAAATAAAGGCAATGTGGGATAAGGATAGGGTGACCAGATGTCCTGATTTTATAGGGACAGTCCTGATATTGGGGACTTTTTCTTATATAGGCACCTATTACCCCCTACCCCTGGTCCCAATTTTTTACACTTGCTATCTGGTCACGCTAGACAAGAACATGAGGGAACTGAGGCTGTAGATCAAATCAAGTGTAGCACTGTATACCAAAGATAGAAGGACAGAAAGTGAAGCATAAATCGAGAATACCAAAAGAAAGTTCCTACAGAGATCTAATGCCACAGCTGCTACTCCTGCTGTTGAAGAGTAAGCGCTAGACATCTAACAGTGTAGCCCATAGGGCTAGACTGTTTGCTTATATATATTTTCTTATCAGTTTCATTGTTTTTTATTATAATAGATTTATAGATTTGCACTAGAGTATTTTGGCCATAATGCAAGGAACCTACAGGCCACATCCTCTATGTTAAGCCAGAACAAGTTAACATACATATGTTCAGGACCTTTAACCTAAATACGTGATGATGCGCTAAAGCATACAGTTAGCATATATATGTTTGTGACCTTTAGCATAGATAAGTGAGGATGAGTTAAAGCAAGTTAGACCTTTGACATAGATAGATAGATAGCTACCTAAGTTCATGCCCTCTTTAAACTCAACAAGTATACCACAAAGACCATAGAAATAACCAGTTAGGTCAGAAATAACAGATGTGAGAATGAGCTAATAATGCATATGAACATGCCAGCTTATAGAGTAAGCCCGCCCTGATATTTTGTGGGTGAGGAAATTAAGTTTGGACAGGGAAAGTGGGCACATAGTGCTCAGGCTCTATAAGAGGGGCAACCCGCCATGTTAGTGGTGGTTTAATTTTAGTCAGGCTTTAAATTAATTTCTATAGTCTTTCAGCTCTCTGGCTTCTCCTAAGGTCTTCACCTCCCACTCAAGAATTGAGGATCCTGGACCATCGGACTTTTGGCATGCCAGAGGCGAGGCTGGTCCTTTGTCTCTTACCACCAGATTATCAAGGAAGGGTCTGAATGTTAATCTAGGTGGTTTTATAATATATAATACCTTGTAGTGGTCCCTCATTCTCCAGTCCGGAGGGGAGGCTACTCTGCCTTGTTGTCAGGGGCAGTAGTCTTCGGGCTCAGGCCACAACGGCGGGCCCAAGCTGTATGCAATCTGTGATTTTGGGCCTGTCTAACAGAGGCAAACACACCACAGTAGTCTGGGGCTCCTGTCCCTCCCCGTGTACCCGATGTAGTCTTTAGCCCGCAGCCTCGCAGCTGGGGCTGACACCAATTAACAGTTTGGGCTCTAGCCCTCGGAGCGGGGCCGGGCAGACAGCAGGCTGTAGCCTAAGCCTCCGGACCTAAGGCAGCCAGCAAACACACAGTCAATAGCTCTAGTCCTTTGGGGGCAGGCCAGAGCAGGAAGCAGGCTTTAGCCTAAGCTTGGGGCTCAGGCAGCCAGCAATCACACACAGTCTCAGGGTTCAGGTAGGGGTGAGCGCCCATACAATTTAGGGGGCTCCAAAGAGGGTTGAACACCCAGCAGGCAGTCTAGGGTGCTCACACAGCACAGGGCTCCTGGCCTAAGGTGGGGGGTCAGCCGTCCCAGGGTTGGGGTGGCAGGGGGACCTGGGCCTACCCTACTCCACCGCATCCCAGCCCAGGGCCCTAACAGTGGCAGAGTGGTCTTCCACTGGGTTGGCAGGGATCCAGCCACAACATGCCAACCTAGAAGCGGTCAGCCCTCTAGCCGGCCAGTTTTCGGCTGCCCTTGGGCTACTTCCTACATCCCTGGGGTTTGGTACCTCAGACCTCCACAGGTCCTTGGGCTCCTCGGGGTATACAGCCAATGGTAGTCCCAGCAACTCCTTGTCTGGGTACATCTCCTCTGGGGGCAGGGCACGGCAGAGCACAGGTTCCACTCCTGGGTGCTGCAGCAGGACAGAGGCATCAGTCTCCTCCGCTGGCTCCCACCCAACTGAGCTGCAGAGCCCTCCCTTTATACTTCCGGCTCCGCCCACCAAGGGGAGTGTAGTGGTCCCTTGTTCTCCAGTCCGGAAAGAGGCCACTCTGCTTTGCCACACACCACATATACTTCTAGGACAATGTTATTTCATTTGCAATTTTCATTGATTACTTTTCCATTTTATTATTATTATATTTATTTCAATAAAAGTCTTTAAGGCTGTATTTTGTTTTAAGTGTGAGTATCCTTGTCATACATCCTGAGGGTCCTTACAAAACTCTGTGTAGCCTGATTCTGGGACAAGAACCTCATTACCTTCTGATCAGATCAATTGGTGAGCCATATTATATGAACAATAATATTTAATCCCCTAAAATCAGGCAACAGCCGGAGCAGTCTGCTCTGATTCTGATGGGAGAATTAAAGGCTCAGTGGATTGCTCATCTGTACTAAAGCTTATGTCCAGAAAGCTGATTACCTTTAGAACTCTGAAAGTCCTTCCTTTCACTAAATGGGTAAACTTGTTTTCATTGTAAAAGCCCCAATCCAACTTCACTGAAGTCAATGAGAGTCTTTCCATTGACTTTAATAGGAAGTGGATCAGACTGAGAGAGCTCGCCTGATAGGTGATACATATGCAATTTTTGTATATACAGGCTACAAGAGTGAGGTTATAATGTCCTGAAACTAGAAACAAATTAGAATCACAAACTTTTCCAGGAGGAAAAATAAATCTAATAATTTTAAAAGGTTTGGACTATTAAACTGGATTTGTACCCAGTGTAATTAAACATTACAGTCATTC
Organism: Natator depressus; assembly: GCF_965152275.1. Lineage (NCBI taxonomy): Eukaryota > Metazoa > Chordata > Testudines > Cheloniidae > Natator > Natator depressus. The sequence goes on from NC_134236.1 coordinate 72,692,926, forward strand.
AGTCATTGTGCCTTGGATGTGGGATTAATTTTTTTTAAAAGTGGGAAACAAAAAAAGATTATACAGGCTTTAGAGGGAATCACTTGAAAACATAACAGATCTAAGGTTCTTTCATCTTCATCCCAGCAAATCTCTGGCCTGGACAGGACTGAGATGTGTCAAAGCTCCTCCTGCTTGTAAAACAGTCCTAATCTTCTGAGCATGACACGAAAAGACAGTCAAAGCCCAGTTCTCACTTTAACTCTAGTGCTGTTGAATTCTGTTGAAATAAATTAAGCTGATTAGATTTAAGGCTGATTCTTTACGTCTGTGTGGACTGGCTCCTGGGGACGCAGATTATAAACTGGGCACAACTAATCCACAATATACTTTTATTCTTTGCTGTAGTATTTAGTTGAGCAATACACATTTTATTTTGCTAAATTGGTAAGGTGCATAGATACTAAGCTGCACAAAAAATTTTAAAAAAACCAATTCATCCCATAATTCATTTTAAAAATATTGTGAAATGTATTGACTATTTACTATGGCACTGTGATGCATGGGAAGAATCCCAGTTTCTGCGTGAAGCCCCATTGCTTTGTATGGGAATAGGGATCTATCCCCACTGATGACCTGTGGGATCACCGTACAAACAGCACTGAGGATGCGGACACATCATTTTGCTCTTCAGTGCCTTCTCTTTTGCGTGCATGTGGTCTTGTTCTTAAAGCATTACAGAAAACTGTTTGTGAAAGGTTGAAGAAAGCTAATTGTTTGAGTTGTCATTATTTCCCCAGCCAGGTTGCTGACAGATCTTGTGGCCTTTCAGGCTTCTGTAAAGCAGATCTTCCTATGTAAGAGTGAGGGGGAGAGGAAATTTAATTCTCCAAAATGTCTTTTCAGACCATTTCCCTTCCCCACCGCCACCCCCACACACCTCTCCATAAGCAGAGGGCTGCTTACCCCAGCAGTGGATACACATGGAATGTCATCCCTAGATCCACAGAGGCAGGAGCTGTCCTGCATGGCTGGTTGGTTACCTCTCTGTGTAGTTCTGCTGGACTCCCCTCCCCGTGACAACTTTTCTCCGGGAAAAGGTGTGTTATTGACCAGGTCCTACTGTGTCTCTTCAGCAGCTGCTACGGAGGGAAATCTGCAGGAGGTAGTGTGGTTTCTGCAGAAATCTCTGGCCTGGATAGGGCACAGGAATATGGAGAGTTAGTCCCTGTCTACACTGACAAGTTTCTGCACAATGAAGCAGCTTTCTGCCCCGTAACTCCTGAGGTGTACACACTCCCAAGCCAGTTAGTGCGCAGAAACGGGGCAGTTGCAGAGCTGTAAAAAACCACCCCAACGAGAGGTGTACAGCTTCCTGCGCTGGGGCTACAATGCTGTGATGCCAGTGTAAATACCCTGGTCGATTACAGCACTGGAACTGGCCTCCGGGAGGTGTCCCACAATGCCTGTTCTCACCTCTCTGGTCATCGGTTTGAACTCTACTGCCCTGCCTTCAGGTGACCAACAGTCATCCCCACCCCTACATTCCTTTGGAAATTTGAAAGTCCCCTTCCTGTTTGCTCAGTAATGCATGCAGTGGTTTCAGTACATCTTTCCAGGTGGCCATGCCTGCTCCACTCACCAGGCGATTCCCCGCTTGGAGCAATGCCTAGCTGCTGGACCTCATCAGCATTTGAGGAGAGGAGGCTGTGCAGTCCCATCTGCGCTCCAGATGTAGGAATTATGATACCTATGGACAGATTTCACAATGCATGACAGAAAGGGTCCATGACTGGGACACATTGCAGTGCAGGGTCAAAGTGAAGGAGCTGCAGAACGCCTACCACAAGGCTTGGGAGGGAAACCACTGCTCTGGTGTTGCGCCCACGAGCTGCCAGTCCTACAAAGAGCTGGATGTGATACTTGGTGGCGACCCCACCTCCTTTGCGAAGGCCCCTGTGGATACTTCGGTGGCTTGTGTGCCAGTCGAGAGTGCACCGAGTCAGGAGGAGGAAATCTTGGACGAGGATGTGGAGGGGGAGCCAGAGGGAGAGGATGACTCGGAGGTCAGAGATGCATGCAGCCAGGAGCTCTTCTCTACCCCAGAGGAGGCTAGCCAGTCACCGCTATTGGAGGTTGGCAAAGCACAAACAGGAGAGGAGGCCCCTGGTAAGTGGCTTCGATTTTGGGAATCACTGAAATGAGTTGTTGAGGGCAGGCAGGTTGCAGAAAGTAGGCTTGTGTCTGTATGATGCGCGTACCACCACATGCCTAGTCTGAGCAGCGGAACAGGTTGTTGATTGACTCCCCCACTTCACAGGAATCTGCCTCAGAGATCTCCACGGAACTCTCATGGAGATACTGGGCAATCTGCTGCCGCAGGTTCCTCAGCAGAGCTACTTTGTTTCCTGCCCCATTAAGGGTAACTTTCCCTTGCTACTCTGCTGTCACTGGGGGGGGACCATTGCTGCGCACAGGCAAGCCGCATAAGGGCAGAAGCCGCAGTCTTGGAGAAGACCCTCCCTTGATTCCCTGCTCACCCTCAGCAGTGAGATATCTTCCATAATGAACACAGCCTGTGGAAAATGTGGGGACAGTAATGGTTATAAGCCCTCCCTACAGTGCTGGCTCTCCCCAAGAGCCACGTGCCCAGTGTACAGAATGGTCCTGGAACACTGATTTCCCCTGCCCCTGCAGTTACTCACTATTTGGGGGGTCTTGTGGCTCATGTATTCTTGCCTGGGGTCAGCCAGTTAGTGACGCGTATGTGAATACTGGCTGTTTTTAAAATCACTGAATCAGTGGTTTGTGTGTTGCAAACAATACTGCATCTGTAAAATGTTGCATTTTGGCTTCACAGATATGACCTTGGGAGCCCAGCCACCCTTTCTGTTATTGCCAGCTGAATGGCTGCGCAGAATTAGAAAGCAGCCACAAAGAACTAAAGAGGACTTTCTGCATGATGTCATGATGCACTCCGCAGTCAAAAAAAAAAAAAAAAGAATTGAAGGAGTGGTGGGACAGTGAGAAGAGGGACTGAAAGGAGAACCTGGCATGCCAGAATGACGCCACGGAGTGGCTCTTAAACGTTATGGAGAGTCAAGCGGACACACTCCAGGCGATATTAGCACTGCAAACCAAGTAGCTCTGCGCCTGCCCTCCCCTGCAGCTGCTGTCACAAAACTCTTTCCCATGCGCCCACCAGACACTGCCAACACACTCTTATCAACCTCCTGGCTCCAATCTGTACCCACTGCATTCCACTCCTGCCTATCACAGTCCAGCACTGCAGACTCCCAGTACCCACTGCACTCAACACCCGTCCCCCTACAGTTTAGCCCTGCTGAAGTACAGTACCTGCTGCACTGTACTCCAAAGGACAAGGTTGCATATGATACCCAGACATACACAAATCTTTAACCATCCTGGGACCCCACCTCCTCCTGGGACCCTCCCTTCTCCCACCCCCCACAGTGCTGATGTGTTTTTTGTTTCTCTCTCTCCTCTGGTTGTTGTTTTTTAATAAACCTTCACAGTGCATCGTCTGCACCAATCACAATCACCTCCTAGCATTACAAGCACTGCACTCCCAAGCATAGCAAAAAATATTAGTGGCTTTCAGCTTCAGATTGCTGCCTCAAGGCATCCCTGATCCTTATGGTCCCACGCTGCGCCCCTTTAATAGCCCTGGTCTCTGGCTGATCAAATTCAGCCTCCAGGCGCTGAGCCCAGCCCTGAGTGAAGCTTTCACCCTTCCCTTCACAAATATTATGGAGCGTACAGCATGCAGCTATAAGCATAGAAATATTGTCATTGGCCAGTCCAGCCTCCCATATAGGCAGCACCAGCAGGCTTTTAAATGGCCAAAAGCACACTCAACAGTCATTTTGCACTTGCTCAGCCTGTTGTTGAACCGCTCCTTGCTGCTGTCAAGTTGCCCCATGTATGGCTTCATAAGCCATGGCATTAAGGGGTAGGCAGGGTCTCCCAGGATCACAATGGGCATTTCAACTTCCCCTACGGTGATCTTCTAATCCGGGAAGAAAGTCCTTGCTTGCAGCTTCCTGAACAGGACAGTGTTCTGAAAGATGTGTGTGTCATGCACCTTTCTGGACCAGCCCACAGTGATCCACAAGTGCCTGGAGAACTATAGAGATATATGCCTTCTGATTAATGTACTCGGTGGCTAGGTGGTCTGGTGCCAGAATTGGAATATGCATGCCATCTATTACCCCTCTGCAGTTAGGGAAGCTGTAGAGAGGCTAGCCAGGGCTTGTCCCTCTCCGGGGTGGCAGGGAACCACACCGCCTCATTCCCTTTGGGAATAGCTCTTGTGGGGAATTAGTCCGGCCACGGGAGTCTTCCTCTATGGCCTTAGGGAAGGTACAAATAAACACAGTGAGCCCAGGCCCTGGGTCAGGAGGGTCACTGGTGAGTCAGGAGCTCAGGCCCTCGGGCAGGGGCTAAGCAATAACAGTATGATAACAAACCGAGACCCTAGGTCAGGACGGGGCAATGGTGAGTCAGGCACTCAGGCCTTCAGGCAGGGGCTGAGCAACAACAGTATAGAAACAGTAGGCCCAAGTTGCCTGGGAGAGGGGGAGACTGCCAACCGTGAGTTGGGTGACAGGGTGGGCACAGGCCCTCCCACTTCACTGCATCCCAGCCCGGGGCCCTAGCAGCGGCAGACGACCCACTGCTGAGTCAGTGGGGATCCTGGCCACAACACACTGACATGGGTTCTGGCAGTGCTGCAGCCAGAATAGGGTCGGCTGCCCCCAGGCTACTTCCGGACTCCCCCTCTTGTGATACCTGGGTCAGGGTGGTGTTCTCAGCGGGATCCAGCACCATGGGTTCCTCAGAATAGCTGGCCAGGGGTAGACTCGGCAACTCCTTCTGGTAGCTGGCATGGGGCAGGCTCAGCAACTCCTCAGGGTAGCTGGCGCGGGGCAGGCTTGGCAACTCCTCTGGGTAGCTGGCGGAATCCTCAGGTCTTCCACAGGCCAGTGGGCTTTCCCACTCGCGAGCTAGGCTGGAGGCGTCTGGCCTCCCCGGCGGCTGCTTCCTCAGTGAGCCCTGAGGTTGGGACTTTATACTTCTGGGGCAACACCTGACCCTCTGTGGGGCAGGCTCAGAGCTCCCTGGCTCCGCCCACTCTGGTGTCCGGAAGGACTCGTCTCTCTCCGGGGTGGCAGGGAACCACAGCACCTCACTACAGAAGCCCATTTGTACAAAGCCATCCACAACGTCACGTACGTTGCCCAGAGTCACGATCTTTTGGAGTAGGATGCGATTAATGGCCCTGCACACTTCCATCAACAGGAGTCCAATGGTCAACTTTCCCACTCCAAACTGGTTAGCACTAATTGGTAGCAGTCTGGAGTAGCCAGCTTCCACAGTGCAATCACCAAGCTCTTCTCCAGCGACAGGAAAGCTCTCATTCTCGTGTCCTTGCGCCGCAGGGCTGGGGTGAGCTCATCACACAGTGCCATGAATGTGGCTTTCCTCATGCGAAAGTTCTGCAGCCGCTGCTCATTATCCCAGATGTGCATCACGATGTGATCCCACCACTCAGTGCTTGTTTCCTGAGCCCAAAAGTGGCATTCCACTGTCGTCAGCACCTCCGTGAATGCCACGGGCAATCTCATGTCGTTGCTACTATGCATGGCGAGATCAATGTCGAACTCCTCTTGCCTTCATAGTTTAACGAATAACTCCACTGCCACTCGTGACTTGTTAGTGAAAGCGAGCAGCATATTGATCAACAGTGCGGGATCCATTCTGCAGACCGTAGAGGCAAACCACACAGTACACAACCCGTTGAAAGATGGTGCCAAATGCAGACAGAAGCACAAGGATTGCTGGGATGTGAAGCAATGCCTCATGGAGCATTGGGACAGGACCCAGGATGCCCCGCGACCCACTCTGCCTTCCCACAACTCTTAGCGGCAGAAGAGGAAGAGATGCTCTGTGGGATGGCTGCCCAGAGTGCACCGCTCCAAATACTGATGCAAGTGCCACAAGTGTGAACACGCTATTGCGCAGGCAGCTGACAGTGTGAACACACAACAGCGGTTTCCCTTCAGCGTTCTCTGAGCGGTGATGTAACTCTGCCAGTGTAGACATACCCTTAGTCAGTACCGTCCCTCAACCAGTCACCGATGACTTGAAACCCCATGAGTGGCAGACTTCTATGTAGCACTTGCAGAGGGACCTCTGTGGGGTCCCAGGGAGAGATAGCAGAGGGAGAGGGAGAGGTGTGTGTATGTGTGTTACTTATATCCACTTCCACTTAAACCTTTTTTTTTACTCCCCTTTGAATGGAGTATGGTGATTTTTAGCAAAGTATAATAGTATTTTTTGTGGGGGAAGGGGTGTCTTCCAATTCTGTATCAAAGTAGTGCTATGTAGAAGTTATCCAGACCTTGGCATTGATGTCTAAAATTGACTTTTCTATTGTCCTTATTCTGGTAGCTGGAAGGAGATTACAGCGTATAGTGTAAATTTAATGTCACCCTGGTAGGAGGTGGCAGGTTAGGAATCTTGTCAGTCACTGATTTACTGCTTAACAGTAGGGAAAGGCTTTAGAACAACCCCCCGCCCCCCAGGAGTGTCATAAACACTTCTTTATTGTCAAGATGTCAGAACACAACCCAGGGTAGCCACTAAGCTTAGAAGTGATTTATGAAAAAAGATCACCTGGAGATTATTTTATTTTTATCATTTTAAAAGGACATGAAAAGATCATTTTCATTGTGTCTTTTTCCTGGTCAGTACACAAATACCAAAAAGAGGCAATTTGCTCATAAAAGGACCATTGGTATTAAGGGAATGTTCTAAATTCTGTATTGTTGATAATTAATTTCTATTACTTGGGCTGATTTGTGGGACATTCTTCCATCCCAATTTTTTTAAATTTCTGCTTTTATAAAAGCTAGATTTCCTCAAGATGCACAATATGTTCAAATTCTGCTAAATTTCTCTAATGATGCGAAAGCTGAAAGGAATAGTGGCTTCTTTCAGAATCTGTGACTTTTAGTGCTACTTTTCCATCCACAGTTACAGCTTTAGGAAACTATAATTAGGAGCATGTTATTAAGATCTTAGAATCATATGAAACAATGCCATTTTAAAAATAGATCCAACAATAAAACTAACCTTGTCAAGAATAAAAGGCACCAGTATGAGTTTTATAAATTTAAAACTGTCATGTGGCTAGATCAATAAAGAATAAAAATACCTCCCCCAAATCTTCACCACCTAAGGTATGTTTAATGTCACGGACATCACTCTAATGTGGAAAGCAACACAGGACACCACAGTATTATTAATTAATTTATGAATAGTACTATATCGAAAGTTGTGCTAAACAGTAAAATAGGTTACATACCACTTAACTATTTTCCTATCCTGCATATATGCCTAAATTTTGCAGCATATACAGTATATCACTCCTCTTATTAGAGAGCTAAACAAAGTGGTTCAGATGAAATGAGGTCACCCCCTTCCCCATAAACATACACCAATAGGAATGCAAATAGAACTCTTTTTCAGGTTTTGAAAAAAAGGTAGGGCCTGTGTGATGGGTTCCCCCCAGGGTGCCACCTGGAACTGGGGAACCACTGAGCCCCCTGGCCCACCAGCCTGGGCTCCCTATCACACTGTACTGCTGTGATAAGCTGCAAAGCCCTCCAGCCTGCACTTTCATCAGCATACATACAGGTAGGGACAAACCCAGCTGCAGTTACATGCAGCCTCTCTGACCAGCCCCTGCATAGGAAGACTACAGCCAAGGCAACTCCCAGCTCCCCAGGCATGCATCCCCTCTGGAGTATAAACCCAAAATCATACCATCTTGCGCTGTACAGGGAACTGTACAGAGTGAGGTCATAAAGTTTTCCCCTTCCCTCAATGTGGACAGGAATATGCAACAGCCTTTGCCCCTTAGGTATGATTCCCACACACTTCACTCCAACTCCCTGGTTTAGATAAAGCAAAAACAAGCTTATTAACTAGAAATGATAGATTTTAAGTGATTATAAGGGATAGCTAACAGATCAAAGCAGATTACCTAGCAAATAAACAAAAAATGCAAACTAAGCTTAATATTCTAAATAGATTGGATATGAATTAGCAGATTCTCACCCTAAGAGATGATACAAGCAGGCTGCAGATTCTTAAGGCGCAAGCTACACTTGCTTTATAGCTTGGAATCTCCAGGTCTTTCACACACAGGCTAGAAATCCCTTTAGCCTGGGTCCAGCACTTCCCCCCAGTTCAGTCTTTGTTCCTCAGGTGATTTCAGAAGCCCTCTTGTGTGAGGAGTAAAGAACTACAGCTGATGTCACTCCCTCCCTTATATCACTTTTGCATATGGCGGGAACCCTCTGTTCCAAAGCTCGGTTCCCAACCAGTCTGTAGAAAAATACTGACATCCCAAGGTGGAGTCCAGAGACATGTGGTCTGATCACATGTCCTAGTAGAGTCATAGCAGCTATTACTTACAGGCTGTTTGTAGCATTCTAGGAAGGCTCATTGGGTGGAAGATTATCTTCTCCCAAGGCCTATTGTTTTTTTCCTAATGTCCTATTGCCCTGAATAGGCCCTTCCCCACCCACTATTTAGACTGAAAGCATCTTGTCTAGTGGGTGTCACCCAGGTGTAACTACATTTTAAATATAGATACATAGTTAATATTCGTGACTTCAGATAGAAAAATGATACATGCATACAAAGAGGATAATCATATTCAGCATAACTTTTTCCAATGACACTTCACATGATTTATCTTGTACAAAATGCATCATAGATATGCCATAAACTTATCATTATAATATCACTGTGAAGCATATGGGGTGCAGTGTCACAGCCTGATCCAAAGCCCATTGAAGTGAATGGAAATTCTGATTTCCCTGTCTACAACTATCTTTGGATCAGGCTTAGAATGATATGCCTCTGCCATGTTTGCATTGCATTGCCATTTCTAAGTGTCTTAAGATTGCTACCAGAAGTAGCAAAATAAGAGGCAAGACTTTTCTGTGGTATTCCAGATGCAACCAGAATCAGTGTATCCAGAAATACCATAAGAGTGTGTTTTGGGAATATTTCCACCCCAATAGTGCTGATAAGCATACAGATTTTTACATGCACAGGAGAACTGAAACCAAACAACATAAGTTTTAGGTTTGTCCATGTCTAGAAGCTAAATTGTGCATTAGCAAAGCTGTACCACCCCAACAGGAGCTTAGGAGGAAATTGTGCAGAGGGACTTCGGAGGTTACAGTATCCTCCCTGCTGCTTTTGGGGTGTCATATACCCCCAGCAATGCAATGAAAGAAGAGGCTTCACACTGCTCTGGGTAAAGGAATTGCAACTGTCCCAGGCCTTTGCCCAGGTTGTGCAAAGGGCTCCTTGTGTACACTCTCCCAAAGAATCCTTGTGAAGGCCTGCTATAATCTAGCCCTACCTGTTACCCTTTCAAAGCATAGCCAGTGTGACAGGAATTTAAAAAAATCCCATGAATTGTATTACTTTGTCACTGTATGTTAAAATAAACTTCAATCTGTGTGTCTTTTCCCTCTTCTTGCAACTTTAATTGCTATGCATTAATTCTAAAACTTGTGAAAGTGAGAGATAAATAAGATTTCCTAGTGCAAGAAGACAACAAACAAGTCTTCCCACATACCATCACCCTTTCTAAGCAACTTAGGCCTGATCTGCTGTTCCTGTCCTGAGAATATGCTTGTCAGAGAATGCTACATCAGACTGACAAAATGGCTCACAATGAGATATACCTGATTTTGTTATTATTTCCCAAATGCGACGGGATGTGTTTGGAGACAATTGGATTCTTCTCTTGGGAGTAGAGTTCAAGAAAGTGGGAAGAAATGCACTGTCCTTCTGGCAGGTTTTCAAATTGAGGTTTGGAGTGTGTTTGGGAAGTTATGACCAATCATTAGTCAGGTAGACCCATGTCCTTCCTGACTGATGAAAGCCAGCAGAGAACTGCTGAAGCCTGCCTGTAGGATCTTGCCAGAGTGAATGAAATGACCCTCCACTGTATGTGTTCCTTCCTCTTTGAGAAATCCTAGAGTGACAAAATGAGAAACTGCTCTTCCTTCCCAAGGGTTCACAAAAGCAGAGTTCCATTTGTAACCCATCTGGGGTGGGGTGGGGTTTGAGATGTTTTGGGCTGCAGTGCTATCAATTATAGATGATATTGAGTGCTATGTCTCTTTTCATCAAATTCAGATTCTACAAGTCTCATTACTTTTCCCGTGCCTAAATGAGACAAAAATCTAACACACTGCCAGTGACTCAACTGAAGAAGGTAGAAGTCTTGCCTGTTGTCAATGGAAAGCATTTAGAGGAATGGGCAGAGGTAGTGTTTGTCAATCCATTGAGGGTGTACGCCAACCTTCTGCCAAAAAGGTGGACAGGGTGTAGAATCTGTCATGCCTTCTGTATTCTCAGTAACAGTGCCTTTCATCTATTGCTAGCCACGAGGATGGTACCATACCTTTCTATTGGAGATCACACATCAATCATCCATGCCTTTGGCACTTTGGCACTAGTTTTCTGCAACGTGCTATTTAGGGATGCCCTTGAAATCCATTGGTAGCCTGATCTTTAGATTATGTATTCATTATATTGATTCCTTAAGAATCCCCAGTTATTATGTTGATAGTTGGCAAATTCTTTTCACAAGATCAGGCCCAGTATTACTTAAATTATTAAGTAGTTGGGAACCGTGATGTGCACAGTTGAAACACTCACTCTATAGGGACTCTTCTATAATTAAAAATAGTTTATCCATACATTTAGCAAGTCACAAACACTTCAACTCAGTAAGGTAGATAGAGCTACTACAAAAAATGTACATCTGTACATCCATATGCTCAAAGCATCGCTTGTGGAGAACAACCTGAAATGTTAGCCATCATCTTCCTCATCACCATCACCTTCCACATCATTACCACTGGCCATCATTCTGGCACCTCCCAAGGACTACATCTCCTTCTTCCCCCCGCCCCCAGGCCGGGATGCCACTTTTACAATATGTTATGCCGACGCTACTATGTTTGATGCATATTCAGTAGGGGATTTTTCTCCTTTTCCTTATTTGAATTTCCTTACCTTACTAATGTTGGAGTGTCTTTTTTCTATAGGTTAGTTTATCAATGATCTCAACTTATTATTATATACATCAGTTCATTGCCATGGCCCTTTAGTGGTTCGGTATCTGAGGATGTAGCTCATGTACATCATTTCATTGTCATGACACTTCTGTGGTTGGATCATGTATCTGTGGTCAGAACTTCCCCTTAAACACTCTATTTTCAGCTCCCGAATATTTGGGGGTTTCTGTTGGGCCATTTATTTGTGCACAGTTCATAGGCTTCAAGCCTTATGCTAACTTAATAAAGCCAATGTCTTACAGGATACAGGTCTGTAGGTTCCTTGCTTTACTGCTGAATATAATGCAAATCAATAAATATAATAAAGGCAAGCTAGCTCACTGGGCTACACACTTCAGCTGGTACAGAATCCACTTCCTGAAGCATCCTAAGTGCAGTAAATCAGTGTGAACATATTTCACATCAGTTCAAGTCTTTGCACGAGCTTTCTTTCTCCTTTATGGATTCAGTTCAAGGTCTTGGTGGAAACCTTTAAAGCCCTGAAAGGTCTGGGGCCTGGCTATTTGAGAGAATGACTCTCATCTGATTCCCTATCATAGCAGTTAAACTGAGATGGGATACATTTGATTTTGGGTGAGCATTTCATGGCTGGTGGCAGGGCTTGATAAGTTGAGGGCTCCTTCTTATATTTGCTTTCCTCGTTTCAATAGATGATGTAGAGTTTATTTTGTTTATTTTATTTTAGCCAGCTCAGTGTCTTTTTTTCTTTTGCTTCTTTTAGTCTTGAGAAAAGAATAATATTTTTCAATACTTTACATGGTTTATAATATTGTTTTGTTTTTAATTTTTAAATTAGCAACTATGTGAAGAGTTACCTAGAAATTGGCAGGATTTGTTTTGTGTGATTGTCTTCAAATTCTGTAGTAGTGTTGTGACATGGGACATATTTTTCTTTTTAAAACACTCCTATTTGAAAAAATAGAAAAGGACTAACATGGTATTGTAGTGGAACTAGGATTGTAATCAAATAATTAAAGTACAGATCCAAGAGCTACTCAGTGTAAATAGGTTGTTTTCCTGCATTGAAATTTTGGAACCAGTTGACTGTGCTGTTATGGGTTTATTTAAAGAATAAACAAACAAAGATGAAGCTAAGCAAATATGTCACTAACTTCTTATCTTCCCTAAACTAATCAAATGAAATACAATGCAATGATCAAATTGAATTTAAATTGCAGCTTTCATCAATACATCAATGGTTCAGTTTATTTGGCTTGCCAATTAGTACAGTGAATAATTACATCAATTTATAAGGTTAACCCAAGAATTATTATTACTCCAGTACATCACAGGAAAGCTAATGAAGAAAGCCTTTCTTTTAATCTAATCAATTGGGCTAAGAGTCTGCTAAAAGCAAGCACTTACTCTCACATTTATTTTAAGAAAGTATAGCCCTTAGAATGATTTCTTTATAGTTTCCCTCTTTGGTATGCTACCTTAAGTTTCTCTGAACATGCAACCTATGCTAGACTCCATTTACTTAGCTTATTCCTCTTCCCACATTAGTACAATGTTTGCATCTTTCTGAACATATTGAATCTATTTCCCTAAGTTAAGTATCCTCACACCTTCTTGTCAACTGTCTAAATGGGCCATCTTGATTATCACTACAAAAGTTTTTTTCTCCTGCTGATAATAGCTCATCTTAATTAATTAGCCTTTTACAGTTTGTATGGCAACTTCCACCTTCTCTGTATGTATATACTCTGTATGTATATATCTTCTTACTATATGTTCCATTCTATGCATCCGATGAAGTGGGCTGTAGCCCACGAAAGCTTATGCTCTAATAAATTTGTTAGTCTCTAAAGTGCCACAAGTACTCCTGTTCTTTTTGCGGATACAGACTAACTTGGCTGCTACTCTGAAACCTGACACAGATTTGTTAGTCTCTAAGGTACCACAAGTATTCCTGTTCTTTTTACAAATACAGGAGTGATTCTTAAATCAGGCACTTAGCAGCTTTGGAATAACATGCTTTTTACCCAAACTTTTTACTCAAATACGGTTTTTTAGCATCTACCTGGGGTAACTGTTAGTTACACACACACACTTTCTAATGGACTATTGAAGAATTCATACTTCTCTGAATTCTATACAAAAGCACCCTAACGTCTTGGACTATAAGGTGGCTAGAAAGCTGGCTAGATTGTCAGGTGGTGAAACACTGGAATGCGTTACCTAGGGAGGTGGTGGAATCTCCTTCCTTAAAAGTTTTTAAGGTCAGGCTTGACAAAGCCCTGGCTGGGATGATTTAGTTGGGGATTGGTCCTGCTTTGAGCAGGGGGTTGGACTGGATGACCTCCTGAGGTCCCTTCCAACCCTGATATTCTATGATTCTATGATCTTCATAGTCTCTAATTCACCTGACTAGTCTTAGCTGAGAAACAATTCTGATGTTGCAAACAGCTTGAGCTCATTTCATATGCAGGGAGACTGTCAGTCTCCTTCCCACTTGGTTATAGACTTCAGGCTTGGAGCCTTTCTCTTCTCCTTCTCTGAATCACTGGTCCAGGGAAGAGAGCAATATACAACTTTCATTAGAATACCAGGGTTGGAAGGGACCTCAGGAGGTCATCTAGTCCAACCCCCTGCTTAAAGCAGGACCAATACCCAATTTTTACCCCAAATCCCAAATGGCCCCCTCAAGGATTGAACTCACAACCCCAGGTTGAGCAGGCCAATGCTCAAACCACTGAGCTATCCCTCCCCGCTTCAGGTGTCATTGTTGATGTGAGAGAATTCTCCCCCTTTTCTGCATGGTTAGAGTCTTCTGTAGGGTTTAGGTCTCCCTTTGTTCCACCCCTGGGTCCAACCTCGTCCAATTAAAGATTCCTGCATGTTGGCTGTAGCTCATCATAATTTGGATCAATAATTTGGTATCTCAATCTGAGGTCATGGATGATTCCAGACAAAATAGGTAATGAAAACTCCCTAAATAAGAATATTATTTAGTAAACTGGGCATTCAACCAGGTTTTGAAAGCTTTCTGAATAGTCATAGATTTTTAAGGCTGGAAGGGATCATTAGATCAGCTAGTCTGACTTCCTATGTGACACAGGCCATAGAATTTCACCTAGTTACTCCTGAACTGAGCCCAAAAACTTGTGTTTGACTGAAGTATATTTTCTAAAAAGGCCAGTCTTGATTTCAAAACATCAAATGATAAAAAATCCACTACTTCTCTTGGTAGTTTGTTCCAATGGTTAATCACCCTCCCTGTTTAAAAAAAACATGTCTAATTTCTAATTTGAATTTGTCTGGTTTTAACTTCCAAGTATTGGTTCCTTTTCGGCCATTTCAAGACTCCTTTCCGTACCCAGTATTTTCTTCCCACGAATGTACAAATATACCACGGTCAAGTCACAATTTGAACTTCTTTTTGATAAGCTAAACAAATTGAGCTCTTTTGGTCTCCCAAAATACAGCAATTTTTCAAGCCCTCATATAATTTTTATTGGTGTTTTAGAGAGCTAGTATTTTTGTTTTCTTCAGTCAGAATGTCATGCAGAACTAAGTCAAATACTTTACAGAAGGACATGTGCAATTAGTCAAAGCACAGCAACTTCCTTAGAGGCACTAATCATTGTAGACTGTTTGGGAAAATATTGCCAAAAAATGAAAATAAAACAAAATAAATAAAGATGCCTGGCTCCTCTGTCATGATGGTTTTTTTTACACTTCTGGTGAAGATACTCTATATACAGCAGTTTTTTTTTTTACTTTGCCTCTTTTGCTGAATCCAACTGCTTCATGTACACTTTTCCTCAGATTTTCGAATGACCTTCATAAAGCATCAGTAATATATTACTTAGTTGGCTGAAGAAGACCTCTGTCTGTGTGGCTCGAAAGCTTGTCTCTCTCACCAACAGAAGTTGGTCCAATAAAAGATATTACCTCACCCACCTTGTTTCTCTTAGATGGCGGAATACAGATATGGCCGTCCCTCCCTCCCTGTGATAATACACTTCTGTTGGGACAACACTTTGCTAACTTTTAAGATGTGTATATAAAACACCACTAAGGAATATGAGATTAGTGTTTAATTTTCACAAACGTTTAAAGAGATCAACTGTTTATTTTTTCTTTTTTCCTAAGTAAAGCCAGATTGACACCAGCAAAAGTAGGAAGCAATCTGTTCCACCACTCATATCTATTATTAGAACCATTAGATTCAGAGCTGACTTTTATGAATAATGCTATCAAACTTTTAATTAAAGAATCTGTGCTCTCTTCTGTTGTAAGTGGTAGAGGGGGGCAAAGGAATCCAAATGGGGCTTAAAATGTAGAAGGGAGAGAGTAGCTCCCTGTTAAACCCTCGGCTAAAACTCCACATTACTGGGGCTGCAAGGCTGGGGAGAAGGTTGTGGAGCCATCATTCTCTGTGCATGCTCTCTACAGCACTCTGCAAATATTTAGGTGGAATCTAATGCAGCTCTGTGCTATATTAACTTTCCTTCATACCTGCCTTCCTGTCAGAGACAGCCCACTCCAAACCCCATTGAAGTAAATAGAAGACTTTCCATTAACTTGAATGGGCTTTGCTCCCTGGAGGCATAATGTGCAGATAAGAGTGGAGAAACCAAGGACAGTATATCATCCAAAGGAATTATATTGGTGAAGGAGGAGGATGAGACCAGGCACCCCCCTGGAAGGATGAGGGTTTGGAGCATCTAAAATCATAGATCCCTCTGTCCCCCAAATCTCTCTCTCTTGGATGCCCCTGTTCTCCTCTTTATACTGCTAGATAAAACAATACAGCTTATAACTTATTCTATCAGTTTTTGTAAAAAGCATTTTTCTAGCTAAATAGATAGTAGCATTGATTTTTTCTATCCGCTCGATTTCCCTGCTATCATTTTCCTTATACTATTCTAAGTGCAGCATGTCATGCATGTTCACTGAGGGTTTAAGACCCAGATCTTCAAAGGTGTTTAGGCACCTAAATACCTTTTAGGATCTGGGTCCAAATGACATGTCCAAGATCACACAAGGAATTTTTAACAGAGCCAGGAATTGAACCAGATCTCCTGAGTCCCTGTCCAGTACATTAACCACAACAGCAACTTTCCTTTACAATGGATTGTTATTTCTGACCCAGATGTGATGTAGAAGTTTCTTATTTTATTTTGTATTTGTATTCCAGTAGTGTTTAGGGCCTCCAATCAATGATCAGAGCTCCATTGTATTGCTGCTGTACAAAAAAAAGTAACAAGAAGTCAGTCCCTACCCAAATCTGGGTTTGTGACAAGATGCAACTGGTGGATGAAATGGACTCATGGGCCAGTGGGTTGGGTGTGGGGAGTAGGAGGATGAGGTAACAGTAAACAAGCAAGCTTATTATGGTAGGCAGTAGTCTCAGTTTACTGCTCGCCTAGTCACTGTGTGAGCTCTTAATCTTAGGCAATTTCTATATTCTGTACTTCAGCTTGTATTGTTGGGTTTTTAGGATAAACAGCTCGCAAAATTTTGCTTAGCTAGCAAGTTTCCCTGGGAATTATTAGGTGAAATGAAGGCTCATTTAGAAATGTTATTTTAGGGTCATTAAATCCATTTTAAAGCCAGACAGGGAGAAACCAAAAAACCCAGAAGACTAATAATGCTGTGGGGACTACTTAACAGTGTGTTCCACACTGACATGGTAAATCAATGTCATTTTGTTTAATCATCTACATCTTATGTTTTTCTCTTTATTTTTCTACGCTATGCCAGTGAACTTTGGTTATCTTTAGGAGAAACTTATCACAGAAGAATAGACTGATAGAGGGTAGGGGGTGCTAGTGTTATGTAGCCTCAGTAAGAAGAACTTGAACTCTGACTTCAGAAGAGACTGAGTAAGGAGTTAGGAAAGAGACTGTGTCTGAAGAACAAAAAGCCACGTGGCACCCATTTCTTCCGTGGACGAGAGTGAAGGGCAGTGTGAGCACAAGGAGAGATGAATGAGAGGAGGCATGCAAACCTTGGTCACAGATTCATCCCTGGGAATCCAGATGAAAGTTGTCTTTGAAATATTTAGGCTGATCATTTGAAAATTGTCTAGGAGGCTTGGACACCCATTTGTTTTCAAAGGAATATTTCAAATCCCTAAGCAGTTTTGCAAATCTCAGTCTGAAACTTCTTCACAGGATGTTGGTTCTTTGATTCTTTTTAGGCTTCTCAGCCTTCCTGAAGGAACTAAAGTTTGTGTAGGGAAAAATGAAATGCACATTGGGATTCTTCTATGCAACAGTTCAGTGGGCATTCAGAGCTCATATAGTAGGGGGCTATTTTTGTTCTGAATCTCAATTGAGAACTGTAAAGAATAATTTGGTTTTGAATACTGTGAACACCACCAGTATTAACCACCAATACTATGAATGAAGTAGAGGCTAGGGGCTAGTGATGAGTCAGAATGAAGCCGCATCAGAGAGACTACCTCTCCCTCCATCCAGCTCCCTCCCTCCCTCCCAAGACAACCATGGAGTTCCAGGAAAATGTAGCTGATAAGCCCTAGACAAATCTTGTGTGATCCAGAGATAAAACATTCTTCGTCAAAGGCATTCACACAGGAACATAGGAATTGCCACACTAGGCTGCTTTCTCCTTCCTTCTTTCCCCCTCTCCACCCAAAATGACTTCCTCATTCCCAGGAACGCTCTTTCCCTCATCTGACTTTTCTTCCATTTTGTCCCTCGGGAACCCACTCACCCATCACCTGTCTCTTTGTTTTGGTGATGGCTTCTGTCTGCTGCTCTCCTCCCTGTTGTACTAGTGGGAATTAACTTCAGGCTGCTGCCAGCCATCTCACTGTCCCAAACCACAAGGCTGGGGCCACCAGCTGCAGTGATTCTTCTAGGCCAGTTACTCCTGGCTGGCAGCTCTACAATATCTGGTTTCATTTGGCTCAGTTGCTTGGCCCTTCTGTGTGGCTGGCAGCCACAGCAGCAGCAGAGCTGCATAGCCAGGAATTGTAGTAGATACCCAGCAAAAAGTTGTAGGTGACAGGGGACATACCACTAGAGTAAAATGTGGGTGGGGAAGGTCTGTCTCTTCTCCCTATAGTTGTGACTCTTGAAGTCCAAAGAAAAGTATTTGTTAATAGTAGGCTATTACTGGGGAAGGAAAAAGGTGTAGAAAAATAAGTGAAATTATTTGTCAGGCAGACGTCTGGTCTGTCAAGTGTATAACAAAAGCCATGCACGGATTATGAAATGAGCATAATCTATTTTAAATCCTAGTATCTGTTGGGATAGCAGTGCATTTTACCAGTTGTTTCACACTTCCCTTCTACATTCAAGATATGTTTAGAATGCAGAGATTCAGGGTCCCCAGGGGAAAGTGCCTCCTGACCTCTTTGTAGTGATGTGCCCACAGAAACAAAAAGATGGAGGGGTATGCTCAGGAATGAGAATATTTTAGTCTTGCATGTATATTCAGGTGGACATCCCCAGGATAATAAAAAGCTGGAGAGCATTGGTCATAGAATCATAGAATCATAGAATCATAGAATATCAGGGTTGGAAGGGACCTCAGGAGGTCATCTAGTCCAACCCCCTGCTCAAAGCAGGACCAATCCCCAATTAAATCATCCCAGCCAGGGCTTTGTCAAGCCTGACCTTAAAAACTTCTAAGGAAGGAGATTCTACAACCTCCCTAGGTAACGCATTCCAGTGTTTCACCACCCTCCTAGTGAAAAAGTTTTTCCTAATATCCAACCTAAACCTCCCCCACTGCAACTTGAGACCAGTACTCCTTGTCCTGTCATCTTCTACCACTGAGAATAGTCTAGAACCATCCTCTTTGGAACCACCTCTCAGGTAGTTGAAAGCAGCTATCAAATCCCCCCTCATTCTTCTCTTCTGCAGACTAAACAATCCCAGTTCCCTCAGCCTCTCCTCATAAGTCATGTGTTCCAGACCCCTAATCATTTTTGTTGCCCTTCGCTGGACTCTCTCCAATTTATCCACATCCTTCTTGTAGTGTGGGGCCCAAAACTGGACACAGTACTCCAGATGAGGCCTCACCAATGTCGAATAGAGGGGAACGATCACGTCCCTCGATCTGCTCGCTATGCCCCTACTTATACATCCCAAAATGCCATTGGCCTTCTTGGCAACAAGGGCACACTGCTGACTCATATCCAGCTTCTCGTCCACTGTAACCCCTAGGTCCTTTTCCGCAGAACTGCTGCCTAGCCATTCGGTCCCTAGTCTGTAGCTGTGCATTGGGTTCTTCCGTCCTAAGTGCAGGACCCTGCATTTATCCTTATTGAACCTCATCAGATTTCTTTTGGCCCAATCCTCCAATTTGTCCAGGTCCCTCTGTATCCTATCTCTGCCCTCCAACGTATCTACCACTCCTCCCAGTTTAGTGTCATCCGCAAATTTGCTAAGAGTGCAATCCACACCATCCTCCAGATCATTTATGAAGATATTGAACAAAACCGGCCCCAGGACCGACCCCTGGGGCACTCCACTTGACACCGGCTGCCAACTAGACGTGGAGCCATTGATCACTACCCGTTGAGCCCGACAATCTAGCCAACTTTCTACCCACCTTATAGTACATTCATCCAGCCCATACTTCTTTAACTTGCTGACAAGAATACTGTGGGAGACAGTGTCAAAAGCTTTGCTAAAGTCAAGAAACAATACATCCACTGCTTTCCCTTCATCCACAGAATCAGTAATCTCATCATAGAAGGCGATTAGATTAGTCAGGCATGACCTTCCCTTGGTGAATCCATGCTGACTGTTCCTGATCACTTTACTCTCGTCTAAGTGCTTCAGGATTGATTCCTTGAGGATCTGCTCCATGATTTTTCCGGGGACTGAGGTGAGGCTGACCGGCCTGTAGTTCCCAGGATCCTCCTTCTTCCCTTTTTGAAAGATTGGCACTACATTAGCCTTTTTCCAGTCATCTGGGACTTCCCCCGTTCGCCACGAGTTTTCAAAGATAATGGCCAATGGCTCTGCAATCACATCCGCCAATTCCTTTAGCACTCTCGGATGCAACTCGTCCGGCCCCATGGACTTGTGCACGTCCAGCTTTTCTAAATAGTCCCTAACCACCTCTTTCTCCACAGAGGGCTGGCCATCTACTCCCCATGTTGCGATGCCCAGCGCAGCAGTCTGGGAGCTGTCCTTGTTAGTGAAGACAGAGGCAAAAAAAGCATTGAGCACATTAGCTTTTTCCACATCCTCTGTCACTAGATTGCCTCCCTCATTCAGTAAGGGGCCCACACTTTCCTTGGCTTTCTTCTTGTTGCCAACATACCTGAAGAAACCCTTCTTGTTACTCTTGACATCTCTTGCTATCTGCAGCTCCAGGTGCGATTTGGCCCTCCTGATTTCATTCCTACATGCCCGAGCAATATTTTTATACTCTTCCCTGGTCATATGTCCAACCTTCCACTTCTTGTAAGCTTCTTTTTTATGTTTAAGATCCGCTAGGATTTCACCATTAAGCCAAGCTGGTCGCCTGCCATATTTACTATTCTTTCGATTCATCGGGATGGTTTGTCCCTGTAACCTCAACAGGGATTCCTTGAAATACAGCCAGCTCTCCTGGACTCCTTTCCCCTTCATGTTAGTCCCCCAGGGGATCTTACCCATCTGCTCCCTGAGGGAGTCAAAGTCTGCTTTCCTGAAGTCCAGGGTCCCCATATCCCCTTCAATGGTTGTGGGTATGCCTATGAGCAAATGCCCTTGGACATTACTGTCAGCTGTGAGCCTGCGGAGGAACAGGGAAATGAGTATGAAATATGCAATGCCCTAGTTAACAAGATAAACTCAACGCAGCTAGAATGCTTTCACTGTGGTAAATAGAATCTCTCTGTGGAATTATAAAAAGGCAAAATGTCACAAATGCCAAGAGATTAAGCACATTAGCTGGGCATGCATATGGAAAACAAATGTACAACACCAGGTAGGTAAGAGAGATTCCCTGAAAACGCTACTTTGACTAGCTGTGAGATTAAGTTCTTTGTATAATCAGAATTTCAGAAGACTGGGCTGAATGTGAATAATCTGTTAACAGCTGAAGAAGGTTAGATAGATTAATATTTTTGTTCTGCCTCAAAATGCCGTTCCATCAGTTATGTTTAACTGAGGAGAGAACCAAAGAAAATCTAAAACTATTTTTTATAAAGGAATTGTCAGATGAGGCACAAATGCCTGAGATACCAGGCAATTCTTCTACCACCATGAATCCTCACAGTGTACAAGAATGTCAATTTGCTTGCAAGACTTTAAAAGGGAGTAGGTGTGTATGGTCAGATTGCCGCACTCAATGCACTTAGCTTTTTTGAAAATCAGACTCTTAGTTAGTGCTTAAATGGGAGCTGAGCTGTTTTGAAAACCATGCCGATAATGAATTCAGCATCAGAGCAGAATAATCTCTTTATTATAGCTCAGGGTTTAGGTAACCTTTGCTGTCCTTGTCCTAGTTTGGATTATTTTAAAGTTACAAGGTCTTTTCTGCCTTTACAGAAACTTATGAAACTCCCTTTAAAGTTCAGTGGATCTTAAAGACATGGTTAAAGTTCAGCACACACTTTAGTGCCTTTCTGGATTGGAGTGTTGGACCCTGATCCCAAACCGACTAGAGTCAAAGGGTCCCTTTCCATCATGGAGAGATGGATCAGGTCTCTATGCAGGGGCCACCCACAATACCAGTGTATTGGTCTGAAATGACTAGGGAAGTATAACCTTTACCCTTTTTTGTAGCACATGTGGTAGCTCAATGGATGTGATAACCCTGGAAATTCAGTTTGCCGCCTTATCTCCCCTACTGGACTTTGGCTTTAAAACCACAATATAGCCCAAGGATAAAGGATAGTCCACAAAACAGTGCAGTATCATACTGTACTGCTCTGGGATGATGGATTTTCCCCCATCCCATTTAATTTTCTCATGTAGCCGTCATTACCATTCATTGTCCTCAATCATATAGGTTGTTAATTACTGTGGTTATATATTACTCATAACTTCCTCCTGAGATGCTATCAATTAGGGAATGGCCAGTGGTCAGCAGAACCCTGCACCAATAATGTGCTCTGCCTGCACATATTTAAGTATTCCTGGAGGTCTTTTACAGGAGAGAAGTTCTCTTCTTGTTGTGATAAACACACATTCCCATATTGCCAGTGGTAACCTAAACATTCTGAGTTCCCAGACTGTCACTAGCCCTTATGGGGACACACAGGAGTACGTGCTGGGGAGGGTCAGGCTGGATGGGGAGTGGGGCACAAGGAACTCACTGGTTGCACAGCCATGCAAAGGCTACTCACACTTGCAGTCCCTGCCTTGCACATTGCTGCAGTGTAAGAGTTTGCTTCCTCCAAGAGCCTCCTGGGGTTCCCCATACCCGAAAGGGATGCAGGTAGTGAAGCAGGAAGAAGAAAAGGAGGCTGTCTCTATCTGCACTTGCTCAGAGACCTGCCCTGGCCAACTAAGGGAAGGAGGTTACACCCTCCTGAAGCACAGAGAAATTCAGTGAGAGATTATGCTCAGCATAATGTAGCCCTTCAGAAGTATCATATCCTCAGTGTCCTTTATATGATAGCCACTTAATCTGACACAGCGGGTCAGTTGTTTATCTTCCTGCATCTCCTCATGTCTGCTGGGCACCCACAACACAGGATGTGACCACCATGTAAGGCAGGGCCAACAAAGGTTGCCTAGTCACTCTAAATATCTTGTGAAGGGGAGATACCACTCTAAGAGCCCTGATCCTGTGAGATGCTGAGCACAGCCATTTAAGGTACAGAGTACCCTCAGGAAATTTCAGATAGAGCTTAGAAGTAACATTGTTTTAAATTGCTTAAGTGATTTAGGTGTGGGAGAAAGGGAATTTTCTTTCATACACTTTTCTTCTCTTCCCCATGGTAACTGCTGTAGCTTGAAAGAGCCTTTATTTTGTCACTGATTGCTAATGATTATTTTCCAAGCGTGGAAGTTGTATTCTTAAATCTAATTCTTGCCTGTCAAATCTCTGATTCTGATCATTCTTTGTTTCTGTCGGAGTGTTCATTGTTTGCAATCATTTGGAAGTAGAGCTATGAGAGTTTGGGAGAACCCACCTGGCAAACATATGTTACGAAGCTTCTGTGTCTGGGGATGGCTTAATTAGACTGAACATCACTTTTGAAGGACGGAAAAAATTAGGACAGCAGAAATAACACCCTCCCCACCCCCGCACCACCCATCAAACAGCCCTTGCAATTTTGAAACCACTTCTACTGATAAAGAAAGTAAATGAAATATCTCCAAGGAAAGAAACAGGATTAAAAATGCTGTTATACTTTCTTTTTCATCCATCTGCTTTGTATCGTAATTAATAAAAGAAATAAACAAACCTCCAAAATGCTTAAAAAGGGCTCTTGTACAAACGGAATTGTCAGGGCTGAATCATCAAATAGGCTGTGTCTGTGTCAAACTGGAAAGGATTAGCATACAATACTGTTGCAACATGTGGCTCCTTACCATATGTGTATATGCATATTATAGATAAAACCACCTCCCATTACCAGTTGCTTAATCTGGGATTCCTAGTTGCAAAGCAAAGGAGATGAGATGTTCACCCTGGGTCTGGCTCTTTTAGGCCACATTAAAGCATAAAGGGGTGCTAAACACCCTGTATCTTCTTAGGAGAGGATTCCCATGTTGTGGGTACTATGGAAACAACCATAAAACTGCCCTCCAAGGACCCCCTGGCATACAGGTGGCATGGGGGGTGGGAGGGAGCGCACCACTACAGAGAATCCAATCATCACTGGGGCCTACAGGGCATCCTGGGGGATTGCTGTAATTTAGACAGTCTACCAGGGATGATTATTTTATGCTAGAGAGCTCTGCCTTTTGAGGGCAGAAAGGTTTCTTAAGTAACCCCTTCACTGGGCTGTAAACTCTATGCTATGTATCTGAGGAGCAGAGCAGTATGTCACCCAGGGGCTCTGCTTGTTCAAAACTAATGGAATTCTTCTTTTAGCTTGTAGCAGTAGTAAGCTCTTATCTTAATTTGGACCAGCCACTAAAGAGGGGGACAACAGTGCATTGTTACCAACTCCAGTGATTTTTTATTTTTTGCAAGTCAAGGGATTTCAGCTACAGCTGGTTTTGTGATATGGCAGAAAACTCCACCCCCTTCCAAATTTCTACTCTGCCTGGAGGAATCCCCCTTTGATTGGCTGCCTGTCCCACTTGCCTCCCTCCTGTGGTACAGCAGCCAATCGGGGCACTCCCTCCTCCGCTCAGGAGTGGACACCATTCTCACAGGAGGGCAGAGAGGAGCAGAAAGCGCTCAGCCACTCAATGCGGTTCTGCTCCTGCCTCCCCTGCTGTGAGCAATGAGACTGTTCATCTGTTTGTCCCCTCTCCTTCCCTACAACACTCAGCCTGGGAAATGTGGTGTTTAGCAATTGCTCAGTGTTCAAAGTGCTTGTAAGGGATCTGGTTTATTTTGTGTCTGGTTCCAACATGCTGTGTATAACAAGAGCTTCACAGTGCCTTACCCAAACTCTGTCTGGGAAGCTCAGCAGTTAAAGGCACAGCCATTAAAACCACAGTTAGAGGGCGAGGGAGACTCTACTGCAGCTGCCCCTCAGGCCTGGAAGGAGGACAAAAAAACCCCTAGAGCTGCAGGAGGGGCAAAAGATGAAGCTGTGGAGATGTAGTAATAGAACTGATTAGCGGGCTGGGAGATGGGCGATATGTGGGAGCAGAACTGATGTGGGTACTAAGGGGACAGAATTGATTTGGGGATTAAGGGGTTAATTGCTGGATAGGAGGCTATCTGGGGGTGAGATCTCCTGCAGCAGAGGCCAAAATCACTTTATCCAATGAATTTAGGAGTGTTGACAACACTAACTGTTACTCATTACCATGAGGGTGGGGTGTGCAGTGGCTGGGAAAAGTTTAAAAGAAATCAAGAGAGAAAAAAATATAATCTCGAAAAAAAATCATGAATTTTTGGGCCAATCCCATGGATGGGTCTGACTTCTCACATTTAAACCATTGGGACTGGCACTTTTAGCCAGTGTGTTCCTTCATGCACACATGCTTACATTTGTATATGTAAATACAAACAAAGAGAGAGCTTTATGTAGACAGCTTTCTATATATTAAAGAGATAAATATATGAGAGAAAGCTAGAGAGAAAGAATGCAAAACTATGTGTGTGTATATATAAGCTCTGCTTTACAGCACAATATTTTTTGAGTACAAAGGATGGTCTCTGTAATGTATAATATATGTGTTTGTTCACCTGAAAATATAAATTTCCTTTTTTTAAAATTATATATCTGTCCATTTTTATCTTTTGAAAAAGAATAGTAAAATCTTTTTTTTTTTTAAAGTGCTGTTGTTTTCCTTCGTCTCAAAATAGTTCCCTTGCTAGCATTGACTGGTCAGTGATAAACACTGCATTTAATCGCTCCACAGGAGGAAAACTGACTTGTAGAGCTGAATCTTTTTCTCCCTCGCCTCTCTCCCATCGTCAATCTCTCTGGTGTTTAAACCTCAGATCACACACCCCAAAATTATCCCAAAGTAATCACATTTAGAATGAGATCGTAATGCACAGATTTATTCTAAACATTAACTTTCACTGTCAGGTGTTCTGGTTTCACCAACATTTAAACAGCTAGAGTTTGATTTTAGGTCAGATGATGCAACTTAAGGTTACATTTTGTCTAGTTTTACTTTTTTTTTTAATGAACTATATTCTGACTGATTTTCTTTTAAGCACACTTTGTTTTAAGTCTCCTGGCTGGATAGAATTTGTTTGCCATTTCAAATCCCTGGCAAGCAACGTTACAAATAGTCACATGACCACAGATGCCAGGCTTGGAAGATTGGATTTTGGATTTGCTAAGGCAGTTTCTCAGCTCTTGCCCTCTCTTTTTGATAGATTTTATATTGTGCTCTCCAAATATTCTTTTACATGTTTCAGTGATCCCCGATATTATGTGAGCCATATAAATTTGTGGTTGTTGATCTTCTGTGGGAAGCTGTTTGAGGTTAGAAGCATTTCTGGTTACTTTCTTTCTATCCATTGAGTTTTAGCAAGACGGTGAGTTTGTGATAACGTTTACAATAGCTCCTTATCTAGCAGACTATATGCAGCATTCAGCAATAAAAGTCTCTTGTAATGCTTCTGGAGAAAGATATTTCAGATTCTTAGTCATCAAATGAGAATTATGCTCTGCATTTGTTTCTTCTCTTTAAATAGTGGTTCCTGTAGCTGCATTTAATTGTCTGTTTATAAAGATATATTTATTTTATTTCATTTTAATTGTGCTCCATATTTCAGTAGCAAACAAGGATGGTGTGGATCCCATGGCACACCATCTGTTTATTGTAGATTATGTTGCTATAGGTATCATGGTTTACACATGCAGGGCCAAATGTTCAAAAGGGGGGCCCACTGGGACTGTATATCTGCATGCCCTAAATTGTCACATTTCTGGGGTCCTATAACATACAGATTTGCATGGCATCAACCTTTTATCCAGATTGTTCTCCGTCCTCATACAACAGGGAAGGAGGTTAAATCCCATGGCACCTCCCTGCTCCTTCTACAGCCTGTACAAGGGGCAATGTTAATTACTGTCTCTGCATCAAGAGAACACAGGGATCTGAAAAGGAGAAAGGTCTGTCATTCCCCCTTCCCCCACCCGCAACCCTTCTTCAATCCTGTGAAGCTGGTAGGTCACATAGAGGTATAGACTGCAGCATTCTAAAGAATGGTGAAACTTTTACATACATTGTATGTGGAATGGTCACCCTCTTGATTGCCACACTAAAGAATGAACCAAGGGCTTCCAGAGCTAAAAAGCTGAGGCACCTATAGCTTGAGCTAAAGTACCAAGGCTCTGTAGTTGGGGTATAGGGGGGCTGTTAACAATTCATATCCTCTGTAGAATGGCAGGGAGGAGAACTTGTAATGCACACTCACCAGTGGGTTACATGTCCTGGGAAGGAAAGGACAGTATCCCTTTCCAAGTTGTCTGTGGAGGTTTGTGTGCATATACAAGTCAGATTTTTGTTGCACACTAAATCCTAAATACCCCAATTAAGCAAGTTTCGGTGAGTGTGCAAATTTGGATATTGTTTATGAAAAATTGCCCCTAGTATTTAATGATTTATTGCATGATTGTTTGTCCTCTGGAGCATTTGCCACTGACAGTCTGAAAGAGTTCCTACAGATGCCTACAGATGTATACACTATGCAATCTTTACTCAGGTTGAGCTCTTCCTCATGAAAGCAGTCAGATAGAAGCCAATGGGAATATTTGCATGAGTGAAATTAATCACATGCATAACTGTTTGGAAGATCATTGTAAAAGAATCTTGAGCTAAGCTTTGACTTTCACTCTTGTCATATAATGGGTAAAAAAATGCATGGAAAATACTTTGGGTTATTAACATTTAAAAGAGTTTGAGGAAGACGAAATAAAGACTGTTCCCTGGAACATTATGTCTAAAAATAAAATATTAAAAACAATCAGTGAGAGTTTCGAAAACTGCATGATGTTGAATAAGTGTATTCTCTTGGAGGTTAAAACTTCTGGGAGATAGAATATGAAGTCTGCATATCTAGGTTGCTTTTAATCGTTCAACCAGATCTTCAGATTTTGATACAGTGTCTCTTGTGAATAGTCAGAGATTAAGAAGGAAGTAGCCTGAAGCACTGAACTATGCAGACTCACATTGCTTCAACTTTTTTGTAATGTTCACAGATGTTTCTGAATGCATGCAGATGATTGCTGCTTTACATTCATGTTGTATGTTGTAAACGGTCCGACAGTGAGTGACACACATGACAGAAGCAGTGCAGTGTGTCTGCAAATGAGATTGCTTTTCTTGTGCAGTGAAGATAGTATACATCAAAATAAATCACAACAAATAAACTCACTATTGAAGTGTTGTTGCATTATAATAGAAAAGGTCAGAAGAAATGACTGGCTAGTTTATAAATATATAAATAACTCTTAGCAACTCAATGAGACAAGGAGGTTATCAAAAACATGTCAAGGGAGTATTAGGGACACTTTTATTAATTCCTTTCTACGTATTTTGTAATGGGTAGCTTTCTTGGGTAAATCTGAGGAAAAATTGGATTACACCAGATAAAAATGAATGACAAAGAAAATCTGATTGATTTAATAGATTATTTTTTAATTTGTCTGTGTACAATGAGAAGGCAATAAAGTGATTCATCTCTATATTTCTTTAGAGGTGTTATTTCCATGCTGTTAGGGGGCTTATTCCTTCACCCACTTACTTCCCTGGTCCTTCTCGCATGAACAGAGAGCAACAATATGCGAAGTCCAAAGGTGCAAACAATTCGATGTTTATTGGGGTGAACTTCCAGCAAGCATGATTCCAGTTTCCTTCCTTAGTGTCCCCCTTCCTAGCTCTGACACCACAGAGCCTTACCTGTGTCCCTGTTCCCATTCCCTCCCTTAGCAAAACATGATTCCAATTCCCAACCCCCATTCCCTGTTCCCATTTCCCCTCCCACACCCACTCACTTCCTGATTGACTGCAGACTATATAATAAAACTTGAGTTCTGCTTTGCTATACCTTAACCAATCATTTTCCTGAAATTTAACTAACCAATCCTAACATATTGTAACATGATTATTTAACCAGTTATATCCCACCACTTTAATTAGTTTGCACCCAGCAAAATTAATTATACAGCAGACAGGAACAATCACAGAACCAGACAGAGATTATGCAGACAAACAATAGGGAAATGGGGACCACAATGATAGAACAAACACAGAAAGGAGGATTTCACATCCCAGCTATTGATAAGGATGCTATCAAACTAAGTTTCCTTTTACATCTTCTAGGCACTTCCCTTTCTCTGGAGGTGATAGGCATTTTCAGGACAGGATTGTATTCCTAAAAGCCCAATCGCACCTTATTTCAATGTGACTAGTTTGGAATGTGAGGATGTGACCGTTCGCTTCCCAGCTTATGGCTGCCTTTGCAGCTTAGCCAAAGATCTTAGCCTAAGCACAGGGCCTCAGACTGTCACAGTAAGAGAAGGACCTTACACCGGCAGACAGTGATTTTGATTCTTTCTTTTATACCTCTATATCTAGCTAAGTGATAAGAATACACCTAAATTCTAAGAGTATAGGCCTTTACAGACAGTCCTGAATATCTATATCCTAACACATGCCTCTGGTGTATTGAGTGAAACCTAAAAACCTAGTGTCTGGGTCAACAGGCTGTCCAGTTCAAATAGCACTGTGCCTCTCTGGGATTGTGGTACAGATCAGTTTTGATCAGATCAGTTTTGATAATGATGTTGCACACAGAAAGTAATATATCTTCTAGAGATTTTGCAATGCTTGCCATAATACTTTGGTATGTAAATTTGTTAGTTTATGCATGCAGGGATTTCTTGAAGAAATTATTTCCCATTTGTCCAAATTATAGAATATAATTGATGTATCCTGTATCTCTGCCATATAAAAAGCTTCTGTGGAGATTCATTGTTTATTTTCTTTGGCTTCCTCTTGAAGATGTTCACAAATATATCTTCCTATTGCTATTAAAAGGATACGGCCTGCAACAAATCCTGATCTTGTCTACATGGAAACAAGGGGCATGAAAGCCATTTAATCCCATGTAATATGTGGAGTTCTATATCAGCCTGATGGGTACTGACCATAATCAGCATAGGGTGTAGCAGAGCTCGACAGAGGTTCCAAGTATGATCCTGGAGAACTACTTAATGGTGGGAATGCCCATGCTGACACCAGCTGGCTTCCTGTATATCCCACTCCTCTCTCACAAATGCAGAGCCCTCATGGCTCTGTGGCTGAGTAATACCACTGTAGCAGCTTCAGGGGAAAGGGACTGGAAGTAGGAATAAAGCTGCCCTCATGGATAGGCATTCTTGAGGGTTTGTGCTGTCCCTCCTAAGCAGAGGTGAGCTGGAGCTGGTTCGCACCGGTTCGCGCGAACCGGTTGTTAAATTTTGAAGCAGTTTTAGAACCGGTTGTTAACCCGCTTCCCTTCAGGGGGTGCTGAGGCTTTGATGGGCTCCGGCTGGGAAGTGATGTAATTCCTCCTCTGGCCGTCGGGGGCACTGCGCTGCAGGAGCCATGTGGGCTGCCGCCTGGCCCTGGGCACGAGCCCTGTTGCTGCTGCTGCTCCCCCGACCCCTGGCCCTGGGGCTCCCAATGCTGCCTGGTGGGTCCCCTGCTGCTCTGCTGGGCCTGGGCTGCGTCCTGCTGCTCTCCCTGTGAGCACCCACCACCCTGCCCGCAGCCAGCCCCTGCCTCCAGCCACCCCCTGCCCTGCCTCCAGCTACCCCTGCACCTCCTGCCTGCAGCCAGCCCCCGTCTCCAGCCACCCCCTGCCCTGCCTCCAGCTACCCCTGCACCTCCTGCCTGCAGCCAGCCCCCGTCTCCAGCCACCCCCTGCCCTGCCTCCAGCCACCCCCGCACCCGCTACCTGCAGCCAGCCCCTGCTGCACCCCCTGCCCTGCTCGCAGCCAGCCCCTGTCTCCAGCCACCCCCACATCCCTGCCTGCAGCCAGCCCCCGTCTCCAGCACCCCCTGCCCTGCCTCCAGCCACCCCTGCACCCCCTGCCCGCAGCCAGCCCCTGCCGCACCCCCTGCCCTGTCCGCAGCCAGCCCCTGTCTCCAGCCACCCCTGCACCCCCTACCTGCAGCCAGCCCCTGCCGCACCCCCTGCCCTGTCCGCAGCCAGCCCCTGTCTCCAGCCACCCCCTGCACCCCCTGCCTGCAGCCAGCTCCACACCCCCTGCCTTGCCCGCAGCCAGCCCCTGCTGCACGCACCCCCTGCCGTCTCCAGCCAGCCCTGCACCCCCTGCCTGCAGCCAGCCCCTGCCGCACCCCCTGCCCTGTATCCAGCCAACCCCTGCCGCACGCACCCCCTGCCCTGCCCGCAGCCAGCTCCTGCCGCACCCCCTGCCCTGCCCACAGCCAGCCCCTGTCTCCAGCCAGCCCGCACCCTCTGCCCTGCCCACACCAGCCCCTGCCGCACTCCGTGCCCTGCCCGCAGTGAGCCCCTGTCTCCAGCCACCCCCGCACCCTCTGCCCACAGCCAGCCTCTGCTGCACTCCCTGCCCTGCCTGCACCAGTCCCTGCTGCACCCCTGTCCTGCCCACAGCCACCCTTGCACTCCCCTGCCCTGCCTGCAGCCAGTCCCTACCTCCAGTCAGCCCCTGCCCTGTCTCCAGCCAGCCCCACACCCCTTTGCCTCCAGCCAACCCCGCACCCTCCTGCCTCCAGCCAGCTCCGCACCCCCTGCCCTGCCTGCAGCCAGCCCTGCACCCCCTGCCTCCAGCTAGCCCTGCCCCACGCCCCTGTCTGCAGCTGGCCCCACGTCCACTGGTGCCCTGCAGTTCCCAGGGCAGTAACCCTGCACACCTGCTTCGATAGGGGGGCAGGGAGCAGCTGGGACCCACACATGTGAACACCCTATGGTGACCAGACAGCAAGTGTGAAAAATCAGGACAGGGGGTGGGGGGTAATAGGAGCCTATATAAGAAAAAGACCCCAAAATTGGGACTGTCCCTATAAAATCGGGACATCTGGTCACCTTAGCACACCCCCAGGGAGTGGTGGGGACCCACACATGTGAAACGGAGCTCATTTCTGGTTCAGGCCCATCTTTTTAAAAAAGAACTGTAGGCAGGGTTAACATACATCCGTATTTTCCCGGACAGGTCAGGCTTTTTGGTTCTTAAATCGCCATCCGGGATTTTTAAACATTTTAAAATTTAAATTTTAAAAATTCCTCCCAGGAAAATACAGATGTATGGTAACCCTACTGGTACAAAAAATACATACTGGGGCACATCCCTTAAATCAGAACTTTTTATAGGGAACCGGTTGTTAAGATTTTGGCTGCTCATCACTGCTCCTAAGCACTGGCAGGGAAATCTTTGGACCCAATGGGTACATTGTTACTGTCTGATAAATCCACTTTGAAGCTGTTTGTTATGGCTGCAAGATGAGGGTCACTCAGCATTCAAGCTGGTTGGGGACTTTTGACGAAAAATGTCCATTCGTCTAAATGAAATCCTTTGGTGGAAACATATTGGTTTCCACTAAACTTTTGTCAGGAAAGTTTGGTCCAGGATGGAACTTCCGTTAAAACCAGAGAGAGAGAGAGAGAGAGAGAGAGAGAGAGAGAGAGAGAGAGAGATAAGCACCCTAGAATCGCCAATGCCCCATTGGTTAGGGCATTCCTCTGATTTGTGGGAGACCAAGTTCAAGTTTCTGCTTCAAATTAGGAAAAGCAGCAACTTGAATCTGGGTCTCTCGCATACCAGTTGAGTGTTCTAACCACTGGGAAATTGGTGATTTTGGGGTGTCTAGCTCTCTCAAATTCAAAAGGTCTTGGTTTTGTTCCGTATCAGAATGGAAACAAATGTGAAGACCTCCAATTTTCACACAATGGAATTCTTGTTTTCTGCCTCGTCCTACTCAGAACCTTTCTTCTCTCCAGTTGTCACTTCACTCTCCAGTACCCCATTGCCATAGCGTATTATACACAAAATACTATCTTAAAAGAGCATTATTAAAGGTGCAAAATCAAGCACTCAAAAGTCAGGAAATGCCAGAGTTAAGGTTACCTTTGTAACTTGAATTTAGCCCCCTTGTACATCTGCATTATGATTGACATTTTAATTATATAATCATATTCTACTTTTTCCACAGCAGCACAGCCTCATTCAGTATGCTGGGCCTTTAGTGCCTGACCCAACGCCCACTGAAGGCAATGAAAACCTTTCTATGATTCCAAAGATTTCCACTGACTTCACTGGGCTTTGTCTCCATCTGTTGGAGATGGGGGAAGGCTTGGAGGCTGTAGAGAAGCTGTTTGAGCTGGTCAAAACACTTTCATCAAAATATTTTTCCCCCCAAAAATTGCTTTTGTGACCAAAATGAAAATGTAGTAGTAATTTTTTTTTGTTTTTATCAGGACTTGCTGGTTTTTTAAAAAATCAAACAAATCCTTATATTTCTTGTGGAAAAGGAGGAGAAAGGTGGTGAACAAAAACTGTGTTTGAGGAAAGATTTTTTTTTTTGTGATCAATGACTGAAATTTGCAGAAAAATTTTGAATGAAACAATTTTTTAAATTCCATTTGATTTTTTCCAGAACACATTCATTTCTCAGTCATTTCCATCAGCTACATAGTGGCTGCTGATGAGTGCTCATTCCTCAGAATTTCATTTTATCGGTGTGACTGTCAACTGAACATCAATGGTCTCAAGTGCTTGAACGTCAAAAGACTCATGGATCAGACCTTGGTTCCTGAGATTTAAAGCAATTCCTTATCTGTGAAACCAATAACATCTTAGATCATTCAGACCGCAATGAATAAATAGATCTTACTTTCCTCAATTTGTGCTGTTTCTTACTGTTTTCAATCTGACTGAACATGAATCTAATCAGTTTGACCTTTGTTTAAATTATTATTAGTGCTGTGGTTGTATCAATGAGCTTTAGTAATGAACCATTGTGCTAAAACAGAACAAAATTACAGCCCCTGATCCAAAGAATATACAATTTAATAGTGAACTCTTGCCTCCCCTCCCCAATCTAATAGTGATGTACTAGTTGTGTTTGGGATACCTGTGCTGAAAGGGGAATGTTGAAGTATTCACTTAAAATATTTTTTAAAAGATGAAAATATTTCAGTTCATATTAGGAAAAGATATTGGGAAACAGTTTAACAAAACCTATCAGAACCTAAAATGTCTAGGGACCGCTCTTTCAAGTGCAACAGTGTGTCATGTTGTTCACACAATTGTAAGAATAGGAATAAGACTATTCTTTGTTGAACCTCATCAGAATACTTTTGGCCCAAACCTCCAATTTGTCTAGGTCACTCTGGATCCTATCCCTACCCTCTAGTGTATCTACCTCTCCCCGCAGCTTAGTGTCATCTGCGAACTTGCTGAGGGTGCAATCCATCCCATCATCCAGATCATTCATGAAGATGTTGAACAAAACTGGTCCCAGGACCAACCCCTGGGGTGCTCCAGTTGATACCAGCTGCCAACTAGATATCGAGCTGTTGATCACAACCCATTGAGCCCAGCAATCTAGCCAGCTTTCTATCCACCCTATAGTCCATTCATCCATGATTCTTGATTCTTACTTGAAGGTCTCAGCCAATAAATTGAACTTTAAAATCAGTCTGGCAAGTTTTCAGTTGTGCAGGAATACAGCTAAATGATTAATTTAACAGTTTGAGCCTTTTGTGCCTATATAATTTTTAAATGGTTTCAATTGTGAAGCAAATTATAGTAGGTATAATATAATTATTAATTTTCAGAATAAATACTTCATGAAACTGGAATTACTTGCATAAATAAGTATCAGTAGCTTATAGAAGGAAGAAATTTAGCATAATAAAGTTATTATTCTAAAGTTTGCCAATATAGCGCCCGTTTTTAAAAAAAGGGAAGAAGGAGAATCTGGGAAACTACAGACCAGCCAGGTTCACCTCAGTCCCTGGAAAAATCATGAAGCAGGTCCTCAAAGAATCCATTCTGAAGCACTTGGAGGAGAGGAAGGTGATCAGAAACAGTCAACATGGATTCACCAAGGGTAAGTCATGCCTGACCAACCTGATTGCCTTCTATTATGAGATAACTGGCGCGGTGGGTATGGGGAAAGCAGTGGACATGATATATCTTCACTTTAGCAAAGAGTTTGATACAGTATCCCACAGTTTTCTTGCCAGCAAGTAAAAAAAGTATGGACTGGATGAATGGACTATAGGGTGGATAGAAAGCTGGCTAGATCGCTGGGCTCAGTGGGTAGTGATCAGCAGCTTGAGATGTAGTTGGCAGCTGGTATGAATTGGAGCACCCCAGGGATTGGTCCTGGGACTGGTTTTGTTCAACATCTTCATGAATGATCTGGATGATGGGATGGATTGCACCCTCAGCAAGTTCGCGGATGACACTAAGCTGGGGGGAGAGGTAGATACACTAGAGGATAGGGATAGGATCCAGAATGACCTAGACATATTGGAGGATTGGGCCAAAGGTATTCTGATGAGGTTCAACAAGGACAAGTGCATAGTCCTGCACTTAGGATGAATGAATCCCATGCACTGCTACAGGCTGGGGACTGACTGGCTAAGCAGCAGTTCTGCATAAAAGGACCTGGGGATTACAGGGGACAAGAAGCTGGATAGGAGTCAACAGTGCCCTTGTTGCCAAGAAGGCTAACAGCATATTAGGCTGCATTAGTTGGAGCATTGCCAGCAGATCGAGGGAAGTGATTATTCCCCTCTATTTGGCACTGGTGAGGCCACAACTGGAGTATTGCGTCCAGTTTTGGGCCTCCCACTACAGAAAGGATGTGGAAAAATTGGAGACAGTCCAGAGGAGGACAACAGAAATGATTAAGGGGCTGGGGCACATGACTTACAAAGAGAGGATAAGGGAACTGGGCTTATTTAGTATGCAGAAGTGAAGAGTGAGGGGGGATTTGATAGCAGCCTTCAACTACCTGAAGGGGGGTTCCAAAGAGGATGGAGCTCGGCTGTTCTCAGTGGTGGCAGATGACAGAACAAGGAGAAATGGTCTCAAGTTGCCGTGGGGGAGATCTAGGTTAGATATTAGGAAACACACTCGGAGGGTGGTGAAGCACTGGAATGGGTTACCTAGGGAGGTGGTGGAATCTCCATCCTTAGAGGTTTTTAAGGCCCAGCTTGACAAAGCCCTGGCTGGGATGATTTAGTTGGTGTTGGTCCTGCTTTGAGCAGGGCGTTGGACTAGATGATCTCGTGAGGTCTCTTCCAACCCTAATCTTCTATGATACTATGTATCAGGGGGTAGTCGTGTTAGTCTGTATCCACAGAAACAACAAGGAGTCTGGTGGCACCTTAAAGCCTAACAGATTTATTTGGGCATAAGCTTTCATGGGTAAAAAATCCACTTCTTCAGATACACCTGAAGAAGTGGGTTTTTACCCACGAAAGCTTATGCCCAAATAAATCTGTTAGTCTTTAAGGTGCCACCGGTCTCCTTGTTGTTTTTATGATTCTATGATAATGGATGTAATTAACAAACATCATAACTGTCTGAAACCCAGGAATTCGAAGTTAAGTTTACAACTAAAAAGACACAAATATTATAAAATATAGAAATTCATATTAAAGTGCCAGAGAAAGCCTGAATTTTAACCTCCTAGACCTACTATTGGTTGTATCCTTCATTCAAGGCAGATACAGTAAGAATAACTATGTTGCAGTGCGTTGACAGGTTAAATATTAGGTACCATGATGGTTTTGCTAGGAAGCCAGGACAACTTCAGACATCTTAATCTATGTCCCTGATGCAGTGCAAAGTATATGTAATTTAATAATCATATATATGTCTTGGGTTTAATATGAATGTGGCTTCATGGAGCTTTTGGATAGTATAAGGTTAAAATGGGAAAATGTCCAGTGCTTGGCTGGAAGGAATTATTCAGAGAGTCAGACAGATGGGAATTTGATACAAAGCGTGATAAGTGTAAGAAGTGTGATATCTTGCACTTAGGATTCTCGGATCTTCCAATTTAAGATCTCAATTAACTTAGCCTCACAACAGCTCCATTTTATGGATACATATGCAGTGATAAAGAGAGATTTAATGGACTTTGCCACTATTTCTTGTGCTCCTTTGGACAAGATATGAATATAACCTAGGGCTCCAGTATTCTAATGTTGTGCCTGAACCACACCACAATCTTTTCTCTCCACAGAGGTAAGAGGTTGCCTCAGGAGCATGAAGTAGAGAACACATATAGTGGATGTGTAATGTAGAAACTGCAATGTTGAGAATGCTATACTGTACTGGGACTATCTGTGTTGCTAGCACATGGCAGCTGAAGGAGCAGTGGTTGGTTGGTTGCAAGCAGATGACCTCGTTTCTCTCTAATCTTGTCTAATTTTCAAAGATAAACACATGGGAGTCTGCTGAACTCCTGCATGGGCAATCATGTGAGACTACTTTGTAATCCAGGCTTGGTTTTTCTCCATGGAGTTAAATTATGCCTCTAAGGTATTTTGTGGTTACTGGGGAACTCCAGGAGGAATTATTCCTCCCAAAACTCCTAGTACACAGGGTGGGTGTTCCTGCTGGTACAAGTCCTTTGGGGGCACAGCCTACTATACTCTGTACACCCAGTTGGCTCTCTGGGTGGGGCCATGGCCCCACCTTCTCCTCCATGTCTTTATGCTACCTCTGAAGTATATTGTAACCTAGTGGTTCTCAAACTAGGGGACCTGCTTGTTCAGGGAAAGCCCCTGGAGGGCCAGGCCCGTTTGTTTACCTGCCGCGTCCACAGGTTCAGCCGATTGCGGCTCCCACTGGCCACCGTTCACTGCTCCAAAGGCCCTGAACAAGCGACGCCCCTAGTTTGAGAACCACTGTTGTAACCTCAGGGCCACTAAGGTGGAGCTGTCTGTGGATCTCAGAGAAGGCAATTCTACTCAGCTGCTATGTAGGGTTGTAGGGAAGAGTACCTACTTCACCCTTTCTTCAATACCCACAGAACATCTTGGCACAATCTGACCCAAAGGTAACAATGGCTGTCCTTAATGTTATATTTATTTTATATATAGTTATCTCAGGTAGGGCACTCTAACTTAGGCACTCAAAACAGCTAGTTATTTTTGACAGACTTGTCTGTCTCTCTATATTGCATACCACTGCTATTTCATCTTGTACATCCTTATTCCAGTCACTTTACACTGAGAAAAAGGACTGGAGATGCATACAAGGACCCTAAGAGCCCAAGTTCCAGTTGGGAAATGTTTTCCCTGGTGCAAGCACTGTGGAATAAGGAACCCCCTGGAAGGGGTATGACTAGGTGTAGAAGTGTGTGTCCGTGGCAGAGACACAGCATACAGAGATTTTGGGCTGTGTAGTGGGGTGGCTGCCCAACTCCTATCCTAGATGGGGCTTCAGCAGGCCAGGGAGGTGGTACAAGTGTGTGGCCAATCAGAGAAGGCCTGTTAGGGAGCCAATCAGAGGCTGAGTTAGAGACAGCCAATCAGAGCCAGACTTAGCCATATATAAAGGCTGCCCAGGAAGGGATTGGGCAGTCTCTCCTTGGGAGTCAAGAGGAGGAGGACGAGGACGAGGACGAGGACGAGGACGAGGACTCGGACTCCTGAGCTGGAAGGTAGCACCTTGGACAGACCAGTGCTGGGGAAGGGCAGAAGGAGCTGGGGAGCTCTGGCCAAAGAAAACCCCAGGCTGCCGGCCTAGGCCAGGCAGGTGCATAGGGCCGAAGGGGAAGTGGCCCAGGGACAATAGCAGGGCAAGGGGAGAGAAGGAGGGCAGAGAGGCTGCTGCTAGAGGGTCCCTGGGCCAGGATCCAGAGTAGTGGGTGGGCCTGGGTCCCCCCCTTCCCCTTGTGCTACACCGGGCTGAAGAGGAGCATGGCCTGATCCGGGCTGTGGCTGGTCCCTGCGATAAGGGGCTAGACTGAGAGGCTGCAGCCGGCCACCACAACAGGTGCAGATCGTGGACTGCTGATAACACCAAATCTCCGGAAGGGGGTGAGACAGGAGCAGTGGGCACTGCCGGAGGGCAGTGTCCTGAAGAGGATGCTGCCGAGCGGAGAGCAACGAGGGTCCCCAAAGCAGCAGAGCAGATGAGGGGCAAGGCACCATGCGAAAAAGGTGCTCCATGACTGGACAGAGCTAATTCCCAGAGTAACAAGCGGGAGGCGCCAGCGGTGGTGAGTCCTAACTCTGTCACAGGCTGCCATAACTTAGATGGATTTGGGCTATCTAAGTTATGTTAGAGTCCACTCCAGACCCCTGAGCATTCCAAGATCACATTCCATCACACCTGCTATATTTGTGGTATTTTGTGGTAACCCAAATAGCCCCCCTCATCCTGAGCGTGAAGCATAGTACAGACTCTCACCCATGGTATTCATGTGTATATCCACATATGCATCAATATCTATGTAGAGAGAGACAGAGATAGGTTTAGGTGTGTGGCTGTTGATAAGCTTTTATACATTTGATAACTAACTTGGTGACTTAGTGGTCATATTACAGTATTTTGTATTTGTGGTAAAAGATGGATTCTTGCTAGTTTTCTTCCTGCAGCTTCACTGAATGTAACAACAAAAAATTACTAAATTGCCATGGGCTGTGATCATGTCAGTTTTCATAAGCAAAGCAAGGCTGGCCCTGTTCAGTGCTTGATTGCAAGAACTTCAAGGGGAAAAGAAGCCTGCAGAGCTTGTTAATATTTTGTACACAACTGCTAGTACTATTTCATCTTGCACATCTTTCTGCACTCATCCACTTTTTTTATTTTCAATATTTTACTCTTTATAAAACTAAACACTTGATTCTATACAAAACATGTGACTACAAAGTTTGAAGTTATTTTCATACACAAGTCAGGAAAATCAAGATAAGGTAAACTTTACATTCTTCCTTTTTTGCATATATGTTACACAATAATCTTATTCCTTACATGCTTAAATAATGTGTGCATTACTAAAGAATGCTACACATGTATGTCTGTGGTTAAGCTTAAATCACAAATACAAAAGTCAGCTTCATAACTTTTGCAGTATTACAATTTTTTAATCTTTAGATTGCAGAGCTCTTTTTGAAGGTAAGTATTATTAGCCCAACCTTAGAGATGGGAAAACAGGTGCCAAGAGAAACGCATGACTCAACCAAGGTCATACAGCAAGTCAGTCAGTGGCACAGTCAAGAATAGCACCCACATGTGAGATCCTCACTCACACTGGTCTGGCTCATTTTCACTGAGGCTATGTCTACACAGTTGTGTTGCTAAAAGGCATGAAGTGTAGCTGCTATTTGTCAGCTCTCCTGCCAACAAAAAACTTCCACCCCCAATGAGCAGGGTTAGCTTTGTTGGCAGGAGAGCGCTTCTACCAACAAAGCACTGTTCACACCAGCGCTTGTCATTGGCAAAACTTTTGTCTTTCAGGGGTGTGTGGTTTTTTTTAACACTTCTGAAAGACAAAAGTTTGTCATTCAGTTGCCTGTGTAGACATAGCCTAAGTCAAAGGTCTTGAGTGGCATAATAGAGTCCTAAGAATCCTAGATTCACCTGGGGAAGAATCCCTCTGGTGTAGGCCCTAGTGACAGCTGTAAGGCAGTCTCCCAAGACCTCTTTCTCATGCCCTGACATAGGGTGTGTCTCAAAGGCAGGGCTGGGGAATGGAGCCTCAGTATGCAGTGATGCAGAAATTCCAGGCAGTGCTGAAATCCATAGGGAAGCCTGGAGAAGCTTTCCTAATTTAGACTGGGCTCAAGGATTGTCTAAATTAAGCCAGGGGCTGTAGAGCAGCATACAGATGGGAGGCTGCAAGTGTAGTTTAAAGCCACTTTAGCACCCTCTCTGACTGAGCTACAAGTTTTGTTCTGCGCCTTAACATGACGCAGCAGAGAATCTCACCCCGGGTCTCCTGGATTCCATTTTTCTGCTTAAAGCAGTGGACAGTGTCTGCTCATATCCTCTCTACAGTAAAAATATTGACATTCATTGGAAAGCACAGGTAGCCACAAAAATGCTGCATCTACGGAGCTAGAGTTACAAAAAGATGCAGTTCCTAGCCATTAAATGACTTTTCTTTATTTGTCAAATAGAGTGGCACATTAGCCAGCTTTATGTGAGCATATAATGAAAGACCATTAGTAATGAAGTTAAACATGGTGGCAGAGTTTCAGTTGCTGGGGGAACCTAACTTGAGTTGCCTCACTTCTGCAAGCTTAAAGTCAAAATTTTATATTGCATTAACATAATTTTTATATTTAATAGTGAGTTTGCTGTGACAGTGTGACACCTTTTGCTGCCATGCTAAGTGTAGCCAGCACACAGTCACATTTTATTTATCAATTAATCTTGAAGTGAAATTAGTTTCTACTGTTTTAACATATCTCCTACTGGTATTTATTGGCGTTACATAATGCTCGCCAAGAGAAAAATCTAATATAATGGCAATCACTAATATAAATTCTATTGACTAGTAAAGAAGCTTTGTGTAAAACAAAAACAATATTAAAAAATCCACCAGTAAGAACAATAAATAAAATAGCAAAAGAACTGCCCATCTTGAATAATATGAAACCATCTCAGAGCATTAAATGGAAGATGATAAACCTGTAACTTAAATTATAGCTCGTCAGTATCTATTTCAATGTTAACTCCAAGGGGTTACAGTGTAGATTTAGCTGATGAAACATTAAAATGGTCACTTCTTTTTACCATTAAATTTGAAACTCAGTTTCACAACTTTTTTTTCATACATATTTCAAAATCTGTGTAGGAAATTAATTCATGATTGGGCTTTGGTTGGTTGTTTCCCCAGAATGTGACCAGACTTTTTTTGTGCTCTCTTGTGTTAGCAAATACGCAGGTTAGCCTAATAAGTTACTGTGAAATAGAATCGACAAACAATATATATTTCATTGTGTTTTTTCCAGCACTGTAATACGATATCCAATTAAACTTCCTTAGTCACATTGACTAAAGAAGCAGAAGTCAACAATTGGTTTGACAACAGGCTCTCTCGGGTTACACAGGATCTCCTGTTATTTTGTGAAGCACAATATATTAGGTTAAGTGGAAAGGATTTGTGAAATGTGATCCATTTAGCATCAGACATTTCTCTGCCTGTCACAAACTGCCAATTTAATTGACAAAGGAGTTCCTTTGCACCTCAATTTGAGATAGAATCTTTGTCTCAACTTTCGGCATTCAAGATATTGATCTGTTTGAATACATATAAAACCACTGCCTTAAAGATATCCCCCAGGAACCAACCATAGGAAACTGTCTCAATAGGAAGAGTCTTGTTCATACATTGTTAATACACATGCCAAAATTATCTCTGATGTAATTTAGTTGACTTCAGAAATACACCAAGGCCCAATGTCTTTTAAAAGACACAGTGTCTTTTAATCTCCAGATTACCATGATTATTGCTCAAAGCTTCCTTTATCAAGTTTTTGCACTAATTCTTCTTGCTTAAACATATATTCCTGTATATTTAGGGTGACCAGATGTCCTGATTTTATAGGGATAGTCCCAATATTTGAGGCTTTTTCTTATACAGAAGACTATTACCCCCCGCCCCGATTTTTCACACTTGCTGTCTGGTCACCCTATGTATATTAATACAATAAAGAAATTAAAAGAATGTGATAGTCATAAAGGCACACAAAATGTTTGAACTTGTAATGTTTCTACTGATTTGAAAGTTTTTACCAGTTAGAGAAATATCTCCTTTACTCTAATGGGGAATATCAGTAGAACAAGTAA
Source organism: Natator depressus (assembly GCF_965152275.1). Taxonomy (NCBI): domain Eukaryota; kingdom Metazoa; phylum Chordata; order Testudines; family Cheloniidae; genus Natator; species Natator depressus. The sequence continues at coordinate 72,735,418 of NC_134236.1, forward strand.
TAATACTGATAACTTACATGTTCAAAGCACGGGTAAGTAGTATTATCCTCACATCACAAATGGTGTAACAAGGAGAGAGGCAAAGGTCCAGATCTTCAGAATACCTAGGCTCCTAACTTCCAATCTTGTGATCTGTCCTGTAGATTTTTAAGTGACTGAAGTGTGTGTGTGTGTGTGTGTGTGTGTTCACGTGTCTCTGTGTGTAAATGTAGCCTTGACCATGCAGTGTAAGCGTAGAAATCAGTGTGTTTTGGTGACTGAATATTCGGATGATTTAGACTGTCACCAACAGGCTGAGAACCACTATGGGCTAAATTCACATTCTTGGTAAGTGAGCACTGTGCTGCAATGGATTCAGTGCTGGAGCTCTCAGTTTAGAACGACATGGTGGTAACCTAAATTCAGGAGAGTTGCCCCCACTTATACTGGGGGTGTGTTTGGCTGTAAGGCTTAGAATACATGGGTCTATATTATTCCTTATAACGTGAAGATATAAATAGTTGTGCAGCTCTTGACTTGACAATACTGCAGAACTGATGACATCTCTGTTGCAAAGCAGAAATGTGGCCTCTGCATATGCCTAAGTGAAGGATTTATGAAGCTTTCAAACCTTCTCTACATTAGCTCCAGAGGAAAGAAATATGGAGGGGAAGTTTTACTTTTCTTCATCACAAATATTGATTCTGCTGTTTCAAAATTATGACTGAAAATTTGTTGAGATGAAGGCCATATCAGGTGAAAGATATTCCATTCCTCAGGTGGAGCAACTGATATACAACAGCCACCACACGCGGAGAAAGCAGGCCAGTAGGGGAGCATCTGTATGTATCTATGTATGCTCGACCCCCTACTGTAATAGTAACAAAGCACACAGCAACCTAGTAGAGCAGCTTGGACGTGGACACTTTCTGAGGGACACATTTTTTTAAGACATCCTGGCAATTTATGAAAAATGTATTCTTGCTGCCACACGTCTTGTGCAAAAACACAGATATCTGCACCCATGCTCCTTGTTAGATCCACTTCCCTGCTTGTGCTCAGATCCACACACAATGGGGAGGTCTTCCCACTCGTTTCCTTCACAGGAAAATTTCAGCCCATACTTAGAATAAGCCAGAATTGGCTGAAAATGTTGTTATCCTCAATATGTATCATCAACTAATGTGACAGTGTATAGAGCCTGCCATGTAGTTGGCAAGGAGGGGGTTAAAACTCTCTCTGAGCTAAGTATCTTCAACAGCTGTCTGCTCTCATTGCAGAGATAGATAGGGAACCCAATCATGAAGGAACAGGACTAGGCTCAGCTGGAGCTAATTGCTCCATTAGAGACCATTCCGGTCCAGATATTACAAAAAGGGAGAGTCTCAGTGGCTCATTCTCGTAGTGGTTAGATAAAGATTCAGTGTTTTGAACTCTGGCTATAAGAAACCCTTTTGCTTGCATTCATTTGACAGAACATCTAAACCTTAGTGTCTGAGATTGGGTTTGGCCTGAGTTTACCAGATCTGTCCCAACTATATGTAATTTATAAGAACTTCCTCTATTTTTCATGTTCTGTTCATAATTGTTCTATTTGTAAAAAAACAAACAAAAAACCCCCAAAACATAATATAGCCTGGCAGTAGAATCTAGCTGACCAATTTGCATTGTAACATACTTCACATCAGCAGTGTCCAGGTTGTAGGGTTCTAAGTATGCTAAAGTGAAAATATTTCTCTTATACCTGTAACTTGTATCAAGTTTCCCTTTAGCTTGGGAGAGAGTTTCTTCTGTTGGATTGAAGCAGGGGTGGGGGAGTCAGGGTGATGGGGGAGTCTATTGCTAGGACTGTCACAAACATCCTGTGGGATTTCATGCTAGTGACTGAATTGCTGTTCCTCAGTTTCCCCTTGTGTAAAACAGGAGTAATACTATTTACTTCATGGTAGTTTTGTGAAGGTTACTTCAATAACATTTGTAAAGTATTTTGAGGTGCTTGGGTGAAAGGTACTATAAATGTGCAATTATAATTTTGTATCATATTAATCATTTAAATACCTCAGATGAAAACCACTTAGGCATTATGGATAAATGCAGTGTAGTCGTTAGCTGGGAACCAAAAATCTTCAGGGAAATGTCAAATTCACATGATAGCCACAGCTGCTAGAATTAGTGCTTGGATCTTTAATTTAGCTAAAATGTGTGTAAAATTCAGCTACACAGCTCACTATTGGCTACCTAATAGTGCAGCAGTATATGAAAAAGTAACCCCAGCTAACATCTGTAGTAATGGACATAAAGTGGTTTGGGAATAATTAAATTTAAAAATGGAGAGAGGAAAGGGTAGGGAGGAAGGGGACTTTGAGAATTATTGTTTTCAGTATCTGTATGTGCAGTAAGGCTCAGCTATACCAGTTTTTCCTTGATACTGTGGATAGGGAAACCTCCAACATTTGCTCTTATTGTCCTTAATAGGAATACATCAGAACCTTTCTGAAAAAAGACCCGAAGAAGAATACAAACTAGGTCATGTTCAACTCTCCTACCCATAAAATATATATTACTATACATACAATACATAATGTTGCCTTGTTTGTGGAAGAGAACATAAGGGAAAGGAGCAATAATAGCAATAAAATAAAGGACATGACCACTACAGCTAGGAGTGTCTGTCTGCTAGAGGATAGGCCACACCCAGTGGACTGCTAGGAACTTATTTAACAAAGTAAAAAGACCAAACACAGATGTATAAGAAGCAAAAGCCCAATGGTAATTAGGCATTGCTAGGCTCAGCATTACAATAACTAAGTCTCATTTTCAAAAGTTCTTTAGGTGCTAAGGAGCCAAAGTCCCACTGTTATTTTAGGGGTATTGCATTTTTAAGTGGAATAAATGAGTAAAGGGACTCAAGCCACCGAAATGGAATAAAATAAACAAAGCCCCCCCGATGTGGTAATGAGCTGTGTGTGCTGAGGTGCAGCCCACTGATGACAGTGGGACATCGTGCAGGTGAATCTGCTCCTTCTCAATGCAGTATTGGGGCTTGAGATTACTAGGGGACCAACAGGCACACTCACTGCTTTGGCCACTCGAAAGCAGGTAGGTGATGAATGTAGTGGTGCCAGTGACAAAATTTTTAAGTAAGGATATTTACATTGACTATTAAAAATACTAGTTTTCAGTTCTGTCTTCTAGATGGATTAGAACTCTCCTCTATTCTCCTTTCCAGCAATGGCAGGCTGTCCACAGCATCATCTTCTTTCTTTGTTTTTGCTGCTGTGTAAAACCAGGCACTAGCAGTAACGCTACTGGAGAGGTAGAAAGATGAAGGAAGTGAGGGGGAGAATGGAACTAAAACTGGATTAAGGCTAAATATAGCTGTGAAGACTTCAAATTGCTGTCAGCTGGGAGGGCATGGAGATGACACAGGGAAAGAAGGGAATCAATGAACCAATTTCTTAAATGTGATCCTTTGTCATAAATATAAAGGGAAGGGTAAACACCTTTAAATCCCTCCTGGCCAGAGGAAAAACTCTTTCACCTGTAAAGGGTTAAGAAGCTAAGATAACCTCAATAGCACCTGACCAAAATGACCAATGAGGAGACAAGATACTTTCAAAGCTGGAGGGAGGGGGAAACAAAGGGTCCTCTCTGTCTGTGTGATGCTTTTGCTGGGACTAGAGCAGGAATGCAGGTCAGAACTCCTGTAAAGAGTTAGTAAGCAATCTAGTTAGATATGCGTTAGATTCTGTTTTGTTTAAATGGCTGATAAAATAAGTTGTGCTGAATGGAATGTATATTCCTGTTTTTGCGTCTTTTTGTAACTTAAGGTTTTGCCTAGAGGGATTCTCTGTGTTTTGAATATGATTACCTTGTAAGGTATTTACCATCCTGATTTTACAGAGGTGATTCTTTTACTTTTTCCTCAATTAAAATTCTTCTTTTAAGAACCTGATTGCTTTTTTCATTGTTCTTAAGATCCAAGGGTTTGGGTCTGTGTTCACGTATGCAAATTGATGAGGATTTTTATGAAGCCTTCCCCAGGAAAGGGGATGTAGTGCTTGGGGGGATATTTTGGGGGGGAGATGTTTCCAAGTGGGTACTTCCCCTGTTCTTTGTGTAACACTTTGGTGGTGGCAGCTTTTAACCTAAGCTGGTAAGAATAAGCTTAGGGGGTCTTTCATGCAGGTCCCCACATCTGTACCCTAGAGTTCAGAGTGGGGAAGGAACCTTGACACCCTTATGCAGCAAATGGGAATACCGGGGCTATCATGGTCAATCCATTTGACCACAACATAATCCACCTCTTGATACCATGCTTTATTGATATAGATATACAGGTGTGTTGAAGAAATAGTATTCCCATGTTGGAACTTGTCTTTGGTTGTGTAACTTTGGGGACTTTGAATGGTAAGATATGGGATAGAGCAGGGGTGGCCAACTTGCGGCTCCTCCGAAGTTAATATGCGGCTCCTTGTATGGGCACCAATGCCAGGGCTGGCTCTGCCACAGGCCCTACCCCCATTCCACCCCTTTTTGCCCCCTCCCCTGAGCCTGCCATGCCCTCGCTCCTCCTCCCGCCCCCCAGAGCCTCCTGCATGACACAAAACAGCTGATCAGGAGGTGTGGGGAGGGCTGCCAGTGGGTGGGAGGCACTGGGAGCGGGGGCAGGGGGGCGCTGGGGGGAGCTGACAGGGGTTGCTGATGAATTACTGTGGCTCTTTGGCAATGTACATTGGTAAATTCTGGCTCCTTCTCAGGCTCAGGTTGGCCACCCCTGGGATAGAGGATTAATTTTTATTCATTTCCCATCCTGTGTCACCCCTTCCCCACTGTACATGCAAGCATGTTTGTTTTATTACACATTGAAATGGAGTATGATGAATGTTATTACAAGGCCAGATTCTGTGACCCTCATGTTGACTAGTTGAATAATACTTACTCACACAAGTAGTCCTATGGAAGTCTATGGATTACAGAACTGTGCCTGAAGATTCTAATTCAGGAAAGTAATGAACCCTGTGCCTAAGTCTCATTAAAGTCACTTAACTGTAATCACATGATTTGGTAAAGTGACTTTATTGAGACTTAGGCACATGATTCAGTGCTTTCCTGAATTGGGGCCAAAATTAATACCTGTTAAGGGAATAAGAGGTAACTCCCAGATGTTTAAAGAGTAAAATGCAATAGCTAACTTACCTGATAAAATATAGATGTGTAAATTGAGACATTTTTTTCTGTAAAGCTAGTATACCAAAAATATATTTTGTATAACCACAAAGCCTTCTTAAAATATATACCCATTAAAGGGACAGGTTTGCGGAATTCTGGTAAAAATAACACCATGGGATTCCCGGTTTATTATGTTTCACTGACTTCCAGATCAGCATTGTTCATCCTGTCAGTAATCAACTGTAATAAAGATTCTACAGGTCTCTTTGAACCCTCATGTACATTTGAGTGTTGTCTTCAGTGGAATAACACTGGGGCAACTGAAGGCAGAATTTGGTCCTATCAATAATATGTAAATCAAATGAGTAATCCACTTCAGTTTCCCATAGTTGTGTTGACTCTGAATACAGAGGGATCAGGTCTGTTGCATAACAACCAGTCACTTTTACACAGTAACTTTTTTTCACTTTGAACTAAAGAGATATCCTTTGTAAGTCCATACTACAGCAAAATTTAAAAGCACACAGATGACTTTCAGTGATATTATTTGAAGTTTGGAGAGTAGTTGCCTATTGATTTTGCTCTTAAAAACTTAGCACACACCTATCGTTATAAAATTTATCCTGTTGTTGTCAGTTCTATTTATCATGTGGATAAGTTTTCAAGACTAAAGGGTTTATTTTTTTCTTCAGGATGCATGTATGTCAATATTGATTAGTCACAGTGGGTGAGGTAATATCTTTTATTGGGCCAACTTCTGTTTGTGAGAGAGACACACTTTTGAGCTTACACAGAAGAGCTCTATGTAAGCTTGAAAGCTTGTCTCTCTCACTAACAGAAGTTGGTACAATAAAAGATATTACCTCACCGACCTTGTCTCTCTGTATTATCCAATACACCTATAAGAAAACTGCATACATCAATATTGCTTAACATTAGTAAAATTAATAATGGACATTGAGGTGCAATGGACTCAAGACTAATTGAGCATACACAAGCTGAATTTGAACTTGGAAATTCTCCTCCTTCTCCTATTATTCACTAATCTTGCAATTTTGCTCCGCATAAGTCATGACATGGCACTGTGCGAAATGCACATCTTTCATTTTTGTTGTGGCCGCAGCAGCATTGAGGTAAATTTAGCTGTTTTACATGTACTATTTTTCACACATCTTTTCTGGGAACTATGTAATCTTAACCAGGGATGATTCATGATGCTGAGAGTAAGAAATATTAGAGTTAAAAAACTAAAATGTCAGAAGGTGCTGCCCGTTCATCTAGGCTAGTTCCAGCTCCACCCAATCATTTTCTGATGATTTATTGACTAGGTTATCCATCCTAAACTTTGATTAGCCATATATAGTAACCAAACAAAAGCATGTGACTGCTACTTGTAAGAACACCCTTCAAATGGAATTGACCACATTTAAGTGCTTAAAGATTTACCACAATATTTGCAAAAATTCCTCCCTATAAATAGAGGGAAAGCCATAAATACCATAAATAAACCTAAATGTGGTAAATGGAAAGGTTTAAAAGACACTTAGTGTAGGTATGCTTATATGCTACTTCCTACTGGTAGATGGAATGAGATGTGCTATGGGATTTGCCTCATCCCCTAGTGTTTGACCTATAATAGAAGTTATATAATTCCCAATACTACATACTAATAGTACTCTTTTAGCTCAAGCAGTAAAGGCCAGTGTTACTGGACCACAGGGTCATGACTTCGATTCTACTTTATCAATGATGGTTGTGTCTTTACACTAATGTATGGTCACAGAGCATTACAAAGTGTTGGGAGGCATTCTAAATCCTATGCATCTCTGACATGATACTGGTAATAAACAATGATACATTCTCATGAACTCTACATTTATTGTAGAAAATAGGAGAAAAAAATCAGCCAAGGAAGTTCTAATGAAAATTGATTGGAGAAATTGGAGGAGAGACATATAGTATAGTATAAATACAATATATTTGTTCTGTGTGACGCTGACAGTGTCATTATCTTCTTTTTTCCATCTAACTCATATTCTATATAATAAAGATAAACTGGGATCTCTGGATACAAAGGAAAACTAAATATTATACTTATAGGGCCACAGTTTCTGCTGGTGTAAATTGATGCAACTCCATTGACATTAATGGAGCTGTGCCATTTGACACCAGTAGAGAATTTGGTCCATTGTAGCAAATAGAAACTAATACTATCATTAAGGTTGCAAGACAGTTTTAACTAGCTTATAACTTTATTAATGTCTTCATTGGGACAGACATTTCATGGTTGATCGCAGCAGTTCATTTAGAAATGGAATGTCAAAACTGTTCATTCAATCAAACAACCTGATACTACATTTTTTGATTCTATAGCCACCATTGAATTCAGTGGGAGTTCTGAGAGCCAGAGAAGGAGTCCTAAAAATAAATAAATATAAGTTCCAGAATGCGCTTGCAGAACTCAGTCATAAGTGATAGTACCGGAATGCCCTTCTGTCTCCTCAAAAAGGTACTGGTGCAGTGTTTTGGAGTGTTCAGCATGATTCAAGCCCTACTGGGAGCAAAGTTCTTTCAGTATCTGGTTGAAAGTCAGTGTTAGTTAAGGAAGGTTTCAGAATTATTACTAGTAACAGTTGGCTAATTTAAATACTGTGGGGGCCTGTGAAATCCATTTGTCTGTAGGTTTATTAACCAGGTGGTCATCCATGCAACATAATAAAGGAAGTTGTCTGATGGAATACTAATCTTTTGGGAGGGATGGGGTATAAAGAAAAAATAGAATTAAAGTGCTGAGTGAATAAAATCAACTATAATAATTGGTGTTCATAAATAGGTTATGCTGTCTAGCTGGAGAACTTAGAAATTCATTTTTGTGTAGATTTTAAGTTGCAATGAAGAGGAGGTTCTGTTTGGAATTTCTTGGTATTGGTCCCTATAGATGTTACTCCCGTGTGATGGGGTGTACCTATCCCACACTAGCCTCAAAAGGGTTAATTGTGCTTTGCAGACTGAGGAAGCCCCTACCCTCCCACTCTGCTGCGCATGCTGAGCCTGGAGGCAGAGTATAAAAGGAAGCAGCCCAGCTCACTCTTGGCAGGCTGCTGAAGGAGGAGGATGCAGACTGCGGGCTCTCTCCAGCTAGGTGCTACAGGTGCCGATTACAGGCTGCCTAATAAGCCTGGAGAAGAGACCATGCCAGAAGGAGCTATACCACATGAGGACCCGGGGAAACCATGGAGCATCACCGAGGGACTTAGACTTTTCTCTGGGTTAGTGAACCGGGGAACCAGTCAGCCTGTTTCAGGAGGATCCCCACTGACTCAGTGGTGAGCACCCCCACTACCACCAGGGCTCTTGGCTGGAACTTGGAGGAACAGGGAGGGCCTGAGTCCTGCTACCATAGGCGCCACACACCCCTAAGTGGTGCCCAACTTCCCCAATTGGCCATGCAATCCCACAAAGGTGGCTTACTTTGTTGACTTGGGTCATTAGGCCATGCTGCCTTGGTGGAAGGGCTGCTTATTGACTCCGGTCATTGGGCCCCGCTGCCCTGAGTAGAAGGGCCACCCTCATTGACTCTGGCCATTAGGACACGCTGTCCTGAGGGGAAGGGCTGTTTTATTGACTCTAACCAGTAGGCCATGCTGCCCTGAGTGGAAGAGCTGCTTTATTGACTATGGTCACTAGGCCATACTACCACGTTTTATAGTCAGGGTCACAAACACAGGACCTAACCAGGTCACATATGGTGAGAAGAAGGAAAAAAACTAATATAGCAGTAGTTTTTCCCCCTTCTTCTCACCATACCTGACCTGGGATGGAGTGTACCTACCACATGACACTCCAAAATTAGACTTCAGGCATTCCGCAATGGCCTGTCTACCCCAATAACTGAATCTACCAAAATAGCAAAATTAATAGGTAAAAGGGGGAGGCCTGTGCTACAGGATTTGCCAGGGTTTTACCAGAGGGTTTCTCTCCGACCTTTTTGAGGACTCCTTAAAACAGACTAGCTCTATTGACCATTAGAAGGACATGGATGCAACATTTCACTCAAAGGATTGACACTCAGGCAGTAATTCTCTGAAAACAAAAGTAACCTTTATTTAACACAACACACCCTAATACAGTAAATCTAAAGCATATATTTAGAAGAACAAACATTTTCACAGTACATAAAACACATATCATAAGATAACACAAATGTTATTAGCACAGATGTATGGTATCATAATATTGAGTACTTTAATACACAACTGGAAATAGCTTCAAGTGGTTACGTTCTATATGCGATGGCCAGTCACATACAGGATGCTGACAGCAAGATTTTAAACATTAAAATTTTAACAAACATACACAAACATCCAGCTTTATTATCCCATGGATACATATACATGCAGTTTAATTATCCTTTATAGAAGGGTTATCCTGCTTACTTTCTCTGCTGTCTTCTTTTCCTTCTGAGAAGTCCTTCTGCTCTGTCTCTGTTTCGGTGTTGCCATTGCTACGTTGTTACTGCTTGCCTCTTAAGTGATTTTAGCTCTTTTAGCTCTTCTCCTCTTCTTGATTCTCCTGCTGCTCACACACACCGGTACCTTCCACTCACTCTGACTCAAGCTTGTTAGCTTTCTGCCTTATATACAGATTTTAGCCTATCCTGATTGGTTCCTTCAATCCCTATTATTATCAGCCAATTAGCTTCAAGGCCTTTACCTGTCAATCAAAGCAAGAGCTGATTGAAGGCCTGAACCTTAGATGCTGGACCTGTTTGAAGACCTGTGTTATGCTTAACTGACCTCTCCCTTCAGATTTTGGAGTGACCTTTATTTCACCTCAGCCTTCCTGCTTGCTATTTGCAGAATCTCTCCCAGACCTCCATTTTGAATTTATGTGACTGTGACTGCTTGCGACCGCCACCTTGTTATCACTAGCTGTAACCATGTAAGCCTATCTTTATTAATTATTAAACCTCTATAATTATAAACAACTAGCCATATCTAAATACACCCTAACATTATGATTCACTATCACCACTATATTTTTTTATTATTGTAAACAAGTTTAATTTCAATCTCTCTCCACTTGAGCTAGTGGTGGCAGTGCAGCGCTCTTAGTGATGTAGTTTTACCCAGAACAGAGCAGCTGAAAAATCTCTTGTATCAAAGATGACAAAGATCTATTTTAGCTGAAGATCTCTCTCGCACATGGCATCTGCAGAGTAACATTCTACAGATACAGTTGTAGGTGCATAAGCCATTTCAAGGCCTCCTTTGTGATGTTGTGATATCATCCAATTCAGCTTTGACTCTGTATTTGAGGCACAGTGTTATGATATGTTCGATGGTTTGGATGGTTTCACCACAGTTGCACGAAGAGGAGTCTTTGATTTTCCACTTGTACATCAAGTAGCCTCATTTTCCGTGATTTCTTTGGATGAGGTTCAATATGGTCCAAAGTCTGCATGGCAGGTCGAAACCTGGAGAACTGCTTATTGTGTCAGAAATAATGTGTGTTTGGAATGGCAGATGAGGTCCAGACACTTTGACATTCCCTGGCCAGATTCAGAGGCATGAGCTGGTCATGTGTGGTCCATACTGGTTTTTGAAATTTCTGGTGTTACTGGAGTATGTTATCCATAGCCTGCTGGATGGGAAGTTCTCCATAGTCGTCAGCACGTTTAAGTTCTTGTGCTGTGGCCATATCTCAATGGGTAGCTAATACTAAAAGCCATGGTATTGGTGTTGATTTTAAAATTCCTATGATTGTCATGGTCTGATTCAGCTACCTGCCCACAAGTTGGGTATGGCAACCTTTTGCCCACACCAGTGCACTGTATTCTGCAGCTGAGTACACCAAGACCAAGGCTGATGTTTGTAACACTGGGGCAGTTGATCCCCAGCTTGTTCCACTAACTTGTCAATAATGTTGACGTGAGTCAAACATCTAAGCTAATAACTTAGATGGAGATGAATGCCTCTTAGGCTGGTTGGCCTTGAAAGTGTCATTCATCCTGAGAAGTAAGAAGGTATTGTGACAGGGTTGGGCCAGATGGTTACAGGAGAGTAATTTTTTGAAGCAAAAAAGGTATTTTATTTGCATAACACACTTACAAAACAAAACAACAGCATATGCAATGTGTAACACAGCAACCAATCACAATTGTTTTCTCATTAGCTTCAGGGGAGAGAAGTATTCAAGCTTGCCTGGGCCCAGAGCGGGGGGCTTCCTTGACTCTCGTGGTCTTCCACCCTTCCGAGTTACCTGGTGGTCCAGAGCGAGGGGGCTTCATCGACTCTAAAGGTCTGCCACCCCCTCGAGTTACCTGGTGCCCCGCCCGAGTGTCACCAACAATTCCCTCCTCTGAAAGCACGCAACAAGAGGGGCAGGCTGTGGGGTGGACAACCTGGGGGGGAGGGCACGTGCACCCACGTGTGAAAGGACCCGTCTAAGGTGGTGGTGTCCGCAGCAGCGATGGCTGGGGTCCCTTACTCTCTCCCCCAATCAAAGGGTCAAAACAAAGGGAGCCAGACGGGGACACCGAGCAGAGAGCCTCGGACAGCACCCACTGCTCCTCAAAAGCATCAAGGGAGTCGGTGGACACCGCCCAGAGGAACTCCGCCCAGATACGTGAATGGACTGAGGATCGGAAAACAGCCCCACAGTCACAGGAAACTCCATCGGCCAACCTCCTCTCTCTGGTTTTATAAATGGTCGTTTTAGCCAGGGCTAGGAAGAGGTAAACTAGGAGATCCCGCGACTTTGTGAGGCCGTGGATGGGGAGTGCATAAATAAAAAGGTGAGGGGAAAAATGCAACCAAAAACGTAATAAAAGATTTGTGAGGAGCCAGAACAGGGGCTGCAGCCTGGCGCACTCCAAATATATGTGTGCCAGGGTTTCCCTCACACCGCAAAAGGGACAGGTATCTGGGATGGGGTTGAACCGCGCCAAGTACGTGCCTGTGCTCACAGCTCCGTGAAGGAGCTGCCAACTAATGTCCCCGATGGGCCTCACAACCAAGGTGGAATATAGGCTGGCCCACCAGGGCTGCTCACCCTCCAAAGGTGGCAGAAGGTCTCGCCACTTTGTGTCAGGGCAGGACACTAGGGTGAGGGCATGAAGGGTGTGGAGCACAAGTGTGTATAGATGTTTCCTTGGTGCAGTTTGGAAGCATACTGGCTGCAGTTCATGCAGCCGGCTCACCGTAAATGGGTGAGGGGGTCGATTGGGTCTACGGGGCAGGAGTCCAATTAAAAGGTCCAGCAGGCCTGGGGTAGAGGGTGGGCGGGGCGTGCCCTCGAGCAGGACCCAATCGAGGTAAGCTCTAGCAGCGGGCGGCAAAGCGACCTTCACCTCCTGAAGTACGCGCTGGGGGGTACGAGGTCTGGAGAGCCCCATGCACCGAGCGAGCATCAGGGGATCCAGCCAGTCTCCCCGGTCGTAGTCCAGGAAGTCTCCGACTCTTGTGACTTCTGCCAGGATCGAGCTCTAGCACACCGAGCAGGACTCCGCCACCTGCATACGGAGCTGGGGGTTGTGTAGCAGGGGCTCTGCGAGGAGATCTGCCCCCTCAGTGGCCGCCATGGACCTGGCCGTTAAAAACAGTTTCCAAGTCCGGAGGAGGTCCTAGTAGAAGACCGGCAGCCCGGAGAGGTCTCACGGAAAACCTCCCGGACAGAGATAAAAGAGCTGCCAGTCATATTGGAGCCCTCGGATGCGGCTCAGGATGGCGTGTGCCAGTATGCTCTACGCCGAACTGCCTGCACCATAAAGGAGCCTCTGTAGGGCCTGGAGGCAGAAGACGCGGACCTGAGTGTGCAGACACTTCAGGCCCAGTCCTCCTTCCTTCAGGGGTAGATGAAGAACCCCTACAGGGGCCCAGTGCATTCCTGACCAAAAGAACCCCAGAATCGATGTCTGGAGGTTGGTCAGGAAACCCGGGGCCAGGACCAGGGTGTTGAGCCGGTACCAGAGCATGGACAGGACTAGTTGATTAAGCACCAGCTCTCTCCCTCTGAGGGAGAGACATCGGAGTAGTCCCGTCCATTTCCAGAGCCGCTCTATCACCCCGCCCTATAAGTTTTCCCAGTTCTCCGGAGGAGAGGGATGCGTGGCAGAAAGGTAAACGCCGTGGTAGAGCAGTGGACCCGCAATCCACCGGGCAGTCTAAAGCGTGGGTGGGAGGAGCTCGCCTGCCGCCAGTCTCCTACCGCCAAGCCAGAGCTCTTGACCCAGTTGACCCAGGTAGAGGAGGCTGCCAAATAGATGGCCTGGCAAGCCTCCACCCGCGCCAAGTCGCCCAGGTCCTGGACCACGAGGAGCACGTCATTGGTGTACGCCAACAGGACCAGCCGCAGCTCCGGTTCCCGCAGCACCAACCCTGTCAACCTCCTGCAGAGGAGACAGAGGAAGGGTTCGATCGCCAGAGTGTACAGTTGGCCCGAGAGGGGGCACCCCTGTCGTACTCCTCGCCCGAAGCTGACCGGTTCGGTCAGGGTCCAGTTGAGCTTAACCAGACACTCTGCGGAAGCGTACAGCACCCAGAGAAAACCCACAAACTGGGGTCCGAAGCCAAACGCCCGCAGAGTGCTCAGGAGGTACCCGTGGTCCACCCTATCGAATGCCTTCTCCTGATCTAGGGACAGGAGGGCGAATGACAGACCGTCTCTACGCCCGAGTTCCAAAAGGTCCCAAACCATAAATAGGTTATCAAAGATACTGCAGTCCGGGATGGTGTAGGTCTGGTCCGGGTGGATCACGTCCGCCAGCACAGACCCTAGCCGCAGCGAGATTGCTTTTGCTACGATTTTGTAGTCCGTGCTGAGGAGCGAGACGGGACGCCAATTTCATAAATCATGGAGGTCCCCCTTCTTCGGCAGTAAGGTGAGCACAGCTCGACTGCACGAAAGAGGGAGGACCCCACTCTGCAGAGACTCGGCCCAGACGGTGACTAGGTCTGGGCCGAGGATGTCCCAAAACACGCAGTAGAACTTCACGGTCAGCGCGTCCATGCTTGGAGACTTATTAGTGGGCATACGACAGAGGGCTTCCGAGAACTCGGCCAGAGAGAGAGGCAACTCTAGCTGGTCTCGGTCACTCGCGCTGACCGTAGGGAGCTCCTCCCAGAGCACTCTGCAAGCACCAGGGTCGGTCGGATCCGGGGCGAAAAGACTTGCGTAGAAGGCTCAGGCCCTCCTGCACATCTCCGCCGGTTCCGTGAGGGGGGTGCCGTCTTCTGCCAGGAGGCAGGTGACGTGTTTCTTGGCCCCCCTCATTTTCTCTAGGACATAGAAGAAGTGGGAGCCGCGATCCATCTCCCGAAGGAGGCGGATGCGGGATCGAGCAAAGGCGCCCCGTGCCCGATGGTTCTCGAGGGCCCGGAGCTCCTCCCGCTTCCCCCGGCACACTCCGCAGAGGAGCGGGTCCTCGGGGCTGGCGGCCAGATACCTCTCCAGCTCTAAGACCCCCCGTTCCAACTGCTCTATCGCCTCATTTCTCCGTCGTATGGTGCCCCGGGTATAGTCGCAGCAGAAAAGCCTGGCGCGCATCTTCCCCAGGTCCCACCATCACCGTGCCGAGGGAAAGGCATGCCGCTGCCCTCGCCAGGCCAGCCAGAATTCCCGGAAGGACAACACGAAGCCCTCATCCTCCAACAGGCTGTTGTTAAAATGCCAGTAGGCCGGCCCCGGCCTCTCCGCACAGAGGGAGGCTGTCACGGTGGCTAGATGATGGTCACAAAATGGGGCCAGCCGAATGCTGGAGGAATGGACTCGTGAGAGATGGAAGCGTAATAAATAAATGCGGTCCAACCGGGAGTGGCTTGACCGATGGGATTCCACTCGGAGAAAGGTGAACGTGGAAGTGTTATCCGGGTTGTGGTCGCTCCAGATGTCCAATAGGGAGTGATGTTCGACTATCTCCTGAAGGGTGTCTGCGGTGGCTGGGCTCTACTCGGTCCCCAAGCGGTCCTGTTCCTCGAGGGTGGTATTAAAGTCCCCTCCCAAGACCAGGCACTCGTGAGAATCTAAGGTGCCGAGGAAGGCGGACGCCTGCTGGTAGAATTGCAGCCGCTCCAGGCCCGATGTTGGGGCATAGACGTTAACGAGGTTAACCACGAGCCCCTCCATACGGACCCGGAGATGCAGCAGGCGACCCAGGACGGCCTCGGCGACCCCTAGCACCTCAGGCCATAGGTCGGGGGAGAACAGGGTCGCTACTCCAGCCTGTCGAACCGTGGCATGGCTAAAGTAGACCCGTCCCCCCACTCCAGCCGCCAACTGTCTTCGGCGGTCGGGTCTGTATGGGTCTCCTGCAGGAAAACCACAGAGTATTCTCCCTCCCAAAGGAAGGAGAGCACCTGGGACCTGCGGAGAGCCATCCTACAACCCCGGGTGCTCAACGTTGCGATGGCGAGAGGTGTCATGGGGAGGGTCAGGTGGGTCCTCACTGGCAGGGACGCTCGCATCTCCCAGCGGGCGCGCAGCAGTCCGTGACCCATCCCGTAGGTGAGTAATTGTTCATGGAAGACACGGACCCGCCAGTAGGCCACGGCATCCTGCTTCCCCATCCCTTTACCTTCCCCCATGAGAGCCCTTGTGGCCCGGAGGATTTGAGAAAAGTCCCCCCATCGCTGGAGAGCAAGGTGTACCTTGTTGCGGGAGCCACGGACATCCTCTAAAAAATTCCGCAGCTCTCCTCGCAGCTCATGCCGGGGTGGGGTTACGGTTTCCCAGTTGTTCCCCGGCGGGGCCATTGGTGCAGCCCTGTGGTCCACTAAAATGGACAAGCAGGGTGCGGACCCCCAACGGGGTGCCTGATGGGCTGGAGCTTCTAGGCCCGCCTCAAGCTCTGGGGTGATAGGGGGCGGTGGAGGGAAAATAGCAGCTCCTAATGAGTCGGGACAGGAGAACACAAAGGCCACTCCCTGGGGGTCATCAGTTGGAAAGGGAAGGAGACAGCCCCAGGGGCGGCAATGACATTGCAGGACGTAAATTGGATAGGGGCAGGGGCAGGGGCAGGAGCAGAGGCAAGGTTCTGGGTTTCAGGAGGCAAGCAGCTGGATGGTGGCGCCTCCCAATCAGGCTCAAGGGTTAAGGGGGTGGGGAGGGAGCTCTCGGTGACACTGGGCGCACGCTCTGTGGTGGATTTAGCGGCCACAGCATCAGGAGGTGGATTATCTTCTGTAGGACCCCCGCCCAGGAAGGAAGTCGATTGCTCTACACCACGTGGCGCTGGCTGTCACCTGAGCAGGCTCGGTGGTCGTTAGCGGGGTGCCATCAGCTGCTGGCTTGGTGGAGGAGTCCAGGGGCTCCTCGGAGGTGGGAGTGGAAGCAGCAGTTAAGGGGAGGGAGCATGGGGAAAAGAGGGGTGGAGTGAGGTCACCCAGATTGAGATTTGCTGGCAAAAGGTTGTCCTCCCCCTGGGCGACCGGGGTCAGATCTAAGGCCTTGATCTCCTCGAACATGGAGGAGAGGACACTTTCCGCCACCCCGGGGTTCTCCCCGCCGGCACCCGCCACAACGGTTGCCTCGGGGTTCACGGGGGCTTCGGGTAGCGTCAGGACAGAAGGGGCTTCCTCAAGTATCTCGGAAGGGAGGGTCTCCCGTGGAGGGGAGACACTACCTTCCGGTGCTGCCACGTCTTTCCCGGCTGACACCGGTGGATGGGACGCACTCGTGGGCAAAGCGGAAGGCTCGGCATCACTGCCCCCCTTCCTGGTCTTCCAGGGGGCCTCCGCCTCGGGTAGATGAGGCAGAGCTTGAGCCTTCCACTTGCCTCACTTCCCCGGACTAGGGCCCAGCCCTCCACGGCATCATCTGGGGGCTGGTTAGCAGGGGTCGTGTCAGGGGATAAAGGCGATGGCTCAGGGACTTGCGGGGGGAACGGTGGGGCAGCATAAGGGAGGAACCCTGGGGCAGGTTCTCTCCCATGCCTGGTGGTATCTCTGCCACACTCTCCTCCATAGGCCCCGCTAGATTGTCAGAAGCGAGGGCAGGGCTCTCCCGCTCATCTGGGCATTGTAGGGGAGGTGCCCCTTGGGCCTGAGTGGGAGTAGCATTGGTCCGAAGAGGAGGGGGGGCGGGTTCGGTACCGGGCAGCCAGGGGTGTTGGCAATGACGGGGCCGATGTCCTGCCCGGTCTCGGGGATCCCAGATGCCCCTCCTTGCCAGGCTAAGGGGCAGTCCCTCCGGACATCCCCGACACCCGGCAGAGGTAGCACCGGGCTTCCCCCGTGGAAAAGTACACCTGGTAACGGGCCCCCTGGTGGGGGACTAGGAAGGACCCTTCGAGCGCTTCTCCGTCACATGCCGCCGATGGCGGTAAAAGTTGCACTTGCCGGCGGAAGGAAAAAATGTGACGGAGAGTGGGTCCTTGCAACCCAACGAGAGAGGGCTGATAACAGAAACAAGTTTCCCCAGGGTGGAAAGGGCGGGTAGCAGGGCAGCACTGGGGAGAAAACAAGGGACAGAGGTCAGGACCAGGTGAACGTCCAGGTCCTCTAGTGGCTCTAGGGGGACAAACACCCACCCCCCCCGCCAGGCCCCTCTCCACCGCTTCCTGGGCAGCAGCCTCCAATGCTAAGAAGAAAACAACCTTCCTGTACATTTTGGAGGCCGCCACAATGGCCAAGGGCCCCACCACCCTCGCCAATGCCCACACATAGGTCTCCACATGGAGCGAGGCGGGCACCAGGAGGCATCGGACACCGTGCTTCCTTGTCATCGTGGGAAAGGGGCCCCGGCTTCTATTGATGGTGGCAGAGGTGGTGGGCGGGAGAGATGACGAGGCGTCAGGTGGGGGGACTGCCACTGCCCAGGCATACATCCTGGGGGCTGAGGGAGGGATATCCGCAGAGCTGGTGGAGGGGGGAGGACGCTGTGGTCAGTGGCGGGGCTGCAGCAGTGGGGGTGGCCCCTGCCATGGAGGGCCCAGTGATTTTAGTGGGGCCCTTCCCCTTCTTCTTGCCCTGGCCTTTCCCGCCGGCTGGGGGGGCTTCCCTAGAGTCTGGGGAGGTGATGGGCATGGCAGCGGCGGAGGTCACCCTGGTGCCCTCCATTGCCGATGCCCCAGCGGGGGCGGTGGCAGGTGATTAACAGGAGTTGGGGTCAGGTAGAAAGGGACAAGCTGTGGGGTGGACAATTCAGGGGGGAGGGGGCGAAAAGGAACCACCGTATGCTTGTCCAGAGAGTCCTGTTTGGTTGGGTGGTGCTTCTGGCCCACGCGGTGGAATCAGGGCGAGCAGCTGAGTCCAGAGGCAGATGTTAGACAGCCAGCAAAGATGGTGGAGTGGGGGGGGTAAAGATCATAGTGTGGCGGTTGGGAGGACACAGATGGATCGGGGGGCAGCTCTGTGCCACACCCCCTCGGTCCCTACAAACACAGTTAAGACACAGTCAAGGCCTCCCCCCACACGAGAGCTCAGTTCGAAAGTTACTCAGTCTTAGGCCCCCTCCACGGCGATTTGTAGATTCCCCAGGCAGTGTTCCTCCGGTGGATGGCTTTTTCTCTGTCTGTTTCGGGTTTTCTTTTTTGCATTCCAGAAATGCTGGAGCAAGTGATAAGATCCCTCTCAACCGGAGATGGGTCCACAGACAAACAGCAGCGGCTGGGTCTGGGGGCTGGGTCTTTCCACTCCCCCCCTCCGGGGAAGCGGGCTGGCAGGCCCCCCCTCTCTCGGGGGGGTTTTCAGCTGGAGCGGCAGCAGCGTCTGAGGGTGAGCGGGCGAGAGGGGTGGGGGGGGGGTCTAACAGCCAGCTGGCAGCCAGCCAGAACTCTAGCAACAGCAGAGAAAGAAAAAAAAAAACAACAAAAAGAAAAGAAAGGGGGGAGAGTGTCTGGCCCGGTCGGTGGGGAAGCCGAAAGCAGGGGCAAAAAGCAAGGAAAGCCCAGGCCAGAGGGCAGCAGCAGGAGAGCAGGCTAAGTAGGTCCCTTTTCCCTGGGTAAGGTAACAGGTAAACTTCTGGAGACAAATAAGACAGACAGGCTGATTAGAACACCTGCAGCCAATCAAGAAGCTGCTAGAATCAATTAAGGCAGGCTAATCAGGGCACCTGGGTTTAAAAAGGAGCTCATTTCAGATTGTGGTGTGTGTGTAAGGAGCTGGGAGCAAGAGGTGCTCGGAGCTGAGAGAGAACGCATACTGTTGGAGGACTGAGAAGTACAGGCATTATCAGACACCAGGAGGAACGTCCTCTAGTGAGGATAAAGAAGATATTGGGTCCAGGAGGTCATGGGGAAGTAGCCCAGGGAGTTGTAGCTGTCGCACAGCTGTTCCAGGAGGCACTCTAGACAGCTGCATTCCACAGGGCCCTGGGCTGGAACCCAGAGTAAAGGGCGGGCCTGGATTCCCCCCAAACCTCCCAACTCCTGGTCAGACACAGGAGGAGTTGACCTGGACTGTGGGGTCACAAAAACTGCCAAGCTGAGGGCTGCCGTGAAGCTCCAAGGTGAGCAAATCCACCAATAAGCGTAAGACCCACCAAGGTAGAGGAGGAACTCTTTCACAGTATACTTCTAGTTCTTGATTGGACATCAAAAGATCTCAATCTTCAGAACAATCATTTAGAAATAAACCATATTAATAGGCAGCAGGTTTAAAACAACAAAAGGAAGTATTTCTTCACACAGTGCACAGTCATCCTGTAGAACTCTTTGCCAGAGGATGTTGTGAAGACCAAGACTATAACAACGTTCTAAAAAAACTGGATAAGTTCATGGAGGATAGGTCCATCAATGGCTGTTAGCCTGGATAGACAGGGATGCAAAACCATGCTCTGAAGTGTCCCTACCCTCTGTTTGCCAGAAGCTGGGAATAGGGTAATGAATCACTTGTTGATTACCTGTTCTGTTCGTTCCCTCTGAAGCACCTGGCCTTGGCCACTGTTAAAAGACAGGATACTGGGCTAGAGGGACCAATGGTCTGACCCAGTATGGCCAGTCTTATATTTTAAAAGATCGAGAACTTTATCATAAGTTCTTAAATTCTCCCAAAGTTTAACATTCAGAGTAGAAAGGAAGTAAATGATAAGGTAGTCAAAGAGATCAGTGACAGATGCTTTAAATTATTATGAGATTAGAGGAGGAAAGTCTAATGGAAAAGTAAGCTTGGTCAATTTCATTGTGAAGGATAGTAGAGGGAGAAGGTTTTTAAAGAAGGGTAAGTGGAGGTTGAATAGGAGGAGAATGTAGGTTTGGCCAATATGACCAGGGCTAACAATATAAGATATTTTTCAGATAGTCTGTTGGAGAGGAAAGATGTCAATGTCTGAGCACCACATTTTGGCCAAACAGGAAATATCACTTTTGTCATGAAGTAAGAGATGATCCTGTTAGGGATTTTTTAATGGACAGATTGGTCGACATCTGGTTATATACAACAAAATCAGTCTTAATCAACAATGCAAGTGAATGACAAAAATGATTGCTTAACAGAGGTGATCTTTTAAAAGAAGTGGAGAAGAAAAGTAATCATTGACTCTGAATATCCCTAAATGTAATTTGTTTAGACAGGTGCTTGTTATATAAGGATGGTCTCCTGTAGGTTTCACTTAATTTTTTAAAAATAATTAAGGATTATATTTAGAGATGTCATGGGGATTAATGATGCCCAGATACTGTGGTGAGGGGCACATTACAAATACTGGCAATAAATGGATAGAGATGGATGAACTATCATTCAAAATACCAAGGATTCTTGGTGACTGTGTTCTTTACTATATGACAGCCAACCATCCATTTTGTGTCACATGCTTTGTTCTAAGGTCTTTCCAGATAAGGCTTTCCAAAGGTGGTTATTCTAAGAATATTACAATATAACTATAATATCTTATTTACAAGAATCAGACACTGAGATGAGAATCTTTGTACAATAGTTATAAACATATCATACTTACAACAATGTCTATTCCAAGCAAACATTTATAGCAATAAGAAATAAAAGTTTTGACATATTGTTTCAGCCTTGATCTAGGAAATCTGCTGCTTTGCTACCTGGTAGAAATAGTTATATTAAATATCTTGGCAAATGTATAAGCAAATCTCTCTCTCTCTCTCTCTCTCTCTAGATATAGATATTCAAAATTTCATAATATAGCACAAATGCCAAGTTATGAGAACATTTATAATTAAACTGTTTTCATACCCTACTAAAGGAATTTTTATTTCAGTGAAGGAGAATACCAGCTGCACAGTGCTATGCATGACTTATTTATAGGCTGCTAATGAAGACATATTTAATCATCATAATTAATTGGTATTTTTGTGCTTTGGGGCTGAATCACAGAAACTTTCTTATGGTGGCTCAAATTGAACATAGCTATGGGGCAAAAATTACACAAGAATACTTTATGCCTGTTTCTCCAAGTTTACTGTTCAGTTGAATTTAACTGCAGTACACTTTCTGCATCATAACTCACAAATCACCAACTAAACTAGGAGTTCTCTGGATGGGGTTCTCGAAAGGAGATTTGTGAGGGATGCCATTATGTTATTGCAATCAGTCACCTATTTAATGTAGGAATTTACTTAAAAGAAACCTATTTTTAGTGTGGCATAGTTCAGTAGTTGAAATAATAAAATAATTTTAACGAATTTTCATAAATATCTCGTTTTTTTCTAATGCATTTGATTAAGTACAAATTCTAAAAGGTCATGCAGGAGTACAAACGGATTTACCTGTAGTTATGTGATATTGTTTTAGTTTGGCATTCTCTCTCTTTGGCCATGGATGCAGAGAGGAAAGGGAATCCCATGTGAAGAACTATTCCCTTATCTGCAGTGGTTGCACTGCCAGCAAAGCCTTCATTCTTCCTTGGAACTGAAATTGGTATCTCCACACACTGCCCCATATGTGGCAGAGCAGAGACTGGTCCCAGTGTTGTGGAGAGTACCTGCAAATAATATGGGTGTTTTGATGCAACTGATAAGTATGTGGCCAGGAATGGGTGGAAACTGGTTAATTTATTTCAATAAGTCAACTAGGATGTGGAATCAGCAGCTATATTTTGAGCATTAAGATACAGAGATTGATTCTGTTCGATTAAAGAAATAATTATTCTATGAAAAATAAAACTCTCTTTATTGTAAGTAGGGACAAACCTTAGGGATCATCATGCTCATCTAGTTTGATGTGCTGTAGTAGTCTGTATAACACAGTAGTGCTGCATCTGGTCTGTATAATACAGCCCATAAAACTTCCCTAAAATAATTCCGAGAACATATCTTTTAGAAGAACATCTAATCTTGATTTAAAAATGGTCAATGATGGAGAATCCACCACAACCCTTGATAAGGTGTTCTAATGGTTAATTACTCTCACTGTTAAATATGTTTACCTTATTTCGAATCTGAATTCGTCTAGCTTCAACTTCCAGCCATTGGATCGTGTTATACCTTTCTTTGCTAGATTGAAGAGCCCATTATTAAATATTTGTTCCCATGTAGGTACTTACAGACTAATCAAGCATTCCTTCACCTTCTCTTAGATAAGCTAAATATATTGAGCTCCTCAAACCTTTCACTATAAGGCATGTGTCAAGTCTAATTCCCACTCTGGCACTTCAAATGCAGAAGGTGCGGGCCCACAAGGATTCTAAAAATTAATCCTGGCCACTCCAGGCTTGTATTAAACTTCCAAGGTTACAGCTTTTCTCTGACTTCGGATTGGTAGACGCTGCCACCACCCAAGTGCAGAACCCCTTTGAGAGCCCAGGAAGATGCACTTGGGAATTCCTTCCTGTGGGGTACCCTCAAGCCCTTTCACATCCCCTCCAGGGAAGAGCTGAGAAGGAAGAAAAACAAAGGAAATCAGCTGTTGCCGCCAGCTAATTAAACAACATGTGCACAAACCTCTTAAAACAAAAAAATCCAATTCTGTTCTAAAAAAAGAACAATTAATAAAAAAAAGAAAGAAAATACATCTGGGAACTCAGGCTATTGCTGGATTTTAAAAGAGCAACTATAAGGATTAAGCATCAAGAATAGCTTTCTTGAGGTCCAGCTTAAAGGTTACAAGCAAAACAAAAGCACCTGGGTTTAGCACAGAGGAATCGACAAGCCATAATGAAATAAAAGGAATAAACCTAATTGTGTCTTCCTAGATATTTCCTGATCTACTAACATATCTGGGGTTTTAAATGAGTAGTTTCTAGGTATGATACTGATGATTTTTGTATACCTGGCCCAAGCTTCTTACAGCATCACTGCTGTCCTGTCTGCTTCTCCCCAGGAGAACAACAGTCAGACAAAAGGGGAGTCTTGTTTCAATTTTTAAAAAGTTCTAGCCTTTCCATTAGCTTTTTTGGCCAGGTGCCCACTCACTTCCTTTTACCTATGCATAGCAGTGAGACCCTTTAACCCTCTACAGGTAGAGCAATTAGAGAACAGCTACTAAGAGGGATTTTATAGCTATTGGCTGGCTGGGTGACCATAAAAGGAAGCTACCCCTGCCCCCTTCTTTTATCATAGCATGTTTTCTAATCCTTTAATCATTCCAGTGGCTCTTCTAATTTTATATAATTATACATATAAATGTTTATAGTTAGACATGGACATACAACTATATAGCTACAGTTACACATATACATTCTGAGAGCAGAATTTAACTTCTATAGTCTTCTTCAGTTGCATAAACAACTTCATAACCATGAGTACATGTGCAGTGGCCATTTTCCCCCATCCCTATTACATTACTCATCAGTAGGTTTGAATTCTGGATCTTCATCATGGCAGCACAGACATCTAGGCCTTGCGTTAAAGTAATAACTCCATCAAGTGACAGCAGTAGTAGGCTATTTTCCTCTAGTGCAGTGGTTCTCGAGGCCAGTCCGCTGCTTGTTCAGGGAAAGCCCCTGGTGCACCGGAGCAGTTTGTTTACCTGCTGCGTCCACAGGTTCAGCCGATCGCAGCTCCCACTGGCTGTGGTTCGCCACTCCAGGCCAATGGGGCCGTGGGAAGCGGTGCGGGCCAACGGACGTGCTGACCGCCCTTTCCACAGACCCCATTGGCCTGGAGCGGTGAATCGCGACCAGTGGGAGCCGCGATCGGCCGAACCTGCGGACATGGCAGGTAAACAAACCAGTCTGGCGCGCCAGGGACTTTCCCTGAACAAGCGGCGGACCGGCTTTGAGAACCACTGCTCTAGTGGACCAACTGCTAGATGGGGGAATTAATGCACACCTTGCCAATGTATCATAGATGCATCAGATGAGAAAGCAATAGATTATATTATAGTTTGTATTGATTCAAATGTGGCTCTAAACTTCTAAAACTCCCATTGTAATTATTCAAAGATCCCTGTTCCAGTGGGTGATATTTAACAAATAGTTTTACTATATTCAGTGTTTAGCCCTTCTCACATTTGGTCTTTCCCATATTTCAGAAACGCCTATCTGTGTTTGCTTTGCTTACGATTCCCAGCTGCATGGATGGTATCTCTGTTATGTTTCGTGTACCTGTATTTGTAAGGGTATTGAGCATCCTTGGTAGTGAAAGATATTTTCCCAAGGATTTGTGATTGACATGAATTGTCTGGTGACAAACACTTAGAAACAATCTCTTTAGTTGTCAGAGATGCTTTGTCTTTTTAAAATGCTCATGAATATGTTATCATGAGTGCCATGCTGTGAGAGGAATCTGTCTCCATTGGAAGTTTAACTGAAGACCCTTTGATCCAAAAGCAGTGATTCTACCAATTGAGCTAAAATAGAATCTCCATTAGCTGTTAGTTGTAGTAGCAGCAATTCTGACGAACCATTTCTAGGCCTCCAGATGAGGGAAAGACCATTAAATACTTCTATGATTTCCAATAAAGTGCTTGCCCTCAGATGCACACATACAAAGATGTTCCACAGCAATACATACATAGCATGTATACCATTCCAGCTAATGTGCATTTAGCTGTATCATATGTGGCACAAGCAGGGTTGTTCCACTAATTAGGTGCCAATGTGAGGAACATGTCCTTGTCAGGGTATGTCTACGCTACGAAATTAGGTCGATTTTATCGAAGTTGATTTTTAGAAATCGATTTTAAACAGTCGATTGTGTATGTCCCCACTAAGTGCATTAAGTCAGTGAGTGCGTCCTCACTACCGTGGCTAGCATCGACTTACGGAGCTGTGCACTGTGGAAAGCTATCCCACAGTTCCCGCAGTCTCCGCTGCCCATTGGAATACTGGATTAAGCTCCCAATGCCTGATGGGGCAAAAACGTTGTCGTGGGTGGTTTTGGGTACATGTCGTCAGTCTCCCCTCCCTTCCTCCATGAAAGCAACTGCAGACAATCATTTCACACCTTTTTTCCTGGGTTACCCATGCTGACGCCATAGCACAGCAAGCATGGAGCCTGCTCAGCTCACCGCTGCTGTTGCGAGCATTGTAAACACCTCACACATTACACTGCAGTATGTGCAGAACCTGGCTAAGAGACGCAGCACGAGGACGATTGTGAGGAGGACAGGGACACAAACATTCCTGAAAGCACGGGATGTGGCAATTGGGACATCATGGTGGCAGTGGGGCTGGTTAATACAGTGGAATGATGCTTCTGGGCCCGGCAAACAAGCACAGACTGGTGGGACTGTATAGTCTTGCAGGTATGGGATGATTCCCAGCGGCTGCGAAACTTTCGCATGTGTAAGGCCACTTTCCTAGAACTCTGTGACTTGCTTTTGCCCGCCCTGAAGCTCAGGAATACCAAGATGAGAGCTGCCCTGACAGTTGAGAAGCGAGTGGTGATAGCCCTGTGGAAGCTTGCAACGCCTGACTGCTGCTGGTCAGTTGGGAATAAATTTGGAGGGGGCAAATCTATTGTGGGGACTGCTGTGATTCAAGTAGCTAGTGCAATCACTAATGTTCTGTTACCAAGGGTAGTGACTCTGGGAAATGTGCAGGTCATAGTGGATGGCTTTGCTGCAAAGGGTTTCCCTAACTGTGGCGGGGCGATAGACAGAACGCATATCCCTATCTTGGCACTGAAGCACCTTGCCAACCAGTACATAAACCACAAAGGGTACTTATCAATGATGCTGCAAGCACTGGTGGATCACAAGGGACGTTTCACCGACATCAACGTGGGATGGCCGGGAAAGGTGCATGACGCTCGCATCTTTAGGAACTTGGGCTGTTTGAGCAGCTGCAAGAAGGGACTTACTTCCCAGACCAGAAAATTACTGATGGGGATTTTGAAATGCCAATAGTTATCCTTTGAGACCCAGCCTACCCCTTTCTCCCATGGCTCATAAAGCCGTACACAGGCAGCCTGGAGAGTAGTAAGGAGCAGTTCACTATAGGCTGAGCAAGTGCAGAATGGTGGTAGAATGTGCCTTTGGATGTTTAAAAGCTCTCTGGTGCTGTTTGCTGACTAGGTTAGACCTCAGCACAACCAATATTCCCATGGTTATTACTGCTTGTTGTGTGCTCCATAATATCTGTGAGAGTAAGGGGGAGATGTTTATGGTGGGATGGGAGGTTGAGGCAAATCACCTGGCTGCCAATTTTGAACAGCCAGACATCAGGGCGATTAGAAGAGCACAGGTATGTGCGCTGCGCATCAGAGAGGCTTTGAAAACCAGTTTCATGACTGGCCGCGCTACGGTGTGACAGTTGTGTGTGTTTCTCCTTGATGCAAACCTGCCCCCTTTGTTGATTTTAATTCCCTGTAAGTCAACCACCCTCCTCCCTTCGATCACTGCTGGCAAAGGAAATAAAGTCACTATTGTTTTGAAACCATGCATTCTTTTTTTATGAATTTAAAAAAAGGGAGATAACTGATAAGGTAGCCTGGGTGGGGTGGGGGAGGAGGGGAGGAGAGAAGGACAAGGACACATTGCTTATTGTAGTCACACTACAAATCAAAACTGTTTGAATGACAGCCTTCTGTTGCTTGGGCTATCCTCTCAAGTGGAGTGGCTGGGTGCCTGGAGCCTCCCCCCATCCTACATTCTTGGGTGTCTGGGTGAGGAGGCTATGGAACTTGGGGAGGAGGGCAGGTGGTTGTACAGTGGATGCAGTGGCAGTCTGTGCTCTTGTCTGCTTTCCTGCAGCTCCACCAGATGCCTGAGCATGTCCGTTTGCTTCCCCATTAGCCTCAGCATTGCATACTGCCTCTTCTCATCATGCTCACTTAATGCTTTCCTGGACTCTGCCACTGAATGCCTCCATGCATTCAGCTGTGCCCTATCAGTGTGGGAGGACTGCATGAGCTCGGAAAACGTAATCGCGAGTACATTTTTTTCGCCTTCTAATCTGCGATAACCTCAGGGACGGAGATGATAGGGGGAGCATAGAAACATTTGCACTTGCGGGGGGATAAAAAGGGAGAGTAGAATTTAAGAAGATACATTTCTGAGAACAAAAGGGAGACTCTTTCACAGTGAATCAAGCAATTTACAGCAGACAGCACATGTGCTTTTTGTACAGTAACTCCTCACTTAATGTTGTAGTTATGTTCCTGCAAAATGCAAAATGCAAATCGTTTTAAGTGAAACGATGTTAAGCGAATCCAATTTCCCCATAAGAATTAATGTAAATGGGGGGGATTGTTTCCAGGGAATTTTTTTTTGCCAGACAAAAGAATATATATACACACACACACACACACACACACACACTAAAAGCTTTAAACAAACAATTTAATACTGTACACAGCAATGATGATTTTGAAGGTTGGTTGAGATGGTGAAGTCAGAGGGTGGGATATTTCCCAGAGAATGCCTTACTGCTAAATGATGAATTAACAATTGGCTGAGCCCTCAAGAGGTTAACTCATTGTTAATGAAGCCTCACACTCTACAAGGCAGCAGGAATGGAGGAAGGGGAGACAGCATGGCAGACAGAGACACACATGGTGTGTGTGTGTGAGAGAGAGAGAGATGTGCATTTCCCCTTTAAGTATGCTGACCCACTCTTAAGTACAGTGCCTTGTTAAGTTAATTAGCAAGCTGAGACCACAAATGCTGCCAAGAAGCTCCCTCCGTCCTGAGCCCTGTCCTGTGTCCCCTGCTCTATGGAAATGGGGTAAGTGGGGTGCAGGAGCAAGGGAGAGGGGGACACCCTGACATTAGCCCCCCTCTTTCTCCCCCCCAGCAAGCAGGAAGCTCGGGGAGAAGCTCCAAGACAGAGGGCAAGAGCAGCACATGGCAGTGGGGGGAGGGACAGCTGAAGTGCTGGCAACTGGTGGCCTGCTAGGCGGCTGCTGCACAGGGAACTTAGGTGAGTGGGGAGCTGATGGGAGGCTGCCAGTCCACACTGGTTCCAAGCCCCACCAGTTAGCTGCAATGGGCTGCTCTTCCTGCAAGTAGTGGACAAAGCAGGCAGCTGCCAAACGATGTTATAAGGGAGCATTGCACAACTTTAAACAAGCATGTTCCCTAATTGATCAGCAATGTAACAACAAAACAACGTTAACCGGGATGACTTTAAGTGAGGAGTTACTGTACAAGGTCACAGTTTGCCTTTTATATTGAGCACCTGCCGGTATGGTGACACATCACACACGGCTGGGCAACAGAATTCGGTTTCCAGGAAGCCATGGTAAGCCATGGTTTGGCTTCTAATGCCTTCATAACATGTGGGAATGTTTTCAAAATGCAGCATGCTCCTTTCCCATAGCAAGCAATGCCGGTTGGGTTTGCCATTTAAAAGGAAGGGCTGCGGTTTTCGGGTGGATGTGCAGCACACACCTCCCCTAACCCCTCCGCGTGGCTATTTGGGATGATCCCTTCACCCGTCCCCCCGCCCCGTGGCTATGGGATGATCCCTTTTAGCCAAGAGCAAACAGCCCAGCATGAACAGGATCCTTTTACTGTTCCCTTACAAAAATTCCCCTATTTCAACCAGGTGACCATGAATGATATCACTCTCCTGAGGCTAACATGGAAAGATAAAGACCGAATGTTGCTTGAATGCAACCAAAACCCAGGACCATTCGCTGCCATGCTTTATGCTGCAGTGATTCCAGACTACTTGCTACTGGCTTGGCATGGTAAAGTGTCCTACCATGGAGGATGAAATAAGGCAGCCCTCCCCAGAAACCTTCTGCAAAGGCTTTCAGAGTACCTCCAGGAGAACTTCATGGAGATGTCCCTGGAGGATTCCTGCTCCATCCCCAGACACGTTAACAGACTTTTCCAGTAGCTGTACTGGCCGCGAATGCATCCCAATTCTTCAGGGCAAATCAAACATTAAACACTATTGCTTTTAAACCCCGTACTATAGTTACAAATGTGCACTCACCAGAGGTGCCTTCTCCACCTTCAGGGTCGGGGATCCAACCTTGGGAGGGTATTGGCTCCAGGATGATGAAAAAGTCTTGGCTGCTGGGGAGAATGGATGCACCGCTTGCCTGCTGAGCATTCTCCTCCTCCTCCTTCTCCTCTTCCTCATCCACAAAATCCTCCTCCGTGTTGCATGAGACCCCCCCTTGCAGGTGTCCACGGGCAATGGTGGGGTAGTGGTAGGGTCCCCCCCAGAATGGCATGCAGCTGATCATAGAAGCAGCATGTATGGGGCTCTGACCCAGAGTGACCGTTTGCCTCCTTTGTCTTTTGGTAGGCTTGCCTGAGCTCCTTGACTTTCACGCAGCACTGTTGTGTGTCCCTGTTGTAGCCTCTGTCCATCATGCCCTGTACGATTTTGGCATATATATCAGCATTTCTTCTTTTTGATCGGAGTTCTGCCTGCACAGATTCTTCTCCCCACACAGCAATCAGATCCAGTGTCTCCTGTTTGCTCCATGCTGGAGCTCATTTGCGATTCTGGGGGGACTGCATGGTCACCTGTGCTGCTGAGTTCGCCACGCTGACCAAACAGGAAATGAAATTCAAAAGCTCCCGGGGATTTTCCTGTGTACCTGGCTAGTGCATCACAGTTGAAAGTGCTCTCCAGAGCAGTCACATTGAAGTACTCTGGGATAGCTCCCGAAGGCCAATAACGTCGATTTGTGTCCGCACTACCCCAACTTTGACCCAGCAAGGTCAATTTTAGCACTACTCCCCTCTCCGGGGAGGAGTACGGAAGTCAATTTTAAGAGCCCTTTAGGTCGACGGAATGGGGTTGCTTGTGAAGATGCATTCATTATAAAATCAACCTAACATGGCTAAATTTGACCTAACCCTGTAGTGTAGACCAGGGCTAACAAAAAGCAATCTCAACATGGACCCCATTAAAAATAGCAACAAATAATCTTTTCAGCTTCCAGACACTAGCAGGAGAGAACTTTAATACTACCATTTATAACAGATAGATAATCATTCTTACCTGAACATACAGTTCAGCTGTATAATTTGTGCACTTTAAAAATATGCACGCACAGGTGAAAGGTGGTGGGAAATCTGATGATGCAATTCCCCCTGAAATCAATGGGAGTTTCAGCTGTGTAAATGAGGGCAGAGGTGGCCTGCAAAGTTTTTTCTTGGCTTTAGTTTGTCCTAAGCATCGCAAACTTCTGAATACAGAGGTTAACACATATTGAAAACAATCATGGAAAACAACTGGAAAGGAACTTTGTTTCAGTGTTTTATCAAATAGGAAACTATTAATGGAATATTTAATTATCTAAAGGTTTAAAAACAAACTAGAGATACTAAACTGGGAGGAGTTGATACTAAACTGGGAGGAGTGGTAGATACGCTGGAGGGGAGGGATAGGATACAGAAGGACCTAGACAAATTGGAGGATTGGGCCAAAAGAAATCTGATGAGGTTCAATAAGGATAAGTGCAGGGTCTTGCACTTAGGATGGAAGAATCCAATGCACCGCTACAGACTAGGGACCGAATGGCTAGGCAGCAGTTCTGCGGAAAAGGACCTAGGGGTGACAGTGGACGAGAAGCTGGATATGAGTCAACAGTGTGCCCTTGTTGCCAAGAAGGCCAATGGCATTTTGGGATGTATAAGTAGGGGCATAGCGAGCAGATCGAGGGATGTGATCGTTCCCCTCTATTCGACACTGGTGAGGCCTCATCTGGAGTACTGTGTCCAGTTTTGGGCCCCACACTACAAGAAGGATGTGGATAAATTGGAGAGAGTCCAGCGAAGGGCAACAAAAATGATTAGGGGTCTAGAGCACATGACTTATGAAGAGAGGCTGAGGGAGCTGGGATTGTTTAGTCTGCAGAAGAGAAGAATGAGGGGGGATTTGATAGCTGCTTTCAACTACCTGAAAGGGGGTTCCAAAGAGGATGGCTCTAGACTGTTCTCAATGGTAGCAGATGACAGAACGAGGAGTAATGGTCTCAAGTTGCAATGGGGGAGGTTTAGATTGGATATTAGGAAAAACTTTTTCACTAAGAGGGTGGTGAAACACTGGAATGCGTTACCTAGGGAGGTGGTAGAATCTCCTTCCTTAGAGGTTTTTAAGGTCAGGCTTGACAAAGCCCTGGCTGGGATGATTTAACTGGGAATTGGTCCTGCTTCGAGCAGGGGGTTGGACTAGATGACCTTCTGGGGTCCCTTCCAACCCTGATATTCTATGATTCTATGATTCTATGATTCTAGAGAGACTTTTAATGACATGAAGAATGAATAAAATTTCTAGAAATGTTCTGTATCAATAGTGCTTTGGGTGAAGTCACATTTTTTAGGGATGCAATCAAGACCAATTATGGTTGTACTTCCTGAAGACACAAGGGCAACCAAGTAGAGTGTATTCTGAATGATATTTGAGATATTTTTTATCCAGAAAATATATTAATAACTCTTATTTTCCTCCTTTTTTGCTGTTTATGGTTAATCATTTGTCATTTTTAAAAAACAAAGCAGGAGACACAAAAGCCCTTTACAGCCTGAGTAATGAACTACACTTATGACATTGACATAACTTCAGTTTTAGATAACCCCATAGAATGCTTTTGATTTTTAACTAGGACAGAGACAGGAAAAAATGCACTATTTTATGCAGAGTTTACTTAGCCATGTCATAAAGTCAGAAATATTCCTCAATTTGGTTTGATAGATGATGATCAGAGCTGTAAAACTAGTTTGACTAACCATGTTTATTCTGATTGATTGAGCTAATTGAAAAACACCACTGATATTCCCTGTATGTATATTTTTATCTTATTATATTTGTATGATGATAAAAAGGGATGTTTTCAATTCCCTCAAAATAATTATCTTAGCTTTTCTTAGACTGCCAGAACAGATTTCCTGTCTGCCTTACATTAGTCAAAAAGGTAAGCAGTCTGTTTTCGTAGCTTATAACGTTTAACCATTAAATGACTTGCTGGTGCTCTGAAATCAGACTTACACTTTGACAGTCATTCTCAATGTAATACCAAAGACATCAGCTCTGGTTCTGCTCTGTGCTTTGGCTACTTTGCACTGCTCCAAATGCCTAACATGCTGCTTAATCCCTGCATCTGGCACACAGAAGATCTCGTCTGCATAGGGAGATCTTTGAGGGAGATATATATATATCTGTATGTATATATATACACACCTTTGTGGTTCCTAACTCTCTTACCCCTTCGTGGCTACCAGTGTATGTATGGGGGCATGGCTGGGACACCCCTATGACCTAGTGATCCCTGAGTGCCACAATGACCCTTTGTTGCTCTCAGAATCTGGCAGATACCAGGGAACCCTGAAGATGGTACAGCTCTTCAAAGAGCATCCCCAGGACCAGGAGAGTGCAAAGGGCCATTTTTACCTGCCTTCCTTAGCTGTGCCAAGCACTCCTGGGACACAATAGAGGAACTCATTACACCATCTTCTCATTATGGAACAGTACTAGGCTGAGACTACTTCTTGACAAGAAAGACTGGGAAGTTTTGATTGTCGCTTATCTTGGCTTAGGTATGCTAGTTTAGTAAGAACTTCCAAAGGTTCATGGGCTCAGATCAGATGATCATCAAAACTTCTGGATGATCCAAAATTATGTGGCATAGAAGTTATTCTGAAAATATCTCATGTTCAAATTGCCTCATGAAATCCTCAGTACTACCTGTTCTTGGTCTGTCCAAAACCAGTAGATAAAAAGGTGAGTAAAATGTAAAACACACAATTTATTTTTGAAATGTATAAAAGGACCAAATTCAGTTTGACTTTTTTATTACCCTGTTATTTTGGCTGACATTAATTGGGTTGCCCACCCATTATTACAATTCATTATCTATGAATTTCCTAGAGACTGTATTCCATTGTCACTCCATTATCCTAAACTAACACAGAATGTAGCTGCTTCAATTTTCATTGGACCAGATTACCCCTTCATGTAGAAACCCATCAGAGTGAGCAAGGAGTTTTTTTTCCCAAATACTTCAATACTAGGCACCGACAGGAAGTGGTTTGGCCCTCTGAATCCATGGGTGACCCAAGATCTGCTGAAGGACACTATTTCCCTCTTCCAACATTACAGAAGAATGGCTCCAATGGAGTCATGCTGTCTGGACTTTGTCCACTGTCTGCTGCCCCTGAAACACCCCCTCATATGAGTGTTTCACAATGTCTCGTGAGCACCACAAAAACCCTATAGAAAAATTATTTTTTGTTCCTTGAAGAACCCCAAGTGGATTAGGGAGAAAAAAAATCTCAGATTTGGAAGGAGATACAGTATTACAAACTATGAATGATAGAGCTGTATGACACATGCTGGTTTAGTTCATGTGGATCCTAACTGGAGCTACCAGGAAAGTAATCAAAAGTTTCATGAAAAAATATCACCTAAAGTTCAACAATTTTTAAAAAAAATACATCCAGTTTTAATTTCAGCAAACATTTAAATTCATGTGAACTCTTTAGCTTCTGACTCTTCTAAGTTGTTTTTTTTTAATATCTTCCAACTAAATGTGGCATAAGTTAACCCCCCAGATCAAACCAGCAGGTTTTCTAAAGCAGTCTGAAGAGGTAGGGTTAATGCTTGCAAGGTTTCATTTAATGCAGAAGACCTGTCACATAACCAGTTATGAAAATTATCATTATGAAACCACAAAAAAATTCAAATCTTCATATCAAAGCAGAGCCAGCCAAAAATATTGCTCTGAGTTTTGATGAAAGGTAAAAGGTTTAATATCCATGTTCAAACCCCAAACTAGTGAAGTTGAGGATTTCCTTGTAAAGTGTTCCCACAAATCTAAATGTGTGTTACAATCACGTGCATTTGCATGACAAGTGTTCATGTAGCTATTCTGTGGGAGTTACCAAGTCATGTGCCAGAAAAAATTCTGTGACAGAGGTGACCAATCAAATATCACGAAGATCATTAGGACTAGCATACTCTAAGATAAGTGAATTTCTGGGCAATCCCATTTTGAAAATACTTTATTTTCTAAAAGCACATAATTAAAAAAAAACCCTAAACCAAACAATGAGATCCTAGATTGATTTCTTTTTGAGAAAACTGACGTTACTAGAACACTTCACTTTCTTGTTTAATAGCCTCAAAAGAAGCTCTGTTTTACACACATTCTGATTAGCTTTAAATTACCAACAATAATTAACAGAATTGTTAATGAAAAGGGTACCCTAACCCAATTTTTCCTGTGTGCTGTTTGTTTTCAAAGCAAGATGATTGACAGAAGTCTACAGTTTTCTAATCCCTAAAAACATTTTCGTTTACATGCCTGGATCATGAGGAGATTTGCACCAAATGCTGGGATAGTTTGAGCCCTAAAGAGAAAATCACTTCTTTTGTTTGATGGAAAGTTTAATTTTACAAGGATAACTAGTGACTCTTCCTCTCTGTTCTCTGTGTGTCTGTGTCTAAAACACGATTGATTCAGACACATTCTTTAGCAACCATTTATTGGTGACAGAATCCCATGAATAAAAATCAGAATCTATTTGTTGGTTGGCACATCACAACACATTATAAAGGGCTATTCCATGAAATAGTTTATTGACTTATTTCCTGGTTATTATAGGATAATGATCAAAACATCCCTCATCATAAGGCATATTATTTTGTATTGGTTTTTTAAATATATATAGTACTTGGTCATCATTACCACCAATAACATTAGAACACATGTATTATTAGCCATAATTAGGGAAACAGAGATTATTAATGTATGTACACAATTTTAGAGAATTTTGTCATGAGTGTACACAGATATTGTACAACAAAAGACAACCTTTTTTTTTTTAACCTGTTAATTTGTCTTCAGTGACTTGGCCAAACCAGCATACACTGTGTGGTTTCCCCTCCTCCCCCAGTACAGTCAATGAAGCTAGTCACATCATGATAACTTTCTCTTATCCAGCCTTTATCTAGTCCCTGCATCTTCTCTCAGGTTGAGTCCTTCCAGAGCTGAAAGAATTGGCTATGCTTCACCTCATTTCTTTACACTGTCACAATATCCCTCATTTCTTTACACTGTCACAATATCCCTGTAACCTATCCATTGAAGGAACCACTTGCTGAGTAAGTGTCTGTGCTGGTTTGACCAAATCACAGAAAACCAATACGCAGATACGAAAAATATGCCTTTGTGTGACTTGGCTAGCACCACCACAGACTGCAAGGGTTTGTATCATAGTTTCCAAAGGGAAATAGTGGTTGGAGCAGTTCGCAGATATATGATTACAAAGGAGGAGATCGGTGAGCAAGTTTAGTGGGAAGATGGTTGGAGCCTGAAAACTGCATCTTGTCCACTCTCTCCACAGAAATCCATTCATGGGGTAACAACCTAATCACAGTCTACCCAAACTTGGTATCACTGCTTGCAGCAAGATTCAGACAAGGATCACCAAGTAGCTGCCATGCACAATTCATCCACCAAAGCATCTTCCTTTCTGCCCAAGGAGCAGCCAGAGCTTTGGTGAAATGCGCTTTCAGTTTGATACCATACTGGCTTTCTAATTCCCTGAAGTACTCTTAGACACAAATCTGTTTGTACAGATACACAGCAAAAGGCTCAGATACCCTTTGTAATCTTCAGAGGAGACATCTGTCTTTCCTACTGCATGTGACCACTGAGATATATTTTGAAAATCTGGTGAATGTCAAAAATGTTTCAGGTTTTTTTTCCGGGTGAGGGATTGTGGCAGGTAATACAAAGGGAGAACTTTAGGAAGGTAGTTCACACACATTCAAAGAACTACTTCCACTTTGTGGAAAACTGGATAACATTCCTAGTGGGGAGGACCACATACTCACTAACTTCATGGATAATTGCTATAGAGGAAAATAGGAAGAACCAGCAGAAAACAAAGGGACATGGAAGATCTCACACCGTTACAAAACGTCTGAAGTGGAGAGTGCTGCTTCATAATTATATCTAAATTTTAATGTACATTTCCTCACATACAAACTATCAATGTGGGTATTCCTAACTTGGGAGCAGCACTCTATATAGCTTCAAGCATTTTGAATTCAAAGCAAATAATACAAATCATAGACAAAATATAAATATACTGACACAGTGCAGTGTTTTCGACCAGAAAGTGAGGGCTACTGACTTTCATTCTATGAAACCTTCTCTCAGAACCTCATGAGACTTCCAGAAGCATGACATGTTTCTTCTTTCCTTCTATGAAAGCCCCTGGCTCTATGGTACTTTCATGCTCCTCAGATTCATTTGGCAGTCTTTATCTGACCTCTTTCTCTGGGTTGCCTGCCTCAGCTCATGCTCCACAACCCATTAATTAATGTACTTCTCTCAGTTTACACTTACTTACACCTTAGAGGAAGGGAGGATACCAGCTAAGATATCCAAACGTTTAGAATAACTTCATTGGCAGCACAGTGATTCTGATGTAAAGAATTTTTTAAGACTTCCTCTAACCCGAGGAAGCTTGAAAGTTTGTCCCTTCCACAACAGAAGTTGGTTCAATAAAATATATTGACTCACCTACCTTGTCTCTCTTTTAAAGACACGTACATATTTCAAATCTCCAAAGATGTCTGAAGTCACATACAAGAGCATATATCTTTTTAGAGGGTTTAATTTTTATTTTGATTGGAGTCTGTTTAAATGTAGATCTTAGATATTAATAAGAATGTTCAGGGCTTAGGATGGATGCTCTTTTCTTGTAGATTGTATAAATCAAAGTAAATAAATACAGTATTAAAGCACATAATCAAATTGTCTTGGAATCTCAGTGCAATGTAGAAAAACTTGAATGACATCTCATGCTTCATTTATGTTACTAGTTATACTTTTACTTAGAGAATGAACAGATTCATAGTGATTTATTAGCAAGAGAAAAGCAAAAAAGAACAACTCTTCCCCCAACAAAGAAAAGAAGAAATGTAGCATCCAACAATGACCATCAAGACATTTCCCCCTACCCCACAAAGACCTTAAATAAGACATATTTAGGCATCAGATACTAGACCTATAAATAGCATGGAGAGGTGGTACAGAAAAGGGAACAAAACAGCTATCAATCTGAGGCCTAAGGCAAAAGGAAAAAAATAAAAATAGATTCAATTAAACACCACAGTTGCAATAGAATGCTAACCTCATATGCAAAACATAATTAAGTATAGAGGCAAAATCCTGTTCCATAAATAACTATCCATAATCATATACAATCGGCATGTCATTCTTTTCTATTACAAAAAGAATGAACAAGAACAGAAAGCAATATTAGTCTTATAGAACTGAGTTCCTAATTAAGTCCTCATCCACATCAATTAAGCTTCCCAATCTCTTTTTCTTCTTCTCATTTCTCAAGTATGGGCCATTAAAAATAAAAATGTCTGACATCATTCAAATCTTCTTTTTCCTGTCTATTTGGAACAATATGAAGCTTAACAAAGAATGGAATAGCTACCACATATCAACTCCCAATTTAGAAAATAACTTGAATAGCCTGGGCAATATCAGGCAAAAGAATGTACTCTTCTGTCCTGAAAAAGAATTGTCTATTTTTTTTACATTTCAGAAATAACCCAGTCCTTATCTCCCATTGAACTGAAAGCTATGACTTAAATTTGACAGCGTGATCACTTACTAACAGCAGGATACTCTGGCACCTTCCTGATGTGCATACATATAAAAAGAATGTTGGCGCTTTCCCTCACTTGTTAAAGAAAGACCGAATTTGTCTTCCCCAAGATTACTAAAGGAGATGGGAAATGTGCACATTGGTATTTCTCTTATGCTCCTTCAGTAGGACTTAACTCTCTTAAACTGTATTTTTTGTGCTATTATTTCAGTCTCAGTTAGGGGGCTGGGGTATTGCGCCTTTTCAGCTTGAATCCAGATCAAGTTTAGAGTTCTGAGAATAACTCATTATTTTGGTTCGCTGGCAAAACAACAACAACAACAACAAATAGGAAAAAATTGTTTCAGGTCAACCAGAAACAAATTTTCTTTTGAATTTTTCAATCAAACAAAAAGTACAAACATTTCATTCCTGCTAGAACAAAGCCTATTTTGACCCAAAACTAAATGTTTTGTTTCAGTTTTTTTTACTCTTTTAACGATCAAATTGAAGTTACATTTTGAATAAAATGTCCTTTTGAATTGAAAAATCAAAACACCTGGGTTTATTTTTTTTAACCAAAACATTTTGGCAAATTCCACACAAATTCTTGAAATGTTTTGATCAAACTGAATCAGCATAGTTGTAAACAATAAGAGTCATCCAAAAACATTTGTCCAGCTCTAATCAGGTTATTTGATGGCTCAGTCCAAGTTCTAGTGGCCAGATAACATTTCCCCTACCCCAACCTATCATCACAGATAGGCACCATTACTGGGATTCTCAGTGGAGACTGAATGTGCATGTAGACTAGCCTGTTTAAGTACAGGTTAGAGTATAAAGAACAGGAGTATTTGTGACACCTTAAAGACTAACAACGGTTAGAGTATGTTTGCAGAGCAGTATGGGGGACATTTCTACTTTTCTTTACCTGTTCTATGGATAAAGAAGACTTCAGTTTTGTCAATCCCAAATTTATCATTATTGCAGAAGTACATTATCCTCATCCTTCCATGCAAATTTGCCCTTCTTTGATGAAATTCTGTTTGAGAATTTATGAGAGTTTGATTTAAGGATACTTCCTTTGGATATTTTGACATATGGTGAACATAATTTGTGTTTTAATGGTATAAAGCTTTAACTTTTTGAAACTCGATGTCTACTGTCATTAAATAATTATTGTCTGACACCCCCGTTGTCTGATTCCCCCCCTAATGTCCTGCAAGTGTGAAAATTTAAATCAATAAAATTAAAAGTAGATATTAAAATAGATTTTAAATAGATAAAAGTCTCATGCTTAAACCAATATTATTTGTAGAAAATATTTGTTTTTTAAAAATTGAATTCTGCCAAGCCCAAACATATGGCATTTACAGCTAAAAGTCAATATCCCAGAGTGTTAAAGTGCCTTCTATATAAATTTAATCTGGAGAAAAAGAAATAAATGAATCTATAATATTGATTAATACCAATGTCTTGAATATTTAAATTCATATATTTTTATATACAAAGCAGAGATTTACCAGAATACCAACCAGTTTTTATTGGCTCCATAGTTCCCACAGTTATTAATTCATGTCATAAATTTAACTATTGTCAGAGTGCCTAGAGATTGGATACACTCTTTTTTTTCTGTTGTTTTAAATCAATGAGTAAATAAATGAAATGAGCATCATTCTGGACCATACTATATTTTAAATGATGGGTTAGAAACCTCTTTCCCTTCTCCTACCCCATAAAATATTCCAAAAGAAAATAAATGTTTCTTTTCCTGACAGTAGATTACAGTAAACAAAACAGAAATGTATTTATTTTCACATTTCCTCATGCCAAGGGACATGATGATGCATCACTTAAGAGCCGCATCTGTCATACTGTGCTACGAAAAGTGACATGATGCAATATGACATGTTGATGAGGAGTGTGACACAGGGTACAGATGTCAGTATATCATGCAGGATTGGAAACTAAAACTAGGGAAACCCTAGATTTAAAAGGCATAAGGGCAGCATTAAAAGGAGAGCTAGTAAATACTTGTTACATGTCTATTTTCAAAAATTTCTTGATTTCCTGAAGAAAATGTTGTTTAAAAGGTAACACATCACTTGCTGATACCCTGCTAACCAAAACAAAACTCTAATTGTTTGATAGCACTTAACCTTTATGTATAAATTATTGGATCAGCTAACACAATACCCACAATATCCACAGGTAGGGAAGTATTGCGGTTTTCAGAGGTAATTGAATTTTGTTTTGACTCCCTTTGACCTCTCTGCAGTTTCAAGTTGCGAATAACACAGGCAGAAAGAAAAGGGAAATTTATCTCAAGGGAAAATTGCAAAGATTTTTAGCTGATGGCTATTGCTTGTGTTTTAGTACAGCAGCTATTGCACTGGGCATTTACTGTACTGTGCTATTCTTATGAGGTCAGTGGGAGTTTTGGGTGCACAAGGAACACAGGATTGGGTCCCTAAGAACAAAAGGTTTGTTCACAAGTCTTCTAAACTAGTGGACTTCTGTTCATGTGTTGTAATAAAAGCTGGGTGTAAATGTACAATAGGATTGAGGGTTTATGCAGTCAAATACAACTATGTATGGTATAGAATTTTTCACATGATTTGCGTATCCCAAAACACTTCTCATAGTTAGATAATACAACTTACAGATTTAACACAGAAAGATGTCATAGGGAGAGAGATGTGAAGAGTTAAGATTTGAAAAATGGACGGAAAGTCCGAAAAATGCATGAAAGCTGTTTTAAAGGGAAGACGTTGCAAAGGAAAAGGCTCTTGTCACAATGAGGGGAGATTGTTAAAAGGAGCAGACAGAAGAAACAAGGCTGTGGGATTACCTGAAGTTTCTCTGTGTAGACAAGCCCTATCAGTTTACCTTAAATTGATTTAAAGTC
This sequence comes from Natator depressus, assembly GCF_965152275.1. NCBI lineage: Eukaryota > Metazoa > Chordata > Testudines > Cheloniidae > Natator > Natator depressus. The sequence goes on from NC_134236.1 coordinate 72,776,344, forward strand.
CAATTAAATTAAACTAGTACAAACTCCCATGTGAACACCTGGTGCAACGTAAACCAGTTTAACACAGATTTAAACCCGTATAAGAGTTCTCATATACAAAGCTGCAGAAGTTTAACTACAATTGTTTTGAACTGTTCTAACGGTGCAAGCTTATGTTTAGATTAGGGCTGTCGATTAATCACAGTTAACTCACATGATTAACTCAAAAATAATTGTGATTAAAAAAATGAATTGTGATTAATCACAGTTTTAATCACATTGTTAAACAATAGAATACCCATTGAAACGTATTAAATATTTTGGATGTTTTTCCACATTTTCAAATATTGGTTAGAATTACAACACAAAATACAAAGTGTACAGTGCTCATTTTGTTATTTTTTTATTACGAATATTTGCATCATAAAATGATAAACAAAAGAAATAGTATTTTTCAATTCACCTCATACAAGTACTGTCATGCACTCTCTTTATCATGAAAGTGCAACTTACAAATATAGATTTTTGTGACAGAACTGCACTCCAAAACAAAACAATGTAAAACTTTAGGGCCTACAAGTCCACTCAGTCCTACTTCTTATTCAGCCAATCACTAAGACAAACAAAAACAACTGAACTCCCACTTGGTAAGGCAACTCCCATCTTTTCATTTACTATGTATATATATACCTGCTACTGTATTTTCCACTCCATGCATCTGATGAAGTGGGTTCTAATGCCCAGATAAATGTGTTAGTCTCTGAGATGCCACAAAGACTCCTCATTGTTTTTGCTGATACAGACTAACACGGCTACCACTTTGAAACCTAAGACAAACAAGTTTGTTTACATTTACATGAGATAATGCTTCCCACTTCTTATTTACAATGTCACCTGAAAGTGAGAGCAGGCATTTGCATGGCACTTTTGTAGCCAGCATTGCAAGGTATTTATGTGCCAGATATGCTAAACATTCGTATGCCCCTTCATGCTTCGGCCACCATTCCAGTGGACATGCTTCCATGCTGATGATGCTTGACAAAAAAATAATGCATTAATTAAATTTGTGACTGAATTCCTTGGGGGAGAATCGTATGTCCCCTGCTCCGTTTTACCCATATTCTGCCATATATTTCATGTTATAGCAGTCTCAGATGATGACCTAGCACATATTATTCATTTTAAGAACACTCTCACTGCAGATTTAACAAAACACAAAGAAGGTGCCAATGTGAGACTTCTAAAGATAGCTACAGCACTCGACCCAAGGGTTAAGAATCTGAAGTGCCTTCCAAAATCTGAGAGGGACAAAGTGTGGAGCATGCTTTCAGAAGTCTTCAAAGAGCAACACTCCAATGCGGAAACTACAGAACCCGAACCACCAAAAAAGAAAATCAACCTTCTGCTAGCGACATCTGACTCAGATGATGAAAATGAATATGCATCAGTCCGCACTGCTTTGGATTGTTATCGAGCAGAACCTGTCATCAGTATGTCCTCTGGAATGGTGGTCAAAGCATGAGGGGGCATACGAATGTTTTATCTGGCACATAAATATTGTGCGGTGCCGGCTACAACAGTGCTACGCAAATGCCTGTTCTCACTTTCAAGTGACGTAAACTAGAAGCACGCAGCATTATCTCCTGCAAATGTAGACAAACTTGTCTGAGTGATTGGGTGACAAGAAGTAGGACTGAGTGGACTCATAGGCTCTAAAATTTTCCATTGTTTTATTTTTGAATGCAGTTATTTTCTACATTTGTAAGTTCAACTTTCGTGATAAAGAGATTGCACTATAGTATTTTTACTAGGTGAATTGAAAAATACTATTTCATTTGTTTTTTACAGTGAAAATATTTGTAATAAAAATAAATATAAAACGAGCACTGTACACTTTGTATTCTATGTTGTAATTGAAATCAATATATTTGAAAATGTAGAAAACATCCCAAAAATATTTAAATAAATAGTATTCTATTGTTGTTTAACAGTGGGATTAATTGCACGATTAATCATGATTAATTTTTATAATTGCATGATTAATCATGGTTAATTTTTTTAATAGCTTGGCACCCCTAGTTTAGACCAGACCTTACTGTTCCATGTAGCCCTATTGAAAGCCTGGATGAGGTTACATGGGTGGAAAATCTGTGCATAATTTGGCTCAGTTTATAAAAATTCTCATTCATGCTTTAATTTCCTTTCCTTATTCTCTGTTGTCTCTACCAACTCCTCTGTATGTGCATAGGCTCCTGTATGTGCAGGATGCTGTCTGCCTTCTCACACACAGGAAGCAGCACATTATCATAGTCGTAGAAGTACAGTATTGCAGAAAGAAAAAAGAAAAGGAGTACTTGCATCTGTCAGTGTGCTATGCATCCGATGAAGTGAGCTGTAGCTCACGAAAGCTCATGCTCAAATAAACTGGTTAGTCTCTAAGGTGCCACAAGTACTCCTTTTCTTTTTTCTTTTTACGAATACAGACTAACACGGCTGTTACTCTGAAACCTGTCAGTATTGCAGAAGTACATTATCCTCATCCACCCATGCAAATTTGCCCTACTAGGATGAAATTCTGGCTCCATGGAAATCAGTGGCAAATCTCCCATTGACTTCACTCCTGGTTTTAAATATGCACCAGTGTATTTCTCCAGACTATTTCATGTTCCTCATCTCTCTCTGCTCTCCTTCTGAACCCCTGTAGACATCTAGCATTAGCCTCTGCTCCAACCCTTCACATAATCTTATTAACATTAGTACAAAAGCATTCTCCTTTGCAGGTTCTAATCTCTTAGGGTTTATTTCAATGGAGTTGTGCGAGATACAAGTTGGCACAGAATTTGACTCAGATTATACAAACAGGAGTGAAATCAATGAACAGCATGTGGGAATGGTGAGAACATTGTCAGTAATTATGATGCCTGTAATGAGTGCTTTGACTTTTAGAGTTCCCTGTAACTTACATTTCCCCCTTCTGTACATTTCCCCCTACATATCAAGCACTTCATTCAGTTAAAAAATGCATATCCATTTCTCAAAAGAACATCTGGATATACTGCAGTTTATAGCCATCAATAGTACTGTCATTTAAGAGACAACAAAAGGGCCAGAGTAAAAATAATGCGATACAATAATTCACAACTAATGTCAGAAAAAATGAAATTTCCACAGTTGTCACTATCCTTATTGAGTCAAAGAGCTGGGATGAGGTAGGCTTTTTTAAAGCTGTAATTGGGCTGCCAGCCCGGATTTGTGCTGTCATGCTGAGGACGCTTCTAGTAGCCCAGAGGTAGCAGGTGGCTGCTGACTTACAGAGAGGGTTGCATCCATTTTATTATTTGTTGCCTCTTTCTACACTGACAGATGCAAATGCAGATAAATTCAGTGAAGAACCCTTACCATGATATGATTCCTTTTGGTGCCTGTACCAAGCTGTGGTTGATTTCTGAATTTGCATTAGAGCCCCAAAGAGTCAGCTAGATGAAAACAAGAATTCTTGGGTCTTTTGTGTAGATGGCTTGAGATCCAGACCAAAGAAGAGATGAAATCTAAACTTTCCATGGGTGCTAACTCTTGAAATAAGCAATGCACATGAAATCAGAGGGTTCAGTGGCTTTTCTTAGCTACATTTTCCTCAGAAGACAAATGATGTCAAGTATAGCTAAATATTGCCTGAATGAAGAGGTGGTTCCAAGGTTTTGTGCCATCTATACTTGTGCAGTGGGAAAGACCAAAAATGTTCAGTATGGCGTCTGCAGTCCCTGGACTACAGCTGATCTGAGCTGTCCATAGCTCAGAATAGAGGGGCCAAAGGTGTCTTTAAGTCAGATTTCTGCCCTTCTGATCATATAAATGGCTCTGCACTGGGCCAGTCACTGGTATAAAGCAAAGCTGCCTCAGATCTGCTCTACTATCGATGTCACAAAAGGAACTGTGTAGTAGGGTTGGCTTACTCTGATCCTGCATCTAGATAGTCACGCCTCAGTTTCCCCTCTGTCTGTACCATAAAGTACATACAATCTACATGTTGCAATTAAGGTTCCAAGTCCTTTGATCTGTCGATTGGAATACAGTGTAAGTATATTCCCTTTTTCATTCTCACACTGTCAGGATGTTCTACTACTTCAGTGCTTCCTCTTATTACAGTAGAATTTTAAAGTCTTCTCACAGGAGAGCTCAGCTATTCAGTAGAGATGGGAACAATACAAACCACCAGTAGTAAAGCATGTATCACAGGGCAAAACCACAAGATTTGCTAGATCAGCCAAAGCATAAAAACTTTGCCATAAACTGACCTTGAATCATTAAGTGAATCAAGAAAATGATCGGGTATTCTAGAAACGGTGCACAATGTCCCTGCCCTACTGTTGTGGAAAGTAGGTGAGTGTTTTGGTTCAACTTTGAACTTGTGCAGGTAAAGAAGCTAACTCAAAAAACGAAGATCAGACTGGTAAGTTGAGTGTTGACACATTAACTGGTCATAGCATGGAGCTGGCATAGACACAGAAGAGGGGGAAGGTACAGATAGCATGTATCCAGGAAACAAAATGAAAGGAAAGAAGGCCAAAGAGATTGGGGAAGAATACCAAATACTTTATTGGTGGGCCTCAAGAAACAGAGTAGACATAGTTCTTAATAATAAAGGAAAGAGTGGTGACAGTAATTAGAATCAGCATCAGGTTAATAATGGTCAAGTTGGCTTGTGAATGGGGCTTGCTAAACAGTTAGTACATATGCACCCTAGTCTGGCTGTGGTGAAGATGAGAAGAAATGTTTCTGGAAAATGTTAGACACTGCTCTTCAGCAAATTCGAGGGAAATGAGGAAATACTTATTGGTGCTTAAGTCCATGAACTTATAGTAGAGCACATGGTGACCAGGGCTATGGAACTTTAAATGAGGAAGGAAAAAGCATATTGGAGCTGGCACAAGCTCGTGACCTACTAGTATCCAACACATTCTTTACAAAAAGAGATGAACATCTTATTACATACAAGAGTGGAAGGACTAGAAACCAGATTGACTACTTCCTTGTTTTCTGGCAGAAAATAAGATATAAAAGACTTCAAGCTGATTGCGGGAAAGAATCTTAGTAGTCAGCATAGTCCAATCATCTTAGATATATTTCTTATAATAAAGGTACAGAGGAAATCAGAGAGGGTAATACCAAAGATAAGGTGGCAAAAACTACAGGGTAAGGCTGAGAAGGACTTCAGGGAGTTGGTTATGGAGAAGATGAGGTCAGCATCACATGAGGAAGGAGTGGACAATTTGAATTGATGGAAAAGATATTTTGAACAGCTTTTAAATGGAGAAAACCCAAAAGAGCAATGTAACTTCAAAATGATGAACTTTGGTTAGTGGAGCCTATCAGCACTAGATGAAGTGGTAAATGCTGTAAAAGAAATGAAAAATAATAATTCTTAAGTCCAGATGGATCCTTATTGAGGCATGAAAAAAGCTTGGAGTAGAAGGCATTCATCTGATGACATCCCTGGTCAGTTCAGTTGTGAGATGTGAAAAGATACCAAATGCATGGAGCAAAAATATCTTGGTGTCAATATATAAGGTAAAAGGTGCCACTGGCAATTGCACCAATTATAGAGCTATAATGCTGATGAGTCATACAAGGAAACTTTGGGAGAGAGTCATTGAAAAGAAGTGAAGTAGATATTAACACAAATCAATATGGCCTCATGCTAGGAAGGATGACAATAGATGTTGTTTTTGCACTGAGGCAGCTGGTGGAAAAATTTAGAGAAAAAAGGAAAATATTCATTTATTTAATCTGTGTTAATTGATCTGGAAAAGGCCTATGACTGAGTTCCAAGAGAAGTCATCTGGTGGAATATGAGCAAGAAAATGGTGCTCAAACTTTGTGTGTGGCTTCTTCAAGCCATATATGTAGTGGAAACGTCAGTAGTCGGAACTTCTAGTGGTGAAACAGACGAACCATCGGAAAAGGTGGGAGTGCATCAGGGATCAGCACTGATCCCTTGTTTATCCTAATCCTGGATACCCTCACAAGTAACGTACAGAAGGAGGCATCTTGGTACATGGTACTGGCAGATGATATCACTCTATGTAGTGAGGAGAAAGGTATTCTAGAAGAGAATATAAATAGAGAGATGTGTTGGAGAGACATGGGTGCAAAATAGGCAGAGGAAAAACTGATTATGTGGTATGCAATTTCAGTAATATGAACACAGAAACTAGGTGGGTAGACAATACTGAAACTGCAAAGTTTCAAGTATCTGGGTTCCATAATCTGGGGAAATGGAGGACGCAATTAGAGGTAGGATAATAAATGCCTGCCTCAAATGGAGAGAGACAGGTGGTGTAGTATGTGACAGGATGATACTAGTAAGATTAAAAGGGAAAATCTATAAAATGGTGGTTTGTCCTGTTTTAATGTATGGTGCTGAGTGTTGGGCAACAAAGAAGAAACATGAGTAAATGATCTGTTCCGTGGAAATGTGAATGTTGTGATGGATGAGTTGTGTAAGCAAGGAAGACGATACGAGAAATGTATATGTTAGAGACATGCTCAAAATAACAACCATAAAAGAAAAAATGAGGGAGTGCAGGCTCAGATTGTTTGGTCACATAAAGCACTCTCTTGACAACTATGTGGGTAAGAGTCCAACAGATCAAGGTTGAAGGAAAGGTAGAGGCCAACTCAAGAAGAAATACTAAGATGTCATAAAAGAAGACATGTTAGTGTGTGGTCTTTAGAGGATATGGAACTGGACAGAGCACTTTCAGTTTAGACGACTTGTAAAGTGGACCCCATTTAATGGAATTAATTCAAGAAAGGAGAAAAGCCAAAACACTCTGTGCATGTGTGTGTACGTGTGTGTGTGTGCGTGCACGTGTGTGTGTAATGGGACTTTATCTTAGAGCGGAAATGAATAAAAGGGAACATAGTAAAACTATGTACTATTGAATGGTATAATCAATGGTATGGGAACTTCTAATCACCCTTTCCTATACAAAAGGCATGTAATGAAGATAAAAATGGCAAAACCAAAACTGATAAAAGAAAATATTTTTCACATGACCCAGATTTAACCTGGGAACTCACTGGCAAAAGGCAACATGAAAGTCAAGACCTTAGCAGGATTAAAACAGCATTAGACATATATAGGGGTAACACGAATACCCAGAGTTATAATGCTATTTTTTTAAATAAAGCTATAAACGCATACTTCAGATATAAGCCAAACCCTATCTAGTGGGGATTAGGAAGAAAGTTTCTCTGTGGGCAGGCTATCCCATTACAGCTTAGTGTGGGACTTTTGGGTTTGTTTTGTACCTTCCTGAGAAGCATCTGGTACTGGCTACCAGCAGAGACAGGGTACTGGACTAGATTGTCCTCTGGTCTGGCATTTCTACATATATGCACAAGCATTCAATGCCAAGCTGTGCTTACCTCAGGGTCCAAGGTCAGGTTCTGTCTCTGGAGTAAATTTAAACCAACCTCAGAGCTGGTCTACCTTACAGCCACCGGCAACATTCCCAAGGGGCCATTGAGATAGATGGGGAATGCAGGACTGCACTGGACTTCAGACACTCCGCCCCATCATAACCCTATGCTGTGACCTGAACAAAGAACTCCTGTAGAGCCAACTACATTTGCTTTATGCCACCCCACGTATTCAGCTGGGAGATAGCCCTCCCCAACTTTCTAATTAGGCCATATGTAATGCTGTTTTTCCACCAACAACTGGTATATAGTAAATAGGGACACACTGCACTCTTTTAAGCATTCCTTTGGGACTATTTGTTCTACATTTCCCTAGCTCTTTCAGGAGCATTGTGCCTGTCTCAAGCATGCTGCTTTTGGGAGCTCCTGCAGGGACAACATGTCTTATCAAATTTTCCTCTCTCATTGCCAGGCTAAGTCTTCAGAGGCAGTCTTGTTTTCTGTAATTAACATCTAATTTATAAGGGAGGAAGGAAGGAAGGATGATATAGGTCACTGAACTGAGACTCAGGAAACCTGGCTTCAATTCCCTGCTCAGCCACAGCATTACTGTGTGATCTAGGGCTAGTTAATCTACCCTGGACTTCAGTTCTCTATCTATAAAATGGGGATCCTACTTCACAGGGGTGCTCTGAGGATAATGAGGGTCGTTTAAAGCTTTGTCTACATGAGCACTTTAGTCTGCAAAACCTTTTTTGGTCAGTGTCTGGAAAAAACACACCCCTGATTGACATAAGTTTCACCGACACAAGCGCCTTTGTGGACAATGTGTTGTACTAGCCAGGCATGGTACTAACAAACTTCAACAGCACTTTATTTTTTAAAGTGGAAACCTCTTTTCCAAGCTGCTGCTGCACCCTCAGTAGCTCTCCCTCAGCCTCTGCAACTCCTCCCCCCTCCTTCCTGTTTCCTGTCCTTTCAGACTCCCAACAGCCAGTGCTCCCAATTCTAGTAATTACAAGGAACATCTAAACACCACACAATGCTATGTCAGTGGGCGATGCTCTCCTGCCAACATGGCTACCGCCACTTATTAATTATGCCGATGGGAGTGGCTTAATTATGCCGACGGGAGACTCTCTCCTGCCAGCATAGAGCAGCTACCTGGGAGACCGTACAGCACTGCAGCTGCAGCAGTACAGCTGTGCCACTGTAAGGTCTGTAATATAGACATAGCCTTAGTATCTAGCTAGATAGATACCAACATAACATAAGACATGTTTTGCAAGGCATATAAATGACTAGCCAGTGGGACATAAATGGAGTTAAATCGATTTACACCAATTGGAGGTCTGGCCCAAAGTATTAATTAATGTTTCCTTTCCCATATACTGATAAATTATAGCTATTAACTGTTAAACATTAATAAAACATATAAATACGTTTGAATGTATTAGTAATGAGAAAGGTGCCCAAGCTCACCCCACTCTCACCCAACTAAGCATATTTAAAGTTTGTGTGCAGTCAGAGGGATTCAGAAGCTGGACTGAAATACAGATTTGCATCAGATTCATTTATCTGACAAACAAAAACTCTGGATTTTAATGCCATGAATGTTTAGGCCTGGAAGTCCAAAGGAGCTCAAGGTCCAGATTCGGGGCAGGCCTACACTAGAAATTTTTGCCAGTACAGCGTGGGGAGGTGATTTTTTATACCAGCAAAAGCCCTAATGTGGATGCAGTTATACTGGCACAACAGTGCTATTGCTGATATAGCTTATTTCGCTTGAGGAACTGATATCAGCTATACTAGCAAAAAGAGCCTTTTTTTTTTTTTTTTTTTTTTGGCTCTGGCATAAATTGTGTCTACATTAGGAGGCTTCACTGGCATAGCTCTATTGGTAACGCTATCCCGGCAAACACTTTCTAGAGTAAAACTGGCCTCCGTCCAAAATTCAGTGGCTCCGGTCTATTTCTAATCGAAGTGGCTGCATTATATATAGATAACAGAAAAATAATACACAACTTCACTTATTTTATTTACAAGTGACACTTTCCACAAGTGGCGGTTATTTGTACATGCACTCCTCCCCAGCCCCCAAAAGACAGCAAACAGTTTCATTTGCAGCTGCAAATCCGCAAATGTCCATTTGCATGGGCAATTACCCACTTTGCATGCAAATGTTAGTGCCTACATAAGCACACATTATTTGTGGAGTGCTTGTGGGTCTCTACTTTTTGAAATTCTCAAGTGAGTTGCACCGTATACCAGAGCATTAAATATTTATAGTTAAAGTAGGAAGATATACAAAATCACTACTTGAATCAAAACCACAGGCTTCAGCTTTCTCAGTGCAGAGCAGAAAAGCCAGACACTATGAGTCATACATTTGTGCAATGCTTTAATTTCTCTAATAAGACAGCCTAATGGCCATTACTGTTTTTACATGTCACCTTATTGTGCTCTTTGAACAAATTTTCTGTCAGATTTCTTCCTGGACTCCATATATTGCATTTGTATTGACCCTAGGCCCTTTTAAAATGTTGTGTTTGAGAAATGCTGAAGTATTTCACAAAATGTCTTGCACAGATTCTGGTCCTTCCAGTAAATATGTATTTAGACTGCTGTCCATTAGAAGTATTTTATAAAACATATTTATATACATATATTAAAGCAGTCCACAAATCTCTGGTAATGAACTAGCCAGACCAAGATTATCCTCTATGGCTGATGGTTCTAAGAGCCCCCTATGTCACATATTCACAGAATCTGCTCTGTTCTGAGGAGAGTTCTGCTTAATCCCCCTGAGTGCTTGCAACCAAAGGCCTTCTTCAAGATTTTCACCAGTGTTAACTGGGTACAGGGAGATAACACTGGAGTTGATGCATTTAGTTTAATACATCCCCCCCCTCCTTTTTTTTTAAAGATGGGTAAGGTTTTTTCCTTAACTTTCAGACTTCTAAAAGAAAGAAATCACATTCAGGCAGAGACCAAGCCTGAGGAAATGATAGCACAAATCTCAAATGTTTCAGAAGATTATGAGTGGCTGATAAAGGATGCTGGGGAGAGGGAAAGTGAGGGGGTGGTGTGTTAATTTAGATGGAATATATGGGCCAAAGTTGGTTCTATAACCCAATTACTGTTTGACATTAAACAGTGTTAAATAAGTTCTAGAGTTTGGTATGGAGACCTCAGGCTGCTTAGTACCATGGCAAACACCATTAAAAATCATTTTAACCTTTTATTAAAGATAAAGAAAAGAAGGAAAAACAGTTAAAGCATTTTAAAAGTAAAGTATGAAATAAGGCTGTCATTTTTGACACATCCCTTGTTCACTTTCCCTGGAAAGGAAAGGAAAAAAAAAACAACCCTTGTTTCACAGTCTCTTAGATGGTATCAAAGATGGTAACAACTGTCCTTTTGGGGAAAACAGATGTTTGTTGACAGGGGCTGGAGCTGTTGTTATTGCTCTTGTTCTTAAAGTCTGATCCCATTTCATCCCAGGTGACATTTGGGATTCAGACAGAGCCAGATGATATAACCACTTCTACTGGCTCTGGCTGGCTTGGTCTGGACAGGACATCTCTCAGGACTAGGAAGGCTTGGGGTCCCAGGAGATGGTCAGGGTGGCAGCCATGATGGTGAAGCTCACTTCAGTAGCCAATTTTTCTCCCCGAAGTCTCTTTCTTTAAGAACCCACAAAGGGAGTGATGGGTGGCATAGCCTATCCCCTCATTATTTTGTCCGCCGGGTAGGCCTAGTTTCTGACACATTTTGGTTCACTGATTTCTGGCTTCAAACTTCTCTTGTTTATGAGGCATGATCTTAACACAGTCCTTTATCTATATCAGTAGGCCTTTTTTCTTTTTTGACTATTTCAGTCTGTCTGTTTCCTTTTGTACTTTTACCCCTCAGCATTTGTTGTTATTGTGCCATCTTATGAACTTACATTCACTATTCCAGTTGAAGTTATAATTAGGGTAAATTTGTAGGCCCAATTATTACAAAATAATTTAGAATGGGAACTATTATGCAGCCTTAACATAAGATTGCTGCTGAATCCTTTCCACTTGATCAGACATGACTTAGGGCAGTGGTTCTCAAAGCCAGTCCGCCGCTTGTTCAGGGAAAACCCCTGACACGCCGGACCGGTTTGTTTACCTGCTGCATCCGCAGGTTCGGCCGATGGTGGCTCCCACTGGCCGCAGTTCGCCGCTCCAGGCCAATGGGACGTGCTGGCTGCCCTTCCCGCAGCCCCCATTGGCCTGGAGCGGGGAACCGCGGCCAGTGGGAGCCGCGATCGGCCGAACCTGCGGATGTGGCAGGTAAACAAACTGGTCCGGCGCACCAGGGGCTTTCCCTGAACAAGCAGCGGACCAGCTTTGAGAACCACTGACTTATGGTATGAACAAGGCTGTGGCATCTCTGTCTCTCATGCTGTTTGCTAGAATGGCTACCTTGTGGTATTCCTATAGCTTCACTTTTTTTATGGGGATAGGTTGTTGGCCCATAGCTCAATCCTTAAACTGGAGGGTCAGAGGACTGGTTTTCATCTAGCCCCCACCCTTTGAACTGTCTGGTTTGGTTGGCACCACCAATAGCTAAAACTCACTGCCATAGCTCTTTAGTGTGTTTCAAAGACCCTGCCTTCCAACACCATCAAGGTGCTGTACCCAGGGAAAGCTGCTCCCACTATAACACATGAAATCAGCTTATTGAAGTGTTTTGGGATTTTGACAGCATTCTGGATCAAAGGTACTCTATGAATGTCTATTATTATCATTAGTGAAAAACAGATGCTAATTACAGGCATGGACAAAAAAAGGTAGAGAGTGATGGCGGATAGAAATACATAATTAATTGCAGCATGTAGTGAAGCAGGGATGGAGGAAGGATGAGAGCAACGGCAAGAAGATCATGCAGGTATATTAGTTAATATAATTATGGTTCAGAATTATTTGTATGTTTTATAAAATAAATAAAGAAGCTGGTCAAAATGTTTCATTTGAAGCTTTTTTCCAACAAAACCAGGGGCCCTTTAAAAAAAAAAGATTTTTGGTGAAAATTGTCTTTGCCAATTTTACAATTTTCCAACAAGAAAAATGGGAAAAAATAGCCCTTTGTTTTTCAGAGTTTTCCCCCTCCCTTTCTCTGCTCCCCCCCCCTTTTCCCTTTTATATTTGCCACTGATAAATAGAAAGAAAAAGGGCAGGGGGGAAATCTCAAACCAAAACATGCTGATTGTTTTCCAGTCCAATGTTTGAAACCCACCTCCCAAAACATAAAAAAATGAACATTTATTTTTTTTCCATGAAAAATTCCCAGCACATTTGTCCTCTCTTCTTAGCCATAATTAAAAGGAACTTTACTCTCTCTGATAAACAACCATCCTTTCAGTTATGTAGAAAGATAAGGCAAGATTTAGTCACAGCCTGTGATGTGAGGATCTAGAGAGAAATGACATCCAGGTTATGTCCCTGAGTTAGTGGCGAGAGGTTGATGTGTTCTAATAGAGCCAAACGCAAAGTCACATCTAGGGACAAGGAATGCAGGCCATATCTTCGATAGGGGAACTGTATCCTGGGAAGCTGCAACACTGGACAGTCTTCTCAACATGAACTCCCAGTGTGATGCTGTAGCAGAAGGGATTAATGTGATTCTTGGATGTATAAATAGGGGAGTGGTGAGTAGGAGGTCATTTTATTTCTGTATACTGGAATACACTGATATTGTGGACTGTTCTGGTACTTACATTTTAAAAAGGATATTGAAAAAATTGGAGAGGGTACAGAAAGAGCCACAACAATGACCTGAGGGTGGAGAAAATGCCTTACAGTGACAGACTTATACAGCACAATCTGTGTAGCTTATCAAACAGAATACTGAGCAGTTACTTGATTACTGAGTATAAGTATCTCCACAGGGAGAAAATACTGGGTACTAAAGGTTTCTTTAATTCAGTAAAAAAAGGCCTAACAAGAACCAACAGCTGGAAGCTGAAGCCAGACAAATTCAAAGGACAAATTCAGCCTTTTTTTTTTTTTTTTGAACACCGAGGGTGATTAAACATTGGAACAAACAACCAAGGGAAGTGGTGGATTTTCCATCTGTTGATGTCTTCAGCTCAAGACTTGATGTCTTTCTGGAGTAACGTGTTAGCCAAACACAAATCATTGGGCTCAATACAGGAATAACTGGATGAAATCTAATGACCTGTGTGTGATATATAAGAGGTCAGACTAGATGATCTAATGGTCAAACTCTATGAATCTTTTAATATTGTTAATCTTGTTCAGTCTGATTACTGAAGGAGTCTATTTTTAAATAAGTAGTTCCTTCCTGACAACTGTTTTATTCCCTCCATCCTGATCCAAAAAAAAATCTTTATGAAGTGACAGCTTTCCTGAGGAAATATCCCAGACTTACTATTTCATTTTATGGCATTAAATATGAGAGAAGATACAGTTTCCAGATGGATTAAGCATTAAGGGTTGAATATTTCAAAGATGCCTCAACCTGGTCTCTAATTTTGTGCCCATAATTAAGTGTGGACACAATTAATGACAGGGGAAAAATCTGAATTTTGGAAGGCCCATTCTATTCTCATTTACCCATGTGGAAATTAGAAGTAACTTCACAGTAGAAAGTGAAGTTTCACCAGTGCACAACTAGGGTAAACAAGAGATGAATCAAGAATTAGAGTGTGGGAATTTGACAGAGTTAAGTGAGTCAGGAACATACTATTGATGATCAGTGGGATTTTTGCTAGTGGTGTACTTAGGCACTTTTGAAAACCCCATCCTACATGCCCACAATTAATTGTGGGTACAAAATGAAATTCTGGTTTTCAAAATTTGGCCTAAGAATAAAGGGAAGATTAATATAAAATATATTGAATCTTCTGATGTCTCCGATGGCTAAAGATAAATAATGCACGCTGAGATTTTGAAAGCCGTCTAAAGGATTTGAATGCCCATTTCCCATTAATTTTAAAGGGAATAGGCAGCTTTTGAAAATCTCAGCCTTAGTTTTTTAGGAATGCAGGTATATGAATCACTATTACCTAACATCAAAACACCATCTCTTCAAAATACTGTTTTCAAAAATAACCACCTTCTTGTTCACTTTTCGGGGGGGGGGGGCGCGAATGGATAAAGGGGGGCTGGGAGGGTCAGGTAATGACGGGCTAAAGTGCTAAGTGCCTTCATCTTCACCTTGATCCTTTAAATCTAAGTAACAATTACCTGATTGATAGTGCTTTCTGAACATTGTTTAAATAATTTAATTATGGTGTTTCGTTAAGGGACTTTGCCATTATATAAAATAACAGAAATAAGAAAGTGACAATAAATGTTAGCAATTTGGCCTTTAATAGGGAAAATATTAAAATATTCTAACTGTATAGCTATTAACTGGATGAACCGTGATCCCTGACATGAGTTATCATCCACAGTCCAGTAGTTGGCTGCTCATCATCCTGTGGGAACCACAGTCTTAAGGGAATTACACTACACAAATAACAATCAACTCAGATAGAGGAGGAACCAGGAAAGAGTCTGTTAAATGTTTCATATAATTAAAAGCCTCATTGTTTTGCAGATCAGCAACATGAAGTAGAACATGTGCATGAGGCCTCTAACAGACTCTCTGGATACCAGCGATTTCAACTATCTGAGCCCTGTTGATTACTGGTAAACGAATAACCTAGTGATAATCCATCCGTTTTACCAAAGAGGCATCCAGTTTAAATGCCAGACAATGAAACTTGTCAAGATTTTTCTATATATAAGTTTTGATCCTCTGTTTTTCCATGTGCTATTTCACTGTTTCCATGTTCACCTGTAGCTGAAACTGGCATTTTAGAGGAAATCTATTAATTTATTTCTTTATCTATCTATTACAGTTATGTAGCAAAACTTTTAAAGTAGTTTTCAAACATTCACTGATTTAAGACCTGGGCCATCTCTGGAAAATGTATTCTTCATAGAGTTGTCAAGTCCTATAGTTATCAGTTTCCATAGCTGTGTGTCACAACAAGTGGATAGAAGGTGATTTATTTAAAATTTAACTGTCTGACTTCTCTTTGTAATGTGCAACTACAAAGGCTATTATTCATTTTCTGTGCTAGGTGACTAAGTTGATCATATTTCATTTATGCACATTTAATATTTGTTTTCTTGGAATGATTTTTTTCAGTATTATTTTCCTGAAATGTCAAAATGCTGACTTGTTTATTTGATTTTTGAGTTATTGCTACAATAGCAAGGAATTCTAATTATAGAGTACACAGATCAGAGCAGCAGTGTGCTGGCCTTTTTGGTATCTCTTCCAATGACCAGGAGTATATATGCAGCTAATAGCTTGCTAGACCATCCAGAAATATTAGGATTCATATTTTATAGAAAAAACGGAAGAAAAATGGAAATACGAGTTTTTATGGGTTTTTGAAAATAACCAGTAAAATAATAGAGTTCCTAAACCCATGTGGCTAATGATAACCTATTTCTCCTGGCCATTGTAAGATGACAATTAGCGAAAATTAGTTAGGAACTAACAAGTAGCATGAGTAATCCCCAGTGACTTTTGATTTACTACAGTAAGCAAAATATTAATGGACTATTACTTAGT
The DNA here is from genome assembly GCF_965152275.1 of Natator depressus. Lineage (NCBI taxonomy): Eukaryota > Metazoa > Chordata > Testudines > Cheloniidae > Natator > Natator depressus. The sequence continues at coordinate 72,792,376 of NC_134236.1, forward strand.
TTTCTTTTGCCAAGTAGCACAAACACTTATTACTTTAATACAGCTTTTCACATCACATCAGTAAATTACTTTGTGTTCTTAATAGCATTAGTTAGTACTATTGATCATCGTGTTATCTTACATTTATATAGTACCTTTCATTCTGAAGTGTTTATGGGCTGGGCAGGGTCTGATTTTCATCTCACTTGCACTGCTCTTACAAATGTGTGACATCAGTGGAATCATGCTTGATTTGTGGTGGGATCCTGTATTCAGAGGTGTTAGTATGATCCCCTGACTTCAGTAGGACTCTGCACAGGACTATGCTAGTGGATTTTGATTATCTTTCAATAAGTTTTCCTTCCCTCCCCGCTTAAGACTAAACAAATATAGACTGAATATTCAGTTACTGTTTACTTTCGAGCATAAATATTTTTGATGTAGGTTTGAGGCCCTGCAGAGGTGTAGTGACACCAGAATGAGGCCCATTGTGTATATATGTTTAAATAATTATATAAATAAAATTCCTATGGCTCTGGAAGCACTGAGTGTGCTCATGAAACTTCCCACAAATGAGGGGGGTGAATTCTACCTGCCTAATGATTATAGCTTTATCACTTAGCCTAAATGCTAGAAGTAATGATGGGTGAAACTGAAAAGGTTCACAGGTTTGCTAAGGATATGGCTAAAAAAAAGGAGCTTAATCTCAGCAAACCACCCAAACCTATTGGATTCACAAAAGTGAGCAGCAAATCAAAATAAGAGGCTTTCTCGCATAATTTCGGCTATTTATTGCTTCTGGTTGGGCAGAAGTACTATGAAAACGGTCTTTTTTGGCAGTGTTTTGGTACTACTCTCTTTTGCTCCTTGATAAAATCAAATACATAGTATGGAGAAAATAAAAAGAACATGAAGAAAAAGTTAACAGAACCCTTTCAAATTTCTCAAATGATTTTAATTTGGATTTGGTTCACATTTTGAACAAAAGTTGGGGTTGATTCTGTCATCTATTCAAAATGGCTCACCCACGTCTAGCACAGAGGGGTCTATTTGCTCCATGATCAGTGGCAGCTTTGTAGCAAGGAAATAATAGACACTTAAGGCATTAGATAATGGGTGCCTTGGGTACATTTAGAACAAATACTTAGTGGGAGAATTCTAAATATAGATGGACAGATAGATAGAAGCCCATTCTCATGGCTCCATTTACTTCTCCTCCTACATTCTTCATGGTTCCAATTACTTCTCTGCCTAGAGTCCTTGTGGCCCTCCTACAACACAAGTCAGCGTGACTGGGCAGGTTCTGCTTCTAAAAAGCCTAAGAGTAGAAAAGAAGGGGTGTTGCAGCCTTCAACTCAAAACTAAGAAGAATTTAGCTGTATGGTTCTTAACAGAGCTTAGTCAGTGTTTAGCTGCATGAATCCTCTGGGTCCTATCAATCCCTCACTTTCATTATCCTAAGCACCAATTCATTACATTGACAAAAGCAAAAAAATCATGGTATAATGACGCAGTCATTTTATTCCTTTGTTTTTCTCTATAGATTGGTATTGATAGAATAAATGGAATATACTTGTCTGATGGGTTTGCCACAATAAATATGTTGTTACATATACAAACATCAAATTCATGCCCATCACATAAATATTTTATACAAAGACATGTCCTAGAAACAGAAAAAATAACTCAAACACATCAAACAATGATGTCATAATAAGTACATTTTCCATTATAAATCAATCTCTATTTGATTCAGTTAAACTGTAATAATCTACAAAACTATTTGCCCATGATTTGATTTTGTATTCCTGACACTCTTTCTGATTTAGATATACTGTCTAGCAGGTTGAACCTTTCTTCAGACGATGATGGGCTTTTCTTTGTAACTAGACCTTAGGTCTCTGAAGATGAGTACACTCAAATGCAACATTATGCATTGTGCCTATCACATCCTTACAAGAAATTGCCATCCTTTTCTGGTCTAATTCCTTTTGTCTTCCTTCTCTTTTCCACCTCTCTCACCTTGTGAGCCATGCCATAATCACTCTGATTATTGTTTGAATGTAGAAATGTCACCACACGGGCAGAGGCTGACTTGACTCTCCCATCTGCACTCACTAGCCATCCTCGGCTTCTCTCTGTGTGTTCCCTACACACCTATCACCATGGTACAATGGGAACCTTTACTAGTTTCCTTTTACATTTTTACTATTAGGTAAAGCATTACCAGGCTTGGAAGGAATCAATTTTTACTGATAAATGTCAGTAAACTTTGATTTCACCCTATACATAAAAACCTATGAAAAATATTTCCAATTATGATGATCCAAATTTACAGACTGGCAAAGTAAGAAAAATGCTGCTTGAAAACTTAGAGTTTGATTTAGGGATATTTACTTTGTATATTTTTACATGTGATGTTGATGATCTGTGTTTTAATGGTTATAAAGCTTAAACTTTTAAAATCTCAACATCTACTTTCATTAAATCATTGTCTGACTCCACTATAATTTCCTGCAATTGTGAAAATTTAAATTGATAGAAGTAGAAACATTGTTTAAAAATAAACATTAATATTATCTAGCAATTGTAATATATGAAAAAAAAAAAACTTCTGCCAAGCTTAGGCATTACCAGTAGAAGAAGAGCAGTATTGCCCATTCTGGGCCAAACAAAGAGAAGTTCTGAGACATCTCCCTCTGTGTACCCCTGGGTATGCCCATCACTCTAGGGGTGATAGGGAAGTGGTTTGGCTCTCCTTCCCCCTGCACATTGATGAGGGGGCAGCAGCACCCTGCTCACCGTCATCTCTCATCAGGCTTCTCATGGTGATGCAAAGTCACATTGCCCACAATGCAGGTCTCCCAGTGCCTTAAAGGTACAATTTGACCCTCTAGGTGTAGGGAATACCTGCTTATATTAGCAATAACTTACGTTAGAAGAAAGAAGTAAGAAAGTGGAAGGAAACTTTTAAAGGCTCCTGCTGTGTCTGAGAACTTTATTCCAGCCTCTTCCTTTGCCCAACCTCTTCTGCTAAGAAAGGAAACAGAGGAAAAATCTTAAGGTCAAAGCAATGAACTGGGGCTCAGGACTTCTGTTTTTGGGCTCTGCTACAGATTTCCTGTATGACCTTGGGCAACTCAGTGTCTCAGCATTCTATCTGTAAAATGGGGATAAAAATACTTCTCTACTGCTATGAGAGTAAACTCATAAATATATGATCAAATTCTACAGTGAAGGGTACTACAGAAAGCCTACACACAAACACAACGTTTGCCAGTTCCTGGGCTGAATGAGGCATGGGCAAAGGACTGGAGAGTACACAGAGGTGGGGAAGGAAATGTCAGCCAGGATGCATTGTACACAGGATGCCTTATCTAGCCCTTCCATGTAATACCCACATACACTCCCTTCTTTCCAAGGCACAATATTTAATAACGTACACATTCTGAAAATTAGCTGGTCCACAGGTGACTTGACTTTCCTAACTTTCACAGACTCACAGCCCACGGCTACAATCTGTGGGGAATTAGAGAAAAAGGATCCTTTAATGTCAGAGAGAGATTTCCACACCCTATGACTGAAGAGTGAGACACAGCATATATAACTAGAGCTGGATGTGAAATGTTTTGCATATCTTGCAAGAGTTTATAAGACTTCGAATTTTTTTCCCCATCTCAAATCAGGACAAAAAGTTAAATCTGAAAAAATTTCACAAATCAATGAGCTGAATTTTTTTTTTTTTTTGCAGCATCCGGTCAATCAAAATGTTTAGTTTCAGTTATTTCAAAACATTTTTTTGACCTCTCAAACCCTTTTTAGATAAATTAACTAAAATTTTTAAACAAAAAGTCATCTAGAATGGAAAAATGAAAGTTTTAATTTAGAAAATACTGAACTGGGGCATTCCAACAATTTTGAAACATTTTTTTAAAAAGTTTTTTATATTAGGATTTGTCAAAACTGACCCTTTCCTGTGAACAGTTTTGGTTTTGATGAATCAGAATTTTCCAGCACAAAGGAATAAATATGCTTGCTTAAAATGAGGTACATGGTAACTTATCTGTGGACAATTACACAGTTTATAACCTCTGGAAAGAAAGCAAAATATAGACATGGGCCTGCTTAGGCAGTCTGACTTGTTGGGAAACTCACAGTGTAGGCAGGGAACTATGCAGCCTAGAAAAAACAAGGTCAAGAGTGAGAGAGACACAGAGAGATGGCTGATGTGGAGCTGGGAGCCTACAATGGGTGCCCTTGCTGGACCACGATGGGGAAATACAGGTGCAGTTGCTCTGAACTGTGACGCATGTCACTTGCTGACTCCTGGGCTTGGGATCTGGTCTTAGAGAATCACGCAGAAGGGGATTGCTGTGTACCTTGATAGGAATGCCAAGGAGGGTGGTCCAATGACTTCAATGATAGATTTGAAGAAGATGTGTCAGTGCCACTATATTTAACCAAATATTGAAGTCCAATTGGATTAAAATTTTCATCACCTTAAAATTAGTTTAATAGCTATTGTCACTATATTTTTTTAAATGTGTACTTAGGGTTACTTCATTCCTATATTACAGGAAATGCTAGAAATTCTTTTTTAAAAACCTCCTTTATATGGCTATCTACAACACACAATCCAGGGACTTAATACATCAGATTGAGTCTAAGACATTCCAAATACATTTCTGTATTTTTAAAATTGTCTATCAAATTGGGTATATAAAAATAATCTCTATTATTTGAAGAGACCACAGATTTCACTGATTCCCAACAACTGCCAAAAAATCCCCATAAACAATTAGACTTAGACTACATGCCCTAACAAGAGAGTAATAGGAAGAAATAACTCCTCTTACAGCTCTGCATGAGCTACATAGACCTCACATCCACTACATATCCACTTACTTCTCACCACTACTTAGCAGGCGGGTGAAGACTGGGCAAAGGATGTAGGGACTGGGTGAAGCCTTGGGTCCTCCTCTCTCCCACATGCTGAGCTACTACAGTCAGGATATAATTTGCTTCTGTTACAGGTTAGCAGTAAATTACTGCTTTCCCAGAGGAAAAGGAACTCAAGGGAGGGATGGTGACTCAGTCACAATGCCCCCTAGGGCAGGGTTTCTCAACCCATGGGTCAGGACCAAAACTGAGACACCAGAATGTTTCAAAGGATCACATGGCAGTTCCTGTCCCATAGGGCTGGCTGGGCTTGCCTCCCTACTCCAGGCATTGCAACCTCTGGGGTTCCAACACAACTGGGGTTTGGCACTGCAACTCCATGAGACAGGTCACAACTCCACTCACACAAATTTGGTCCAGTCAGGGGAGTGAGGCCAAACCTGAGTGGTTCTGCAACCTTGGAGTTTGCAATGCCCAAAACCAAGTCCAGTCAGTCCCACAGCATAGGAGCTGCTGGAGCTGCCGCTGTGGGGTGAGGATCAGGACCCAGCTGAAATCACCCCAGAGCATCCATCCCCAGATTGTTTATTGGGTTGTGACAGGCCATAAACATTTACAAATGGATCATGATCACAAAAAGGTCGAGAACCACAGACCTAGGGCTACTCCTGCTTATGCATATGAATCACCCCTTCTAGGGCATGGGTGTAAAGTCACAATAAGGCCCTTAAAAAGAGGGCGGGGAGGAGTACTTATCAAAATTATGGATTGTCATTTATTCCTTTTTATTTATATATTTATTTGTGGAAATAAATCATTATAATGAGATCTCAATAATGAGTGAATAGTGCCTAACAAATGATACAACTGACTTTCACCTCCTTTTTCCTTGTAGAATGTCCATGAAAAGATCGTTTTCAGAGTAGCAGCTGTCTTAGTCTGTATCCACAAAAAGAAAAGGAGTACTTGTGGCATGCACTGTATTTTCTACTGCAAGCATCCGATGAAGTGAGCTGTAGCTCACGAAAGCTTATGCTCAAATAAATTCGTTAGTCTCTAGGTGCCACAAGTACTCCTTTTCTTTTTTCATGAAAAGATCATGATTTTATCAAATGTATTTGTTATTCCAAATTAACTGATGAATTTACTTTTTTTTAACTCTGTGACTTGCTACTTGAAATTTGAACTGCTTAGTAATAATTGGTCACATAGGTTAGTGCAATGGTGGGCAACCTGCGGCCCGCGGGCCACATGCAGCCCATCAGGTAATCTGCTGGCAGGCTGCGAGACAGTGTTTACATTGACCGTCCTCAGGCATGGCTGCCTGCAGCTGCCAGTGGCTGTGGTTCACCATTCCTGGTCAATGGGAGCTGCGGGAAGCGGTGCGGGCTGCAGGGACGTGCTGGCTGCCATTTCCCGCAGCTCCCATTGTCTGGGAACTGTGGCCATTGGGAGCTGTGGGCAGCCATGCCTGTGGATGGTCAATGTAAACACTGTCTCATGACCTGTCAGCGGATTACCCTGACAGGCCACCTGTGGCCCGCAGGTTGCCCACCACTGGGTTAGTGTGTTAGTTCATTGACTGGATTCTCATAACCAGATTCTGAGCATGAATGATCCCTGAAAGGGGTATTTAAAAAAATCTTATAACATTTAAAAAATTGCTTTCTGAGAGTATTGTCAAAATGAATGTGGAGCTTTACAAATGCAGCATCAATTGATACCAGCGGAAGTCTCATAGTTGACTTAAGTGAGCTTTGGATCAGGCCCCAAGGCCCAGATTTTTAAAAGTATTTAAGCTTTGCTCCACTCAGCATTGCACTCAATGGGATTTTCAAAAGTTTAAGCCTCTAATTCCCATTAGGCACTTATTTGCCTCTGTAGGTGCCTAAATATCTTTTAAAAACTGGTCCTTAGAGCCAGATAGATGCCAAAATCCACCATGTAGGCACCATTCACATTTTCAATGCTGTATCGCAGGTGCTGCCTAACCCACTGATGCCTAAATTTCTGCTAGTCAGCATTTTCAAAGCAGCCTAAGGGTATGTCTACACTACGAAATTAGGTCGAGTTTATAGAAGTCGGTTTTGTAGAAGACATTTTTATACAGTTGATTGTGTGTGTCCCTACACAAATGCTGTAAGTGCATGTAGTCAGCGGAGTGTGTCCACAGTACCGAGGCAACTATCGACTTCTGGAGCGTTGCACCATGGGTAGCTATCCCACAGTTCCTGCAGTCTCCGCTGCCCATTTGAATTCTGGGTAGAAATCCCAGTGCCTGATGGGACTAAAACATTGTCGCAGGTGGTTCTGGGTACATATTGTCAGGCCCTCTTCCCTCCCTCCCGCCATCAAAGCAAGGGCAGACAATCATTTTGCGCCTTTTTTCTTGAGTTACCTGTGCAGACGCCATACCACGGCAAGCATGGAGCGCTCAGTTAACCATCACCGTATGTCTCCTGGGTGCTGGCAGACGCGGTACTGCATTGCTACACAGCAGCAGTTTATTGCCTTTTGGCAGCAGACAGTGCAGTATGACTGGTAGCCGTCGTCGGTGTAGTCCTGGGTGCTCTTTTAACCGACCTCGATGAGCACTGGGCAAACATGGGAGTGACTCAGCCAGGTCATTTCCCTTTTAAGTTTCGACTCATGGCGATTCAGTCCTACCGGCAGTGCACTGTCTTTTAATCAGCAGCCAGCAGAAGATAATGGCCAAAGTCATACTGCACCGTCTTCTGCCGAGCACCTAGGAGATGACGATGGCTAGCAGTCTTACTGCACAGTCTGCTGCCAGCAAGATGTATAAAGATAGATGAAGTGGATCAAAACAAGAAATAGACCAGAAATTTCATTACTTCTACTATTTGTATTCATTTTCTCCTCCCTCCCTCCGTGAAATCAACGGCCTGCTAAACCCAGTTTTGAGTTCTATCCTTGAGGTTTTGAGTTCTATCCTTGAGGGGGCCATTCTGTTTCTCGCAAAGCCACCCCCTTTGTTGATTTTAATTCCCTGTAAGCCAATCCTGTAAGCCATGTCATCAGTCGCCCCTCCCTCCGTCAGGGCAACGGCAGACAATCGTTCCGCGCCTCTTTTCTGTGCAGACGCCATACCACGGCAAGCATGGAGCCTGCTCAGATCACTTTGGCAATTAGGAGCACATTAAAGACCACACACATTATCCAGCACTATATGCAGCACCAGAACCTGGCAAAGCAAAACCGGGCGAGTAGGCGACGTCAGTGTGGTGACGAGAGTGATGAGGACATGGACACAGACTTCTCTCAGAGCAGGGGCCCTGGCAATGGGGGCATTGTGGTGCTAATGGGGCAGGTTCATGCGATGGAACACTGATTCTGGGCTCAGGAAACAAGCAGAGACTGGTGGGACTGCATAGTGTTGCAGGTCTGGGACGATTCCCAGTGGCTGCAAAAATTTCGCATGCGTAAGGGCACTTTCATGGAACTTTGTGACTTGCTTTTCCCTGCCCTGAGGTGCAAGAATACCAAGATGAGAGCAGCCCTCACAGTTGAGAAACGAGTGGCAATAGCTCTGTGGAAGCTTGCAACGCCAGACAGCTACCGGTCAGTCGGGAATCAATTTGGAGAGGGCAAATCTACTGTGGGGGCTGCTGTGATACAAATACCCAACGCAATCAAAGAGCTGCTGATATCAAGGGTAGTGACCCTGGGAAATGTGCAGGTCATAGTGGATGGCTTTGCTGCAATGGGATTCCCTAACTGTGGTGGGGCCATAGATGGAACCCACATCCCTATCTTGGCACCGGAGCACCAAACCGGCAAGTACATAAACCGCAAGGGGTACTTTTCAATAGTGCTGCAAGCACTGGTGGATCACAAGGGACATTTCACCTACATCAACGTGGGATGGCCGGGAAAGGTACATGATGCTCGGATCTTCAGGAACTCTGGTCTGTTTCAAAAGCTGCAGGAAGAGACTTTATTCCCAGACCAGAAAATAACTGTTGTGGATGTTGAAATGCCTATAGTTATCCTTGGGGACCCAGCCTACCCCTTAATGCCATGGCTCATGAAACCATACACAGGCAGCCTGGACAGTAGTCAGGAGCTGTTCAACTACATGCTGAGCAAGTGCAGAATGGTGGTAGAATGTGCATTTGGACATTTAAAAGCACGCTCCCTTCGATCACCGCTTGCAGAGGCAATAAAGTCATTGTTGCTTCACATTCATGCATTCTTTATTAATTCATCACACAAATAGGGGGAAAACTACCAAGGTAGCCCAAGAGGGGTGGTGGAGGAGGGAAGGACAAGGCCACACAGCACTTTAAAAGTTTAAAACTTTAAAACTTATTGAATGCCAGCCTTCTGTTGCTTGGGCAACCCTCTGGGGTGGAGTGGCTGGGTGGCCGGAGGCCCCCCTACTGCGTTCTTGGGCGTCTGGGTGAGGAGGCTATGAAACTTGGGGAGGAGGGCGGTTGGTTACACAGGGGCTGTAGCGGCGGTCTGTGCTCCTGCTGCCTTTCCTGCAGCTCAACCATACGTTGGAGCATATTAGTTTGATCCTCCAGCAGCCTCAGCATTGAATCCTGCCTCCTCTCATCACGCTGCCGCTACCTTTCAGCTTCAGCCCTCTCTTCAGCCCACCACTTACTCTCTTCAGCCCGTCACCTCTCCTCCCGGTCATTTTGTGCTTTCCTGAACTATGACATTGCCTGCCTCCACGCATTCGTCTGTGCTCTGTCAGTTTGGGAGGACAGCATGAGCTCAGAGAACATTTCATCGCAAGTGCATTTTTTTCACCTTCTAATCTTCGCTAGCCTCTGGGAAGGAGAAGATCCTGTGATCCTTGAAACACATGCAGCTGGTGGAGAAAAGAAAAAGGGACAGTGGTATTTAAAAAGACACATTTTATAGAACAATGGGTACACTCTTTCATGGTAAACCTTGCTGTTAACATTAATTACATAGCACATGTGCTTTCGTTCCAAGGTCGCATTTTGCCTCCCCCCAGTGCGTGGCTAGCCCCTCTCCCCTCCTCCCTCCCCGTGGCTAACAGTGGGGAACATTTCTGTTCAGCTGCAGGCAAACAGCCCAGCAGGAACGGGCACCCCTCAATGTCCCCTTAAGAAAAGCACCCTATTTCAACCAGGTGACCATGAATGATATCACTCTCCTGAGGATAACACAGAGAGATAAAGAACGGATGTTGTTTGAACGCCAGCAAACATACACTGATTCCTGAGTACATGCTAAAGTGTCCTACCATGGTGGATGGAATAAGGCTGCCCTCCCCAGAAATCTTTTCCAAAGGCTTTGGGAGTACATCCAGGAGAGCCGCGGATGCCAGGGCAAATTAATCATTAAACATGCTTGCTTTTAAACCATGTATAGTATTTTAAAAGGTACACTCAACAGAGGTCCCTTCTCCACCTGGCGGGTCCGGGAGGCAGCCTTGGGTGGGTTCGGGGGGTACTGGCTCCAGGTCCAGGGTGAGAAACAGTTCCTGGCTGTTGGGAAAACTGGTTTCTCCACTTGCTTGCTGTGAGCTATCTACAACCTCATCATCATCATCTTCCTTGTCCCCAAAACCTGCTTCCGTGTTGCCTCCATCTCCATTGAGGGAGTCAAACAACACAGCTGGGGTAGTGGCGGCTGAACCCCCTAAAATGGCATGCAGCTCATCATAGAAGCGGCATGTTTTGGGCTCTGACCCGGAGTGGCCATTCGCCTCTCTGGTTTTCTGGTAGGCTTGCCTCAGCTCCTTAAGTTTCACGCGGCACTGCTTCGGGTCCCTGTTATGGCCTCTGTCCTTCATGCCCTGGGAGATTTTGACAAATGTTTTGGCATTTCGAAAACTGGAACGGAGTTCTGATAGCACAGATTTCTCTCCCCATACAGCGATCAGATCCCGTACCTCCCGTTTGGTCCATGCTGGAGCTCTTTTGCTATTCTGGGACTCCATCATGGTCATCTCTGCTGATGAGCTCTGCATGGTCACCTACAGCTTGCCATGCTGGCCAAACAGAAAATTGAAATTCAAAAGTTCGCGGGCCTTTTCCTGTCTACCTGGCCAGTGCATCTGAGTTGAGAGTGCTGTCCAGAGCGGTCACAATGGAGCACTCTGGGATAGCTCCCGAAGACCAATACCGTCTAATTGTGTCCACCGTACCCCAAATTCAACCCGGCAAGGCCGATTTCAGCGCTAATCCCCTTGTCGGGGGTGGAGTAAGGAAATAGATTTTAAGAGCCCTTTAAGTCGATAAAAAGGGCTTTGTCATGTGGACAGGTGCAGGGTTAAATCGATTTAATGCTGCTAAATTCAACCTCAATTCCTAGTGTAGACCAAGGCTAAGTAGCATTGCTATCTCACAGCTAATGAACTTCTTAGCTTCTAATAAGCTTCTTAGAAACCTAGCTCAAGTCATAGCCCGGAGGCCCTGAAGCACGATTTTCAAACTAGGTGGGGATAGGCAGACACTGACTCACTCACAGGGAATAGGCAAACACTGACCTCACCTATGACCTGATACCTGTCAGATGGTCAGACCCCACCATAGGAGGGCCAGATGCAGGCCACCAATAGGTGTGGGGTCAGTACATCACCTGCACAAAAGGCAGCTGAGGGCAGAGGGAAATATAGGCACGACAGAGGTATTGAGCATAAGGAGAAGACACAGAGAGAAAGAGAGAGAGGTGATTTCAGCTGCTAGGGAATGGACTACATAAGCAGCTGACCTGGCTTAGTTGCCTAACCCCAGGGGAGCATTTACAGCGAAGGATACCAAATTGATGGAAGCACCTATCTCTGGCCTGTCACTCTAAGCCCCTTTCCTCTCCCCACCCCTCTCCTGGCTAGTTAGGCTGCTTCCTGTTCAGCTTGCAGACTCTGAAAATCCCTTTCCTAGGCAATTAACTCTCCCCATGCACCCTACAGGGAGCCAAGGTAACCCAGTACTGCATAACTCAGGGTTGAAGATTCCACAAGGTGGCAGGCCCTCTAAGGGTAGGCCTTGCAACAGTGAGTGGAGCAATGCCTAAATACCTTTGAAATATCTGGGCTTGAGTGTTCACATAATATTTTTATCATCCCCCTGCTAACTAGACTGCAATATAAGAAATTGTTTATATATACACTCTGCATTATAAATCTCATTTTGCTTCATCACCTATCAGCCCTCTTATCTGGAGTTAATGGATGTGATATTAACATAATCATACGTAATGTATATTTCATTATACTGTCATGCTTTCCTTTTCATAATAGTGTAGTCTGTGTGAACACTGATTCCCTCACTTGGTATTTGGTCACTTCAGGAGAGTTTAGAGTTGAATGTTTCTGTAGATAATATAAGGGATTTAGCAATATTTCCTGGAATCATTAATGGGTTTGGGTGGCTGTGAGTTGTCAATCATTTCTCAGAGCACTTGTAAACAAGGTTAGGGGTTATTCCAGTGGTTTCTTATGTAAGCTTCTGCAGATAAATTGGCAGTGTATTCCAACCTCCTAGACTTTGATGGCAGGGGCAAGAAATAGAAATAGAGGTTGTTTATCTTTTGGAGAAAGCTGGGCATTTAACTTCATCTTAGCACTGATCTCTTTACTATCCCAAAAAGCACCTTAGCTGGAATATAATGATCTCCCTATGTTTGTCCTGAATAACTTTTTGAACACAGAGTTTGAAAAAGCTTGAGGAAAGGCTAAATCAGTGTAAAGAGGGAAAAATAGAAGTGTTGGAATGTAAATGTAGACAAGACAGAATAAGTTATTTTCTATTTCACGGAAAATTTGATGCAAACGTTATGGCATGGACACTACAGAATGTCTACCCATCCGCATGTAACCTACATGCGTGCATTGCAGCATTTAATGGTATAAAGAAGGAAAGAAACAGTGGGAAAGATACATGGTTTCTTGCTTTTGTTTTGGGGGTGTCAAGGTTCCTCCCCCACTCTGAACGCTAGGGTACAGATGTGGGGACCTGCATGAAAACCTCCTAAGCTTATCTTTACTAGCTTTGGTCAAAAAGTTCCCCAAGGTACAAAATATTCCACCCTTTGTCCTTGGATTGGCCACTACCACCACCAAACAAATACTGGTTACTGGGGAAGAGCTGTTTGGAAATGTCTTTCCCCCAAAATACTTCCCAAAACCTTGCACCCCACTTCCTGGACAAGGTTTGGTAAAAAGCCTCACCAATTTGCCTAGGTGACTACAGACCCAGACCCTTGGATCTCAGAACAATGAAAAAGCATTCAGTTTTCTTACAAGAAGACTTTTAATAGAAATAGGAGTAAATAGAAGTAAAGAAATCCCCTCTGTAAAATCAGGATAGTAGATACCTTACAGGGTAATTAGATTCAAAACATAGAGAATCCCTCTAGGCAAAAACTTAAGTTACAAAAAAGATACACAGACAGAAATAGTTATTCTATTCAGCACAATTCTTTTCTCAGCCATTTAAAGAAATCATAATCTAATATGTACCTAACTAGATTACTTACCAGAAGTTCTAAGACTCCATTCCTGGTCTATCCCCGGCAAAGGCAGCATAAAGACAGACACAGAGACCCTTTGTTTCTCTCGCTCCTCCCAGCTTTTGAAAGTATCTTGTCTCCTCATTGGTCATTTTGGTCAGGTGCCAGTGAGGTTACCTTTAGCTTCTTAACCCTTTACAGGTGAGAGGAGTTTTCCCCTGGCCAGGAGGGATTTTAAAGGGGTTTACCCTTCCCTTTATATTTATGACAGGGGGGCTTGATAGAAACAGGTGGCATGACACTGCTGGATGGACCAGAAACATCCAGAAATTGGGTGGGGTGGCATGCTTATTACTTGTGGAAAGCTACTTGGATGACTTCCATTGTGGAGATGCAGCCTGGCAGTACACACACCCAGAGTCAGTCTCTGAGGCCTGGTCTACATTAAGGAGGTGGAAATCGATCTAAGTTATGCAACTTCAGCTACATGAATAACGTAGCTGAAGTCGACGTACTTAGATCTACTCACCACGGTGTCTTCACTGTGGTGAGTTGACTGTTGACGCTCCCCCGTTGACTCCACCTGCGCCTCTCGCTCCAGTGGAGTACAGGAGTCGATGGGAGAGTGCTCGGGTGTCAATTTATCTCGTCTAGACTAGATGCAATAAATCGACCCCCCGCACTGGATCGATCGCTGCCTGCTGATCCGGCGGGTAGTACAGACATATCCTGGGAGTGGAACCAATGGGAATTCAAGAGCAGGGCACTATAATTAGGAGGTGTGAGAGCTTAAGAACTCAGCACTGCAGCAGCTCAGGGACCAAAAGGGTCTGCTGTGAGGAGTGTGTTCCAAAACTTTGCCCGTTTTTTGGATTTAGACTGCAGGGCTCACTCCACTGGAAAAGAGGATTAGAATTTGCTGCAGGCTGTGCAAAGCATAGGCGGTCATTGCAAAAACTCAAGGGGAGTCTGAAAAAGAGTGTGGGATGATCCCTTGTTAAATCCCAACATTAAAGAGCTGGCATGCCCTACAGAGGCACCATTCCACAGAGACTGAAAGGGGTAAATCCTCTCACAGAAGAGCCCTAGGATAGTGTATCTATGTGCATGCATAATTCTATGTTGCACTTGAACTTGTTGTAGTAAGTACTAAAACTTGTGGGGGGAGGAAGCCTTGAAGTGTTAGTGTTAAAAAATTGTTCTTGACAATATTCACAATTGTTTCATGAGTGTTATGTACATTGATATGCATTTATATAGATATACATTTTGTGTCACTTTCACACACACTCTCTCTTGTTAGTCTTTCCTGGACTTTTTGAGCTAGAGAAACTCTGGTCTATACCCCAGCAAAGAGGTAAGCTGAGGTACAGGGAAAGACATCACACCTAATGTTGTGCTTTTCTCAAACATATTACCCACCCACAGACCCTCTCCCACCCTCAACACATGTTAATAATTACATACAAGCATCCAATTAAAATCATATCTGTGAGCTAGGCACTGATTATATGGGACTCTGGAGCACATATTCCTTTCTTCTCTAACCCCCAAGAAAGTTAGAACTGAACACCTAGTCACCTGAACTGTCCACCATTTGACTAGCCTCCTCAGGAACCTTCTGTCTGGCTCCTTGGACATCTGACTTTTCACTGAAAAAGGGTTAGATTTGCTAAACCAAACTTTCCACATCTCTGAGCTTTTCCAGATTAGCCTGGAGAACAAAATAAATAATTGGAGAAGAAAAAAGAAAGTGACCCAAACTTTTTTTGACCTTAAAAAATGATTGGCTTGAATTTAAGATGAAATTCTGAGCTAGTTTTTATTGTTTCTGAGATGGTTTGCCCGTGTCTTGTTCTAGCAAGGTGAAAATTAGTTCAGTAAAATTATAAAACTCTCTGTGCTTTAGGGGTTCGTGTCAAATAATACATATCAAATTATCTGTCATTCAACTTCTATTACTGTACATGATGGCTGTAAGCAGTGCCTAGAACCAAAACATTTTTTTCCACATGTTATACAAGTAAATAACTTATATGAGGAAAAACCCAAATCATGCTCCATTTCTGCCATAGAGAATGAACACATCAAAAGTAACTGGCTGCTAAAGCTCAGTTTTGACGAGACGAGTTTTTGCTAGATACATGAGAGAAACTGATGAGCAGAATGACAGTCCTCTTAGATTACTGATGGAGATGCAATGCGATGGACAAAAATGTCATACCAGCAAGCTCACAAGAAATGTCAAGTACTTAAGAAATAAGTATGGAAAATAGATAGAAAATAAAGCTTCTAAATGGAACTATGAAGTACTTGCAAAGGGAATGAGTCATCAGAACTAAACTGTAGCACAAAAACAAAACTATCCCCAGGATAAAATTATATTAGTTTGATCTATGTTATTGAAACTGAAACCTATTGAATCACAATGTTTTTCTATAACAAAATGTTTCCTCCTGTGTATGTCCTGAGAATGTCAAGGTACAGCTCATTACATTTTTTTTCAATCATAGGTGATTAATTTAATGTTATTATTAATATACTACAAACACTTTATGGTGTAGCTGAGAGCACTGTGTATACCACATATTAAGTCAATAAATTCCCAAGTTGAAGGAGTTAATACCCCACAACCTCTATGGTACAAGGATTCTAAGAGGCTAGTGACTAGGAGATTGTAGTTGGCAGCAGATGATTGGCCTTCATGGAAAGACTTGGCCACATAATGAGTCTTAAAGTGTTTTCTAAAGGTGGCTAGAGGGAAACTTAGGCAAATTTCTAGTAGCAGTGAATTCCAGCATCAAGGGTCTGATGCTGATAATACTAGCTCCCTTAAGCTGCCTTCTTGAATCCTTAGCTTGGGCACTCCAAACGAAGGAAGCTCCATGACAGGAAGGAGATGGAGAGGCAGTTGTTGAAGTAGCTGTGTCCTAGGCCATTTAAGACTGGATGTGTAGTAATCAGTACCTTGAACATTGCCTGGGTAGTTTCTGGCAGCCACTAAAGAGAGCGAGCAGAGCAGAAGTGCTCTCATCAGCCAGCATGACTCATGAAGGCGGCAACTATGTTGAGCACTAGCTGGAGCTGTTGGGTGTTCATGGCAGTTAGATCCAGGCAAAGTGTACTGCAATTGCCTATGCTGTGGGTAAAAATGGTGTGGCTGATTAAGGTGATGACTTCATCCCAAATTAAACAGTGCAGTCTCTTAGCAAGCCAAAAGTGGTTAAAGCTGTTTCTGATTACTGTTATCTGGGAGAGCAGAAATACTAATTAAACCCATAAACAGAGCACTTTGGTGCTGGGATGAACATAGACTGTGCCAGTTCTTCAAGATACTTCTCCCTTCCCAATCAGCATCACCTACCTCCTGTGTGAACAGAGTTTAAGCCAAATGTTTTTCATCCACTTCCCTATTTCCGCAAGATGTTGGGATAGCAGGTACAAGGCTTCATCTGGATTATGTGAAAAGCTAATGTAGACGTAAGTGCCAATCAACATATGTGTGATACTGTTGCCTGTGTGGTCTCACAATCTCTGCACAATCTCTACATAAATATACAACTAATCACTAATATTAGTGTCCCTCAAGACCCCCATTGTGATGCTTCAATCACTTTGCCACCAAGCTGGAAGTTGTTGCGAAGAGGCATGTTTGTGACAACTGAGATTCACAACAGTGAATTGTTTGGTCAGGTACAAAGAGCAAATACTTTGTTTTAAATCTTTATACTCCCTTCATTCCACATACAAAGTTGGGTCTAATAGCTCTGGTAAAATCTAGTTTGGTACTATGCTGAGTTTGTCAATGCACAGCCAGCTTAATCTGAAATAACTCTGATATTTCTGTCCCATTCATTTCCTGAACAAAGCAATAGAATCATACGATGAGATGGGTTTTCTTGTGTCCTCTCAAAATGAAGAGGACACCAGCAAATTCAACTCAATTTTTTACTTAAACAGGGATTTGAACTCTTGAATCTATAAGTGTACTATTTTGTTGCATCACTACCCCTCTTATAAGCAGCCTCCTCTGACCTAAACTGGATCACTAACCATTAATTATATGTGAAGTACATATACCAAAGGATTATCAGAGAAAGCCATTTAATTTCATTTCCAAAATATGTTTAGGACTGAAACCCTTAAATCTTCTTGTTTGTTTCAGAAAGGCTGAGTGGTCTACAAAAATTGTAGTGGATCATATTTTTAGTATGTTTTTTTGGGGCAGATTCCTGAAACAGCTGTACTGGCAGACCTAATGTTACAACACCTCTGGTCTATTATGTGTTAAAACTGTCTCTGGGTATTCAGGCACTTAAAATAACTTTTTAAGGGCAGTCAAACTCAGAAGTAAATGGATATTGCTTTAGTTTTGCTTTAAATGCCCAGACAGACAAACACAGTAAGAAAGGAAGTTCCATAAAAGGCCTATTCCAGAGATAGAAAGTATAGTTGCACCACGGATTTGCACTCAGAAATTAAAGTAATATCTTGGACAAATTACATAGTTTGCTGTTCTGACCTTTACAGAATGACTGGAAACATATGTGACAATGGATCTGAGAGGTATATTTAAATGCAACCTTTATAAATGAGTAATAAAACGTAAAATCTGTGGATAGATTTGATGACAATGTTACACTCCAGGTGGATTCAAACAGATATTGTCCAATTGAGTCATCATGGTTGAAGTCTTTCTCAGCAATCATTTACATGCAGCTCTTAAAACATCAACATTATTTAGACTGAAATTCATTATATTATGAGATATCTCTACTTGGCTTTCGTACTGTAATAATAATTATTATTTATAAGTGCTAATCACGTGCCAGGTGCATGTATTTAGAGTAGCCCTCTAGAGAAAGGAAGGATAGTATAGTGGTTAGGACACTACTCTAGAGCTCAGGGAAGGTGGGCTTGAGTCCTTGCTTCACCTGATACTTCATGTATGAACTTGGGTAAATCACTTATTCTCCCTGAATCGCAGATCCCTATTGTAAAATGGGAGGCTGATGATGACAGTATGTCCTATCTAGTAGATGTGTTGTGAGGATAAAGACAGTAGAGATCATGAGATATTCAGAAGCTATGGTAATGGGAGACATACCATGGGAGTATCATACATACCCTTGTAATACAAAACACCAAAACTTAATCGCTTTGCTTTTGCATACATCCTAATGATTCTAACAAAACTTATAGTGGCTAGTGCACTTGCCTGGGATTTAGGAGACCTGGGCTCAATTCCTGGCTCTGCTACTATCCTGCTGTGTGTCCTTGGGCAAGTCACTTTTCCTCCCTGTGCCTCTGTTTCCCCATTTGTAAAATGGGGATACAGATACTGACCTCCTTTGCAATGTGCTTTGAGTTCTATAGATTAAAACGGCTATGTCAGAGCCTAGATACTGTTACAAAAATATTCATCATCACTCCCATAACTGTATTGGTCACTGGGGAACCATCACTGATGAGCAATCAAACAATTGTCTCCACCCCTGACGATTATGTATCAGTGCTTGAGTCTCTGCAAAGTCCATTCCTGTCCACTCTTTTATGTTGTCAATCCATCTCTTCTTCTGTCTCCTTCTTCTTCTCTTCCCCTGTACTGTCCCTTGGAGGATGATCTTGGATAGGCCAGATGATCTTGTTACATGGCTGTATCACTTCCGCATGCACTTCTTCACAAAAATATTACTCTATTTTGAAAAAGAAATGTGTAGCTAAAAATACAGGAAAATGCTTGTTATAAGCATGTGCATGCATGTAAATATTAATATAAAGAAGGAAGCACACTCTTTTTAAACCTGGTATTCCATTTTCAGAGATTCTGAATAAGTTCTTATTGCATTAATGGAGAATATGGGAGCCCTCCAGTGGCCACAATAATGTTTCTAAGTTTCCATAGATTAGCTACATTTCTGTGAATCTTGCCTATTTAGTTAAACACAGTTTTCTGACAAAGCCAGACCCAGGTTTGAATCACAGAAATTTGTGTCCCCTCCATGTCCCTGCGACTTTCAGGTTTCTGAACTCCCAGCAAACTGAGTGAAGACCCTGGTGAAACCAATGCATCATCTCGTTTGCCTTATGTCACTCCCTTTTCCCAGTAAGCCCTGGATATGTACATTTCTCCCCACTAACATCCTAGTGACTCATCCTCTGCCCTCCCTCTGGCCCTCTCAAGTGTTTGCTGATGAAGAGAATTCTTCCCCCTCATGGGAATGGTTAGTTGGCCTGATCCTCTCATCCTCAGACTAGCTGGATCAACTGGCTAGTCTACTCTCTATCAAGCCTCTATGGGAGTTGGGAAGTGGGGCTGCTCTCCCCTTTCAGTATAGTAGGAAGCTTGTCTCTCTGTTCTGCAACACTGGGGCAGGAAACACTTGTGCAACTAATGAGATTATGTGATCTGAGATGCACCAAATTGCCCTGTAGTAGAGGGTTGTCAGTAGTAATGCCTTGTTCCCAACTATAAGGCACTTTGGGATTTCTGAAGCCCAAGGCCAAGTTAATTAGTGGGAAAAGAACTGTTTCCTATTTGTATTAGCCACCCAATCTGTCTACACCCCCTTAAGAAGTGTAGCAGCAGGCAGGCTCCCCTATGTCCCAGCAGACTCCACTGAGACCCCACTCCACCCTTGTGCAGACTGGTCTCCTAATAGCACAAATGTGATGTAAATTTGTGCCTTTAGTGAAGACATAGTCGGCCTTTATTTGGGTTTGCAATTCTTGGAAACTATTTCTTCTTTTTTAAGCACTCAAGCCTGACTACCAGGTGGTGCTCCCAGGCAGGGTGAGTCTGTGAAGTTACCACTAGCTCTTTGTGGGTGATGAACATATTAGAATACAAATGCCTGAAAATCTGCAGACTTTCCAGATATCACTACTTAGAACAATTGTGGGCTGGGAAAAAAGGCAAAGGGTATTAGAAGATTTTCTTCTTTCTTTTTCTTTTAACAGGATAACTTTTGTTAAAAATATGTGCTGATAAGTGCACCAAGTTACTAAGGACACTTGTTTGAATCCTTTAGCATCCAACATATTCATAAGGAGCCAACAGAAAAAGCTATAGAATCAAAGCCCACTGAAGTACTATTATCCGCAATACTGTCATCACAGGTGGGTTTAGCAGAAGTTAATCTTTTTGTTACTTTAAAAAATATATATGGCTCATACTTTGTCTCATGCTATTTAGACAGGGGAAAAAATTTGAGCTATTTTTTGCTGGTTTCATTTCAAAGAAAAAGGTGTTCACTGAAGTAGAGAGCACAGCAGAGATCAGGTTGTGAAATGCTTGGGCAGCTTCACAGCTTCTGCATCCAGATTCCAGTGATTTTTGACATATTTTATATAGCAGCTGCAGGCTCCAGGCCCCCCATTGTCATGGAAAAATAAAGGCCTCATTTAACTGCTGGTGGAGCTATAGAGTGTGATGTGTGTTTGTTAGTCTAAGGCATCTGTTCTTTGTGTCAGCTACTAACTCCAGACACCACTGAGCATCTCCTATCCCCTGCTAAGCTATGTGTGGAGGCAGCAGGTCATTGCTATAGTCTGTCATCCAACAAAAGAGAAAGGGGGCAAGGGAAATATTTGTGTACAGCAGGGACTAAGTGACAGGGGAAAAAAAAAACTTTCTGTTGTGGCTGAAAGGTTAAGTGATTAGCATATGACTGCTGCTGGCCCTTTAACCACTGGAAGGATAAGAAAGATTAACTGTCAGCGAGGTTCTGAACTATGTAATCTGACCAAACTGTGCTGAGAGGATGCTGATTTTAGTTACCAGCCCACATTATGCACAGTTCCCTTATCATCAGGAGATATACAAAATATACAGTGAATTAGGCAGCATTGACCTACAGCATGTGAACAGCACTATTGTAACCATGGCTACCTTGTGACAGAGCAGCTTGACAGACAACACATCCCACCAATTCTCCCCTTTACATGAATATGTTTCCCGTTTGTTAGATTATTACATGCAATTTTCCATTTTAGATAATGACCTGGCAGCTCCAGTCTCTCAGAGAGACCCACTCATTTTAACTTCCTGCAGAGCACCTGTAACCTCCACAACCTCCTAGTCTGCAGCTGCCTATGATTATGGAGAGAGGACTTGTTTCTGCTACATTTAGGGCTGAAACAAGCCAGCCATTACATAGTCTGTCCTAGCTTGAACAAACCAGAAACAAAACACCTGAGATTTCACAGCCATAGTCTTACTGCATAGAAGACATTGGGGGGGGGGGGAAGGAAGGAGAGAGGGGAGGGGAGGGGGGGAAGTGGGGGAAGGCAGGGAATTAGGCAAATCGGACAGTTTTTGGAAGATAAGTAGTTCTAAAAATTAAAGTATTTGGTCATGTTTGTAGTTGTAGTGTCGTCATGTTTTGGTCACGTAGCATTTGTTTGCTGTTTTTAACAGAAAAAATATTTTGGTCTGATTCGCCTCTTACACTGGTTTAAATCAGGGGTAATGCTGTTAGAATCAATTATCTGATTTGGTATAAAACCAATGTAAGAGGAGAATGAGGTCATTTACGTTTGGTTTCATAGGTTATCCTTGTTGGAACTGGTATGCTTGTGATGGTGTTAGTGTGTGCGCATGGTGTGTGTATTTATGTAATTATAATTAAAGCTTTTTCTATCTACAAATTTTCATGGGACAGGAAAACGGTTTCCAGTCCAGCTCAAGCACGTTAGTATTTTCAATACTACATACAACCAAAAGAAAGGATATTTGTACATGATGTGCAATGTAAATACTGCAGCATTGTTATGTGTGGCAGATCAGTTGTCACAGGAGTCATGCTTCCTAAAGGGTGGGTTAGAGCTATTGGGCAAGACCAGGGACCATAGGAACTTCTGGAGAGCTATTAGACAGACTCTACATAGGCTCCATAGAAGTTACTCCAGACTATATAAGCTCTACAAGGAACCCACAACTTCTTAGATGAGACCCCCAGTCACCACAGTGTCTCCTCAGATTCACCAACAATTACTAACAACTCACTAGGCTACCTTGCTCATCATTTCTCCGCAAGTGCACACTGCTCTGTCACTTATATCAGGCTACTCCTGTGTTTACACTGCAAACTTACTTATTTTTCTTCTTTAGAGTCATATACAATCTTCTAAAAAACACATTTGACAACTTTAGGAATAAAAACAACACTGAATGCTGAAAAACTGTCTCTCCATGCTGCTCCCCAAAGCATGCTTGCCTCCAAATAGCCAAAAATTTGTAAATATCGTAAGAACATTAGAACGGCCATACTGGGTCAGACCAATGGTCCGTCTAGCCCACTGTCCTGTCCTCCAGCAGTGGCCAATGCCAGGTGCTTCAGAGGGAATGAACAGACCAGGCAATCATTGAGCGATGCATCCTCTGTTGTCCACTCCCAGCTTCTGGCAGTCAAGGGTTAGGTACACCCAGAGCATGAGTTGCATCCCTTACCATCTTGACTAATAGCCATTGGTGGACCTATCCTCCATGAACTGATCCAATTATTTTTTGAATGCTATTATAATTTTGGCCTTTACAACATCCCCTGGCAATGAGTTCCACAGGTTGACTGTGTGTTGTGTGAAATACTTCCTTTAATTTGTTTTAAACCTGCTGCCTATTAATTTCATTGCATGACCTCTGGTTCTTGTGTTCTGTGAAGGAATAAATAACACTTCTGTATTCACTTTCTCCACACCATTCATAGATCTCTGTCATACATCCCCTTCCTTGGTCATCACTTTTCCAAGTTGAACAGTCTCAGTCTTTTTAATCTCTCTTCATATGGAAGCTTTTTCATACCCTTAATCATTTTTGTTGCTCTTCTTTGTACTTTTTCAATTTATAGTATCTTTCTGAGATGTGTTGACCAGAACTGCACATAGTATTCCAGGAGTGGGCATACCATTGATTTATATAGTGGCATTATGATATTTTCTGTCTTATCTATCCTTTTCCTAATGGTTCCTAACCTTCTGTTGGCTTTTTTGACTGTTGCTCCACATTGAGATGGTTTTTCAGTGAACTATCCACAATGACTCCAAGCTTTCTTTCTTGGGTGGTAACAGCTAATTTAGACCCCATCATTTTGTATGCATAGTTGGGATTATGTTTTCCAGCATTTATTACATTGCACTTATCAACATTGAATTTCATCTGCCATTTTGTTGCCTATCACCTGTTTTAATGAGATCCCTTTGTAACTCTTTGCAGTCCACTTTGGACTTAACTATTTTGAGTAATTTTGTATCGTCTGCAAATTTTGCCACCTCACTGTTATCCCCCTTTTCCAGGTCATTTATGAATATATTGAACAGCACTGGTGCCAGTACCGATCCCTGGAGGACATCACCATTTACCTCTGTCCATTCTGACCATTTATTCCTACCCTTTGTTTCCTGTCTTTTAACCAGTTACTGATCCATGAGAGGACCTTCCCTCTTATCCCATGGCTACTTAATTTTGCTCAAGAGACTTTGGTGAGGAATCTTGTCAAAGGCTTTCTGAAAGTCCAAGTACACTATATCCACTGGATTACCCTGGTCCACACATTTGTTGCCCCCCTCAAAGAATTCTAATAGATTGGTAATGCTTGCTTACCCTTTACAAAATCTGTGTTAACTCTTCCTGTACAAATCATGTTCATCTATGTGTCTGATAATAACCCAGCTGCTTCTTCTGCAGATATAAACTTCCCAAATCTAAAACTGAGCAAAGCGAATAGTGGTGGTGAAGGCTCAGACATGTGCCAGAGAAAAGCATCTGTAAAACCAATATGCTGTAATCCACATTTGCTACATTCATCATACAAATTGCATAAACAGAGTAGCTTCTCTCAATTGAGGATGTATGCAACTGATAAAAGTGACCTTCTTAAAGAATGTTTAGTCTTACACTAGGAAAGATGAAAAGCTCTCTGTTACAGAGTAGTTATGAAGAGTTTGCTAAGTGGTCTAGTGGCTAAAGCCTAGGACTAACCATCTAATGAGCTGGGTTCAAGTTTTGGCTCTGCTAATGATGTGCTGGGTGAGCTTGTCAAGTCTCTTCCCCTTATTCTGCTCCTGATTCCCCTGCCAGCCTTTGTGTGTCTTTTCTCTATAGATTGTGAGCTGTTCAGGGCAGGGATGTTCTTATTATGTGTTTGTGCAACACGTAGTACAGTAGGGCTCCAATCTCAGTTGGAGCCTCTAAGTGTTACAGAAATACAATTTAATGAATGAGAAGATAAGTTGGCAGGTAGAGGCTATTCAGGTGACCTTAATGTTGTAGGTGTATTTTATTTTTGCTGCTTTTTCCACAAACTTTACTTAAATTACTACTACTAAGTGCCATTTTAACTTAACATTTATTAGATTTTCAAATCTACAGTGTTATTTTTTTCCTTCCAATTCACTGATAATTTCTCAGGTTTAATAATATTTTGTTCTTTCTTTCTTTGCTATAAACACTTTCTTAACTAGGTGACTTTCAATGTAATACAGCCTGTATTCTAACTGGAAACTTTACCTCTGCTATTAATCTTATGCAGAACCTTCCAGATTCTCTGCATGTTACAAAGAATTTCTAGTGCACGTTCTGTTATGGCATTAATTACATTTTTCCTTTCAAATACGGATTTATATTTTACTTGGGAACAGCCAGATGCCTTCATGACAGAATCAGGTAATGCCTCATGGCAGTTAAACATGGCAATTTCTCTGGACAGATTGATTTCTCTCATTTCACAGGTATAATTTCACAACCTTTCTAGGGTTAGCTTTATACCCTGGAACCAATACTAGGATCCCATGCTACAAGAAAAACAGCTAACACCAATCTTACTATTCTTCAGAGGTCCTGGCTCCTTCCACGGATTAAACACACAAGCTAAATTTGGCCACTATTTTCTACTTATTTCATTGGTGTTTATTGATTATCCTTCTTCTGCTCATACACAGCCCTAAGTATAGTGTAGTCAATAGATTTTACAGATCTGTAGGAAAACAAAGCTATGCAGCAATAGCAGTCTCCTCAAATGTAAGTGTCTGCTCTGTAAACAACCTGCAGCCCCAATATAAAGGTAAGATACCTCTCAAGAGCATATACTACATTTCCTTGAGCCTCTGGGAATGAAACCATTAGAATACATTTTCTCCATATAACTCACAAAGAGCAATCACAAAGAAGGTGT
Source organism: Natator depressus (assembly GCF_965152275.1). Classification (NCBI taxonomy): domain Eukaryota; kingdom Metazoa; phylum Chordata; order Testudines; family Cheloniidae; genus Natator; species Natator depressus. Next base: position 72,817,881 of record NC_134236.1, read on the forward strand.
GAAGTATTTACTGTGGTTCTAAAACTTAAAAAAAAAAATAAGGTGAAAGTCTACGCTCACACAATTTTTATTCCAAGCTTCTCAGAACCGGCTATAATTGGCTTGTGAACAAATAGCATTTTCTTGTTAACTTTTTTGAGCCAGTCTTTGTAAGTGATTCTGCCTTTCTTCCATGCCCAAAATAGTGGCTGACTTCAGTGGGAGTTCTGACATATTAAGAAAAACAGGATTGGGTTTGACATTTGAAAGGATGTCAGAGCCATTTTTATTTTATTTTTTACAGTAAGCAACTGATCTGCAGTACAAAGCTTTAATAAATGACGTGACTAAATCGCTATATTTGCATTGTTTTCAATGGAGTTACTCTTGTCTCTTTAAACTAGAGTAACTGGAAGCAGAATCAGGCTCGGTATATGTAAAGGACACCATGCTTATTGCTCTTAATGAGTTTCATTGCACTGAACTTGCAAGTTCATGCACTTTTAAACAAAAAGCATTCTATGGGCATTCCAGGCTAACATATTCTGAGATGTAATATATAATTGCAAGATCTGCTAACAAGACATTTTTTAAGAACTGTGATGAGAGATTTAAACTCAGATAATCATAGTGTTTTAGGTACTGTGACTTCATTTGAGCCTCTATAATAAAGCAAAGCCCTGGTCCTAATTTTGTAGAGTGATTTTAGATCCCTGAAAATTAGTACTTAAATTTCATTCAAATGTATAAATTATTAGATATCTCTGCTCAGTTTTAACTTAACATACCAGATGAAAACAAGAGAAATGGTATACAGCAAGCAACTCTACTTGATGTATTGTGCAATATAGGATAGCTGTAATTTAGCATTAGCACACAAGCATATTTGCATAATATAAATTTCAACTATCAGAGGGGTAGCCATGTTAGTCTGGATCTGTAAAAGTGGCAAAGAGTCCTGTGGCACCTTATAGACTAAGACGTATTGGAGCATAAGCTTGCGTGGCTGAATACCCACTTCGTCGGATGCATGTAGTGGAAATTTTCAGAGGCAGGTATAAATATGCAAGCAAGAATCAGGCTAGGGATAATGAGGTTAGTTCAATCAGGGAGGATGAGGCCCTCTTCTAGCAGTTGAGGTGTGAACACCAAGGGAGGAGAAACTGCTTTTGTAGTTGGCGAGCGATTCACAGTCTTTGTTTAATCCTGAGCTGATGGTTTGCAAATGAAATGAAGCTCAGCAGTTTCTCTTTGAAGTCTGGTCCTGAAGTTTTTTTGCTGCAGGACGGCTACCTTTAAATCTGCTATTGTGTGTCCAGGCAGGTTGAAGTGTTCTCCTTCAGGTTTTTGTATATTACCATTCCTAATATCTTATTTGTGTCCATTTATCCTTTTATGTGGGGACTGTCCAGTTTGGCCGATGTACATAGCCAAGGAACATTGCTGGCACATGATAGCATATATTACTTTGGTGGACATGCAGATGAATGAACCGGTGATGGTGTGGCTGATCTGTTTAGGTCCTGTGATGGTGTCGCTGGTGTAGATATGTGGGTAGAGTTGGCATCGAGATTGTCATAAATATAAAGGGAAGGGTAAACCCCTTGAAAATACCTCCTGGCCAGAGGAAAAATCCTCTCACCTGTAAAGGGTTAAGAAGCTAAAGGTAACCTCACTGGCACCTGACCAAAATGACCAATGAGGAGACAAGATACTTTCAAAAGCTGGGAGGAGGGAGAAAAACAAAGGGTCTGTGTCTGTCTGTGTGATGCTTTTGTCGGGGACAGAACAGGAATGGAGTCTTAGAACTTAGTAAGTAATCTAGCTAGGTATGTGTTAGATTATGATTTCTTTAAATGGCTGAGAAAATAGCTGTGCTGAATAGAATGAATATTCCTGTCTGTGTATCTTTTTTGTAACTTAAGGTTTTGCCTAGAGGGATTCTCTATGTTTTGAATCTAATTACCCTGTAAGGTATTTACCATCCTGAGTTTACAGAGGTGATTCTTTTTTACTTCTATTAAAAGTCTTCTTGTAAGGAAACTGAATGCTTTTTCATTGTTCTAAGATCCAAGGGTTTGGGTCTGTGGTCACCTATGCAAATTGGTGAGGATTTTTACCAAACCTTCCCCAGGAAGTGGGGTGCAAGGGTTGGGAGGATTTGGGGGGGAAAGATGTTTCCAAACCACGTTTTCTCAGGAACCCAGATAAAGTTTGGTGGTGGCAGTGGAAGTCCAAGGGCAAAGGGTAAAATAGTTTGTACCTTGGGGAAGTTTTAACCTAAGCTGGTAAAAGTAAGCTTAGGAGGTTTTCATGCAGGTCCCCACATCTGTACCCTAGAGTTCAGAGTGGGGAAGGAACCTTGACAGCGATTTGTTGCATGGATTGGTTCCTGAGTTACTATGGTGCAGTGTGTAGTTGCTGGTGAGAATATGCTTCAGGTTGTCAGTCGGCGAGGACTGGCCTGCCTCCAAGGCCTGTGAAAGTGTGGGATCATTGTCCAGGATGGATTGTAGATCACTGATGATGCGTTGGAGAGGTTTTAGCTGAGGACAGTATGTGATGGCCAGTGGAGTTCTTCTGGTTTCTTTCTTGGGCTTGTCTTGCAGCAGGAGGCTTCTGGGTACACGTCTGGCTCTGTTGATCTGTTTCCTTATTTCCTCGTGTGGGTATTGTAATTTTGAGAATGCTTGGTGAAGATCTTGTAGGTGTTGGTCTCTGTCTGAGAGGTTGGAGCAAATGCGGTTGTACCTCAGCACTTGGCTGTCGACAATGGATCGTGTGGTGTGTCCGAGATGGAAGCTGGAGGCATGAAGGTAGGCATAGTGGTCAGTGGGTTTTCAGTATAGGGTGGTGTTACCGTGACCGTCACTTATTTGCACCGTGGTGTCTAGCAAGTGGACCTCCCATGTAGATTGATCCAGACTGAGGTTGATGGTGGGGTGGAAGCTATTGAAATCATGGTGGAATTCTTCCAGGGTTTCCTTCCCATGGGTCCAGTTGATGAAGATGTCATCAATGTAGTGTAGGTAGAGAAGGGGTGTGAGTGGACGAGAGCTGAGGAAGCGTTGTTCCAGGTCAGCCATAAAAATGTTGGCATATTGTGGGGCCATGCGGGTGCCCATAGCGGTGCCACTGGTCTGGAGGTATATATTGTCACCAAATTTGAAATAATTGTGGGTGAGGATAAAGATATCCCTAGCCTGAGTCTTGCTTGCATATTTATACCTGCCTCTGGAAATTTCCACTACATGCATCCGACGAAGTGGATATGCTTATGCTTATGCATATGCTTATGCTCCAATACATCTGTTAGTCTCTAAGGTGCCACAGAACTCTGCCATAAATTTCAACATGTATTTATGTGAATTGGATGTTCCAGTGTGTTGTCCTGATGCAGGCTGAGTACTATAGTTTGAGAGCAGTGGTGACTTAACAGTTCAGTGGGACTGCAAAAATGATAGCCAAAAGCACATCTCTTTGAAAACCCCTGGGAATACTGTCACTAGTACAAATGACCCTCTAAGGATATACATATATGTATTACAGTATTTTATTGATGTTCTTCTATTTTATATTGTTTCTAGGTATTGAAACAAACTGAGCAATAAGCACTTAAATGTTCAACATGTTGTTTTGTGGGGGTCAACATTAATAAAATTATATGCCTTATATATTATTTTTAACATTATTAATCTTTATCAATTCACTTGAATATATATATATATATATATATATATATATATATATATATATATATATTTAATCCTGATAATATGACAGAAAATAAGATGTGGATATTATGGCCTGTACGAAACAAAGCCTTTAACTCACTTACAACAACTACTGACATTTTATAGTACAACTCCTGAGGGCCTTAATGACCATAACATCAAGTTGAATCTACTATTAATATACCTCACTGGTAAGGAATGAGTGTTATGATTTTTATCCTGAGTATGAAGGGCACATAAGTCATAAGGATCATGAGCCCAAACTGAGTTATTAAAGGTTTCCATAAGCAAAGAAACAGAGTCATTCTTTTATTGTGACAGCTTCTACTTATGCTAGTGAAACTTTCATGGAGAAAAAAGTGATCTATGCTTAATTTTAAAACTTAGCATTAAGAAGAATATGAAATGACATTCAGCTGACATGGGTAAGTAAAGAATAAAACCTTTCTAAGCTGTGTATTTTCTTAGTTTGGAACATTATATTTTATTAGAAGTAAAAGCAAAGAACTCCTCCCTCCGCCTTTTTTTTTAAGGAAGGATCAAAGATTTGCTGCAGGTTAAGGCTCGGTTGATTATTATGAAATACTTATGAATTACACATTGCAGGCAGGTATTTCAAACCATACCATGTCAGCAAACTAAGTTAGTGTTCAATATTCATACTGAAAGACAAACATTATTATTGTTGCTTTTTCATCTTCCTAAGTGTGCAGTAATGTTGTGAGGATCACATAGATCAGTCCTGCAACTGCTCCTCATATGAAACTTCCACTGAAGTCAATAGGAGCTCTGTGCATATAGTGCTTGTAGGAACTGCTCCTAAAATGGGAAAGGATACTTCTTAGGTGAATGCATTAAAATATATGGTGCACATAAATTCTTCCACAGCCAAGACTCCGCCCCCGCCAGGAGATTTTAGTTCTTGGGGGGGGGGGGAGGGACCCAGCACATAAACACCTAGATCAGATAAGCAGGTAAGGGGCAAGGATTTCAAAGTCACAAATGATTGTTGGTGCCTGAATTTTTGGATTCTTAACTTGAGACATGTTTAAGAAGCCTGATTTTGAGAGCGCATGATGTGACTGTTCTGAAATTCAAATAATTTTACGATGTCTCAACTTGGACACCCAAAAATTGAAGCACCTAAAATCACTAGTTACTTTTGAAAAGTTTGGCCATGATGTATTTGTCATTTGCAGATATATGGACTTTGATCCACTGTTCATCAAAATAATTTGGTGCCATAATCTGGCTCATAGACAAGTTATACACAGACATAGTACCCCTTTGTAAAAAAAAAAAAAACAAACAAAACCCAAGCTGTTCTGAATTGGCTCTTTATTGATAGATTTGTTTTTATATTTACATACTAATTCCGAAGCAATCTGAGCCGTGTTCCTACTAGTTCATGTTTACAATACAGAACAGCTGATGACACTTATGTGATTGGAAGTATTTTTACAATATTGAATATGTAATATGTCAGTAATTCATGGTCTGTTGATAGAATGAATTTAAACAAATGAGTTTGCTTCTTGTATCTGTTTCAACTTTCATTACGAACTGCATAAACTGAAAACTGAAACAAATGAGAAAAATCTCTTGAGAAGTGGATGAGTACTGAGGAAATATATATTCATGATGTATGCAGAATAATGAATGTGATTGTACTTTAAATAAGATCGATAGAGGAACTGGTGTCACTAATGCATCTATGGATATTTTGTTTTCCTCCAGTGATAAAACTAGTGATTTAGATAAACCAAGGCCTGTCATGAGCAATGGCCTATATGCTCCCCTCCTGTGCAAAAACAAGTGCAGAGGAATACATTAATACAAAATCTCTTTGGTTCCAGTGGAGTCAACAAATTCTGCATTCTTCAACTTTCTCTAAATAGATTGGGCAGCTAGGGAAGTGATAAAAAGGAATGGAAAGCCAGGGATCTGGGTTTCCAACCCCACAGAAATGTTGAACTGTGGAGACAAACTCCCTACAGACCCTCTTCCAGCCTTTGATTTCATTTGGAGTCATGGATACTCAGCAGTTCTGCAAATCAACCCCCTTGTATTTTAATTTATTAATGGTTAAATATTCTTTCCAGTGGCCTCATATGCTACCAGAGACTGACTTACTTTGCCATCTCTTTTATTTTAGTTGTTGGGTGTTTGCTTTTTTGCAAAGATATTCCCTGTCAATTAATACCATAACCTGCCAGTGTTGAGACACCATGCAGCCTTGTGTAGAATTATAAGTGTATACTAACCTAGGAAAGTGGAACCTAATGCTAAGTGTTTCATACTTGTAGTATCTGGCAGTTGAGGTCTGTAACATGTCAAAAACAGATTACTTTTGTAGCACTGGGAGAACTAAAGCAAGTAGTGGATATCTCAGAATCGGCACATCTCTATTTTGTTTATCGTTAAAGGGCAACAACTGGTGACAGTTGTGTTAGCTAACCACATCGTAACTTTGGAGATTCCACATGGCACTCTGACAGTAATTTTTTGCTTCCATGTATTAGAAGGTATCAGCTAACAGAGACCTGAAGAGAGAGAATTGTCTTTGATAAGTCCACAGAATAAAAATAAGAAATAAGAAAAGTCTTGCATGCTAGCCTTCCTTTTATCACACATTGTTTAATGCATTGTAAATGTTGACAATCTAGCAATGCTGAAATGAAGTCTAACTATAAACTAAAATCTGCCCATAAAAATGCGGCTGCACTGAAAGCCCAGACCACCTATTGCAAGGATTCTTTAAAGTTTCACATACAGAGCTTAATATTTCATTTTAACTTCCACACTATCCCATGCTGTGATGTTTTCCTTGTTCCTTATGTGCAGGTCATTCTGCATATTTCCCACAGAATTCCCACAGAGGACCTTTGACATGTTCATGAAGTTACAAAAACATTTGGATGAGCCAGTCTACAAAAATGGATAAACATTCCAAATTCTTACAGAGTAAAACAACATGAAAAGAGCCACCAAAGGAAAGTTGATTACCTTTGTAAGAATGTGTCTTTTCAATTTCCCCATTGTAAGACTTTCTGTGGTGCCCTGATGTGCACAAGTGACATCTTTGAATGGCATTTTCAAAAGTAAATGTTGATATGCTAGTGTAGTACTCATGAGGGCCAAGGACAATATAAAGGGCATTAGCACATGTTTTTCAGGATGATCTGGTGGCCTAGTCATAATGTACTTGGGGGGGGGGGGGGAGGGCCTGGATTCAGCAGCTTGTCTCCGAATGACAAGGACTAGAAGAGCTGCCTTGAGGAACATGTTCAGTCCCTAAAAGATTACAGGTGGAAGCAGTGTCTCATACTGTCCAGAAGCAAGGAATGGAAGGGAATCTAGTCTCAGACTTTAAGGCCAGAAGGGACCATCATAATCATCTAGTCTGACCTCCTGCACATTGCAGGCCACAAAACTTTACCCACCTACTCCTGTAACCTCAGTCCATAACCTCTGACTGAGTTACTGAAGTCCTCAAATCTTGATTTAAAAAGACTTCAAGTTACAGAGAATCCACCATTAATTCTAGTTCAAACCAGCAAGTGACCCATGCTTTAAGCTGCAGAGAAAGGTGACACCCCCACAAGGGTCCCTGCCAATCTTACCTGGGGGAAAATTCTTCCCCAACCTCAAATATGGTTATCAGTTAGATTGAGCATCTGTGCGAGACCCACCAGCCAGACACCTGGAAAAGAATTCTCTAAAACTTCTAGTAACTCAGAGCCCTCCCCATCTAGTGTCCCATTACCGGTCATTGGGGATATCTGCTAATAGCAGTTGCTGATGTGCAATATGCCATCATAAGCAACCTCATCATACCATCCCCGCCATAAATTTATCAGGCTCAGTGTTGAAACAAGTTAGGTTTTTTTTACCTCCACTACTCTGCTTTGAAGGCTGTTCCATAACTTCCTTCCTCTGATGGTTAGAAACCTCCATCTAATTTCAAGGCAAAACTTGTTGATGGCCAGTTATATATCCATTTGTTCTTGAGCCAACACTGGCCCTTAATTTAACTAACTCCTCTCCCTCTTTAGTGTTTGTCCCTCTGATGTATTTATAGAGAGCAATCACATTTCCCCTCAGCCTTAGTTTTGTTAGGCTAAGCAAGCTAAACAGGTGTCTCTCTTTTTCTGTCACTTCCCGCTGATAAATTCAGCTGATAATTCTTGTTGTTGGTCCCTAACGTTGTGTCTTCCACAAATTTTTTTAGCACATGCCTACTTTTTGTGCCAAAGCCATTAATGAAAACATTGAATAAAATTGGCCCCAGGACCAGTCCTTGAGAAATTCTACTCGTAACTTCCTCCAACCTGACAATTCATTTTTCAGCATGACCTGTTGTAGTCTTCCTTTAACTAGTTTCTTACCAACCTTTCAATTCTCATATTTATCCCCATCTTCTCCAATTTAACTAATAATTTCCCATATGGAATTGAACCAAATACTTTACTGAAATCCTAAAATCTACTGTATTTCCTTTGTCTAGCAAATCAGTTACTTTCTCAAAGAAAGATCAGTTTCGTCTGGCACAATCTGCCTTTTCTAAAACCATGTTGTATGTATCCAAATTACTGTTTACCTCTATGTCTTGAATTATGCTCTCTTTCAGAATTTGTTCTAAAACCTTGCATACAATGAAGGTCAAACTAGCTGTATAAACTGTAGTTGCTGGAATCACTTTTTTGCCTTTCATAATGATAAGTCTGTATTTGCAATTCTCCAGTCACAGTGTATGACCTTGGAGTTTATGGATTCGTTAAAAATACTTGCTATTGGGCTTGCAATTTCATGTGTCAATTCCTTTAATACTCTTGGATGGAGATTATCTGTGCCCCTCCCTCCTGCATTTGGTCCTCTTAAGATGTTTGAGTTTGGCTTCCACCTTGTCTGTGGTAATTTCTCCTTCCATATTCTAATTTCCATTAGCCACCCTGCCATAGCTTCCAAGCACCTCATTATCTTTACTAAAAACTGAGGCAAAGTATTTGTTTAAGTGGTGCGCCATACCTAGATTATCTTTATTCTCCATCCCATCCTCAGTGCTTAGCAGTCCCACTTCTTCTGTTCTTGTTTTATTTTTATTTATATGGTTACAGAACCTTTTACTATTAGTTAACTTCCTATGAAAGGTCCAGTTGTGCTTGGCTTTTGACAGTTCACTTTTTTCCCCCCAATGCTTTCTGGCCCTCAAGAGGTAGTTTTCCTTGCTGATCAATCCCTTCTTCCATTCCTTGTAGGCTTTCTGCTTTCCATTATTAATGTGTTTGATACATGTTCATCCAGTGTGGTCTGCAACCCTTCCCTACAATATTCTCCCCTCTTGCTTGGGAAGCAGTCATCTCTGAATGCATCTTAAATATGTGCTCTTGAAGGTGAAGAGTGTAAAAGATAGAAACACTGAGAAAAGACCCAGGTCTCTAACAGAAGAATGTAGGGAATTTTCAAAAAATATGATTTTACTCAAATTGAGTTGGTAATGAAGCAATATGAGAGTGGTGTTATCTTGTATTAACATCAGAGGTGAAAGTGGGCTGGTACGGCATACCGGTAAGAAGTGGCTGCCAATACCAGCCCATACACAGCCTACGTTAAAGCGCTGCCATGGCAGCACTTTAACGTTGCTGCCCCCCCCACCGGGCACCTGACCTGGGGGAAGGAGAGGGCAAAAGGGGCAGCTGTCCCAGGGCCCGGTGATTTAAAAGTGCCCGGTACTGCAGCAGTGGCCAGAGCCCCAGGCTCTTTAAATCGCTGCCAGAGCTCCAGGCAGCGTGGAAGGGCTGGCCGGGGAGGCTGACCCCCATCCCTGTCCCTTCCGCCCAAGGACCACCCCCTTCTGGGGGCCCAGAGCCAGGCCCCCATACCTGTAAGTAAGTTATCTTACTTTCACCCCTGATTAACATGTATCTTTTGTTGGGTCGCCAGCCATCTTTGATTCTAAAAGATGATCCTAATCTGAGAGGTATAGTTTTCCTTCTGTCATGATGGTGACTAGCACTGCCCCACAGAAAACTTACAGGAACTTTCCTGTCTATTACAACCACTCACCTCACCTACCATCACCTTATATTGAAACAAAACGTGAGCTGTTAACTCCTACTATATTGTAATAATCCAAGTAACCATTTCTTTCCTTTCCTAGAAAATTTGTTTGTGTGATGAATGTTTAGTGTGGGGGATATTCTTCCAGAAATGAAAGGTAGTTACATCTTCAAGTTTTAATTGGTGATATCCTTAAGGGAGCTGGTGATCATGTGATCCAAGCGGTACCTCATTATTTCAAATCTAGTCAGGAGTTTTTAATAGTTTTGCATCAGACTGAACTAATGTTACCTCACTTTTGTTCTTATAAATTATTTACATCAAAACTGAAGTTATGGAAATTTTTTACACATGTTTATGAAAAAATCCCTCATGATTTCAAGTGTTCTGCTCTCTTATTTTTTGTTATCTACCTCATATTGTGTGTCAGCATATATTTATAGGCCAATATGTCACACCTTCCCTCTTAGAAAGTTGATAGCTTTACTCATGAGGCTAAGGCAACTGTAGCAAGGGTGCAACTCACCAGTGCAGCGCCTCCTGCTAGTCCTGGGAATTAGCTCTCCAGAGCACCCTCTGCAGGCTGGTGTCCCTCTTGCCTCAGGCCCCTGTGTCCCTCCCAGACCCCAGTGCCCCTTCCCTCAGGGTTCTGCCCTCTGCAGTCCCCCCACAGTCTCTGGGTCTCCCCACCCCAGGGAATCCCCACCCTCTCGCCCCACCTTGCCTCAGTGGCTACTGCCAGTCATCATCTAGCCCCCACACACTGGGGCAGACTACAGTCTGTACCACTTATCATCAGCAAGGAGGGTTTGGACCTGCTGCCTTTGCCTAACCTTGGGCTGCCCCTCTGTAACCCCAGTACCTGCTTTAGGCCTTCAGCAATGCCTGCAGGCTGGGGGGTTTCCAGCCTCGAGCTCCTCTGGCCTGTCCCCAGCCCTGCTTCACTCTAGGTACCCTGGTGAGCTCCCAAGCAGCCAGGCCCATCTCTCTCCACAACTAGAGAGGAAACTGCCTGAGCTCCTGGCTCACAGCCTTTTATAGGGCCAGCTGTGGCCTGATCGGGGCGTGGCCCCAGCTGTGGCTGCCTTCCCCGTCAGCCTAGCCTTTGGTTCCCCCAGAACAGCCCTTCCCGCCTCCCTCCCCCCGCAGGCTGCTTTAACCCCTTCAGGGCCGGAGCGGGTGACCACACCGCTACACAACATAAAGTCATTTGGGTAAAACTGAGGAAAAATAAATTACCATTTAAAGTTTGGGATCAATATCAAGTCTGTGCTATTGCATGTTGCTATCTACTTCTATTTCTCCTATGCATACGGAAAAATCATTCTGTTCCATTGTTCCTTGAAGTCTTGCCTGGAAAAATCTGGAATGCTTGGATTCATATAATTTGTGAATGCTGGAAAATGTGAGAAGCAACACCGTGAATATTAAAAAGGAGAGGAGAGGGAATTCTCCCAGGATAACTATTTAAATTCTTATTTATTTCCTTTTCTTTCCCCCAGCTCATAATTTCTCCTCTCTCCATCCTCCTTCCAAGGCAAAGGAGGTGATTGGGAGACTGGCAGTAGATCTTTCTTCTTCCCTATCTCATCAGAAAGGGATCAAAGGTCAGCAGGAGACCATTCTATGACTATGAAGGGGAAAAGTGAACCATTCTTCTCTTGCTGCTCTGTGGAAGGGGAATGTGTTTGTTTATCTTCCCATTTCTACCACTAAAGAAGGAATGGCCCACAGGTATCTCACAGCTAGGTTAACACTTATTAATGTTCCAATAGTTCTCCCTCTTCTTAGGGAGATAGGATCTCCAGTCTAAAACTCAGAAGAGTAAATGGATGATTATGAGTGCGGTCCACTAACACTGGAGCCGCTGTCTTGAGGCACTTTGGATAATGGGGCCCGGGCCTATGATCCATGCTTAATCCATCCCTAGCTTGTGCAGCGAAGGGCAATATTATGGGGCTGAAAATATAATAAGATATTGATCCCACATTGGTTAGAATGGTTATAATTTACCACAATATCATTAATTGATAATATGACTCTTAAAAGACAAAGCATCCATCTCTAGGTAAAACTGGGGATTTTTGTCTGAGTATTGTTATTACTACCACCATATATTTGGACTAAAAAAAAAAAACAATTTCTGCTTCACTAACTAAATGAGACAGCTGAAATAGTGGAGTTAAGTTACATATTAATTTCCTGAACTCAGTGGCCAGATCTGTAGCAGAAAGGGGGAATAATTTCATTTTTCCATACTGTTCAGTCAGTTAATATTTTTGACTCCCTACTGCTTTACCTCTACTAAGAGAATCCAAGAGAAATAGACACCTTTCTACATACTGTGTTGCCCTTCCACTGTATCAAAGTGGCTTCTGTTAATGCATTTACACTTCAGGAGATAAGATTTCTGATCATGTGTTACATTGTCAGTGAAGTGAGAATTAAGAATCTGTTTTGTCACCCTACAATACGGTTTAGCCATAATGGCATGATTTAAAATCAAGGTATTGTCTCAGAGCTGTGCCTAAGTACAGAGGAACTAGGACTCCTTTTAGCACCTAGTAAAGGGACTGCCTCAATGAACTTGGTGAACATTGCTGTAACTGCCTGTGGTGCATTTTTGGGTAAAAAAAAAATTGCTTCTGGATTTTTTTTCCAGTTTTTTTTTAAAGAAAAATTATTGAGGTGTGTTTTTGTTTTGGGTGAAAAGCCATTTTTCATTGAAGAACGTTTTGATTAAAAATGTTGACAAACTCAGGCAAATAAGGCAATTGAACATAGAAGAGAATGACAATGTAATTAAACTTTGGCCCTAAATGGACGACTTGCTGTGTGAATTATGGGCAATGCATTATGCCTATTTCTTTCCCTGTACTCTAATTTTTGATTAGGGAGATATTCTGTTTCACCTCGATTCATATCTCACTAATTTTGAGAGGAGGGGAATGAATAATAGGAATCTAATAAAATTACAGTGTTTTTACAGAGGGTGCAAGCTGACAGATTCTCCTAGGGCTACTTAATGAATGCCTTGTTAGATGCTGACTTGGCTCAGATTTGGCTCCCACTTCTTTTGGTAGTCTGGAGAATCCATCATTAATTATTCTTTGTGACATGTCCTCTGGCATACTAGAAAACTGTTTTACGTCACTGGTTTTTACTGAGCCTTTAAAAGATTTGCATGGTATCTTTACTTAGGTTGGATTTTCTGTTAGTACTTACTTAACCATAATAATTTACCTTTGCTTTTGCTAGTAAATCATTGATAGAAGCTTTGCCATTATCTCCTCTCCCTTATTCAAATGTCAGAGCTGGGTTTAAATGGTCTTTCTCCTGGGATTTACTAAATCAAGTAGATCTACTTGCTAACCTCCTCTGATGACATCTTTGATGATACTCACTGTTTTAATTCACACTTCCTCACTGAATGTTTACTGATATTCCCCCATGAGACCTCCCACCTTTTAACACTATGAATGGCACTTGGCAAGCAGTTTATGCACTGTGGTCCAATACATCTAAAGTCAAATTTGAATCCAGTTCCATACAGGACATTCAAAGGGTGTTAGCCCATATCTATATATAAATAATAAATCCCTAGAAAAAGTGATAGTGGATATGCAAGAATATACAGTGCTTAGCAGAAAATAAGAAAAAATACATACTGAATACTATTTGTAGCCCCAATAGTTTTTTTTAATTATGGATTTCTCCTGTAAAAGGAATATATACAAAGCTGTTTGTTTCAGTTATAATGCTTCTCTCCTTCCTAATCAATGTCTAATTTTGGACTGAATCTATGAAGAAGGGAAGCCAACCACTTCTCTGCCTGGAACCTTGGTGCGTATGCCACTAACACATTTCATAGAGTCATAGAAGTTAGTGATGGAAAAAACAGTTATATCCATCCATTCTCTCCATAGTATTGTAGTGCTTTGTCTTACTAGTTTTAAAAGTCCTAAGCAACTGGATTTTCACCACTGCTCTAAGGGGAATATTCCACAATCTAATGCTAATTAAGAGTTTTTTCCTGACATTCATTCTAAATTTTCCCTTCCTTAATGTGGTAAATGGGCTAAAACTATGAGTATGAAATTAAATAGTTCCCATCCCTCCATGGAGTTTAGACTCTTCAATTATCTATATATTTTAAACACATCCCCTCTTAGGGTATGTCTACACTACCCACCAGATCGGCAGGCAGTGATCTATCCAGCGGGGGTCGATTTATCGCGTCTAAATTGACACCCCCCCCCCCGCAAGCACTTTCCCGTCGACTCCTGTACTCCAGCTCGGCGAGAGGCACAGGCAGAGTCAACGGGGGAGCAGCAGCAGTCGACTCACCGCAGTGAAGACACCACGGTAAGTTGATCTAAGTACATAGACTTCAGCTACGTTATTCACGTAGCTGAAGTTGAGTAACTTAGATCGATTTCCCTCCCCCCCACCAGTGTAGACCAGGCCTTAGTATTTAGTGAGCTAGTAGCAATTACTGCATAGCTAGTGAGTAATAGATTTACTTTAAAAAGTGTCCCATTCTTCATATCTGCAAATTGCAGCTACATTAAGCACCTGATTGTGCTGAAATATCAGGTACATAGAGAGGCAAATGGCTATAATTGCTTCAGAAAATAATTACAGAGGCAAACTGCACCTGCAGAATTGTGGGCACAAAACATGAGGCCTATTTTAAGGCTGTTACAAGGTTATAGCACATATTGCATAATGATAAGGGACTGAGAAGTCAGAGAATCCGGAAAAGTAATATAATTTTACAATGTGTAGCTTTTAGTATGGGTCAAGCAGTAAGTAACAGATGTCATTGAAAAACTGAACATTTGTTTTTCTAATAGCAAGCTTAAAGTATGTCAGGCATGAATAAAGCATGAAACACTATGAATTGAAGCGTTTTCAGTGAAGATCTAGAAGCTGCTAACTTCTTACTCAGTTTTCTAGGATAATTCTTAAGTGGTTGTGTCCCGATATATAAACTTTATATGCATAATCTATTTTGTATTAGGTGCCAAATTCTGCTTTTAGTTATGCTGGTGTAAAACTAGAATAACTACTGAAATTAATAGAATTAAATCTGAATGTACACAGCTGAAAGAGAGAGAAGAATTTGGGCCCTAGACCTTTAGATTAGCATATTTATTTGATTAGTCAAATCACAAAATTGATAGAAAATATCTTAAGTGACTGGAATCAAGTAGACACTATTAAAAGGCCAGATTCCCAGGTCTAGCCAAACTTTGCTGGGTATAGACCTTGCAGGAGGAAGGGCCAAGACCTGGGTAGGTAGTTATAAAATGCCTTTCTATTCTCCCAATCCTAGGGCCAGTTTGACTCCCTTCTGTAATTTAGAATCTAAGTGATGTTTCAGTTTACAACAGTAGTAACAGTCCTCCAGGCACCATTAACCGTCCTCCAGGTACCATTCCACTCAGCCAGGGATAGAAGAGTGCAAATTGTCCAGGACATGCTTCTTCTGGCCTACTCCTGACATTCTCCCTACTAAGCTGGTGTGGATACTGTGGAGTTGTTCTGGCCAGCTAAAGGGTGATTTACAATAGTGAAATCCCCAGCTGATCTATTAGGGCACCTTTCTGGCTGTTTGAATTTGCAAAGTAGCTGAATGGAATGTTGAGAACCTGGCCAAAAATATTTTACTTTCCAGAGATGGGTAATCATTACTCACCCTATTTGTACAGAAAGGTATCAATGAAATATTGATGACCAATAGGATAAAAGATAATAAGACATTTCTTAAACATCTGAGAAACAAGAAAAACCTGATATCAGTTATAGGTCCATTGCTAGATGCATATGGTAAAACTGTAAATAGTGATGTGGAAAAGGCATAAATGATCAACCGATATTTTTGTTGTGTATCTGGAACAAAGCAAGTGGATGTATCTGTGCCATATGATGATGTGGATGGAACAGAAAATTTAATTTCTGTAACAAAGGAAAATGTGAGGGAGTATCTACTAAAATTAAATATTTTCAAATCAGCAGCCCAGGATAGCCCAAACCCAAGAGTCTTAAAGGAACTAGCTGAGAAGCTCTAATGTTAATTTTTAACAAATCCTGGAAAAATGGGGAAATGTCAAAGGGTTGGAAGACTGCCAAAGTCATTCCAATAGTTTTTAAAAGGTAAAAAGGGTGCCCCAAGAATTATAGATGAGTTAGCCTGATGATGATCCTCGGTAAAATAACAGGAAGATTAATTCAGGACTCTATCAACAAAGAACCATTGGAACTATTAGAAGCTAGGTCTTGTCAAACAAACCTGTTGTCTTTTTTTGGACAGCATTCCGGATGTGGTTGATAAAGGCAAGTATGTTCAAACAGTATATTTGAATTTCTCCCAGGCATTTGACTTAGTGCCACTTGATAATTGGATTAACAAGTGTACATTGTACGGAATTAACAGGGCACACATTAAATAGATTAAAAAGTGCCTCACTGTCAGATCTCAAAATGATAGTACAGGGATATCAATGAGTGAAGCTGTTCTTAGTGAAGTCCTCCATGGACTGGCTCATGGTCCAACAGTATTTAATATTTTTATAAACAATGATGCTATAATATCTTTGCTCATAAAGTTTTCAGGTGACACAAAGATTGGTGGGGCATTAAATAATAGACAGGTTACTGTTACAGAGTGATCTGAATTACCTGGTTAAATGGTCACAATCCTACAAAATGTATTTAATACAGCCAAATACAAGCTTATACATTAGGAAACAAAGAATGCAGGTTATACCCACAGGATGTGAGAGTCTGTATTGGAAAACAGTGACTCAGAAAGACTTAGGGATCATCATAGATAATTATCTCAGAATGAGATCTCAGGGCGATATGGCTGTTCCAAAAGGGTTAATGCTATTGAAAAGGGGAATATTAAGTAAAAGTAAGGAAGTGATCTTGCCTCTATACACAGGACTGGTAAGGTACCTCACAAAACTGGGTGACTGGGCAACCAAAATGGCAGATGAAATTCAATGTTGATAAGTGCAATGTAATAAACGTTGGAAAACATAATCCCAACTATGCATACAAAATGATGGGGTCTAAATTAGCTGTTACCACTCAAGAAAGAAAGCTTGGAGTCACTGTGGATTGTTCACTGAAAAATCATCTCAATGTGGAGCAGCAGTCAAAAAAGCCAACGGAAGGTTAGGAACCATTAGGAAAAGGCAGAAAATATCATAATGCCACTATATAAATCCATGGTATGCCCACCCCTGGAATACTATGTGCAGTTCTGGTCACCACATCTCAAAAAGATATATTATACATTGAAAAAGTACAAAAATGCAACAAAAATGATTAAGGGTATGGAAAAGCTTCCGTATGAGGAGAGTTGAAAAGACTGGGACTGTTCAACTTGGAAAAGTGAAGACTAAAGGGGATATGGTAGAGATCTATAAAATCATGAGTGGTGTGGAGAAAGTGAACAGAGAAGTGTTATTTACTCCTTCTCATAACACAAGAACCATGCGTCACTCCATGAAATTAATAGCAAATTAAAAAAAAAATGAGGGAGTACTTTTCACATAACACACAGTCAACCTGTGGACTTTGTTGCCAAGGAATGTTGTGAAGGCCAAAAGTATAACTGGGTCCAAAAAACAATCAGACAAGTTCATGGAAGATACAAACATTTATGGCATTGATTAGCCAAGATGGTCAGTGATGCAATCCCAAACTCTGGGTGTCCCTAAATCTCTGACTGCCAGAAGCTGGGACTGGTTGACAGAGGATGGATTTCTCAATAAATTGCCCTATTCAGTTCATTGACTGAACACCACCCCACTATCAGAGGACAGAATACTGGGCTAGATGGACTATTGACCTTCCCCATTGTGACCATCCTTAATTTATGTAATACTGTGTTCAGTTTTGATGTCCACCTTTCAAGGAGGTTGTTGGAAATAGTGGAGAGATTTCAAAGAACGGTCATATAAATTATCCATGGTTTGGAAAACAAGCCTTATGATATGAGGCTTAAGGAGCTCAACCCATTCTGCTTATTGAATAGAAGGTTGAGAGGTGACTTACATGTGGAAAAGATATCTGATCTTCCTGACAAAGGCATAACATGATTCAATGGCTGGAAGTTGAAGTTACATAAATTAAACCTTGAAATAAGTTGCAATTTCTGAACTCTGAGCTTAATTAAACATTGGAACAGTTTACCAGGACTGGTGGTGCACTCACCACTGTCTGGAGTCTTTAAAATAGGATTAGCTATTGGTCTAAAAGATATGCTTTAATTTAGTTTATAGGGAAATTCTGTGGCTTGCATATGTGGGATGGCAGGCTGGAGAGTCATCATGCTCCCTTCTGGCCTTGGAATCTGAATATGTGAATCTGAATCTCCCTGTTAATCCCCTTCCTTCATGGGCCCTGGGGAGAATGGGACTGCTTGCATTGCCCTCAACATGCTCATAACACTTGGAATTCTACAATCCATGCTTTGGGGCTTCAGCCAGTCCCCTGAAGAGGTTGGGAAGGATTTTTTCCCTCCAATGCAAACAACTAGCTAAACATGGGTGGTGGGCATAATAGGCCAGTGGAGGCTAAGCCTCCCCAAACTCTGGCCATGGCCCTGCCAATGCTCCACCCGAGGCCCCATCCTCACTCTCCCCAATCCCACGAGGCCTCAGATCAAGCTGGCGGCCTGGAATTCAGGACTCAGGCTAGCCTGCAGCTCGGAGCAGCTGGTGGTCAGCAGGTGGTTTGGGCTGGCTGGCTGGTGGCTCGGGGCAGCTGGGGCAGGCAGGCGGGTACTCCTCTGGCCACGGTGGGGTGGGGGAGAGGGGTCAGGGCTCTGGCAGGAGAGGGGGGGCAGAAGGGGTGGGGTAGGAGTGGAGCAGGGCTGAAGGAGCAGGGCCAGGGCTAGCCTCCCTGAAAGGGAAGTTCACCTGCTGCCCATGTGGCTAGATGTATTTTGGATTTTTTTCCCCATCTTCCTCTGAAGATTGGCCATGGGAGGTGGAGATGGGACATTAGGTGGCAAGGACAAGTGCTCCAAGGCAATACAGAGAAAATTCTTTCTAGAGGTCTGGCTAGTGTGTTACTTATATGCTCTCATCACCAGATCTGAAGTTGAGAAGGAATTTTCAGGTCAGATTCGCAAGAACATTGAAGGGTTTCCACCTTCCACTGCAGTGTAGAGTCTGGATCAACTGCAACGATCATCTGGGCATATTTTATCTAATCAATTCCCTGCTGTTGTAGGGGCCTCAGACATTAGTGGCACCTTGGCCTTTCCAGTTTTCTGATTGTGACACACTGTTAAGTCTCCTGAGCAATGAAATGCTCTCATCTAAATCTTGGGGCTAATATAGGCATATCCGGTTGAAATTTAATGGCCTGTGATCTATGGGAGATAGAATAGATGATGTAATGGTCCTTTCTCTCTATGAACCTATGAAAAGGAAACAAAAGAACAGAGAATAATATTTGTCAAGATGGTGCCAAAATTTGGCACCTAAATCCATATTTAGGCATCCAAAAAGTGGCCTGATTTTCAGATGCAAAGATCCCTTCCTTTGACTTAATGAATGATGTGATTGCAAATGATGTCTGAAAATCAGGCCATTTATTTTGGCACCTAAGTATAGATTTAGGTGTTTAATATTACATCTTTATGTTGGAAACTTTTGGCCAGAGTGTAAATTAATTGCCCAAGGTCACACAGTGAGTCAGAATATAATGAAAAAATAATAATGAGAGTGTGAAAAAAGGGGGAATATTTAATCTCTATGTATTTATTGAATCCAAAAACTCTTTCCAAAGGACTATAAGCCTTCTTGCATTTTTGTTTTCTTACTCTATGGCCTAAACATTCCAGTTAAAGAGACTATTTTCTTTTAACGTTAAAAACAGTTTTATATTTTTTCTTTGTTTTAACCCTGAGTGGTGGTATCTCCCTCACTTTCTTTTATTGACGCTATGAAAACAAAGGGCGCAGTCAGATGTTCACCAGCCAATATTCCGTTACATAGGAAGTTAATGAATAAGATATTTGATTACAAAGGGATAAGTAACCTCTCTGTAGCCTACAATTAACATTTAACTTGATATGGCCAATAAGTCAACTGAAGGGAGAGTAAACTGAATAAAAAAAGACTCATTATCAGGCTCATAACACATGTATGCCAGCAGACACTACTCCATTGTGTTTGGTGATTTTGTTTGCACATATAAACAAAGCTAAACTTTTGTATGATCAGACAGAAACAACAGATCCTCCCCCCTTGCCCATAAGGAAAATACTATTTAACCCCTTGTATTTCCAAGGAATGAAGATATTTTGTAGCTTAATCATCAAAAATAGGCAATGAAGGTGATATTTTGAAAGGAGCCTAAGGGAGTTAGACATTCAATTCCCACTGAAATCTAATTGGATTGGGGGTGCCTAACTCACTCGAGCATCTTTGAAAATCCCAGCCTTAATGTTTTGTTGCTTGGAAAGCAGAAGCAGATTGAGGATGGTCTGTCAGTGGCTCTCAATATTTCCAGACTACAATAACCATTTCAGGAGTCTGATTTGTCTAGTGTACTCCCACGTTTCACCTCACTTAAAAACTAGTTGCTTACAAAATCAGACATAAAAATACAAAAATGTCACAGCACACTATTACTGAAAAAGTGCTTACTTCTCACTTTTACCATATCTGTCATAAATAGGACATAAAAGGGAAGGATAACCACCTTTCTGTATACAGAACTATAAAATCCCTCCTGGCCAGAGGCAAAACCCTTTCACCTGTAAAGGGTTAAGAAGCTAAGATAACCTCGCTGGCACCTGTCCAAA
Source organism: Natator depressus (assembly GCF_965152275.1). Classification (NCBI taxonomy): domain Eukaryota; kingdom Metazoa; phylum Chordata; order Testudines; family Cheloniidae; genus Natator; species Natator depressus. The sequence continues at coordinate 72,838,488 of NC_134236.1, forward strand.
ATGACCAATATGGAGACAAGATACTTTCAAAGCTGGAGGGGCGGTGGGAACAAAGGGTCTGTCTGTGAGTGTGATGCTTTTGCCGGGAACAGAATAGGAATGGAGTCTCAGAACTTCTGTTAAGTTAGTAAGTAATCTAACTAGAAATGCATTAGATTTCCTTTTGTTAAATGGCTGGTAAAATAGGTTGTGCTGAATAGAATGTATATTCCTGTTTTTGTGTCTTTTTGTAACTTAAGGTTTTGCCTAGAGGGATTCTCTGTGTTTTGAATCTGATTACCCTGTAAGGTATTTACCATCCTGATTTTACAGAGGTGATTCTTTTACTTTTTCTTTAATGAAAATTCTTCTTTTAAGATCCTGATTGCTTTTTCATTGTTCTTAAGATCCAAGGGTTTGGGTCTGTGTTCACCTGTGCAAATTGATGAGGATTTTTATCAAGCCTTCACCAGGAAAGGGGGTATAGGGCTTGGGGGGATATTTTGGGGGGAGATGTCTCCAAGTGGGCTCTTTCCCTGTTCTTTGTTTAACACGCTTGGTGGTGGCAGCATAGGGTCCAAGGACAAGGCAAAGTTTGTACCTTGGGGAAGTTTTCAACCTAAGCTGGTAAGAAAAAGCTTAGAGGGTCTTTCATGCAGGTCCCCACATCTGTACCCTAGAGTTCAGAGTTGGGAAGGAACCTTGACAATATCGTTATAAAATAAATCAGTTGGAATATAAATATTGTACTTACATTTCAGTGTATAGAGCAGTATAAACAAGTCATTGTCTGTATGAACTTTTAGTTTGTACTGACTTCAGTAGTGCTTTTTATGTTGCCTGTTATTAAACTAGGCAAATATCTAGATGAGTTGATTTTCCCCTTGTAAGACCTCTGAGTACCCCCAGGGGTATGTAAATTCCATGCACAGATACTACATTTTCTGCAGACTTTCTGTGTGAACTTGGGCAGGTCACTTAGTCTTGCTGTGCCTCAGTTCCCCATCTATAAAATGGGGACAATAACACACAGTACTGAAGATTGTCAAGTGCTCACATGTCTTGATAACAGGGGCCATAAAAATTCCTAAGGTAGAAAAAGTGGGTGAGGGAAACAACTTCTGTTGCTGAAAGAGATGAGCTTTTGAGCTTGCACAGAGCTATTTTTCAAGTCTGGAAAAAAAAATTCTGTAAACTCAAAAGCTTGGCTCTTTCACCAGTAGAAGTTGTTCCAGTGAAAGATATTACTTCACCCACCTTGTCTCTAATATCCTGGAACCAACCTGGTTATAACATTGCAAAAGTCATAAGAGAGAGAAAATGACTTTGCTATACTCATTTCTACTGTGTTTGAAAACTAACTCCCCTCACTCATGCACACACATTTAAGAGAAATTGGGAAAACCACTACTTGCATGATCCACTCTATAAACAAACAGTACCTAGACTTACACCTACTGTTGACAATCTTGGCCCTCTAATACTCATCCAGAATGCTGCTGTAAAGAGTTTTTCTAGAGTGTCATTCTGACCATACCATCCCTCTTTTTTTCTCTCTCACTGACTCCTCCCTGCTTCTCTATTGAGTCAAACATAAGCTGCTAGTCTCTTCTTTCAAGTTGCTTCACAGCCTATTCCCACCCTACCTATCATCTCTCATTTGCTACCAAGATGTCATCATCAGAGTGGTCCATGATGCTAGCTTGCTTTTCAAATAAGCACCTTTATGCTTTCTGATGTTCCTCATGCTTGAGGCATCCCCAAAGTTACCTCATTATCCTTCCTTAATTCCCTGCTTTGCTGTTATGTCTACAAATATTCCTGATAATCGTTAGGCTGCTGGTGTGCTGAGACTACAGCCTATGAATGCTGACCAATAATGTCTCATTGTTTCCTTGAACTCTCACCTCGGTCTGTCTTTATCCATCTGTTGTCTCTTGCCCTATGCTTAGATTGCAAGTTCCTTGTGGCAGGGATTATCTTTTTGTTCTCTGTGTAGTTCATGATTAGGACTACTAATCACTTAGGTAATACAAATAATAATAAATAATTAATATAAATTGCCACCTAAGTGTATGAAAATTCATGTTCAAGACAGAGGGAAAAATTACTTGAGCTATGTCTTCTGCACTGACTCTCTACTTTGATGGTGTCAGTATCTTGGGTTTTTTGATGTTGTGGATAACCACCATCTAGCCAGTATACAGTTTCGGCAAGAGGTTTTAAAACCATTAGTCCCTAGCATCACCCTTAGTTTGAGGACATAAGTGGAATATGTGTGGAGCATAGCACTTGAACTGGCCCTCTGTGCTGGAGTAAATCTCACCTATTCACAGGAAAATTCTCTCTATTCCATGCGAAATATAGGACCTTCACTATTACCTTCCATCTTCGTTAGTCTCCTGCTTAAATTTTGGTTTCGCCCCATGTCATTTTCATAACTTTCATTTTTGCTTCTATTGTGCATTTCCATGTTATATTTGGTCTACCTTGTCACTTCTTTTCTTGTGGGTTCCAGTCCAATGCCTGTCTTTTTATATTATTTGGGTCTTTGCTCCATGTACATCCTAGCCATCTCAGTTTTTGTTCTATGATTTCCTGTCCTATCAGTTTCTGCTTCATCCTTAGAGTTCTTTGTTTGAGGGGTTTTTTCCTGGTCATCTGATATTGAGGATTTGTCACCAACAGCTGTTTATGAAAACTTGGTGTTGAGATAGTAAGGTCTTAAGTCTCTAAGTTTCGGTGCCATATAATAAGAATGGTTTTACAATGGTATTAAATATTTAAAGTTTGGAGAGCAAGATTTCTGATTCTCCAGATCATCTTTAGAGTTACAAAGGCATGTATGGCTTTCACTATTCTGGATTTAATGTCCTCATCTATTCTACCTGCTGTACTTAGAATTCTGTAAGGATATGTGAAATATTGGACCTCTTCTATACCAGTTCTAGAAAGTTAAAATTAGTTTTGCTTTATGTGTAATGCTGAATTTCTCTTTGAGCTGAACATTCAACTATGTTTTTTTCTATGTTTTCATCTGTGAAAGACATCCCCTTGTCTTAGAGAGCGTGCAAATTAATATCCATCTAAATTAGGTATTGTCTTAGTTCTGGTCTTTATTATGAGCAATACTTGTCCCTGCTCTCACTCTGAGTCATGTGCAGTTAGCCACATCAGGTGGTTAGCTTAAATGAAATTAACACTAAGGTTTTCAGAGTGTTTAATTAAATGGATTTTTGGCCATAGTTAAAGGACTTACTTTGAAAAGGAAATCCATTACCTTACATCAGAAAGATAAAGAATGACTGAGATTGGGTAGTAATGCTCAATTCATTGGCTTGTTTCTTTGAGAATACGGAAGGATCCTGTGGTTCCAGAATGGAGGAATGATTGAACATTAATGATTCATACACATTGGGAACTGGTATAGGGCCCTATCCATTACCATTATAAGTGTGAACGTTACTGTTTATTCACAGCGTGGTCCACTGTGACTCATAATTTGCTGAAAGAAATATCTCTCTCCTACACTCCTCTTTGTTCTCTTTTTGTGTTTTCTTTTATGCTTAAATATTAAAATAATTATACAGCTCATACGTTAACACCAGCTTGCTAATTATTTTCGTTGTCTGCCAGTTGGTGACCAAACACAAGATTAGCTTTAACCGATTAAGAGACTACGCCACCCCACAGTGGAACTTGGTGTTAGCACAATCACAACATTGCTGTATCTGAGACGAGAGGCCACTGCTCATAGTCTCTAGACAATAGCTCTAACAGATGAGCATAAAGGGAGATTCCCAAGGTCAAGTCATTAGCTGTGATAAGCTTGCCTCCACAAAATTGCTCTTTGAATACTCACCATGGGGATACAGAAGTGAAAATTGGTCAATTTAGGAAAACAAACACAAAAATATTTCCACAATTGCACACAACATGAATTCCATAAATGCAACAACAATTTCGTAATGATGAGGATGTTTATATATAATCACAAGGGGTTTTTTAATAATATGGTGTGATCATGACAGTATAAGAATATTTTTGCAATCTATTTAGCTATTTTCATTTAAACCAGGAATTAAAAAAAAACTTGAAATAAACATTACATATTCATATTAAACTGATTGTACTCTGAAAATTACCATTCTAGTACTCCACATGTGTTGGGTTTTGATTATTTCTATATCAAACCTGCTCAGTTTACCAAGACAAAAAAACAAACAGACAAAAAAGCTTTTTTTTTAACTTGCCAACCTTGCCAATTAAGCCTGAATTCTGAAAGTCAAGCTGTGTTGTTTGTTTGTTTTCTGGCTCATGCATTATTACCAGTAAGCCATAAGATGACCTCAGTTACACTAGCACTGTCCTCTTGTTTGTAAATTACACCCTGGTTACAGTGGTGCAATCTTACTGCCTTCAGTGGGGCTGCACAGATGTATGTGATTGAGGGCATAGTTTGCAGACTGGGGCTACACAGGCGACTTCCCAATTGCAACTTAATTACTGATTCTGTTTATTCTGAATGAGCCAGAAAAAAAAATCACTCTCAGATCTCTGTTTCTGTAGAGCTGACATAAGTAAAAAGCAGTGAAATTTTTTTTCTTCACAACAGATATGGTTTTGAATACACATTGGGAGCAGATCTGCTGAATAAGATGGTGCTATTTTTAAATGTTTGGTTTTCATACTAAAAAGACACTTTAAGCTTTCTACTCCAGAAACAACCACTGTAGCAATCGCTTCTATTCTACAGAAGTTATGATACTACCTTCATCACTGTGGTATTTAAGCACTTTCCAGTAGAGCATTAAGTGACATGACTAACATTAGTCTTGTGTGATTTGGTTTTTTCCTCCAGTCTCTTTCCAGAGCAGGCATTGTGTGTGCAATATTTGTTTTGTTTCGATAGGGTTGTTTGTTTTGTTTTAATTATCATTCTAAAAATATGTACACCCGATTATGTCTTTGTTAGAGAAGGCAGGTTGACGAGGTGTTTCTCATACTTGCAGTGGAAGGAGGTGAGGTTTGTGATGGTCCTTAGTTTATGGGGAAACTTGTTCCATGGTCTGAGACCAGCCCCCAAGAAAGTTTGGTCTCTTGCACAGATGGGCTTTACCCTTGTGGTAGAATGCTCCATTGTGCCTGAAGGCAGAGTTCTCAATCTTTTAGCTAGCCTGGGTCCAGTCCATTGAATGCCTGGAAGAGATATTGATTATGACACTGAGCTTGACTTGAACCAATGGCAGTCTTAGGGCTATTCTACCTATTCACTACCAGGTGCTCCACCAATGGGGTAAGTCACTCTATCTGCACCTTGCAGCTCCGTTTCCCTTTTCAGGATCTCTGTTCCTTCCCAGACCTTTTACAATTTAAAAGAAAGCACCCCAGGCTAGCAACTCATCGTGGCAGAGACCTTTTCAAACTGGCTGACTTCCAAGCAAAGAGGGATATACTGCTGGAATTCCAGGCAAATTGTATACACAGAAGCATTCTTATTGTTCACTTGTCAGCCATGGAGGTGTCATGGATCTGCTGCAGTTGAGTGGGGGAAGGGGAGTAAGTCACAAGTGGGGAGGGAGTTGGATGGGGTCAGCATGTCTTACTTTACATAGGGCTCCATTAATATTAAAGCCTGGCAACACATCAAAAGCCTCAGTTTTAACATCACTTTGAATTTTATTAAAAGTTCACTGTTTATCTAGGACTCTAATATTCCAACAGGCTGCAGTGTTTGAACTTTACTTTTGGTCTAATGCATCATCAGTATCCTCTTCACTATAAATATCCCCTTTCATTCAAGAAAGAATCCCCTCCTCTGATTTATAGCTCTATAGTCACACCCTCTGTTGTTCTGCTGTCATCTCCATGTTCTGGCACATCTGTCTGAGTGTTCAGAAGCCAATGTCCTTCCTTTTAATTGCATGCATCATAAATAGGGTTGCCAATTTTGACTGGACATATTCCTGAAGGTTTCATCACATGACATAGTCTTTAATGAAAGATTATTTTTTTTAATTTCTGGAGACTCCAGGGCAATGCTGGAGGGTTGGCAACCCTAATCATAAAGAGAGAAGTTTTGAATTTAGACAGTTGTATCCCACGTGTTCATTTAGAACTTAACATAAGAACGTCCATACTGGTCAGAACAATGGTCCATCCAGGCCAGTATCCTGTCTTCTGAGAGTGACTAGTCCCAGAGCATCAGGGAACATGTACTAAACAGAGCAGCTGGAGTAACCCACCCCTGAATTTCCATTCTGGAATTCAGAGATTTAGGGTCACCTCAATCAGGGGATTGCATCCATGACCATCTTAGCTAATAGCCATTGATGGACCTGTCCTCCATGAATTTATTTAATTCTTTTTTTAACCCATTTATATTTTGGCCTTCACAACATCCCATGGCAATGAGTGGCACAGGTTAATTATGCCTGGTGTGAAAAAGTACATCCTCTTGTTTGTACTAAGCTACTGCCTATTAATTTCAATCATGTGACGCCTGGTGTTTATATTGTGGGAAAGGGTAAATAACACTTTTCTGTTTACTTTTTCCACACTATTCATGGTTTTATAGACCACTATCATACACTCCCTTCATTGTTTCTTTTCTAAACTGAGCAGTCCTAATTATTTTAGTTTCTCCTCATAGGGGAGCCATTCCATATCCTTGATCATCTCTGTTGCCCTCTGTGAAACTTTTCCAGTTCCATTATCTCCATTTTGAGATGTAGCAACCATAACTGGACACAGTATTCAAGGCACACCACAGATGTATATAGTGTCATTACAATATTTTGGTTTTATTTTTTATCTCTTTCCTAATAGTGCCTAATGTTCTGTTAGCTTTTTTAACTATTGCTGCTCATTGAGCTGAAGTTTTCAGAGAACTATCCACTGTGACTCCAAGTTCTCTTTCTTGTGTGGTAACAGCTAATTTAGAATCCATAATTAAATATGTTTAGATGGAATTATTTTTTCCAATGTACATTACTCTGCACTTATCAATGTTGATTATTACCTACCATTGTGTTGCCCACTCATTCAGTTTTGTGAGATCCATCTGTAACTTCAAAGTCATCTTGGGACTTAACTATCTTGAATAATTTTGTATCATCTGCGAGCTATGCCACTTCATTAAAGGGAGCGAACAGTGAACTTATTGAACAGCTTAGGTCCCTGTACTGATCATTGTGAAAAGTGATGATTTATTCCTATCTTTTGTTTCTTATCTTTTAACCAGTTCCTGACCCATGAAAGGACCTTTCCTGTTATCCCATGACTACTTAGTTTCCATTAAAGCCTTTGATGAGGGAGCTTATTAAAGGTTTTCTTTAAATCCAAGCACACTATTTCATTTAAATAATAAGATGTGATAATGTTCTTACATATACACATTCCATAAGGGCCCCAATTTTTAAAAATATGGCTCTTATTTTTGCACCCACAAGTTATGGGTGCATATAATGCCAACCACAATTTTGTCCTTGCAGTTATTTGTGGATGCGACTGAAGTCATTCTGAAATCTAACTACCTGACCACACTGGTAGATCAGGTACTTATTCATTGTTATTTTCACCAGGGATGTGCTTGAAGCAAAGTGGGACAAATAAATACAGCACTCACCATGAAGAGCTTGAAATCTAGAAATCTAATAATACAAGGCCCACCAGGAGACCCAGAGAAAGGTATTCAATATTTTGTTTATCTGCTGCAAGGTGGAGATGGCAATTGCCATGGTTAGTTTTTGAACTGTACAGTAGAACTGAGTCTTTAGCAATTATTTGAATGTGGGGAAGATGAGAGCTTGAAATGCTGTTCCATGACTAGCGGACAGAATGGAAGAAGGCATGAAGACATTTGTAGGAGAAGGAAAGGGTTATCAAGGCTGGTATCACGGGTCAAATAAGGGGGAGAGGCATCACATGGTAAGAAATAAGAACCAATATATAGGCTGTGATGAAGTTGTGACAGGTTTTAAAGTTGAGGACAAGGGGCCTGAATCAGTACTATATTACTTGAGTTACACTGGTGTGCAACTGGAGTTACTCAGTAATGGATCAGGCCCAAGGAGTTCAGATTTGATACAGGATAAGGCCAGTGGGGGGAAGGATTCAAAAAAAGGTGTGATGTGGCTTGACCAGCAGGCAAGGAAGACAGTTTTGCATCCTGGATGGGCTGGACGGGAAGTGATATGGTGATCAGGGAGACTGGAGAAAAGGTTTCAGGTAAATGAGTCAGGAAGTAAGTCAAATAACTATGGCTTAGACAAATGTTCTGGCTCTTGGGACAGAATGGAAGGAATAGATTTTCAATATTTTCTGAAGTAAGGCTAAAAAGCTCTGTAGCAGTCTGGATGTGCATGGAGAAGGAAAGGTCAAAGATGTGAGTCTCGGTTGGAAGGATGGTGGGTTTTGAACATTCACAGAGAAAGACAAAAGAGGAGAGGGCTTGGGAATAAAAACCAAGGGATTCAGTTTAGGCCATGTTGTTAGGCTTGACTCGCAGCAGTCCACCAAAGGCGATACATCAGAGAGACAGTCAGATATGTTAGAGTCCATAGCAGCAGATAGGTCTGTAGTGGACAGGAAGCTGTGTGAGTCAGAAGCATATAGTTAAAAATTGAATCCAAAAGGGAAGAAAGCATAGAGGAAGGAGGAAAGAAGCTTGCACCAGCTCTTATCAATTTCTGCCTTGAAGTCTGCAAAATGCTATGCAAATTGGAAAGTGCAGTTGTAAGCATAGTATAGAGAAGTGGAGCTGCTTGGTGAGGAAGAAATCAAAATAATATGCAGAACTGTACCTGTAATGTTGGGGGTGAAGAACATGGAAGCTGAGATAAAGCCAAGTTTATAATCAGATCCTAAAGGCCTGCATGAGAGCACAACATAATTATACAGTGAACCAGAGCTGTGAAAAATGCCTACATAGTATCCTTAAATCACCTCACACTCCCTACAAGCTCAAAATGCTCCAAAATATTCACTGGGCTGCACTGTTTTCTCTTTTTTCCACACACTAGAGGCTTTGCTGCTCCCTTGTGAGAGCCACAATTCCATCTTTCTGTGGTTCCATGACTTCCCTTCCCCTTCCTTTTTCTCTGCAATAGGAAACCTACGGGTTATGTCAAAACCATAGGAAACTCAGTTTTAGGTGACTGAAGGTGAAACTCGGAGGCTGTGAACCCTAATCCATTGAGCTCTGCACTGCTCTGTCCCTAAATAATGCCATCATGTGATTCACGATTTCCAGTTATGAAACAGAAGTTAATCACCTCATGATGCTCGTTAGACATAGAAGTTTCAGAGCTATGTGATCTCATCCACCATAAAAGATATAAAAGCTTAAATATGACATATATATATATATATATATATATATATATATATATATATATATATATATATATAATGTATTGATGAAATATATAAATCTAAACTGAACACAGGGAAATTTCACATATAATTGGATTAGTTTGGAGTTTATAGGCTTATGTTTGGTTTGAGCATTTTCCCCCTTAGTTTCTTTTTTCCATTGCATAACTACAGCCTCCATCTCTGTTTCTGTATCTACCCACCCATCCATTGCTTGCACTTGGGGAACCCACAACTTACCCACTTAAGCCCCATTTGTTAGGATATAGGTATTCAGGCCTGTCTGTAAAGGCCTGTACTTTAAGAATTTAGGGGTATTCTTGTTACTTGGCTAGTTAGAGGTATAAAAGAAAGAATCAAAATCACTGTCTGCTGGTGTAAGGGCCTTCTCTTACTGTGACAGTTTGAGGCCCTGTGCTTAGGCTAAGGCCTTTGGCTAAGCAGCAGAGGCAGCCATAAGCCAGGAAGCGAACAGTCACATCCTCACATTCCAAACTAGTCACATTGAAAGAAGGTGCTATTGGGCTGTCCTGAATACAATCCTGTCCTGAATACAATCCTGTCCTGATAATTCCTATCACCTCCAGAGAAAGGGAAGTGCCTAGAAAATGTAAAAGGAAACTTAGTTTGATAGCATCCTGACTGGCAAGAACTCACTTATCAATAGCTGGGATGTGAAATCCTCACTTCTGTATTGTTTTGTCATTAGAGTTCCCACTTTGCTATTGTTTGTCTGTATAATCTCTGTCTGGTTCGGTGATTGCTTCTGTCTGCTGTATAATTAATTTTGCTGGGTGTAATCTAATGAAGGTGGTGGGATATAATTGGTTAGCTAATCATGTTACAATATGTTAGGATTGGTTAGTTAAATTTCAGTAGAATGATTGGTTAAGGTATAGCTAAGAATATTACTATATAAATTAGGGGCAAACAGGAAGTAAGTTGGGATTCGAAAATAAGGAAAAAGGAACTTGTATTTAAGCTTGCTGGAAGTTCACCCCAATAAACATCGAATTGTTTGCACCTTCGGACTTCTGGTATTGTTGCTCTCTGTTCATGCGAGAAGGACCAGGGAAGTGGGAGAGTGAAGGAATAAGCTCTCTAACACCATTCCCCACTTGTTCTTTTTGTATCTACCCCTCACACGCTAACTCTCTTGTGTCCTGCCTTTGGGTTATTCACTCTTGCTGCTTCATAGACCTTGCATGATGAGGAAGAAAGAGATATGGTTGCTTGCATGAGGAACTGTCCACAGGAAGAAAAGCCAGAAGGGAGCTCTGGAGGCCAGAGAAGGGACTTCCTGAGGAGGCAGTTTTCTTCTTCCTCTCTCTCCCCATAGAGAAGTGTGTATGTGGTGGTGGGGTGGTGGTGGTGGGGGAATGGTGTGCAGAGATTCAGCCTTGCAATAGTTCAAGTAGTGCTGGGTCTTCAGGCAAAACAAGACCTCTGGTAGGTGTTAAGCCCACTGTTGCTTGATGAAGGGGCTGAGCATGTATTAACCATTCAGCATGAGGTTGACTGGGACATTGTTGTGCAACTGGTAGCAAACAGTTAATGGCTTTGCAACCCACTAAAGAGGCTATCAGTGACTCTGTCATTGCTAGCGTTTGGAGGAGGAGTCTGGCCTAGTAGTCAGATGCTACAGCCAGGTGTTGGAGCCGGGAGTCAGAGGTCAGGAATTGGAGTCAAGGGCCAGAAACCCAGGGTACCTAGAGTGAGGCAAGGGTGGGGCCAAGGCAGGAGCAGAAGCTATCACAGCCGTGGGTAAATGCTTTGAGCAGATTTTGCTGCTGGACTTAAGACCCAGTCTGCTGACACTTCCAAACAATCATGTGGCATAGCCGACTGGGCAGCCTACTACAGGCCAGCTGTGCTTGTTAGGTTGCCAGGAGATTGGCTCTCCTGCAGGCCCTTATTCCTGACAGGGACCAGCCTACCAGTCAAATGTTTGACTAATTGGAAGCTTTGTTAGACTTGAGAATCAGCTTGGGAATCATAAGATTGCCAATATTTTCCAGTTTCAGCTGGGTGGGAAATTCTGCAAGAATATTTAAGAACATAAAAATGGCCATACTGGGTCAGACCAATGGTCCATCAAGCCCAATATCCTGTCTTCCAGCCATGCTTCAGTGCTTCCAATGCCAAATGCTTCAGAGGGAATGAACAGAACAGGTAATCATCAAGTGATCCATCCCGTCGCCCTTTCCTAGCTTGTGACAAACAGAAGCTAGGTATACTTCAGAGCACGGTTTTGCATCCCTGCCCATTCTGGCTAATAGCCATTGATGGACCTATCTTCCATGAACTTATCTATTTCTTTTTTTAACCCTATTATAGTCTTGGATTTCACAACATCCTCTGGCAAGGAGTTCCACAGGTTAACTGTGTGTTGTGCGAAGAAATACTTCCCTTTATTTGTTTTAAACCTGCTGCCTATTAATTTCATTTGGTGACCCGTAGTTCTTGTGTTATGAGAAGGAGTAAATAACACTTCCTTATTTACTTTCTCCACACCAGTCATGATTTTATAGACCTCTATCGTATCCCCCCTTAATCTACTCTCAATGTATTTCTTTTCCTCTTTCAAACATGCTCCCTCATGCCCTCCTGAAGCTGATTAAAATACTACACAGTTTAGCTTCACTTCCAGTGAAAAGGGGCTGTAGGGGTTGGGGGAGTTAGTACAATTCTAAGAAGAGATGAAAATACAGGCAATTTTTTTTTTAATCGAATCAGGTTTTTTCATCATTCTCAACACTGGTAAGCAGACAGATATTTGCTACAATACAGTACTAAAACATGCCAACATATAGCTAAAATAGATAAACATGGAATGCAAGAGTTGTTTGCTAGACTGGCTATCTGTTAAGAACATCACTTTAAACTCTTTTTATATTCAATTTTAATACTATACCTTTCCGTTATTAAAAGACAAAATCCTTTTGTATTAGTTTTTATATCGCATGAGCAAAGTAAATTAAATAAAATAAAGAATCTGATACCAAACTATGTATTCACACTAAAGACATTAAAGGATGCAATCATTTAATATTATTTAATATTTATACTATTTGATACAAGCTATTTCCTCCACAGGAAATATGAATAAGGAGGCTGTGATAAGAGTCAGTGCACGACAAGAGAAAGCTTTCTGTCGTTTATAAATCCTATTGAGTTGTAAATGTAGTACATTGAAAGCCTATAATGCATTAGATGTCTTTCAGTTTTATGCATTTAATGGTTCTATTTGATCGGTTGTGATGTAGGGGAATAGAAAGCAAAAACTCACACTTTTTGGGAAGAGCATTTGTAGACTGAGATTCAGTTGCTAAAAGTACAATTTCATTGGTATATTTGGCATACAGGACAATATGCTCAGTCAAAGCTAGCAAAATAACAACCACCCCTTTCAGACATTATGCCAATGTTCTAGCAGGCATGCTCTGTGTTAATGAAATTTGGATATGGCATGGTAGGTGATGTCACAGTCTCCCTCTCCCAACACCATACATATCCTACTCTTGCCGACAGAAATGGAAACCAAAGGAAGGGACTAAAACATCATTAAAGTCTCTGAGTACAGAAAAACAGATCAAACAAGACAACCTTGTCTTGTTTTCCTGCCATTTTAAGATTCTTTTCTTCTTGTTTTCTTCAGGACCAGATTATTGGTCTCTTCAAAGAAGTGAAATACTTTATCTTCTCGACAGAACAAATTGACTGGAAAATTACATAAACCCCTCAGCAGATGTTCATTCCCACATTGTTTGGGAATTTATCCCCCTTATACAGTACCATGCCAAGCTGAATGGTCACACTTAAAGGCATGTTTAGGTGCACATGGTACCAAACATTCTCACATATCTAAGTTGCAAATCAAATCAAATGTATCAGAACCTGTTTTTTTTTTTACTCCACCAGCAAAAGCCAAAGCCCACACCTCTATAAATTCAGTTTGCCATAATGAATGGGTCTTGGAGTCAAAGCTGTCAGGCAACAAACAGGAAAAATAAACCAATTCCAACTTCCAATTCCCTGCAACATATCTCTAGCTGTATAGAATACTAATCTGTGCAAATCAGATGGCATCTTCACAATTATAATGCATGCCAGTGAGTTAAGCATCTGTATAACAATATAATTTGTCATCCATCATTCAGTGAACAGCATAAGGCAACCTACTGTCACTTAGTGCAGAGTGACATCCATCTAGATTGTCTGCCTGTCCATCTGATACTGTAAGTTTGCTGCAGTCTTTGATCCATTTCTTTCTCTCTTTTTTTTATGGCTCCGATAAAGCATCTCTGAAGTTTGTGAATGAAAATAATGAAAAAGCAATTCAGCCAGCTTGTAATGAAAAGCTATTGAGCTGTTCAATAATTACGCAAAACCACATTCAGATACAGCTGTTGTGCAGTTTCACCAGTGAAAATTCTAGAAGAATATGAAGGGCTAGAGTCTCATCTTGCACCCAAGGGGCATTGAGCATAGCGGAAAAGAGCATGAAGAGGGGTGCAAATGATCCTGACCCAGGATCTTAGCCTCTGTAAAAGCCTGATCTTGTAGCAGCTTCAGGCCATTTTGGAAGCCAGGGATTAGCAGAGATCAAGGACACCTCAGACCCTAGTACACTCCCTTCCCTCTAAGAGTACCGCCTGCACTGGAGGCTGGGAGCAGGGTGATTTTTCGACACGGTTACTGGCCTAATGGTTAGGGAGGAAGCTATAGACATGATATATCTTGATTTTAGTAAGGCTTTTGATATAATCCCACATGACATTCTCATCAGAAAATTAGGGAAATGTGGTCTAGATGAAATTACTATAGAGTGCAAAACTGGTTGAAAGACTTCATTCAAAGAGTAGTTATCAATAGTTTGCTGTCAAATTTGGCGGGAGGGGAGGCAGGCGACATATCTAGTGGGGTCCCTGAGGGATCTGTTTTGGTCCTACATTATTCAATATTTTCATTAATGACTTGGAAAGTGGAGTGGAGAGTATGCCGATAAAATTTGCAGATGACACCAAGCTGGGAGGGGCTGCTAGCACTTCTGAAGACACAATTAAAATTCAAAATGACCTTGACAAACTGGAGAATTGATCTGAAATAAAGAAAATGAAATTCAATAAAGACAAGTGCAAAGTACTACACTTAGGAACTAAAAATCAAAAGCACAACTTCAAAATGAGGAATATTCAAAATAACTGGCTAAGTGGAAGAACTGATGGAAAGGATCTAGGAGTTATAGTGACTCACAAATTGAATATGAGTAAGGTTAAGATCTTGTCAAGGTTATTTTTAGTAATAATCATGGACAATTCATGTGCAATAACCATTACTTCCACAGAAGCTCAAGCACCACCACTGGGGGGAAGGGTGTGCAGGCTGATAGCTGGAGGCCCCTCGCCTGGGTCGGACTGACAGCCCAAGCCCCTCAGTCCAGGACGGGGGAGCTGAATACTGTAGCCTGACTACCCGGGGTAAAGAGCTGACAGCCGGAGTCCTGCCACCCAGGGCAGGCTGACAGCCTGAGCCCTGCCACGTGGGGCTCACCTCACCACCAGGTGTGGGGGCTGACAGCCAAAGCCAGACAGATGGAACCTTACCATCTGGGGCAGTGGCACTGGAACATTTTTAATAGTGGGGGTGCTGAAAGCCACCCTTGTCCATGGCTCCCCCCCCCCCCCCGCTGGGGCCAGGAGCAGGGCCATGTCTCCAGGGTGGGAGGGGGGACCCAGGCAGGGGTAAGGGGGCCAAAATTGGGGCCACAATTGAGGGCGGGCACAGGGCTGGTGGCAGGGACCCTCAGGCATTGGGCCTGAGGCCATGTGCAAGGCCAGAACCGGAGGCACGGGCCAGTGGCTGGGACCCCCAGGCATGGGGCCTGGAGCAGAGGCACTGAGCTGGTGGCCAGGACCCCTGGGTGTGGGGCCGGGACCCAGCATGTGGGGCTGGGAGCAGAGCCCTTCATAAAACCTGGGAGTGATGCAACACCCCCCGCACCCATAGTTCCTGTGCCTATGATCCGGGGCTCAACCTGCTGCCTAGGGATGGGGTGGGGGCTGACAGCCCAAGCGCCACTGCCCGGAGCTGACAGTCCAAGCCCTGAAGTCATGGAGGTTGTGACGGGTTCCCCCCGGGGTGCCACCTGGAACTGTGGGCACCACTGAGCCTGCCTGACCCACCAGCCTGGGGTCCTTTTACACTGAACTGCTGTGACAGGCCCTCAAGCACACATACAGCTGAGGACACACCCAGCTGCAGAAACATACAGACACTGATCAGCTCTGCATGGGAAGGCTTCAGCTAAGGAACTTCCCAGCTACTTAGGCACACCCCCCCCCCCCCGGAGTGTAAACCCAAAATTATACCGTCTTGTGCTGAACAGAGATCTGTACAGCATAAGCTCATGAAATTTGCTCTCTCCCTCAATGTGAAGAGGAAATATACAACAGCTTTTTACCCCAAATTATAACTTCCACACACTGGCTTGTGATAAAGCAAAAACAAATTTATTAACTACAACAGATAGATTTTAAGTGATTATAAGGGATAGCAAACAGATCAAAGCAGATTACCTAGCAAACAAACAAAAATGCAATCTAAGCTTAATATACTAAAGAGATTGGATATGAGTAGCAAATTCTCACCCTAAATGATGATTTCAGCCAGGTGCAGAGATTCTTAAATGGCAAACTGCACTTGCTTGCAGCTTAAAACCCCAGGTATTGCTCTCCCAGGCTAAAACTCCCTCTAGCCTGGGTCCAGCCCTTCCCCCCCAGTTCAGTCCTTTTTCCGCAGGTGTTTCCAGGAGTCTCTTTGGGTGGGGAGTCAGTGAAGAACCTCAGTGATGTCACTCCCCTGCCTTAAATAGTTTTTGCATATGGTGGGAATCCTTGGGAACCAAGCTTGGTTCCCACACCCAGTCAGTGCAAAAGCACTGGTATTCCAGGATGGAGTCCACTACTAGGTGACTTGGTCACATGTCCCTATAGGTTCACAGCAGCCATGACTTGGAGGCTGTATGTAGCATCCTCAGGAAGGCTCCTCGATTGGAGGTAATCTTCTTCTAAGGCCTATTGTTTTCTCTAATGGCCCTTCCCAGCCAACCATCTAGAATGACTGCATTCTTCCTTGTGGGCAATACCCAGGTGTAAACACATTTGTAATAGACAATGCATAGACAATATTCCTAACTTCAGATACCAAAATGATACATGCATACAAATAGGACAATCATATTCAGTAAATCATAACCTTTTCAATGATCTCTCACATGACCTAACTTGCATAAAATGCATCATAGTTATGCCATACTCATAACTCTATGAAGAATATGGGACATAGTGTCACAGAGATCATGAAAAATCATGGCCCCTTTGACTTCCATGACGGACTCATAGCCTTAAATATGAGTCAACAATATGATGCAGTTTTGGAAAAAGCTAATATCATTCTGGGGTTTATTTACAGAAGTGCTCTATACAAGACACAGGATGTAATTGTCCTGCGCTAATTGGCACTGGTGAAGCCTCAGCTGGAACACTGTGTCCAGTTTTAGAAAACCTTTCCTGGAAGGAAAGGTTAAAAAAACAGACATGTTTAGTCTTGAGAAAAGAAGACTGAGGCGGGGGAGACCTGATAGCGGTCTTCAAATAGATTAAGGACAGTTATAAAGAGAACTGTGATCAGTTGTTCTCCATGTCCATTGAAGGTAAGACAAGTAGTAATCAGTTTAGTCTGAAGCAAGGGAGATTTAGGTTAGATATTAGGAAAAACTTTCTAACTATAATGCTAGTTAAGCACTAAAATAGGCTTCGAAGGGAGGTTGTGGAATCCCTATCATTGGAGGTTTTTCAGAACAGATCTACTTGTCCTGCATCAGAGGAGAAGACAAGACTAGATGACCTCTCAAGATCCCTTCCAGCCCTCCATATCTATGATACTATAGGAATTGCTATGGCAGATATATACCACTGAAGGATTCCACCAGGGGCTTTGGGGCTTTATGTTATACAGGCGCCTATTACCTCCCCCCACACACTCTGCCCATGTTTTTTTACACTTGCTATCTGGTCACCCTAGAAAAATTTTGTTTGTGAAATGTCCAGTAACAGGCCTAAGAGAGGTAATTTTGAAAATGAGACATTGCAGCAAAGGAGAACACTGATTGGCTGCTACCATGATATGATTCCTGGAATATCTCTTTGGGGAGGTGAGATTTCCAGCAATGACACAACATGGCTGTCAGTCATATTATTACACAGAGAGGCCAAACTCTGATCTCAGTAACACTGGTATAAATCTAGACCAACTCCACTAAAAACAAGGAAGATAATCTGTCTGTACCAGTGTAAATGAGAGCAGAATCTGGCATTATCTAATAGAAATGTGAAGGTAATATTTGGCTAAAATTGACAGCAACATACCCCATACTCTTGTGATTGGGGCCCTCAGCTGGGAGGTAGAAGACCTGAGTTCTTGTCCCTGCTCCATATTATGCAGAGTGGGGATTTCAGCCAGACTCTCCCATATCCTTGGTGAGTGCTCTAATCCCTGGGTTATTTGGTATGGGTGGGAGTTTGGGTACCTCCTCCTCTAGTGTTTTGTGCATGGCCCAGTCTTGTAGGTGCCTATCAGATTGGGCCCTGTCAAGGTTCCTTCCCCACTCTGAACGCTAGGGTACAGATGTGGGGACCTGCATGAAAACCTCCTAAGCTTACTTTTACCAGCTTAGGTCAAAACTTCCCCAAGGTACAAAATATTCCACCCTTTGTCCTTGGATTGGCCGCTACCACCACCAAACAAATACTGGTTACTGGGGAAGAGCTATTTGGAAACGTCTTTCCCCCCAAATACTTCCCAAAACCTTGCACCCCACTTCCTGGACAAGGTTTGGTAAAAAGCCTCACCAATTTGCATAGGTGACCACAGACCCAAACCCTTGGATCTGAGAACAATGAAAAAGCATTCAGTTTTCTTACAAGAAGAATTTAATAGAAATAGAAGTAAATAGAAGTAAAGAAATCCCCTCTGTAAAATTAGGATGGTAGATACCTTACAGGGTAATTAGATTCAAAACATAGAGAATCCCTCTAGGCAAAACCTTAAGTTACAAAAAAGATAGACAGAAATAGTTATTCTATTCAGCCATTTAAAGAAATCATAATCTAACACATACCTAGCTAGATTACTTACTAAAAGTTCTAAGACTCCATTCCTGGTCTGTCCCCCAACAAAAGCAGCATATAGACAGAGAGAAACCCTTTGTTTCTTTCTCTCCCTCCTCCCAGCTTTTGAAAGTATCTTGTCTCCTCATTGGTCATTTTGGTCAGGTGCCAGCGAGGTTACCTTTAGCTTCTTAACCCTTTACAGGTGAGAAGAGTTTTCCTCTGGCCAGGAGGGATTTTAAAGGGGTTTACCCTTCCCTTTATATTTATGACAGGCCCTGCAGGAGAATACCTAGTCTGAGGATCTCATTGGGGCTTAGGTGTGAGCTAGGCATCAGGTATCAGGACTGAGGTGACCTTGCACATGTCCATCACACAGAAATGTAGGCACCATGGGGACTTAAACTTCGGTGCCTAGGGAATTTAGACACCTGGAGGGTTAGGCGGCAGCTGAGTGGAAGCTTTGAGGATCTACATTTTTAAATTAGGTGCATAATGGGGCAGTTAAGCACCTAAATCCCTTTATGGATCTAGCCCTAAGAAGTCTCACTGATGTTCAATTAGACTTAGGCTCCTAAGTGCTTAAGTCACTTTTTGAAAATGAGACTTGCATCTAAATCACTGAGGCCTATCAATGCTGAGTGGAGCAATACCATAAATACCTTTAAAACGCTGGGCCTCAGGCATTTTTGAAAATATCATGCTACATTTTTTTTAATATGGCCAAAGAGAGAATAAAGAAGATTCCAAACCATAAAAATCACCTGGCAAAACATGTTTTAGAAGGAAGAATTTGCCTTTTGACCTGTAGCTTCCATCCCTACTATGACATAGATGTTTTGTTTTGGCAAAGGCAAAAGCAGAGATTTCGAAGAAAACAAGCAAACGTGCCCATGCCAATTTTTAAAAAAAAAAACTTTTCATGGTTATTGTAAAAAAGAAAAAAAAAAGAGAAAATGCACTGGTCTCTGTGGGGCAGCTCCTCAATTGGTGTAAATCAGCATAGCACGATTGACTTCAAAAGAAACATGCCAATTTTTACCAGCTGAGGATCTGACCCTGAATGTCTAAATGTTCTGTAATTCTTTTTGCAAATAGTATTGTACTCCAGTCAAATGGAGAAAATAGTTGTATCTGGTGAGTAAGTACACTATCAGTTACAATGTTCAAAGGTGCCCAAGTCTCATTTTCAAAAGGACCTAAATCACTCAGAAGCTTAAATCCCATTGGCTGAAAATGGGACTGAGGGACCAATGTCACTTAGATGCTTTTGAAAATAGTACCTATTCTGCCTACATTACATTATTGTACCTGCTCAGCAATAAACAGTCTTTTTTTTGCTTGCTTGCTCGAATATTCAGTGCCCCTGAGGCTAGAAGATCATGTACTAATCATGCTAATAGCATAATTTCCCTTCATTTTTCCAACACAGGCGGTCAATAAATCAGGTTTAAGTAACTCCCAGTCCTGGAAGATAAGACAAAATTTGTGATGTCTTTAGTTGCATTTAGGTTATTTATTATAAAACTTGTGGAGTATGCAACACAGGAAATTAATTTAGGTAGATAGAGAAAAAAATCCATTATAACCTGGCACAAATTCATAGGTCAATGGACATTAATGCAGAGCTAATAAAGATAAGAATCCAAACACTGTAGTGTAATTTTTCAGATATTGTCCAGGTGATGCCCATAGAAAACCAGTTATTTCATAATGATCCTGCTGCAGTCTAGATAATTTCTAAATATGACTCTAACTTCGTGTACATTATTCTGACAATCTACAAACTTACAAGACTCTCTCCTTCTTCTCTTCCTTATCTGCTTCTACACAGTAGCACCCTTAAAAACACCCCTTGCCACTTAATTGCTTGATCCCACTTTAGGGCTCTCTGTAATAAAATGTAATAGCCTCCTGTAGGACATCTGTTTTATCAGCAACCCTCTACAAACATGCTGAGAATGAAATCCACCACTGACTCTCAGTTGCAATTGTGATGGTTTATCCATGCACTCACACAGGAATAAAAGTATCTCTGTGGTCCTTATATCAGTGTACTTATTTGTGGCTAGCAACCCTAAAACTACAGAAACCTGGAAATATGCTGAGGCTTACCCCTTCTACTCAGTTTCATCCCTCACCTGATAGTTCCAATACAATGAGATATGGTATTTGAAGGTGAGGCTATAACCTTGGACTGCCCTGCTGAATCCTTCAGAGAGGAACATATTTTTGTAGTCTGAGTACAAGTGTGGGAGCCAGGAACTCTGCAGATGTAATCCCATCCTTGACACTGTTTTCCTCTGTGCCTTTGAGCAAGTAATGTAACTGCCTCATTTTCTCTATTTCCACAAGGATAATATTTGACCTACCTAACTGGATTGTTGTGACGATTACTTGATTAATGCTTAGAAAGCACACTAAGGATTGAAAGAGCTATCTAAATATATTTAAGTAGCACTATTATATTGGCTGAGAGCAATATAGATGCTTAGATACCATGCACAGGGGTATAGCAACTTAAAAACAACATAGGTAGATGGATGCATATGAATTCTCTTCAGACCCCAAATTAGCACTTCTCCACAGATAATTCAGAAAGCGGTGGTATAAACTACCTGAGAACTAACAGCTTCAATTTCCTGACTCTTCCAACTCTAGATGGCCTTGGGAACAAAAGCCAGGCTTGGTAGTTCAAAGTGATATACTAGACTGACCAAATACTGCTTTTTGATATTTGTCTTAGTCCCACCCCCAGTTCCACCCATATGACCATATACTATCACCACTATTTTCCCCATATAATCCCTGAACTTTTTTCTTTTGCTTCTGGAAATCACTTTTATGGCAGGCAGAT
Source organism: Natator depressus (assembly GCF_965152275.1). NCBI lineage: Eukaryota > Metazoa > Chordata > Testudines > Cheloniidae > Natator > Natator depressus. The sequence goes on from NC_134236.1 coordinate 72,859,869, forward strand.
CACTTAACTTCTTCAGAAGATGTTTTCTATGTACTTCACAAAGACCCTGATTCAGGAAAGCTCTTAAGTACCTACTTAAATCCATACTTATTCAGGAAAGCTCTTAACCCTGTGATTAACTAGTTTTCCTGAATAAGGATGGCCACAGTTTTAGGATTAGTTGTACCTTTACCCCTCTCTGGGTCTTCCTTGAAGGCACTACTTACAGTTTTAGGCTTCTTAGTTGTCACCTCTTTTGGGATGGAGATCTGTATCTCTTCCCCTTTAGACCAGAGATTTAAGCTTGCAGTCACTGTGAATTCCTAGTAGGTCTGACTGGGGTCCAGCACCTGTGGTTAACTCTTTCTCCAGTGGCTATAACAGTATACCAGTTATCAATAAGCCTTCACAGAGCAAACTGCATTTATTCTGAGGGCAAAAGCATTGTAAAAGAACCTACACACATGCTAAAAGCTTACCAGATGTCACCCCCAACTCAGACATAGGGCTTCAGTAGGTGTCAGTCTTTCAAACCACACAGCTGAGTTTGCCCCTTTGGTTACAAGTTCATGCCAGTTTTAAGCTCAGGAAATGGACTCTAACTGGACAGCTCAGCCATTTCTCTATTCAGCTCGGGCCTTTGCTCTGCTGTCTGTGGGATCAGGTAATCACCAGTCAATGACCCTCTCCTCAGGGCGTAGCTTCAAAAGTCTGGATTTTTGTGTAACAGGAGTTGTGGAATTTGCATTAACCAGTCCCCAGGGATCCCCAGGAAACCCACTTATTATTTACTGTCCCAAAAATCCTTGCCTGTTTGGCACTTTTGAATATAGTCATTTGAACTTGTTACACTTCCCATGTCTCACATCTGTCACAAGGATGCTTTTTTGAATCAGAACCAGAGTAATTTATATATTGTGAGCACAATACAACATTCTCTCCTGAGCCAAACTGAAATTCAATGAAATTCCTATGGCTCTGCTATTATAGTCAATGAAACTGATGGTTATATTCCTGAAAGAATGTTAATTATGTAGTCATGATCAAATAATACTGGTGGATGAATGCGGTATCCTGCTGTAATTAAGTTGCAGACCATAGTAAAGCTAATGGAGCTATACCATGGAGCTATATCATAGATATTTATATGGTTCTGCATCAAATAATTCAATATAGGCTGTGTGTACAATTTCTTAACAATTGATCAGTTTATTACTGGAATAAATAAGATCGGGTCTGGAATTTTATTTTTGCTTTCTGTCACCTTCAGATGTCTATTCCGACTTGAAAATTAACTTAGGTTTGCCTGTGAGTAGCAAACACAAGGGCTGCAAATAAGTAGTAGGATTTGTTACAAAGTCATTTCAAACTCTACACATTGTTAAAGTTATTGTGGAGTAAAATACGTACTCCTACCAAAAAAGGACATTCTCCCCATAGGTAACCGAACCTATCAATTACTTGCTCAGACCTGGCTAGATGTATGTTCTGTATATTATGTATTAAAAATATCCATAAAGTGAGATCAGAGTGTAATTATACACTACTATTATATGTTCTGGGAGATAACTAGTAGTTAGGCAAGTGCCCATCCTACCTATAGACAGACTGGAACCCTGTGTTGCCCAGAATTATCACAAGACTACCTGAAATATTTCTAGCTGTTTCGACGCTCAGTACTGTATAAGATCCTTTATCTCCTGTCTACGGGATATAGAACCTAGCTGAGGAAATGAACATTTACATTCAGAGCTTGTTGGCTGAGGGGATTGGAGAGATATATTCCACATTTTGGGAACATACAGAATTAGAAATTATTCATAGTGATTTCAGGTTTGCTTACATTTCAGTAAAAAGAAAAGGAGTACTTGTGGCACCTTAGAGACTAAAAAATTTATTTGAGCATAAGCTTTTATGAGCTACAGCTCACTTCATCCAATGAAGCTCATGAAAGCTTATGCTCAAATAAATTGGTTAGTCTCTAAGGTGCCACAAGTACTCCTTTTCTTTTTGCGAATACAGACTAACACGGATGTTACTCTGAAACCTTACATTTCAATGTTTCATAATTAGTTATTGTCACTTGGCTTTGGTAACAGGCTATGAAAATTAGAGAAATAGCTTCCCATAAATGCCATTTTGTTTATATTTTATCAGTAGGAACATAGGTCCAAAATCTTCAAAAGTATTTAGGCTCCTACTCCAATTGAAATCAATGGGAGTTAAGCATCTAAATTCCTTTGGAGATCTGGGCCATAGTAATGGCCATTCTGGATCAGACTAGTGATTCCTTTAGCCCTTTGTCCTATCTCTGAGAGTGGAGAGTACCAATTACTTCAGGGGAAGGTGCAAGAAACCCTGAATAACTTATGGAATAACCTGACCACAGAGAACACCAATTAAACTTCAGCTTATGCCCTGAAGCGCGATGGTTTTTAATAATTTTCAAAGCTCTTTTTTTTAATCCTGGGTATTCTTATAATTCATATATATGTCTAATACCTTTTTTTGAATCCTACTAAACTCTTGGCTTCCATGTTACCGTGTGGCAAAGAGCTCCACGGGATAGTTGTACATTGTATGAAAACTATATTTCCTTTAATCTGTTCTGAATTTGCCACTTCACAATTTCATTGAAAGCCCCCTTTTTCTTGTATTTTGAGAACTGGTGGACAGATGTTCCCAAAGTAGCTTTAAGTATATTTAACGACTATACCAGTTTACCATACAAAGGCTTCAGTTATTCCAGCCAGTGCCCTCTATCTCCCATTCGGTTATGTGCACTCTTATTCAGTGACTATAGTCAGATGAGGAGGGGAGCTCACAGAGTTTTGGTGATGATCACTAGGGCGGGTGGGACATATCCTGTCATGCTACTGAGGGACAAAAGTACGTCTTGGGGTCGAGGGAAGATGCCAGCGATCTTCTCTCTACTCTTTGAGGTCCAAGTGGTGGTGGAAAATAGAAAGAAACTCTGGAAAAAGAGCAGAGCTGGAATAAGTTGATCTGAGTCTCTAGATGAATCATAACACGGGGCTCCACCCTTTCTCCATAGCCCTGTCCCGACACTTATAATGGTGATGCCAGGCCTGCATCCTTCCCGCCCAGAAAAGCATGAGCAGTGGTATGGGGTCCCCTTTTCCTACCCAGGAACTTCCACGGGGAACCCCCTTTTGGAGCAGCAGCAGTAGGGGACCCCTCTCTCATCTAGATAGGCAGAGATTGCAGCCAGCTCTTACCTGCCCCTCCCCCACTCCCCAGTACTTACTTTAGTACCTGAGGTATATCTGTTTGAGTGAGTTGGACAGATACACTGCACTCTTTTCTCCTACCACACAAAGTCCTCTGCTGCAGAAGAGTTGACAGGGCTCCCCAGAGCAGTGGGCCTAGAAGGTAAAACCTAATTGAAATGCACAATGTGGTTTAAACGTCTCAGAACTTTTGTATTAGGCTTTCTGCAGACTCAGGCAGATGTCACCAAACGAGTTACATTCAGCTCCCATTTCCAAGGTCTTTTTCACAACTATAAGGGCTAGAAACCTACTCTTTTAAAAACAGAAAGCTCAGATTTTAATGTAATCACCTGACTCCATGTGCTTGGGCCTCAGGTACAGGCCTACGGTGCCTAGACCTTAATCTGACTATGAGAAAAGAAGCCCTAAACAAGTGCTCCACTCTACTCAAACACACAGGACAGCCAATGGAGCTCAGTGGGAGGTGATGGGGAAACTTGCAGGACTGCTCCTTTTTTCCCTCCTGACTGGTGATGTCAGCTCCTCACCAGGTGGTTTGGCTGCTGACTGCTGTAAGCCAGCAGTGGGGCAAGGGAGCTTGAAGGGGGAAAAACACCATGGTTAGGATTTTCAATAAAGCTCAATATTGGCCTGACTCTACTCCCATTGAAGCCAACGGCACTTTTACTATTAAATTCAATGGAAGCAGAGGCAGGCCACATTGTTCTATGTTTGACCAGGGACAAGGCCAGGCCAGCTGTCACATGGCTCCAGAATCAGGAGCAGTAAAGTGTCATGAAACCACCTCACTTCTCTCTGGTCCTATGATGAGCAGCATATCCCCAGAACAGAGAATCTGGCCCTATTTTATTCGAACCAAATGGAACTCAAATCTCCAAAATCTTCTAGAATCCACACTTTCCTCACAAATGCCTGTTGGGAGCCAATATTCTAGTAGCTTCTGAATTTATGTACATGTACGTGCTGTGTTTTCAAAGTATTACTGCTTCTTGTCCTGTTCCGTGCGAACAGGCTAGGTGAGAGAGGGCACAGGGAGTTTGAACAAGCACAGGGATTCCTCTACAGTAATAAACCAAGTATAAGCTAGAATTACTATTTCCTGCACCCACCTATATGCTGTGCCTCCACTGGCCAACCAGACTGCTGGCTAGGTCCTAGAAGTCTAGTCTGCTATGGTGTACGCTATACATTACCTAGAATACATTCCTTTCTATGTGAGCAAAATAATGTGCCCTGATTTGTGTCCTTCCCGTGGCTGGTAGATTTCAAGTAGCACAGGATGCACCTGTTGGTCTCCTTGTTTCCCTTTAAAGCAATGGCTAGGGCAGGAGTTGCCCACTTGTTTTTGAGCTGCCCTATTTTTAAACACAGGAGTATATAAACACCCAAGTGGGATGTCACAAATGAAGGAGAATTAAGCTCTTCATTCCAGCCATTAATATCCTATATATCCCATCTTCACTTCACTTTCATATTCATTACTTCTATAATGAAGAAAAGATATTTTAATGGTCAAAAAATTCTAAATGATTAATGGCATCTTTGTTAATGACATTTTAAAAGTATTTCAGGCTGCAAATGTGACACTACAATAATTAAAAATCACATTCAATTTCCAAAGGCCCTAATCTTAAACTTTATATTGCTGGCAGAAACATAAAATTATATCCAGTAATGCTTTGGGTGCTTCTGTATGATGAAAAAGCTCAGGAATTCTATGAGCACTGCCAAAAAATAATGTGCTCTCAGAAACTCTGGAAGTTGAGCAGGAAGATAACTGATGAGAATATGACAGAGTGAATGAACAAATTGTTCAGCATAGAGGAATTCTCAGTCCAGTGACATCTTTTTCTCTGAGACGTGGATTGGGGTCCAAGAGTAGCATAATGGCACCAAATGGATAAAAGCAACAATAAAACCCCTTCTCATGCATAATGCATGCATTCTCTCTATTGGAGTTTACATCACCATCTGGTGTTTAATTATTCCTGCCTTACACCACATGGTGGTGTGAACCTAATGGAATGAATATGTACATTACAGTAATCCAGTGCATAGATTCTGGTTTGCTAATTATAAGGTGCCTGATCCCCTTTAAAAAATAAGAGTTGAAATTCATTCTTCAAAATAACAATTTTTGTAGAATCTCACCAGAAAAATAGAATAATAGCTAATTTTGACATTCTATAAAGATCCATTGTTCCTGAATGGCTGATTGATTTTCTTTAACATCTGCACAACATAAATTAATTAGACTGTATCTTCAGTATTCCCATTCTAATCACACCATCAATTTTACCAGTAGGGTGTTGTTTTTTAAAATACACCTTGCTGTTGATGGCTTTGCTTTTCCTTTCTCTTTGTCCTCCCCTGAAGACATAGTAGCTGTCACAACACATACAAAGTTTGTTACATATCCAGGCTGCTATTTTTTCCCATTATTACCTGTAGGTCATTAGATTCCAACCTGTCATCAGTGTATCTGAAAGCAATATCCTGTATTATTAAGCTAATTGGGACGATAGTTTCAACCTGGCACCATGCCCTATTTGAGTGAAACTCTTCAGCAAGTACAGCATTCCCAGTGCCCACAGAAGGGACACAGAAAACAGATTGTGTCCCTCATCAACAAATTATGCTGTCCACATTTTTTTATGAACAGAAGTTTGTATAATGCATATTATGATATGTTTAGAGAGCCAGCATTTGTTTTATTAATTACAGAGAAAACTTGGAACAGTTTAGGAATGTGTCTGATGGTATTGCTTTTCCACCAGGAGATAATGATTACCTGGGAAGATAATTCTGTTACCTGAAACCCAGCTGACTGTCCCATCCATGCAATGCAATCCTTCTTTAAAGCTGCAGTGGACTGTTTATCACATATTCAAATTCTAGCTTACAAGCCCACTGAGGTTTGCTTTGATATGCTTGTGAACTCATGACTGTAGTTCATTTGTTATGTACAGACTGAAAAGCAAGCCCCAAAGCCACACATATTTATATTTGGAAAGAGTGAATGAGAGAGTGAGACAGAGTGAAATAAAAAGACTCTAAGTGTATGTCTACACTGCAATTAAAAACCCTTGGTTGATGCATGTCAGCTGACTTGAATTTGCTAAGCTCAGGCTAATGGGCTGTTTAATTGAGATCTGGATGCTCAGGCTCATGCCAGGGCTGTAGGACCTTGTGATGTGGGAGGGTCCCAGAGCATGGATTACTGTCTGAGCCCAAATGTTAAATAGCCCCACAGTCCAAGTCCCACAGGACCAAATCAGTTGGTGCAGCCCACCTGCGGGTGTCTAGTTGCAGTGTAGACATACCTAAGAACCTAGAAGAAAAGCACATTGAAGTGCTGCTTTTTTTCCCCCTTTGGAGATTTCTCCATTAGCTTTAATCACACCTTAGAATCATGTGTTTAGAGAACCTTTAAAAATAAACGGAAAATTTATTCACCAGGAAGCTTTTACCAAACTCTGACAACTCTACTCTTTATGACCTTGGCAATTTTAAACTTTTCTTTCTTTCTTTCTTTGTTGGAATACACTAGAACTTGATGGCAGGTTAATGAAAGACTCTTCCTATAGTACTCAGCTCTTCACTAGCTAGTCCCAAACAGGAATTTTGAGCATCAAGAAAAAGTGTTTTTATAACATACTTGGAAATTCTAGACCGAATTCTGAGCTGTTGCTCTTTACACAACTATTGCAAAGCCTATATCGCTAGTCCTGGAAGGATTGCCTCAGTGTAGTAGGACATTCTGGTAGCTTACAACCAGTGTTGCATCTCCTATGCAACCCCCTTCCTGGTGTAGTGGGCATACTTAGGGAAAAAGAGGTGTACTCGGGATTTCCCTATGCTCTGGTGATTTCTGACTGCCATATTAACTCATTTGGCCCATTGGCATCTACTGCAAGTTAGAGTAGCCCTCAGGCATGCCATGACGACGGGCATTTCAACAGACAGCCCAGGATCACAAGTGCAAAGGGAGTCTCATGAATCCAAGGGTGAACCACAACCAAGACCAAATGTTTGTTTCCTGGAGCAAATGTTTGTGTCTACATTACTACTTTCAGTTGTGTCAGTTAATATGTATTAATTGGCAATCACTTAATGCAAATTACGACACAATCAAAAACTCTAGTATAGGCAAACCCTGACAGTCTGCACTCAGTTCTGAGAAAAAAAAAGTCTGATGAATTTTACACTCTGGGAGAGAGCTTATACACAGAAAACAAAGCCGTGACAATTTCATAGCTACATATACCACAACAAACGATCCTTTACAAATAATTATTGGGGTAGGTGCACCTATGAGCACCATACTTCTGTCAGATATTATAAAAAGCGTACATTTCCCCGTAACTGAAACAGCCTATTTTATCTAGTTGCACTATGCAAATACCAATTTGTTTCCTTTTTAGCTTTCTAATCAAAACAGATATATCTTAATTTAAGGACAAGGTATAGATATTTGTGGCCTCATCAAACCTGTGTGGTAGTCATTTATTATCGTTTTTTATTGCCTTAGCAACAGAGTGAAAAGGCTATAATCTTTTCTTGCATTTATTTGTGTGTCTGCAAAATAACAGATTCCCATTACATTTACAATTTAAATTTGAATTTACAAACAACAATTCACTGTTTAAAGTGTTAATGGGTGGGTATTGGTGGTAGAGGAGGGGTGTTCTTGCTAGTGGTCTTCCCATTTTCAAACATATTATACGTAAAAAAACCTCTTCTGCAGAGCAATGATTGTCTTGAGATAGATGTCACTGTTTTGCAGAGAAACTAATTTAGAAGTAATCAAAAAATGTAGCAGTCTCCACCAATTGCTTTTGATGCAGAGGTAGGTTGTTTCCCAATTCTCAACTCATCAACAGATATGAGTCAGAGTTGAAATAAGTCTTGTGTCCAGAGGTAAATGCAGATACCACAGACCTCTGATCAGATTACCTGGTGTGCATGGTCCCTGCAAAAGTGCAGATTGCATTTCTAGTACTTGAAGAAATTCAGAAAAGGACTATCTGGGGTTAAATTTAGCATTTGCTCATCAGCATTCAACATCACTGCCATGGCATGAAGAAGAAAAAATAACAGAGAAACATGAGAAGAGGAGTAGATAAAAGGCAGACACAGAGAGGAAAAACATGTTGTTTCTTAATTGGGGTGGAAAGAAAGAAGAGGAGAGGAAAGACATTGCTTGCAGCTCTCTCTTTATGAGAAACCTTCCTGTGACTTCTGTCTATGTAGGTTAAAAATGCAATGCTGCCCCTAATGTAGTTTCAGCATTAGAGTGAAAATCCAAAAAAGGATTGGTGAGGGAGAGAAAGGGTATATATCTCAGTGACCAGCATTTATAATATGCATCAAAAATATCTATGGGCCAGATCCTTAGCTAAAGTCATTGGAGCTCTGCAAGTTTATGCCAGCTGAAGCTCTACCTCCACAGAGTGCATCTGTAGCTGGTGTCTTTATCATTTACTGCATGTAAGATAGTACTGGAAAAGCCTCACAAGGGTCAGAGGTTCAGTTTGGACACATACCCTCAAAGATGACTATTTAGCCAAACTATCTGAACTGTCTCTGTGAACTCCTGGCCTTGAAGTCAGTGGGAGTGGCTGAGAATTTCACCCCTTGAATTTGAAGTATTGGAATGAAATTAAATCTTCAAAGAATGGGCTTCCAGAAGAAATTTCCAGTATATTCCATTTTCAGCCCCCACAGAAATATTACAAGAACAGCCTCTTTGATTATGTTTTGGCACTTTTGGTCCCAACTGGGATTAGGTGAATTTGGTCCCAGCAGAAGCTTAGGTGAATGCAAATAATCACAGAATCAAAATGATAGAAGATTAGGTTTGGAAGAGACCTCAGGAGGTCATCTAGTCCAATCCCCTACTCAAAGCAGGACCAACATCAACTAAATCATCCCAGCCAGGGCTTTGTCAAGCCGTGCCTTAAAAACCTTTAAAGATGGAGATTCTACCACCTCCCTAGTTAACCCATTCCAGTGCCTCACCACCCTCCTAGTGAAATAGAGTTTCCTAATATCCAACCAAGACCTCTCCCACTGCAACTTGAGACCATTGCTCCTTGTTCTGTCATCTGCCACCACTGAGAATAGCCTAGCACCATCCTCTTTGGAACCCCCCTTCTGGTAACTGAAGGCTGCTATCAAATCTCCCCTCACTCTTCTCTTCTGCAGACTAAATAACCCCAGCTCCCTCAGCCTCTCCTCGTAAGTCATGTGTCCCAGCCCCCTGATCATTTTCGTTGCCCTCCGCAGGACTTTCTCCAATTTGTCCACATCCTTTCTGTAGTGGGGGGCCCAAAACTGGACACAATACTCCAGATGTGGCATCACCAGTGCCGAATATAGGGGAATAATCTCTTCCCTTGATCTGCTGACAATGCTCCTACTAACGCCGCACAATATGCCGTTAGCCTTTTTGGCAACAAGGGCACACTGCTGACTCATATCCAGCTTCTCATCCACTTTAATCCCCAGGTCCTTTTCTGCAGATCCGTGATGTAGTTTATATATATATATATATATATATATATATATATATATATATAAAGTTTTATTGTATCACCTATTAAGAGAAATTAGAGTGAACTGAATTTATTTCATTGAAACATTTTTTTAAATAAAAAACTGTCTTTTCTGCTGAAACTTTCAATAAAAAAATGAAAACCAGAAAGTTTTTGGTAAACATTTTTGGGTTTCATTACAAAAAACTTGGTTAAAAAAATCAAGTTTTGGGGTTTTGTTTTGTTTTGTTTTTTTGGTCAAACAACTAAAAAATGTTAAAGGGAAATTTTGAATATTTTAAAAAATCATGTTATGAAAAATATTTGGTAATTTTGATCAACTCCAGTAGAAATATGAAATGAAAAACGAAGAAAGATATTTAATGTAAATGTTCCCCTGCAACATTTGAACCCAAACGTTGCTGTCTCACATAAGTTGAAAATCAAGTACAATAATTAGACTGACTATAAATAATCACTGTGCAGTGTTGTTGTAGCTTTGTTGGTCCCAGGATATTAGAAAGACAAGGTGGGTGAGGTAATATCTTTTATTGGACCAACTTCTGCCACACAGATCTGTTCCTCATGTTGGGAAAGGTGCTCAGAGTGAGGAAGAGCTCTGTGTAGCTCAAAAGCTTGTCTCTCTTACCAAAGGTAGTCCAATAACAGATATTACCTCACCTACCTTGTGTGTATAAATAGTCACTGTCTGTGCCACTGCTCAACCTGTAGGAAATACAAAATTTACACTGACTAAATGGTGAAATGTATATTTGGAATTTAAAGACTTCAGCTTTGAGACTGTAAATATTAGTACTATAAGAAAAAATGCAACTATGTAGGGTGCAATCCTATTATCTTTAGTTAAGCAAGACCCAGCATTGATTTCAGCAAAGTGATCAGTGTACCTCACATTGACTTCAGTGGAAGTTTACCTGAGTAAGGATTGCAGATTGGCTTCCAGGATTTTTATCTGGAATCCAGAATGTATTCATCCACTAGGTCTCTCTGGCAACTGTTAATTTTGACAAGCACTGCATGTTGCAGGACACTAAGATAGGATTTTCCAAAGTGCCCAGGTCCATTGACTTTCAATACACTTGTGCTCCTCAATTACATAGGTGTTTCTGAAAATCCCATACTAAGAATTTAGTTAAATAGATGGATGGATAAGTAGGGTAATGGGCAAAGGTCAGGGAACCTGACTGTTTCATTCAGTTCTCAGAGGGGTTTTAAAATGTTTCTAAAAATGATTTATCAGTTTTGCTGGGAGAAAAAAGAGACTCTAAAAAGGACATGTATTGGTTTATATAATAGCGTATTGTTTGGTAGTGCTTTTGAAAAAGTAAAATAGAAGGGGCATAGATCATCATGGGGATGTGTGAGTCCAAAAAAGACATGAGAAAAGAAACATGTTGGAATGGGCCTATTGCCCATCTAGACTTTACATGGTTCACAGGAAGGGAAAACTATCCCATGATGCACCAGGACAATAGTGTATTACCATAGAAAGAATGACTCCAGCTGGTGAGCTGTTTATACTCTGAAGCACGAATATAGCTCCTCTATATTAGAGATTGAAACCGCAGATTGTACTCATCTTCATATATGTCTAATCTTTATTTTGAATATTAAGTATCATTTGTCTTAATAATAACCTGATTATATATGATAGCCACAGGTTAATTATATGTTGCATAAAGACATAGTTCCTTTTATCCTTTCTAAATCTAATGTCTTTTAATTGCTTGGAATCCCCTCTTTTTCTGGTAATATAAAAATGTATAAATAGAAGTGCCTGACTTGCCTTTTTTTTTAAACCAGATATTTATTTGTATATATTTACTTTTCTACTTTCCAAACTGAGGCCATGTTGCTGGCTAGTCTTATGCATGTTCTTTACCTTAAGAATGTGAGCAGTCCTATTGAGTTCAAGAAGGACAACAAAAATTAACAGAGATGTAAATCCCTAGTTTAGCTCCCAATCCTCTGACGACTTATGAATAAATCTGAACTCAATGGGACTACTCACATGCTTACCTTAAGTATGTGGAAGACTTTGCATAGTCAGCCTGAATAGCTTTCTTGTGCAGGAATCCCATGTTTCTGATCATGGTTGTTGACCTTCTTGTGACCTTATCAATTGCTGCTGTGACCTTTTCGGGAGGACCTTTAGATTTTTAGAGAGACCCAGCAGTATTTGGGTAGGATGAGCCTTGTGATATCTGTCCATCAATACTTCATTGGTAAACAGTGTTTCTGGGGCTCTGAAAAATATAATTACAAGATAATCAAGAAATGTATTCTGTTGTAGTGTCAAGATTCCACAATAATGCAAGCTTCTAATGAAGAATATTCCCCAGATGACTTGTGTTATCTGCATATATGTTATTAATTTTCTCTTCATAAGCTTACGCCTCATTAACTTGTCCCCAGACTCTGTATTTAAAAACGGAAGTTATTCAGTGGGTTAATCTGAACCATATAGTAAAGAATCATTTTAGCTCTTTTATGTTTGTATCAGAAAAGTATATACCTACGCAGATGCATACACTTACATTATCATACCAAAAGGGGGAAATGAAGTTAAATGGACCTAGCCTTTTCTAAAAATAACAACGCAGAAGATATGGCTGTTTAGCTAATATGGCAAGGGCATTCACCCTATTCACTTCTGTGGACAATGTGCTATTATTTGAAATTCAAACTACTTGTGTTTCAATACAGTTGGTCCTTTTGAAAATCTTAGTCTAGGAACATAGCTATTATACTGAAGTGCCATATGTAATATCTGTATCCATGGATATTATTAAATAATAGCAAAATCCCACAACAGACAAATATTGGGGTATATTTAACTTTTTGCTTATAATATTTTACTTAGTGCACTTTATACTCTTCCACCTCATGTTATAAATACATGAACATTTCATCTTTGATAAATATATTTAAAAATCAATTAGATGTAATGTCAATCTATAAAAAAAAATGAAAGAATTTATTTGTCTGCATCACTCTGTCCCTGCCATCATTATAAATTTCCTGAATTCTAAAAGTGGGCATATTTTAATGAAAATATACACATACCACATTTGTAGGTCACAGCCATGTGACAAAATGACCAGGTAGGTGTCAAACTGTGGAGCCATGTAATAAATGACATTCATCATGCACTTTAGATAGTCTCACCTGCATCATGACCAGTGATCCATCTCTGTCTGGATTCCTTTTATCATTCCAAACCTCTGAGCAGCTTCAAACAAAAAACTGCCAAAGAAATGTTTTCTTCTCTCTCCACTCCCTTCCAAAATTACACGGGCTCTAGGCATAGGAGAGACAATAGGCCCAATATCTTTTAGTCCTGCACAGCTAGACCCAGAAGATTTATACCTGAGGAAACAGATGGTTCCCAGCTTCCCGATAGGGGACTCAGTTCTTATTTGCATTCCTGGAAGGTCCTAAGATAACACATTAACTTTGTGACAGACTTTTCCCACCCTGCAATCTTGCCAGTTACTGTTCTGTCATATAATCCTACCTCTGTTGGAAAGGTGATTGAAAATATTGCAGCAGAGCAACAGTTCCAGATGGAGGAGACCTCAAAATTCCTTGTCCCCTTTCGGTCAGGTTACAGTATGGAGAAGAGTTAGGTAGATAATGAAAAACAATATTCAGCAAATGTATTAAAGCCAGTGAATGTCTCTGAATTCACCGGATAAATGATTTGATACATATCATTCATTCAGCAGTGGTATGGTAAATGCATTGGTTTTGTTGGCTGATGACCTCCTCCTGATGAATGACAGATATCCAGATTCCATACTGATACTTTTACATCTGTCTGTGTCACAAGCTTCTATTGACAAGTCAGGATGTACTTGTGGTGAACAGAGCACAATAGTTTGGAGGAGAAACAGAAGAAGAATACTATATCCAAAGGAAACTGCAGAGGGAATTTATATAGGCACAACCTAAGTATCCAGACTGGAATCTGGAAACAACAATGGGCTACCCAAACAGAAAGTTTCACAGGATTTTTAATAGACAAAAAATAACCCTCATTTTAGGTTAGTGCTCCTTCATGTGTCATTTTTCCTGTATGGACTCAGAAGGAAAAATGCCAGATATCAAATTAGCCACAGTATTTCCCACAGCACCCTGATATTTCCTTGCAGAGCTCTCTCTCTTTAAGCATTGACCAGGCACTACTCTGCTCAGCTTGTGATCTTGTCAGCTCTCATAGATGAGATTGTCTGGCTAAAGATATTGTATAACTGCACTAGTCATGGGCAGGAACAGAAAATTGAGACCCAGCACATCTCTACTTGAATATTGATTATACAATATCTGTCTCTGTGCCCTTCTGGATTTAGCTGGTGGTCTATTGCCCATTATCAAACAGTTACCTGAGCAGAAGATAATGTTTCAGATTCTATGAAAAGAGCAACAGAAAAGCAAACAGATTTAAATCAGCTCAATTCCAACAAAAACTCTTTCATCTTGAAACAATTTGCACTCCACCAAGGGTAAGTAAACAGAAAGAATATATTTTCTCTCACCTTCAACTGTCAGTGGTACCTTTCACATTCCCTGCCCTCAGATAGAAGGGAGGTTTTTCCTATCTTTATGGGTACAAGGGTCCCTCAAGGTGTTAATATGATTATCTTCCTTTAGTTTACATAGTTCTTACTGTATTTACATGATATTCAGTTCTACAGCTTTCATATACTGGATTTACTCTCAGAAATCCAGAATTAAAAAAAACAACTATAGAGACTCAGTCAACATCCTTACTATATATAATAATAATTAATAATAATAAATTATTATTCATAATTAATAATAAATACTAATTACTAATATAATAAAGTTTGAATAAATAGATGTATATCCCCAAGTATTAAGTTAGACCAATTTAGCTGAACTGGGGCAAATTTGTGTGAATAGAAGTGTGATGAGGTATGTAAATCACACACTGGCCAGCAAAGGGTTAAGAAAAAACTCTGGGCTCAGGAAGCCCCATCCCTCAACCCTTCCTGAGCATGCTTCACTTGCAGGCAGAGTTTAATAGGGTGCCAACCAGCTCAGTTAGGGGAGGACAGGGCAGGGAGAAGGACCTACTTTGAGAGCTCTGGAGAAGGATGTAACCAGATCCAGACTGGGAGAAGGAGTGCCAGTGAGTGGCAGGTCTTACAGGCCAGAGAAGGTTAGGCAACCCACGAGGGAGTGCTGGTGGGGACGAACTGCACCACACTGGGAAAAAGTGAGATGTAGGAATTGGCCCAGGCAGGCTAACAGATGGCACCCCATGGTAAAAGATACTGGACAGGCCTCACAGGGCCCTGGGTTGGAACCTGGTGGAGTGGGAGGGCCCAGGTTCCCTTACCCCTCCTACTGCAACCACTGGGCGGGGTGATGGCCAGCGACTGCAACCACTGGGTGGGGTGACTGCCAGCAACTGCAACCACTGGGCGGGGTGATGGCCAGTGACTGTAACCACTAGGCAGTGGACAGTGGATCTGTTCACAAGGCACACACACAAAAGTCTCTGATCTTACATTGACAACTGAATTTCTGAAATCTAATCACTGTTCTCAAACACAGATGTCTCTATTGGCTTGGTCATCTGTACCAGATGAACAGTGGACACATTCCAAAGGATCTCCTGTATGGAGAACGTGCAGATGCTCCAAGGCCACTGGGCTGAACTAGAATCATAGCATCATAGAATATCAGGGTTGGAAGGGACCTCAGGAGGTCATCTAGTCCAGCCCCCTGCTCAAAGCAGGACCAATCCACAACTAAATCATCCCAGCCAGGGCTTTGTCAAGCCTGACCTTAAAAACTTCTAAGGAAGGAGATTCCACCACCTCCCTAGGTAACGCATTCCAGTGTTTCACCACTCTCCTAGTGAAAAAGTTTTTCCTAATATCCAACCTAAACTTCCCCCACTGCAACTTGAGACCATTACTCCTTGTTCTGTCATCTGCTACCACTGAGAACAGTCTAGAGCCATCCTCTTTGGAACCCCCTTTCAGGTAGTTGAAAGCAGCTATCAAATCCCCCCTCATTCTTCTCTTCCACAGACTAAACAATCCCAGTTCCCTCAGCCTCTCCTCATAAGTCATGTGTTTCAGTCCCCTAATCATTTTTGTTGCCCTCCGCTGGATGTTTTCCAATTTTTCCACATCCTTCTTGTAGTGTGGGGCCCAAAACTGGACACAGTACTCCAGATGAGGCCTCACCAATGTCGAATAGAGGGTAACGATCACGTCCCTCGATCTGCTGGCAATGCCCCTACTTATACAGCCCCAAATGCCATTGGCCTTCTTGGCAACAAGGGCACACTGTTGACTCATATCCAGCTTCTCATCCACTGTAACCCCTAGGTCCTTTTCCGCAGAACTGCTGCCTAGCCATTCAGTCCCTAGTCTGTAGCGGTGCATGGGATTCTTCCATCCTAAGTGCAGGACTCTGCACTTCTCCTTGTTGAACCTCATCAGATTTCTTTTGGCCCAATCCTCCAATTTGTCTAGGGCCCTCTGTATCCTATCCCTACCTTCCAGCGTATCTACCTCTCCTCCCAGTTTAGTGTCATCTGCAAACTTGCTGAGGGTGCAATCCACACCATCCTCCAGATCATTTATGAAGATATTGAACAAAACCGGCCCGAGGTCCGACCCTTGGGGCACTCTACTTGATACCGGCTGCCAACTAGACTTGGAGCCATTGATCACTACCCGTTGAGCCCGACAATCTAGCCAACTTTCTATCCACCTTATAGTTCATTCATCCAGCCCATACTTCTTTAACTTGCTGGCAAGAATACTGTGGGAGACCATATCAAAAGCTTTATTAAAGTCAAGGAACAACGCGTCCACTGCTTTCCCCTCATCCACAGAGCCAGTTATCTCATCATAGAAGGCAATTAGATTAGTCAGGCATGACTTGCCCTTGGTGAATCCATGCTGACTGTTCCTGATCACTTTCCTCTCCTCTAAGTGCTTCAGAATTGATTCCTTGAGGACCTGCTCCATGATTTTTCCAGGGCCTGAGGTGAGGCTGACTGGCCTGTAGTTCCCAGGATCCTCCTTCTTCCCTTTTTTAAAGATGGGCACTACATTAGCCCACTACAACTAGGCTCAGGTTTAAGGGAGTTTGCAAGAGGGACTTAAGATTGTTTAGCATTGGCACTGCAAGCTGGGAAGTGCTAATGATAGGCGACACCAAGGAGTAAAAGAGATTGGAGATATGTTGATGAGAGAGAGGACAGTGAAGAGAGCAAAGAGGAAAGTGCCTCAGGCCTCAAGGTCTAGTAGTCTATCGGCTTAATCTTCTGGCCCATAGCTTTACTCCTGCATTATCTGTGGCATGGATTGTCACTTGAGAATTGGACTTTTTAGTCACTCAGACTGCAGCTTGACACAAAGTAACTGAACTGCTCTGTCACTTACACCATCATCTGGCACTCAGCCAAACATCTGTCAACATCTAATCACAGATGGTTGCCATTTATTCAACTGAAGTTTTCATAGTGGTTGAACTTTTTGGACAACTCCACACATTATTCCCCAGAGGCTGCACTTTGTAGACAGTCCCTATCTCTGCAGGGTGGGGTTGTTGTGGTATAGGGATAGACTTTAGTTTGAGCCCTGCTTTATACATACCCCTGAGTCTCTTTTTTCTCTGCATTGCTGGTATCTGCTATAAGTTTACACTTTGAAGAGTTCTAAAACATCAATTGACTAAATATAAAATGATTCAAAGTGCTAGAAATATGTATCTACAGAAAATCATTTGCAGTTTGTTATTTTATTCTGGGTTAGGCCAGGCCTTGAACACTATATACTATAAATGAGCAGAAAATTTAAACTATGTGGCTCACTGTTACTAGGCTATTGACTCAAGTAATACAGTCATGTAAAACTGTGTATGAGACATTTTAGTTTGAGCTCTGTTTCATACAGATCCCAAAGTCTCTCTCTGTTCTGCATTACAAGTGTGTTGTGCTATCTCAAGTAATATAGAATCCTGTGCCTTCAAAGAATAGAATCTGAGTTTGAAATGTGTCATGTGTAGACACTCTTACATCAGTTTAATCTGGGTTTATATCTATTTATCTTGCCCCTATTATTTAACAAGAGGAAAAGGTAGGAGGGAGATTAAGGATAACGAAAATAAGATAATACAATTGTGGTTGTAGGTACTGCACAATTTGAAGGTTCCAGAAGATACTACATTATTTTGCGGGGGCAGAAATCTGACAATACCAGTGCAAACTTCCCTACCGGGGATGGACATGCTGAGGTATGAAAGGATAGCTGGGTGTCTATGTCCACTGCTGGTAAAATCCTTGACCAGAGCACACAGGCCTGAGGAGAAGTGCAGTAGTATGGATCTCCTCTGTGGCTGCGACAGCAAGCCTTATGCAGTGTTGTTATAACCATATTGGTCCCAGATATTAGAGAGACAGGATGGGTGAGGTAATATCTTTTATTGGGCCAACTTCTGTTGGTGAGAAAGACAAGCTATTGAGTTACATAGAGCTCTTCTTCAGGTCTAGGAAATGAACGCAGCATGTCATAGCTAAATTCAAGGTGGAAGAAATTGTTTAGCGTAAACAGTTAACATATATTTCAAAGGACCATAGAAGGATAAATGGCCATTTGACACCTCTCCAATCATAGGGGGTAAAGGAGGGCAAAAATCTGGGGCCAGTGTAAAGGAAGGAGGAGCACATACAGTTCTCCACCCTCACCCAAAGTACAGTTTGAGGTAAGTGGGCAAGATACTAGCCTTTACTACGCCCCATGTGTGCCACAAAAAGTCCATAAAATTGGGCAGCTGCGGATTCCCTGAGGTAGTAAAATATTTGCATGTTTATGTCCCCAATATACATTGCTCGACTGCTTCTCTTTACCCCTTGGCAGTCAGGGTGGGGGATATGGGAGTCATTACCAGATGATGTTAATCTAAGTTTTGTCAGGAGTCAAATTGCCTCCCTCGTAGATCTAGGCGTTGGGGGAATACAAAGGTGACAGATGGTCATCTTTTCTCCATCCCTCTTGTGGTAGACCCAAGGATCAAGGCCAGGGAATCCATCCATTGTGCTGACTTACTTATCACACTGTGTCACTTTCACTGCCCAAATACAATGCCTCCTTCCATGGTGTATGTGACCATGCAACAACTTTCAACCAGCCAGTCGCCTGTGCAGGGGAAATGCATTTCTACTGTCTCAGATCATACATATCCATGATGAAGACCAGAGGATTTGTCCCTTAATCCTTGGTGTCAGTGCTGACAAGGATACCAGCTAATGCCAGCTGGCATACAATCATAAAGTTTAGATATGGAGACACCATCACAAGGACCAGAAAGAAAATGTTTAGTTTATAGTGGAAAATGAGACAAAATCAAAATGAATAATATAAAATCATATCAGTGAGTAATTACTAAAGATCTAAAAGAAGAGCGTACCTGAGATGAGGGAATACAATTCAAACTCTCAGATACCAAGTCTTCAAACTATTTTCTGATTGAAACTGTACTATATTAATGTGCAGTAGGGATATTTTATTATGTGCCAACAAGGTCTACATGACCCAGTTAGTGTGTGACACGTTGATATGCTTTAGAATTCATGCCCCTGGTGTGCATTATCTTACTGTGTAGACAAGCCTGATTGTCTCCAATCCCGGGATTACAGGATGGCCTAAACTTGCATTGTGAGTAAGTTTTAGCATGGGAGTTAAGATTATAGGGTTGATGTCAATGGGGCTACTCATGTAAACTAATGTTGTAGAACTGAACACTATATTTCTGAAAGTTTCATGCTAAATAGATGTCATAAATTTTCTATTCCACTCTTGTCCTTGTTTGCATGTTCATGAACCCGTTGGGAATAGGTGGAATTGCCAGCAAAAACAAAATACTAAAAGGTCAAAGGCAGTAAAATATATTTTCAGTTGAAGAACAAATTGCCTTAACCTCATAATTCAAATTTGTCTCTCTAGATAAAAATCAATGGCTTGTTATCCCTCTCACTTGCAATGATGCAAATCAGGAGTAACTTCAGTTAGAATAAGAATTATACCAGTGTTTTTTTTCAGAAGTGAAAGGAAAGTCAGATGCCATATTTCAAGAAGCAAAGCCATTTTTTGTTATAATAATATCATTTGAAACCCTTTAACTCAACGTTAATAGTATTTACTTTCAATAATTTATGCTGCTTGTTTATTTTATGCACTTCACTCATTTTGGAGAGTAAAACTAGACTGATCAGTTTCACTTTCTGTGTACAGTCACTTTTATTTGGTGGGACAGATTCTCAGCTGGTGTGAATTTGCTTAGCTCGGTTATTACGCCAGCTGAGGCTCTGGCTCTCTCTTTCTTAGGCATTAGCCCAGTGTTGTAGGGTTTGTGTTTCTGTAGTTTCAGCGAAATATTTAAGTTAAAAATAAAGTTTTCATTGATTTCACTAGAACAGGTCTATTATATTTTGCAAACCATTTTTCTTTGCAAAACTCTCATTTTGTGACTGAATTATTTGACAACGTCACTTAAAACAGCCCACAGTTGTGATTTTATCTGCTGTGAAACAAATCTAGTGGGGCTAATTCTTCATAGGCTTATGCCAGGTTTTACACTGATGGAGTAACTTATTGTCTTAAATGAAATTACTCGTGATTTACATCTATCTACCTGAGTAGAAAATAAAGCTTGTGAAATATTAGGCCCCAATCCTTCAGATATATTCACATACTAAAGTTAATCACAGGTACAAATTTTTTTCAAAAATGGACCTGCCTTAGTATAGGAATTGGGCCCTAACTCTATATTCCTGAAAGTACTCCACTTTCCATACCTAAAAACAGATTAATTTTCTTATTGTTCCCTTTCATTAATTTTTGTTTATGTCTATTTGAATACATCTTTGAATCTGATCTCTGATAAACAGATGTGGCCCCAGTCCTGCTTCCATTTAAATCTAAAGGCCAAAGTCTCATTGACTTCAATGGGAGCAAGATCAGGCCCTTAATTTGTAAAATGTGCTTGTACTGATGAATTTGAATTGTTAATGAAAAAAGCCCCACTATTCTGACAGCTGAATACTTAGATTTTTCTAGATTCCCTTTTAGACAGGGGTGAGAAAAGTGTGGGCAGTATTAAAGAGCAGACTCTCTGTCATTGTGGCCTTAATACAAGGATTTTGAAAGATCCTCCTTACAAATGTCAGCATTTGAAAAGGACAAACAAGGAAATAAACCTCAAAGTGGATGACAATGGGAGATGGAAAGGAAGTGGGTGGGATAATGCATCTGAGGAGCAAAGCTCCTTATAAAAAGCATTAAAGAGGTTTAGGGTTCTATTTAGCAACAAAAGGAGTTATGGAACAGTGCATAATTTTCCCAAAGGACTTTTGTTATTTGATGATTGATGCACAAATAAATTAAAATAAATAAATAAATAAATACTGTGCCAAAAGTTTGTATAGTGGAGTGTGTTTGTTTATAGAGGGGGAAGGTGAAGTGAAGTGAATATGCTGATGCATACAAAATCAAATGAATTCTCTACTCACTAGGACTTGTTGAGGGAAAGCTATAGAAAACTGGTTGAAGGATTTCAAGTACAATTTCAAAACAAATGTCTATGGTAACTTCTCCTCTACACTTAGTGTCTTTGCACTGGATATATCTTAAACCTTGATTCAGTCCTGGAATATAATGTCTGTTGTTAGCATATTGCAGGGGCATTAGTGGAAGCAAATGAATCTGGAAGGTATTTGCAATGGTGCAAGTTGCCTGTAACCCCTGCTGCAGCATGGGGCCCCAGGTCAGCCAGCTCAGCCTCCAAAGTAGGTAGAACTGTCCATGGAGGAGGCATGGCCAGGTCACCTACCACTAATTCAGTACCTGCCCTAAGCAACCTCCACTGTTGCGGCTCCTATAGAGACCTCATCCCAGTTTAAATAGCGTTTTTCCCCCTGGCGCAAACCCTGGGGAAAGAAGTGATGTTACAGTAAAATAGAGTAGGATGGGAGGAATACAACTTCCTCTCTTCTGCTAAAAACAGAGGAAAGGCCCCTTCCTCAAACTGCCTTGAGTAGGCTATAGAGCTTCCTCATGGTTTCTCTTGCGTCTTAGTTGGGGTACTGAGAGTCTTCCCTCCTGGTACATTGTACTTTAATTGCTGCAGCAATGCAAACACTGCTTGCCTTCCTCTGGGAAGTGAATGAAACCCCCCCCCCCCCAAACACAATGTCTCTACTGGCGCTCAGGAGCATTTTTCATCCCTTAGTGACAGTAAGGGTGAAAGCCCAATGTTTCCTTTACCAACCCCACCAAATCAGATCTTATGTGTTTTCAAGGCATATAGATGCATGCAGTCAATGGTACAAGGCTACAGATTAATGCACTCTGACTTTCAATTTCATACAGTATATTGTACTACGATAATGTAATGATGGGAACAACTTGTTTTGCCAACTAGGTAATCCAGTCAGAGATTCTAGACTTTGAATGGATCTCAGGTTTAAGATCTATATGGCTCGGACACATTGCAGCTTCTGAACCACTACAGGTTATATTTTATTGCCAGCGTAGTCCTGGCATCAGGCCAGGTATTACTTTCCAACAGGAATCTTTATTACTGACATAGAACAGGCTTCCATTTAGTTTTTATGTTACATTTCCCAAGAAAAATGAATGGCTTAAACTAAGAGAAAATTGTCATGAGAGGGCCCCAAAAGGCACCAAGAAAATCACCAAACTGTATTTTAATTAATCATGCTTGTTATGGTAATGAGTAGGTAACCAACCAACATTGGGGTCCAATTGTGCTAGGCACTGTACAAATACAGTAACAGGAAGTTCCTGTCCTGAAGACCTTGTTATCTAAATAGATCAATTAGACAAAGGGGAGGGGGAAAGGATAGAACATACAAGCCAATGTGCTGGGGGAAAACGCCATGCTAAGTGCATTGATATTTTTTCAAGGGGGCAGTGGTGCATTTTTATTAGCTGACCAGCAAAAGAATGGAAGACAGAGAGGAGAGGGGAACAGAGCAAGTGAGCAGAGGGAGGGGAAGAAGATAAGAAGGGCAGGTATGGAGTGAGAGTGAGGTGAAGAGACTGTGAGACAGGGCAGGAGGGTGTTGGAGCAAACAGGCAATCAGCCCAGGGTAGAGAAAGTCCAGTCATAAGAATGCAAGAACATAGGACTGGAAAGGACCTCCTGGGGCACTGAGCCATGCCCCCTGCTAAAGCAGTGAAAATTGTAGGAAACAGTACCAGTACCCTGGGTCCCTACTTAAGCTGCTTCTGCAGTTGTTCTGTTGGCTTCATTCTCTGGCTGGCTCCATTAATACTACTCACTTCTGCTCCAGTTCAGGGTCTGATTTTCTGCCCCAGTGTGTACTTTAGCACAGCTGTGGTTGTGGAAAGGGAGCAGAAACCTGCTTTAAGTCCCCAGCAGGAACAGAGCAATCTCCTATGCCTCTTCTTCATAGTTCCCAGTGCAGGGAGAAGGCACCCCCATCTAGTGTATGGTCAGAAAATGGATGCAGCAGGGAACCTGCCCCACAGGCACTATGCCTTACACTCCATTGCCACTCAGTCAGTGTGTCTCTTCTTCATAGGCTTATGCCAGGTTTTACACGGATGGAGTAACTCTATTGTCTTAAATGAAATTGCCTTGATTTCCCCACACCATGGTTCAGCCTCCCAAGAGACATTGCTGAGTCTAAAAGGAGTTAAGTGTACCAAACTTCTTGCCTGCTTCAAGCTGGTGCTTCTGCCTTTCCTTCACTATAGTCACATTAGGTGAAAAACACATGGGAGAATGAAATCCCATAAATGAAATTGAAAATCTCTTAGGATGATTAGCTGAGGCCAATGATAACAGTATATTTTGTGTGCATGTCAGGTTCTTTGCCAGTCTCAAAGTAGTCATTTGGATTTACTTCATTATAGCCACTGAAGTACTTTAAGAGAGCAAGAGAGAAATAGAGTGCAAGACAGAGTAATAATAACCCTTAAATGATGAAGTCTCTCTCATAGCACAACTTCAAATAACTCAGACAACTATTCTTTAATCAACTACACAAGCACTGGTTCAACTGAATTCAGCTTAGCAGCCATGGGAAAGCTCAGGGAGAGAAATGCAGAGGAGAGGGGAATACCAGCTAAATCTGAGAGAGAGCATGATTGGTAGATATTAGTGGTTGGGCACTTTATAAATAGAAGGAAGAATACCAGACGGTCAATAGAATACACACGCAGTGTGATTAGGGACTGATTCTGCTGCATTAAAATCAATGTGACTTTTGCTATTGGCTTCGATGAAAGCCAGAGCAGGCTCTTACAAGTTTTATCTTTCTCTGCCTGGTTTGTTCTGCTTCCCTTGCTCCACCCTTCTCATCTCTGACTTGATGATCCATATGCTGAAATAATCTTCCTCCTCTCTCCCACCATTTTAGCTCCCCATCATTTCATACTGTTCCTCTTCCTTATTAATCTGCCCTCTCCTCTCTTTCAGCAATACCCCCATCACCCACTCCCCATGTGACACTGATTTCATTACACACAGCCCAATACACAATTGAATTAAAGGAGTGGGAGAATAGGTAGGTGTCACAGAGACTGAGCAGCTGGGTTGGCTTATAAAAATAAGGGTGCTTCAGAACATTAAAGGATGAAAAACAGAAAAAAAATTTTCTCCTTTGTACTATAGGACAGTGGCTCTCAACTTTTCCTGATTACTGTACCTGTTTCGCGAGTCTGATTTGTCTTGTGTATCCCCAAGTTTCACCTCACTTAAAAATTACTTGCTTACAAAATCAGACATAAAAATACAAAAGTGTCACAGCACAACACTACTGAAAAATTTCTTACTTTCCCATTTTTACCATATCACTATAATAAAATAAATCAATTGGAATACAAATGTACTTACATTTCTTTGTGATACTTACCATATACTAGTATATAGAGCAGTATAAACAAGTCATTGTCTGAATGAAATTTTAGTATGACATTTTAGTTTGTACTGACTTAGCTAGTACTTTTTAATGTAGCCTGTTGTAAAACTAGGCAAATATCTAGATGAGTTGATGTACCCCCTGGAGAAGCTCTGTGTAGTCCCAGGGGTACATGTACCATAGTCGAGAACCACTGATATAGGAAAGAAACCCCTGGAAAAATAACAAGATTTATAAAAACAAAGTAATAAATACTATGGGCAAAATTTTCAAAAGTGCCCAAGTCCCATTTTCAAGAGGGACTTAGGCACTTTAAAGCATAAGTCCCAGTGAGTTTCAATAAGAAAGACTCCTAAGTCATTTAGGCATATAGGAATATTTTACCCCTTATTTTAAACTATTGAAATGCTTACTAGCCAGTTTTGATATTAGGCCCCTTTCCAGAGCTAGGGTGCCACCTGAGGTTCCTGGCTTTGGCCCCAGTTCAGCAAGGTGCTTAAACATGTGCTGACCTCAAACATGCTAGTAGAAGAGTTGGTCAACATTTTTTGAGTAAAACTTTTTTTGGTTGAAAAAATGGCCTTTTGTACAAAACCAAAATATTTCACCAAAACAACTGACTTCTTTGAGATGTTTTGTTTAGCACGACATCTTACACAACATTTTTATCAATACGTTTTAAAAATATGGTCACAACCATTATTGAAATGGCTGTAAACACTTTTTGGTTACTAAAACCAGGGTTCAATGAGAATTCTAATAACACGTTTTGATCCATTTTTATTAAAAATGACATGAATGTTTGTAGAGAGACTAGGTGGCTCATCTTCTGAGAGTATGCGCAACGTGCCTCAGGTGGCACGTGACCAGGATTCAACACCGAATGTGATCCGCTGGTTGGATCATTAGCTTCCCCTGGTTCAGCCCGGTAATGACGGGGAGTGCAACATGAACTCTGATCCATGCCGCCCACAGAGTTGGTGAGGTAATATCTTTAATTGGGCCAACTTCTGTTGGTGAGAGAGACAAGTTTTCAAGCTTACACAGAGCTTTTCTTCAGGTTCAGGAAAGCTTGAAAGCTTGTCTCTCTCACCAACAGAATGTGGTCCAATAAAAGATATTACCTCACCCACCTTGTCACTCTAATATGCAGGACCAACATGGCTATTACAACACTGAATACATGAATGTTTTTAGGAAAATGAAAAATAGGTCTGTTTTGAACGCTATGTAATGGAAACAATTTTGAAATTTGTTGTGAATATTTTTTTCATTTTCTGACCAGTCCTAGTAAATAATTTTATTAACTTCAGTGAGGCTCCTATTTTTGAAGGTATGCATGTACATAATTAACTTGCTTAATCAAGGTCTTCATCTGCTTCCTGTGCCTCACATCACTATCCATTTGTCAGTTCTCTGTGTCTGTTTATTATTAGTTTGGCTATTCTAGCTCTGTTCAAGGAGGAGGCAACCAAATTGCCACTGTAGGGAAATCAGAAATGCTGTGTGTTTACTTCTTGCATCTCTCTCAGATTGTGTGATGGAAACAGATTGGTCATTTCCTACTTAATTTCATTTTTGGTTTCTCATGCACTCAACACATTGTTGTAGTACTTGGACCCTGATTCAGCAAAATAACTTACTTTGCTGAACCAGGACTGCAAACAGAAGGTTTTTTATTTGCTGAGAAATAACTTTTCTCTGTATTATGGATATATGCTATTGGACAACATTTTTAAAAGCTATTTTAAACCTATTTTGACCCCTCAACATTCTATAACTCAGGGGATTAATCTTACATAACATTAATGTTTTCTCAGTGATTTGCTTGTTATGGTGGTTAGTTAACACATTTATCCCAAACTCCTAAAATAGAATTCCAATCTAAATTACATATTTATAAATATCTTAACATGCAATAACTAACAAATTATATAAAACAATATGGACCGGTTACTTTCTCTTCATACCATTCTGTGATATTATGCAAAGAACTAAGGATATGT
Source organism: Natator depressus (assembly GCF_965152275.1). NCBI lineage: Eukaryota > Metazoa > Chordata > Testudines > Cheloniidae > Natator > Natator depressus. Next base: position 72,886,624 of record NC_134236.1, read on the forward strand.
CTACAGTGAAATTAAAAACCTGCGGCTGGCTCAGGCCAGCTGACTGAGGGCTAAGGGGCTGTTTAATTGTGGTGTAGATGCTTGGGCTTTGGGACCGTCCCACCTCTCAGGATCCTAGATCCCAGGCTCCAGCCTGAACCCGGAATGTCTACACCACCGTTAAATAGCCCCTTAGCCTGAGCCCTGCAAGCCCAAGTCAGCTGGCACTGGCCAGCTGTGGGCTTCTAATTGCTGTGCAGATATACCCTAAGTAGACTTTTCTGTTCTCTGTCCTATAGGTGGTGCAACCAATTTCTTATTTCTTATTTCAGTTAAAAGAAAAGGAGTACTTGTGGCACCTTAGAGACTAACCAATTTATTTGACCATAAGCTTTCGTGAGCTACAGCTCACTTCATCGGATGCATTATGCTCACGAAAGCTTATGCTCAAATAAATTGGTTAGTCTCTAAGGTGCCACAAGTACTCCTTTTCTTTTTGCAAATACAGACTAACACGGCTGTTACTCTGAAACCTGTTATTTCAGTTAGAATTACATTCAGTTCTCCTTTTCCGCCAATAGGTGGCACTAGTAATTTCGATACTGTATTTATTGTTGTATAAAAAGGACAATGAAATAATAGGAATATTTTAAAGAGATTAAAGTAGAGTACTGAAGAAACAAGACATATTTCTTAACCGAGAAGAAAATGGAAAATCTATATGATCTCTCAACTCTTGAGGATACTATTGCCTCATGTTTTTGAATTGTTCTGGTTATAATACATTTGGTATGTATATACATAATACTGGTATAATACATAATACAATTGATGAACCAGTTTAGACGATGTGTAAAGCACAATATGGGTCAGATTAAATTGTTGGTGTAAAATGTTGCTGTAAATGGGCATAACACTTGGCTTCAGTTGAATTTTTCTGACTAAGAACAGTGGAAAATTGGACCCTGGGTACATAGAACTATATTTTATTGTGTGTACCATGTTGCCATCTTTTAAGGATATAGTGTTTCACAATTATTCTGTAGAATGTCTTTTATGATTTTACATTGAGGTTAGATTCATATGTTAAGAATTGATTCATGAATTCAGTACAAAAATAAGTAGGACAAGTTTGTGAATGCTAGTTCTCTTGAAGGTATCCATTCCTATCTATCTTAGATACATTTGGCTAAGGAAACTGAACATGACTTTCAGTGCAGCTCATGAAACACAGTACTATTGAAATTAAATTTGTGCCCTGCAATATGGACCAAGAGACAGAATTTTCAGCATACAACTATTTTTATTGAAATCACACCCATATGTCTTATACAAATCAGACTCGTATATCTTTCCAAGATATATTTAATTTGTGCATTAGTCAAATGAAAGAGTGAAAATTAGAATTTATGGGCCAAATTCTCCAGCCCATTGAAACCACTTAAAGTGACCTTAAAGTAGACAAGGAGTCAATATAAACCAGAATCCAATACCTTACTCACATTGATTTCAGTGGGATTGCTTGAGGAGCAAGGAACTATTCAGTGTGAATGAAAGTATTAGAATCTAGTCCATAGTGAATACAGATGAGTTTTATATAGGCATACTTGGCAGCATTTTTGTATTTACTTAGGCTGTGAGATATATATCAAATTATGGGTATTCTTCCCAAGAGTAAGTCGTTATTTGAATACATGCTAGCAAATAATGAGTGGATAATATGTTTGTTTTTTAAACCAAGGCGGGCTGTTCTGGAATACCTGAACCTCCTCAGATCAAAATCCCTTTGAAATTCAATGGGATTTAAGCACATGATTAAGCATTTTCCTTAACAGAGATGCTTTCCTGCATCTGTGTCTTTGAGAGGATTGGCTTTGGTTATTAGTTTTGCAGCTATCAGATACAAAGAATATTCTTTTTTAATCTTTAAGAAAAAGAGTGAAAACATTTGAAGAAGAGCTCTGTGTAGCTTGAAAGTTTGCCTCTCTTACCAACAGAAGTTGGTCTAATACAAGATATTAACTCACCCACCTTGTCTCTGTAATGTCCCAACAGCAGCACCTCTAATTATGTTCACAGTTAAACACATTCTTCATTATGATTCGTTATGAAATGGGTGAAGGGAAATGTTACATTGAGGGTCTTACTATTAAAAATGCCTGGAGCTGGCCAGCAATTTTTTTGAGGTAATTTGTGCTTGTAATTAATTGTGTGGACAAATGATATATAGATGTTTTAAAGCCATATTTGTGTCCCACCCCGGAAAACTGTGCTGAGAACAGCTTAGCTGCTGCCTAGGGGCTGGGCTATTGTGGTGTTTAGATGTTGCTTGTAATTATTAGAATATGCAGCACTGGCTGTTGGGAGTCTGAAAGGACAGGAAACAGGAAGGAGGGAGAAGGAGTTGAGAGGCTGGGAGAAAGCTACAAAGCGTGCAGCAGCAGCTTGGTAAAGAGGTTTCCACTTTGAAAATAAAGTCCTGTTGAAGCTTGTTAGTACCTTGCCTGGTTGATACAAAATTTTGGCGACGAGGATTTTCTGCCTCTGAACCCACCTGCACCCTTTCTGCAAAGCCCAGGTGAGCCTCCAATATAATGATCATTACACAGGGGCTACAGAAAGATGAGTGGGGTTGAACTCATTGAAGGGATCTTATAATTTTGCAATCAAAAACAGGAAATAATAGACATTCAATGGGATCTGGGTGCCTAAGTCCTGTTTGTACCTTTGAAAATCTCTCTGCATATCTCAAAATTGAAATGGAAGCCATGTAGGGTTTGATTCTGAGAGATTCTAAGTACCCTTCAGAAACATTGAAATCCATGGGGGTAGTGATAGCTCTGTGTCTTTCAGGACTGCACCCAAAATGTGTTAGTGCAGTATGTTCTGTGTCATGTCTTATTCCTTAATTGATTATCACTGGGTATAATTCATATTTCATATGATTCATGGATTACAAGGCCAGAAGGGACCAAAGTGATCATCTACTCTGATCTCCTGTACAACACAGGTCACAGAACCTTCCCAAAATCATTCCTAGAGCACAGCTTTTAGAAAAACTTCCAGACTTGATTTAATTGTCAGCAATGGAGAACTCACCAGGAGCCTTGGTAAATTGTTATACAGTTGGCTTTATCACAAAAAAATCATTTTGATTTATTTGACACACTGTATATCAGAGAGAGGTATGCATGAGGCTATTAATGTCTCTCTGAGATATTCCAAGGATGCAGGAAATGTATTTCAGTGTACACTGTACTACAGTATCATTATGCTGGCACTTTTTCTTTTCTTTTAATTTTAAAATAGTATTTTTCTCACGTTCTTTGTTATCCTTTAATATAATAGTCTGACAATAGTTCTGACATAGAGAACTGTAATGTAAATACTGCAGACCTTTAGCTGGAACACAGTAGTTGGAAATATAGACTATAATATAAATGTAGATTATAACAATTCAATTTGTTACTAATTTATTATAGGCTATCTGGTTGTTAATTGTTCTCTTTGGCTCAGAAACCTCAAGGTCTGCCTGTGATAGGTCAAGTGGGTAGGTCAGGTTCTCTAAATAAATATAGCTGTGTCATATAAAAAGAAAAAAATGTGTCTGAGGAATATGATATTTTCCCTTGTCTATTGCTAAATCTTCTGGAGTTATTGGGCAAGTGAGCCTGTCAGAATGTTTAAAAGGACAGAATTTAAAACATAATAATGTGACCTTGAGACTAGATAATTTGATTCCAGAATTTGTAGTTTCGTGTAGTTACTCTTAAAATGTAAGTCACTGTCTCAGAACAAACAAAGTTTATAGGATTTGTGTAGTTAGTAGCTTCACTTAGGTAGCCTGCAAAATTTAAGAGAACAGAAATACTTTTCCATTTCTAGGGTTGGATTCTCCTCACAATGTCAGCTTGTCTTGACTGCAGAGTTAACTAGTACCTCTTCGGGATTATCTCTAATCCAGCTCCCCTCCACACACACAAACTCTCTGGCCTGAGTAGAGTGGTTTTTTACACCCAGGCTAGCTGGCGTGTCTGTGACATAGGCTAAAGTGTGAGTGCTGCTTAAACTGAAGTTGGTAACCCACCCACTTTGCAGTGTGGACACAGGCAAACTCACTTCAGTTCTAGTAGTCCTCCAATGCCTTGCCCAAATTCCCCCCATGAGCCCAGAAGTTCTCCACAATTCACAGGCAAGTTCTCCACAATTCATTGGGAAAAATCATAGAGTGGCTCAGCTTACTGCATCACAAAGTACCAGGGGACATACCCCTCAGAAGTCCTAGTGCCGCACGTGAGTGAATGGCTGCTCACACCAGAGCTAGGTGAACCAGGTGCTCAGTCCTGGGTGCCAATCACCCAGGTTAACGCTATAGTGAAACCAGACCCTTACACTACTTCCACAGAAGTGTAACTTCATGTATTCCAGTGGAGTTATTCCTGATTTACACCAGTGTAACTGAGAGGAGAAACATGCCACTAGTATCTTAGGACACATCACCTCTAAGTAAAGCTGTCTGTAGAGCCCTGTGTGGATGCAACATTTATATCTGCGGATGTGGATAGCCACGGATGTAAACTGGATAGCCGTGGAGCTGCAGGGCTCTATCGGGAACCACAGCAGCGAAAGCAGCAGCATGTCCAGCTGCCACTCCCAGGAGCCAGTGCCCTATGCAGGCAGCTCCTCTGGCATGGCTGTACCACCTCCTGCCCCACCCACTGGGACAGGCACCAGGCTAACTGGCAGCCGTCCCTGGTCGTGCTTGTGTGGGCAAGTGGCTCACATGCCCCCAGAAAGGAGACTCAGACAACTCCACAGAGGAGCTAACCAAGCGGGGCGCTGGCTCCTGCGAGTGGCAGCCTGACACGCTGTTGCTTTTCCTGCTATGGTTCCCAATAGAGCCCTGCAGCTCCATGGCTGTCTGATTTATATCCGTGGATAACCTCATCCACAGATAAATTTGTATCTGCCCTGGGCTCTAGCTCTCTGCTATCCATTATCTGTAGCTAATTCAAATTTGTCAACATAGCAATATTGTAGAGAATGTTTCTGTATTTATTAGAGACCAATACCTGAAGTTTTTAACTCAGACCATACCCAAGTAAACCTCTTACTAAAGGTTAGTGGGAGTTTTGCCTTACTAAGGAATGAGTAAAACCACTGAAGATTTGGCCAATAGTGTTCAGTTGGACAATACGTTTTATTTACTTTCTGTTTGTTATTTTTGAAGAATTAGATGATGTTTGGAGACTGTTAAACACGGCAATGTCACTGATATTGCTCCCAGTGACTTAAACAAGAGCAGAAACAAGCTAAATATCTATGTATTGCTCAGAGAGGACAATGGAAGACTCCATAACTATACAACTTTCTTTCATTACTCTTCATTAAAAAAGGAAAACAGGCTACAACTAAATTACAACAAAATTGATAGAATCTTACTAAAATCATAGAATCCCATTTACAGTAAAAAAAACATAACAATACTGTTAAACCACTTTATATCTATTAGAAGAATCAGTATCAGCTAGTGGTTAGAGAACACATGACTGGGATCCGTGCATTCCCAAATCTAACACCACAGTTACTACACTGACATTCAGTGAGCCACTGTCAGTGTGTCTACACTGCGATAAAAATCCCACAGCACAGAGTCTCAGAGACTTGGGCTCTCAGGGCTCAGGCTGTGGGATTAAAAATTGCACTGTAGATGCTCAGGCTTATGCTGGACCCCAAGCTCTGAGGCCTTCCCCCTTCGTGGGATCTCAGAATCCAGGCTCCAGCCCAAACCTGAACATTTACATTGCAATTTTTAGCCCCCCCCCCCCCCCCGTCCAAGCCCTCCCAGTCCAAGTTAGTTGACCCAGACCAGCAGTGACCATGCCATAGGTCCTTCACTGCAATGTAGATGTACCTTTAGAGTCTGATGCTGCAAGCGGAGACTCATCAAGTCCTGTTGGCTGTTTCTTCATCTCTGAATTGGAGACAATGATACTTTCTCCCCTATCCAAAGAGGGTTTTTTGGAGATGAATTAATCCTTGTAAGGAACTCTGAAAATGCTAGCCACTATGCTATTTTATTTATTTCTTCTGATTTTTATTACTGATTTAGAATTATTATAGAAAATGTTCAAGGGTGATCTTTTTCCTTTCAAGAAACATTTGCCTATAATAACCAGCGTACACTGTATTAGCAAGATGTAGCAAAATACTGGGCTAGAGTCTCAACCTTTGTTCCCTTTCCTAAAGATAGGTGCTATGTTTTCCTTATCCAGTGCTCTGGGACCTCACCTGTCTTTCATGAGTTCTCAAAGATAATCATTGTTGCTTCTGAGATTGCTTCAGCTAGTTCCATAAGTACCCTAGGATGAATTTCATCAGGCCCTGGCAACTTAAATATGTCTAAATTTTCTAAATATTCTTTAACCTGTTCTTTCCCTATTCTGGCTTGTGTTCCTTCCCCTTGTTATTAATATTAATTGAGTTAAGCATCTGGTCGCAATTAACCTTTTCAGTGAAAACTGCATCCATTTTAGCTCTTCTTCCCCACTAAGAAAAGGGCTTACACTTCCATCATCTTTTTCTTGTTCTTAATATATTCGTAGAATTTGTTATTGCCTTTTATCTTCCTTGTTAGGTATAAGTCACTTTGGGCCTTAGCCTCTCTGATTTTATCCTTACATTCTTGCACTATACTTTTGTACTCCTCCTCAGCAATTTGTTCATGTTTCCACTATTTGTAGGATTTCTTTTTGATATTCAGGTCATTAAAGAGTTCCTGATACAGCCATAGTGGCCTCTTACTATTCTCCCTATCTTTCCTTCACCTCGAGATAGTTTGCTGTTGTGCGTTTAATATTGTCTCTCTGAGAAACTGCCAGCTCTCCTGAACAACTTTCTCCTGTAGATTCTCTTCCCAAGGGACCCTGCTTACCAGTTATCTGAGTTTGTTAAAGTCTGCTTTTTATGCTGCTCTCACTCCTTCCTTTCATTAGAATTTTGAAATCTAACATTTCATGATCACTTTCACACAAGTTGACTTCAACCTTCAGATTCACAACCAATTCCACCCTGTTAGTAAGAATGAAGAGTAAATGTTTATCCCCCTGGTTACTTCCTCTGCCTCCTGAAACAAGAAGTCCCAATGCATTCCAAAAAGTTACTGGAGATTTTGTTTTTCTGTGTTATTTTTTCAACAGATATCTGGGTAGATAAAGTCCCTCATTACTATCAGATGTTGTGTTTTGAATATTCTGTTACGTGTTCCACAAATACCTCATCCACTCCGTCCTCCAGTTTTGATGATTTATAATACACCCCTTCCATGCCATTGCCCCTGTTTTTTTCCCTTTTATCTTCATCCAGAGACTTTCATCTGGTCTGCCTCTCACCTCCTTATGGACTTCAAAACAGTCCCTGCCTCTCCTTCCCGAACAAGCTATACCCTTCTGCACCAGTATTCCAGTTATGAGATTTATCCCACCAACTTTTTGTGATGCCAGTTAAGTCATAATTTCATTCAGATCTGATTTTCATCTGAAAATATGTATTTTCACCTCTATTTTTCCTCAGCCTTTTAATTAGCTTTTTCTTTCTTTCTTTCTTTCTTTCTTTCTTTCTTTCTTTCCCATTAGGGGTCAAATGTCCTCCATTTTTGCCTTTGTATTAACTGGGACCACCCCTCCCCTTTTCCCCTCCTTTCAATTCTTGTCCTTCTATTTGCAGACCCTAAAGGTACTACATCATTCAACAGTAGCGGTACAAAACACTGTATTAATGCTTTAGCCTTTGGACAAACAGTATAGTTTTCTGCTTTTGTTTTTAATAAAGTCAGTGCCATTCCTTTATTGTTTAATACGCAGGAGTATTTGTAACTGTTTTGTCCCCAAAGATGACCAATATTAGCCTCCAGTAGGGAAAAATATTTCTAGTAGAGTGAAATACACTCCTATGAAATGGACCAATATAATACCACTTTAATCTCACTTCAACTAAATTTTGAGAGATTTGAGACTTAGTATATAGGCCTAATGCTGGCACTCTGCACAGTGATGAATTTCACCTGTAAGTGATACTGTATCTTATTTTGCAAGTTTGCCAATTAGGAATAGATAAAACTATCTATGAACAATCACCAAGTCATTTTAATATCATGATGTAATAGCCATTATTGTAAATATTTAATATAACCATTTTAATTTCTACTGGTTATTTCTTGTTTGCCTGACAAAGTTGTGCACAAATTAAAGAGTGTTTCCACGGGAAAAATATATATAGAATCAACTTGGCATTAAGGAAAGTTTGGAAATATTTTTGAATATCCTTACAGCAGCACTGTAATTTTTAGCTCTCTTCCCTTAAAGTTATATCTATAAACTTGTAGAGGGAAGAAGGCTAGTTATCTTTGCATGAAAATAAAAATAAAAATAATCTAAAGTAATCTAAAAATAAAAAAAAATCTAAGGATAAGGATTGGAATATCAATAAGCAGACATAAATCTAAACAATTAAATCACAACACAAAAATGCAAGCCTGAGAATGATTGAATGGTCTGCCACCCTGCAGTAGATTTAGGAATACTTTTCCATTTCTAGCCAGATTGGATGAAAGCTATCAAGCCGTCTTGGTCTAAATGGATCTTGCTCGATCTACCATAATAAGAATGCATATAGTGTTGGCAGCCTCCCTGGTATACCTTGTGCTGATTCTGAATATTGATAGGAACGTGAGGCTCCTAAGCTGAGTAAGCTTTTATTTAGCCTGACTTTTTGTTCCAACAAACACTAGGGTTGCCACCTTTCTAATCACTCAAAATGGAACACCCCTGCCCTGCCCCGCCTCACCCCTTCCCTTCTCTGAGACCATGCCCATTCCACGCCCCTTCTCTGAGGCCCCGCCCCACTCACTCCATCCCCTCTCCCTCCATCGCACGCTCTTCCCTACCCTCACTTTCACTTGGCTAGGGAAGGGGCTTGGGGTGTGGGAAGGGATATGGGCTCTGGGCTGGAGGTGCAGGCACTGGGGTGGCGACAGGGATGAAGGGTTTGGGGTGCAAGAGGGGGCTCCGGGCTGGGCCAGGGGGTTGGGGTGTGGGTGGGAGGCGCGGGGTCCCAGTGGCACTTATCGCGGCTCAGAGGAAGTGGCCGCCAGGTCCCTGCAGTCCTAGGCACGTGGGCGGCTAGGTGGCTTTGCGGTGCCTTCACTCCAGCAGGTGCTGCCCCCTGCGGATCCCATTGGTCGTGGTTCCCGGCCAATGGGAGCTGCGGAACTGGCACTGGGGTTGGGGCAGCACACGGAGCCTCCCAGTCCCTGGCCACCCCAGTGCCTAGGGGCCACTGAGACTTGGTGGCTGTTTACAGGAACTGCACAGAGCTATGTCAGGTAGGCAACCTACCTTACCCCGGGCCCCAGCTGCACACCAACCGAACTTTAAAACTCCAAAGCTGAATATTATGATTCTAGAGGCCCATAAGTACCACATCACTGTAACTAGTGCTCTTTGAAAAACCTTTGGCTGCCAAAAATCTAGAGAAAGATCCTGCTATCAGGTTTTGCAGAAGAGAGAATCATTTTATATATGTATAAAAATATAAACAAATATCTACATAATTTATTAGCTCCAGTAATCTTGGTATAAGAAAATTCTGTGTTGTACAGCAGAGAGTTCTGGAAGCACTGGTGAACCATGATGTTTCAGCTATTCATGGAAAACCCATGCTAGATGCTCTGTATCACTGAAGGCTAACTGCAGCCCTCTGCAGAATCTCCTCTCTATACCATGCCAGTCCCAAATAGGCCAATGCTATTCCCAGGTAATGGTTTGTGATGTGCCATTGAATGGGCCAGGTTATTGGATCTGTTATCTTTCATCTGATAGTTAGATTGTCAGTTCTTTGCATGTATAATGCCCAGCACAATGGGGACCAAATCTCTGCTGAGGGCCATGATAGCAATGTCAGCCTGGAGACACTGTGGCCTCATGAGCTGCCCACTGGTTGGGCAATTCATTTTTATCATTTCTAGCCCATGGAGTTCCCGTACTGAAAACTTAGCCACTCAAGCTTTTTGCAGGGAGTGGGGATTTTAAATTCAGCCTCAGTCTAGTGGGAATCTAATTTCTCTTTGTTTAGAATTCAGTTATTACAGTGGCTTTTCCCCATTTATCATAAACGTTTTCTGCCTTCTGATTCAGAAAGGAAACAGTTGCTCCACTGGGGCATAATCCCTTAGGAGACTCAGACAGCTGGCTGTTTTTGGGGCCAGGTCTGTTGTCCAGATCGGCAGGATACATTTACGTGCCAAAGTCAACAGAAACAGGATGCATGAAATATCTGTAGCCTAACCTGCTGTATTCCCACCAAACCTAAGCAGAAATAAGAGAACAGACAAAAACTGCAGGCATAAGACTGTCATTTTTCACATATGAATACTCACAAAGTGAAAACTGGTAGTTTCACACATCTCTAATTGCAAGAAGATTCAGGTTCAGAACTGAGGTCCCAGACCATAAAATGATAATTTAGCCCCAGCACAATATATTGCAGATGTAATGCACTTAGATGCTGAAAGTGAAGGAGAGGTCACATCTAGGACCTCTCAGAAAAAAAGATCTAGGCATCATTATGGATCAGAGAATGAAGATCTCTGTTTGATATCCAGTGGCAGTCAAAAAGTAATAAGTGTGGGATAGAGAGCAATATGGAAAATAATATACTACCATAATATCAATCAATGGTAAATCCTCGCATTGAATACTGTTTTCAGTTTTGGTCACCTCATCTCAAAAATGAAACTGCAGAAATAGAAAAGGTCCAGAGAAGGTGAAAAGAAATGATCATGTGTGTGTATGTGGGAGGGTTGAGATTCTATATAACTAGAGAGAAAGAAGCCTTGAACTATTTAGTTGGGAAGCAGAGGAAGATGAATAAATATGTTTAATATAAAGACTAGTCAGAGGCTCCAATATACTCTTTCCCATAATACAAGAACTCTGACACTTAAAAGAAACACACATGAAATGGATATTATTATTACAAGAGGTAATTAACCCATGAAATTAATTTCTGCAGAATATTATAGATGATTCTGATGTAAAATTAAAATAAAATTAATCTTTTATAGGACTCATAATTGAGCATTAATTCGAAAACAATCAATCCCCATGATTCAGGACATCAGCTGATCATCCACTCGGGTCAGGATGAGAGTTCTCATCCACCAAGGACAAGCAGAAGGCAACATAATTTTTCTGAAAGTGCTGTTATCCTCTGAAAAGTGAGTCTGACAACATGACATAGTGTGTTTACTTGTTCATTGTCAGTCAATGACTTTCAGTTCAAATGTGCACAGTTTACATGCTAATAGATGTTTTTTCTAACCAACATTGCTGCTATCTCATCCTGGAGTCTGAAAATCAACTTGTATTCTCTCTGGATCATGTGTCTGCAACATTCTGCAAATGGAATGCATAGTCATTAACAAATTCTGTTGTTGACTTGTGGAACAGAATAAAATTCTGCTCAATCTTGCTGTATAAAAAGTAATAAAGATCATGAGCTACATCAGCCCTCTCTGAGTCTAGAGGAAGCGAGGACCCAGCTCAAGTTCCTTACCCTCAGCATGAAAGGTAGGGAAGATGGATTAATGGGACTGTCCCTTCTCCTGCCAACTTGACTTCAAGATAAACAGGGAGGAAGCAGCTGTGTTGCTGGGGTCTGAGATGGGGTAGGCAGAAGTATTCCTCTTTCCCTGGGAGTGAGACACCAGGAACAATGACAGTCATGTAGTGTAGTTACATTTCTAAATTCTAGCTTTTGTGTTCATATTACATTGTGGGTGTTAAATTGTGGGTGAAATTAAAAGGCATGAACTTGCCCCACAAAAATAGAAGCTACTTAACAAAGTCAAGGCCTTGATATTCACATGAAATGGAAAATATAGTTCCTGTATTTAGCATAGTTTAAATTAGAGGAGAGCAAATTGTTTATTCAAAGAATTTTACCTTTTTATTGCTTGAATCTAGTTGGTCATCAGAGGGCCCAGGTTTTTAGATTTTTGAAGATCTTAATTTCAGATTATTCCTTTTGTGTCAGAATAGGGGCCTTTGTGTCTGAGCCTCACTTACATAAATTGACAAAAACAGCATATGTGTGGAGGACCCTATGATATGACCGCACCCCCAACCTGTCAGGCCACATAAACTTCTTGACATGTACTTGAGTCAGACACCAAATTAGTACTGAAGTTAGGAGTCTAGCCTCTCCTGCTGCTGTGAGAGTTACTAGGAAGAAGAAAATGTTCCCTGTGCCTTCTTTCCTTTCACCTAGATAATACAGAGTATGGTATGATCCTGAGTAAGGAGAAAAAAAGGGAGTAAGAAGTGACTATCACTAGGGCACTGTGTCTGTCATGGAGGTCGCAGAAGTCACGGATTCTGTGATTTTCCGTGACCTCTGTGACTTCTGCAGAAGCCAGTGTGGCTGACCCCAGGGCTCTGCACACAGCTGCTTGGGCAGCTCTGCAGCCAGCCACAATGGCTGCTGCTTGGGCGGCCCCAGGCAGCTGGCCCTGGGGACTGCCAGAGCAGCGGCCAGTGTGGCTGGCCCCGGGGACCAGTCAAGCAGTGGTCTTTTGGGTGGCTGGAGCAGCTGCCGCTCTGGTAGGTCCCCGCAGTCGTTCCTGGGGTGATCACAACAGCTGTTCCAGCAGTGGTTTCCGGCCACGTCCGACAGCTGTCCCTTGGGTGGCCAGAGCAGCCACTGCTCCTGCAGCCCCCGGCCACTGGTGCTGCTGGCCCCAGTCCCCCCAGCAACGGTCCCCCAGGCCACTCCCTCCAGCAGTGCCCCCCTCCCCGTGGCATGCCCCCCCCGGGCACCCCCATAGCTGCAGCCCCCCCACAGCGGCAGCCGCCCCAACATTTAGTCAGGGGTATTTGTAGTATAAGTCATGACAGGTCACGGAATGTGAATTTTTGTTTATTCCCCCTAACCTGTCCATGACTTTTACTAAAAATACCTGTGACTAAATCATAGCCTTAAATAGCAGCATTAAGAAAGTTGCAAATCGCAACAGTATTTAGTCTTATGTCATGTTTGTGGAAATTCATGATGAGTTATCTGTACAAAGTTATCTGTTGTATGATCTGGATACCAAACAGGCGTTTCACAAGTTGCTGAAGTTGTATGATATGTTTTAGGAATGGTGCTTATGTTCCATGATTTAGACTCAAGATACGAACAAAATGGCATCTACCACGCTGCTGGTGCTCTACAAAGTTTTCTATACAGATGCATGTGTGACAGAGTGCTAGGCAAGAAAGGCTGAGTCAGCACTCTGTTCACAGCAGCTCCAATCAAGCAAGGCAGAATGGAGCTGATTAAGTAGAGTCGTGCCTACTCTGTGGGTGGGGCGGGACAGAAAGGCTAATTAAGCCATGAGGCAGCACCCACAAATAGGTACAGGAAGGAAGTGGAAAGAGGGAAGCAGGCAGCAGAGGGAGAGAGAGAGATTGCTCTCCCATGTTTGTTACGAGAGCTGAATATATTATGAAGGTGGTGGGAATCCATTTGTAAATAAACTGGTGTTGGACCAGCACAAGGGTCTCTGTGTAGTTTGTAGACTGGGACAGAAGGAGGAACCAGGAGGCCCTGTTACAGCATGTAAATAATAATCAGCAATAAGGAGGGATGTACTGGCAATACAAGGAAGCTATGATTAGCTAACAATTATGAGGCAGTTTTGGCTGTTACAGCTTACCTTAGAAAAAGAATATCATTGGTAAATGTCAGGTTCTGTGTTTGGAAACTTGAATTGTTAAAATAAAAAACGTGATTTCTGACATGTAAACACTTTTCATCAGCGAGATTGGCCATGAGGTCCACAGCTTTTCTTATCTTTTCTCTGTCACTTGCTCAAATCTACATCACACCAATAATGAGTGAAAGTTGTTATCATCTGAAGGGTGCTTAGTAGTTTATGTGCAATAAATTGATGGCCTCAGTGCAGATTCTAGCTGACTGATTAGAAACATCACACAAAAAATGTCTATTGCAATTGGCATTAATTGGTGTTAGATACATTTATGGTTAGTTACAGATGTTTTTAAATTATCACTGTCATTCCTCCCAACTCACTCATTACTAGAGCTGAATGAATAACTGTGGTTTTTTTTTTTGGTTCAGGAGCTGAACCAAAAAATCTGAAAAAAAAGAAAAAAAGGTTAATTTCAAACCAAAATCAGTTTGTTATTTTTTTTGTGTAAAATCAAAATACTGGAAAAATTGTTTTGAATAGACCAAAACATTTCAGTTGAATCATTGCCATTTTTTTAGTTTTGATTCAGTTATTTTAGGGTGGTTTTTTTTGTTTGTTTTTTACCTTTATGGCTATGTGTTTTTCAACTGGCCAAATTTCAAAATGGAACACCATTTTGAAAAAGTTGAAACAAAACATTTGAAAAATTTCACAATGAAATGTTTCAAAATGAAAAAGTTGAAATGAAACTTTTTGACTTTTTCAATTCCCCACCCCCCCAAAAACTATTTATCAAATTCACAAATAGTTTCAGAGCGCAGCAACGTCATCCATTTCACCTCCTTCCCTTATATTTCTACTTCCCTCAAAGCCCAGTCCTCCTACCATAATCCAGGAGAAGGAATTCATTTTTAAAATAGAAAAAGGTTACTCAAAATCCAATGAACAGCTACTGAAGATACTCCTGCTGCTTCTCTTAGCACTTGAAGTGCTGTAGGAACCGGCACTCAGCTTCCGGTGTCCAAAAGTGTGCAGGGTCATGGCAATCCTACATTTATGAGTCCTGTTATTTCATGTTATTTCAGCGGGGGACAGCAGAGCAGCACACAGCAGGAGTTTGCCTGGGATTGGTGAGTATCCGAGTGCTTGTTTGCTGAGTAAGTATCCGAGCGTGTGTGTGTTTGCTGGGAGGGCAGTGTGAGAGCCTGAGCGAGTGTCTGATTGGCTGGTAGCCTGCAGGGGGCGGGCCTTGGGGCTGTCTGCTTGTTTGTTTCAGGGAAGCCTGGCTGTTTAAAAATAGCCAGAGCTTCGCGAACCAGCTGAGCGGCGGCGAACCAGCTGAGCAGTGGGGGACAGCAGAGCAGCACACAGCAGGAGTTTGCCTGGGAGTTTGCCTGGAGTGAGCCCAGGGAGGCTTACATCTTGCCAACTTCTCTGAGGAAGCTCATAGTAGGAAGGTGATCTGGAAGGGGGGGGTTCAGCTGTTGTGACCTGCACTGGATGTGCCATGTTTGTCTTTCTTCCACAGGACAGAAGTGACTTTGTCTGTACAAAGTGCAAGCTGGTCTCCATATTGGAAGAGAAGATTGAAGGTCTGGAGCAACAGATAACGACCCTGTGTTGCATACGAGAATCTGAGGATTTTCTGGACAAACGTCAGGATATGCTTCTACGGGCACAAAGCTCTAAAGATTTAGAACAGGTTGCACTGCAGAGCCAAGAGGCCAGTGAAGAAGCTTGGCAACATGTGACCTCCAGAAGAAGAAGGGGGAATGTCCGAGTTCCAGCAACACAGACACAGGTAACTAACCGCTTTCATGTTCTCTCCACAGGTACCATTGCGGAGAGTGGACCAGACGATACGTCTGGGGGGAGAAAGCAGAAGGAGACTCCGCTGGTTGGAAGGCATGAGATGCGATGTCCTGAGGTTGGGGGTTCCACGACCACCACTCCCAAGAGAAGGAGGCGGGTGGTGGTGGTCGGGGACTCTCTCCTCCGGGGGACTGAGTCATCTATCTGCCGCCCTCACCGGGAAAACCGAGAAGTCTGCTGCTTGCCAGGGTCTAAGATTCGCGATGTGACGGAGAGACTGCCGAGACTCATCAAGCCCTCGGATCGCTACCCCTTCCTGCTTCTCCATGTGGGCACCAATGATACTGCCAAGAATGACCTTGAGCGGATCACTGCGGACTACATGGCTCTGGGAAGAAGGATAAAGGAGTTTGAGGCGCAAGTGGTGTTCTCGTCCATCCTCCCCGTGGAAGAAAAAGGCCAGGGCAGGGACTGTCGAATCGTGGAAGTCAACGAATGGCTACGCAGGTGGTGTCGGAGAGAAGGCTTTGGATTCTTTGACCATGGGATGGTGTTCCATGAAGGAGGAGTGCTGGGCAGAGACGGGCTCCATCTTACGAAGAGAGGGAAGAGCATCTTTGCGAGCAGGCTGGCTAACCTAGTAAGGAGGGCTTTAAACTAGGTTCACCGGGGGAAGGAGACCAAAGCCCTGAGGTAAGTGGGAAAACGGGATACCGGGAGGAAGCACAGGCAGGAACGTCTGTGAGGGGAGGGCTCCTGCCTCATACTGAGAATGAGGGGCGATCAGCAGGTTATCTCAAGTGCTTATATACGAATGCACAAAGCCTTGGAGACAAGCAGGGAGAACTGGAGGTCCTGGTTATGTCAGGGAATTATGATGTGATTGGAATAACAGAGACTTGGTGGGATAACTCACATGACTGGAGTACTGTCATGGATGGTTATAAACTGTTCAGGAAGAACAGGCAGGGCAGAAAAGGTGGGGGAGTAGCACTGTATGTAAGGGAGCAGTATGACTGCTCAGAGCTCCGGTACGAAACTGCAGAAAAACCTGAGTGTCTCTGGATTAAGTTTAGAAGTGTGAGCAACAAGAGTGATGTAGTGGTGGGAGTCTGCTATAGACCACCGGATCAGGGGGATGAGGTGGATGAGGCTTTCTTCCGGCAACTCGCAGAAGTTACTAGATCGCACGCCCTGGTTCTCATGGGTGACTTCAATTTTCCTGATATTTGCTGGGAGAGCAATACAGCGGTGCATAGACAATCCAGGAAGTTTTTGGAAAGCGTAGGGGACAATTTCCTGGTGCAAGTGCTAGACGAGCCAACTAGGGGGGGAGCTTTTCTTGACCTCCTGCTCACAAACAGGGAAGAATTAGTGGGGGAAGCAAAAGTGGATGGGAATCTGGGAGGCAGTGACCATGAGATGGTCAAGTTCAGGATCCTGACACAGGGAAGAAAGGTAAACAGCAGGATACGGACCCTGGACTTCAGGAAAGCAGACTTTGACTCCCTCAGGGAGCAGATGGGTAAGATCCCCTGGGGGACTAACATGAAGGGGAAAGGAGTCCAGGAGAGCTGGCTGTATTTCACGGAATCCCTGTTGAGGTTACAGGGACAAACCATCCCGATGAGTCGAAAGAATAGTAAATATGGCAGGCGACCAGCTTGGCTTAATGGTGAAATCCTAGCGGATCTTAAACATAAAAAAGAAGCTTACAAGAAGTGGAAGGTTGGACATATGACCAGGGAAGAGTATAAAAATATTGCTCGGGCATGTAGGAATGAAATCAGGAGGGCCAAATCGCACCTGGAGCTGCAGCTAGCAAGAGATGTCAAGAGTAACAAGAAGGGTTTCTTCAGGTATGTTGGCAACAAGAAGAAAGCCAAGGAAAGTGTGGGCCCCTTACTGAATGAGGGAGGCAACCTAGTGACAGAGGATGTGGAAAAAGCTAATGTGCTCAATGCTTTTTTTGCCTCTGTCTTCACTAACAAGGACAGCTCCCAGACTGCTGCGCTGGGCATCGCAACATGGGGAATAGATGGCCAGCCCTCTGTGGAGAAAGGGGTGGTTAGGGACTATTTAGAAAAGCTGGACGTGCACAAGTCCATGGGGCCAGACGAGTTGCATCCGAGAGTGCTAAAGGAATTGGCGGATGTGATTGCAGAGCCATTGGCCATTATCTTTGAAAACTCGTGGCGAACGGGGGAAGTCCCGGATGACTGGAAAAAGGCTAATGTAGTGCCAATCTTTAAAAAAGGGAAGAAGGAGGATCCTGGGAACTACAGGCCGGTCAGCCTCACCTCAGTCCCCGGAAAAATCATGGAGCAGGTCCTCAAGGAATCAATCCTGAAGCACTTAGACGAGAGGAAAGTGATCAGGAACAGTCAGCATGGATTCACCAAGGGAAGGTCATGCCTGACTAATCTAATCGCCTTCTATGATGAGATTACTGATTCTGTGGATGAAGGGAAAGCAGTGGATGTATTGTTTCTTGACTTTAGCAAAGCTTTTGACACTGTCTCCCACAGTATTCTTGTCAGCAAGTTAAAGAAGTATGGGCTGGATGAATGTACTATAAGGTGGGTAGAAAGTTGGCTAGATTGTCGGGCTCAACGGGTAGTGATCAATGGCTCCATGTCTAGTTGGCAGCCGGTGTCAAGTGGAGTGCCCCAGGGGTCGGTCCTGGGGCCGGTTTTGTTCAATATCTTCATAAATGATCTGGAGGATGGGGTGGATTGCACTCTTAGCAAATTTGCGGATGATACTAAACTGGGAGGAGTGGTAGATACGTTGGAGGGCAGAGATAGGATACAGAGGTACCTGGACAAATTGGAGGATTGGGCCAAAAGAAACCTGATGAGGTTCAATAAGGATAAATGCAGGGTCCTGCACTTAGGACGGAAGAACCCAATGCACAACTACAGACTAGGGACCGAATGGCTAGGCAGCAGTTCTGCGGAAAAGGACCTAGGGGTTACAGTGGACGAGAAGCTGGATATGAGTCAGCAGTGTGCCCTTGTTGCCAAGAAGGCCAATGGCATTTTGGGATGTATAAGTAGGGGCATAGCGAGCAGATCGAGGGACGTGATCGTTCCCCTCTATTCGACATTGGTGAGGCCTCATCTGGAGTACTGTGTCCAGTTTTGGGCCCCACACTACAAGAAGGATGTGGATAAATTGGAGAGAGTCCAGCGAAGGACAACAAAAATGATTAGGGGTCTGGAACACATGACTTATGAGGAGAGGCTGAGGGAACTGGGATTGTTTAGTCTGCGGAAGAGAAGAATGAGGGGGGATTTGATAGCTGCTTTCAACTACCTGAGAGGTGGTTCCAAAGAGGATGGTTCTAGACTATTCTCAGTGGTAGAAGATGACAGGACAAGGAGTAATGGTCTCAAGTTGCAGTTGGGAAGATTTCGGTTGGATATTAGGAAAAACTTTTTCACTAGGAGGGTGGTGAAACACTGGAATGCGTTACCTAGGGAGGTGGTAGAATCTCCTTCCTTAGAAGTTTTTAAGGTCAGGCTTGACAAAGCCCTGGCTGGGATGATTTAATTGGGGATTGGTCCTGGTTTGAGCAGGGGGTTGGACTAGATGACCTCCTGAGGTCTCTTCCAACCCTGATATTCTATGATTCTATGATTCATGTCCGCTCAGGTGGAGGGAGGGTGTCATTTCTGAATAAGAATCACCCTTGTAACAACCCCTGTCTACCAGCAAGACTTCTGTCTGTGGTTGTTGAAAAGGGTGCAGCTCCCATGCATTTAGCTGGCAGTACCATTCAAACATTCCTCCAGAGCTGATACTACAAGTAACCATGGATCAAGAAATCAATATCTGCATATTATCATACTGATAATGTTTTATACCCTGTGTAGAAATGATCTCACCCAGGGGCTTATTATACATTATAGGCGATGTCAGATAATAAAAAGACACAGCATATCAAAACCCTTTTTGATAGCATATGATTGTTAACAACCACTGGTAGATTGCTACTTCTAAGTATGATTGGTGCTGCTGGAGGACAATTCAAGACATCACTGTTACTTAGCAGGTGAAGCACACAGGCCCTGGTCAGTTGTATCACAGCCCTACACTTTCCCCAATATGGAAGCTTCTGAACCCAAACTGCTTCCCAAAACATGTTTCTTGGAGTTTCTGCATTGTCCATTTTGGGGGTATCAATCCATGGCATTACTCATTCACTGGCTGTGGGAGTTTGTTCCAATTCCTAGGATTACCTTATCATGATGAATAACTGAGTGAAGATGTTACATCATTACCATTAACATATCAGTGTTGAATGCAGGATAATTAACACTTGATTATTATCTACATTATGGTATTTTAATTTCAGGCTTCTCTGTTTTTAAAAGAATTTAATTAAATCCCTTACTCACCGCCAGAGTAGACACCCTCATTTCTTGACTTTTAACAACAGGTCAGTCCGGTACATGTGCTCCTGGCATTGGAATATCCTGATTACTCATGCCAAGACATTCAACAAATAATGCAAGTGCAGAAAAAAATATTGCCAAACCTAAGGAAGCTCTCTAGACCATCAAAAATATTTTATAGCTGGAAAAATTTATTATACAGAGATCTTTATTCACTGCTACAACTACATGTTCAGAAAGAGGCAGTAGTTTAGTAACATTAGATACAAAATGTTAAAATAATAGGGTAATTCTTCTCTTAAATACAGCCTAATGAGAATGTGGCAGTCCGGGCCATGGCACAAGTTGTGTGATGTATAAATTGTACATTAACCTCCATTTAATTTGTTTTCCCAGGTGATTTTAACAGTACAGCCGATTAATGCCAGTAGCACTACAGAAAATTGAAAGTGGAATAGCTTCAAGTGTAAAATGTGGTTGCTTCGTTGTCCTATTTAGTTAAGTAATAAACTGAATGCTCGTTGGTTAGAAAGGAATCTTGATTTATCACATCAATGTGCTCTTTCTTGTTATTTAATATGTGGCCATATTTGACCTCAGTGGGCCAGATTCATCTCTCTTATATACATAAACATCATCATTTGACATTATGAACATGTGCTGAACATTTGCTTTTCAAAATTGGCATAAGATTAATTATGCAATAAGGCACCAGTTAGGTGCGGTTCAGTAAAGATTTGTTCTATCAGCCTTCTTGTCCCACCAGCAGGGATTGCTTACCTGACTTTCCATGGTTAAAGTACCCAACAACAGTTTAATTTTCAGTTATTATAACAGTACAACCACTACAACCTCTCTCTTTTAATATGTAACACACAACAATGTGTTTATTGGAATAGAATAATCAGGCAAACACATATATGACAAACTGTAGTTACAGTTTCAGAGTTGACTGTCACAAATTTTCTCCATGAAGTATACAAAAACCTGTCTACTCTAGGAAATGAATCCTAACAACAGTTGTCAACAGTGTAGCCTTTTCCCCCAAATAGTGTAAACAAAAATCACTTAACTGCAAGTGTAGATGGGGCAAAGCTGTTTTTGGCATGGTAATAGAGTAGATTGGAATTAGAGGGACCAGAACCAGGGTCTCCTAAGTGGGAGTGCCCTAACCTGGGCTTTAGAATCACTTCCACTCTCACTGTGTCTGTGGCCCAAAGCATGTTTAATTTATGAATACACAATAGAACTGCTTCTTCAGAGAGACCGAGAACTGCTTCAGCAGGAGAGATCAAGAGAGTGCTGCCGTAGGCTATGTCTATACTACCCTCCGGATCGGCAGGCAGTGATCAATCCAGCGGGGGGTCGATTTACCGCATCTGGTCTAGACGTGATAAATGAACCCCCAAGTGCTCTCCTGTTGATTCCTGTACTCCAGCGCCATGAGAGGCGCAGGCAGAGTTGATGGGGGAGCGGCAGCAGTCGACTCACCGCAGTGAAGACACCGCGGTTAGTGGGTCTAAGTACATCGACTTCAGCTATGTTATTCACGTAGCTGAAGTTGTGTAACTTAGATCGATCCCCCACCACCACCCCCCTCCGCAGTGTAGACCAGGCCTTAGTTTCTCTGAAAAATTGCCGACCTGGCTTAGGTGCCTAACTATAGGAGAGGGTTCATGGCTGTGAATCCAAAGTGGAGATAGGTGTCTCCCTTTGAAGGGCAGGGCTTAAACAACAACACCTCTCTTCAGCATTACCTACTGACGTATTTGGGAGACTCCTCATGCAGTATGCCGGCTTTTCTGAATCATATTCTTATGTGCCTACTTCTTCCCATTCATTGTATAGGGAGCCTGGAAGCCTAGCTCAGGGTTGTGAATTTCGCTAGGCCCCAGGGTGCCTGAAAGTTAGGTGCTGCAATGCTTAGCATGCAGATTCTTTGCTTGTTTTTAATATGTTTTCTCTGTAATGCTTTCAACCTAAGAATAAATGTGCTTGCTTAGAAAGTGTTACCTTATAACTGTGGGCAATTATGCTGTTTACAGCCTCTGGAGAGAAAGCAACATGAAGAAATGGGATGTTTAGGCCATCTGGCTTGCTGTGGAACTCACAGTGTAGGCAGGGAACTATACAGCCTGGAAAAAACTCATTCAGAAGGGAGAGAGACACAGGTCTCAGCACAAGAAGGGTGATGGCTGAACAGCTGGGACTGTAGAATGGATGACCATGGACTATTATGGTTGCCCTGAACTGTGACAGTACATAAGAGCATCACCAAATTAAAGCAAGGCTAATGACTTTCTTTAGGAAATTTAAAAGAAGGAGAGAACAAACAAAGCGTTTGTTAATATAAGGCATGTTTTTCTTTTGTCTGGGAGATTTCTGCTAGAGGCTGATATGTCTCTGGGTAAGTATAAAAGGGGTAAAAAGCAAAAAGGATGTCATGTCATGTCTACTATATACTACTAACCAGGAAGAAGAGATGGATGGATTTAAACAACTTAAAAAAACCAGCACAAGCATGAAGGGACAAAATTAGATGATGGCATAGAGAGTACACTTATCAAATTTGCGAACGATACCAACCTGGGAGGGGTTTCAAGTGCTTTGGAGGATAAGATTAAAATTCAAAATTATCTGGATAAGCTGGAGAAATGGTCTGAAGTAAATAGAATGAAATTCTATATGGACAATGCAAAGTATGCTACTTAGGATGGAACACTGTTGCAAAGAAAGCAAACATCATGCTGGAATGTATCAACAGGAGTGTTGTAAGAAGACACTAGAAGTAATTCTTCTACTCTGTGCTGATAAGACCTCAACTGGAGAATTGTGTTCAGTTCTGGGTGCCACATTTCTGGAAAGATATGGACAAATTGGAGAAAATCCAGAGGAGAGCAACAAAAATGATTAAAGGTCTAGAATACATGATCTGTGAGGAAAGATTGAAAAAGATTGCTAAAAAGCTGTGAGGACAAACATGGAATGGCTGTCAGTGCGAGCTGCACTAGGGAATATGAATCCAGTGAGACCAGGCAGGTTTGTGAAGCGTATGCTGAAACTCGCACTACTAGGTCCTCCCTTATGTTTTTATTAAAATGGCTAGATTAAATCTAGTGCAGGTATGTCTACATGAGCTACAAATCACATCCCCAGCTGCAGTGCAAATGTATCCTTAGAAGACAAGATTTTCAAAAAATATAATTGTGCATATTTGCATGCCTACTTTTTATGCACAATTGTTATTATCATGGTTATATGTAGACATCATATATTTGAACAGGAAATGCCCAGCTTGTCTGCTAATTAGCTATGCGACTATGTAGTCCCACCAGTCCCCTTCCTTTCATAAAGGACTACATCCCCATGGAACCTTCCCTCCCTCTCTCCACCAGGATTATTTTCCCTTCTCAGGGCGTTCCTACAACCCCACTCCCATGCTCTCCTATTGGCACTCTTCTTCACCCATACTTCTATCCCCAACCAGCTGATACTCCTTCTTTTCCACACACATGCCATCCTCACCCTCAATTCTCTCTCCACAGACCCATTCCCACTTACTTACTTAATATGTCTAGTAACATTCATCCTACCTCATTTTGCTTTCAGGGGTCTTCTCCCCTGCCTACATTTTGATGGAGGGCATCTAGCAATCGCTACTACCCATTAGAATCCAAACAGTTTGTAAGAGCTTTCAAACATATACTCTAGCAGTGGAAACAGCGCATAACCACACTCACTGCAGAGACACAGCCTCAGGACCTTTGCATAGAGTTGCACGGGAAACCACAGGGTTTTTCTAGCTGCCACTCTTGGGCCTGGGCACTCCGTCCATAAAAAGGGATCTGAATTCCTTTACTTTCAGACAACATAGGGATATTTCCAGGCACTGGGAGTCAGAAGATATACTGTACAGTATTTGATTTATTTAGACTCATACAAATGCTAAAAAAGGGTGACTATCCATATGCTCTTAAGTGCTCTTGATATTACTTAAAATACACCACAATAATACCTAAGGGCAGCACTATAATTTAATATAAATCCTATCAGTAAGTCAGGCAACTTAAAAACTCAAATCTCCCTCTCCCTCCAACCATTCACAATTCCTTCAGCCCCCAGCCCTGATTTTCAAATGCATGGGAACAAAAGGAGCTTTGCAATTTGCTCTGAAGATCTTCAGATAAAGGCTATTTCAGACCAGAGGAATGAGTTCCAAAGCCATGAATTCCAAATAAAACATACTGACAACACCTCCCTCATACTTTTACCATTGATGATTTCCACAGCAGTAGTATGACACAGGGAAAGGGGAGGTTTCTCCAGTAGGTAGATCTAGGATAGATTCTTATAGATCTTCCTATCTCATCAGTTATGTTAACCATCAGGTTATGTCTGTTTCCTGTCTTCATTTTATTTTGCTACCGATGGTCCTACTTTGCTGTAAGGTTTAGAAATACAAGGAAGATTGGGCTAAGGGTGGTTGTTTATTAAAATGCTCTGATTAGTGTAATTCCCATGGTAATTAATACAGCCACTCGGTGCTGTGCTAACACTGAAGAAACTCTGTAGCATGGGGGTTGTACCACAACTTGGAGGTAAGCACTGAAGGCACTTCAGAAACTAGGCCCTATAGGCCTTAACTCTTCATGGCTCCCAATAAACTCTCAGGCACATGGCTAACATGAAAGGATTGCCTTGAGTTGGCAGGAAGGAACAGTTGCAAATACTCAGGCTCAGTGGTTTGAGCAATTATACTTTGTGGTAAAATATAGCAACACCTTGCTTGGCTCCTCAGGGCAGTCCAACTGAAAGTTAGGCATAGTAGCTGGTGTATACTTTCTAGTTCATTCCTCTGTTAGAAGCAGTTAGGTAACATCCTGCTTCAAAGTCTTCCTATCACAGCCTGCTTTGCGCTTGCTTTCTGTTCAGCTTCCTGCTTACATGCAGTTCCTCAGCTCTACTCTCTCATTCAACTTCTTGCTTGCCCTGCAGCTTCTCAGATCCATCAGAGCTCACTTCCTGGATCAGAACCTTTCAAAGAATTTCCTGTTGTCTGGAGACAGCAGTGAGTCTGTTCTTCCAGCCCCTGTAGCAACACCACAAGGAGAAAAAATATGGAAAAAAAAATCAAATGTGTCTGTAAAAATCAGTTAACTCCTCTGGGCCTGCAAACACAAAAATGCCTTTGGACTTGGTTATTGCATGATGTCCCTACAGGGCAGAGATAAGATTAGTTGGGTGCCTTCATTGCATTTCTTACTTTTACAATTTTTAAAAATCCAAATATGTTATCTTAACTCTACATTTTCTGGGTTTATCGTACTTGGTTTGGAGATATTTACAACAGCTCTGTAAAAGTTTTTTACTCTTAAATTACAGATACATACTCTCAACATTAACTCTTTAACATACATTTTTATTTGGGGACTATGTCATAGTGTGCATACTCCTGCTTTACTTGTGCATATATAGTATTTTAAGAGCTTCAGTTAAACAGTGGTCATGTTCTTTATGCTACATGACATAAACACAATGAAAAAGATTAATGTTTCTTATTAGCCTCTTTGGGTATGTCTACATGGCAATGTAAGCTCAGGCTCAGGCTTAAGCCTAACACCCTTCCATCTACACACAAATCGTGCTAAGCCAGGGCTCAGACCCAGAGTGGGGACTGCAGGGTCTGAGCCCAAGTCAAGCCTTGACCCTATTACTTTGCAGTATAGATGCAGGCCTCCTCCCCATCCCCAAACTCAGATCCTGGGAGCCCTCCAAAATATATCTTACAATCCCATGGGTCAACTTCCTTTCTCCTCTCTATACCAAGAATCTCAAATCTACTCTATTGAAAACAGAAGCAATCCTCTTGCTGTACTGCAGCAGCTCAGTGAGTCACCATTAACCCTTCCATTGTCTCCTGAACACTGAGCTGCAAACACACCATCAGAGAAACTTTTGTGCCTTCAGTGGACACTGACCAGAACAAGCCTCTTAATTCAAGGTCACAGAAGCACAGCCAGATTTTGGTAAATCTTTGGTGCGAGGCAAGTAAAACAGTGGAGTTTAGAAACAGCACCAGGAATGACCATGCATACTTGCAAATAGTGCAGCAGTTGGCAGCTTTACAAAATTACTGGACTGGTGATCAGTGCAGGGGGCAGGTTAAGAAGCTCAAGAGTGAGTACCAGAAAACCAGGGGCCAGAACCGCACCTCAATGACATCATGCCCATTTTATAAGGAGTTTGTCCAGGTGCTTGGCACTGAGCCGAGCACAGAGCCAGCCATGGAGCATGATGATGACCTAGTCAGCTGCGAGTGTAATTAAGCCATATTTTGCCAGGGCCTCTACAATCAGGGTATGGGTTCATAAGCCAAGGCAAAAGCAGATATGCAGGGTTCCCCAGAATAACGGTGGGGACAGGAACTCCATTTATGACCATGTCATTTGGTGGGAATAGTCCCTCAGCCTGTCCATAAATGTAGACTCTTGATCTGCAAAAAAAACCCTGGTATCATGCTCTTTCCCGTGCAACTCACATTAACATTCATAAGTTACCCTCTGTGATCAATGAGGGCCTGCATGAGTCCCATCAATGGCCTGGCACAGTTTGGAAACCCCAAAGCCAGCCATAACTTCAGGAACATCTTTTATGCCCACCACCTTTGGGTAAATCACAAACTTGATTGCCTCAGATACTCCCCTCACCACTTTACTCACAGCCAACTTTCCAACACCAAAGTGATTTGCAACTGACCTGTAGTAGTCTTGGGTAGCCATCTTCCAACTAACCCACTTCTGGACAGGGAAGGGTGGCCTTTATGCATGTGACTTTATGCTGGAGAGTTGGGGCAAGCTACTCACAAAGGTCCAGAAAGGTGGCTTTGTTCATGAAAAACTTCTGGACCCACTGCTGGTCATACCAGGTCTGAATGACAATGTGATCCCACCAGGCTGTGCTTGTAGGCCTGTGCCAGAACCACGGGTCTATGTAGGAGGCATCCACGGATATAAAGAGTGTAATCAGCAGCATCAGCCAGTTCGAGTCTGCCATGCGTGGGTGCTCCTCCTCCATCATAAGCTGTGTCAGGTGCTTTTGGTGGGTCAGAAAACACCACTGAAATGTCCACCAGAGTCTCATGGAAGCTCTGTCCAATTTCTGACACAGGAGTAAAATCACAAGCAAGAGAAGTTCTTCAAAAAGTGCCTCCTCCATATTGTTGGCACCAGTAGCTGGGAGCACAGAGACCAAAATGACTGCTTGGTGGGCTGTTCAAGCTTCCTGTAACATACATGGTGAACAGTCAAGTTTTCCCACAGTGCACCACAGTCAAAGGGCAAGAGCAGACGCATTTCAGGATGGCATTAGGTTGGTTGGATATGGTTGGATTAGGTTGGGTATGGTTGGTTTGACTCAGGTCCGCGTACTGCAGTGTGGACGCTAGAGTCCTACGTTCAAGCCTGGGTTAGAAAATTCTTACCGTAGGGTTAATAATCAGTGTAGACACTCAAGCCCAGGGTTCTCTAATCCAGGCTCAGCTGACCCAAGTCCCACTAACCCTGGGCTTAAATTGCATTGTAGACATACCCTCTGCCTCCAGAAAAGGGGATCTCTCAATGTTAATTCTTAATGCAATGATAATCAGTTACTCACTTTGGATGAGTATTTTACACCACGCATTCTCACATCTATCCATCAAGCTAATGATTCTTTTATACTCTATTACTTACCTTCTTCTCTATCTATGCCACAAACCCTGATAACCTAAGCCGAGCTGGGCCACTGTTTGGAGGAGGGATTTTCAAGAAGCATCTGTTCAGGTGCTATACGAAGTAGTGCAGGTGATTCAGCATGTTGTATTACTCTCTTCTGAGTTAGTACTTGCCAGATGCTCCAGCGTGATACCAGACGGCGCAGAACTGTTGGAGATGCTGCTTTTTAGATGATGGGTGAGATTTTCTAAAGCACCTATGTGATTTAGGAGCACAGTCCCTTTGAAAGTCAATAGAAAGTCGTGAATGACTTAGAGCCTTTTGACCATCCCATCTGACATGTTAAATGAAGTCCTGACCAGCTGAGGTTATTACAGTTCCCACAGCCATTTTCATTAGTCCTGACCAAATTCTGAAGGTAGTACATTCTGCTTATTTAAATTCTGCTTGGAGTTTCAATTAGATATGGTATTCTTATTCATGGCCTCTCCTACACAGTTGTTGCTGTGTGCTGTTAAACAGCTGCCACATTTCCTTCCAGAGGTGTTTGCATTTCAGCCACAGTTGAAATGATCTCTGTTGCCTGGATGTCCTAGTGGAGCAAATGGGTGAAGAAAACCTCTATCCTCTCTTGTGGCAACAGGGCAGGATTCTAACTAAGGCTGCAAACCTCCAAGTGGATCCATGCAGGTAGATCCCTGTGCCTGCACAGAGCCACATGGATTTATCTGGGGCTTCAGAAAGCACAAGCATCCACTCTTATGGATCCCCTTGCAAAACAGGGGCTCAGGTTTTGTAGCAAATGCGAGGGAGGTAGACCAACATTTATACCAGCTTGCACATTATGATTCCAAAGAATACTGGTCAATTTGCCATGGAGCATGAACACGTAGGTAGCAGGTGTTCTGTTGTTTGAAGTACACTCTAGATGGGGTTGCACATGGAACTCTTTGAAAGCCTTCCACTAAACCATCCCCACAGCCCATTGAATCCTGTTTTAGCTGCAGAGTTTTGGAAGAAAGGATGCATTTAATGACAGACCTTCTCTGACCGAGACAGGATTGTAAAATCCTCTGGGATTAAAAGTGTTATATAGATGTAGGTTATTATTTATTGATTTTAAGAATGCTATTTTTATTTTCAGTATGGATTCAGTTTTCCAGTGATATATTGTTGATATGAATGTCAGCAAGGGTCCAAGCTGGAATGTAATCAGGACTCCAGGAGTCTGACTGTTCTTATGCTATTAAAATCTAATCATCATCATGAGAACAAACATTTACTGAGATATTTTAACTATAACCCCTGAAGGATCCTCACAAAGTTTACATGCACACACATTCCAAGTCAGGGCTGAAGGCTAGTTAATATGCCTAACACATTTCAGCTGTAATACCACTGTTTCTTTCAGGATTAGACACAGGAGTGATTTTACTTGCAGCTCAGTGATTAAACCTGTGCAATCTTTTTACTTCTCTCATGGACTGAAGACCCCTCCTCCTCCCTCAGCTGCCAGGAAGCTATGGTTAATGCATGGACAGAAAAGTTCTAATTATCCATTATATCAATAATAGTTTTAACTATTGATTTTAAAAGATGGTTTTAGTATCTATTGCTTTATCAACCCAGAGGCCATATATTCTTATCTCATTTACAAGGACATCACTTGGGAGCACAGAGAAGCGCGCACACGTACACACATGGAAATAATGGGTCTTAACACTCAAGCACAGACTAAATTTAGGACAGCATCCAAGTAGAGAAAATACTTTTGCTCAGACATTGAGAAAGTGATTAAAAAATGTGTTCACATCTACACCAGTCACATTAACATTAACCCTTAGAGGGCTGCTGAATATAACATACAGTAGATCCAGTACAGTGGCATTGGCATGGCCCTGGGACATCCTCCTGCTTTGACCCAGTCATTTAAATTAATGGAAACATTCCAGGAGAAATGCCAGAGAGCATGACATTCTCAATGTAAGTAAACAACAACATTAATATATATTTTAATTCATACCTAGATAAATGTTCAGTGCTACAGTCCTTGTTTAAATCTCTCTAACAAGCTGTGATGAAGAAAGAAACATGCCACCTGTTAAGAGAGATACAAAATCTAATGGTAGATACCTCTCGGTTTTGTAGTTATGATGACAATACTTCCAGTTCTGTGAATTACAGAATTCCTGGGATGACTCCTTAGTGTATTCCTCTGAAGTCCTTCTGGTAGGTCATTTTGGAAAACAGCCACATCATTTATTTTTAGGTTGCAATTCCTTGCCTTCTGTTACACACTTACCCGCACATGCTAACAGTAGTTGAATAGAGATAATTATAAGCTTGGGAGGAAAGATCAATATAAACAGTAGTTCCTATGCTTTCTTCACTCACAGGATTCCAGTACCAAAAGTGGGTAAAAAGCCACAAAGATTTAAATGACAGGTCTTGCGCTGAATAAATACTCCTAACTTCCTTCTCCACCTGTGCAGAGAGACCTTGATAGTGGTGCAGTTCCATTGTGTAGAAGGTGCATGGTGGAATAGGATGTCGGACTCTATGGCCCAGATCCTCAAAGGTATTTGAAATCAGTCGGAATTAGGGCCAAGGTTCACAAAGATATTTAGACTCCTAACTCCCATTGATTTCAATGGAAGCTATGAGCTTAAATACTTTTGAGGATCTGGTCCCATGACCCAGTATACAAATGTAGGGATCTTCTATTGAATCTCCTTAGAATGAGGTGCTATAATCCTGCATTCAGATTAAAGGCATTTGCTGCTGAGTCACACTGGCAGATGGATCAAATTAGCTTTAACCAGGATATAAAAGGAGTTGGGGGAGGCTTGGAAGGCATCTATCTGAGTTGGAGGGAACTAGAAAAGAGAAAGTCCTAGAAGGAGGGAAAGCCTGGAAGTAGCAATGTCTGGGGGGATATTTATCTTGAGATAAGTTGTGATATTGTTTTGAGGGTTGCAAGTCAAACCAAGAAGGGGGTGATTGGTGCATTAACTCAGGTTCTGTGTGTTTTGTTGAAGGTGGGGCAGGGATTCAGTCTGTTCGTGGCTAGCAGGAGGGTAGCCCATATAAGACTTTCTGTTTCCTGTTTGCCATACAGCTCAGCTCTATGGGAGCTCCCTCCATCCTAACAAATAAGGGATTGGGGGACAGGCTGCAGTCAGGCCAGTTAATCTGTGCCTATATGGATCCACTAGCTGGACTCCTTATGGCCTAAGGAAAATAATTCTCTACCTCATAAACCCAAATGAGTTTCTTCTGTGCACTGCATAAGAATGAGCATTTGGCCCTAAGGCTTGATTAATGATGCTACTGACTGGGGATGGGCAAACCAGTTCAGGCAAAAAGGGACTTATTACAGTCTTCATCTAACCTGAAAATTGAATCACAACCTCTTCCAGATTCATATCGTTACTGTAATTCAACCTGTGGTGAGCTGGAGCCGGTTCGCACCGGTTTGCACGAACCAGTTGTTAAATTTTGAAGCCGGTTTAGAACCGGTTGTTAAAGGGGTGGGCAAACTCCGCCCTGTCCGGCCCACCTGAGCTCTCAGCTGGGGAGGCTCCTCTGAGAATCCCTTTTTAATTTTTACTCACCCGGCGGCGCTCCAGGTCTTCAGCGGCACTTCAGCGACGGGTCTGAAGAAAACGGTTCTTCAGCTTTTGGCAGCTCATTACTGAATTCAGCTATATTCATTGGAACAGGCAAGCTGTTATCCTCTCACTTGCACCTCCTTCCCCTACACCACTCACACTGATTAGGTGTGCCAGCATTTCTGCTGGGTCTTGCTGCTATGCTTTCCACACTTCCTGGTGCTTTAAGGATCCCTTTTAAAATCTTGATTTGAAGCCCCAGAATCATTCAAATCTCAGGCTCTCTGGGGCTTCTCATTCACGCCATGTAAACTGAAGCATGACTAAATGGTGAAAGCCTGGGATGTATTTATTAATTATCTTCTCATAGCACCAAAGATGTGCACAGAGCTGTACTGGCAAATTAAAGATGAGATCTCTTTCCTAAGGAGCTTTAAGTCTAAGTGCTTGATACTATGAAGTGCAAAGTTCCAGTAACTTCCATTGTTACTGTCCAAGAAAGCAGGAATACCGGGTACTTATAAGATCCTGGGACTAGGTCCTAAATTAATGTAGGACACAAGTCAGATGAGGGTATCTTTATCTATAACTTTAGATACATATCCAAGCATTTGTGTGCTTATCTGAACCAAACCCCCCTGAATCTTTTCAGTTCATTCATTGCTCTTGAAATGTGAATTCCCCGTGTTGTTCTTCACAGAAAAACACTCAGAGGCCTGATTTCATAGATTTTATGAGCAAGCTTGCTAACTTTGGAAAGCAGACAGTTCTTTATATGCATTTTTGCCCCTCTGCCAATCCATAGTAGATGTCCTGAATCTGCGGATTGGCTTGTCATTGGAGGAGGAATTAGTGTAATTGAGTTTGGGTATATTTTAAGTTCAACTTGCTTTATTTACACACACCTACCAGTCCTGAATCAGAGCTTGTCACAAACAGCATTCAGGCAAACCTCTCTTTCACAGGTATCTGCCAAAATCCCCAATTCTGGTTACCAAGGAGCCACTCTGCCCAAGAATTGACTTTGGAGATTAAGGCAGAGAACCATAGCTCCCCTCTAAGAATTCTGTATCAGAAAACTAACAACACAGTATTTCTTCCAAGACTGATACCTTGCTTGTACACTAAGAAAAAGAACTGGTAAAAACACCAACTGGTGTCCCTGCCATAACAGTATATGTCTTCCCTCTTTTGATTTATTATAAGGGAAAGACTTCTGTTTATTAGAGATGAATGCAAGCCAAAACCTCAGGTCCAACTTTGCAGAAGTTTGGATTCAACTCTGGACGTTGAAGCTTTGGTCTGTTTCTATTGTTTATTTATACTTAACTTGGAAATCTCACTCTATCTCATTTCCTCCGACTTGCTTTCCATTTCTAATCTCTGTTTGGATGATGCCCATTGCCACTACTGGCAGTGACAAATCACAAGTCATTTATGTATATTTATGCGCAAAAATAAAACATAATAATTGCAACTCATTAATGATGGAAAAGACAGAACATAACAGTCGTCTTTCTATCCCACATCTTCATTCCCATGCATTTTTATAGCCCATTCCTTCCTCAGCCTTGAAGAGATGTTTTATCATGTGTTATTTCTCTAAATTAGGGCTCAATCCTCCAAGCCATCGGTGTGTGTAATTCCAATTGACATCAACAGGAATTCTACACCTAGAGAGCATGCAGTATGGGGCCTGTAATTTATTTTGGCCTCTTTGAAACTCTCACCATCAATGGGTATTTAAACACATAGAACATCTTTTGTAAGCTGATCCATCTTCTTCAAGATCCACCTCTTCCACATTGCTTATAAGAAACCAGAAATCAACTAAGGCTATGTTAAGAGGGAGATGGAGATAACTGGTGCTTAAAAAAAATCTCACTATAATAAGTGTAACATTGCAAATGCATATTAAGATTGTTGTATCTTTCTCCCCTTCTCATCACCACTTTTAGATGTCACTTATCTTATATTCCAGGCTCTTAGGGGCAGGGACTATGTCTCCATATCTGATTGTACAGCACCTAACACTATAGAATTACCAATCATGATTAGGGCCTCTGGATGCTATGGTTAGAGAAATAATTTGTTCCACAGAAAGTGCAAAACCAAGATGCCTGCTAGGATTGCATACTGCTCCTTTGTGACCCTATGAAATATTGTGCTCAGCCCCACAACAATTGTAAAGTGCTGGCACTCTACCTGTTCCAAATAGAAGTAGGCAGATGATTAAATAGTAAAGCTGTTTTCGCATTTGGTAAATCAGTACTTCAGGGAGGACAAGGGGATTAGTCCCTTAGCAATTCAAATGTGTGCAGTATCATATAAACAGTATAATTTGAAGATTCTGAATACTCACATGTGAACTTCCCCAACATTATTAGGAGTTGAAGGTTGTTGCATGCAACACTGGAACGGTGATCTCCGCGAGATTTGTAATAAGGTTTCAGTGAGTGGAAAGGAACAATGCGACAGATTGCTTGACTGAACAGGAAGTTCCCATTATTATTATTTAAATTACACATTAAAGGCTAGTTTTTTTTAAAGGGGTCTTTACCTGGACTCCTTTATTAAGCTGACAATTAATTGCAGGTGCAAAACTGCAGGCATAATTAATTGTGGATGCAAAACTGTGCCACAAAACAAAAGAAGCTGGCACTGAAAATCTGGCCCTAAGGGCCTTTCTTCTTGTGCCATTCAAATCAATGTCACAATTCCCATTGATTTGAATGGGAGCAGGATTGGGTCCAAACGGCAGGAGACACAGTTCAGCCTCCTTCTGAGACTGAGATTCTTTTCTTTTAATGTATATTGAAATGCCTTCGTCTGGCAAATACTGCTCATTATGGGCACTAGGATTATTTCATGATCTAGGGCAATCATGGCTCTAAACTATTCTTGGCATTTTGCAAAGTAATAACTTTAAACCTATTCCCTCTCTTATTAAATTTTGGGTTTTTAACTTGGCAGGCTGCTGTAAAACCCTATGCAGAAATCCAATGCTTTACTAGGTAAGAATTGCACAGAATGTGTGAGATACACAGCAGCTAAATAATACTCTGCAACAAATGTATGTATGTCACTGTGTAATTGCAGTGTCTTAAATGGAAACAGTAAAGGCTAAATTCTGGCTTCAGTTACACACGTACTGCCTTTTGCTTCAGTGCATGGATGGAACTGAGGGCAGAATTTGCCCCTAATTTCTGGTAAATGTTTGCTCCAAATATTTCTTCCACTCTCACCTCATAATTGCTAGAGTGCTTCTCATAAGCAGATACTATTTATAGAACAAAATGGTTTTGAGGCGTGTGTCTACCTTTCAGGGATCATGTCACATCCTTTCAGTTCATCAACTAGCTAAGGCAGGGAGCATTTCAAAGCTGATGCTTCCAGTCTCTTAGATTGAGGAGGCAAAATCTGCCTCATTTTCTAGCACTTCCAGAAGCTCACTCATGCAGTGGAATCGATGTTGTCTGTTCACTCAGCCCTCTCAGCTGCAGGAGAAGTGCACTGTACACAGCTGACAATCCAGAAGGGGATTAGGAATCATAAAAAGTGAAATGGCAGCCCAGAATAAATAGGTAGGGCAAACTCCTTAACCCTGACTCCAACCGGCCAAGGTAGGTGACACTGGCATTCGCCTTTACGGAAGAGATAATACATGAAAGTGATACAGCAACAGGATGCAGAGTGTCTTTCCATTAAAAATTCACACCTTCAAAATATACTGTTCACTGAGTTACAATTTCTTTGAATCTACATATGAGAAACATTTACCCAGTACTAAAACAAATAAATACTATAACTTCTATAAGAAGAATTAACTTCTCAGAAGTAAGACTTTAATCAGCTGGGAAAGGGGAAAAAATCAATTCCTTTCCTAGAAGGAAGGCTTCTCCCCCCCGCCGCAATGTATGTAAAGGGGGCATTACTACTGTGTTGATGGGCTCCTTAGAAAAATGAATGACTATCATCTTTGAAAATTAAATGATATTTTTAGGTGTCAAGGAATCTGCATCAAAATTAGACCATGACAACCATAAGGTATG
Source organism: Natator depressus (assembly GCF_965152275.1). Classification (NCBI taxonomy): domain Eukaryota; kingdom Metazoa; phylum Chordata; order Testudines; family Cheloniidae; genus Natator; species Natator depressus. The sequence goes on from NC_134236.1 coordinate 72,921,943, forward strand.
AAGCAGGTTTGGGGATAATACCTGAATAGTATTATTTTTCATATGGTCATAGCAGAGAAATCAATTATGGATTCCTTTCCCCCCCCCCTTTAGTCGTATATAAAGCTTTGACGTTGTTCATTCCATTTATTTGCTGCTGGCTTAATAATCCCCTGCATGCTGGGAAAAACCTTTGTTCTCTGACAGAAGTAATAAAGCTGTCTGCACGATTCCCTCTTGCAAGACATGGAGTGTTCCTGGTTTATTTAATCTGCCGGTGTGCAGTCTTTTCAAAGTAAATACTTCACAGGGACCGAACGCAGAAAGACATGCGAGAGACTGGCACATATCAGAATCAAAATTAAAAACTCGCCTGTGAAGAAATAATGATGTCTCTTAAAATATAATAAAAATAAAAGAAAACCTACATGAGAAACCCAGGCCAATCAAGCCTTGACTCTCATTTCTTCCAGAGTGTGTGTCCTTCAGATTTCCTCCGTCTTCATTCACTCATTCCCGGTGAATAGAGAGCATAGAGAAAATGAAGAGATCTGAATGCCAGCAGGAGGCTGGCTGCTTTCTTCTAGGCATGTCCTGAGCCCAGTCACCCAGAACAACTTGTGATCCCTGGACAAAGCTACTCACAGCAGGAGGCCATATCAAGAAATTTTCCTCCTGGAATTAGATATTATCCCAGGAATCACTACTGAGTCAAACATAATGCCTCATCCTGCTGGGTCAAGTAGGATTTCATTTCAATTTCTTTACACAACGATGCATTTCATCTTGTCTGCGTACAATGGCAGTGCTCAGGCATGAAATAAATTGAAGTGCTTGAAAGGCAGAATTATCCCTTGAACCTGCAGCATTCCCGACCCCAAAAACATACATTGTCAAGTGAGTTCCAGATAAGCAGGATCTTCAGCAAGTGTTTGTGCTGCTTGGCTTCCTTTAATCATACTCCCTTTTGTAAAAGGGATTTTTGAGGGGAAAGATAAATCATTGCTGAGGAAAGAGGTCATTTTCAAAAGGCTTTAAGAGCTTCATTTTGTGTGGCTTTTCAAGGTGAAACAGGTAATTCAGTGCAGTGAAAATCTTTTGTATTCAACTTAATTCACACTTCACACTACCAAGAAAAAAGTAATGAATTTAAGCTTGAATAAAGTTCTTTATTAAAAGTGTTCCCCTACATGTGTGAGCCGCATCCTGTTGTTTGCTAGTGCACAGGTCTGACTATTGGAAAAAGATAGCCATGGACAGTGCTAAAGCTATTTATCCTGGCTTTAAACCATCCGTGGGTATGTCTACACATACAATGCTACAGCAGCAGTACTGCAGCTGCGCTGCCATAATGCTTCAGTGTAGACATTCGCTACAGTGACTGGAGAGGTTCTCCCATCACTATAGTTAATCCATCTCCCACAGAGGTGGTAACTAGAATTCTTCCATCGACCTATCTCTGTCTACACCCGGGCTTAGCTGGCATAGCTATGTCTCTCAGCAGTGTGGATTTTTCACACACCCTCTGAGACGTAACTATGCTGATGTATACGTCCAGTGTAGACCAGCCCTTAGTTGCTGAAATTGGAGCACGTTTCTTGCTCGTAGTTTAATAAGCATTGAAGACTTCGTCCACTAGCCCTTTCTCTAATCCCTTCACTGGTACCTGAACAGTCAAGTAGTTGTGAATTTAGAACAAATCCTCAGATTTGAGTTCAGTGCTGGAAAGGGACCCATGGGCAACATCTGCTGTACAGTAAGTGAGGGAAGAAGGGAATACAAGATGGTGGTGGTGTATAGTGAACCTCCCTTGTATTGACATATCATTCCTTTACCAAGGATTTGCCTATCAGAGTAGGGTGCATGGCTCTATGATCATAGACCATACATACGTCTTTGTAAAAAATATGCTTTACCTGAACCTCAAGATATAGGCTTGATACAGGACTCACTGGATGAAATCTATGGCCTGTGTAATGCAGGAGGTTAGACTAGATAATGAACCCTTCTAATCTTAAAACAGATGAATCTCTTGAATTATGCAAATTTTTTCAGAGTGCTGGATATCATCTGAAATTTTTTCCCCCAGCATTGCTGCTTAAGAAATTAATCAATGCACTTGTTTTCAAAGACAAATGTCAATGGACTCACTGCCAATCAGATCATGCATTCTTAAATAATGGTCTAAAATGAAAGCCAATCTTTTTGGATAAGGAGGGACCCAATCTTAGCAATAAATTCTCATTCAGCAAAACTGGTAAAAACTGACTGGTTCTCCATGATACTCTGTTGCTGATTTAACAACAAAAAAGAGCATTTTGTTTACTGCAGTGTTCTCTAACTTTTTCAAATTGTAAGACACTTCTTCAAAGACAGCTTCTGATTGGTCATCTTCCCGATCTGGATCTAACATCTTCTCTTCAGCAGCTATATTGCTTGGGTCATAAACCAGTAATTTTAAGAGAGTAGTAAGGAGACAGCTATAAAAGTAAACTTGCGTTAGTGTGATGGGTGCAGTAGCTTGGTTATATCCCTCTTTTAATTGTTATTTTTGAAGGTAGCAAACAGGAGAAAGTATGACACTACAAATGTAGTGAAGAGTACATGTGGAATATGGAGTCTTTCTGACAGACAATGAAACAGTGACAAGACTTTCATGCAGGGAAATATAATTTTCAAAGAAAAGCTAAAGTTAGCTTTGGTTATTGCAAGAAACAAAAGAACAACTGACCCTATCAGTCAGTATGAAAGAAACAAACTATGGGGTCTACAGACAAAAGTGCATGTGCATGAAATGAGTGGTCACATATCATAGCAAAGATTGTAAGTTTTTTGTTTTGTTTTCCAGTACAGCGTGTTTCTCCATAGCAAGTTTGTATTGAACCGAATGCCCTTGGAGAGAACGTGAGGGTTGTGCCGCTGAATAGCAGTGGAGAGCCATGCTGCAATCAAAAGAAAATGAAAGACTGAATCCTATTTATTACTGGGACTGGCACTGTTCCAGAAAGGCAATTGACATGTTAATTTGTATAGAGAATTCCAAGATCAATCTCACTTTGGAGCCAGTTCTGGCTGCCTCCCCAGGCCCTGTATGACACCCTGGTGCCATAAAGAAGCCACCAAATGCCTGGAGAGAATTCCCCTTGTGCAGGAACAATTAAGAGTAGTGCAGCCATAGCCAGCCATGGGAAGTCTGCCCTAAGTTTGAGCAGCCCAGGGGGCTAAACCATTCCAGGGCTAAACCATTCCAGGGCTGTTCTAATGTAAATCTACACTAATATATACTGGGAACTATTTCAATCCCAGCAACATCCCAGAATCCAGGCAGTAGAAAGAACAACCCTATCTAGTTCTCTACTCTAACATGAAATTCCTGTATTCGAGACCATTGATAGAATCTTAGCTAATGGAGCCAGATATATTAGACTTATTCATATAAGAATTTTAGACCCAAGTCCACTAGTTGCATAGTAAGGCATGACCACTTCACTTGTTCAAAGGCCTCAAGAGAGATGATTACAGCAGGAATGTTATTTGATCTGTCTGAGCAGATAACGTTTAGTAACCTCTGATCCTTGCCTATTCTGAATAGAGCTGATTGGAAGTTTTTCAGTTAAACATTTTTTCCCTGTAAAATACTGATTTGTAGAAACAAAAATTTTTCACAGGTCCAGGATGGAGTTTCTGATATATATGAGACAGACACCCATGAATAGCCAACGGTCAGTGGTTAGGATGTGAGATATAGGGGACCCAGGCTAATTCTCTGCTTTGGGTTATTGATTATTCTTGTTTGTCTCTCTCTCTTTCTCTGAAAAATGCCAAAAGGTCTCAGTTTAATCCTGATCCAGAACAGGAAAATATTTTGAAAATTTTCTTAGTGCAGGAAAACTATTTCCCCCCAGATCTACATGTAAATTTATTCTACTTGGTCACAGTGGACAGATCAGGGAGAAATTATAATAGGCTAGATGCAAGAATTTTTGATAAGATGTTTATATCACTATTGTAGACAGAAATTAATTTATTGGAAGTATGTTGCTTAGGATCTCTGTATTTGCCCCATTCTGCCTATCCTCCCTGGGTATCAGACTTTACATTTATTTCTACCAGATCGGCACTCATTGCTTGTAATCACCATAATTTGATTTCTCCAGGTCACTTGGCTATTTGAGTCAGTCACCCTGTGTGTTTCCTTCTTTCCCCTCTGATTTTTGGTATTTTCTCCAAATTTGATGTTGATTAATATTAATACCAAGGAAGCCCATGAAACAGCTGTCTATGGTACAGAGAGGTGATTTTTCTTGGTTTGAGATTCTTTTAAGATTAACTGGTCAAAAAATCCTCCTCAAAATCCCTCAAAGTGTCCAAAATCATATACAATTACCAGGAAACATCACTGCTTGAATTGACAGGTGCCTCACCACTGACACAAAAATGGCTCTTTGGACCCATCTGGAAGTGTTACACAGTCCCCCAGTGGTTCACACACCTAGGAAACTCCTACAAGCAAATGCTGAGAATTAAGAGTGGAGGTTTGTAGATTGTGGGGTGGGATAGCTCAGTGGTTTGAGCATTGGCTTGCTAAGCCCAGGGTGTGAGTTCAATCCTTGAGGGGGCCATTGAGGGATCTGGGGCAAAAATTGGGGATTGGTCTGCTTTGAGCAGGGGGTTGGACTAGATGACCTCCAGAGGTCGCTTCCAACCCTGATATTCCATGATTTTAAGACCAGATAGAACTTTTATAATCTTCTAGTTTCACCCCTGCATTACTAAACATAGTGATACCTGCATCAAACCCAACAGCTTGTTGTAGAAGTGGAGCACATAATTTAGAAAGACAGCTAATCTGAATGTAAAGGAGACAAGTGTTAGAGAATGTGCCACATCCCTTGGTAATCTAGTCTAATGGTTACAGAGGTGGGAGCACCAAAGATCAGATCAAACTTTGTGGTCATTTTGGTCTTGATCTAAGTCTTGCCCACATGATTGATCACCAGTGCTCAGCACCCCATTAAGCATATGACTTTGCAGAAGTAGGAGGCAGATAAGGCATTAAGGAGAAAAAGTGCATTTATAGGCAAGAATCACCAATATGCAAGCAGATAATTAATTTGCTTGTTAATGAAAAATATATGGTCATGTTTTCATTTTATTTGTCATTTCAAAATGATGTTACATTCCATTTACAATAAAAGACATTCCAATACAAAGTACTCTTTTATGTAATAATGTAAACAAATCCTATGAATGTTTATCTGAGAAAAAAGGCCCCCAAATATCCCTTTCTTCTAAAAATAAAGAGAGCAATTTAGCAAATGTTACATCTGAATTGCAATTAAAACCTTTTCAGACATTTGCCACAAAAGCTGGTAAATCTAAAACCTGTCATTGTTGTCCGCGTCTGATAATAATGTTTGCATTCTTTTTTTTTGTAATTCTCAGATTTCATATTCATATGAAAAATGCAGTGTACATAAAATGCATTAATAAAAAAGCATACAAAAGAGAAACATAAGTAAACAAAATGATGTGGAATACATCGTTAATTTACTAATCAAAAAGATATTAGACAAGTCTGCCACTATTTTATAGTCGTGAGTATAACTGTATTACTTTAAAGTGAAACATGAGATAAAATTTGTAATAAGATTACTTTTCCCACTAGATTTTAAATATGATGCTTTAAAATATTTATTAGCAATTTCTGATAAAAATTTGTACTGGTAAACATATAGAACATGAAAATTTGATGCATTTAGAATGCCCACCATCTTCATTCTATACAAATGGATGTTTCAGATGTATTTGAAATATAGCTTTTATATTACTTCTCCTTTTGTTTTGAGAAAATAATTTAAGAAAGTCATTTAAAACCAATCCAGAGACCTTATTTTATGAGAAATATCATTTTCATTCCTTGTTGGAATTAAATTTCTCAGTATTTGTTCATTAACTGAAACAAAAATACTTATCAGTTATATTTAAAGATGAGGGGATTTCCATTATTGTCAGTGAAATTCCTAGGCTCCGAGTATTAATGTGAATAAATATGTATTTCAAGAGGAGAATTTGCAATAACATTTATCATATTTACTTTAGTGGTAGGCACACCCCTAAAAGCACAGTGAAGTCTTTTAGATGTCCGGATGCTTATCTGAATATTAGCCAACAGTTATCTGACTCCCTTTGGTCTTGAAGGGGGTTTAGAAACACCACAAGAACAGTCATTGTTAGGTTTTTTGATGAGTCTAATCTTGAGTGAACCCAAGAATTCCTATATGCCAAATTTTTAAATAGCTGGAGCCAAGTTCTGTGTGTGCATATACAAATATACAAAATGTGTTTCTATATTAACAGATGCATATTGGTTAGTTGTGTGTAAAATAGCATTTGCACAAGTGGTTGTTTACATGCATGTGCGTATTTCATTTCTTTTTTTTCCTCTGGGACTTTAGAATGTACTATTTAAAAACATAGCTGTCTCTCTGGAATTCTACTGTTGGTGTCCCCACAAAATTCAATAGAGGTTCCATCCCCTTAGCCAGCAGATTTCAAAGGGATTGTGAGCCCCAGCCCCTAAACTGATGTTCCAACCTGCAAAGGATGACAATAGGTAAATTAATGGTGATAAAGTCACCATTACCTGGCTTGCAAAAACCTGTGAATTGTTGTATATTAGGTGAAATGGGGCATGCTATAGACAGTGGCAGGTCCTATGGCTCAATCTTCTGTCACCCTCTGTAGCTGAAACCTTGGGGATTGGTCCTGCTTTGAGCAGGGGGTTGGACTAGATGACCACAATCTCTATCAAGTGGTTTCTGTGGACTGCAAGAGCAACCACTCTTCCCCCTCACACTCACTAGTCTAGGATTAGATGGATTTTTGTTTCATTCACTTGCAGAACCTGAAGGTATAATATGGTGATCCATAGTGATGAGGTAGCAGAGAACTGATTAGTGAACTCACTGATAAACTAGATTTAATTTTAAAAATCCAGAGTGATTTCAAAGTGACTGCTAGAAGTTAGAAAACTGTGACGTATTTAAATATCCAGTTAACTTTAATGAAGATTTGTTCATTAACAAATTTGTGCCCGCAGTCAGGATGTGTACACACCATTCATTCCCAACTCAATGTCAGCACCAATGGCCAGTGAATTCCCGCAACTTCAGCAGTCTTTGCTAAATAAGATGGCCTTCCACTGCAGTACAAAATTGATGGACAACCATTCTGCAAATAACACTTTTGCCAGTGTTCTAGGGATATTGAACTACAGGGACTAACTCTTGCATCTTGTTATTAAAAGTATTACAAATAAGAATGACCTCTAATGATTTATTTAAATACCAGCTCTTTCTTAATTTGAGCAAATGGGGAGGATATAATTAATCTAATTGGTATGGAATTTTGTTTGTTTGTTTTGCCTTTTTGTAGATCCTTATGATTTGGAATCACAAGTATAAATTTTCAAATGTTTATCTATTCAATAGCCATACAATGCAATTGGTGGAATTTGGGTTGCTGCAGATGATTACCTTGTTTTATTTTCTTAAGTCATTCTTTCCACTTTCTCACTTCCTATGTGTAAATTGGTGTGTGAGTGTTAGACATTGCTCAAATCAGATGGGCTAAGAGACAATCATTATTACTACTTTTATTGTCTGTTGTTTTGTAATGCCTCAAGGCTCCAATTAGAGAGTGGGGCTCCATTGTGTGAGATGCTCTACACACATGTAATAAAAAAAGCAGATCCTGCCCCAAAGAAATTACACTCTTAGCATATGATGAGAGACAACAGGAGCATAAAACAAACAAAAGGCAGTGAGGAAAGGGTAATGGTGAAACAAAAATAATTAGTGTAAAAAATGTCAGTCTCAATCTGTTACTGTGTACGCTTAGAAGGCTACAGGTTTAGCGTGAATAAAAGATGCACAGGTGTATAATCCTGGAACCAGAGTCCAGGGAAAGTATTATAAGAAATCCAAGAAAAATACTAATAAATGTCATTCAGTATGTATATAAACTAATTGAACAAGGGGCGTGTTTTGATGTATGGTCCTAGACTAATATTACATAAAAAAGACTTATTGTTCTGTAAAGCTTCTCATTCTAAAGCTAGGATGAAAGTTAAAGAAGGAATAGAGGTTGTATTACTTGTCGATTGTCTTATGTGTAAGGCTGACATAGAACAGAAGAATCCATTATGATTTCAATCACTAGCATTGCTTCATTGTGTGCTTTGCTCTGTCAATATTCTGTCAGTAGAGCCACCCAGAATGTATAAGACCACATACTCTGCTGATTAACCCTAAAAAGTCCCATTCAACTCAGAACCTGTGCTTAATAGACAAGTGAGTTAATGTGTATCAGTGCAACCTCTTCACTCTGTGCATCTGGTTATTTTTACCTGCTTTGTGGGAAAATCTTCCATCACCATACAAAGTATATTTAATGTTGATTTTCTTTGTTTTGTATTCCAGTAGTACCCACAATCTACAAGGCATTGTCCACAAGTGCCTTGAAAACGGTGTGCTAAGAATTCAGGACAAGATGAAAAACAACATTTTTCATGTGCTGTTATGTGTTGGATCTGAAGGTTTTGCTTATAATACATGCTTCTGCACCATATTGTATTTACTCCATCAAGCACATTTAAATGTGAATATATTTTTGCAAGCATTGGGCCCAATCCTATAATTAATGGGAGTTAGATGCCTAAATACCTTTGGAAATTTGGACTTCAGAGCTTCCTGTGAAGTGCTCATTTCCCCTTCAGGGCCATTAGAAGAGCTGATGGCTCTCAGTAGTATTTCTCTGGAGGTTCTCACTACCTCAGAGGATCAGGACCAAAATTATTTATTTCTTTGAAGTCATTTTGGGTTCAATCCTGCTCCCTTTGAAGTCAGGAGCTTTGCCATAAACTTCAATGGGAAGAGCACTAAGCCCTCAAGCCAATATTGCTCTGACAATTTTGAAACATTTTCTGCAAGTAATCATGTCTTAATATATATTGGTGTGCAAGATAATCTACATCCTGAAATTAAACCAGGGATAAATTTGGCCCAGTACCTCTACTAATGAAGTAGCCACGAAAAAGAAAAACAGTGGGTACAGAATAAGGCTCTGAAACAGAGTGTAAGAGAAAAGTCTACAAAATTAAAGAAATAGGTGAGTACTTACACAGCCCAGTGGTTGTTAAAATTACAAAATGCTTGGTAATTATAGAGGAAAAATAGGAGGTGGAGCCAAACTTTGTATTGATCTGAGGCAAGTCTGATCAAGAATATTAATAGTAAACATTTCCTCTTGCCCACAAGAGTGAAATATTTGCTGACATGGCAGGAAACAAGTTATTCAGCAAAATAGAGGCATTGGCAGATTTTTGGCTGATTCCCCTAGATAAAGCAGGCTCCAAGATTTGAATGTTAAATACACTTGCATGGCAGAGACTGCTTCTTGATTACTTCTGCCTTTCAGAATATGTTCATTACCAAAAGTATTTCACTGCACAATGTCCTCTATGCTTCACGGACTTGCAAGATGGAAGTGTCCGCTGATGACATTGTAATCTGGGGCAGCACTAATAGTCAGAGCGGGCATCAGGCCTAGTGGTCAGAGCAGGAGTTGGTAGCCAGGTACCAGAGCCAAGGATCACAGCCAGAGTCAGGAAACAGGAGTCAGAACCCAGGGTCAGAACCAGAGTCCGGGACCAGATGATAAAACCATGGAAGAATTAATTTTTATTGTGAATTCTGGCATGAAAGAATGTTCTAGGATTTGAAGCATGTACTAACATCAGCACCAGCGCTGCAATTGCTTGAACCACTGAAAGAGATCAGGCCATTCCACAGATGTTTCAAAAGAAGGACTGAGAGTTGATGCTAAAAAGATATGGGACTGAATGACTGCCTTTAATGTATGCAGTCTGAGCTATGACAGTGCAGATGCAGATCAGAAAAGAAGCTAGGCTGTACAAAATTTAATGATATTCTCTATGGTCAAAGCTTCAAAGCTAAAATTAACCACAAACAGTGGTTGCAGTACACAAGAAAGGACCTTCATAAGCACCGCTAAGGTTACAGTGATTATTTTTAAAGTTCAGAAGTATGATATAACACTGGAGTTCCAGCCAGGACATCATCCAATAACCGCTGACAGGCGGTCAAAAGCATACGCTTCACTTGACGACACACAAACAGATGATCTCATGTTAATTTCATTCCTGCCACAGACACATAATCTTGATGAAATGGTAAGCAAGTGTGGAGCTAAACTACACTAGGCACAATACCCGCTCTGTTGAGCAGGGCTGTCCTATGCGGGGCCTGGGGCAGACGTGACGAATCCGTCACTTCTGAGACTGAGCCATCACTTCCAGGACGACCGCATCGATCCGCAGGGTCCCCCAGCGTGCGGGGCCCGGAGCGGTCTCCCCGATTCACCGTACCCAGGGGACGGCTCTGCTGTTGTGTACACTGAAGCAGTGGAAGTTGGAGTATGCCTCCTGCTGTGCTAACTTCCACCAGGGACGAGCAGCCTGGGATCACATAACTGCAGCTCTGATATAAGGGCAGATCAGGGCCGAAGAATAGAGACAGGGCAGGGCAGAAGCATCGGTATTAACTTTATAAATTGTATCTTGTTAATTAAATAGATTACCATAAAATCTACCTGAGGCCTCTGTTCAGAGAGATTCTCAAGCACATGCCTAACTTGATGTAGGCAAGCAGTCCCATCAAAGTCAACAGAACTGCTTGCCTACTTAAGGGTAGGGTTGTGCTTATATATCTTGCTGAACTGGGGTCTGAAATACTACAAGGTAGTAAAATGGAAATGGGAGGACAGCCTAGTGATTTAATAGAGTGATGGGGACTTTTTTCCTTTAAATAAAAAAAATACAAAATGGATGCCTGCCTTTGGTGGCATAGCTTTCTAACGGGCATTGAGTGTAAGTAGAACCAGGTGTATAGGCTCAGCTGGCAGTAGTTACCTGCCTATCCAAGTCACAAAACTATCAACTTTGCAAACATCCACTCAGGAAAAACCTGAATCTTTCAAATCAGGGCTGAGATTTGCAAATGGTCAAGCTAGCTTAGTGCCTGCTTACTCACATTATGCTTGATTTTAGCCAGCACTGTCATTCTTTCACATTCATAAGCAATAAGAAAAAAAAACTTAAAAATTCTAAATGTCAAAAATAATATGCACCATTGAGCTGAGAGTTTGCCATTCTGGAGAAACAAGAACTGTCTGATTAATGAATATTCTGTGTCAGTGAAGCGGTACAGACCTTCACATGGCCTATGATTCTAATGGAGGGGAAGAGCTATTTGTTGTTGGGTCAAACCATTCACTGCCCATGAATAGAAACGATTTTGGTACAATGAAAGAACAAGCATACAAACTCAAACAATAGTTGCTGGATCTTTAAAAAACCCACACATAATTTTCTTTTCCTTTATAGATTCTTATGCATTAAAGTAACAATAATGTTATTAAACTGGTGCATTTAGAATAAATGTAAGAAAATGAGATCATCATATCCAATCTGGCAGGTAGTTGTCCTGAGAACAGCTAGTGCTTCTTTCATTGATCCATAAGATGCTGTACCATGCCTCCAATTTTTCCTCATTTTAGTAAAAGCATAAGATCATTGTCTACGTTTACAGCAGCCTTCATTGTTTCGGAATGTTCTCCCATGCTTTGTAATTGAGAACACAGACTGAAAAATATTTTAAGTGCACCATTTGGGGTGTTTTGTATGGGATGTACTTAACATGGGGATATATATATCTCCTTGTTTCTGTGCTCATTTAGTGCAATTGATCAAATATAGGGTCTATGATTAAATGAGCTGCTTTTCCTTGGCTATCACTGCTGTTACTGAGTCAGTTAAAGCCTAAACTAGGCCAGAATTGCTACATAATAAGGGTAATGAAATGCAACAATCTTGTCTATTTACTCTGTTGAGTGAGCCAACTGATTTACTATCTACTGGCTGAATTGAATGTAAAGACATAGGGTGCCAAAGTTTCTTTCCCTATAGTGTACAAAGAAATATCATTTTCAGTAGGCAGGAAAACACACTGGAGAGGGAATGCAGTTTACACCGTAGGTATTAGACTACCTTACCAAAGAATAATTAAATTGAAACAATCAACTTCTTAACAGAAGAAAAAGAACATTGCGTGTTCTATGGGGCAAAGAGGTATTTTTGGCATCTAACTGCAACGGTTATGCAAACTCAATATATAAAATAAGTGCTGGTTGAGGAGGTCGTGCCAGCAATATTGTTTTAGAATAATAGTCCAATAATTCATTATTTTTATTATTATTTTTGCAAGGTTCTTTGGTAAAATACCAAAGAATGGAATAGAGCAGAACAACAGGGACCCAGTTGCGCTTTGGCTCCCACTCCTCCTTCAACCAATACCACAAGACTTTTGAATGTGCGCGCGCGCACACACACACACACACACACACACACACACACACACACACACACACACGACTACAGGGGTTTCCTGTGATATTACTTCATTAGATATGGTGCATCTGATGCAAACGTGCAATGGTGCCATGACACTTGTGTTTGGTAAGTCTCACTGGGAATTCAGAAGTGGCATATAAAAATCGTATAATATGCTGGGTAAAGTTTACAAAGGAACGACTGTGGATCACTGATATTGGGCATGGAATTGCCTCCAGCATCCAGCAGGAGAATGGCCAAGTATTACTCGAAATGAGAAAGGCCTTTCTCCTCATTATGTATTTAATCTTATCTGAGGGATGCAGTGTATCATATGAAAGATTTAAATGGCTCTCAATAGGGGAGATAAACCATGAACAGGAATTAAAAGGGGGAAAAAAACAGTGACTGGTACAACTACATAGGAGTATAATGTAAACAAGAATAAGCATTTTAGCTTGGCATTAAGCACACAAAATAGGTTCCAACTCATGGTAATTTGCCCACATTGTTCCAGAAATTCATCAGATACCATCCCTACTGTAGGATAAACTGAGCCATTTGTAAACTAACCTTTGAATATATAAAGGAGGAATACATAAAAGGTTATATTTCTTCCATGGAGGAAATATATGCCAAATGTTAAAGCTCTTCCTCATCTGGAATGTGAGAGTGTAAAGATGCAGCAAAGTTCTGTTTAGCACTGCGTTCATGCTGCTCATGTGCATTACAGACAAGAAAAGGTTTTCTATGCCTACTTAATGGGAAACAGTTGATGTTGCCATTTGAACTGATTAAGATATATTTTTAATGGTCTTTGAGCTTTTGCGAGAGCACCCGTAAAGCCAGAGTGACATGATACTGTACTTCTGTAATTCAAATTGTTGCCATTGAGGCAAGAAAAAAAAAAGTTCTGTGGTGCAATTTTCCTTTTTTTCTTTTTCTTTGGGGTGAGTTAAGCAGATTTACTCTTTAACGGTAGAGCTTCAGTGCATGATTATGACATCAAAGTGTGACAGACAGTGATTATATACTGCAGGGGGAAAAGGCGGATAAAAACAGACATTTAATTCCCTTAGCTTAAAGGGACATTATCCCTGGCTAGAAAAAAAAAGTGATAACATTCCAGCTTATTTTTTTTTAAATGAAGCCGGGATTTATTCAGCCCACCGCCCCCGTTTGAGAGTTTTTCTTTTTGAATTGTAGCTGAAATTCTCTTTCTCTTCTCAACTATATTTTTAATTAGTCCCCTGAATCTTTTTTACTGACTTTGACACCCCTTGATGCCAGCACTGGCTGTTTCCCATTCTCCAGAGCCCAGCCATAACCTGTCTCAAGTCATGACCTTTTCACATGTTGTTTTACAGAAACCACTGGGGACTAAGGGTAACATTTTCAAAAAAGCGTAAATGCCTCAGTAATCTAAGCTCCACTGGGTCTGATTTTTAGAGGTATTTAGGTGCCTAGTTCCCACTGAAATCAATAGGACAGATGTGGGCAAACTATGGCCCGTGGGCCACATACAGCCCGTGGGACCATCCTGCCCAGCCCTTGAGCTCCCGGCCAGGGAGGCTCACCCCCAACCCATTCCACACTGTGTTCCCCCCCCCCGCCCCGCAGTCACACCACCGCGTAGGCAGCGCTCTGGGCGGCGTGGTTGGCTCCGGCCTGGTGGCGCAGCTGACAGACATGCTGCTCTGAGGTGGTAAGGGGGCCAGAGAGCAGTCAGGGGACAGGGAGCAGGGGGCAGTTGGATGGGGCGGAGGTTCTGTGGGGGTGGGGGCGGTCAAGAGACGAGGAACAGGGGGGTTGGATAGGCTTGGGAGTCCCAGGGGGAGGAGGAGGCTGTCAGGGGTTGGGGGTGTGGATAGGGGTTGGAGCAGTCAGAAGACAGGGAGCAGGGGAGGTTGGATAGGTGGTGGGGTCCTTTGGGGGTAGTTAGGGGCGGGGATCCCAGGAGGGGACAAGCAGCAGGGAGGTTGGATAGGGAGTGGGGTCCTGGGAGGGGTGGTCGGGGGACAAGGAGTGGGGGGGTTGGGTGGGTGGAGGGTTCTGAGGGGGGCAGTCAGGTGGTGAGAAGTGGGAGGGGGTGGATAGAAGGTGGGGGCCAGACTGTTTGGGGAGGCACACTACACAGGTTGAAGGGTGAGTTCTAGGACCATTTAACACTAGAATTTTCTAATGTAGAGCAATTCCAGAAACATCTGTGGTACATGCTTTCTGCTGATGCCATGTGAACATCCAGTGGGGTGGGGTAGTGGTCCTGATTTAACACCCGATGAAGAGCTTACTTTAACACTGACTTCAGAGTGCCCCAATATTGCTTTATTTCTGATTGAAAGGGAGGAGGCACTGTAAATAATGTAATTATAAGAGCACAAGAGCCAGGCTATGATGGAGGATAAGCCTTAAAATATACTGAGTTAAGGGACCAAAGATAAAAAGGCTACTTTGAATCTGGCCGTCATCTGACACACTGAAAAACAGGTGCAGGCTGAACAAGCTAGACCTGAACATCGTGGACTATGACCTTCCCTTGGATGTCACATGGTTCTTCCATAGAATATACCTGGGGCTCCATGTATGTGTCTGGGGGAAGAATTTGGTCCTGTAGGCATAGATGCCTATAAGACTTCTGAAGACAAGTGTCAGAGCATTGATCTGATTCTATCCCCAAATTCTCTTCTGCAATCATTATGTATTTAGGGAAGGATTTTCGCTAATGATTTTACAGTCATGTAAGCATGTGAGTATCTTTTTCTAAGACATTCAAGACAGGAATAAATTTAGCAAGGGGCACTGAGGGGGCACGACAAAGGTAGTGAGGTCCTGCATACTAGTGCTGAGAGCACTGAATGCAGTAGATAAATGCATATGGAGGGCACTCTCCTAAAGGTAAAAATATTCTGATTTATTTTAGCGTAGCTCTGTTTAGTAAAAGTTCAGATTTCTTCGGGCACAGAAATCAAACACTGCAGGTTGTGTTATGTTTTTAAGCTGTCACATTTTTTCATTCTTGATTTTGTCCATTTTACCATTTCCTGTTCTATCTTCTAAAAATGTTAAGAATTTTGGCAGTCTTGGAGCAATTCCAGTTTTAAGAAGACAAAACAGGAAGTCCTCTCAGATGCTCCCATTTGATCCATCTTTGTGCTGGGAGCACAATGCCTGTAAAATCCACCTGCTGGAAGTCCGGTGGTTTATGCAAAGGGATGTCATGGTAATTTGGAAACTGTTGAATGCAGAGTGAAGGCTTTTCCTGCCCCCAACTCACCACACCAGTTTGCCTAGTTCATTACATGCCACATTTTTTGATTGATGTGCTCTCTTCAGTCATGGGTAATTTTAACTCATATATTAAGTAGCTGTTGCTTCCATTCCATTATATTTCCTTGTATGAGGCAAATCGGAGCTCAGGCTTGGCCTGATTGGGCTGACTTAAAAGCCAGAGTAAGCCTTTGTTTAGCTTGAGTAGGCGGCAAGCCAGTATTTCAAACCTAGCTAATTTATGCAATCTCTGCTTTTCTTAATTTTAGGGATCCCTGTGGTACAGAGATTTTTATGGCTACAACCTAGCTTTTTATGAGCCCCGAGGAGGTAAGAAAAGTTGCTAAAGGCTTTCTAAATACCTATTCATTCTTTTGAAATAGAGGAGATTTAAATGGATTAACAGCTGCCTAAACAATATAACCAACTATTGCCTTACTTTCTATTCAATAGGAGATGCAGGTGAAATTCACCGAGATTGTGATCAACTAGCTCAAAGTCTTCCTCACTACTTAAAGTCTTATATTGAGGTTATGTGGGGAAGAGATGACAGGTGTCTGTACACCTACCGCATGCTGTGGGAAGGGCGTTCTTGCCAGTCCTATATAAGCCCTATGGAAGGCAGCCAGCACCAGGCTGAAGTGAAGAGTTTTAATATCTATATTTATTAGTAGCAACAACTATCACAACTGGCCCAAGAATTGGAGGAGTGGGTATAGAAGGGTGGAGCTGAAATTCTGTTCTTTTCTCTCTGGATTTTACCTCAAGCCATCCACAGAAAGCCTGGTGATCCAGGCACAGCCCAATACTCTAACTTTTCACAAGTATTTCACAAGTATTTCACAAGTATTCCAACATACTTGCATTTCATCAAAGTCTATTTGGGGTAAAATGTGTTCCCAGTTACACCAGTAAATCCAGAGAAACTCTGCCAATTTGAGTGATGTAACTCAGTTTTACACGTGTGCAGCTGAGAGCAATTGCTTTTTTAGGTCTTTTATATTGCCTTCCTAGGATTTTTTTGTAGAGCTGAATGACGTGTAAAGTTATGGATAAGGCAGGTTGGCTGCATTCTGTACTTTTCCTCTGAATACAAAAATAACAATTCATTAGCCTCTGATTGGTTCTTGCTTGATCATGTATTCAAGTGCACGTTTCAAATGTAATCATGTGGATTCTATTTTTTTACTGCAGTGGAAAGGCCAGTGTATTGCTCACTAATAATAAACAGAAGATCTGAATCCAAACAGGACCCTGGATTCAAGCACCGTCATTTTGAGAGGGAGGGGGAAAAGTGTTTCAAAATTCAGATCTGCATTTGAATTTTGCAGCTCAGTCTGCTTTCAAATGATAATGTAAAATGTTTGAGCCCAGCTCCACACTCCTTGTTTATGAAGTACAGGATTGCACCCTGCGTTTATATAGTGCCAATCTGACAGAGCACCTTAGGCACTACATAAAACATCGTTATTAAAGTACATTAAAACATGACATAGATGAACAGTCTTAAAATCATTATGCTGTCAAAATACAAGCAATAAACTGTCTGCTCTACACTTTACAGTTTCTTCATTTATGGACATGTCTATATTGCTCCTTATCAGAGGACTTGAACTTCACAATGATGATGTTTAAACAGGGCACAGTGCTCTTGGGACTAATTGGAAATATGTAGTTAGACTGTCTCAATTTAATCTGCCTTGTCTATGCATCTGATGTTCCCCCAAATATAATACACAAAAAGGAAGTGCTTCTACAGCCTCGGTTTTCAAGCCCAAATTCACATTTTTGGAAGAGGGGGAAAGGGGACACAGACTCTGCAATTTCACTTGCCAAAATGAGGACATTTTAGACCAAATACTCTTCATCCCTCTGTAAAATAGAAAAGAAAGTGCCAGTACATTTGGGACAGAGCAGTAAATGCCAGATGCCCTGTGTCACAGAAGTGCCAGTGGAGAAACTTACAAAATAGGAAAGTGAAACAAGATCCTATTCTGCCTTAACAAAACTAGAGTGAGGAGCTCTGCCATTAAAGGAGCTAGGAGATTTCTTGCAGTACTTACAATAAAGAAATGACTTGAAGAAGGGAATTTAGCTGACAGTTTGAAATGTGTATCTATGCTAATTGATCTGTCATGTCAGTCCTGCTGTAGACATGCTCCCTGTATGTCTTATCCAATAATTTCCCACAATCACTGATATCAGGCCACATACTTTTAAGCAATATTCCCCACTCATTTTTCTGTGAGAGTACTTCATTTGAATATTGAATAAATAGTAACCAGATATCTAAGTCTCGATCTGTCCTCTGTGTATGCTGGTGCATGTACTTGATGCGTTCATTTTTCCATACCAGTGATTTCCCATGTATGTTGGAACTATTTCTCTAATTAAGAGGGATTTTTCCTTTTCAAGTGACAAGCTATCAATGGCCTGGCTGCTACTAACAGGGATTAATTCGTCATTGCTTTTATTGTGAGCATTTCCGCTAGGATGCCACACCAGGATTACTAATGGATCATTGGTAATGAATATCCAACAATCTGTAATAATTGGTTGTGAACTGCATTACAGTATTCATTAGTAATTGGACACATCTACATTAAAATCACTTTCTTCTCCTCAGTTTCTTGCTGATTTAAGTACTTTTGAAACAATATCTCATTTGTTTTTATTGTACTACAGATTCATAGATGTCAGAGATTCATAGATATTAAGGCCAGAAGGAACCTTATGATCAAATAGTCTGACTTCCTGTATAACATAGGTCAAACTTCACCTAATAGTTTCTTCATCAAGCCCATAACTGCTGTTTGAGCTATAGCATAGCTTTTAGAATGACATCCAGACTTGTCTTTAAAACTGCAGGTGACAGAGAATGCCTCAGGTAAGTTGTTCCAATGGTTAATTTCCCTTACTGTTAAATATGCACACTTTATTTCTAGTCTGACTTTCTCTAGTTTCAGCTTCCAACCATTTATTGTAATGATAATAATCCAAAATAATGAATAGTCTAGAAAGGTAGATCAGGAACTTTTGTTTTAGCTGTATCATAACATGAAATTAAAAAGTGGGAAATTAAAAGCTGATAAAAGGAAATACTTTCCTCTACAATATGTAATTAGATTCTGGTAGTCATTGTCACAGGAGTCACTGAAGCCAAGAACATAAAAAGGTTCAAAAAGGGATTGGACATTTACATCAAGACTATCCAAAATGATCATAATGAATAACAAAATTATTGGAAGGGCTATTAAACCTCATGCTTTTGGCCTTAAACCACTCTTTAACTGTTGGAGACCAGGATGAGACCCAACGTGATGGGCAGTTTATCCCACATCTGCATACTACAGGGTTCTTACGCCTTCCTCTGCAGCACCTGATGCTGACCACACTCAAAGACAGGATACTGGACTAGATGAACCAGTGGTCTGGTACAGTATGGCTATTCTTATGTTCATATGTGTCAATGTGAGATTAAGACTGTGTGTACACCTATAGATATAAGAAGTGTATTAAAAAAGGCCCAAAGAACAAAAATGTTACCAGTGCCTCATATAGTACTAATATGTTTCACCGTGACAATACCAAAATTTTACGTAGTCCAGACATATACTTGCTTGCATCCATGAATTGAAGAAAATAAAAAAAATTGTAAAAAGAATATCTGTAATTTACAACCTTTCATTTTTTCCTTCACTCTTTTCTAGATATGTGGTATTTCCACCTAACAAGATTTTTGCAAAGTACAGAAAACACAGATGAGAGATTACTCACTGACTGAACCGAGTGCGCTCAAAAGAGCCACATCGTAAAGTAAATGCAACATTTTCATTCCAAAGCTTTGCAAATCAGGAATAGGCTAAGCATTATTACAAGGCTGGCTAGAACTCCTCAGACCTTTAAAAGTGTGGCAAAGTTTAAAACAAAAGATATATAAGCTGTAACATTTTAAATAGGAGAAAGTTTGGGGTGAAACTGCTTGAAAAAAAAAATCACCTTGGTGGATTTGCAAAAGAACTTTAAAGGGCCTTAGCCACTGACTTTTCTAGCCCAGAAAATTCGTGCTCTAGGAAGAAACTCTGCTGCCATACAAGAAACTGAAGATCTGTTCCAACTCCTATTGAACTCAAAGGAAGGCTTTCCATTGCCTTTGCTAGGTGTCGGACCAGGCCCTTAAACCTTTATATCAGTGTCATAGAAATTATTTAGAATCTGAAAGTTATTTTTGAAATCTCTTTCTGAGAACAAGGGTTTTTTTAAAAAAAACAACAGTTTTAATTTCCCAGCTAATCTGAAGGTATTTTCTTCTCACCCTCCTCCTACCCTTTCCCCAAGCATCTCCCCTGCCCCACCACATTTGCACATGAAAATAGAAAAAAAATGTTCTAAAAAAACCACATTTTGATACACATTTAAAACATTACGCAAACCCCGTTTAATTGGTTTTCTAGACTTTGTAGTGCAGGCGCGCCTTAGAGATTAATAGAAGTTATATAACGTTGGCCAGATCCTCAGCTGATATACCCTATTGGAGCTCCATTGACATCAGTGGAAATGTGTCAGTTTACTGCAGTTGAGAATCTGGCACAAGTCTTTATGTACCAAACTAAAATTCTGCTTTGGTATGAATCAAATTTAGTATTCTCTTATCTCATCAGAAAATGCTGGCCCTGGAAAGATAACCCTCTTCAGGGTTAGCAAAGTATTTCTGTCTTGACAATTACTCAGGACTTCTCTACATGAGAAAGTTGCACTGATCTAACTTAAGATGTGATTTTTAAACTGATTTAGTGAAACTCATGCAAAAAGATGATACTCTTTTTTTGGTTTAATAATTTGGTGAGGATACTCTTATTTTGGTTTAATAATTAGCATTATTTAATTTTAGGCTAACTTGATTGGGAACAGCTTTAAGCTAAACTGAAATAAACCACTCTGAAAATGAGAAGAGTGTCCACATCAGGGTTTGTATCAGTTTAAATAAATTGAATTAAAAACGCATTTAAGTTCAAACAGTGCAGCTCTGCTTGAAGACATGCCCTCCATCCAGTATGAATTTCTACTGCCAGCAGAACACTCACCACCACAATCTACAAATGTATTTTATTCATGCTCAGCCATCAACTTTCCTTCAGGGATAGGCTTCACATCTAAGCAAACGTGTGTCAGGCAATTTAGAAATATGCCTGAAAGAAATATGATTTCCCTTCTGAATCAATCAGTCCTTTGCTTTTTATACTACCTATACCATTCTGATAAATGATGGCCTCCCAATTCTGTTGGGAGGATAAGTAAGTGAAATGTTAATATGGCTCTCAAAAGGGAGAAAGTATATGTTGGTTTCAACAGCTCTGGAATCATAGAGCTTCAAGTTTATCCTTGAAACATAGGCCTCCTACAAGAAATGTAATGTGTACATTTTTTAAAAAAGGAAAACTAGAAAAAAAATCTAAAATTGGAAAAGTGGGATCGGATCAATATGTCATTGTGTGAGAACCCATTTAATTAATTCACTACAATCAGAGCCTCCCTTGCAAAGGATTGAAAAACAAAGGGGAGGGATTGCTATTAACATGTTTCATTGTCCCTGAGCAAGTCTTCCTTTGATCTTTTCAGATGACAGGAGATGTGTCTTAGGAATTAGAATGTAATGCAGAAGTCAGTTGTGATTGATAGAGGAGTATCAGAGCAGAGCCATAGGAAATACTTAACAGAGGCATGTGCTGGTGTTTTTTTGAACTGCCTCTCTTCCTTGTTCTACCCAGAAAGGAACCCCTCCACCTTGGCTTCAGTTTGTCATTAGTGAGTGTTCCACAGATCAGTGTTTTCTTTTTCAGCTGTGGACTGCTGCTGCTATGTTCTGAATCAGGTAGCCCTGTCTTGTGACCTACACTGGATTCCAGCTTTGCTTTTAATAGGAATGCAGAGTTCTTTTCAGAAGTTGATAGTCATTAATGCAGACATAGCTTGAAAGCAGGTTTTTAGTGTCAGTACCTTTCTTCACAAAGCCTTTATTTTTCTCTGATTAAACTTGGTGCAGAGACACAAAGACTGGTTCAGCAAACTTGTGCCAGGACACCACTTATTGATCCAGATCCACAGCTGATATAAAATGACATGGCTACATTGACTTCAAAGGAACTACATTAATTTACACCAGCTGAAAATATGATCCATCATTATTATTTAGTTTGAAAAGTGTCATAAAATCTTTTAATTAAAAATACATTAAAAAAAGTAAATGAATGTCACGGTAATGTCTCTCACCCTGTGGCCATTCTGCTGACAGTATGGTATGGACATACTTACAGGATGGATAGGCCACACTTACAAGATGGGTTTCAGAGTAGCAGCCGTGTTAGTCTGTGTTCGCAAAAAAGAAAAGGAGTACTTGTGGCACCTTAGAGACTAACCAATTTATTTGAGCATAAGCTTTCATGAGCTACAGCTCACTTCATCGGATGCATTCAGTGGAAAATACAGTGAGGAGATTTATATACACACAGAACATGAAAAAATGGGTGTTATCATACACACTGTAAGGAGAGTGATCAATTAAGATGAGCTATTACCAGCAGGAGAGCTGGGGGGCGGGGGGGAAAAGAAAACCTTTTGTAGTGATAATCAAGGTGGGCCATTTCCAGCAGTTAACAGGAAGGTCTGAGGAACAGTGGGGGGGTGGGGGTGGGGGGAAATAAACATGGGGAGATAGTTTTACTTTGTGTAATGACCCATCCTCCCCCAGTCTCTATTCAAGCCTAAGTTAATTGTATCCAGTTTGCAAATTAATTCTAATTCAGCAGTCTCTCGTTGGAGTCTGTTTTTAAAGTCTTTTTGTTGTAATATTATGACTTTTAGGTCTGTAATAGATAGTGGTCACTCGATTACAGACCTAAAAGTCATAATATTCCAAAAAAAAAGACTTCAAAAACAGACTCCAACGAGAGACTGCTGAATTGGAATTAATTTGCAAACTGGATACAATTAACTTAGGCTTGAATAGAGACTGGGAGTGGATGGGTCATTACACAAAGTAAAACTATCTCCCCATGTTTATTTCCCCCCCACTGTTCCTCAGACATTCCTGTTAACTGCTGGAAATAGCCCACCTTGATTATCACTACAAAAGTTTCTCCAGCACCCCCCGCTCTCCTGCTGGTAATAGCTCATCTTAATTGATCACTCTCTTACAGTGTGTATGATAACACCCATTTTTTCATGTTCTGTGTGTACATAAATCTCCTCACTGTATTTTCCACTGAATGCATCCGATGAAGTGAGCTGTAGTTCACGAAAGCTTATGCTCTACTTACAAGATGGGGGACTCTAACCTTGGAAGCAGTGAATCTGAAAAAGATTTGGTGGTATTGGTGGATAATCAGCTGAACATGAGAGCACCCAGTGTGGTTCAGTGGTCAAAATAAAAAAATAAAAAGCTAATGCAATCCTGGGATGCATAAACAGAGGAATCGGAAATAGGTGTCAATAAGTTATTTGGCACTGGTGCAACTGATGTCCCGTTCTGGTGCCCACAATTCAAGAAGGATGGTGATAAATTGGTGAGGAGACTCATAAGAATGATTCAAAGATTTGAAAACTTGCCTTATAGCGATAGACTCAAGGAGCCTCAAACTATTTAAGGTTAAGAGGTGATTGATTACAGTTTATAAGTACCTACATGGGCAATAAAATATTTAATAATTGGATCTTCATTCTAGCAGAATGTGATCCAATGTCTGGAAGTTGAAAGTAGGCAAATTCAGACTAGAAATAAGGCACAAATTGTAAACAGTAGAGTAATTAACCATTGGAACAATTTACCAAGGGTTGTGGTGGTTTCTCCATCACTGACAATTTTTAAATCAAGACTGGATGTTTTTCTAAAAGCTCTGCTCTAGGAATTAATTGGGGAAGTTCTATGCTCTGTGTTAGACAGGAGGTCAGACTAGGTGATCACAGTGGTCCCTTCTGGCCTCAGAGTCTATGACAGACTAAATGACAGTTTATCAGACAGAGCTATCAGGTCCTTGAAGAAAGTGGCTGTTATAATTATGGTTCTACAAAACCCTCATTTGACTGGTGTATAAAATAGAAATATATGGAGAATTTGTGTTAAAATTACTGATGCTATTAGTTTCAATACACTAGAGACCAATACCTACAGAACCCATGAGGACTTAACTGATTTGAGATTTGGATTGTCTATAAACTCAGATTTCTGACTCCAGTTCAGGTTGTGCACCTTGTTGACAATGGAATCTAACTAAAGGTCTACACTGTACACTCTTTTCAGCTACATGCCCCCCAACAAAAGTGCAAATAGCTGTGTAGATAATGAGGCACTTTTTAGGTAAATAGAGTAAAGACCCTTCTGAACCTTGTATGTATGTACCCTACACATCTCTCTACTCACTCAGGCAGTGCCTCCCACAGCTACATTACTATTTTAACAGTGTCCCACTGCCTCCCCCACACTGCCGAGCCTTTCCCTTGTACCTCCCTACCGACAGATTTGTTCTCTGCTGCATGTAGCCACACACTGCAGTGTGGACGCAGCCTGTTTTTCGCTGTGGGGTGTAGTTACACGTACCCTATATGATGCTGCAAGAGGAGTGCTGTGTAGTCGTAGCCTCAGAAGATGAAATATGTGGCAAGTAAATACTTGATCTGCATAAACCCAGCTCCAGTGTAAATGTTACTTGTGAGAGGGGAATTCTAGAAGCAAAAATGGGAAGATTTTTGTGCTAATTTGCACACCACTTCCTAGAACAGGGGTGGGCAAACTTTTTGGCCAGAGGGCCACATCGAGGTATGGAAATTGTATGGCAGGCCATGAATGCTCACTGCGGGGTGGAGCTGCAGGAGTGGAGCCTGAGGACGGTGCGCAGAGCCACCTGGCCACACCTCTGTGTACTACATAGAAGCCAGAGGGGGGTCATGCCAGCTGCTTCCTGGGAGCCGCGCGGAGCGGGGCAAGCCCTCGACCCCGCTCCTCAGCTGGAGTGCTGGAGCAGGGCAAACCCCTAACCCTGCTCCACGGCAGGATCTGAGGGCCGGATTAAATGGTCTGATGGGCTGGATGTGGCCTGCAGGCCATAGTTTTCCCACCCCTGTTCTAGAATGCTCTTCTTCCAGAAGGATTATTTCATAAGGATGGGGCCATCCAAGTTTTTTCAACAGATCAATTAGTTTCACTATGCTTACTGAGGCCCTGATTCAGCAAAACACTCAAGTACATGCTTGATGTTCAGCACATGAGTAATCCTGTCCCTACTATACAAAGCACTTGAGCACATGCTTGTTTCCTATAGAAGTCAATGGGACCATTCAAGTGATTAAATTTTTGCACATGCTTAAATGTTTTACTGAATGAGAGATGACATTCTTTTTGACAGTTTGAGCGTGGGAGAGAATCTACTCTTCTACAGTAAGACTTCCAATCAATCTACATACCTCTTATAAAGTTCTGGAAAAAACATAGGTAGCATTGGCTAAGAAACAGAGGCTGGAGAGTAAAAGTAGCAAAGTAAATAAGATTGAAGAGTTAATAGAGCTTTTAGGAGTGGCACATAGCTACATCATCACAGGAAGACTACTAATTTGAGTAAAGTTACTCAGATGTATGAGATTTTCCTTGTGTTATGCTGGCAGACCAGGTGCCAGGTCATGCCAAGTTCCCATGTCTCAACTGAACATTGACAAATATATCTGTCTGGCTCATCTATGTGTCATTATTGCTAAAATACGTATTAGAATTATAAGACTGTGTTTACTGTTTAGAATTTATTGAATGCTTGTGATTTGCTGCATGCGTTAATCCCATTTATAATATTTCAGTCACCATACAGGAGAGAGACATTAATTAGTGTGAAAGGCTGATCTTCAATGGGAGGTGTTATTCCCTTCCCAAAAGGAAAGATCCATCAATACCAGGTGGACTATTGTGGGACACTGCAACTGGAATTTCCTTACACATCATCAACAAGAGGACAAAAGCCTTTGGTGTTCTGCCCTCCTCCTCTTGAAAATGAGTCATGCAAGTGAATTTCTCCTATCAGTTGAGTTGGCAGCTCAGATGACATGTCAGGAGGAGGGTAAAACCCCTAATAAGAACTAACTGATTATCTTTATGCTGTCAGGGGCAAGATTTTTCTAGGGATAAGCAAGAGATCCTCAGCTGCTTAGCCTGAGTAAACCTATTGGTGTAAGGGACAATGCATCACAAAGATAAGCTCACCTGGATGGTGAGATAGAGTGGAGTACCCAAGAGAACTGTCTATGACTCCATGTCAAGCCTGGTATAGAAGTTTTATATTAGATTATTGGTTGATGAAATCTAAGTACAGAATTCACAACCAATTTGGGGTTTGTGTCCTGCTTCCTTAAAGTCTGCCCTCAGGTTGGTACTAACACTCTTGAGTCACTGCTTGAGTTGAGTGTTTCCTTGATGAGGACATCAGTAAGTAATTTGTGTTAAACTCATGTCAAACTTCAGTAGTGCATCGCCCAGGTGGTACATTACAAATATACACAGCTGCCTTTTGCAAACAACATATAGTAGGTTTAGGGAAGTGCTAAAAATCTTTAGAGAAAATGCTGCAGGAACAAGATTTTACATCTCAAAGCTGTGCTTGAAACTATCTGCTCTACCCCCCAAGTACTCACCAAGGTTAGTGAATATATACTGTAGCTAGTTAATTAAGCCATCATGCAAAGAATGCTGTGGTAAGCAGTCATTAGAGAGCCTCTCTACAATGCCCTCTCCTTTTCCTTCAATTTACCCTGCTAGCTTCCTTTTCACAGCAGAGAAAAAGCAGGAAGAATATTGTGTGAAAATGAGACCAGGGATGACAGTTGCCTCTGAGTGTAGCATAGCTCTGAATTTATCTCCTTTGGTAAAAAAATAAACAAATGGATACAGCCCACACAGCTCCTCTCTGGTAAGAAGTCAACATAATTTGCTTTCCCGGATTCTTTGGAGATTTTAGACAAAGTTTCATTCAAGTTGGACTCTTTTGGGGCATTAAATGTTTGACAGTCAGATAAAGATACCCTTGACTGCTTCTAACTCCGTAGTTTGTGGAATATATATACAATAATGCATAGGCACAGTAATGAATAGGAAATATATTGCAATATATAATATATATTATAACATAATATTATTTATTGATTTTTAAGACCTGACAATATGTTTAACGCTGTACAAGACTCAGGTATCAAGACAGTCTATTTCTGGACAAGATTAAACAGTAAGAGGATGTCTATAAGAGAGAAGGTACCTGATAGGAGAAGACAGCCAAGGTGTTGACTGTTGTGGATTCGCACAAGGGTTGAAAAGGCCAGGCACTGCTCAACTTAAGTCCTTTTGTTCTGAAGTCATAATTAGGATTTCAGCAGTGGATAGGCCTTGTTCCAGCAGCCATTTGCACAAGAGGAAATGTATCCAGGCTCAGGTCTACAGTGCACCTTTCCATCCCCATCATATTCAGGTACAGTACCTTCAAAATGCAAGCCAGCAGATACTGAATTGGATGGTTCAGAGACACGTAAGATACATCTACATACTTCCAGCTTGGGCACACATACACATGCTAGCTTTAATCAAGCTAGCATGCTAAAAATAGCATTGTAGCCACAGCAGCATGAGTAGCAGTTCAGGCTAGCCACCCAAGTGCAATCCTTTCCAAGGCCCTAAATACCTCTTTTGGAGGCTAGACTACGTCACCAGCTGTGCCACTGCAGCTATGCTGCTTTTTTTAGAATGCAAACTCAACCAAAGCTAGTGTGTGAACATCTACCCGAGCTGGCAATTACACCTTCAGCACCAGTGTACATATACCCTCAAGCTACATTCAGTTTTAGGAAAAAAACTGTGATTAGTAAAAGAAAAGAAATTCATAGAATATCAGGGTTGGAAGAGACCTCAGGAAGTCATCTAGTCCAACCCCCTGCTCAAAGCAGGACCAATCCCCAATTTTTGCCCCAAATGGCCCCCTCAAGGATTGAACTCACAACCCTGGGTTTAGCAGGCCAATGCTCAAACCACTGAGCTATCCCTCCCCCCAGTTCCCTCTTTTCAGTTGCCATTGTAGCACTTTAAATTGAGTGACCTAAATTTGCTTAGTTATATTCAGAATTTAGCAGTAAAATATATTGTTATTAAATATAATATTCAAATATATCTACAGTGTTTTGGCAGCTCAGTAAGAGTTACTTTGCCTTTTGAACCATTACTGTTCTACTGTTTAGTTGCTATTACATTAATAGGAAGTTATCGTCCTCCGATCTTTAAAAGTATATCTTGTTCAAAGCTGATCCTGTGTGTTGCAGATCACCTCTAGTCATGCAGTGAATACCCTCAGCTCCCATCGGGTTTAAAGGCAATTGAGGGTACTTACTGTTAAGCGCTTCATTTAATGAGCTAAACAAAGGAAGCCATTTGCAGCACACAACCACATTTGGTGATCCTACAAAATGCAGGAACTATGCTACACATTCTTGAATGCCACCTACTGGCAATTTATCTATTACATATTTACTTATCTACAGACAGCAGTCATTTATAGAACACTCCTCTAACATTTGGTACCTCACAAGATGTGTTCAGTGCCTTACAACGACTGGACCCATAATTACTGTGCTTAAAATAGGAGTTTATTATTAAAATATTCATATTTCCTTAACATCTAATAAATTATTTCCTTATTACTTGGTCTTTAAAGTACATTTTAAAAATACTTTAACATTGAATCACCAATTAAAAACATTATGTTCATTCTTAAAACTAATTTGAATCTTCTTTTTCACATTCTGCTCTCATTTACACCTGCTTGTTGCATGGATGCTGCTCTTTTTTAAACCTGGGATTTCACAGGTGTAACTGAGGACAGAATTTAGTGTATTATGCTCCAGGTATAATAATTTTCACTTCACTTTTTCTAATTTCTGCCATTAAGATGGACATTTGATTAATCACTGAGATAAAATGTAAAGGGAAATTTCAGGGACAGGAAAATGTGCAAAGTTAAATGACTGGCAACAGACTAAGCTTCCATCTACTCTTATCTTACACAGCTTGTAATTATTTGCTCAGGTTCATATGCAGAACTGGCCCTTAAAATTTCTTCCCATCCTGCATGGGATTTCCTGCCCTGTGGGTTGAATTCCATTGGACAACACTGAATTCTTGTAAAAAGACACTCTTACAGATCAGATAGAATAGTAAAGGCTACACATCTGCACTCTGTCATGCTGAGGAGCTGTAGCAACAGTCCTTTTTCAGATGGAGCTGCCAATTGCAAATTACAAAGTGAAAAAATTACCATTTGTCCCAACCCAGCATGGTCCTGTCCTATTCTGTAGTCTTCACCCTTCTAACTCTGGATGACTGGAGAAGAAAGCATACATTTTTTTGTAGCCAAGTGTCACTTGCCCCTTGAGAAACATCAATCCTGGGCCCAAAACACAGCTATATACTAGAGATCTAGAGAAATATCATACAAACAGAAAATGTGTATTTTATTCAGCGTGTTGCGATTAGCACACATGAAAAACATATATGTCATATGTGATCACAGATTTATTACAACAAATCATAGAATAAGGTCCTGATTAGAGCTGGTCAAACAGTTTCAGTCAAAATGGTTTTTCAGCAGAAAATGTTTTTTTGATTAAATCTTTCACATAAAAATTGTTTTTCATCAAAAGTGTTCACAAGGGGGAAAAGAGCCAAAACATTTTCCAACCAACTATACCACGTGCTTAACTTTATACACGTGAGTACCCCAGAAAAATGCTGTACAAACAATAAACGATAAGACAAGTTTCCAAAGATCTCAAAATCTAATTTTAAGATAAGACACAACAAATAAGTTTAATACACAATGGAAGTTAGGAAACTGAAGGTAAAAATCAAAACATTTCTCTGTTATATATATATCTATAGGCTAACAAATGTGCAACTCGATTGTTTCAGTTGAATTATAATTTTTTGTGTTCTTTTTTTAATGCACTTTTCTAAGTTCCAATTTTTATGTATCTATTCATTTTAACTCTTCCTTTTACAGGTTGTTACTGTAATTTTACCTTCACTTTTTTACAAGTTATGTTTTTTTAGATATCTGCCTATTTATCCTGTATGTTATTATTTATATCTGCTTTCTGTCTTTTTCAGTTCTATTTTAAAAACTGCTGCATTTGCTTATTTCCAGCTTTCTTTCTTTATTAAACCCTCTACCTGAGATGAGGCTTGAAAAAACAACTGGAAACTAGCAAAGCATTTGTATTAAACCACTGCTTTGCTAGCTTCCAGTTGTTTATTTTTAAGCCTCATCCTATTTCCAACATTATTTTTAGTTATTGTAACAAGCCTCAGCTATTGTCTATTTCATGTCTTTTCAAAAAAATTTAAACCTCAACATACTTTATATTTCAATTTTAAATCAAATCGGAATAACTCTCTCTCTCTCTCTCTCTCTCTCACACACACACAAAATACTGTCAGTTCCCCAGCTACCACTTCTTTCTTCCAACTCTTCCTTTTCTATTGTCCAACTGCTGTTCTTGCCCCACAAAAATAGCCGAGTGCCCTTAAAAAAAGCACCCAGAAAAATAAAATACCCACTTTCATTTGGTGATGTCCTTTGGGTTCCCGAGGTACTTCAGGAGCGCTCCCTTCTGATGCACTTCCTTTACTTCTTCCTAAGGGCCCTGGACCAAAGCCCCTTTCCTTCCGTGAATTTTGGATTAGGGCCAGAGGAAACTGGAACTTGTTAACTGTCTGCTTCCTGAGACGGTCGGGGAAAACACAAGACTCCCTGACTCTGAATCCAGTACCAAATCCTCCAGGCCCTACAGTCACAGTGCAACAAAACGTGATGAAATATCATGATTTAGGGCATTATCTGAGGTCATCAGATGTTTTGCCATTGACTTTGATGGAAGCAGGATCAGGCCTAGAATGAGTGAATGAAAAATGTACGTGGGAGGGAATCTTCTTATAGCAATCCATAAACACAATCTTGAATATTGTTTCTGCAAAATGGGGGAGCGTTATGAAGCATGGAATCATCTATGAGCTTTATAAATCATCCCCACTTTGGCCAACAGTACTTTTAGAAACCTTGCCAGACCTCTAAATTTGAGTAAGCATATTAAAGATGGATTGTGCTTATTATAATGGGAGCTGCAGTGATCTCTATAGTTAAGGTGCATAATGGTTTCCATTATAGCCTAATACAGTCACACCTGGCTTTTTGTAACTTGCCAGGTTGACCTCTATCTGAACATGATTTGGAGGAGGGAATGGGACTTGTTTGTTTGTTTGCTTATTTATTTATTGCAGGAATATACAAATTGATATAGCCCTTTCTGAGGGCTAGGAGAGTGGGGGAGGAATATACTTTTCCTAAAATGAAAAAAAAAAGTTGTACTCTTTTTTTAAACTAATGGGCTTAAAAGCCTGACATTTGCCATTGAGATGTGTTCACCAAGGAGAACTGTCTTTGAGTATTCCCATAAAAATTGGAGAGAAAATCCAAGAGCAAATGACATAATATTATATGACATTATTTGTGAAACAGTATGTGATCATGCAATTAAAGCCCTTACTGTAACGCACATATACAGAGACAGAATTAAGGTAGCATGTTCAATACAGCAGGCTGAATATGTGATACAATTATTTGTAAATTACATTATCAAAAATTAATAATTTATTTGACCAACTATAGAATACATCATTCATCTAATAGTATGAGACCAGCTGTGGTGTGCAACTTAACTTCTCTACTTAAGTGCTTAACCATCTCTGAACATTATTTTAAAAAGTAATATAAACAAAGGGGAACACTATATATCTGGTCATCTTCTCGTTTATATGCTCCCAATGCATGGCTTTTTAAATATCACAGAATGAAAGGATCATTTTTCCAATTCAGTTCTTAGTTTATCTTTCAAGTTTCCCCTCTGCCTTTAATTACCTTTGATGGAGTGGTAAGATTCTTTCCAGAGAACAGTTTATATACTTAGACTGATATATCATAAATGTGAAATGTTCCGCTTGAAGCAGCATTTAAACTGTAAGGACACATCACATTGACATACACTCAATAATAACGTTTCACAGCTTTTAACTAAGCTGATAAGTGTTTTTTTTTCCCTGAGATAGCTGCCCCTTCCTGCTCATGCACTGTTTTTGCCGACAGACTGATGTCTTTATTTAGGGAGTTATAAAGAATTGCTTGGAGTCATGAGCTGTTTCAAAAACTAGCCATTGAAGGAAGGCTAAAACCTATTCAGAAGATGGATGACGGCTTTTCTTTGGGGATCGTACAGCAGGATACTTCCATCTATAAAAATAGATCCTGCAGTATAGTTTGCTACCCATATTTCACAGGGAACCGTCATTCTTTTTTGAAAAAATTACTATTGAAATTGAAAATTATGAGACCAATTCTGCAATCCTCCTTCATTCAAACTGGACTTTTCTACTGATTGATTTATTGATTTATTTTTATTGTTACTGAGTAAAATATACGTGTAAAACTGGGCCCTAGAAGATACAGATTTTTATTGCAAAAACTCCCCTAAGCTACAGTATAAGTATGTGTCAAATCAGATCACAAAATTTCTGTTAATAAAGAAACAATAGAGAGAATCACGTTTCCCTACAATGTCTTTTTGTAGCCGAATGCTAGAGTTTAGGGGGGAAAAACAACAACAACAGTGTAATTGTTATTAAATAAGTTATTGTCCTATTCAGCTGAATGGAGTGATTTAAATATCAGCCATAATGAGCTGTTTGCAGTTTATTCTTAAAATGTAATCTATTAATTGAGTAATGTGTGCCTTTAAGACAAAGCCTACTGTAGGAGGTGGTGCAGAAGCGTTTTGCCCCAACAGGAGCTCCAGGTAGCCAGTGCGTCATAAAATAGATGCAATGAGACAGATCCTTATCTAGGGCAGATCCAGCTCAATCTTTCCTGGATCGCAAAAGGATTGTGATCACCATTGTGTCTTTCATCTGGGTGATACATGTACTGCCCTGCAGAGGGCCTGTTCTGGCCACTCAGTGGGGAAGTGATGCTGTAGTGGCTGCATGCACTCAGGTTAGTGTTGTAAGACTATATAACAAAGGGGAACAAGTCAGCCTTTAGGCTGACCTACTCATATCCATCACACCAGGCCCTCAAAGGTTTTGGAACCCACGTTGCTTATCAAAATAAGTGATCAATTCATAAATTAATTTTTCCTTATAAACTAACTGTGTTCCATTTGTGGGAGGACTATGGGGGCACATCCAGGGACCACCATTAAGTAGGGCACAGGATTCCTTCTTTTTACTCCTCAGCTTTAGAACCCTGATGTCTGGGGAGCAAACATCCAAACTACACAGGATTCCAATTGTAGATATTTTATTAATTGAACTAAATAATTAAGCAAAAACATAAAATACATATAAACGAATCAAATTGAAATTGAAATCAAATATCAAGTCATCGTGTTAATGTAAATTCTCACTTGATTAAAGCATATCAAGCATAACAATTCCTTATAAGTTCAATGCAACAATTTGTGAAGGAACTAATCTTTTTTTTTTTAGCTATCAGTACCCCAAATAACAGGGCATTATCAATCTCAATGCCTGTCGATAGATTTAGTTTTCAGCCAACTGGCTAATAGAGAGATGGTCAAATCACTCCCAGATTGATGCTAATGTTGATGCTACAGTGCTGGTGCCAATTCAGGTAGCCCGCCCAAACAGTGGTTAGGTGATACCAAATCACGTCTCCCTGCCGGAACATAGGGTTACAGTGAAACATTGTAATACAATTCAAGATGGCCCAGCTTGTTACAGTTAATGTTCAAATGACAAGTTTAGGGGGAAATAACATGATTGCTCAGGATTAAATATACAATCCCTACCCCATGAAATATTTGTGCATGTGAGCTTTTATAAAGCAAGGCTGTTTAACGTAAGGCTATTTTAAATGTTTGAGGAACTATTCTATATGATACATTCTCATATATATTCTGTTATTCTAGATACATACATGCTACCTCTACTAGCCACCTCTTGGTGTTAAAATCTAGTGCAGGAATACTGTGGTAGAGGCATCCTTCCTCCAATAAACTTATACAGGATGTGATTGTTGTGATTACTTGGTGTTGGTCCTGCTTTGAGCAGGGGATTGGACTAGATGACCTCCTGAGGTCTCTTCCAACCCTAATATTCTATGATTCTTGCAGTTTCATTCATAGAATCATAGAATCATAGAATATCAGGGTTGGAAGGGACCTCAGGAGATCATCCAGTCCAACCCCCTGCTCAAAGCAGGACTAATCCCCAATTAAATCATCCCAGCCAGAGCTTTGTCAAGCCTGACCTTAAAAACTTCTAAGGAAGGAGATTCCACCACCTCCCTAGGTAACGCATTCCAGTGTTTCACCACCCTCCTAGTGAAAAAGTTTTTCCTAATATCCAACCTAAACCTCCCCCACTGCAACTTGAGACCATTACTCCTTGCCCTGTCATCTTCTACCACTGAGAATAGTCTAGAACCATCCTCTTTGGAACCACCTCTCAGGTAGTTGAAAGCAGCTATCAAATCCCCCCGCATTCTTCTCTTCCACAGACTAAACAATCCCAGTTCCCTCAGCCTCTCCTCATAAGTCATGTGTTCCAGACCCCTAATCATTTTTGTTGCCCTCCGCTGGATGTTTTCCAGTTTTTCCACATCCTTCTTGTAGTGTGGGGCCCAAAACTGGACACAGTACTCCAGAAGAGGCCTCACCAATGTCGAATAGAGGGGAATGATCACGTCCCTCGATCTGCTGGCTATATCCCTACTTATACATCCCAAAATGCCATTGGCCTTCTTGGCAACAAGGGCACACTGTTGACTCATATCCAGCTTCTCGTCCACTGTCACCCCTAGGTCTTTTTCCGCAGAACTGCTGCCTAGCCATTCGGTCCCTAGTCTGTAGCGGTGCATTGGATTCTTCCATCCTAAGTGCAGGACCCTGCACTTATTCTTGTTGAACCTCATCAGATTTCTTTTGGTCCAATCCTCCAATTTGTCTAGGTCCCTCTGTATCCTATCCCTACCTGCCACCGTATCTACCACTCCTCCTAGTTTAGTATCATCTGCAAATTTGCTGAGAGTGCAATCCACACCATCCTCCAGATCATTTATGAAGATATTGAACAAAACCGGCCCCAGGACCGACCCTTGGGGCACTCCACTTGATATTCAACTTCAGGAAGCTGGCAGATAGTTGGTCTTGTGGCTCTGATGTTTAATATTGACACATTTGCTGGCTGGCTGGAGGTTACTTGCTTATAGATGTCAAAGGTGGGATGTTGCATGTTGCTGGATTTCTAATCCTGGTGGCCAGTCAGGAGGGTGGCAGAAGCACAGACATCTTTGTCAGGCATGGTGGCATTGCATAGGCAGAGAACAGCAGCCAATGGCCACAGCAGCATCCATTGCAAGCAAACAAGGCAGAAGCAAGCAAGCTAACAGACAGTTTTTGAAGATGTTGACCTGGGTGGCTCCTCCCCCTCGAAACTCCTCTCAGGAGCTTCTGGGCGGATCAGAATGAGACACTCCTCTTCTGAGGTCATTGGCATCACCCATTGAGGTCCAATTAGGTCACCTTCAGGCAAATGAAGCAATTCCCTATCCTAGAAACTTTTGGCTCAGAAATTTTACAGATCCAAAAATAAACCCAGCCATTCAGCAGGTCTGTAGGTATTTTGAGACATCAGAGGTCATGGATCAGTCTACAGGCATTATCTGAACCATCCTAAAAAGTCCCACCTCCCAAATAACTTAAAAAATGCACAGCTAATAAAAAGTTGGAACTGAAATCATAGGAACACACTGATCATACATTCACTTTAGCCATGCCCAGAGAGGGACAGTTCCTGTTTTAAGAGAGATGCTTATAAGGTCCCCTTTATACTTTGGCTCAACTTTGAATAACATTATTTTTATACAAAATCTGGAAGAAAGGTTAGACTTCTAACTCACTGAGAGTAAAAATTATTTGTCTCCTAAAATCACAATTCTGGGATTCAGTTTTTATACCCTGGCCTATCCGCCTCACAGTGCAAAGACTTAATTTGAGCTTGACTTCCACTTTGTGGCACAACCAGGTGAAGGCTTGTTGCGTCTTTTTTTTCTCTGCACATGTAAATAGGACTAGGGACAATATGGCCCTAAGAATTTAAGTCAAGATTTAGCAGTAGTAGATGGCCCTGATCCTGTATTCTATATTCTCAAGTCTTTTATTGACTGAACCCATATTTCTTCAACTTCTAGTCCAGTGGCAAAACTACAAAACCATCTTCCACTATGCTTGATTCTCACTAAAAGAGATATTTAAAATTTGAATAATTTACACCTACATCCAACCACTCAAGGTTGGAGGCCCATTGGAAGTTGGAGAGAGAGAAATGGAAGACAAGGGAAGGAAACTAGAGCTGACTGGGCTAACAGAAGGAGAATGGGAGATGGAAGGAATGAAAAAAGGGGAAAGAGAAGAGAAACTTCAGGATATTTGGATAACCTAAAAGATCCATCCAAATGTTTGAGAGGGCTGGAGCTGGACCTAACCTTTCTGAACCTGTGAAACATTTGAGGTTTGTTCTTTAGTAGTCATGGCATAAGCAGGCTATAAAACTAGCTCTACTTTTTACCCGGTGCTCTCTCCATCTCCTATTTGAAGTTTAACATACATTTTTTTTATAAAGGAATACAAAACATTAAATCAGGGATTGTAATTTACACATTTTTTTTCTGATGAAAAGCATAGATAGCTCATATCAAAAAAGTTTTCTTAACCGGATACTACTGTGGTATGGTGAATTTGGTATGATTATTCCTAATGCTTCACTTATCACAATACAGTCTTCAGATAAATAAAATAACAACTTGCCTCCCTTCATAACAAAGGATAAACACAGAGGTAACAATGAACTGGGGATTTAGAAATTGTGCTAAATTCATATGGTAATGAACAGCTGTGATGTTTTCGTGACTCACTTGCTAAAAAAGATACAATCCCCAGGTTTGTGTGTTGTCTTTGAAAGCTTGCAAGAAGTCCTACACTGGTCACTGTAGACAGACAACCTAAGATGATTTTAAATAGTCTCCCGGTATGATACAGAGTACTTTTGGGCTATATTCTAGTATGGTGCAATGGAGAACTTCTAATATGTGGTCAAGTTTTCAGTTTTTTCAGTCTTTAATGACAATCTTCAAACACCAGTTCAGACATAAACCAACAAACCACCTTGCATAATGCTGTAGTTAGATTTTAATTTTATTTGTTTATTTATTAATTTATTTTGCTGATTGGTTGCTGAACTAGCACAAATTGAGCCATCTGCTAGGGAACTGTCTTCTGAATTGCTTAGTTTCCTCAAGTGAGCCCTGAGAATTTGGGAACACTCTTTTTAAATTCAAATTGGTTGAGACACTTAGCCACTGACTCTGGAGATTTTGCTTGTATAATATGGGAGCTCCTCCCTCCCAATCAACTTTGCCACTGGCTCCATCAGTGCTAGCCTAATATGCTAGATAAATTCCATGCAGGGAAAGCACTGTTTAGAAACTTTGAATAGGAAGTAATGCAATGCTCCATATTTACAGGGTTATGGAGAATGAGAGAGGCTGAGGCAGGGTAGATAATATCAAAAAAACAGATGCTCCCCTCTACTTTATGGACTGGGTGAAAAAACATAAGGAAAGACTCTAAAACCAATGGAAGGTATGGGATGAGTGCAGCTCTGGGGTATCTTCCTTCCCCAAAACTTGTAGAGGCCTCTTAGTATGCACATCCCAAAGCTGATGTCCCACGAGTTTGTAGAGCAAAAAGGAAGGGGCTTAAAGCTTGGGAACATCCACTCTGTGTAACATGTTCCCTATCAAAACCAGATTTCCATGTGCCCGGGGGGTACTGCTGTATGTTACAACTCTAAAAGTCCCTCAAAGGCCTCTACTTTCCTCACACAGGGCCCAGTCCAACTCCTATTAAAGTCCATTTGATGACATCCACCATCTTGACTTCAGTGGGAGTTGGTTTAGGCCAATAGGGAAGAAGCCACAGGGAAAGAGTCCTTGAATGTGAATCATGGGTCTGGGGAAAGAGGAGGTTAGACAGCAGGTAACATACTGCTCACATGTCCAATATGCACGGCTTGTATCTCCACAGGCTGTCATGACCATACTTCTCATCTTTTCCACACGACTGAATCCCTCATCCCTGATGAGGCGAATAAAGCACAAATGCTGTGAACTTAAACTTGCAGATTCCCATCCTCCCTTCTCCATGTTTTCCTGTGGGACAATGTGATTTGGCTCTTTGAGCTCTATATGAGAGAATAGTCCCATATGGAAATCAATGTTTACTTCCTCTGAAGTGGTCTTCATTAAAACTATGAAGAAAAAACAATAATTTGGTTTATTTAATTTATTCTTTTCTTTTCTTTTTCACTAACCTACAGGAGAATGTGATGATTATCACATTATTTTTCTGGTTCTAATAATTTTGTCACAGGGCTCTAATAGTGGGTAACTGTGGGTGATTTGTCACAACTGATGGTTACGGAGTAACAGCCGTGTTAGTCTGTATTCGCAAAAAGAAAAGGAGTACTTGTGGCACCTTAGAGACTAACCAATTTATTTGAGCATAAGCTTTCGTGAGCTACAGCTCACTTCATTGGATGCATCCGATGAAGTGAGCTGTAGCTCACGAAAGCTTATGCTCAAATAAATTGGTTAGTCTCTAAGGTGCCACAAGTACTCCTTTTCTTTTAACTGATGGTTAGTTCTCTCATTGTGAGATATGCAACACATTTCTGTAATCTTTTTGATCATTTATCTGGCGATGTCCATAAAATGGAGCTTTGATTATGGAGGAATCCATGTGGAAGGGGCAGATTTTGGACCGTTCAGTTTTTTGGGACAGTGGTCCTAATTGTTATTTTTATTATAGTGAATGTATATGTGCTCAGAGCCTTGCATGGACACACTTTTATTAATGAGAAATAAATAGATTGGATTCTACAGAATAAGAAAACCAATGTGCCAGAAAAAGAACACATGCATTGGTATCTGTGGAGGCAATATGAAGGGGATGGTTAATAAAGGGAATAAGGAGGTAGATAACATTAATGTCCAAATGACAAGTTACAATCCTGCTGTGCTACCTTATTCTCTACTCAGATGTAACTCCCATTGAATCTAATATGAGTTTTGCATGCACAAGAGCTAATGATAATGCCCATTTTTAAACCAGCTCATATTATGCAAAAGGGAAGCTAAATATGATTTTCAATACCTAGCATGATTTTTACCCCACCTCTTCCACTGTTTCCATCAATCCCTTTTTCCTTTTAATGCTAAAATTCACTGAGGCCAAGAATTTAACAAGATTCAAAAAGGGATTGGACATTTCTATGGGTATTTAAAAATGCGAAGTTATAATTAATGACAACAAAATTTTGTGGAAGGGATATTGAAGCCTCATGCTTCAGGTTAAGTCAATTTCTAGCTACTAGACACTAGGATAAGACCTAATGACAGAAGAAGATTACTCCACATCTGCATCCTGTAAGGTTCTTACATCTTCCTCTGAAACATTTGGTGCTGGCCACTGCTGGAGACAAAATACCAGACAAGATAAATCTTTGGTCTGATCCAGTTTGGCAATTCCTATGTTCCTAACATCTTTAAGGAATGGTGTTTTTATTACCTGGCACCCTGGCCAACCCATTAGTCTCGTTTTTAATTGCCTAACTCCCTAAAACTGTGAGTAGTTTGAATTGTTCTAAACATCTTTTGGAGGGTTATATTTATGTGATTATATAATGAATATCTGATGATCTATGGATATTGTCTAGCCATGGAAAAAAATTATAATCCTAAATAAGATGTTGAACAATAATTACAAGGGCCAAGGATTTGATTAACAGTGTTAGGGGATTAGAAATGAGAATTAAAGATGGCCAACGATTGGGGGTAAATTCAAGACATCAATACACCTTTAAAAAACACCATGTTTTTTAAAAGATAAAGAAAATTATTGGACCAGATATTTCCCCCAGGAAACAATCTACTAAGAAGATGTAAATCTATCAGAATGTAGTCACTCAAAATGGCTACCTAGGTCTTTAAAAGGACAGGGCATATCTCAGGGACACAATCTCTGATACAACTTTGGAGTTAGTAGTAAACGTCTCTGAATTGCTAGTGAAAAGACTATGCATTTTTGTCATATTTAATAGAAAAGAGGAGAAAAAGAAAACTTATTTTTGCACAGTTTTTCAGGAAAAAGGGCCTATATATTGGAACAACGTTTGGAATATATTCTGTAGCACAGCTGTTCCACTGTTTATTCAAGTTAGGTGCAAGGTACTTGCAGTCCATATCATGTTTTCAAAGAGCTTCATTCTATTGTATATCTAAAAAAAGCATTCAGTTTAGATTAGATGAAGAATAATTTGTGTAATATGTCCAATGTTTTTTTTTTAATGGAATGCCTTCTCTTTGGTATAAAAGTGGAACATGTACATGGATGGCTTACAAAGGGTCAAATTGTAACCCCCTTCTTCACACTGGTGAGCAATTTCTCACATGAGTAGGGCCACTGACCTCAATGGAACTGTTTATCTGAGTAGCTGCTGGTGAAAAAAGACTCATAATCTGCCCCAAATCTTATATTGGAGTTTTTCTGTGATTCTATATAATTTTGAAGCATAGAACACATGCTGGATCTTTGGTATGTAGTAAGCCTCTTTTTATTTACAGAGAATGAATGGAGAAGTCTTCTGTTTAATTAAAAAGAAGAACTTTAAGGAAAAAATAGAAATCTTATGAAGTAGTAGTTGTTGTTGTTGTCCATGTGAGGATGTAGTGTTTGTTTCTTAAACTGGAAGATATGTTTACTAAAAAGCATTCAGAACGCTTATGGATATGGAAAATATGTTTTAATTAAATTCTAGGGACATGTCCTTGGCTGGTGTAAATGTGTGTATCTGTACTGCCTTCAATGGAGCTACACTGATGCATACCAAAAAAGGATCTTCCCCAAAACATTCAAGTTCTCTCTTTTGCATTTTACACACAGACACACACAGACACTGAAACAGCCAGTAACTGCTTCTCCCAACAGAAGCAACATTCCTCAGTGATCTCTGTGGTATTCTGGCCTCTAGTTAGAAAATATGACAGGCAGGGTCTCTGTATGATTTCCTGTGTGTAATGTTTACTTGGGAGTCAGAACAAATAATGACAAACTGCTTTGAAATCAAACCCTGCTGCTTTCCCATTTTTTACATTTTGTTCTGATTCCATATTTCCTCACAGAGTACACTAAAATCTCTGTCAGGCCCTCTGATATGGAGG
Source organism: Natator depressus (assembly GCF_965152275.1). Classification (NCBI taxonomy): domain Eukaryota; kingdom Metazoa; phylum Chordata; order Testudines; family Cheloniidae; genus Natator; species Natator depressus. Next base: position 72,963,082 of record NC_134236.1, read on the forward strand.
TGCAGAATTGAATGAATAATCTGTAAAATCAACTACTGGGTCTTTTGTGAGGCATTAAAGTTGCATATGGACATTTGCAGCCACTTGATTTGACTGTATAAGATATTGTGCAAGTTTTTAATGTAATGTGAACAAATCTTTAGCAATGAATGTCTCCAAGAAGCATAAGCTAGTTGTAAAGGAAGGCAGGTGGTTAGCATTGATTGACATTTGCCTTGGCACATTATTCTGTGAAGGAATTAGCCTGTCAATCAATAAGAAATTAATTATGATTAATTTCAAGTGATCTCACCAATTGGCATTCTAAATTTTTGACAGAATTGAGAGTTACTGTACATGTGATCATTGTCCAAGTGCCACTTTGATTGGAAAGTCTACACCCAAACCAGAAAGACCATTCCTCCACTATGTTCCAGTCACTTGTGAAAGGAAAACTGTGAAGTATAAAATGGAACGGTGACAGAACATGGGATCCAGGTTACTAAGCACCACTAATTATGCCAAACATGTACAAAACAGGAGGGACAGACTCATCATGAGTGGCAGCAAATACCAAAACTCCCCCTGGAAAGAAACAGTTTTAAATGATGTCCAGCAGGCAGAAGCAGAAGTGGGACAGAAGCTGTGATTTGAAATTAAAATTCAGCAGAATCCTCTCTATCACCTAAGAAGCCTGAAGTTGCCTGCAACTAAAGAGAGGATGTACCGGGCACCCTGGCAGTACCTTTAGGCAACGCCTGAGGCCTGCATTCTATATAAAACACTGTAACATACATGAATAACTTATTTATTATTTGTTATTATTCCATCTAGCACTACATTTTTTGTGTACATTAGTCTTGTAAATATGTGTCTTTCTATGCATCATACCCCAGGCATGGTTATTTCTGTAATGCCTAATATGCCAAAAAATAGATGCTTTTGGTGGAACCTTTAAAACAATTGACCATAGTTTCATAAAGTAATTATCTAAAAGTATTATATGTGTGAATTTCTATCTGCATCTCCTGTCAGAAGGCTTAATTTTGGCTGCACATATCCAGGGAACATACTGCTGTATCCCTTGTGAAATCAGTGATTATGCACGTGTAGTGACAAGTGCTTGCGCATGGGAGATTGCAACTGAGCGCTAATTTGTTTCTGTGTATTCTTTGCTAATGAGTAAATTTGTAAATTTGCATTATCTATGAACTAATGAGAGTCACACAAGTCATTTTAACTGGGAACTGCATTCTTCACAGTTTTCAGACTTATAAACCAAAAACTGTTTCTTGCAAATTTTGGGTGGTGTAATTGAATCTGAAACAACCAGGCAAAAACTAAACAGGCAACTTCATCTGAAAGTAACCTTTCTTTCAGGTGGTGAGCGGCAGCGAAAAAGGACAAGTTCAATATATCTAGGGTCCCTCCTGACAAATAACTAAACTTCTTCAAGCCCCCACCCAGATATGTAAACTAAACACAATCTCCTTGGTTTCTCTTAACAAGCACTCTCTTAGTAAGCACTCTCAGACTGTGTACAAACAGGGGAATCTTTATTAGAAGAAAGGGAGCATGGTCACGGAGTTGGGAAAACAAAGCAACAGAATGTATATTCCAATAAAAAGCAAAATACTCCTCCTCCCCCAGTAACTCTGGCACTTGTCCATCAATCTCCCTTCACACCTGCTAGTACTTCCTAACTTTTCAATGCTAGACTTTGCATCTTTAATGAATTTCTTTTTACCTAAGTTTCTTTTTTGCAAGTAATACATATTTATATTGTATCTAGGCACCTATACTGCTTTGTTTGACTCAGGGGAGGGATGAATATTAACATCACAATGCAGCTTTTATCCTGAAATGTTCAAATAGATAGTGATGCAGCAAATTAAATTGAAATTACACAGATTGCTGCTGCCATGTTATTTCTGAAAATACAATTTTCAGAGAAGGTAATTTTGGGAATGAGGATCTCTTTGATAGCAATACACACCACTTTGGATTAAACTGGGTAAGCAAAGTAACTGACCTATGGCCCCATGAAAATCAACAAGTTCAGAGGAAATTCAAAGCCTGCCAAACCAGCTTGACTTATCTACACCACCTTAAAAATGTTACAATGCGGGGGTAAAAAGCCAAACATCAGTCAGGAAACGTCTACTCCAGATATTGGAAGTGTAAACAGCTATATTGAAAGTAACAGAAGGCTATTGCACGGTGTAGAGCTTTATTAGATTGGATCTTTTTTTAAAGTTAATTCCTTTGCAGTCCATGTGTGGAGAGTTATTTTAGAACAAGTATAGACCGATATTAAATGGAAGTTTAGTGTCAAATTATTCTAGTTTTTGGAACATGAATATATGCGTAAGTGGGAAGAAAGAATTCAGGATTCTAAGCCTAACTTTTCAAAAGACACTAATGATTTTGGGCACCTTAAAGAGGCCTGATTTTCAGTAACCAGTTGCCCACAATCACTAATTGTTTTTGAAATTATAGGCCTTACTGTTTTGGGTTTAAATAATATTTGTCAGTCAAAAAGCAATGCCTTTTTACTATTTCTAAAGCAAAGGAGCTATCAGAGAACAGGATGCCAACAGGAAAATAAGTGTTATTGTTCAAGGAGTGTTCACTCTTCCAGTTACTTTCTAGAGAAAACCTGGACTACATCTGTGGAAGTATAGCTAACCAGACATATAGCATCTGATCACAACTTCTGACTAGCCACTGAGCCCTGGGTTTGACAGCTTTAAACTCTCAAAAAGGCCAAGACTTGGTTGTGGCTAAGTTTCTTGTAAAGAAACGAAAACACACCTTGAAACTGGAAAAACAAAAAGGACAATAAGGATATGTCTGCACAGCAAAGAAAAACCTGCAGCTGGCCCATACCAGCTGACTTGGGCTCACAGGGTTTGGGCTATGGGGCTGTTACATTATTGTGTAAACTTGCAGGCTCAGCCTGGAGCCAGAGCTCAGGGATTTCATACTGGAGTAGAGGGAGTGAGAAGTTGGGCATGGACTTGAACTTACTGAAGCTAGAAGGGGACGTGGTCTGGTGTACTGTTTCCAGACAAGAAAAGGAGTACTTTTGGCACCTTAGAGACTAACAAATTTATTTGAGCATAAGCTTTCGTGAGCTACAGCTCACTTCATCAGATGCATTCAGTGTATTTTCCACTGAATGCATCCGATGAAGTGAGCTGTAGCTCACGAAAGCTTATGCTCAAATAAGTTTGTTAGTCTCTAAGGTGCCACAAGTTCTCCTTTTCTTTTTGCAGATACAGACTAACAGGGCTGCTACTCTGAAACTTGTTTCCAGACACAAATTGCAAAAGTAAAGTCTCCACATGGTTTTTATTTATTTCACTTTTTAAACTGGCTAAAAAGGACTCCGACCCACATGCTGTAGGTACCCTTGACATAACTTAAAAATACAAGAGCTACAATTAAGAAAGTCCACTGTAAATTCTCCTTCTATAAATCCTTCTCCTTGCAGAATTCCACTTTTCCAGTTACAATCCCTGCCCATTTTTTAACGTCTGGTCAGGAAAAAAGAAGTTCTGAGGTGAACTCAAGAGAGCACAGAGCCTTCTTTGAAATAAACACCTGCATCTCTGCAGTCAGGCAGAGGCCTCAGACATAGGCGCAAAAACTAGAGGTGCAGGGGCTCTGCTCCTGGTTCCACACCTGGGGTCCCAGCTGCCTGCCCCGTGCCTGGGGCTCTGCTCCTGACCCTCAACGTGGGTCCCAGCGGTTGGTCCCATGCCCGGGGCTCCAGTTCCTGGCCCGACACCTGGGGTCCCGGCTGCCGGCCCTGCGCCAGGGGCTTCACACCTGCCCTCAGCTGTGGCCACTGTCTTGGACCCCTTACCCTTGTCTTTGCCCCCCCGTCCTGGAGCCACAGCCCTGCTCCCAGCCCTAGTTCTGCAGGGTGGGGAGACAGACTAGGGTAAGCGGGGTGTGAGGTAAAAAGGGGTCTTTGCAGTTTCATTGGCTTTCAGCACCCCCACTATAAAAAGTGTTCCAGCGCCACTGCCCTCAGAAATGTAAAGTACACCCAAAATAAAGCAGCATAGTTACACACAGGACAGTATGGGACAATCTTTTCTTTATGGTTGTCCTAAACTTTGTTGTGACAGTTAAGATCACTGGGCTTGTGCACTGTTGTTGGGAAGAGCAAAAGGTGGGGCCTTCTCCTTCAAGGTACCATAACGGGGACTCTGCAATGCTTTATCCTCAAGGCTCATCAAGATATTTCTAAGGCATCCCTCTTTCATGACAAGGCCAAAGAGCTTAGAGCAGAGTCTCAGCTGATGTAAATCTGCATAATTCCATTGAAGTCAATGGAGTGATACTGATTTACACAAACTCAGATTCTGGCCTCTTAGCTTTTCCATTTTTTGTTTTCTCCTTAAAAGTTGTCACAATATGGTGCCCCCGCCCCCCACCAGGGGTCCCCTGGGTAAATACCAGCCTCATATGCTGCTAATGCTTTTGTATGTATTGGAAAGGATGTTGGGAAAGGTTAAAGGTATGAATGCAGAACAAAAGTTTTCTTTACAGGCGGCAAGAGGGTGAAGGGGGAGGAAAGAAGAAAAGAATGGGTTAACTTGATGTTCCAACTAAACCTGAAGATAAGTAGCTGACGCCAGCCCAAGGCCACTGCCCGCACTCACTCTGCTACCTGCCAAGACAGAAGGGGGGGTGGGGAACCACCCCCGACCAGCCGTGAGAAAGGAGAGTTGTTGAATGAAATGCAGGGTCCGTGAAAAGGAGAGAGACGGCGAAGGCCAACAAGGGGAAAACATAACTGTCTCACGGCCCTGAAACCGGTGTGTTTTGGGAAAGCTGAAGAAGTCATGGAAGGCTGGTTTGGACTGGTACACAGAGCATGGGGAACAAAGGTCTCTTAAGGAGATGCCCCCAAGAGACCCCAGGACTTAAAACCCTCCTGGGAGCTGAGGCAAACTGGAGATCAACAGCGGACCCTGGACGACCAGCGCATGGGACAAGAACTCCCGTCTACCCTTCCCCCTCTTCTTCTTACCAGCCTTGGGTAGTGCGGGTGTGAATATGAAAGTGGGTTAGGGCTTGGGGCACTAACACTTTCTTCCTTCCTCCGAGTGATGTGGGAAACCCCCCCACCTCCAGCACTCTCCACTGTTATTTTATTATTTTTTCAATAAAGCTTTAAAAACTCAGTTACTTCTTGTGCTCCATCATCTCCTCCCCAATCGATCCTGCGGCCTCAGCCTGATCACCTGATGCCTCAGGCAGATTGGTAACAGAAATCTGTCACAAAGTTTCTGTTGTTTGTTGTTTTAAAATGTACAGGGTGTTAGGATATTGGGGGGTTTTAAAAGAAAAAATCTGCTCCTACTCTTAGATTCAGTTGGTCAGCTGTGATTTTTTAGAAAAAAATCTAATAGTTTTGAAAGGCATAATGTACTTTACACAAGAACCTAAAAATGAATTTTTCCTTAATATTTAAATATTAATGAAAAGAGACACAAAAATATCATTTAACCTCCCTCTGAAAAGGATTCTCTATCAGAATGGTCAGAGGATTGGGAGTAATTTGGTGGGGAGATATGCTGTCATGGATTTGACAGGATGTCATGTGTCAACACAAAACTGATCAAGTTGTTTGACATGATACATTCCTTCCCCAGAATTCTTCCAGTTATTTGTCAGAATGTATTTCCTCAGCAGAAGTCAAACTGCTAAACTTATTTTACTTTTTAACAAGAACTATCCACAATGCTGCAGAAAAACTAAAACTCCAACATGGAAACAACATCAGGGGACAATAAACACAATTTTACACTCCAGTTTGCTGGACGTAGCTGTGATTAGTGGGGACCATCAGTGTAGATTACCTAGCTACCTGAAGTACTACTGTTTCATGCAGTCATGTACAGGAAAAAAAATCTCTGACTCCTTCTGGGGAAAAAGTGTTGCATCATGTTAAATCTGTGTCCCCGATCGAAGTGAGGAAAAATGCAGAGAAAAGGCACAGTCCCCATAGTACTATTGAAGGGTTTTTATTAGCTTGAAATATCTACTTCTACCATGCTGTGAGTTTTGTTCTCAAGAATGTGATGAAGCTTAAGTGTCTAAGTAAAAATACACGTTCTCTTCTGCCCTCTTTCCACTCTTTGCATCACTGCATACTCGTGACACATACTCATAGTCACAAAGAGATTTCTAGTTTGTCCTGCTTCAGATCAAGTGCCAAGATGTCAATGAAAATAAATGACATGTTGGACGCACCAGAGTTGCTTTTCTTTCATCCAGCTAAGACAGATACATTGTTATTTCCAGGGGGCGCAGGCCTCAGCTGGTTTGACCAAGAGGCTCCTATTTGGCTCATTTGGTAGGGCTATAAAGATGGTCCTGGCCTGACTCAGCAATTCAGGGCCCCCACTAATTGGTTCAGTCCATTATATTTTATGGCAGGCATGTGGCAGGCATCATCATGTTATCTTCAAAAATAGGAATCATATTTTTTTTTCATTTACTTTGACATGGGCCAGCCCGGATTTCAGGCCTCAATCTCTGCATACAGTGTACTGAATGAAAATATTTTTTTTGGCATTACAATGCATCATTGAGCAGATCACTTCAACTCTTTATTTTCAAAAGATTAGTTATATTTATGTAATAATTGATCTGCTTCCCAATTGTGTTTCTCTGGACCACATAGAATAGTATCTTGTTATGTAAGTAAACTCATTACAATCAACATGAGCAGTGGCAGAAAGGAGGCGCCCCTTTGGTAAAGCTCTATGTTATTGTGAATGTTTTATATAAATAGATATATGAATAATTGCATATTAATAAATATATATAAAATATTATTATTAATAGTAATAATAATAATTAATAAACCTGATCATTGGGGCTCTAAGGCACTACCAGAATATATCGCTTTACTACTACTACTAAAATAGCATTACTTGAGCTAGACAAAGCTATCATGGTGCCAAATTCTGCCTTCAGACAAGTGCACACATGCAATTCCCATTAACTTCATGGGGGATTCTGCACACACATGGGAGAGCAGAATTTGGCCTATAATTATGGCACCTTAGAACATTCAGAGTATATCTTTCCTAGCAAAACACTTCCCTTTCCACCTCCTTCAGTTTCTCTCTATCACTCACACCTTCACCACATAGAACTCGTATTTATAAAGTCATACCACCAAATTCAAGTGATGTACTGTACTGGTAATGGTCTCAAGTTGCAGTGGGGGAGGTTTAGGTTGGATATTAGGAAAAACTTTTTCACTAGGAGGGTGGTGAAACACTGGAATGCGTTACCTAGGGAGGTGGTAGAATCTCCTTCCTTAGAAGTTTTTAAGGTCAGGCTTGACAAAGCCCTGGCTGGGATGATTTAATTGGGGATTGGTCCTGCTTTGAGCAGGGGGTTGGACTAGATGACCTACTGAGGTCCCTTCCAACCCTGATATTCTATGATTCTATGATACTATTTAGTGATTCTAGTTCCATATTATTTATTGAATCATTACACCTCACTCTGAATACATGTAAATACATTTTCCGATGCTAGTTATAATTTCTCTTTTATGGGCTTACACTAATTAAAGATTTTCTAACTCCTGGGCCGTGATTTTTTTTTTTAAATTGAAAGACCTTTGTTGCTCTAATACTATGAGACAAGTGGAAGCACCTAATGTTTATATTATTGATTAATCAGCCAGTAAAGGGATTAGGTTTTAAGATTGTTTAGCACACAAAAATCCATACTTATTGTGTTAAACCAGATTTGCAGACCTTGTTTATCAGCTATATCCAAGGTCAGCCCTCTGGGATTTATGCAAGCTGAAATGTCTATATTATATGTGAACATAAACCAATCTGTTAAAAAGAATATCTAATGATGGTGACACAAAGGCAAATAGTTTTAGCAAATAACAGATCAGTAACTGAAAGAGGCCACTTATACAAACACTTGTACATTTAGAAAAGTGCCCAAACATTAAATAAATAGAGTAAATAGAGATGAAAATTGGAATGGTATCCAACTTTTGGCCACTGTTTTCTTTACTTAGTGGATTTCTTATGATGTATTTATTTTGTAATTTTTGTGGATAAAGAATTTCATTGGCTTGGCCAGTAAATTCTACATACATGCACATACAGAGAAATATTCCTTGTGGCTGTTCAGTATGGAATGTCCTGGCTAGTGTGTGAGTATTGCCAGGAGCTAGCTGAGCCATTTTGCCAGCCAGGGTGGCAAATATTTTTGGCACCATACACACACACACACACATACACACCTCAGCGGCCAATCAGCAGAGCAAAAATGACTGGCAAATTAGAATGGAGACAAAAAAACCCCAAAACATACAGCTGAGTGGCACAACAGTAAAATGCTCTCTGGAAGAAGGCTCTGAGGACAATCGCCCTGACAATCACCCACCCCTAGAACCGGACTTGAGTATTTCTGCCCTCTGATGGATAGAATATGAGACCTGCTTGAGTGTGTGTGTGCATATATATGTTAGTGAAAGAGAGAGAGAAAGCAAGAGAGAAAGAGGACTCATTCTGTATTACTGTTTTATTAAAGAAATAACCTCTAATATTCCATTAGAACTGGATGAATAATTTGTAATGAATAATGTATTTGGTGGATTTAGACCTTTTTTATATTTGTGAATTCTCTGTTAACAGGCTGATTTTTTATACATTTGTTCTCTATTTGCAATGATTTGATGTATAGCTTGGGCAAAGAAAGTGTCACCTTGCAGAATGCTAGCAAACTATTCATTATATATGTATTATAGCAATGTATTTGGTATTCATGATTCAGTGTATCTGCTTTGTGACTGGCCAGATAAAATCTTGTGGTATTATTTCTGTCCCTTGATTGGATGGCCTAAGATTTATAACTTCGAGGAATGTCTGAACAAATAATTGGGACTTTGGTTTACTGATGGAGAAAGGCAGTTAGGGAGAAAGAGTTAGCCGCAGATAAGTGGAGTAGGAAATTTAAATAGAATGGATTAAGTAACTTTCTTGTCCTGATTTCCATGAGAGAAACCATTATAGTTGGCTGTCTTTATTTAAAAAGGCCTGGGTTCTTTGTTGACTGATGGAGAGAAAATGACATAGAGGGTAAATTTTTCTAGAGTTCTTTAGTGACTTCCCATTTTCAAAGTGAATTAGTCACTTAGGAGCCAAGAAGCTCCTAAGTCACTTTTTGAAAATGGGACTAAGGCTGTGTCGACACTGCTCTTCAGGTCTGACTACAGGGGTGCGAATAGTGGTACACATCAAACTTCTGTGCTGTAATTCCCCTATGTGGACCCTCAGGTGAGAACTAAAAGGTTCCTAGTTCATATTAATGAACTTCTCTTCAAATAGGACCTCAATAATATGAACTAGGAACTAGGAGTTACAGCACAGCACTTCGGTGCACATTGCTATTTCACACCCCTGTAGTCCAAATCTCGGGACAGTGTAGACAAGCCCTTAACTCCTGTCACTTAGGGTATGTCTAAATTGTGATAAAAAACCTGCGGCACTGAGTCTGAGAGCTGGACAGCTCATGTAGGGAGGCTCAGGCATCGGAGCTATAAAATAGCATTGTAGACGTTCAGGTCTGGGCTGGATCCCTGGCTCTGAGACCCTTCCTCCTTGCAGTGTTTCAGACCCCAAGCTCTAGCACTAGTGCAAGCATCTGCACTGCAATCTTATAGCCCCACAGCCCAAGCCTCGCAAGCCCAAGTCAGCTGGCCTGGGCCAGCCACAGCTGTGCTGTGGGTCTTTTATCACAGTGTACATGTACCCTTAGATGCTTTTCAAAATTTTACCCGGGAGTCATGAAATACATTACTGGCTGTTTCATTTGTCACATAACACAATAATTTAATTTGCATGGAGGTACAGGATCCTATTTACAAAGGGTGTGCCACTCTCTTTGTTTCTCTCAGCTTATTAATTGCTTCCACACCAAGGCTCTGGCCAAGCTTTTTTGGAAAAGCTGCTCTGCTGTGTACTCCAAACCATACATAAATATAAATATATGTTAAGTGAATGCCTTGAAATTGCTGGTCACCATTTTATATCATGCTTATATATTCCACTAGTGACTGTGTGTTACAGTAGCATCAACTATCCACCATGGTGATTAGTCGTGCATAGTGTGCAATCTTAGTTGTGAAGGATGTGGTTCTCGATTTCTCATTGCAAGGCCTCTGACATGATAGGGCTTGGGGACCTGCTGGGTATTATTAAGTGATCCCCTCCCTATCTCATGTAGTGTACAACACTATTTCACATGTCTACAAGGTTTCCCAAGTGGTACCAGAAGGCCTCTTTTTCCACATCAGTTATTCTCCCTGAATGGCCTCCATCCGTACATACAAACTGATGGCACAAAGAGGAATCCATGGATGTGAAGTTCTGCCACACTGGGGGCACTGCTGCTCTTGCCCCTGCTGGTAATATTTGCAAACCACCAGCTGCTGCCATCTGCTACTGTTCCTTATTTTGTCCATACTGCTTCGAGACCACAAAGACCTGTCAAAATGACCTTGTGTGTGTGCACCTCTGGTGGAAATAGTTATGCAAATATGTTTGAATGAGTATTCATACCACGTTTGCTTTCTGTGTCTTTCTTGTCACTATATTTTCATTTTCATGAATATTTGCACAAAAGAGTTAAAAATGGGGGACATGAATATTGTCATTATTTGCAAGAATATTTGAGGCTACTTTTTTCCCCTGTATTTTCCCAGCTCCAAATACTGCAGTTAACAGAGCTCATTCGTTACCACAACTATTTGTTTTGGAACTCTATATTCTGTTTATATCCCTGCTGATGAAGTCCATGTGACATGGTCTATGTCCTTATCTACATAGTAAAGTTTTACCAGTTATACCAATATATTTATACGGACTACTCCTGAGGGCATTCTGTGCCAAAAAAAAAATAAAAATTCTGCTCACAGTATTTTAAAATTCTGCAAAATTCTACAAATTTTATTTGTCAAATAAATGTGGAGACTCCAGCAGGGCATTGGGGAGCACAGGCCACTGGCTGTACAGAGGTGGGAGATCACTGTGCAGCTCCCCACCCCGGGATATGGACTCATTGGTGAGGCTGCACCCAAACCTGACACAGTGCTGGGCATGCTCCAGAAACACCCCAGGGTTCTTGCCCTCCATGCCAGGTGCACCAGGTATGGGAAGGCAAGCTCAGCAATGCAGGATTCAAGTGTGGAGGGGCTTAGTGTGGGGGATATAGGGGTGGGTTGAGAGGGTTCTGTGTGGGGCAATCTGGGTGCAGGCAGCTCAGTGGGGGATCCGGGTGTTGCGGGGGATCTGGATGTATGCACATGGGCTTATTGGGAGGTTCTGGGTGCAACAGTAATGGAACTGCAGGGGGGTCCAGCTGAAGGTGGTTGAGGCTCAGCAGAGAGGAGTCTGGGTGTGGGGTGGATAGAGCTCGGCAGGAGGGTCTGGGTGTGAGGAGCTTAGTGGGGAGGTCCAGATGCTGGGGGAGTAGGGCTCAGTGTGGTGGAGATCCAGGTGCAGCTGGTTGGGTCTTGGTAGGGTGGGGATCCGGGTGCAGGTGGCTCAGTGGGGTGGTCCAGGTGCAGGGGGAGTGGTGCTTATTGGGGGGGAAGGGTTGGGTGCAGGGGCAGTGAGGCTCAGCGTGAGGGTCTGAGTATGAGGGGGTCTGGATGCACGCAGGTTGGGAGGATGGGGGAGCAGCTCCCTGTACAGTGGTCCCTTCTCCTGCAGCTGAGGAGCAATGGGTGCAGGAAGCAGGGGGCAGAGAGTTTGCAGAGCTTCCTACAGCCAGGGGACAAATCTGGGGGTGGGTCTGACACAGCCCCGGATGCTATGCAGGGGAAGAGGAAGTCCCATCCGCCCCAGACCAGCCAGGACTAGCAGCTGAGCCTGGCATAGGATAGGAACCTCCAGGCAGTTTTCCCCAGTCCCATCCCCTACCCACACAGTGATTTACCTCTCTGCTGGCTTCCCTGGGCACCCAAAGCATACTGCTGGGGAGGGTTGCATGACCACTCCTGTGGCTTCCCTTTGCTTTCCTGTCATTTTTTGAGGGGAAGCAAAGAAATCTGCAGGAAATATAAATTCTGCACATGCGAAGTGGCGCAGAATTCTCCCAGGAGTAAAGGGCATAGTTATATCAGTATATCTCCTCATGTAGACACTCTGTTTTGTATAAGAGAGTGCTTTTCTTTCAGTTTAGCTTATACACCTTCTCAAGTGACTAAACAAACAAACAAAAAGGCACAGTTATATCAAAATAAGTGTGTCTGCATGGAGGGTTATTCCAGTACAAGTACATTGGTTTAAATTCACACTTGAGAAAAAAACTTTCCTGTGTAGATAAGGCCTAAGCTGTAAATATATCTGACAACTTTTGAGTTTGTGATGCCACAGAATTGTTACAAATAGATCACACCTTTCTAAAGGACCAGATTAGAGAGCTATCCTCTGAAGAAAACCTGTATTATTACTAGGGCCGTACCAAATTCACAGCCATGAAAAACACATCATGGACCATGGAATCTGGTCTCCCCCAGTGAAATCTGGTCTTTTGTGTGCTTTTACCCTATACTATACAGATTTCATGGGGGAGACCAGCATTTCTCAAATTGGGGCTCCTGACACAAAAGTGAGATGCAGAGAGGTCCCAAGGTTATTTTAGGGGGTCACAGTATTGCTACCCTTACTTCTGCACTACCTTCAGATCTGGGTGGCCAGACAGTGGTAGCTTCTAACTGGGGGCCCAGCTCTGCAGGCAGCCGCGCAGAAATAAGGGTGGCAATACCATACCATGCCCTCCTTACTTCTGCGCTGCTGCCTTCAGAGCTGGGCTGCCGGCCAGCAGCCACCACTCCCCAACTGCTCAGCTCTGAAGGCAGCGCCACCACTAGCAGCAGCGCAGAAGTAAGGGTGGCAGTACCACAACCCCCCCTACAATAATCTTGTGACCCCCCCCCAACTCCTTTTTGGGTCAGGACCCCTGCAATTACACCACCATGAAATTTCAGATTTAAATAGCTGAAACCATGAAATTTACAATTTTTAAAATCTGATGACCATGAAATTGACCAAAATGGACCATGAATTTGGTAGGGCCCTAATTATTACCTCTAAAAAATTTCCTGCTAGTAGCTAGGTAGGTGAACATAGGGAATACAGTGTGAAAGCCACCAATTGCAAATGGTCTACTAATTGTGGTCTCTGAGAATGCATTTGAATTTGAGAAACTATACTAACCATCTTTAAGATGCACATGACATATAGAAAATAATTGTATGAGATCATAAGTACTTAAGTTGTAACTGTAATTATGTCCATTTATTATGTTTTTTTAAAGATATTTGCTTCTAAATTACATTGTTCTCTAAATTATATTCTAAGAGTACATTACTCCAGCGTCCTAACATGCACCATATTTTCCCTTTCTTATAACCTCTTTGTTTAATTCTAATAGAAATATTGCCAAAAGAGATTTTCTTTTGTAAGGTTTCACACGTGTAACGCCCTTTCAAATCCAAATGTTAAATACTATACCATGTCATTTTGTGAACAATTGTTTTCTCAATCCCATGTAACTCTGCATTTAATGTATAAAAACGTAGTGAAATATTGTAAAACCTATTATAAAAGACTCCATGAAATACCCATTAGTGGGAGCTAAAAAGCTAAAAACTTTTGATTTGTGTAATCTAACAGTCATATAATCAGTAGGAATCAGGATCATTTAAAAAGTTTAAAACGATTTTTTTCAGAATTCTGAATTATTTCTATTTATTTTCTCTGTTTTAACATTTCTTTGAACTCCTACTATAAAACTGCACTAAGTGAGAACTTCTGACATTTTACACATTTTGATATTGTAATTATTGGGGCTGCTCATTACACCAAACCCCTAGAGTGCCAGTATCATGCCGGGTGTATTGCAACTCAGAGACAAGCATATAAGTGATTCAGCATCTAGCCCTTGTAGACGCTAGTGCTGGTGGGTCCCCAGTAACCACTCAGTCACATGATTAAGGGAAGGGTTATTTTACTAGGGCTGGCAGGAAAGGGAAAGATTTCAAATAAGCTAGGTACAGAGGCTTAAATAGTCATAATTCAAAGTGAGCAAAAGAGGTTCTTGTTTGGGACATTGGGACAGTCCAGGCGAGAGTCAGGGTTCTTCAGGACTTATTCCTAGATTGTCCTTTCCAGTTTGGTCTTTATTGCTTGTAGGTTTCCAGGTCAGGCTCAGTTAGCGTCTCTCTTTGGGGCCCCCTCCAATGGTTCCTTGCTTAGGTGCCGCTATTCCCACACAGACCTGCACCCAGCTGTAATGCCCTACAGTGATAGCCTGTTCCACATGTGTCTCTGCATATGGTTTCTGGGGAATCTTTTCTGCCTCTAGCTTCCCTGCAACTTCTGGCTAGTGATGCAGCCTTGGCATCCGGCTTCCCTCCAGTTCTAGCTAGCCACGTGTCTGCTGCTTCCCAATCAGAGTGCAGCCACTTCCTGGTCCAGGATCTTTCCACTGATCTGTCCAGGAGGAGGGGGATATGCAGCGGTAAGGGAGCTGATGAAAGTTATAATCCCCTGCTTATAGACTTGTAGACTTTAAGGTCAGAAGGGACCATTGTGATCATCTAGTCTAACCTCCTTCACATTGCAGGCCACAGAACTTCACCCACCCACCAACTCCTCTGATTGAGTTATTGAAGTCCTCAAATCATGGTTTAAAGATTTCATGTTACAGAGTATTCACCATATACACTAGTTTAAACCTGCAAGTGACTCATGCCCCATACTGCAGAGGAAGGCGAAACATGCCCAGGGTATCTGCCAATCTGACCAGGATGGAAATTCCTTCCTGACCCCAAATTTGGCAATCAGTTAGACCCTGAGCATATGAGCAAGACCCACCAGGCAGCTACCTGGGAAAGAATTATCTGTAGTAACTCAGAACTATCCTCACCTAATGTCCCGTCTCCGGCCATTGGGGATTTTTGCTACAGGCAGCCGCTAATGGACTAAATGCTATTGTAAGCAATCCCCTCATACCATCCCCTCCATAAATGTATCAAGCTCAGTCTTGAAGCCAGTTAGGTTTTTTGTCCCCACTGCTCCCCTTGTAAGGCTGTTCCACAACTTCACTCTTCTGATGGTTAGAAACCTTTAAACTTGTTGATGGCCAGTATATATCCATTTGTTTCCGTGTCTACATTGGCACTTAACTTAAATAACTCCTCTCCCTCACTAGTATTTATCCCTCAGATGTATTTATAGAGAGCAATCACACCTACCCTAAGACTTCTTTTGGTTAGGCTAAACAAGCCAAGCTCTTTGAGTCTCCTCTCATAAGGTAGGTTTTCCATTCCAGACCAGAATTGCACACAGCATTCCAAATGTGGTCTCACCAGTGCTTGTGTAATGGTACTAACACTTCCCCGTCTCTACTGGAAATACCTCGCCTGATGCATCCCAAGACTGCATTAGCCTTTTTTCATGGATGCATCACATTGACAGCTCATAGTCATCCTGTGATCAACCAATACACCCAGATCCAATATCTTCACATTTCAGGAATGTTATTACATTACATTGTCCTTAGCAATGGTCAGCTTCACCTACTGTGCAATTGTGACAATATTGGTGCCCTTGCTCAGTAAGACCTTCCTGGATCCTGGATAAGGTCTGCCACAGAGCACAGCTGCTGCTTTTTGGATATAGCCCCCTCAGAAAAGTGGGCCGAGAGCCGGTAGAGCTGGGAGAGAAGTTGGTGGGCCGTGATTACGTTCATCCCCTTATTTGTTGAGTGGAATTCTGGAATTGCTGTCCAGAGGCAAGAGCAAAAGTAAACAGCACCCTCTCAAATGTTGCAGCAACTTACTTCCCCCACAGACATACAGAAAGAGAGTATCAGGGGAGGAACTATGGCTTCTCTGAGTTACCAACTCAGGATCTGGCCCACTGTTCCTGTATCTTGCTCTATGTGGGTCACACTGAACTTAGGTCGAGCACTCAAAAGTCACCAAAGATAAACTAACTAGATAACTAAGCTAGATGACAAACGACAACCGTTTTTTTTGATTCATATCAGAAAAAAATCATTTGTTTCCTTTTGGGAGCTAACCGATTTGGGGGATGTCAAAACTGGGCACAATTGCCTTCTAACAGATGATGAATACCATGTGTGACAGAACAGAAGAAAACAGAAAATGTTTATATAAAGTGTCAGAGATGGCGAAACTACTTTGTGGCATATGGCATGCATGTTGTCGAATTGAAAAGTTCATCACACTCCTGCTGTTTGGCTGTGGCATACACCACCCGATAGCGCTCACTGGCATATCACAGCTGAAATTTAAACTTATGAAATGCTTTTTGCTTCAACAAAACACATGCCATGCCACATGCCAAAAAATAACACTACAGTCCCTGCTGCTTTCTTTTTGTATCAGTAAGTCTTTATTACAGTTATACAACTACGATATAACAAAGAAATTGGGCTGAGTACTCCAAAATATGCATTTATGCTCTTCTAGGGAATCTTTCCATACCAATAAATTTCCCAAACCAGTAAGTCCAGCTTTCTCTCTATCAAGTTCAACTCTTTCCTGTAAATATAAAAGAGAAATGGCAAAGGGAGAAAAAATAGCATAAAAGTATAACTTGAAAGTAATCTTGTTCATGCCAAATAGCAAGTGGACGTCTGACCATATCACGCATGTGAGATGACATTCTGCAATTTATTCCAGTTAATCCCTTAGCTCTGTACATCAGCATTCCTGTGTATACAGGCCATAAATGGCCCCCAGATGTTATCAAATAAATCACCTTTGACCTGCAGCCTGTATGTTGTTGGGTTTTTTTTTCCTTTCATATGATGCCATTTGGTCAGATTTGCTGCCCATCTGTTGTGCATTTCCTTCTACTTTCTCAGGCTAACTCACTTCTGCAGCCATTAAATTGATGATTTAGTCTTGTTTTTCAGTAAACAGATCCAAGAGCTAAAATATCGTTTAACTGAATTTAAGCTTAGTTCATATAATCTCTGTGGCAACCAATATTACTTACGGACTATTTTAAAATGTTGTAACTTGTGCATATTCATTGATTTCTTATCATAATCTGTACCATTCTATTTTTCAATATAGGCCCTCAGTACTTTTTTTCTCTACAATATTGTCCCAGTAAAGTTTTAAGGATGATTAGGCATAAACATCTATTAGGATCCTAGAGCGTATAGGTGTCTGATGTTAAATGTGTGGTATTCTCTTTAAGAGTGGGTTCTGATCCTGATCTTCTGTAATGAATTCACCAACAAATTAATCATGCACATTTAAAACTGAAGGTATTGTCCTAGTTCATATCTGACTAAAGCTGTTCATTTTCTAAACTACTAGCCACCCTCTTATAAATCAGTTATACTAAGGATGATTGTTTGCATGCAGGTTGGCCAAAGGAGTCTGACACCACCTAATTTAATACATAGATTGTGCGAAATATATGCCAGCTCGTAGCAGTCATCCTACTGGAAATAATTAGCGAAACATATACAGAGTTTATGAAATGTATGGGTCAATCCCCCTGGAGTCTCTGTTCAGACAGATCCCATAGAGCTGTAAGAAACTTTGTGTTTTAATGTGCATAGTTCCATCAAAAGAAAGCTAATGAGCTGATGTCACTAGGATTTGGGGGGTTCATTAGAATTCAAAATTTCCAAACTAATTCTGACAAAATTCACCAATTTCCTAATGACATCAGCAAGTTCCCCCTCCCCACCAGATCAACCTTCAAACTTCTGCCTCCTCACTTACTTTAGTGACCTCATCCCACATCTGAAAGGCTTCGGGGGGGGGGGGGGGGATGGACCCTCCCTACCCTCTTCTGGGCTCTTGTGCAATGGCCAGTTGTCCAGCTCGTCACCTCTTGACTCTTGGAAGGACATGGGGTGGAGGTGGGAGTGTTTTCTGGCAAGTAGGCCATCTGTCATCCCCAAATCTGTAGGGACTCTTTAGGGCTACAGGTTCCCCACTTGAGCCTCCATTCAGGAGTGAGACAGCAAAAAGTTCTGCTTTCATTGCTGCCAGCACTCCATTGAACCTGGCCATAGTCCAGAGCCTGAGACTCTCCACACCAAATGCAGTCATGGATAGGGTTTTGCTCACACAAAACAGCATATTCTGCGTAATCTCCAGGCCAGATATTTGCCCACAAAGGTAAGACAACTAAGTACCCCTAGAATGCTTTGGGACAGCTGGGATAGAGGGTAAAGGACACAAGACTCTTCCCCCAGAAGATACTAATTATTGAATTAGAGTATCCAGGTGTTGGCAGAAGATTGTGTTGTGGGAGGCACCTGGCACAGTTTGGTTTGGCGAAATAATCCTTGTGCAGCATGTAAATGTTTCAGCCAGGTCCACAAATGTAAGGACTTAGTGCAAACTTCCAATATGTTTACTGTCACTTGACTTTGGTGTCTGGATATGAAATGTTTGCAGAGCTGTACCGTAAATTATAAGGAAACAACAAAAAGAAACGAAAGAGTTATCTGGAGTCTGAATAAAAATTTCACTAAAGGGGAAGATCAAAATGAAGTTTTCAAACCCCTGAAGTTGAATTAAAAATGTTTTGCTGAAAGTTAGCAACTTCCTTGTATGATACCAAAAGAGGAAAATAAGCAGAGCTATGTGATTAATGGATGTTTTTGGTTCACTGGCAATTCTGAAAAATAAAAATGAATATTAAATATTAAAAAAAAAGTTTAGAGTCAATCCAATTTTTTTTTCAATGAATCAGGTTGATAAAAAACTAATTTCAGGTCAAATTAAATGTTTTGTTCAACCCAATATAAAACACTTTGTTTAGATTTTGAACATATTTTAACTTTATGAAAAATGAAAGGAAATTTCAAAATGAAAAGTCATTTTGGATTGAAAAATGAAAATGTTTCCATTTTTCAGTATTTTTTCTAAAAATGGACAATTCTCTGAAATTGACAAAAATGTGTGAAACATTGTGATGTAACTAAATGTGCATTTTTTTTTTACCAAAAGAGGTTTCCATTGACAAAATTCTCCCAGATCTAAAGTAAATACCGATGGCTTAAAAATGTAATTAGTACAGAATTTAAAGGTTTAGAAAAGGAGACTGTCATTGGTTCCTTTGAATGCTGAGGAATTGAAGCTATAGATTTCATTGTTTTCTCTGCCAGCCAATGACCTCACAATGAAAATGAACATACAGCCCATTTGACTGTCCTCAGTGAATGCATGCACATTGTATGTGATATTTTTGAAGCAAAATCTTAAAATTTGGTTTGTGGCGTCATAAACATTGTAAACAATTGGAAATGATGTATAGTCCCTTATAGTACTTCATATTGTTGAGCTGGCACTGAGTGTAAATCTCTGAAGGCATGGAAGTGTAGTCTCTTACAGGTTTCAGAGTAGCATCCGTGTTAGTCTCATGAAAGCTTATGCTCAAATAAATTTCTTAGTCTCTAAGGTGCCACAAGTCCTCCTTTTCTTTTTGTAGTCTCTTACAGCAAATACTGTACGCTTTTCTCTTGTCTGATTATCTCCCATTTTATTAACTACATTTTGGAACAATTATGTCTTTGTTTCATCTTTGGGATCTTACAAACCATTTTGCATACATCTTTGCAGTTCACCTTTACAGAGTCATCATAACATCATCTCAGAGCATTCTAAAAGGTTACTTCAAATTGTTATAAAGAGTTATCATGAAGGAGGTCAAGCTAAGAGCCAAGATAAAGAAAGAGAGCATAACCAGGGTGAAGTGTGCTATTAATTATTATTTATACTGCAAGAGCACTCAAAAGGTCCAAATCAACACTGGGCCCCATCGTGCTAGGTGGTGTACAAACACAGAAAGACAATCCTTGCCTTGCAATCTAAGTGATCAAAAGTGATAGTTCCATGTATTTTGTTAACCTTTTAAAAGCAAAACTGGCTAGGACGCTAGGAGACAAGTGGCTGCAGTGGTTGGAAAGGCTGGAATGAAGAGGACAAAACCTCAAGGGCGATGTTACAAATGGGGCAAAATAATCCAAAATCCAAATTTCAAGTTGAGTGAATGATTGCAGTCTCATGTGAAGTCTCAGTCAACTCTTGATGTTTTTCTCTCTATGGAAGGAGAAAGAGGGAGGTGCTGGGTGATCCCTCTGCATGGGGAAGGGAAAGATTGGAAGGTCCGAACTTGCCCCCTTCACCTTCATCTGTAGCTGATGGTGGCTGCTGGGGCGAAGAAGCCCAAGAGGCTGGTAAGTTCCATAGTCCACCCTTTTCAGCTGCTTTTATTAAAGAGAGAACATTGCTGGGCATGGTCTCCTTGTTGGGTCAGGTGTGGGAGAAGAGGGCGTTGGCTTGCCCCTGCTGCTTTCATTGTACCTGGCTACTTTTGGGAAGGAGTAATAAAAGTCACTGCTTTAAACATATACAAAGAGTGTGTTTACTACTGTACCTTTAAACACAGGCTGTCAGTTTAGATGGCAGCACATAGGGACTTGACTGAAAGCAAACAAAATACATATTCATATATCCAAGGATAAAAAGCAATTTTTGAAAATCAGACCATTATAAATATGATGCCAAATGGTTTGGGAGGCAACAACAATGGGCTTGTTTGAGAAGCAATTAGATCCATTCTGGCCAAAATGGTATATTAGGAGATTAATCTCCATGGGGTGGATAACCTTTTAAAAATTCGGTTTCTTCTGTTCTCATGTGTGAATTTACAATCTGCTAGTCTTAAAATATATCTGCAAACCCACAGGCCCACCTTCCTGACAGCTGCTCACACAACAGAGCGGAGGAGAAGAGAAAAAATCTCAGTATTGTCGCCCGCCCAGCAATTCTGAAGGCTTGATAAGTTACTCACACAATCCCGAAACGCCAGTCAAGGGAGGGGAGAGAGAGAGAGGCAGCTCTTAAAGTGCAACATTTGCAGCACACGCTCAAAAACTAAAGGGGCCAATTAGTATAATAGGTTTGAAATCATTTCAGCACAGTCCTAAAGACAAAAGAAAAATTGTCCTTCAGAAAAGGGGGCTTTATTTTTCTGACGAGTGTTAGAGATGAACAATGAATTCTATCACGTTTGGAGGCAACATTCCTTCTCCTTCATATCGGAACATACATTATTAATGAGCACTGTTTTTTGAGTGTGAAAGGACTGTTTGAAAAGCATGAACATAGTCTGTTGGATGTGATTGACACTGTCATCCCTTTCATTTTGCTGTTGGCAAGAGGCATCCCTGTAGATTTATGTGCATCTGGACATTACTAATATTCTCCTTTTTATGCACTCTGGGCAGCTGTGATATGGACATTTTCAGCACTTTTTTTTAAGGTTAGGGGTTTTTTTTGCAGAAAAAGGAGAAAATTTGTAGTTTCTTTCTTTGTGAATGTATCAATCAAATATTAATATAGGATGCATAATATGTCTAATCTGCTTTAGATAAATGCAGACATTTTAAAAGTGTATTTTATTAAGATTGTCTGGATCCCCAGATATTTCTAGTGACTTTTTTACAGCCAGGTAGCTGAGTTTCTGAGACCCATCCTGCTTCTTTTTTAACCTCCGGTCCTCAGAGTTGATTGCCTTTTTAATTGGTTCGGTACATCAAGGACTGCAGCTACAGTCTGCCTGCTGTTTAGCAGCACCAAGCTACTTCCTGACTTGCCCATATAATGGCTTCTAATAAGCACAATAAGCACTCAAGGATTATACATGATGCATCCAAAATATATATCAAAAATAAACCAAAATAAAGCAAAAAAACCTACAGAATTTAATATTTTATTCAAATGAATTTTATTTATTTTGTTTTTGATTGATAAGGTAGGTATGTTTGCTATTGCTGGACTCGTATAACAAGCATTTTCTTCACCATACCTATGGCTATTGCTAGCTCTAGCAAAGAAAACAGGGGCAGCCTACATGACAAGGTGCATTGCAGGCTGATACTGATATAAGTGCCATAGTGCTAGATCTGTTTACTTATCTTACTCTGTTTACTTTGAGAAGAAGTATTGATGTGGGAAGTTGGTGTTCTGTTTTTTGTGGGTTTGTGAGTTTTTGCAACTATCTTTTTTGTGGGTGGGCTTTAATTACCTTGTAGCTTATTAGTGTTAGAGCTGTTTTAACACGGTCTACTTTGTGCACTTTCATTGTCTTAGGAGAGGCATGTTAAAATAAAATAAAATAAAATAAAATAAAATAAAATAAAATAAATAAGAAAGGAAAGATGTAAAAGGGCATGACCAGCAATTGGGTGTTGTGTGTGTGTGTGATGGTAAATAAAAGTTATTTTTGAGTGTGTGTGTGTGTGTGTATGTGTGTAAAAACTGAAAACAATGTAATGCTCAGGTCATGAGTTTTAAAGAGTTTACGTATTAACAGCACTCCTTCTTGGACATGTTTCTGCACAGCAGTTTGCCAATCCAAGCTGTTCAAAATAGTTTATCTTTATATTCACAGAGTGTCTCCCATCCTCCCTTTCTGTTACATTTAGCATTTAGGCCTTATGTTAGTACCACTTTGCATCCAGCTATTAGAGGCACATGAGCAGCTGCTTTCTACCCATAGTCAGCAGGTCGGCACTTTGAGTGACACGTCCACCACCTTCCTCAGAGGTCAAGCCCATCTTCTCCCTAGCAAGCCCATTGTTGGCCAGCCCAGGCAGTGAGAGTTCAGAACTCAGGTCTCTCCTGCTTGGCAGCACAAGGAACTGCTGCCGCTCCACTAGACAGCCTAATTACACCAATCAATCATGCAAAATAATTCTCACGGCTAAAAGTGGAAAGGTTAGAGCTCATGGAGAGACTAGCCAACCAAAGAGATGGTGGGGGACAGAGAGTGGGGGAGCACCTATGAAGTCAATGTATAACTTAAAATAAATAAAAAGAAACTCACAAATGGCACCAAACAAAGTTTGCTTGAGCCTCTTTCATTTTTGGTCAGTGATACTTGTACGAGCAAAATGAGATTTAATGTACAAGTTCGTTAATCTTTACTATAACTTTATTTTGACATGTTTTTATCTTTAGTGTGTTTAGATTCACAATATCACTGTACTTTAGTGGTTACTTCCCACTTATTACTGTAATGCTGTTATAATATGTACAAAATACAGGAGCTACACAAAATACTTACTATCATTTTTTTATCAAAATACTGAAATTGTTATGTAGCTTCCTCCTTTTGAATAGTAAAATATTTGTTTACAAGATAAATATCAATAGGTAATTAGGTATTATGGACCAGATAACACCCTCCTCTGGTAAATCCCATGGAAGAAGCCCAGGTAGAGGAAAATTCCATCAGGTCCCCATCACAGAATTTCTTCCTAATTCTGTCATTAGGTGGGTAATGTTGTCCCACCCCCTTAGCAGAAGAATCAGTGGGGCCCAAAGCTCTGCAGACGACAGACAATCCACCAGATGCCAGGGTCATTACCATGGGCACTCTGTGCTGTATCCAGTGCTCCCAATGGCTATCCCCCATTCCTGGGACATGTGGGTCCCTTGGTCTTTAGTTGGTACTTCTCATAGCAGTATAGGTCATGATCATTATTTAACATATGACTACCAAAACTAGTGACTCTACTTATTCCTGACGGTAAAAATAATCACTTCTACAAATAATTCACCATCTAATTACCCACTTATGTTAATGATAGCCCTATAGAATCCAAATTAAATACCACCCTAAATCACAACTAGGAATGGGGAAACCTAAATGTATACAAGAATCGATCCAAATCTTTACCTTGAACACCTACCGTGGAAAGCTCTCATAGACATTCTGTCTAGAGGACCAGTTGAGCAGCCTCCAACAGAAGAAAAAGTTTTAACCAAAGATGTCAAAGTCTACACTGACCTTATTCATGCAGCAATTCCAGCATCTGCCAGCCACTTCAGCAAATTAAAAATGAACAACTAAAAGATTAAACTTGCCAGAAACTGACACAACTCTGTCACAGAGTCTAGGGTTGAAGGAATCTACTTCACCTTCCACAAACCTGCTACCACATTGGCAGGACCAAAATGACCTTCACTTGGCTGATGGCCTACTTCTACATTACAACAGAGAGAGAAGGAGGACTTGTGGCACCTTAGAGACTAACAAATGTATTTGAGCATAAGCTTTCATGAGCTACAGTTCACTTCTTTGGATGCTCTCCAGAATCTATGTGGGACACCAAGGTATAAAAAAGTGCAGGGTACAACCGCAAATATCCATATGGTGGCCTATCCTGAGCAGACAAATTCAGACCTTAATAGAAAGCTGTGAAATAACTAACAAGAAAAAAATTGCCAGAACCATTACTTGATACAAAGCTACCTGACAGACCTTGGTAGCGGGTAGTCACAGATTTGTTTTTCTAGAAAGGACACACATATGTTGTTGTCATCAATTACTTCTCCAGATATATCGACTCAGCTATACTTACACAGACTTCATCGGCTCAGGTCATCCAGAAACTAAAATCAAATATTTGCAAGACATGGAGTTCCTGAAGTTCTCATATCTGTTAATCAGTCTCAGTTTTCCCCTGAAATCTTAGGATTTGCACAGGACTTTGATTTTGAACATTGTACTAGTAGTCCCCAACCCCCAGAGTAATGAGGAGGTGAAGAGAGCACACTTTAAAAAGACTTCTTCAAAAATCAGTTGACGCATATAAAGCACTCCTGGCATATCAGCCAACGCCACTGAGCCACTGAACAATCTCCAGCAGAATTTCTGATGTGAAGATGACTAAGGACACCTTTATCCAGAGTACCGATACAGCTTAAACCTGTATGTCCTGACCTATAGAAATTTTGAAAGTGGTTTGCTGAAATAAAAATTCAGCATCAACAAAACTTCAGTATTTGGTGCAGCAAAAAAGCAAAATCTAAATGGAGATTAGGGAACAAAGTTTGGCTCATAAGCTCCCAGACATTTGCAAATGTTTGGAACTTGGCAGAAACTTCCAGATCCTACCTAGTGAAGACTTCAAAAGGACTTCTCTGGAAGAACTGGCTTCGTTTTCAGTACTTCCCAACACAACGGAAAGAGGTCTGGAACCTGCAGGTACTTTATCTGGAAGTAAGCCCCCTCGACAAGGAATGACACACACAACTCAACAGAAGTCAGAATACATTCCAGAAGACTGATTGGACCCCCTCAAAGACTTGATTTTTAGAATACTGCTCAGGCCTGTTCAAATGCAATTGATATATGGATGTAGCAGTGTAAATAGTTTTAAGGCATTTGAAGTTTATTTTGAAGTATTGTGTGTATATACTTTGGTTTATAATTTAAGTTTTAATCTTTTATTATAAAATAGGGAGATGTGGAGGGCTATAGAGTTCCTGGTCTTCCACAGTTATCAGAGAAGACCATGATGTGTTATAGCAGGGAGCTTAATAAACAAATGAACTTCCTGGTTTGGGAGTGCTCTTGTTGTTCTTTAACACTACAGAACAGGTATTTGCTAGAAGCACTGGCTGTCATCTTGCTATTTAGAAGTTCCCTAACTGCATGCCCCATGAGGGATATATAGTGGTCACCGAATAACAGCAATTTCAATTGACAGCACATTCCTAGGCCTGTCCAGTTTGCTAGACTGGATCTGGGTGACCAGACACAGAGACACAAACACACAGGGGTGCTGGAACAATTTGTATAGTGGGGGGTGCTGAGAGCCTTTGCACCAAACTGTAAACCCAGTATATGATGGAAACCACTTCAAGCCAGCAGGGCAGCAGCACCACCAGCACCCCTAGTTCCAGCACCTATGCGGGAACACACATATCATAGTGTACACCAAGGAGCTGACTGGGGCTTGAAGGTTCATTGGGTCCTGCTGCTGAGAACTGGGGTATAAAAAACTGTCCAGTACTCCAGTCACCACAATGAGAAGGAATTCATGACAGTGCCAGGAGGGAAGAGGAACTCAGTGGAGCACTTGCTGTCAGGCAGGAAAAAGAGAATGTGGGATGAACTCACCAGGTCCTACTGAAATTATTCTAAACAACCTATAGAGTTGGATAGAGAATGATGTTGGGTGAGAATGCCATATACTCAGACCCGAGACACTCAGATTTATTAATTCAAAACCTTATTTGAATCCAAAGCCTGACTTGTGATTACAATTATTATTAAAGTAAAAAAGAACAGCAGACATACAGAAAAAGGAAATAGCCAGTTACCTTCTCGTAGAGCATAAACAAGTCATGATGGATTTCTTCTATGTAGCTCCAACTGCCTGTTACAATCTCCCACTTGTTATACACATCCAAATTACATATTCATTAGCTCTTCTAATCACCATTAAGTGTTACGAATGTTACGCATCCTACAATACACATGGGTTCTGAGAAACCGAGGTTTGAGTCCACACTCTGGAACAGACCTGAAACTGACTTTTTTGATTCACCAAAAATTCCATATTCATTAGTCCCAAACCAACTTTTTGCTGATTTTTCAGAAATACCACCTAACAAAAAAATTAGTTATTTGCCCATCTCTATTGCCCACATCTCATAACACAAGAACTAGGGATCACCAAATGAAATTAAAAAGCAGAAGATTTAAAACAAACAAATGAAAGTATTTTTTCACACAACGCACAGTCAACTTTTGGAACTCCTTGCCAGAGGATGCTGTAAAGGCCAAGACTATAATAGGGTGCTAAAAAGGACTAGATAAGTTCATGGAGGATAGGTCCATCAACGGCCATTAGCCAGGATGGACAGGGATGGTGTCCCTAGCCTCTGTTTGCCAGAAGCTGGGAATGGGAGACAGGGGATGGATCAATTGATGATTACCTGTTTTGTTCATTCCCTCTCAGGCACATGGCATTGGCCACTGTTGGAAGACAGGATACTGGGCTAGATGGACCTTTGGTCTCACCCAGTATGGCCATTCTTATTTCTTATATTCTTATGTTGTCAAAAAAATTGCCCTGTGTATGGGCTGCAAAATGTTAAAACAGTCTAAAAAATTAACTGTTTGAAAGAAAGTTTGTAAAGAAACCATCCACCCACTGTGAATACACTCAGTACAAATTTTAATAAGATAGGGCTGGAGTGTGGCCAGGTCTAACATGGTCAGATTGAGAAGCAGGCTGGGAGTTAGCTGCATCCACCCCGTGACTGTTTTAGATTGGCCCGAATCATGACCTGGACACAAAAGCAGGGGCTGCCTGCCTGCAACTTCCTTCCAGCAAGTGGATGGAATGAGGTGGAGCCATGAATCTGCTTCTCTTCCCCCATTGCATGAACCAATGGACTGGCTGGACATGAGTTGGTGCTGTGCCTGTAAAGAATTGTAGCAGATTACTCCAATCCAGGTGCAAGGAGGGGTGAACCAGAGCAATTAAGGAACAATATTTCTGGGTCACAATGCCTCCTGGGGTTATTCATGGGGTGGGGCAGTTTATTGTATTGCCCCAAGCTCAGGGCTCTGTGTGAAGACACAATTTAGTTCTTAGAAACTGGTGTTCAAATTGAAAACTACTCTTTATCATAAAAAACGTAGTGTGGGAAGGAACCTCAAGAAGTCATCAAGTCCAGCTCTCCGTACTGAGGCAGGACCGAATACATCAATACCATCCCTGACAGCTGTTTGTCTAACCTGTTTTTAAAAATCTCCAATGATAAGGTTTCCACAACTTTCAAGTTTCCAACTGGAAACTTACTCCAGAACTTAACTATCCTTATAGTTAGAAAGTTTTTCTTATCCAATCTAAATCTCCCTTGCTGCAGATAAATACCGTTACTTCTTGCCCTACCTTCAGTGGATACAAGGAACAATTGATCACAGTCCTCTTTATAACAATCCTTAACATATTTGAAAACTATTCTCAGATCCCCCTCAGTCTTCCTTTCTCAAGACTAAACATGCCAGTTTTTTTTAACTTTTCCTCATAGGTCAGGTTTTCTGTTATCATTTTTGTTGCTGTCCTCTGAACTCTAATTTGTCCTAAAGTATGGCACCTAGATATGGACACAATAATCCAGCTGAAGCCTCTCCAGTACCAAATAGATCAGGACAATTACCTTCCATGTCTACATACGACACTCTTGTTAATACATCACAGAATGATATTTATATAAAATCGTATATTTCTGAAGTTTAATTTTCAGCTAAAAGATATTGTTTGTTTACATTTTTTTAAAGTTTATTTCATATTTCCATTCTTCCTGCTCATCTGTTAGCTTTTTAGGAATGAACCTTTCTTGAGTTCTACTGACTGGCAAAGTGGCGGATATTTGCAGCAGACTCCAGGGCTTTAGTGTGTGTCTCCTGAAAGCTCACACTGAAGCAGTAAATATGGCATGCCAGCAAGGTATCTCTGTGCTACTCACCTTATTTTGCTGCATGGTTAGTCTTTGTGATGTCTTTAATCGATATGGCATGGCTGACAATTTGGATTGAAGTGGAATGAGAAAAAAATATTTCCCTCAAGAGCCTCCAGAGTAAGTAATGTGTGAAGGAGTAGAAGGTGTACAGAGTGATTGCAGTAGTATGCCTCAGGAAATTCAGGGATGGAAGATAGTAGCACAGTATTCCAATTACCATGAAATATTTTAAATTAAAAAAAAGGTTAAAATAAAATATACAGGTTATATGATACAGTACAGTTTATATTATTCGTTGGGCTCTATGCCCATTGCCTTTTTAATATTTCTATTTTGTAGCTGTGCGGTCTCTTTTCCCTTTGGTCTGTGAACTAGACAGAGAAGGAAAAAAAGCAGGAATCCATCAGGTTGTCTTGTGTGATTAAAGCCATGCTTTGCAGGTCATGTGAGCAGAACACAAAAATTTGCTATATACATTCAGAGTTACTCCCTCCCTCCCGCTTCCGAACTGCCACAAACTTGAATGTGTGATCAGAGTTGTAATGTTTGGCAACAAACACTTTCAAGTCGGTTTAGATTCTTTCTCTTTTACAGTCAAAAACACCACAAGCTAGGAAGAAGCCAGTTTAGAGTGGCAACTCAGAAACAGAACAAGTTAATTATTCAAGAATATTTTATTCAATGTATTTAATGTTTTTCCCTCTTAAATAATTATCCGGAATGTCCTTTATTTTTTACAATTTTGTTCTTTACTTGAAATCAAATAATGATTATATTATGTCTTATGGGCTGTTCATGAACTATTTGCTCAGACAATTTCTTAGGTTATTTGTTATTGATTGTTTGTGGTTAGTTAAATTCCTTCTAGGAGACTCTGATTATTCTTGAATATTCTTGGGAATAAAAATCACTCATAGTTGTCCATGCAAAACACATAAAGAAGGTCACATCAGTGAAGCAAATGTTTGTGAATCCTTTCCTGTTGTATTTGCCCAGTATATGCTGTACTCAGAAACAAACCAAATTTTGCAATGAAATAACTAGCTATGAAGTAAAGAATTGCAAGTAAAAGTTGTTATAACAACAAAGATTCAAAGAAAAAATTCAGTGTGTCACTGATTACTTTAATAAACTTTAGTTTCAAATGTTTCATAAGACTCCCATCTCTCCTGCCAGTCAATCTACAAATCAGTCTGCTTGATGATGTACGCTATAGGCCCTATTTAGCTCCCATTGCAAATAATCGGAGTTTTGCCACTCACTTTAATGGAAACATGATCAGGATTAATTTATTATTTTCAAAAATTAAATCTTTCATGAAAAGAAAGTGAAAGAGTAAGTGTAGGTATGAGGAATCAATGGGGCCAAACATTGCTCAGAGGTCCCACAAAGAACGTATCAGTTCTATTTTATCTCATTTCACACAGCTGGCATTTTTCCTTTCATCTTTCTTTTCTACCTCATTTTTCCTATTTGTTTTCTTTTTTCTCCATAAGTTTCTTCTTTTTTGGGGGAAAAAAAAACCTACTGAGATGCAAAACTCTAAAATTTGGGGGATTCTGATCACATGAAGACGGTAGTAATAAATATTTTGTACTTATATAACCTCATTCATCCAAAGATCTCCAAGTGCTGTACACGTTACTTAATTCTCAGCATCTCTGTGATGTAGTTATTATTACATTAGAATCTTTTAAATTGTGACACCACCTTGGACAAGTTAATGAGTCGATTAAGCAGCTATCCCAATTAACAGTAGAGCCTACCCCAGCAACCCAAAATTCAAATGACTTAGAAGAAAATGTTGTATTGAATAAATATAAAGGATTTTTTTTTCAGTGTACTTCAGCTGCATTTCTTCCTCTTTTAATGTTCATGCTGTATCTTTGGAAATAAAATATCAGTATTTGCTGGCTTCAATGAGAGTAGGACTGGGCCCTGGTTAAGCACAATTTAATTCATTGACACCAGTCAAATGTGTTCCCCTTAAGCAGAATTCTTGCTAATACTGTCCTGATTATTGATTGGCTATTATTAAGTTAACTCAGTGCACTGGAACACTACATAGGGAAGCTGATATCATGGTTAATGCTCCAATTCATCAAGATATATAAGCATGTGCTTAGGTGCTTTGCTGAATCAAGGCCTAAGTCCAGATCCTCAAAGTTATTTAGGCATCTAACTCCTCTTGAAATCAATGAATGTTAGACCCCAAAGTTCTAAGGTATTTAGGTGCCTAAGTCCTAAGGGACTAGGGCCTGATTTTGCTCTTATTGAACTCAAAGTCAAAACTTGCACTGACTTCATTAGAGCAAGATTAAGCCCTAAATCCCTCTCACCTTATTATTGAGTGTGTATATGTTATAGTGTGCCACTTGCCACCGGAGCACCCCCTCGTGCTCGGACATAGCACTACAGGAACTCTCCCTCTCTAGCACCCCTGTGTCCTGGCTCCACAATGGTCCGCTGCTTCCATGTTCTAGCCCTCTGGCCAGGTCAGCTCACAGTCCAGAGACAATCCCCTTCCAGAGTTAACAGAAACCAAATTAAATTTTAACTCAACATAGTGACCTGTGCATTAAAGTCCCTAATATAAACACTAGTCCTTCATAGAGACTCCAGGCCAGTGGTGGGCAACCTGTGGCCTGTGAATAATCTGCTGGCTGGGAATGGTGAACCGCGGCCACTGGGAGCTGCAGGAAGCCATGAAAATGTAAACAAATGTCTGGCAGTCCGCCAGCGGATTACGGGCCACAGTTTGTCCTCCACTGCTCCAGGTCAATGGTATAAACCTGACTGAGCCAGGTTTCTGGAGTAAGGGCAAGGACAGCTTTCCTTCTCTGTCCAGGCTTCACCCAAAACTGGCCTCTAGTAAAATCTACCTGCCCTTTTTTTTCTGATCTGCTGGGCTCTGATCTGGATTGGCTCTGCATGCTCCCGACCCTTCTAAATACTGGAGGACCAACTCTCACTGGTTCTGTCTTCAGCTAATCATGGGAGGCCTTTCTAGGCTGCCTCTGGAGGTCTGAACTTGCTGTTCTCCTATTCTAGCAGGACACCTTCTTAGGGCAAGGTGTGCCAAATCAGTGGGGACCTCCAGCAGGTCACAGTGAGTGCCTGGTACACCCCATCAAAGTATACCTGTTGTAATAACTGCGATGGGCAGACCTAGGCCCCCCCAAATTAAGGGCCTATCCCCTCAATCAAGAGGGAAGAGCCACTGACCCCTTTCGGGAAATGATCACGGGGACAACAAATGAAAAAACAGGGACAGGACTGAGGGTCACAATGCCTCCATCACATTATAGTTAGCAGAATTTCACCTAGGGTGTTTCATCTCCTCTTCCATGTAGAGAACCTGAGACAGAGAGAAAATGAAGGACTTTCTCAGTCCCAGAAGCAGTGGGTGGAATAGAACCCTGAAGGAAGCTATGAGGTAGATAAGTTCAGATACTTAACCAAACCTTAACCCACACTTGTTGAGTCTTCCCACTGGACAGAAAATATCCTAATACAGCCTTTCTTGGGAGATATATGATATTTCCTGTTTCTGGTTGGGATGAAACTACTAAGTACAACTTTTTTTGGACAATTTCATTCCTTTTATTTCTGGATCCACCAGAATAAGGAAGTGCTTTGTCACACAAAAATTAAAAATAGCAGATGACAACGTCACCTGAATGTGTCCAAACTTCAGAAAAAGTTTGTGTTTGTTTTAAGTTGAGAATGAAGGTTCAGGTTGATTCTTATATTATCTAAACAGGTTTTCCCAGTCCTGTGTGCCATTTTCAGTTGTCAAGCATTACCTTTTAAATATTTGCATTTATTTTATTTCTGTTTCTTGTCATGTAATCTATTGACTATATTTTGCTGTCCATTACATTAGAGTAAATGCAGAGTCATTTCTTTGATTTCATTGGTTTTACTCCAGATGCATATTGATGATGTAGCTGAGAGAAGATTTTGGCCGTAAGACATTTTCTCTTTCATATTTATTAATATTAAAAACTTTCCAGCTTCTTCCATTAATCCTTCAGCGAAAGCCTCTTAAGCCTCAGGACAGCCCTGGAAACAAGCTAATGTGGTTTGGGTAAAAATGATGCTTGATCTATTCCATAATGGGAGCATGCTACTTGCAGATAAGGAAGCATGAGTTATAAATTTCCTGCCAACAATTCTTGATGAACTTGGGAGTTTATATTCACACTCTCTAGCCAAAAATGGGCCTCCTTTAGACTGCAAAATGAAAATAAATCTTGTGTCTTATTGAAGTGTATTTAACTGGGCTGCCATTGAGCACTACCAACAAAGAGTCTGAGTTCAAATCTTAGACATGATCTCTTATTATCTTCCCTTAATGGAGACTCCTTGTGAGGATTAATTGGTCCAGACAAGTTTAAATTGAGGTATTATTAATAAGACTTTATAAGAATAAACCAGGGCTTTTTTGAATGGGATAATGAAGATTGTGGTAGAGAGATTCAGGATTTGCCCTGGGGAGGAGGAATTGCTTGCTGAACTGAGGAGAAGGAAAGCTTGTCCTAATATATAGCAAGAGTAGCGAAATAAAGGAAAGTATAAAGCCATCATAAGGGTCACCATGCACGTTCATCTTGTATCTTGCGCAGATCACAACCGGTATATAAGTATTTGAATAGGTTTGCCCACCAGGGGCTCAGTTTGGACACTCAAAACTGAAATAGTATAGAAAGGGTTCGATTGAGATATTGCACTTAGCTCAGACATTCTCAAACTGGGGGTTGGGACCCCTCAGGAGGTTGCAAGGGTGTCACATGGGGGAGAGGGTCACGAGCTGTCAGCCTCCACCCCAAACCCCACTTTGCCTCCAGCATCTATAGTGGTGTTACATATATTAAAAAGTGTTTTTAATTTATAAGGGAGGTCGCACTCAGAGGCATGCTATGTGATAGGGGTCACCAGTACAAAAGTTTGAGAACCACTGACCTAGCTGATAGCAAGGGGCACTATGTAACTCTAGTACCCCAGGAGCAGAAAAGGGAGGAAATGTGGGCTATGAGGACAACTCCAAGTTTACCCTTGCGCCAAGAAGGAAGTAATATGCTGTCGTTGCATGCCAGTATTAAGAGGGTTGGAAGGGACCTCGGGAAGTCATGTAGTCCAGCTTCCTGCATTGAGGCAGGACAAAGTATACCTAGAACCATCCCTAGCATATTTGAAAACTATCAGTTCTCCTCTCCCCACCCCTCCATCCGTCTTCTTTTCTCAAGACTAACCATGCCCATTTTTTTTAACCTTTCTCTATAGGTCAGTTTTCTAAACCTTTTATCGTTATTGCTTTCCTCTGGACTTTCTCCAATTTGTCTACATCTTTCTTTAAGTGTGGTGCCCACAACTGGACAAATGACTGAAGCTGGGACCTCACCAGTGCTGAGTAGAGTGGAACATTTACCTCCCATGTCTTACATATGAAACTTGCGGTCATACACCCGAGAATGATAATAGGTTTTTTCACAACTGTTGACTCATACTCAATTTGTGATCCACTGTAGCCCCCAGGTCCTTTTCAGCTCTACTACTACCTAGATAAGTATTCCCAATTTTGTAGTTGTGCATTTGATTTTTTGTTCCTAAGTGTAGTATTTTTTACTTGTCTTTATTTAATATCATCTTGTTGATTTCAGGCCAATTCTCTAATTTGTCAAGGTCATTTTAAATTCGAATTATGTCCTCCAAAGTGCTTGTAACCCATGGTAACCCAGTTTGGTGTTATCTGCAAATTTTATATGCATACTCTCCACTCTATTGCCCAAATAATTAATGGGAAAAAATTAATAGTACCGGACCCAGGACAGACCATCTGTAAAACCCTCACTAGATACAGCCTTCCAGTTTGATAGGGAACCACTGGTAATTACTCTTTCAGTACTTTTTCAAAACCATATGTGCATTGTCTTTATAGGAATTTCATCTAGATCCCATTTCTCTACTTTGCTTATGAGACTATCGTGTTAGACAGTGTCAGAAGCTTTACTAAAATCAAATTATATATCATGTTCTACTCCCCTCACCCCATCCACTAGGCCAGTAATACTGTCAAAGAAGGAAATTAGGTTGGTTTGGCATGATTAGTTCTTGACAAATCCTTGTTGGCTATTATTCATCACCCAGTTATCTGTTTAGGTGCTTACAAATTGATTATTTAATAATTTGTTCCAGTGTCTTCCCAGGTATCAAAATTAAAGGCTGACTGTTGCAGGCTAGCCAGATGGACAGCTGAGGCTGAACCAGGGTGCAGGATGGGGCAGTCTGTCAGAACTACCAGGCTGCTGGGAATCTTCTGGGAAGGTAGTGACATTGAGCAGAGTGGAGTGGCTTCTTCCATTAGGAGCCCATATACCTGTCTTGGGGTTACCTGGTTAGGCAGTTGCTTGTGCATTGTCTGGGCCCTGGTTGACTGACATGGGCCTATTCCAGGACTCACAGGAAATTGCCTCATATGACTCACCAGTTCAGTCTAAGGGATGATTCATCACAGACTGGTCTATAATTCACTGGGTCCTCTTTGTTCCCCTTTTTAAAGATAGAATGTTATTTTGCCCTTATGTGGTTTTCTGGGACCTCTCCCATCTTCTGAGTTCTCAGAGACAGTTGCTAATAGTTCTTCGATTGCTTCAGCTAGTTTCTTAAGTATCTTTGTTTGAATTTCATCTGCCTCTGCCAATTTATATATATCTGACATCTAAATATTCTTTAACCTGTTCTTTTTTTAATTCTGGCTTGTGTTCTTTCTCTTTCCTTGTTAATATTGTGTTAAGCATCCAGTCTCAATTAACATTGTTAGAAAAGACTGAAGCAAACTTGGCATTAAATAACTCAGCCTTCTTGGTGTCATCCATTATTATCTCTCCTTCCCTGGTATGTAGTGGACCTATATGTTCTTTCATCTTTCTCTTGCACGTAATGCATTTATAGAACCTCTTCATATTGCCTTTTATGTCCCTTGCTATAAATAACTCATTTTGTGCCTTCACCTTTCTGATTTTGTTCCTTCATGATTGTGCTATGCTTTTGTCCTCTTTAGAAATTTGTCCATGCTTCTACTTTTTGTAAGGTTCCTTTTTGAATTTCAAGTAATTAAAAACCTCCTGAAGCAGCCATATTGGCCTCTTAGTATTCTTCCTATCTTTCATTTGCACTGGGATAGTTTGCTGTTGTGTGTTTAACATTGTCTCTTTGAGAAAATGCCAGTTTTCCTGAACTTCTTTTTCCCTTAGCTTTTCTTCCCATAGGACCTTACCTACCAGTTCTCTAACTTTATTAATGTCTGCTTTTTTGAAGTCCATTGTCCTTATTATGCTGCTCTCACACCTTCTTTTCCTTAGAATGATGAAATCTATCACTTCATTATACTTTCACCACGTTTCGTTTCATTTTCAGATTCACAACTAATTCCTCTCTGGTAGTCAGAATCAAGTGTAAACTAGTGGTCACCCAGCTTACTTCGCCCACCTTCTGAAACGAGAAGTTGTCCCCAACACACCCCAAGATGTTATTTATTTAAATATATGCTAAATAAATAAATAAATGAAAATGGCATTTGTTCAAGCTTAGGCACCAACAAAAACAAGAGACTGAAGAGCAGCAGATTACTTCCCCCTCCAGGCTGCCTTAGCTCTGCCTACCAGCATATTGGAGGGGTGTTAGAGTCTCCATCCTGAGAACCCAAGTGACTACGGCAGCAAAAGGGGAGTCTTTGATAGCATGGCTCCTGTGGAACTCTCTGGGATCTGTGAAGAAGTGAGGCTGGAGAGGACAGAGCAGGTGTAAGAACTCTTCTGTATGTATGTATAACGAAGATGTGTACCAATTTACCAGGTGAAGATTAAACATTGGAATATATAGCCCCAAAGAAACTAGTTTAGCAGAATATGCAACAAGCACAGAGAGTGGAACTCAAGGAACTACAGCAGGTGCTGCCACACATTTTGCTCCATCTTGCTGTGCAGTCCAAATTGTGCAGCAATTGTTTACTACAGCGTGAAGTACATTCAGGGAGTAGATGAAATTTTGCTATAGGGCTTTACTGGCTATGATAAAATACAGCTCTTCAGGCTTTAGCAAAAGTCACTTAATATTAATTACTTCTTACAGGAAAATTTGCCAACTAGGTAGTTTCCTTAAATAACCGTATCAACAAGACTTGTTTCTTTTATTATTCTATAACTGGACTGGCCAGACATATAATTAAGTTAATGATGCGTTTCTAAGACAGGTGAGAAAATTTACCAAAGTATGCGTGTAGGTAAGAACATGGATCCAGATCTATAAGTCATCATTTTACCTTCTGTTCAGGTCTCATCCGTCTAATAATAAATACTGATCCCTCAGTAGTATGTTTCAGGGAATTCAGTGGAATTAAAATACACATCACTGGAATGTCTTAAATTTTGTGCCAGATCAAAAATATTTGTCCATCCCCCTATCTCCTTTGTTATAATAATCATTTTTAGAATTTGTTTGAAAAAGTAATATTTTAAATAGAAAAACTCCCTCTTTGAACAAAACTGCTAGTACTGAGCCATTATCTACATTCAAAAGAGGTTAAATCCTAACTACCTTCTGGAAAAAAATATTCACATACTGTTAACTGAAGAGCAATTTAGTGCTGGAGTATGCAGGAATGAATGCAGGAAGGTGACATGGACTCCTTCCATCCTCAGATACTTCTATGTATTTGATCCAGTACAGCTTACCCAGAATTTCTTTAGTCACATAAGCCTCAAGGCTGCTCAGGTGATTCTGTGGCAGGCCAGCCTCTTACAGGAAAAGTCAGAATGCTGAGGAAGACATGCAAGGAAAACATAAAAACAAAAACTGGGTATTTGGGAGTTGCAGAGCTAAACAGAGGTAAAACTTCCAATTGCCCATAATCTATAACCACCTGCTACTGTGGCCACAGAGTCTGGAAGTTGTTTCAGCCTTGCATGGCCCCAAAGGCGTGGAGTGGACGGACATAATTAATGGGTCTGGGCCTAACCTATAACAACAGGCCATAGACTAATATTTTCCTTTCTCTATGTCATTTTGGGAACATGAAGAAGGTATCTCTATCACTGTTCTGGTCATATGAGACCTGATCCAAAGCTCATTGAAGTCCGTGGAAAGTTTCCCATGGACTACAGCTAGTTGGAAAATTTTCTTCAAAGGTTTTCATGGGAAACTATTTCTACTAAACTTTTTTTAAAAAATCATATCAACGTTGATGAAATGAAAACATTTTTTTCCAAAAAACAATCATTTTGTTTTGGAGAAATAAATCATTTTTTGGTTTCAAAATGAAATTTTAATTTAGAATTTTTTATGTTTGTATTTTAATAAATTTTTCATTGTTATGAAACAATATGTCATATCATGCCATATTATATTATACTAAAATATGACATGAGATAAATATTCTATCATTTTATTGTATTAAAATATTGTATTTTATTGTATTATAAGCAGCTGCTGCTAAGTATTCTTTTCTAGATGAAATCATCTCCTCTTTATGTTGTAATGAAGAGTTCGACAATTTATCTTATTTTCTTCTTGAAAGTGTCAAAGTATCAAACTGTTTCATTACAACACAAACAGGAGTCACTAGAAAATAAGATGTGTCAATCTGTACTAAGTAATAGCTACCCTTATATTTTTTACAAGAATTAAAATTAAAAGCCACAGTGAAATAAATTTAAAAATAAAAGTTTGCTTTTGAAAATATTTTTCAAAAATATTTCAAAATGATTTTGGGGGGAGTTTTTGTTTCACAAGACACGTTAAAAATATTTGTTTTCATTTCAATTCAAACCAAAAACAAATTTCAAAATGGCAAAATTTCCCAAGGAATGGAAATTCCAACTTTTGACCAGCTCTGCCATTGACTTCAGGGAGTTATGACCAGGCCTCGGCAGAGGAGACAAAGCAGTAAGTCCCCATGTCTTTCACGCTTTCCATTCTTGGCATTGTCAGGAAGCTGAAGTGAATCTGGAAGCTCGAATATCACCTGGTCTTTTGACCATGCAGGAAGTATGCAGTCCAGTGTTTTGCCAGTTCTATCCAATCCAAGACTCTCACAGCACTAGATTCTGGGTCTGCTGAAGTGGGGGCAGGCATTTGGGGTCCCTAGTGAGCATTTACCAGAGAAGTGTGCTCCAAGCAAGCATGAATGTGAAGGTCAAGCACATTCTCTAGACAGTGCTGTACAGAATCCTGAATGTCTCTGTGACATTCAGGGGTTTAGCTTCAGCCTTGAATGTCACAAAACAAATGACATGCAACACTCAGGCTTCAGCATGCCTCTGACATCAATCCATCTTGAAATACTTCTGGGAATTATGTAGCATTTTGAATAATTTGTACAGGATCATTTACGACTCCCATAGAATGTTTTGTGTGAAAGAAATGCTATTCCAAAGCATTGCCTGAATAAGGAATTAGGCTGATTTTAGTCATCCACTTTCTGCTGCTTAAAAGAATTAAAACCTTCTGCAAAAGTGCTTAAATCATGCTGGCTCCTGAATTGTTGCATGTAACTTGCCACATTTCAAAGCTAAATGTAAATGTGTGAAATCCAGATAGATGTAGCAGGACTAGGAATTGCTTAGTGTCTGTAAGCTCTGTCCTGTATTTGTAACTTGAATACAAAAATCATCAGCCATGATTGTACTGATCGCAGAAAGAAGTTAATTGAATTGGCTTCTGATGAAAAGGGAACCAACATAAATTTGTGACACCAATAGACAGAGAAGTTTCATTTTCCATGGCATCCAAGTTAAATAGTCAAAAGATCCTCCGCATGTATGTATAATCACTTCAAATATGTTTATTGTTCAATGCAAGACAGTACCCCGTCTGTCTTTTCACCTCAGCTGTATTCATCCTGTACATGGATGATTATAAAAAGTATTTTGATACACTGAAGCAATCTATTTGATGTTTTTTTCTGTAGTTTTGCAAAACGTGTGCATGGAATAGGAATACGACTCTTCTGAAGCCACTTCAATGTGATCAGCCTCAGTCGAGCACCTAAGTCATTAGCCATTATACAGTATGTTAGACAAAGGATGGGACCTTCAGGTTATTAGAATACAGTTGACAGCTGACAGTTGACAGCTGAACTTAATTGTGACATACCCATAATGAATTTCATCCCCTCTTCTAGAAAGAGGAAAAATGCTTTCCACTCTATTGGCCTCATGCATACACACATGCTGGAATGGAGGGACATTTCAGCAGACAGGGTCAGATATCTTTTGATATAAATATCTGAAGGAAGCACATAGTAATATGTGTGTGTCTGTTATTATTCAATCAATCCTTACTTGCTTTAGGGGAAATTGAGTAAATGATTTATATGACAAGGTTAATAGTATAATACATATTCCCTATAGGGAAAAAGGAAACAAGTCCTAACATGCAAAGAAAATTTAATTTTCTCAGAGAATGTAAAAATGTACAAAACATACAGAGCTCCATTCTTATTAATGTTAATGACAATAACACTAAATGCCAGAAATGGATGGTACTGTACTATATTTCATTGAAAAGAGTTTAGATTATTAAAGTTAGCATTATTAAAATGGTCTGAATGTAGCATTCCTGAAAGGTACTAGATTGCTAGAGATCTGGAGAATTAAGTCTCCTGTTTAAAAGGCAGCATCAGTGTAAATTGTTCCACCACTATGCAGCAACTCAGATCTGTAGGGGGAGTCTCCAGGTATGAGAGTCTATATGTCTATTCAATCCTTGGCCTAGGCTGATGGATGGTCGATCAGCCCACACTGGGAGGTGGGTTAATGTGTGATGTACACACAAGAGGTCAGCCTAGATGATCACAAGGTCTTTTCCGGCCTTGTAATTTCTGAGTCCATGGACTGTCTAGTGGGACCGGACTGAAACTACAATCCCATTTCACACAGGATACCAAACACCCATGAGATGGCAATCTCTGGCAACCTCATCTTCATTTGAACCAAATGAACTGGTAACACAGAGGTGAAAGGCTCTGACATTATCAATCCTCATCTCACAGCATGCAGGAAGGAGAAGGGGTGCATACTTCACCAATAGACTGAAAGTCAGGGAGGCTAAAAAATATTCAAGCAGCCCACAGTGAAAGCTGAGAGCTGACAGCTGTGAAAAGCTCTCCGTCTGGACGTTGGGACTCAGGCCCATCAAGCCAAAAATAACCCCTCTCGATACTCTGGCAATTGGGAGCAGTGCCCCATGGCCCACCAACCCTCAAAATTTTTGTGACTCTATTCTTGTTGCTTTCTTCCAGCTGGGGGAGAGCTGGGTAGCTAATATAAAGGAAGTATTTCAGGACACAATGAGGCAGGAGGCCCAGTCAGAATATGCTTTGGGATCTCCTACTGAAAAGGGAAATCTGCTAAAGGGCCAGGAGAGACACTGAGAAACCACAGGAGTGGAACAAGCCCATGCAGTGAGCTTTGATAAATGGGCTGGAACCAGATCTCCAGGGAGAAAGCCCTGATAGGCTTTGCTCACTACCAGAACCAGAAGCACTCTGAGAAGCCAAGAAAGGGGCTGAGAAGAAGAGCCTAGAGATAGTCCAAGATAGGATGAAGTCCAGGGAAGCAGCAAAGGGTGTGAAGGAGCAGACCTTGGTTGCTCACTACAGGGTCCTTGGACTGGAACCCAGAGTAGAGGGAGAGCATGGGTTCCCCTACTGGCCACCAAGCAAAGTAGGGTAAAATATCCTGATTCACAGTGTAAGACCTACTGAAAGTCCTAAGACAAGGGGTATAAAAACCACTGGGCCCATAGTCAGGGAGCTGACACAAGGGCATTGAATTATTTGCTGGTGAAACTTTCAGTTATCATGGGAGGGAATATAGGTGACCTGGCCAGAGGGCTGGGTCACAAGAAGAAGCAGACCACCACAGGGCTGGAAAGACTGTAATCCATGAGTGCCAAAGGAGAGTCTGCTATGCCATACCCACCCACGAGGTGATACACTGGTCAGTGACTCACTCTTCAACAGCCTCATTCCAGCCAGTTTAGGTGATACTGCTTGCAGGTGAAAAAAGAATGTCATGATATTCTGGTACTCAGCACATTCATTATGTGTATTTATAGCTAAAAATGTGAG
The DNA here is from genome assembly GCF_965152275.1 of Natator depressus. Classification (NCBI taxonomy): domain Eukaryota; kingdom Metazoa; phylum Chordata; order Testudines; family Cheloniidae; genus Natator; species Natator depressus. The sequence goes on from NC_134236.1 coordinate 73,004,601, forward strand.
CTTCTTCATGCCCATATGGATTTTCCCCAGATACCTGTGAATTTGCTAGAATCTGGCCAAATCCCAGCTCCTGTGATTGAAGGTGGATAAATCAGAAGAACCGTTTTCTGGCCCTCTGCTGTGCACGGGGAAATCAGAGATTTTTATCATCACCTTGATGGCACATGAAGACAATGTTCACTGTCACTGATATTTGTTTTTGACACATTTGTGGCTTACAAAAATGCAGTGTTTTATGCACTGGGAATAGAGAGGGGAAGACACTGCATGACCTTAAAGTGGAAAATGAAAATAAAACACAGCTCTAAAACAGGTGAAATCTGTTTTCTGTAGCTATAAGAGAAAAAGTCAAATTCTTTGGTGGTGCCTCTCAACCATTATATCTGTCCACCTCCTTCTATGGTCTCCACAGTAGTGTCCAATGTAAAGAGACAATGAGTGATGGTGATAGTGAAACTGTACAAGCCAAGACAAAAGAAATTTACATTAGGGCTGACATGACATAGGACTGACTCCTGCAAGAGCTTATGTGTGTGAGCTAATAAAGTTACTCAAGTGTGTGTGCAAAAATGGGCTCTTAGATTGTAAGGACCTGGGAGCAGTAAGTATGTATGTTTGTTTGTTTTCATTTGTTTATCTGATTTATATGACACTTGTCTAATAAAGGAGGGAAAATCCTACAAAAAAATCAAACAATAATTAATTCAAAAGTTTAAAATTCATTAACATGCTTATAGAAAGCACTACCCATTGCAAACTAGCCAATTGATCACAGATGAGCCAGATTCTGCCAGACTGTTATGTGGGACCCCCAGACACAGAGGTGTGAGAGCCTTCCCCTTGTTTTGCAGCCCATGTAGAGGCCAGTAGTACTATTGCCCCTGCATTCCAGGGAGCACTGGTGCTGGTGTGTACCTAATTCAAGGCGGAGCACAGCATCTCAAAGTGGGAAAGGAGGGGAGCCAGGAGGTATAGCATGGCTGGCCAATGGAGCTGATGAGCCACATTGAGCACCATGCATACTTTTGAGTGCTCAGTCAGTAAATAATCAGTAAAATAATAACAAATAATAATGACAAAATAATTTGATGTTAAGATATGTGTACCTATATCTTTTGCTTTTTCCCAGAGCTCACAAAGAACTAACAATCTCCTTTCATGCTGTGGTATACAGTATATTCTTAAAACGATGCTAATAATCCTTTAGCTGGTTAATAATTGAAACATGGTTTTTGCTTAGATGAAAAATCCCCCCTTTAGTCTCAAATAATGTCACACTATTTATCCAGCAATCTTCTGAAGCCCAGTGTAGTGTTCCTAACAGGGGTTGATAATCGTTCAATTACAAATAGCAGACACAGGTTTTCATTAGAAATAAGACACGTTATATTAGTCTTTGAAGGCTTCTGAAACAGAATGCATTTTTAAACTGTCTTCCCCCCCCCCATTTCTTTAGCTATTCAGCCTTGATCGCTTGAACACATCTGGGAACTATCCAGCAATAACTTGTCCAGGGCAATAATATTATGTAACCCATTCAACCTGTCAGTCCCCCATCCCATTAACTACCACACTGCTCTCCCCTCATACAAGTGTTAAGGGGATGGGGAAGAGGGATTTTTCTTCTCACTGTACCAGACAGTAGGCGCCCCAACCCCATTCCCCACCTTCTTTCCGTGATGCCTTCTCCTAATCTGCTTCCATTTCCAGTTTCTCAGGGAATCAAACCCCCTACTATAGATTACCTGCACTGGGCACCTGCCAAGTTGTGACAACATGCATTTTACCACCTACCTGCTCACTGAGAACTTGGGCTCCTGAGAGGAAGGTGGAAAAACCCCCACAGTGTCCATGCCAATCTGACAGTGAAGGGAAAATTCCTTACCAGTCCCAAAAGATAACTACCACAATGCCCCCAGCAAGGCCCCAGATCTGGTCCTACTTTAATCCCAAGAAGTGGGAGAGTTGAGTTTTTCTACCCAGAGCACAATAGTGTGCTCTGGGGGGGAAGGGTTTATAAGCCCTCCCCTTGAGTGCATGGGAGCCAATAGGGAGACACCCTTCTGTCCAAGCAATCAGCCAGAGTCCCACTCCTTCCCTCCTCAAAGCCAAGGGGGTGGAGGAGGGGTGCAATTCTTAAAAGGGCTGGGGTTTTTCTTTCCCCTGCTGGTTTTGACAAAGCCTCCCCACCTCTAAGGCTACTGGGGGAGAGGGAGAGGAAGGCAGAGACTTAGTGGTGCTAAGCAAAATGTGAGTAACACACACATATCTATTTACTCCCACAGACAGTGAAGAAAATAAGACTATTTGTAAAGTATGAACTGGGGTGTGTGAGGGTGGCAGAAGCTGACCCTGAGGAACTACTGCATGAATATTTTACCCCTATATACAAAGTAGAGAGGTAGATGATGTTCCTTGGAATTGTCACAAATAAAATCATAAACCAGTCATCAAAGAGGAAAAATATTCTGGTCACAAGGGGTGTTCGGCTGTGCACAGACTCTGCTCAGTAATTCTTTTCTTATCCTTTCTGTTTTCCTTATATGGGATAAAGTTACACTCTGAGAGAAATTAATCTCTACATATTTCCATATTCGTTTTATTCCTTTTATGTTATGGAAATGAATAAATCATATCTGCTTTCTCTCAGAGCACTGAAAGGACTAAGACGGCTCAGGGAGTCTCTTCCCTACCTCTAGTTCACCTCCAGCTACAGAGAGGTGCATGGTTGTGCTCATGGTATGCAAAGGCAGAGGATGGCCAGTGCCTTTGAGAACAATGACATGGGCAGGGGCATGCCTGTGTTCATGGGAAACTGTCTCCAGGCACTAGTTTGCAACTGTGAAACAATGCTGTGGGAGCACAGTCTACACTTGTTATATCGGTAGAATAACTGAAGCTGCTCAGCATACTGCATGCAGCCCCCTTTGAAGCATTATCTACCCTGGAGCACTAAAGTGCCACAAAAATCTTCAAGTAAATTTTAGGTCCAGCTTACACTGAGTAGACATGGCCTTGGATATAATGCTTAATGCTTTGGTTAAGGCCACGTGGGTGGAGGGGTGTATGAGGTTTGCCTATTGTGACGGGGCTGCAGTATTGCTCTGTATACATGTTTTTCTATATATAAACTCTATATTGCCTTGTCAAGTTATCATGATGAATTATCAGCCAAGGATGAAATCTGCTCTCACAATCCTTTTCCATGATGAAGGGTGATAATGAAATAAACCTAATGATATTTTACTTACCTTTCAAAACAACTTTTCGTCCTCATCCCACTCCAACTCATCCTCATCTCACTCCAGTGGGCAAGAAGACTTTTACCATACTCAGAAATCTATAACGTTCTAGCTACTGTACTGCTACAGTGAAATCCTGACTCTACTGAATTCAGTCATCAAACTCCCATTGACTTCAATGGGGTCAGCATTTCGCCCTTAATCTTTAAATACTCTCTTTTATGTACTGCTTTTACATTTGCTCTATTGTAGATTTATATTCACTGTTTTCAATGTATGTAAAAGTATCTGAGACCTATGTTCATTATATTGTTTTAATATGTTAAGTCCTTCATTTTCTGACATATTTTCAACTTGTCTTTTTCATATACTTCAATATGCTTTGAATTAAGACCTTCATATGTTCTTGTTAGTTCACAGAATTTGCTTATCACTTTCCTCATTTAAGTAGTCCTAGATCTACAATTTTACTGTAGGGGAAAAGGCTTGTTAATACCGAATTCGTTATGCAATATTTTTAGTAGCACCTCTTACTTGTAAGCTTATTTTAATATGTTTACTGTAATTCTGAGCAGTGAAGAAAATGAAAAAAGATTCTGTCTTTAAAGTCATATTAGCCTGGAGAAAAATGTTTTTTGTATCCAATATGGGATTATATTAAAAGATACATGTTGACCATTTTATTATATCATTTTGGTTGTTTTAATACATATCATACTCTCCATTTTGCCTATCTTGTCACCTACTGAAGTGCAAACTGTTTACCATAATGATAAATATAAATATTCTGGAGTTGCTTTTTGTTTTGATTTGTTTTTGTAATTTGAAATTTGAAAATTTGAAAGCTGTCAACAGAATGGAGTCAATATTATAATTTTATTTCTTTGTATATTCAATATTTTAAGGGTTTATTTTTTAAATATAAGATCACAGTTGGGATACTGAGGCAATATTTTAAATACATACAATACATATATATGTACAGATGATCTATCTATACATATTAAAATCATTTCACATCACTACCTTTTAATATGCATTTCGCTTCAAATATTGTCTCATAGAATCATAGAATCATAGACTTTAAGGTCAGAAGAGACCATTATGATCGTCTAGTCTGACCTCCTGCACAACGCAGGCCACGGAATCTCACCCACCAACTCCTGTAACAAACCCCTAACTTATGTCTGAGCTACTGAAGTCCTCAGATTGTGGTTTAAAGACTTCAAGGCGCAGAGAATCTCCAGCAAGTGACCTGTGCCCCACGCTGCAGAGGAAGGCGAAAAATCCCCAGGGCCTCTGCCAATCTGCCCTGGGGGGAAATTCCTTCCCAACCCCAAATATGGCGATCAGCTAAACCCTGAGCATGTGGGCAAGACTCACCAGCCAGACACCCAGGAAAGAAGTCTCTGTAGTAACTCAGATCCCACCCCATCTAACATCCCACCACAGGCCATTGGGCACATCTACTGCTAGTAGTAGAAGATCAAATAATTGCCAGAATTAGGCTATCCCATCATATCACCTCCTCCATAAACTTATTAAGCTTTGTCTTGAAGCCAGATATGTCTTTTGCCCCCACTGCTTCCCTTGGAAGGCTGTTCCACAACTTCACTCCTCTGATGGTTAGAAACCCTCTAATTTCAAGTCCAAACTTCCTGATGGCCAGTTTATGTCCATTTGTTCTTGTGTCCACATTGGTACTGAGCTTAAATAATTCTTCTCCCTCCATGTTATTTATCCCTCTGATATATTTATAGATAGCAATCATATCTCCTCTCAGCCTTCTTTTAGTTAGGCTAAACAAGCCAAGCTCATTCAGTCTCCTTTCATAAGACAGGTTTTCCATTCCTCAGATCATCCTAGTAGCCCTTCTCTGTACCTCTTCCAGTTTGAATTCATCCTTCTTATACGTGGGAGACCAGAACTGCACACAGTATTCCAGGTGAGGTCTCACCAGTGCCTTGTATAACAGTACTAAAACCTCCTTATGTCTACTGGACATACCTCACCTGATGCATCCCAAGACCGCATTAGCTTTTTTCACGGCAATATCACATTGGCGGCTCATAGTCATCCTGTGATCAAACAATACTCTGAGGTCCTTCTCCTCATCTGTTACTTCCAAGTAATGCGTCGCCAGTGTATAACAAATTCTTATTAATCCCTAAATGTATGACCTTGCACTTTTCACTATTAAATTTCATCCTATTACTATTACTTCAGTTTACAAGGTCATTCAGATCTTCCTGTATGATATCCCGGTCCTTCTCTGTATTGGCAATACCTCCCAGCTTTGTGTCATCTGCAAACTTAATTAGCACATTCCCACTTTTTGTGCCAAGGCCAGTAATAAAAAAATTAAATCAGATTGGTCCCAAAACCGATCCCTGAGGAACTCCACTAGTAACCTCCTTCCAGTCTGACAGTTCACCTTTCAGTGTGACCCGCTGTAGTCTCCCCTTTAACCAGTTCCTTATCCACCTTTCAATTTTCATATTGACCCCCATCTTTTCCAATTTAACTAATAATTCTCCATGTGGAACAGTATCAAATGCCTTACTGTAATTGAGGTAAATTAGATCCACTGCCTTCCCTTTGTCTAAAAAAATCTGTTACCTTCTCAAAGAAGGTGATCAGGTTGATTTCACATGATCTACCTTTTGTAAAGCCATGTTGTATTTTGTCCCAGTTACCACTGACCTCAATGTCCTTAACTACTTTCTCCTTCAAAATTTTTTCCAAGACCTTGCATACTACATATGTCAAACTAACAGGCCTGTAGTTACCCGGATCGCTTTTTTTACCTTTCTTAAAAATAGGAACTATGTTAGCAATTCTCCAGACATACGGTACACCCCCTGAGTTTACATATTCATTACAAATTCTTGCTAACGGGCTTGCAATTTCATATGCCAGTTCCTTTAATATTCTTGATTGAAGATTATCCGGGCCTCCCGATTTAGTCCCATTAAGCTGTTTGAGTTTGGCTTCTACCAAGGATGTGGTAATATCTACCTCCATATCCTCATTCCCATTTGTCGTCCTACCATTATCCCTAAGCTCCTCATTAGGGTTGTTAAAGACTGAGGCAAAGTATTTGTTTAGATATTGGGCCATACCTAGATTATCCTTAACCTCCACTCCATCCTCAGTGTTAACCGGTCCCACTTCTTCTTTCTTTGTTTTCTTCTTATTGTAACCCTTCTGCCCGTCAGAGTTGGCAGCAACAAGGGCCGGGTTCAGTATCTAGGGGTTCCATTCCAATAACACAATGCAAGACCGGCTCGAGCTGTTACCCAGGTTCTTTCACTCCAAAGCTCTTGGTAACTTTTACTCTGTGTGAGGTGGTGTCAGGAAATAAATCAGGGAAGATACGGCCGTCCAACCGATAGATGGCTGGCACAAACAGGACAACACAAGAGTGCTTTCACTTAAAGCTAAACTTTACTTAATCTCAAGCACTTATACACATGTCTGCAACAGGTTAGTAAAACACCCCCAACCCTTGATAATTACCAAAGCTGAGTGCGGCTCTCGAGTGGCACAGCAGCAGCCCGTCTGCTAGTGGGGAACACAAGATGCATCCAGAGGGAGAGCCCAGTCCTGAAGAGTCCCACCACCTCAAACTTTCCCCCCTTATTTATACATTAGTAATAGAATGACATGTCCCTTAAAGAAAACTTGTTAAGTAAGCAGTTTCAATGGTCAAGCGAGAGGTTCCTTCTGATTATCGATTAACCAGGTGTGAGTTTTTCCAGAGCTTGCAGCCTTGAGGCCCCAATAGACATTCCTGGGGCACATCCTGCTCTTCTAAGATGCATGTATCAGCAACTTCAACACAATTCTTATCAGGAAGGATGCAGGGTCAAGCTGCCCTCTCTGTGGCACCCAAAAACCCCCTCCCCTCCTGCCTTGGTTAAGCTAAGCCTGCTGACTTGGCCAATTTACAGCCTGCTGACTTGGCTGCTTGTAGCAATAAGCCATAGTGGTTTCAGGCACTTTACTGGTTTGCCAAAGTCTCCCCACACAGAGCCCCCACCCAGTGACTTGGGACAAATATATACCATCCCCGCTGGGCGCCTCTAGGAGGCAATACTTCCCCTCTCGCAAGCACCGAGTCTGAGTGTAGCAAAAGTCTTTTCATAACAGAGAGAAACAATGTGGCATTATGTTGGGGGAACACCACCAACAGAATTCATAACACAACCCATGAGCAAAAACCCATCCCAAGCAAATTGGGCCATGTCCTTTCCCTTTGATTCTTGAGTCCAGCAACCCAAAAGTCACCCAAAGTCCCAAAAGTCCAACAACCCAAAAGTCTCTGCCCCTGGTTAGTGCAGCCCCAGAGTTTGAAAATTTATCTGCAGAGTTTTACCTCCCAACCTGGGTGGAGGTGGGAAGGTTAAGGGGCACCTTATGTGGTCCAAAGCCAATTGCCCCACCTCTCCATGGGGCTCCGCTCTGTTCCACTCCACCCTGCTCTACCAGCCATCTAATGAATCACTCTGCCCTGCCAGCCCCCCGTGAGCTGCTCCAGCCGTCCCTCAAACTACTCCGCTCCACCAGCCACTCCGCTCTGCCAGCTGTCCCATGAGCTGCTCCGCAATATATCTTCAGGCTCCCCCACCAACCCACAGCAAAACAAACCCCCAGCGAGCACAAAAACACTACCAGAACACCACACGCTCCCTTCACTAGCCTGTCTGTTCCTCTGCCTGACTCTTAGTCTTCTCCGCAAACTCCCCTGTTTGCTGGCTCCTGTGCCACTGCCTGACTGGCTGGCTACCTTTATAGGACCCCTAGTCAGAGAAGCCCTGCCCCCTAATCAGGGTTCAGCTTCTCTCCCAGAACACTGCCCCTACAAGCCTCTATAAATACCAATACAAATACACATACAAATACAAATACCTTCTCCTCTGTTACCATGCTATTTTTCATCTTCCTATATGGTGTCTTAAATTAAGTAACAAATAAATGACAAAGAATTTTGTAATTTCTTTTTTTTTTAACACAATTAGGGAGCTTATTTTTCCTTGAATTGGGGAGGACACATTTTGAATCCTTGTCCAGAGCTTAAAAAACCTTTGGATGGCATTTTGAATTGAGCACAGCTATGTGAGGTGAAAGGCAACGACTCTCCTTCAACCAAAATGGTGAGATTTCTTTCTTAACAACCTATGATGATCCTGAGCAATTTAATGTCAATAGACATTTCTGTTTTCACACATGGATGGATAACAATTGCTTCTGAGGTGCAAATGTGATGAACTGCTGCCCATATTAGGTAAAGACAAAAGGAGTTCAACAAGTCATAAGATATGCCACAAACATTGGGCTAAATTGTTATCTACTGTTAAAACAGTATTGAACTTTTAAAAGAATGTAAACTCTACAGGCACTGTGATCTTCTCTGTAGACTAGAGAACTAAAAGGAGACATGAAGGTAATTATTGGCAACCAACTGCACTGAACTGCAGAACAAAAGCCATTTCTTTTTATGATGATAATTGAACAGACAGCTAGGCTTAGTAGGATAAAATGATTTCAAGCCTCTTTACATTGTATTGTTAGGAGATTCAAGATGCGATGTCTTAATAAAAGAGAAATGTACAATCCTAAAAATATTGTGCTTCCCTTACATTTCTTCCACCCCCATACCATATGTCTGCACTTTATCGCTTTGTCTTTCTTACAAGCTTGTTTCTTCTGTGTATCAAAGCACCACCACTATAGGTTATTTTTTACTGGACATTCATAATTACTCAACATGACTTCAGCAACGTTCACTCATGCAGTGTTTGTGAATTAGATCACTTATGCATGCCTCACTCCCCCATCCCTGAGTGAATCACTGGAGAGTAGGTCTAGTGCTGGGTATCCAAATTGACATTATTTTCACTGGACTAGAAGTCAGAGCTCTTGGGCTGTATTTCCAGTTCTGCCATTGACTCACAAGACAGACTGTGACAAATTCTTTACCCTTTGTGACTCAGTCTCCTCAACTGTAAAAAGAGTCCAGGAGTTAGGGAGCTAGCTCTGGGTTTGGGAGACCTGAGGTTCCATTCCTTGCTCTTTCACAGGCTTCCTGAGTGATTTAGTCACTTACCCTTTCTAAATCTGAGGGCCACATCTGTAAAATGGAGTAGCACTGGGGTGTTATGAAGCTAAATGCCTTCAATATTGTGAGGAGCTCAAATACTATGGTAATGGAGACCAGATAGATACATAACCATCAAAGGTGTTGTTTGTCTTAACTATTTAAGGTTTCTAAAATTTGTTGATGATGAACATTGTATAAATACTGAAGGAGTGCGGGAATCCTGGCCTTATCAAAGACAATGGAAGTTTTGCTATTGACTTCACTGGGGCCAGGATTTCGTCCTAGGTATTATTATCCCATTCCCTCCTTCCTTGCCAATGGAAGGGTGCTTTTTCTGAACAGGAAATGGAAAACTCTACTGAAATAGTAGAATATATTTGCTGGTCATGTTACAATGTATATCACTGCCCCATATAAATATATATATATATATTTAAAAAGCTTATCTGACAGCTGCTGGTGTCTAACTGCCAATGTACAGAGCACATAATAACAGGGAGATCAGGTCAAACATATTTTTTTAAAAAGATATATAGCCTTTTGTTTCTGCTGCTTTATTTTGGTTCTTATCTTTCTCTTTCGTACTGGGATGCCTGTAGGCAATGTTTTGGAGAATTGGCTGGAGAGACTCTTCCTTCTCAGGGGATTTCTGACCCAAATCCCATTTCATTCCTCTTTAAAGCTACTTGCATGTGAGATGTGGAACACCAGCGTCATGCAGGATCCAATTGCACAGATGTTGGTTGGTGATAATAATACACCACACAGCCTACAATAGTCACAGTTAAAATTAGTACGTTTTCCTTCTCACAATAGAGATGGCCCTCTGCTTGTTCACACTGCTGGAAGCATGATTCTTTACAATCTTGTCATGAAAGCCTAAAATCCTTTATGAACTGGATACTAATTCAAGCTCTCATACTGAATAAGGGGCAAATCCCCTTCCCCACCTAAATGTAGGCATGCAAGGCACAAAATGCAACAGAACATATGGCAGACAGCGGAAAGGTGATGCACATGGTCTCTCCATCCATCAGTATGAGTTGGTAGAAAGATCCTTTGGAGCTCTGGGACACCAGTTGCATCGTATCAGAAACTTGGTGCTTTTCCCTCATGGCTGCCATCCTGTCCTTCAAATCCAATCTTTCAACAAATGAAAACAAACAAAAACAAACAAACAAAGAAACAAACAAAGTCTCTAGCCCTTATGGTGGCAAAGATAATGTCCAAATGTGAATTAGATTTAACAGATGCAGTAATGTCTCATAAAGGCTTTGACTACACTTAAAATGCTATAGCAGCATGCCTGCAGCTGTGCTGATGTAGCACTTCAGTGTAGATACTTACTACAGCAATGGGAAGGGGTCTCCCATTGCTGTAGCTAATCCACCTTCCCAAGAGGCAGCAGCTAGGTAGATGGAAGAATGTTCTATTGACCCAGGGCTACACCAGGGATTAGGTTGGCATAGTTACAACTCTCAAGGGTGAGGATTTTTCATCCCTTGAGAGATGTAGCTATATGCATATAAATTTTCAGTGTAGACCACCCTTAGTGTACTGCCTGAAACTACAGCTGGGAGAGATGTGAACTGTCCTATTTATCCTACTGAAATGCTAAAGCATAATTAAGGCAATTAAAATGTTAGCGGTGTTAGCTGTTGTGTGTTGAGGACTGTGTTAGAATTACAAGCTATCTCTTTAAGAGCGGAAAGGAGAGAGGTTCCCTAGTATGACTTGCAGGCTAGGGTCTCTGCAGGGAAGCCTGTGATCATCATCTAAGTCAGGTTACAGACAGACAGCCTACAGTAATGGTAGAATTTTGCCTCTTTGTTTTAGGGAGCAGTCTTGTTTTCTCTCTCTCTCTCTCTCTCTCTTTGTTTCTGGGTTCTTGTGTGTTATTGTTCTGAATTCAAAGAAATAAAGTAGTGTTACATTACAACCTTCCAGCAAGTGCACTTATGGTTTATTCTGATTTTGCTGTGTGTATGCTGTGAGCATAATATTAACTACTTCAGTGCTGACTAAACATGCAGGAGAGACAAGGAAAGACCCCCTCCTGATGTTCTACACAATCTATTGTGATGAGTGGGTGGAACATGGGTTGTGGGGCAACTTGGGACAATACCACCACATATATCTTGATAATTTACCTTTATGTGACACAGGGATGAGGCAAAAATGGTGGAGGAAAAGGGGGCATAGAAGGGGCATACACAGAATGGATCCACTGGCCATAAACTCTGGAAGATAGAAAGTAGTGGGGTATATCTGCTACTCATCTTTTCCTAATAGTTGATGCTTTTGTCCAACCATGCAGACCCTAGTTTATTGGTGCAATTCCTACTGAATTTAATGGGAGCTACACCTTCGTGTCTAAGGGCAGAATTAGGCCAATACAGATTTATGACGTTTTTTTCCCCTTTTCTTCAATGAGTAATGTCATGGAAGTCTGATACCTATTTCTTTAGATCAGTCATTCACAGCCTCAAAGAGAGTCACCAGGAGAAATTTGCTCCCATTCCCCCCATCAGAATATTGCTGAAGCAAATTTATAACCAGTCTGAGATGCCAGAAGTATATAAAAACGCTGTGCTAGTGGCAGTAGAATGTCAGCAAAGCACTGTAGAAATTTTTCTAGCTTCTGTTAAAAGAAGAGACGGATTTAGTTCAATGGAAATAAGATTTGTCAGCCATTCCAACGAAATCTATTTATATGCCAGAAGCAATGGGAATAAAACACAGAGATTCTTGTTCCTAGTGATCCTAGAAAAGAGGACAAGAGAGACTCCATGTCTAAATCTATAACTTCATATAACCATTGTTGCAACACAAATGTTGAATTAGAGGAAATGTCCAAGAGGAGGATACAGTTTGGGATTAGTTCTTACATATAGTACTGGATTTCTGGAGCAATTTTATTGTACAGCTAGGAGAAATGAACCCCTGTGCACAGTACAGTACTTTGTTTGTATTGAACTGTTGAAAATAGGTCCACTGCTGACAGTTCTTGGTTGGCATAAGCATCCTATTCCCCCTCTCTGACCCAGCTCCTGACTTATGGAGCTCAGAAAAAATTTATCTTTCAGAATGATAATAGAAACAAAACCGTTTAATGGAAGAATGAGATAGGATCAGAGAGGAAGCTTCAAGTCAAATGTCATTTCTACTTAAAATAGAGAAATGGTTAACCAGAAGATGTTGGAACCAGTGAGCTAAAGTCTCACACCCAACTTTTCTTACTTGTCCTGTTCAGGCAGTGCAAAAGGAATGGAAAGCATGGGGGTGTGCAGTGCAAAGGGAAATTCCCCCTCTATGGGGAGTCCCAGATGTGTTTTAAAAAGGTCTGGTTCTTCTAAGCTTTTAGAGTGAGCTATGATGTGTCAAGTCTTGAGTTAACTAGTTTAATTTGAGCTAGGGATTCTTCAGTTCTCTGGATAATAAATACTTATTGACACTTTGGGGTAAATCCACACTTGGTATGAAAATCAGTGCAGCGCCATTAACTTCAATGATTTACTCCAGCTGAGGATCTGACCCAAAGTATCCTGTAATAGGACACCAGGTTTTAGGACCACACATGAACTTGTAGAGCTATTCAGCACCCTGACTTGGCAAGGAGAAAAGGCTGAGTGCCTCTCTGATGTAAGGGTGGGACAGGGAAAAGCCCTTAGAGTAACCACTCAGGAGTGAGCTGGAGGCTGAGTTTTATGATGAACTATTTGTAAGTAAGGATCTGAACCAATATTCAATAGTGGAATGATGCCAATACTTTCACAATTTGATGTGCTCACAAATCAACTTCCTTCTTAACCTGGGATAAAGCCAATGGCCACAGAAAAGTGCATCTCTATGCATATGCTTGTATACTTTCATAGCAAGTGGGGTGAAGTATTAAGACATCTTTAAATGTGTTCTCGCTCGCTCTCCCTCCCCTAATGCCTTTTCAAAACCGAAGAAGGAGGCAAATCCTCATGGGAAACAACCATACACTGTGGCACTTTCCTGGAATGTTTATATTTTGTTCCTGAAAGAAACATACTGATTATTATATTGATAGTGCAGCACAGCATCCACAATGTGCCATGGTGATTGTGTTGGTGACAACTGAACAGTGATGTTAGAGGGTATCCTCCTCTAGGAATTATTTCAAATTCCCTGACAATTAGTGCAATTCCAAAGGAAAACATATTTCTTTTCAGATGTCTTTTTATAAGTCTGTGTAATTCTGATAATAATCATTGGGGATATTAATTGATTGCAGTATGACTCTAATGCCTTTTAATTATCTTGTGTTTGCCACCCATCTCCTTTAACAGCTGGTATGAAGACCAATGGGTAACAATTTTAGCCTTTAGTGAGGCAAGCTAGAGATCTCTCACATGCATCTCAACAGGCTGAAGAACATTTGCTTGTGTAGTTTAGCATGCTTCTCCTGTAAAAAAAATACTGATCTCCTCAAGATGAACTGTCTCATGGGTGAGAGAGTAATACATGTTTCTTATACTCCAGAAGCATATTTTAAAATGATATTGTCTCCACGGGTGAAATCCTAGTTTCATTGACTCCAAGGGGAGTTTTACCAATAGCTTCAATAAGCCTAGGATTTCACCCCATATTTCTCCAGTTAGTGACCAGTATAATTCTGAAACATACTCTGACAGTGATGCAAAATGTGATAACTGCATAACTCTAACCAAGCTGTCAGTTGGAAGTCATGGGTCCCACAATATGAGCACAAACCTGCAAGTCCCACACATGCGGTTTTCAGAAGTGTGCCTAACGTAGGTAATTTGCTTGAGAGTATCCTGTGAGTTTTCAATGAAACATTTTCCCTTGGTATAGAGCTACCCTTTAGAACTTTTTCAAGCACATATGCCAATCATCCAAAGGCCAGTTTGAAGAAGAAACTGGTAACCAAAGAAACCGGTAACCAATTCATTTATAATAGTAATGATGGGTGAAAAGGGCTTCTCTATATGATTGCATATGTTGCATTCACCTAAAAACGGCAAAAGACAAAGCTATCTTATTAATAAGTCTGACATTATCCTAAACATGATGGTTTCACAATCATCTGGCCCTCCCTTGCCTGTCTGTTTCTTGCATTAAACTATTCTGTCTCAGCATATGGTTACCTTGTCAGCACTTTGGGGTAGGGTCCATCTTCTCATTGTATGTGTGTACAGTGCATGGAACAATGGGTCCCCAATTTCTGTTAGGAGCCTCCAGGAAGTACTGCAATATAAATAATAACAATAACCTGCTTGAACACAAATTGTCATCACAGACAAGACTATTAACATTTGGTGAAGCACATTTCTTGTCTATACATGGTATTCACAAATAGTAAAATACTTCCATTTACTGGTTGAAGGACTCCACCAAACTCTTTTGAAATTAATCAAGGATTTTATGGCTTTGTTGTTTGTGCATTTTTATATTTTAGTGAGTCTGCTCCTTCTAGGCCACTAGATATTTGCAGAACAAGAACATCAGGTACAACAGCTGTGCAAGCTTCCAACCACAGCCCTACCAATATGCCTCAGCCCTCTTTCCATGGGGTATGCCTATACTGCAATAAAACACCCACAGATGGCCTGTGTCAGTTGACTCAGGGTTCCGGGGCTCGGGCTGATGGCTTTAAAATTGCATGTAGGCATATGGGCTTGGGTGGGATCCCAAGGAGACGGGGTCCCAGAGCTCAGATTCCAGCCCAAATAGATGTCTACCTTGTGAGCCTGAGTCAGCTGTGGGTGTTATATTTCAGTGTGGACATACCTATGGATTCCTTTAGGGAAGTGAAGTGCAATTCTTCACCTATCTTTAGAAAGGATGTAATTGTGACTGTGGGGAAGACACCTGTATATTAAGCATTGGACTGATAGTACAAGTTCATTTTACACACCTCACCAAACATCCATCCAAAGAAAGCAACTTCTCTTATTGAAGTCCATGGCAACTGTATAAGGACCTTCACACTATTGATATTGGATGGGTCTGTATTTGCAACCTACAGGTGAAAGGCTTCATAGCCTATTAACACTCCTTGAGGAGTCTCTGAAGGAATCAACATTTAGTGGACTTAACCAGCCTTTATTGAAACAATATAATGTTCACAATATATATAACATTTGATAGAAAAAAAAATCCCTTTGAATTTTAATCCCTTTGAAAATCTTGAACGTACTCTGAATAAGGCCAGGGTGAACTGGATTTGCTTGGTGTGCAATTTCTGATAATTTTGCACAGCTTGTATGTCCTCCCACTTAGGCAGTCTGGAAAATGAAGAATATGTTAATTTTCAGACCAGAACTGTGTTTGAAAGATGGCATTAAAAATAGCATCCTGGGCTCAATGATACTCTGATCAAGTTTGCTCAGCTTCCAAAATAAAAATCTAAACTTCTAGTCTTGCAAATGTAAAGTGGGATCTGAAAGGTAATCTGGGATTGTTCCTTCACTCACATCATCCCCAGTAATTACAATTCTGCAGGTCAGTTTATGCTCTCCCTGACAGTCTGCAACTCCATTGTCATCAGTTTATACCCAGCTGTACCTCTGAAACATGATTGTCTTGAATGGGAGCTGTCTGCGTAGAGTGCTTGCATGATTGGGCCCTTGATCTCAGCTGTGGATGACACATGGGGCCGTGATTTTTCTTTTTTGCTTTTACTTATGCTGACTACTGAATTTGACTAGCCCATGAGGACATTGCCATCATTTTGCTGACACAGGAATGCTTAAAATGTAAACACTTATCTTTAAAGACTTTTCAGTATTGACAAGGTGTGTAAGAATTAAAAGTATATGTATGTTTGTACAGTGCCTAGGCACTACCATGTTATCAAATTATTAATAATAATTAATACCTGTAAACATAATGAGCTGCATAAAATCAAAAATACTGCTACGGACTCTGATCTCTCCATTAATTCTTTTATAAAACAGTTCTGAAAGACTAGGGATTGACTTTATTTTATTCCGCCACCCAAATTCTAGTCATGTAATCATTCAAGACGGGAAAAGGAAGAGAATGCAATTTTATGGCAGCTCTGATCTGAGGATGAGAAAAGAACGGGCTTCCCAAACTACCAAGCTCCTTTAATTTATGTACATTCCTTCCCCTTTTCTTTATTATAACAGTTCGCCAATTTGGGAATCTGCAGAGTAATACTGCCCCTGTTGTCGTCCCCCCCACCCCCCTCCGCATCCCACTTCAAGCAGGTAAAGGCACATGGGTGGATCAACGTCCAGAAGTAATCAAGCTTTTCCTGGTATAGCCGTGATATGTTTATTAAGCAATGAAAGCTCCTCTGGGTAGGCAGGGTAGGCTTTGCCTACCTTATTTTGAGTCAGTTAGAGAATGATCTTTAACTACTGCAGTAAATTGGCTCTGAGCATTACAGTACCTTGATGTGTCCATTTTTGCTCACCCACTTTCAGAGGTCACCATCTTCCACCACAGCTAAATAAGTAGTGTCTGGATGTTGAGAAACCCATCTATTGAGCTATATCTAAGTAACAGGCAATCTCTGTAAAGAGCTCCTACCTTATCTAGCATACTGAGACAAGGAGAGGGGCTGCCATAAAGTTAAAATCCATGACACAACAAGTAATATCAGAAGCTAAACTGTAATAGTGAGTGCTCCAGACTTCTCGTGCTACCTTTTTGTATCATTACATTAGCATTTTTTACATTTATTTGATGGAAACCTTTGCATTTCTTTAACCAAGAGGACATTGCCATCATTTTGCTGACACAGGAATGCTTAAAATTCTGCTCATATATACTCATGGATGCAGATAATTTTTATCTTGAATAGGACTACGTTAAGCCCCCAAAATAGTAATTTTGGTAGTTAATTGCTATGCGTATCTGTTGTTCTCAATTGTTCATTTGGTTTTTGTTGAAAATTGTACTCTGATTTGAAATTCACAGTCTCAGAGAACCAATTGTTACTCTTGCTGATTATAGCTGTTTTTTTCCTGCTTCCCCAAAACCTCCAGTCATTGCTGGCATTCAGAGTACATGAGGCATAAGACATGAGGTGCTGCAGTGTCAAGATATTAGAAATTACTGCAAGGTCTTCTCATTTGAGCCCACGTCAGCATGCCCACTCCTGGACCTCTTGATATTTATAAATAATAAAGAGGAAAATTACTAGTTTTGCTCTCAAATACTCAGCAAATTACTAAGCTCTGCTCTCACTCATGTAAAATTAATTCACAAGTTTGGTGCCTGGCATTACTTTGCTATAAGAAATTGCATTGTATCTCACATGCATTGAATATGGGGCTTACGGACAAAAAAATCAATAAAAGAAATTAAATATAGCCAGCCTCCCTCAAACAATAAAAATCAATGCTCTGTTAGCAGGTACCTAAGCAGCAGGTTTATTTTCAACATTAATCTGGATACTAGTTTCATAGTAATTGATTTTTTTATATTTAAGCTGTCATGAACTATAAAAAGCAATGATTACTTGTTATTTTCCAAATTCATAAAAGGACTGATTCTATGGGGATTGTTCTATTTCTTTCCTTTCTTTCTCTAGTACTGAGCTACCGTAATCACTGAAACAATTGTTCATAATTCATATAGCGATGACAACATATGGATGTGATGGAAAATAAATATTCACCAGATCTGCAATGGAACTACTTTACAAATGAAATGAATTTCTGCTTGCAACAACTAAAGCCTTGTTATTTTGATTAGTAAACAATTTTATATCCATCGCCTGTGGCTGAATATTAAATGTTAATGGTTTGTTGGATAGAAAGGGATAATATTCAAAATTAATATGTTCCTGTGAAACAGTTAATCCAAAAGTAGAGCATGTACAATTGACCAGCTTAAAAAGAAAACTGTTTGTGATGCAAATATTCACTGCACATTGTGTGACACAATGCAGAAAAAATCATATTCTTGTTGGAATTTTCTACTGGAGATAAAACTAAAATTCAAAATTCCCCAGAATGTTTTAATTCCAGAAGAAAAGATGAGCTCAAGAATAAATTTTACTCTCATTCAATTTCCAAAAGAAAGAAAGAGAAAAAAAAGCGGAACCGTTGCCAATATATAAGTGTTCTGCAATAGTATTATCTTCTTGTTGACGTGGCTTTTTTTTTTTTTTTTTTTTGTTAAGAGGTTCAGCAGTAAATAATGTAGGAAATCCAAAAAATTCTGATAGGTATTCTCAGGCAGATGATACCAATATGCTCTTTATACAATCATACCAAATGCTTAGAGGATGAGGAATGATTTGGAGGATAGCTAAAAATATTCCCCTAATGTTATTTTGATTACTAAATCTAATTCTGAAAATCTGGATGGAAACTGTCTATCTGTCTTCCAAGACAAATCAGGGCAGTGACAACCATATGTATTCCAGACAAGTTTTAAATACACAAGAAGTATTTTTTAACACAAAATTATTTCCCACAAACCATTGTGGCTGCCGGGAGTGGCAACCAAAATGAAGCTAGCTAAATTAACATAACAGAGAGACACACCTCCATTCAACACATCAGGGTTGGCAACCCTAGGCATGGTATCTACTCATATATCATGAAAGAGTCATGTGAGTATACTCCCTGGAAGATGATGTGTCATTAGTAAGATGATGTGCTGATCTGCTGAAAAAGCAAAATGGCACAGAAAGACCCTTGCAAATATCTGTTTGTTTGTTTTTATGCTCCATGATAAGCAGTGCTGCATCCTATTGTATATTATTAGCAAATAATAGCAGTGAGCTCTGTAAGAGACCTATTATCTCATCTACTCCACCTCCCTCCCAGTGCAGTTTTATTCTCCATAGCCCATTTATGAAGGGTTTTGTCCAGTCTAGTTTTAAATGACTCAAGCACTGGCATTTTCAACACTTTTTCTTGGGACATTATTCCAGAGCCTAATACATCTCATTGTCAGGGTTTTTCCCCAGATCTTCTGCCTACATTTTCCCTTCCTTAATTTCAGCCCGAATGATGCCTAGTTACTCCCTCTTTTATGTTAGTAATACTTCATAGTAACAGAGCTGATCAAAACACAGCAAGCCATTTTCATGGAAATTTTTTGAAATCTTCTGTGAAGAAAATTTTGTCAATTTTTTGAAAATTTGGGGAAAAAAAGAGACCATATATATTTAAATGATCATTTTCCTCCTTAGCTATTGTATATTTAGCTTTTAATTTTTTTCTTAATAATAATACACTTTAATCCTTCACCCTTCCCAGATCATTTTTGTTGCTTTTCAATGAACTCATGACAATTTGTCAATATTTGACTGGCAAAGAGGTGCCAAGAACTGAAATTGATATTTCAAGTGAAGTTAGAGAGGTGCTATATTAATAAAACATAAGAATATTTTCATCTAAAATCACAGATTAAAAAGTTGTTTTAAGCCATATCAGAATTTAAATAACATGCACACTTTATTAACACAGTTTGGAATGAGCTTCAGTCTTCATTAGCCATAAACTGTCCTGAAGATGTTTGTTTGTGTATGTGTGTATCTTGATGTGCAGCTGATTATACTTTAATATTTTATTAGAAATTAATAGCAGCCATGATTGCTGTTTGGATTAATTTTGCATTGCTCTTTGGATTGTTAGTTACTGGAATAATTTGTTTTATTTTCTTTGAGAGTGTATCCTGCTATATATATTTCTGCATTAGGAATTTTTGTTATTACTCTATTGTCTATTGGGCTCTCTTATTAGTAATACTGTTACTATGATAGTTACAGAACAGATGTTATACATTTTCATGATGTCATTTTACGGGGTGCAATATACTAAATCGTATGTGTAGAACAGAATGCCACTTATACAGAAGAATGATGCCTCTCAAAGAGTGAACATAAAATGGGGAATAATTCTTAAGAGGAAGGCATAAAATATCTGTTGTAGAAAACTGAGTTTTCTTTAACCATCTAACTGCTTGTAAACTATAGAAAATACATAGATTAAAGTACTGCAGAAGTGCAGATATTTATTAGTCAGCAACTAGAGACATTCCAAAATTAATCTACCAATCAGCCATGGTATGGTAATGTTTGTGACCTATAAAAATGCCAGGCAAGCCGTGTTTCTAGAAGTGTATGTATATTATTATTAGTAGACATATTATTAGTATTAGTATTATTACAATGGCATCTTGAGACTCCCCAACTAAATCAGAAACCCATTGTGCAAGGCACTGTACCGATACATAGTAAGAGACATCACTGCCCTGAAGAGCTCATAAGCTAAACATCATGCAGTGCTATCTTCTAATGTGTTGTATCTAGCAAGGATAGCATAAACTATAAGTTCTTCCCCTCTTTACCTTTGGCAGATAAAAATATAGAAATCAACATGATTATTCATATGGATGATAGGTACACAAACCTGTCCCTGCATCATCTTTTTCTCTAATGTAGATTTCCCATTGCTAAAGGACGGGAGTAAATTAGGTACAAACTAATAATCAATTCCCAATACAGAAAAAAAATCTATCAAATATATTGAATACATTTTTACAATACTTTCAAGTCTGCACGGTTAAGTATCTAATTTTGAATCCTTTTTTTCTGGGTGAGCTCTATGACTTTCCTTAATGATAGGATTAAATAATGGTTTCTAGCTACAAACGGTTGCTTTTCGTGCCCCGTTGTTTAGTCTCTATATTTTGTGCTTTTCACAAATAGAGAGGAAATAACTTTCTGGGTCTTTGTGGGTCTTTTCAAATGCACACACTTTGGGGAAATCATATTTTCTTGAAGGAAATGAGGCATGACCAATCACAAAAAACGTGAGAAAATCCCCTGATAGGTGACCTTTGCCATGTGTAAAAGAAGTTGTTCAGTGGCTGAGGTTTCATGGATTTCATGCATGAAAATCAGATTTTCTGGCCACCAGTGCTGTTCAGTAAACAAATAATCCATCATTGTGTCAAACAGTGGAAACATGGAGATACAGCAGAATAGAGGTTTCTAGTTAGCATCTTATGTGAACGCTTCCCATTGCTTCTTCAGCAATTTTGTGTGTCTTTTTTTCAGTTTTCATTGTTTGAAATAAGTTACATGGGTTTAGTGTAGGTATGATTGAAAACTGTAATAAGGGCTACAGCACAGATTTTACTGGTCATCGTTGTACATCTTAGAGTATGTATGTATTTATATGGGAGTTATAAAAAGTAACAGGTGATGCTACTCTATAAAACATTTCAGATGGGCTTTTTTAGATCATTGCAATGGAATTGCAAGAAAAAATATCTCCTCCATTGTAATGTATTTTTTACAACAATGCTACATGCTTTTCTAAGCTATCTTGTAAACACAAAGGATCACGTATCCAGTTAACATAAATTGGTTTAGCTGCACGTTGTCATCAGTGGTGTCATGCTAATTTGCACCAAGTGGGGATCTAGCAAAATCTCTTTTTCATTGTATATTTTCTGTGGTTTCTTGATCAGGAATGATACTTCATGGACAAAATTATTCTCACAGTTATTTAGGACTCCTTACCTGGCCAAACCTGCCAGTGACTTTAATAAGAGCTTTTGCTGAGTCAAGGAGTGAAAGCCTGGGTATTTGGTTTAAAATAAAGGCTCTTTACCATTTGAGTGCACAAAGGATTTTAAAATTCCCCGTGTAACTTCTTTTCCTGCACTGCAAGTTTTCAAACTCTTTTATTTTTCTTTGACTCGATTGACTTAATTTTGTTGTATATTTTAATTTTCAATTATTATTTTAGCATTTATGAAGTACAGCTGTTTCAGCTGAGCTGCCACCAGGAAAAAAATGTCCATAAATACAAAAATAAACAAATCCACTTCGGCCTTCAGAACTCATCACTGCAATAAACTACTACAGTTTTTCCACTCACCTTCTGATTTCCTGAATTAAGACCATCATGAATCATGGAGTTGCAAATGATCTGTTACAGACATTTATTGGTTGGTTTTCAGCTAGCCACCATTTCCACCACTGATATTTAAAACATGTTTTTGATATACCTTTTTCCCCCTCCGGCCACAACAAACAGCTCTGTTCCATCACGATTGATATCTCCTGGGTCTTGCAAACAGCAACTAATTTATCCAGTTTACATCCTCTTACTACTTACAGAATACACCCCCAGATGGATTACAGTAGGCCTCTATTCGTTTTAATATGCTGTAACATGCACTCCATGCACTTTGTCAAAAATCTCAAGCATGCCCTTTCATTCCAGGAGACTGCAGTAATAAAAAGATGCCACAGACTGGATATAAAACAAAAAGCATGATTTTTTTTTATTACAAAAATACATAAAAAATGAAAATAAATAAGAAAGAGGGTGGGGTTCTTTTGTTCTGTTTTCCTCAAAATGCAGTAAAAGTAAAATGTTCATATGATTAAAATATTTGTTTTAAGTTACCACCTGAACATGAAAAGTTTCAGTTAAATCAACCCTCTCTTTTAAACCCACTGTACTATGCAGGTTTTACTGTGACTGCCATATTTCTGGAGAAATACATTATAGATAACGTCTTTGGGAAACATCCAGAAAGAAGAATCCTTCTGGTTGATTCACCTTCTATAATGTCTTATAGCTAATAATCATTCCTCTGTAGGGCAGTACATTACTTACAGGTTTATAGTTGGCAAATTACACCCAGCCTCTCAAATATTTTTTACTCTTTTGTGCAATATGGGCCTCATTGACTTTCATGGACATTGGATCATGTCTATAAACAGTAAAGATGCTATTCCCAGCTAATATTACACACAAACACACATATATTATGCTTGTCATGTTCTTGTTAGTGGGGGAGTCAGAACAAAGGAGCTCCTGATGTTGCTAGTCTAATAAATCATATTATTAATTTACAGTTGAAGTGATTTCTACTTCATGAGTTTGTGAGTAAAACCAAGAGCAGCTGAACTGATTACATAGTCCCAGTCATCCCTTTCTGTGGATATCTCCATGAGGAAACATCCCAAATTGTCTGGTTGTGGGGAAAAGGCAGCAAAAAAGTTACTCCCTCACTTGGGAAAGCCCTGTGAATCCATAGGATACCAAACTCATCTGTGGGGAGACCTTGTGTCTTCACATTGGCTGTTACCCCAATGACGCTCCCCCAGCTCTCTGGAAGTGTAGCTCCATTGGGGTTGTGCAAATGTGACCTTTCCCTAGTCATTCCTGGGACCACAGGGTGGGGGCTCCGGAGGGGGGGAGAATACTGTAGTCACAAGTTCTAATATTGTTTTCCATAAGGCAGAGAGGAAGATGATGTGCATCACCCTGCAAACCCACTTCTTCCGCTGCCCAACCAATCTACTCCTTCCTCCAGGGCAGGCCCTGGACAGTATAGTGAGGCCTCCAGAGGGACTGAAGGTGAGTACCACAATATCACAAAGGTGGCTGAATCCTTCTTAAGAACATGTGTAGATCTTGGAGGAATACTCAGGGCCATGCTGAGCTGTTTCTCCTTCTTCATGTAGCTGCTTCCTTTGTAATAAGGAGATGTGTTGCTGTGTGTGAAAGTGAAAACTAATTTTTCAAGGGGATACTACACAGCCAGATCTAATCATGTTTCATATGTGCAGTAGCTTTACAATAATAATGGTATTTTTTACAATAAGCTGAATGTTTGGAAGGAATTTGGGATTTCCTGTTCGTGCATGGCTGGCTCATTTAGCTGCATGTTCAAAAATATTTAAAAAATATCAGAAGTCCTTGTCTTATTCCCTGCAGATATTGTAAGATGGGTGTGTTGTGAAATGAAGCAAAACTCCACAAAATCATCTGAACATCTTATACATAAATGACTTTAATTGTCTCTGTCTGGCATTACCAGAATAACATTCAGCAATAAAAGGTATTGCACATGAGCATCTGAAAAATGATGCTGTAGAAAAATGTAAACACTGTATTGTATAAAACAAAGCATGTGTACATGGGGAAGAGTTAAGGCTGTATATATAATGTTTACTCTGGCAGGTCTTTTTTAAAAGTACAGCCCTAACATTCCCTGAATGTAATTGTCTACAGAATAGGAAAAATAATGTAGAATCAGGAAGTTTACACTTTAGACAATGAGGCCACATTCTTTATATTCATGGATCAACTGATTATATGAGTAAGATTTATCTCACACCAAATAGCTTGTGCTTGCCTCATCTACAGTATAAACAGGGCTCACTTTCTCTTCGTAAATTGTTCATCTAATGCCTCATAAGAAATGCTGCCTAGAGGAATGGCTTTTATCCCATTCACTCCAGATGGCTTGGATATCAAATTTCAGAAGGTTTCTCAGACATTTTTTCTCTCTTCAGGGAAAGAATTTTGAACTCATCATGATAGCCTCTGTTTGCAAGGCCTAGTGGAGTCACTTAGGTTCAAACTGAGGATCAAAGAGCTGGATGTACACTGCAGACAAGACAAGCTTCATCACCTTCACTCCTGCTACAGTCAGCCAGTAGCACTATGGTGTACATTTATACCACTCATTTTACATTCACTGAGTAATACAGTGCAAGTGTGTGTGTCTATGTAGCAGTATACAAAATATAATCCAATATTTCTCTTTGAACCCTATGCCTCCCCCTCAAATAAGGATCACCATGTGCCCCTACTTATACTACCCCAAGTTAGGACCCTGCGTTTCCACTTTGCAAATCGTATGCCAGAAGTCCTGTGCCTCCCATATTCCCTCATGCCAGAAGCCTCTGATCCCTCTGACCTCATGTATTCAGGGTCACCATCACTGCCAACACCAGGGGCTCACTTTGTCTCCTCAGCGGAGGTTGTGGACATTTTTGTGTGTCTGTTCATCTCTTTCTCATTCACTCCCTCCAATATGCTGTGGGCATGAAGGGAGGTAGCATGTTGATAGGAAGGAAGTTCTGGTTCACCCTCTGTCTCCTCCTGCTGACTCTTCACTCCTCAGTTGGTAGGAAGCTCTCAGTGCAGGAGGATGGAGTGCTGAAAGCTTGGTGCTGACAGCAGCACTTCTACCTTGGAGACTGACCTCTCCTCACTGCCTTCAAACCAGGCTGAGATTGGATGAGGGAGGGAGACAAGGACTATTATCTTCTCTCTTCTCCCTAGGAAAGGTTGTGGGTCATGTCTTCCCCTCCCCCCCCACACACACCTTTTATTACGCCTGTGGTGTGAGCTTTCCTTACTCCACTCCCTGGTCCACCCATCTGACTCAATCAAAAATTCATCAGAACATTTTTGTGAAAAAAGTATTTTCCGTGGGGGAAAAACAGCCCTTTCACTAATTTGAAATTTTTAATGAAAAGTTTTTGTTCTGGTCAACATTTTTTTTATTTTGAAACTAAACTTAACTTTTCATTTAGTTTCATTTGGAATTGAATATTTTCATTTCATCTTGGTTTTTGAACCTTAAAACATAAGACCAGAGTCTGACCTTTTCTTATTACTTCCTCTAAGGCTAGGGAGATATTGTGGACCTGATTCTACTCTCACTTAAACAAGTTTCACACCAGTGTTGAAATGTAATTTTTACCATTCTAACATCTATCATGCAGCTGATGGTGAGGGATTTAACCTTTTCCAAATGTAAGTTCAAAACCTTAGCTTTCCTACTGTTGCTAATGATTGCCTTAGTGGGAAGGAAAGAACATCTGTTAGTGACTACAGAGGGACTGCTTTCCTTGTTACTTGTGTTGTAAATCAGAAAGTAAATCCTATTTACCTCTGCCAGCATCCAGTGGAGATAGGGTTATCTTGCCTTGGATGCAACAGGTGGGATTAGTTTTAACAAGTCTCTTAGGAACAAAATATTGCATCTTCTTGACTGCCTTCTGAGTGAGTAATGTAGTTCATTTCCAGTAAATTCTAATGGAAATCTATCTATCTATCTATCTATCTATCTATCTATCTATCTATCTATCTAACATGGAAAACTGCTATAGGAATGTTTTAGTTTTCAAAAATTGATTGGACTATTTCTTCACCTTTAAAGCCAAATGATTTAGCTACCATAGTGAAATCCTGGCCCCACTGTAGTTGATGGGTATTTTGCCATTGACTTTGGTGGGGCCAGGATTTCACCTCATGACTCTAATTATATAGGGAAAGAGAAGAAGATAAATTATAAAACACCTCCAAGAATCACCTAAACCACTGTTTTTTTATCTAAAAATATAAAAAACCTAAAAGTCTGATCTCACAGCTAGAGATTAAACCTGGTCACCTTTGAAAAGCTGGGGATACCCTTTCCAAAGGCACAATATAACACTCCTATTTCCAGCCCTCCTGAGATGTGTGATATTAGACTTTAAAGTCATGACATTTTTGGTCCAAAAAAGTTGTGAGTTGTCCAAGACTGAATCTTGCCCATTCTGAACCTTGGGCTAGGGCAATTTTGAGACGAAATTTTGAGGGGAAAATAAACTATTCAGTGTCAGGATATAGAGATGGCTGTTCGAAGCTGCTGCAGGAATCTTAAAGTTAGTTCAAGAGAGAGACAGATTCCTTTGCAGATGGTGATAGCCTCATACAAATACTGTACCTGTGCCCTTTATCTCAAGTCGTTTCAATTTACCACTTGAATATCACCAGTACATACACTAATTATACACATTATAGACAGATTAAACTACCACTCTGGACATATAATTGTTATTTTTTTGTAAACAGACTATTGATTAAAGCTGCAACTTTCATTGGATAATACTACACATGTTGGTTTAAAATTAAAATGGCATAACTGTTAGCAGATGTAGCTGTCACAGCTACTTCACTGCAGAGGTACTATGTCTTTTTAAGAGAGGGGCAAGGGGGACTCAAGCTGACAGTTTACCTCAGTGCCTAACAAAAAGTTCATTTTCTATTCTAGGTGGGATCCAAAACCCAGAGATGTGTGATGATTTAATGCCCCAAATAGGGGAGCAATCCCCAAATGAAAAGTCGAACATATCCCCCAGTACCCTTAAGAATTAGGGACAGTGGATTGATATGCGAGAAGAAAACACTATGAAATTAATCCAATTTCACATTATTGAAAACTTTAGCTGAAAAGATTAACTTCTTTTTTTTACTCTGCAATGGTTTACAAAGCTTCAGATGCCCACAAATACTAAGCCAGGCCATTTAAAGAACCTAAATAAGCTTGCACGGTTTTAAGCTTTCCGACTTTGAATATTAGCTTTGAAGTTGTGTCAAAAACTCACTGCAGCAGAGCTGCTTTTAAACTGAATTCGTGACACTGGAATTAGTGTTGGGTGTGTGGCATGCCTAATGATAATCTTGATCACGCTTACCATAGACAGCCATTGAATATGGTGCCTTTGAGTCAATAGTGCTCCAAAGGTAAGATGTGAAACATCCCGGCTCTTTTAATTTTTCCACACTTGTGTTTTGGACAGTGTCCACTCTGTAAGACAGCTTACTTAATGACACATGGCATTTTTCCACAAGATAGAAAGATTGCCTGCGCATTCCCTTGGTTAGTCAGTCCATCCAGGAAATGTACAGTAAGAGCCCAAGCAAAACACCACAACTGAAAGTGTCCTTTCACTAACCCCAGATGAAGGCTACTACAACTATTAAGTCTGTTTTTAAGCTCCGAGATTTGCAAGTCTGGGCTGGCAGCAATGTTTTAATTAGAGAAATTCTTAATATTTATTTCAATACACATACGTAGCCATTACTTAAAATAGCTAGAAAAGCATTCACTAGCAGCTCTGTTTTCAACATCAGAGTCCTATATTTTCATACATACTCTCGTCTCTGAATAAAGAGGACATGGGACAAGGAATATACTATTTAGCTTTTGGA
This sequence comes from Natator depressus, assembly GCF_965152275.1. Classification (NCBI taxonomy): domain Eukaryota; kingdom Metazoa; phylum Chordata; order Testudines; family Cheloniidae; genus Natator; species Natator depressus. The sequence continues at coordinate 73,032,725 of NC_134236.1, forward strand.
AGCTTTGTATCTGGCATGGTAATTTTAGAGATAAAAGAGAATTCACATGATGGTAGATCCTCTCGCTCTCTCGCTCTCTCTCTGTCTTTCACACACACACACACACACAAACCTGTCTCTAGTGGCTTGATGCAGCACACACTGAAGTCAATGACAAAATTCTCATTCACTTCACCGGTGCAGAATCAGGCTGTAGGTTCCCAGGACAGAAATTTTTGTATCACTCAAAAATTCATTGCTAAGAAAAAAACAGATAATTCATCTGAAATATTGAACTTTAAAAATGCATTCCTCTTCCTGACTAGATGATTTCATTTTATGTTTTATTACATGCTTAATCAGCCTATTGTGATGAAGCACAATGTAACCGAACACATCAGGCATTTGAGATAAGAGTTGTTTTGCAGTTACAGATGTCGATGATGGTTTTGAAAGTACATTTCTGACTTGAATGCATGAGTAGTGCATAAAAGCAATGCAAAATACCTGACTTTATACCATCGAACCTGGATTTCCACTTTTATGTAATTTAGTGAATCTGAAATGATAATTCAAGTCCCTGCTTCTAGAAATGAAGGAGTAAGAGGAGCAATGAAAATATTAAGCCTGTCAGAGTATTTAAAGTTTGCAAGATTTTTAGCAATTATGTTTTTAAGAATCACTGAATATGATGAACTGGTAAATTCTGGGCCTGATTGTCCACAACATGGCATCTTATGTGGATATTTATATCTGTGCAAAACAAATGTTAAACATTGAGTAAAAGCCTACCAAACCAGAATGTTTTACACTCATTTTGCACAGGAATAAATAGCTACAAGGGGCAAGACAGTGAAGAATAAGGCCCTCTATTTGGAAGGTTTGATATATTGCATTGTACCATTATTTGGAGTTTTATTTGTACTGATTTGTATAATTTTCTGGGATTTCTCTGGTATTCAACTATTATTTCTTTCACATATCTATTTCAGGCAATAAAACAAAACAAACACAAAACATAATCCTACATTAATGTCAGGTTAAGGTTGCAAAGTGAAACACTCAAAACCAGGAAATAAAATAGTTCAGATTGCACAAGAAAGATTAACTCTGCTCCTTTTTTGTGTATCAATAGCAATACATGACTAAATTCCACTCTAAGTTATACTGCTGTAAATGCATAATATTTCTACTGACCAGTGGAGTTTAGACACAGATTTCTTGGGAAGCATACTTCATTTTCCATGTAGAATTAATGTCTATATTTTTGTTAAGATTTCTAGAAAAATATATTTAAGGAGATGTAGAAAATTAAATAATTGTATTCCCTACTGAACTTATTTTCAAATTGTTCTGGGCAATGATTATAAAATTGTTACGCCTATCGCGTTTCTAAGTACTTTCTTTAAAATACTGCCTATTTCTTTAAATTTGCAAAGTATTTTGTTGTTGCTATTGAACTTAATAATAATAATAATAACTATTTATTTATTTCGTTATTTTATTAACCAGTTTAGGGTCCTATTGTGCTAGGCACGCTGCAAACAACAGTAAATCACTGTCTCTGCCCAAGATAAAGAGATTTTTTTGTAGATGAAAGGTATAATAAAATATATTCCTAACTTCACAAGTGAAATTCAGCCCACTTGTTTCATTGAGTGACAAATAAATCAATCTCACAACATATACTTTCTGAGAAACAAGAGGACTCATCTTTTTATGCCAGTTACACCAGTGTAACTCTATTGGTTTCTATTGAGTTACTCCTAGGGTGAAATTCTGGCTCCATTTAAACTAATGGCTAAACTTCCATTAGTATCATTAGGACCAGGATTTTACCCCTGACTATACCATGTGAGATGAGAATCAGGCTCTAGAATTTGCTCTGAAAATTTGACAAAACGAAACTGAACAGCTTCACTCAGGCCTAACTACAAGCAGAACTTTTCATTTATCTGAGCCATAAATTGTTATTCCAAATGTCAGTTCCCTAGAATGCTGCCATTTGAAGGAGCTGCCATGGCCTGTTTCAAAAAAATTGGCCTACTGAAAGCAGAACATGTGCATTGTGAGTGAACCCAGCATGTTCCTTGGTGAGAGATACAGTAATGAACTCCTGTTATCTTCCCACATGTGACATAAGGGAAAGCAAGAGGCCAAATTAAAGGCATCAGTGATCAAATCTATGGGGGAAAGGGACAGATCCTCAGCTGGAATGAACAGACTTCACCAGTTCAGGATCTGGCCCAGACTTTCACCAGTATTAAAACTGGTGGAAAAGATAATATTTTGATGGATAGCAGAAAAGCAAAACATTTCTCATTTTCACCTCAGAATGTCTTGGTAAGAAAAGTCAGGCTTTTCATTCAGAAAACTTGTATTTTGTTGCAAAAAAAGGTCCCGCCTCCCCAGTGAAATGCTGAAATATTCTGTTAGAAATGTCATGTTTTTATCTTGGCTAAATGCAAGAAAATTCAGTTTTGCTGAGAAGATGGATTTTTACCATTTTCCACAAAAGCAGATGTATCTGCTAGCTGCAGAAATGGTGATGCTTTTCTCCAGATCAGATTTGTTTGGCTTATTTGGTAGAATCCCTAATGGTCTGTTACCCCACCAATCCCCCCTTCCCTCTCCCTTTGCCATGTTCATTACACTGTACAGAATTTCTGCTCCCACTTATAAAATGGCATTGCCATGCCATTTATTTGGAGGGCAAGACTTTAGTGCCCTAACCTTAAGGTTTGAAATGTTTAGAGTTCCTGGAACCATAGTTTTGAATTTCAGAATTCCTCTGCTTATCCTTCTTAGGTGGCTATTTGGGGCAGAGACAGTCTCTTTGTTTTATGTTTGTACAGTGCTTAGAACAATGGGGCCCTGGTTTCTAGGTGGTAACTGTCATACACGTAATAAATAGTAAATTATAGGAAGCTGAGCTCTAATGTGTATGGGTCTTCCAGACAAAACTTTAAAAAAAATTATGTTCCCACAGAGCATTTCGGACATTAAAGATCTAAGGACACTTTTTGAAAGAGTAGGTGTTTACATCATGTCCTTGCAAATAAATCCTCTCCACCTACCCTATTGTGCTGTGCCCTGGCTGCCTCTCTCACTCTCCAAAGCAGGCACAGTGGCATGTATAGCCTGATCCTGCAAACTCTAGTTACTAGGCATAGTACTGTATTACAGGCATAGCCCTTTGGATAGAAGGGAACTGCTCATGATAGTGCTTGCAGGGCCCTTAGTTTGGAAAACACTTTGGGATTCTTTCGGATTAAAATTGCTCTATAAATGTAAGATATTATTTTCTTGCTCTGTAGCCATGGCAATCTCTTACAATAACACTTTGGGGCTCTTATTTTTTCTTTACAATGAATTTCCATCTATTTGTCACTTTCCTAATGCATGACAGTGTCAGAGACTTTTATGACACTACATACTATATATAATTAATAATAATCTTCACTTAGAGCCATGTCCTAAATACTTAAGTTTAATAGTATTAAAAAAGGATTGAAAATTTAAAGTTTGGAAGCAACTTTCATTTGTAATTCTGACAAATAATTTTCCTATTAGCAGTATTGCCAACTCTTATAGTATTATTATGAATCTCACAATATTTGGGGTTAATCTTAAATCCCCAGTTACCATAGTCCTGTGACGAAATTAAAATCTCATCCTTAATTTTTTTGAAAGGAAGTGTCTAGCCGGTGAGTTTGCAAAGGAAAAAATAAAAAAATTGTATGCTAATAGCCAACCCCCTCCTCCCCAATCCCTCCCCCCAAAAAACCCAAGGCTAATAAAACTCAACTCCATATTTATAATTTTTTAAAAAGTTTTGGATGTTTAAAGAAATCTCACGGTGGAGGGGGGCGGCTTACCTAATTTTTGAATGTCTGGAGTTGTCTATTCTATATCAGGTTACCCCAGAGAGAGTAAAATGGGGGAAAAGAAACACTTTCTCTTTTAAACTTCTACTCAGAGAAATTACCTGAATCTCATACTTTTTAATGCTTTGAAGTGACAAGGTTAATCAGACTTCAAGTGCTAACCTTTACCTTCCCAGAGATACAAACCTATGAAAAACTCAGGTTTGTTTGGGGCCCAAGAGCCATCTGTACTAGGAATGACTCCCATCCCTTTATTATTAGCTGTGCAGACAGACAAAGGATTTCTATCAAAGCCCGCAAAAATTAGCTAATCTGCTTTCAAGTTTTGGACTAAATCCCCCTGAGAGTCTATATCGCTTGAAAGGTTTTTTTTTAATAGTATGTTTAAAACTAATATATATATACATATATATATATATATACACATATATATATAACTATAACTATATATATATATATATAGTTTGAAAAGAACAAAGCACTTTTTAGTTATCTTTTAATGTGTTTGTTTAATTGATTTTTTTTTCAAATAGTGTTTTTTTTTCACTCGACAACAGCTGCTGTATTTTTAATAGAGTCTGCTAGGCATCTACGTTCCAAAAGAGTTTGAGTCTCAGGAGGTAGAGGAATGGAATCAGACAGAGCATTGTGTCTCTTTTGTCACAATTCTGTTAGCAGACTCAAGTTAATGTATGCCTGCCTCTTGGGCAAAAAAGGCTCTGCAACTTGTCCTTGTTTGAAATGAGACTATGCCACTGGCTTAATTTCATTAAAATCAGTCTGCTCAGCTGTGACAACAGGCATGTTTTTCTGTTGTGCAATATATACAATGAGTTATCACCATACGGCCCATACTTGGATGATGGGTTTTTAAATGTCAGGAAATAAATGAAAATATCAACAGTTTGGCAACAGGAAGATTTCTTTTTAATGTGAACCTGACTTTCTGAGAGTCTTTTAGTAAGTTTCTATCTAATACCTAATCAGTGTAGATTAATTTGAAATCTAATAATTAAAATACAACTCAGTATGCGTGTTTGTGGTGTGTATATTATGGAGCTACGAGTAGCAGCGAACGCTTCTTTAAGGCTTTGGTGAGAGTTGCTCTTGCAGCAGGATTAAATTCCCGCTCTTTCAAACTTTAACAACGTAATGTAGTCATTTGGCACTATATCTGTTTTTAGGACTGACTATAACAAATTTGTGACTATAATTCTCATAGGACAATTACATTTTCTAAATAGTTTTTTGTACTGATATATTTACTAACATTTGCCAAAGAAACATTTTAAAATGCTTCCTTTTTAAAAATCTTGCCCTGTTTTCCTCTGGATTCCTCAAGGTGCCTAACCTCAGGTCCTACAAACTCCAACTACACACACATATATTATTACAATATGGCAGACTTTGGAAAACACATTATGCCCCTGGTTCATCCTAATTACATTGAGTTTAGCTAAGCCTATCTGATGCTGCTCAAATCCATCACTTCTGTTTTTTAACTTTGTCAATCTGCCTCCCTGACTAGAGGCAAAATGTCGATGAAACCAAAAGTTTTTGCTTCCATTCTTCAAAATTATTTATTAATTTAAATTCTATGACTACCTCTACCCCGATCTCTACAGCTCTCTGCATGTAGCCCTTGTGTGTCAGGCAGGGCAGCTGAGGAGGGTTGTGTCTAGAGCAGAGATAGCACTGTGGAAGAATATGGGGGTTAAGCAGGTCCGGCCCACAACATTTTGATACCTGAGGTGGGGAGCTCAAATGACGCCCCTATACCCCCTCGCTTGGGCCAAAACTTTGAAACTCTGGGTCCTAGTGGTCCCCCCACAGTTTGGCACCTGAGGCAGCTGCCTCAGTTCGTCTCATGCTAAGGCCAGCACTGGGGTTAAGCAAGGATGTGTGTTGGCGGGGGGAAGGTGAGCAAGGACCTGGAGAGGCAGACAGAGAGCAGGGCTTGGTGGTGGTGCTGGGGAGACCATGACAGGCTAAGCAAGGCTTTGGGAAAATAAAGGAATAGTAGCAATGTGTGTGGGAGAAGGAATGGATGGAGTGTAGGCTTAAGGTTAGAGGAGTAGATGTTCAGGGACCTTGATGTGGAAGGGGGCCCAGTGTGTCGGCACTGAGGCACTGGTCCTTTGGTCCTACTTCTGTTCCTGTTGAAGTCAATTCCAAAATTCCTATTGACTTCCATGAGAAGCCTTGAAGCGTTACCATGACACTTTTGCCTCAGCGCCTCAGGATGAGACTGGAGGCTGTGGGGGATGGAAGGGAGGTTGCTGAGACCGAGAATGAAAACTGAAAAGTGTAGTTCAGGTGACCTAACATCTTAGTTCCTGGCTTCTATGTTTTGTATTGATGTAGTACACTGTCTAGTAACTCTACCTCACATTTAATATATGTGTGTTTCCCAGCATGTACATGCGTGTATATATATATATACATATACACAAACTCACACGTACACAGGGCATCAGGACTATATTGGAATGTAATAAAACCAGAATTTTCCATATTAATTGTTCATTTTGAAATCCAAAATAAATCCTTTGTAATCTTCCCTTAAATCAGCATCATTCTCACTCCATTTTAGTGAAGGTTAAATTCTGATAGACTTTCAATGTGTGTTAAAAAAGATTAAAGCCTGACAATGAACACCATATGAAAGGTTTTCCTTCAAACAATATATTAGGTTCACTGATTCAGCTTAAAACATAAGCCCACATCATAAAGGTCATCACTAAAGTTGCTCTGTGCTGCTGCATCTCTAATTTTATGTAAGTTGAATTTCATCCCATTTTCACACACACACACACACACACATAACACCAGTTGAAGGTGAGACACCACCAAGGAAGGACATGACCCTATTCACTTCTGATCCAGACACTAACAATACCAGTTTTTTATAGGCAAGGAGTCACAATCATGAGTGAAAGGTAATTAGTTGAAGATATGCCAATATTCAAAAGTCTGTGAAGAAGGGCTGCTGGGTTGAGCCTTTAGTACCATAGAAAAAAATTGTCCTCTGAGCCAGGATATGCACATAGACCTAGGCCAATGGAAGAAAAGATGCAGTGTTTTCTCTACATGCTTCTCTCTCAAACACAGCTTCACTTGTTTGAACATCCTGGATTCCTAGTTTCACTCATACCTACTGAGGGAAAGCCAAGTGGAGGACAGAGGGAAGTGATGAACCTTCGTGTGTGTGCGTGTGTGAGGGAAATCCATAGTGTAAATTGCTGTAGGTCTGGCTTCATGGGACATCCTGAGCTGGCAGGAATTCTGGAAATTGTGAGGAGAACCAAATAAATGTTAAAAATGGAATGGTTACAGAATTAGATTTAAAAACAAACAAACCAATTAACTCCAAAAAATACGAGCACAGTAACACCTGTTTATTTTATTTTATTTTATTTTAGAATAACAAATAAACTGTAGAATTGACTGCAAACTGAACAAATAATCTGCATTTGTTTTTGTTTTTTTCCTGGCTCATTCCCACCCCCTGAAGATGACTGCAACTCTCAACGCCTTCATAGCAAACTGTAAACTGAATTCTTTAATTTACCTTCTCACCGTAAGACAAAAACATCCATCCAAAATCTAGTCCTTGAAAGCTAAAAGGAAGAGGGACAAAGAACTATACATTAGTGCAGGGATCGGCAACCTTTGGCCCGCGGCCCACCAGGGTAAGCCCCCTGGTGGGCTGGGCCGGTTTGTTTACCTGCTGTGTCCGCAGGTTCAGCCGATCGCAGCTCCCACTGGCCACAGTTCACTGTTCCAGGCCAGTGGGGGCTGCGGAAAGCAGCACGGGCCAAGGGATGTGCTGGCTGCCGCTTCCCGCAGCCCCCATTGGCCTGGAATGGTGAACTGCGGCCAGTGGGAGCTGCGATCGGCTGAACCTGCGGACGTGGCAGGTAAACAAACTGTCCCGGCCCGCCAGAGGGCTTACCCTGGAGGTCGGTGGGCCAAAGGTTGCTGATCCCTGCATTAGTGCATATAAATTATAATTTTTGAAAGGGTATAGACAAGGGCACATACACTCCAGAGTAAGCTGAACTTAAATACTCTGTCAAAGTATCTGTATTCTGTGGCACTCTGGTAGAAATTCTGCAGTGGCTTCAGATAAATTTTAATATTGTTTTATTGTGTTAATTGGAACGAATAAATAACAACGACAATACAGTAGCTTTTTATTATTTATTTTTGAAATTTGGGATAAGGAAGTTTTTTCCCAATGCTACTATATCTTTTTTGAGCTGGGACAAGCAGAATTGCACACAATATTCAAGGTGTGTGCATACCATGGATTTATATCGTGGCATTATGATATTCTCTGTTTTATTAGCTATCCCTTTTCTAATGGTCCCTAACATTCTATTAGCTTTTTAAACTGCTGCTGCTGCAAACTGAGTGGATATTTTTAGAGAACTATCAACAATGACTACAATATCTCTTTCTTGAGTGGTAACAGCTAATTTAGATGCCATCATTGTACAGAGAAATATAAGAAAGGCCATACTGGGTCAGACCAAAGGTCCATCTAGCCCAGGACCTGTCTTCCAACAGTGGCCAATGCCAGGTGCCCCAGAGGGAATAAACAAAACAGGTAATCATCAAGTGATCTATCCTCTGTCGCCCATTCCCAGCTTCTGGTAAATAGAGGCCAAGGACACCATCCCTGCCTATCTTGACTACTAGCCATTGATGGACCTATCCTCCATGAATGCATCTAGTTCTTTTTTTGAACCCTGTTATAGTCTTGGTCTTCACAACATCCTCTGGCAAGGGGTTCAACAGGCTGACTGTGTGTTGTGTGAAAAAATACTTCCTTCTGTTTGTTTTCAATCTGCTACCTATTAATTTCATTTGGTGACCCCTAGTTCTTGTGTTATGAGGAGTAAATAACACTTCCTTATTTACTTTCTCCACACCAGTCATGATTTTATAGACCTCTACCTTAGTTGTCTCTTTTCCAAGCTGAAGAGTCCCAGTCTTATTAATCTCTCCTCATCTGGAAGCCGTTCCATACCCCTAATAATTTTTGTTGCCCTTGTCTGAACCTTTTCCAATTCCAATATATCTTTTTGAGATGGGGCGACCACATCTGCCTGCACTATTCAAGATGTGGGCGTACTATGCATTTATATAGAGGATGGCTCCCCTTTCTCATACAACCCACAGCCATCCAGGAAAAGGAGCAAAATGAATCTGAGAATCAGCCACCAGTTACATCTCCCTCGTTCTCTGCCCATCTCAGCTCAAGTTAGAGAAACCAGTTGGCGGTCCCAACTTGTGCCAGCTGGTTATGGTCATGGGATCAATGCCATCTGGGGATACAGAAAAGCAACAACCACTCTGCTGCTCTGTTCCCCATACACACCTTTCATCAGGGGTTGTAAGGAGGGAGGCATAGGAACTTGCTAGACAAGCTCAACAGAATCTGTCTTGAAGTATTAACTGTGTCTCCTTGACCTTTTAGAAATGTGTTCAGCCATCAGGCTGAAAAGATTGGACACTACTGATCTAGAACATTGGGGTCACTACCATAAATAAAATAATTTGCAAGAGAAAAAAATGTAAACAACAAATTTATCATTCTATAAAAAGGTATTTATAATTTGTAATATGTAATGCATATTTCATGTATGACATTTTTATACTATAAATTTTTAGATCCCAAGTTCTTCAGGACATGGCTTGTGTCTATGTTTTGCACAGCACCCAGTATAACGAAGCCACAATCCTAATTGGAGCAGGACTTCTGGGCTCTAGCACAATAAAAATAAGATTATATTAATATAAATTGTGCTTTAACTATGTATGTGGAAGAAAATAGACAAACACAACAAATACTATTTAAAGAAAACAAGTGCAAAGGTTGTTTGGTCTGTTGTTTTAAAAAAAAAGCCCAGAAGTTTAAAAAATTCCAGGAAAACCCAATGATCACTTAGGAAATTTGATGTGTCTGAAGTCTGGACAAAGATTCAAGTTTGTTTAGAAAGTGATGTAATGTTACAGGAACTATATTCAACAGTAATTTGATCTGTCAAAAGTAACAGTGCCCACAAATACGTAGGAGAAGTGCATAGTGAATCAATCGTGCTCCTACTTTTTTACTTTGTTAGTGCAGAGCTTGAAAAGTTTATCAGGCATCTAAAGAACTATGAGATGAAAGCTTATGCTCAAATAAATTGGTTAGTCTCTAAGGTGCCACAAGTACTCCTTTTCTTTTTGCAAATACAGACTAACACGGCCGTTACTCTGAAACCTATGAGACAAGCATATCAGCGAGACAAACATAAGCGACAAGGGGCGGGGGAGACCCCAACTTTGAGACAGACAGACACACACACATGCATGTACGTACCATTAGTGGGGAATAGGATTGGGAGTTCTAGCCAGCTAGTGTCCATTGATCCTCTTAATTTGCAAGGCCTCTTCTTAGCAAGGGAATAGATTATTTTTGAAATTCCACAAACCTCCAGCACCACAGGCTGTAAGGAGCTCCCTCGGATACTGTCAGGGTGAAAGAATGACTATGTTAGTTTCAGCTCCCCAACCTCCATTCTTTGTTTTGGTTCTTATTTCCAAGAAGAGATCCAGTCCCAACCCCAAGGCCACTTCTAACTTTCCCAAGCTGCAGAAAAGTCAAGCTGAATAGATCCTTAAAGGGCTTGTTTACAATTGGAAATTTACTGAAATACCTATACCAGAATAGTTATTTTGATATAAGCTCTGGTGTGAAGACTCTTGTTCCAGAGTAAGCGTACTTTTTCCTGATTTAGCTTAATGCACTTCTAGAATAAAAATCCGCACATGGGGTTTATACCAAAGTAACTATTCCAGAATAGCTGTTTTGGTAAATTTCCAAAAGTAGACAAAACCTTAGTTTCACTACTACACACAATGTTTTGAATAATAGCAGTTTAACTGACAAGTATTACACTTCCCACATGAATTTACATGACTTTTTTCTAGCCCACTGTTAATGGCTATTGTTGGCTCTCAGTTACACAGTTTAAATATACAAGTCCCCAAATGGTAAGCAATATTTTGGCAGGTAACTTATGAATACTGAAATCTGCAGTTTTAAAACTGAAATAGGCAGTTATGAAAAAACTAAGTATAAAACATGAAAAAACTATATTAGTAATCTGATTTAATTTAAATGAGGGCTCAAGGCTCTCAAGATATGGGGGAAAAAATTTCATTCCACCACAGAAAGAGTGAATAGTTTCTTGGATGAACATTTTCTCTCCTGACACAGCCTTCATTACCTGATGCCCTATTAAAACAAACAAACCAAAAAACTCTCATTTGCCCCACAAGAACCAAGTTTACTGCATCTGGATTATGTTAAACCTCTTTCAGAGTATTAACCATTTACAGAGGTTAAGCAATTTTCACAGGGCTGGGGATTGGTCATGCAGTTTGACAGGACCTACTTTTAAAGCACTTAATGTCATGTTCCTGTGAGTGTCATACCTAGTATAGTTACTTGTAACAGCCAAAATTACTGTCACTGAAAGAACTAAGCAAAAAAATTTGATTTTTTTTTCAGTTCAGAGAATTGTTTTGTTTTTTTGTACATTTAACAGCACTAGGTACATATCAAATGTCACTGTTTTATGTCAAGATTCAGTTTCTCTGTAGCAAAAAAGATGCTTAAAAAGATTATCAGAAAAAGATGTTTCAAAATATATTTTAAATTTCATGATCTACTATTTAAAGAGTACCATTAAAACCTGGACATTTTTAAAATTAGTCAATTTGAGGTTGACAGCATCTCCATAAAATCTACTGTCCTTGATTAATAGATATGCACAGTTATTATATTTGGATAAATGCCAGGCTGATAACTTATACTTCTGAACATAAACTGACCATCAACTTGGGTGAGAATCCCCACGTAGAAAAGTTGTGTTCAGGTGACCAAATACATTGTGAAGATCGACAGTGGGGCAAGAAGCATATGCTAGTCTTCCTTTAAAGAGACAGGGCATGGACATATGACCGAGAGGTTTATTTCGATATAGCAAACCTATTTTTTCAAAAGATGAATACATTCTTCTGTCTCTTCCTTCCAGAGATTACAAATATTGAACTTCTCATATGAAAACAGGCACAACAGAATAATGAGACTCATATGGTCACATTCTTTACATTCCGTCATTTGCTTTTATTTTTATAATTAACCCAAATTAAAGTAATAACCCTACTGCAGGCACAACACCTAACATATCTGTTGTTGGTACTTAAAAACGCAGCATATTTGTGTAACTGACTCTGAACTTTACCCCAAAACAATACAATCCCAATTAGATAATTCCTTTGACCACATGCTTACAGATGAAAAGTGCAAAATACAGCTCATGTTTTTGCTCGTAGGTTATCTAAAAATACTCACTTTGTGCTTTGTTGTAACCCTAAAATATGTGCAATATGGATTTTAGATTATTATATGTAACTCACAAATTGCACATTTTTTAAAATTTAAAAATGTTGTAAGTGCTCCTTCTATGGCTACTATTTGAGTGATACCTTCTTATGAGATCAGGATTTATGTCATCTATAAACAGCAAAATCTCAGGATGGGTATCCAACACAAAGAAAGATGTGATTGAGAACAGAGAAGCATTAGCATAGTAAGGAATGGATTCACAGAATACAGCAGTACTTGAACTAAGAAACAGTACCCTGCAATAGGAAGAACTGAAATCTATATTCATGGAAGGAGAGACATCATAAAGAGGCATCATAAACAAGGCTCAGACTACAATTCCTCAGAAAGTATAACAAAGAACCAAAAGAAACAACACATTTTAACACAGGACGACTCAACAATCTGGAGGTTAAAAAAAAATTTTCTTTCAAACAAAACAAAGAAAAGGCACTAAATATGGGCATATCGAATCGGCTGGCATTTGCAGAGGAAGCATGAACAATAATTTTAAAAAAATAAAGAAAAAGTGGAATGAGCTAATACTAGCCAGACTGATTATAGGGAATAAGAAGTGTTTAAAAATATACCTGAGAGAACAGTTGTGTTAGCAACTAGACTACTACTAAGGTAGAGGAAATAAATCATAAATTAATTCTTTTAAACTAAGCACTGGTCTACACTATAGGGTTAGGTCGAATTTAGCCGCGTTAGGTCAATTTAAAAATGACTGCGTCCACACAACCAACCCCGTTCCGTCGACCTAAAGGGCTCTTAAAATGGACTTCTGTACTTCTCTCCGGCGAGGGGATTAGCGCTAAAATCGACCTTGCTCGGTTGAATTTTGTGGTAGTGCGGACACAAATCGATGGTATTGGCCTCCGGGAGCTATCCCAGAGTACTCCATTGTGACAGCTCTGGACAGCACTTTGTACTCCGATGCACTAGCCAGGTACACAGGAAAAGCCCCGGGAACTTTTGAATTTCATTTCTTGTTTGGACAGTGTGGCAAACTCAGCAGCACAGGTGACCATGCAGTCCCCCCAGAATCGTAGAGCGTAGAATGTTTCTATGCTCCTCCTATTATCTCCATCCCTGAGGTTATCGCAGATTAGAAGGCAAAAAAAACGCACTTGCGATGACATGTTTTCTGAGCTCATGCAGTCCTCCCAGAGTCATAGGGTACAGCTTAATGCATGGAGGCATTAAGTGAGCATGAAGAGTGGAGGCAGGACGCAATGCTGAGGCTAATGGGGGAGCAAACGGACATGATGAAGCGTCTGTTGGAGCTGCAGGAAAGCCAACAAGAATACAGACCCCCACTGCATCAACTGTATAACCGCCTGCCCTCCTTCCCAAGTTCCATATCCACCTCACCCAGACGCCCAAGAACGTGTGTGGGGGGGGGAGGGGAAGGGAGGCTCCGGGCACCCAGCCACTCCACTCCAGAGGATGGCCCAAGCAACAGAAGGCTGTCATTCAAATAGTTTGATTTTTAGTTTGGCTACAATAAGCAATGTGGCCTTGTCCTTCCTTCCTCCCCCACCCCACCCAGGCTGCATTGTCCGTTATCTCTTTTTTTTTTTAATTAATAAAGAAAGAATGGATGGTTTCAAAACAATAGTTACTTTATTTCGAAGGGGGGAGTGTGGTTGGCTTACAGGGAATTAAAATCAACAAAGGGGGCGGGTTTGCATCAAAGAGAAACCACCGAAGCCTGGCTAGTCATGAAACTGGTTTTCAAAGTCTCTCTGATGCGCAGCGCGCCTTGCTGTGCTTTTCTAATCACCCTGGTGTCTGGCTGCTCAAAATCGGATGCCAGGTGATTTGCCTCAACCTCCCACCCTGCCATAAGCATCTCCCCTTTACTCTCACAGATATTATGGAGCACACAGCAAGCAGCAATAACAATGGGAATGTTGGTTGCGCTGAGGTCTGACCAACAGCACCAGCAAGCTTTTAAATGTCCAAAGGCACATTCTACCACCATTCTGCCCTTGCTCAGCCTATAGTTGAACTGCTCCTTACTACTGTCCAGGCTTCATGAGCCATGGGAGCAAGGGGTAGGCTGGGGTAGGTGTGACCGTGCGGTGCTGAGGTGTGGGAGAGCAGCCTGAGGCCTCCAGTTTGCAGGAGAGCATGACAGCAGAGTTGCAGCGGCAGCGGTGGAGCCGTACACCATGGATGAGGACGGTTAGCAGTCCTACTGCACCGTCTGCTGTGAAGGCACCCAGGAGCTGCTGCAGTGTAATAATGCCAACTGCTGCAGGTGCTTCTGTGTCGAATGCTTGGAGGTCCTCATAGGGCAAGGTACCTTGGCCAAGGCAAAAGAGCAAGAGCCCTGCAGCTGTTACTTGTGTCAACCACAGAAATGCTATGGGATGTTACAGCGCCGACCAGACTGGAATGTACGGCTGGAAGAAGTCTTCACCAGCAACAAAGGACAGGGATATGATGCACCTAAAATCTAAAAAGGCCCGCACATTTCCCAGAGTACTACCCTTGATAACAGAACGTCAATGATTGCATTGGCTACTTGGATCACAGTAGACTTCCCCACAACAGCAGCGGTGACGGTGAGCTGAGCAGGCTCCATGCTTGCCGTGGTATGGCGCCTGTATGGGTAACCCAGGAAAAAAGGCGTGAAACAATTGTCTGCCATTGCTTTCACGGATGGAGGGGTGACTGAAGACATGTACCCCAAACCACCCACAACAATGTTTTTGCCCCATCAGGCATTAGGAGCTGAACCCAGAATTCCAATGGGCGGCGGAGACTGCCGGAACCATGGGATAGCTACCCACAGTGCACTGCTCCGTAAGTCGATGCTAGCCACAGTAGTGAGGATGCACTCCACTGACTTAATGCGCTTAAGGTGGACATACGCAATTGACTGTATAAAATCGAATTCTAAAAATCGACTTCTATAAAATCGACCTATTTCGTAAATAAAGAGATGGACAATAAGAAAATAGACCTCACAGAAATAATTGGTTACAAAAAGGGCTCAGGCAAGAGCTGCAAACCCTGCACTGCCTGGCACACAACTTCATTCCCATGGAATGAAGCGTCAGATTTTAACTGAGATAAAGAGAATGGGGCAGAAATGTGGGCTACTGCACAGGAAAGCTGAGTGAATAAATACTAACAACCTCAACTGGGAAGGAGATATGTGTGAATTTGATAATAAAAAGGAGTATCTATTTTTTCAGACTGGCACACCCTTAAAAAAATTGCTATTTTAAAAGTGCAGTTAAGTGAATTAAATGAAAATCATTTTAGAAGATATACACACTAGAATACCTGGACTTTGAAGACCACTCAGCAGCTTCAGCTAATGTTCAGTTTTGCCACTCACCTTCTGAATAGGGTAAGCTACCAAGAGTATATAAACACCTGTGCTTTATATGCTGTATTAGATTCCAATTCTTTTGTGGATTAAATTCAAGGTACTCATTTCTTGACAAAACCTTAAACTGAATAAAATCCAGTTATCTTTGTAGCCAGCTATCTCCTATGCATGAGTATGTCATCTGTTTTTACCAAAATGCTTTCTCTGGTCCAAAGATGATGTGCACAGAAGGTAACATTGTCAACTGCAGGGTGTCACCTCTAAAAGTAGGTGCTATTGGATATGTAACCCTTCTGCCAGTCAGAGTTGGCAGCAAGAAGGGCCAGGTTCCATATCTAGGGGTTCCTTTTCAACAATACAACACAAGGCTGGCTTATGCCCCCACAAGCAACCTGGGTCAATTACACACCACCCCCTGGGTGCCTCTAGGAGGCAATACTTCCTCTCTCGCAAGCACAGTGTCTGAGTGTAGCAAAATCTTCTAATGAAAGGAGGGAAATAACTCAGCATTAATTTGGGAAAACACTGCAACTAGAGACCTGCTGTGGGGCGAGGTGTGGAGTCCCAGTGGTGCTTACCTGGGGCGGCTCCCAGGAAGCATCCGGCAGGTTCCTCTGAATCCTAGGGTAGGGTTGGGTCAGGTCAGGTCGGGTCGGGTGGGTGGGGTCAGGGGGCGGAAGGCTCTCTGCCCGCTGCCAGCACCTGCAAGCCCTGCCCCTGCAGCTCTGATTGGGCAGGAGGGAGCCGGTGCAGCATGCGGAGACCCCCTCCGCCTCTGTGCCCAGGGGCTGCCCACACTGCAGGCTCCTGCCAGCGGGTGGGCACATGCGCCGCTGGGAGCTGCCCCAGGAAGCACCACGATGCCAGCCCTGGGACTTTGGCGGTGATGGTGAATGGTCTGTCCCTGATACAGGACAAAGGGCGTCCTGACCGATGTGCGGTCGGGACGTGGGACAAATGGGTTAAGATCAGGACTGTCCCAATAATATCGGGATGTCTGGTCACCCTAGTGAAGGACCCTGTGTGTTTCTTTATACCACCAGATATTCCCCAACCATCCTTTGCCTTTAGTCATAACCAGAAAGTCTTCTGGTATTTGTTTTCTCCTGTGTATTTCCTCTCTTGTAGACTTCACAATATTTTCTTTTTCCTTTGACTCACTATGCAAATAGGCCTCCATTGTGAGGCAGACAATACACACATATAGGGAGATAAGTATCTACTGCTTCTTGCCTGAAAGGAACATGTCCAAGGCATGTCACCTACTGGTGACCTGCCTTAACACCAAGGCCTTAAGGGCATAATTTTTAATATAGATCCATAACTTCTTGAATATTATCCATATATACATTTTGCAATGATTGTGTTGACAAGTGGGCTACTGGCTTTTGGTAGGGACCCCATATGACACCCTTTGGTGATCTATTATACAAATAAATGACCTAGGTGGTCCCTGTAGAACCTATGCACCCTTGTGCTCTCTTCCAGGTGTCACCAAAGGGCCCCTGGGTCACATTAATGTCTAGATCTCTTTTTGTAGATGGATGAAGCTTAAGGGTGAAGTCAATGAGAGTTTTACTATTCACTTCAGTGGAGCCAGAATTTCATCTCACGTGTCTGTGTTGTTTCGTCAACTGCCTTTGACACCATTGTTCATAAGCTGTTGTGATGAAGGAGGTAGCAGAGGTAGATGAGGCTGCTCTTGAATAGCTCCATTCTTTTGGTCCCAGAAGGTAGTTCTAGACAATTGCTCATTTCTTCAAGGGATATCTCTATTATGTCACTCTGCATTTATGCTTTGAATGGGGCTGTGCTCTGTAGCAGCCTTTTCATCATACTGTATGGTGCACAAAATGACTCAAGGACTCTACTTGACATTCACTTCTTGTCTCTCATGCACGCCACATCTTGAGCCAGATCCTCAGACTGTGTAAATGAGCATAGTGGCACTGATGTCAATGAAGCTATGCCCATTTACACAGTTGAGGGCCTGGCCGTTTGTATATAAATTACTTTATTTCACTCTGTTTATTTGGTATACACAGCAGAAGATGCTATGTATCAGTATCTAAGTTTGTAAGGAAAAGTTGGATATTTTATTGTATTAATTGGAAAAAAGTGCATAAATTTGTAATTAAAGATTGTATTCTAAAGTGCACAATGAATAAAGGGGCAGAGTTAAGGTTATGAGTACAACCTGATCTTTGCAATTTCCTAAAATAATGGCGTTTTGACACTTTATTTTATTGAGAAAACTGAGAACAGAAATTCACATAAAATTGATTACAGGAATACACATCACATACTGGAATTCAGGCCATGATTGTTTGTAATTAATTTAATCAGTTTAATAATATAATTAAATAATGTCTACATGTTAGGAAGATAAACTATATATTTCTTTCTACATAGTAGAAGAACTATCCCAAACATCGTCTGCCAGGAGAAAATCAATAAAAAGACCAGAGCCCAGATACTTGGCTATAACACTGAAAGCACAATAAGGAATCGATGAACCGTAATTGTTCTGTCAAAACACAGAATTTTTGTGTGTGTGTACAATGGTGGAAACTGCGGAAAAGATCTGTTTAAAGTATGAACACATCTCTTAAAAGCTTTCCCACTTACCATTGCAGAAAACATAAATTATATACTTTGCAACCAGCTGTGATGGTAGTACAGGCAGCTGCTCCCAATTTGCTGGATAGTGCCATTGTACATATTGTTTGCTTCCAAAATGACTTGCAATTTCCAAATGTGCATCTTCGCACTTTGTGGCATTTCAAGAATTTGAAAAGTTGTAGCCATTTAGCAGGACCAATTCTACAAGATCGTTATTGTTGTAGAGATGATTTGCATTTTTTCTGTCTTACAGTAGTCTACTTAATACCAGTCCGGGAACACTAAAAAGAAGTTTAAAAAAATTAATGCTTTACAATGATTTCTGGAAATAGTTTAGCTGTCACTTCCTTTAGGTAGGATCCATATGCCTTCATGTGAATATCCCCTCCATTTCAGGCAACTTTCCTGGCCATGTGTGTATTTACTCAGTAGGTGCAGAAGCAGTGCCTTTTTTAATTGTAGTCACTAATAGGAAGAGCTACCTGAAACCGAATGGCTCCAGGGTGATTGGAAATGGTAACTTATAAGAGAAAGCTTGATCTTACAAAAGCATAAAATGCAAAAGGTGAGGATAAGAAATGGGAGAAGAGACAATAGAGATAAAGGGAGAAAACAAAAAGGAGAGAGATGAAAAAGGAGAAAATGTAGAAGAGAAAAGATGAGTACGTGTCTAGAAGGAAGTTGTTTAAGGGGAAGTAAAAAAGGAATTTCCTAAACTACACAAAGTTTCCAGCAAGTTAAATCATGGACTTTCTCTGACTGTTCAGTGAGACAGAATCTTATGAGATTCTATCCTCTATTACAGCATCCTTTTGCAAATCGGTTCTTGACTAGAAAAATGAAAGAATGTGAGGGCCTAATATTACACGGCTTACAGCAGCTAGTAGCCCTGCAGCAATGCTACAGAGATGTACGGCTGATGCTGTACAAAAGCATGTTTCTGATGAACATTCTTGATATGGACTGGCAAAACAACTTGATATATATCCAGCTGATAAGTTACTTTAGCTCCAGACAACTAGGGGCCTGATGTCACGGTCAGGAATGAAGTCAAAGAGACAAATCCTACAGTCAAAATTACAGCTTGTAAGTAGAGCTGGGTGAAATTTTTCAGCTGCAGCTTTTTTCAGGGAAAAATACAGATTCAGTGACACCAAAACATTTTGTGAATTCATGTCCATTTAAATTAATTGTTTTGGCTAAAAAAAATCCTTTAAAAAATCTGAAAAATTCAAAACACTTTGTTTTGACATTTTCAAAACCAAACACTTTATTTGTTCACACTGAGAGATCTTTTTGTTTCAAAATTTCCTTTATTTGATTCTACTGAAAACTACAATAAAAAATATTTTAAAATCTCAAAATCTCGAAAAAACATTTGGATTTTATTGAAACAAAACATTTCATTTGAGTAGAAACTAGTTTTAATTTTTATTCTTTGATTCACTGATTTTTTTTAAAATGTATTTTCTGTTTTACCTGAAACAAAATATGTTTTCAAACTGAAAAAGCCATTATTCACACAGCTGTATATGTAAGCATTACCTACAGCTAGGGTTGCCAACTTTCCAGTATCTTAACATTGGACACTACAGCCCCCCCCACCCCCCCGGCTCACTTGCTCCCCCTCTTCCTCTCTCCCCCCAGCACTCACTTGTCACCTGCAGAGCTGGGCTGGGAGCTGAAGCAGAGCCTGTCCATAAGATGCAGGTAGGAGTCGGCTCTGATTGAGAAGGGGCTGGCGCGGATTGATGACCTGGCATCCTCAGTCCCCAAGCACTGGGCTAGGCTGGTGGTGGCGTTTGCAGGTGGTGGTCATGGGGCGGGAGGGCAGGGGATGTTGTCAGTCAGTCTGGGCAAGCTGGGCCGGACTGGAGGAAATGCCCTTCCCTCCCTGTGCTGTGTGTGCAAACTGCAGGCCAGGCTCCACAATGAGTCGCATGCCCTGGCTTTAAGGGTACTGCTGGGCTGGGTTGGGCTGGGCTGAGCCCTTATCTGAGTGTGAAAGGGAGGGAGGCAAAGTAGAAGCTGGTGCTGCAGTCACCTCTGCCCCGGGCAGAAGTGGCTACCCTGCATGGGATCCCTGGTTAGGGTTCCGATTCTGGTGCCGGTCACACATGTCTCATAGCCCCTGGACCCGCTTCCCATGGAGATGGGGTGTTTCTGCAGTGGATGGGGGGAAGGGAAGATCCAGCGAGCAGAGAAGAAGGTGGAAAATAGGAAGTAATCCAAACACAATCCCATGGTATTGACAGTGACCTGGGTCACTGCCATGCTGCCCCCAGCTCTCTGCAAGTGCCCAGGTGCGGTCACTCATGCTGCCATGGGCACTGCCTTGGCCCCCCTGTTCTGGTGCCCCTGTGGGCAGTAACCAAACTTTTGGTGTCCGGTCAGTACTTCTGACAGGACACTGTACAGGTCCTCTTTTGACCTAACTTTCCGGTCAAAAACCGGACACCTGGCAACCATACTTACAGAAGGGGGTGAAGAAATGTAGCGGACACTCCTGGAAACATTGTATTCAGTCAATCTCAGAGGCAACAAACAAAACAGAGTCAACATTGATGTCCCTGTCCTGACTGAGTTCCGCTGGTTATTGCTCCACCCTTATTCTCCCCTTCCCCATTCACCTTAGAAAGGCTGGGATTGAAATTAGTCCCTGTCCAGCTTAGTGTGTGTGTGTGTGTGCTTGCCTTTTCTCTCTCTCTGGAACATCCATACAAGGCTACTCACAAGCTAGACCTCAACTACTAATGCAATCCTTACTTGAACCAAACTCCCACTGATTTCATCAGGATTGAAGCACATTGCAGAGTATTACCTCACCAATGACCCATACTAGTCTGTAGATAGAGGATTTTAGGATGGGTTTTAAAAAGATCCTAAGTGGCTTGAGAACATAAGTTGCACTCACTTTCAATGAGACTTGAGCTGCTAAGTCATTCATCACTTTTCAAAATTCCACTCTTGGGGTATTTCTGCACTGCAATCATAGAATGACTGAGCAGTGAAGCCATGCCAACATGGCAGTGCGAGCTCACCACCTGAGTAATTACTCAGAGTTCGGGGCAGGCCTGGCATGGAAGTCCGCATTGCCATGACTTCACTGCTGGCATGGAAGCGCACATTGCCATGGCTTCACTGCTTCAATGTTCAGGCTATCTACATTAAAGCTGGCTCAGGTATGTCTACATGAACTGCAATCACGCCATACGCAGTATCGACATACGCTTAGTCTCCAGTATTTTCAGTGCAGCCTATTTCACAAACACTAAATGTATTTACAAAAAATGTAAACTCTACAACAGAAATAAGTATTAAATGTTGCTGTTAGGACAGATAGAAGAATGAAAAAATGGCAACTTAAAAGAAAGTTTGCCCAGTTTTAGTCTGAGGGCCATATGCAGCCTTCCAGCCTTTCCAAGACGGCACAGTCCAGTATTCAGCATTTCTATAGATATTTTAAAATGTATTTGTTGTAGCAAAGGTATCTGTACAAATAATATGCCAGTGCTACATATTTGCTCCCTGTCAATGATTTGCATACCAGATTTGTTCAGTCCTCAAGTCAAACCAAGATTGTTCTAACTGCTGTACACTTAGGCTTTTTTTTTTCAATTCTAGATATCTCCTCTCTGCTTCATGCATCATCCCCAACAATAAAAAAATCTGAAAGAAATACTTAGTAATTTTGTTGATGATTCATGTGGTAGAATAGAATAGTGTAGTTTTTTTCTGCTAGGCTAGAAAGGCTGTTGATAAAAACACAACCATAAAAATGATTTCCTACTTCTGCAAAGAGATGTACAAATGTCTACTAAAATGCCATCGAAGCAAAACTGGCATTGAAGCAAAATTGGTGAAAACTAAAACAAATGTCAACTTCTCTATGAGTACAAACACTGTAAAGAGTGTCGGTGATTAAAAATATGGGAGTGCTACCATTGCGATGACACAAAACTTATGTTCTTTCTTATTGTGATCATTAAAGATTCTATGTATAATACTTTTCGCAAGATTAGATAGCACAGAAGTCTTGGCTGTATTCTATTTAGGGTTATTGTATTCTATCTACCTAAATTCCACTTGTTGATGGATATAGTCTTCTTCTTTTTTTCCCTATGTTAACCTGCTGTGTAGAGATAACTTGTATTATTAAACTGTTACCATGTTCCACCCATGAAGGGGCAACATTTAAATGGTGTGTTAGTGGCCCTGTCTATATATCTGATTCTCCATTATCTTGCAGATTATTTAGTCATTTACATTAGTGCAAAGTGAAAACACAGTGTGTACAAAATACTACCATTCTGATTTGGTAGTATTCTAAACACAACCTCTTTGCACAGGTGGAAATTACTGTATAAGAGGCAAGTCAGTGGAAAATCAAGCCAATAGATTGTAAAGTACCTCACAGTGCCAGATGCTATACAAATTAAAGATATAATTAGTGCAGTGAATGATGATGTTATACCTTTGTTTTCTATGAACTGCACCTCTTCAGTTTCTAAGAGGCTGCCAACCGCTGAAAGCAGCTGCGATTCTGTGCTCAGTTTAGATGCAGACTGTTGGAGAGAAGACATTCTCAGTGCTGTCTCCTGGAGGTTTCACTGTTTTTATTTCTTATTGTGCTTAATGACATCTAATCTTAATCAAAAGTAAAAGTCATTCATTCTGAGTGTACCTGCCTGCTTTATGTGTATGGAAACCACAAAAAGTAATAGTGTTCTAAAGAAACTTCTTTCTTGCTGAATGCTAACAGTGAAGTTGATTAGTCCTTTAAATACCCAATTTATCAGCTGATGCTCCAAGATCGTTTGCATAATACTTTGAAGTGCTGCCTCCCATAAATGTCAAAAAGAATTAAGGAAAGAATAAAAAATACTAGATTCATAGGTATATTTGAAAACTAATTGTGAAGAAAATGCCAATGTTCTTTTATGACTGACCTAATTATCAGGGGGTGAGACGAAAGATGACAAGACATAGAAAGGTATATCTGACAAGTCGGTGTCACAGACCATTGCTTCATTGCTTAGCTAAGCAAAAGCCCATTTTGATGGTGCAGTAAACATTAGCAGCTCTTTAAAAAATTCCAAAGTACAAGGAAGGTTCTGGTAATTGATATCATACATTCATTTGTTCAGCTTCAGTCTTCAGATGCTCTTTGTAAAAGGTAGATTATTCTGGCAATTAAAAGTACAAGTACTGTAGTTAGAATACAGAAACAAAAATGAACCTTCACATTGGTGTGCAAGGTGTTTGCTATGGGAGTTCTGTTGGAACTACATAACAGCTGTGTTAGATTGGTGAAGCTGAAAAATTATATTCAGTAGAGAATGTTTACAATTTAGAAATTATGGATAATTGCATTTTTGCAGCATTTTTATTTGTTTGTTTTGTGCCAACAACTAACATTCCTTATGCTCCTTCTTTCCTAAGTCCTAACTTAGACTTCTGGTCCATAAGCAAAGACACCCAAATACTTCCTGCAAAGACTTCCACCTAAAACTGTGCCAGACATGTCCATCTTGAGTTGCCCATATGACTTCTACTGACTGCCCAACACTTGTGCCCTCTACCATTAGTAAAAATATATTTTTTTCTGTGGATAAACCCTCTCGCCCTGTCCATGAATCTCTTAAGGTGTCCCCTGGCATTTCTACATATTTACCGAGGGCAATTCCTTCTTGCACAAGAGAAGGAATTCTGGGTCACCTGGCATTGGCCACTGTTGGAAGACAGGGTACTGAGCTAGATGGACCTTTGGTCTGACCCAGTATGGCCATTCTTATGTTCTTATGTTCAAAAGCAGCAGCCACAATAGCATGCCAGCAAGGATCACTATGCATTGCTCTTTCCTACCTCTAATACCAAACTCTACCAACCCTAACTCTTCCAAGTCAGTGAGGGCTCACTGCCATAGCCATGTTTTTGTTTTGTGGCCTATAAATTATGTGGAATGAACTGTTTGCTCAGCCCTGCTATTAATGGTACTGTCACTTATAATATTCAGTTCACAGGAACCATTGGTAAATGGACAAGACAGACTTTACCCTTTGGACAGCACAAATATCTAGTGGCATCACAAGATATCTTGGTCCCTAACTTGCAATGGATAGGAGCACTGTGGACGTACATAAATGTATGATACATATCCACATGTATACATGTCAGTTTGCACCTGATTTCTAAGATTATAATAGGGTGGGAGTTTTGGACATTGGAAATGAAATCCTGGCCCCACTGAAGTCAATATAAGTTTTGCCATTGGTATCAATCTGTGCAGAATTAGGCCCACACTGAATGCTTTTGAAAAATCCCACCAATATTGTATGAGGAAAAAAAGAATTCTGCTGCCCCTAACTTTTAAAATAGAACAGCTAACAGCAGGCTAATTGCAAAAAGATTTAAGAGTAAGAAAAAAAAATTACCAGTGGTTATTAGAATTTGTCACACAAAAAGAAAAAAAAATCTACCATATTTCTAGCAAGCAAACTACATTTGCATATTTCTTTAGGTTGATGTGTTATATTTAAATTAACTTCTCCAGCTAATGGTTGGTTCTCTAAGAAATGTACCAGCTGCTGAAGCTGGCAGAATTTTTACAATGTATGCCTGCAATTCAAAAATAATTTGTTTTTGTGAATTATCTAGAGTATGACAGTTTGTCTACAAATATGTCACTCTTTGTTTACCTCACTGTGTGTTAATTGGATTAGCCCCTTATTCCAATGAAAGGAACTGAATCAGCCTTTATGGATGCCCTGCTGTTTGGCCTACCTCTGCAGCCTCCTCCCAAAAAATTCCTATTGCTACTAAGAACAGCAGGGAGTGCAAAGCCACCCACTGGGCAATAGTGTGGGCTTAGCAAGACTAGGCTAGCTAGCAAATTAAGAGAACTGGGTTTTTATAGAGAAGCTGGTTAGCTGCATACACAGAGCTAGATCTCTTCTGTACAACAGTATGATTAAGTCTAGGAGGAGCCTTAATAGACCACCAATTGCTAGAAGCCTTTTAGAGTCAAGTGTTGGGGTGAATGATTTTGGAGTTTTGCTTGTTGTTGGTTTGGTTTGGTTTAGTTTGAAGTCAGCTTCCTCCTCTCCAAACAGCTGATGCTTGCATTAAGCTAAGATCAAATAAAAAGCTTATTCAGCATTTCAGAGAGACCCAGGAGGGGGGGAAATAGTATCAGAGGCTAAGCTTTCTTATGCCTCCTTTGTATGTGTCAGTTTACATTATCCTGTGTGATGTATCATTTTTCCCAGTGCACTTAATATTATAATGAGAGGGGGATTGTTATTATAGAAATATGGAAAGGCACAGGAATAGATTTGCATGAAACCACACCTTTGACCTGAACTTTTGAACCCTATAGCTGTGAAATAGGCTATTTATACAGTCCCTGGATTATTTGGATAGATTCTCATATTGCTCTTTTTCGGGGGGAGGGAGAAATGATACATGTTTCTTTTTATCAGCTGCAACAGCAGCACCAGTGTTCTGATAACTGAATAGCTACTGGTATATATGACCCCTCCTGAAATGTTTCTTTCAGTATGTCGGTACAGTATGGAAGTGATAAAACCAAAAGAAATATTCTTCAGTATGATGAGAAGGGATACATTTTACTGGGAGAAAAGGGTCTTACTCTCTCTCATAGGCAGCATATCCTTTGATGTTTCCATTTATGACTACTGTCTGACATCTGATGAGGAGCTTACGGTAAGGAGCTGAGCTGATTCATCCCCAGAGTAGGTCCATCCTCTACACAATGATTGTGGCAGGTATCCTGTGGGGAAAAAACAGTATGTGATCATGTAGACTATATCATAATGCATAGCATCTCTTATGATAAATTTTATACATTTCCAGAAGGCTTTAGACAGCACACACAGACCCAGTCTCAGGGAAATTATGGCATATTGTGAAATATCAGCAAAAAATATTAGAATCATCAAGGATCTAAAAGGTAATGCTGAATGTACAGTCAGAGACAGTGATATCAGCCAATGGTTTGCAGTGACAACTGGAGTAAGACAAGGGTGTATTAAGTCTCCACTATGGTTTGCACTGATCTTTGACCAAGTCATGAGGAAAGTAACCACAGAAGGCAACCAAGGAATTTTAGGGACAAATGATAAAGTTGGATGACCTCATTTTTGCTGATGACATTGTTCTGCTGAGTTTGACACATCACTTAATGGAAGAAAAGACAGAACTTTTGGCAGACACAGCAAAACAAGTCAATTTGTTCATCAAGGGGAAGACGAAATATACAGCTATCCATGCCCCAAAAGCAACCATCACAGTGGGCAGGGACACAACAAAAGAAGTATGTCATTTTTTCCAAGCTAGGGAGTGAGATGTGAAATTATGGTGACACCATGCTAGATGTCAAGCAACAAATACCAAAAGCAGCAAATAACTTTCATAAGCTTGAAAAGATTTGGAAAAGTACATAAGAATGGCCATACTGGGTCAGACCAAAGATCCATCCAGCCCAGTATCCTGTCTACTGACTGTGGGCAATGCCAGGTGCCCCAGAGAGAGTGAACCTAACAGGTAATGATCACGTGATCTCTCTCCTTCCATCCATCTCCACCCTCTGACAAACAGAGGCTAGGGACACCATTCCTTACCCATCCTGACTCATAGCCATTAATGGACTTAACCTCCATGAATTTATCTAGTTCTCTTTTAAACCCTGTTATAGTCCTAGCCTTCACAACCTTCTCAGACAAGGAGTTCCACAAGTTGACTGTGCACTGTGTGAAGAATAACTTCCTTTTATTTGTTTTAAGCCGGCTGCCCATTAATTTCATTTGGTGGCCCCTGGTTCTTACATTATGGGAACAAGTAAATAACTTTTCCTTATTCACTTTCTCCACACCACTCATGATTTTAAGTAGCATGATTGGCACTGTTACAAAAATACACTTTTTAACACAGAAATCTTGTCTGTTCTCCTTAATGGAGCAGTGTCATGGAAATCTGCAACAGAAATTAATAACTAGATCACCTAATTCCAAAGTAAATGCCTGTGGAAGATCTTCAGAGTCCATTGGAAAGAGTTTCTTGCAACATCAGCAATTCTAAGTAAAGCAAACAAACCTAAAGCATCAAGCATGGTAAGAAGAAGATGATGGCCATATTTAGGAAACACTTTATGTCACTGATGCAACTTCCACATCACATGATAATATGGGCATGACCTGAGAAGAGAAAAAGAGGACAGCCTAGAGAAACATTATGCAAAACAATAGACAAAAAAAGCCAAATCCAGCATGACACTTGAAAGCCTGAACAAACCAGCACAACTCCAACATAAATGGTGGAAAGTGGTGGACACACTATACATCTGAGGATACAGGAGAAAGCGAGCAAGCAAGCAAATGCACAAGGTGGCTGAATTTGCACCTTAATAATGCTCTTTTAACATAGCTTTTTGCATGTAACTGTAAAAGTATGAAATATAGATATAAGGTAAACATTTCAAATGCACCTAGTATAACTCGGCTTCCTAAGTGGCAACATCACTTCGATTGAAAATGAAATTTAGGCTCCAGTATCATTCATGTGCTTTTCAAAATGTTTCCCATGTACTCTCCTCCATGAACTTATTATTTTATAGTTATATTTATAGTTATAATTCAGTTATAGTTTTGGCCTTTACAATGCTCCCTGGAAATGAGTTCCACGGTTTCACTTTGCATTGTGTGAAGAATGCTTCTTTCTGTTTTAAAGCTGCCATCAATTAGTTTCATTGGGTGACCCCTGGTTCTTGAGTTATGGGAAGGGGTAAATAACACTTCATGATTCACTTTCTTCACACCATTCATGATTTTATGGACCTCTACCTATTCCCCCCCGCCCCCTTATTTGTCTCTTTCCTAAGTTGAACAGTCCTGGTCTTTTTAATGTCTCCTCATATGGAAGTTGTTTCCTACCCCTAATCATTTTTGTTACCCTTTCCTATTCTTTTCCAATTTCTAATATATTGGAAAGATATATTTAAAGATGGGGTGATCAGAACTGCACACAATATTCAAGGTATGGGTGTACTATGGATTTATATAGTGGCATTATGATATTTTTTGTTCTATTATATATCCTCTTCCTAATGATTCCCAACATTCTGTTAGCTTTTTTGACTCCTACTGCGCATTGAGTGGATGTTTTCAGAGAACTATCCACAATGACTCCAAGATCTCTTTCTTGAGTGGTAAAAGCCAATGAAGACCCCATCATTTTGTACATAGTTGGGATTATGTTTTCCAATATGCATTACTTTGCACTTATCAACATTGAATTTCACCTGACATTTTGCTGCCCAGTCACCCAGTTTAATGAGATACCTTTGTAACTCTTCACAGTCAGCTTTGGACTTGACTACCTTGAGTAATTTTGTATCATCTGAAAACTTTGCCACTTCACTGTTTACCCCTTTTTCCAGATCATTTGTGAATATGTTGAACAGCACTGGTCTCGGTATAGATCCTTGGAAGACCATGCTATTTACCTCTCTCCATTGTGAAAACAGAGCATTTATTCCTACCCTTTGTTTCCTATTTTAACCAGTTACTGATCCATGAGAGGACCTTCCCTCTCATCCCATGACTGCTTAGTTTGCTAAGAGCTTTTAGTATGGGACCCTGTCAAAGGCTTTCTGAAAGTCCAAATGCACTTTATCAACAGGCTCACCCTTGTCCACATACTTGTCGACCACTCAAAGAGTTCTAATAGATTGGTGTGTCATGATTTTCCTTTACAAAAGCCATGTTGACTCTCCTCCAACATATTGTGTTCACCTATGTGTCAGATAATGCCATTCTATATTATAGTTTCAACCAATTTGTCTGGTACTGAAGTTAGGTTTATCAGCCTGTAATTGCCAGGATCATCTCTGGAACCTTTTCTAAAAAAATCAGCGTTACTTTGGCTACCCTCCAGTCATCTGGTACAGAGGGTGATTTAAGTGATACATTACATAGCAGTTAATAGTTCGAAAATTTCGTATGGGAGCTTCTTCAGAACTTTTGGGTAAATACCATCTGGTCCTGGTGACATAATACTGTTTAATTTATCAGTTTGTTCCAAAACTTCCTCTGTTGACACCTCAGTCTGGGACAGTTCCTCAAGTTTGTCACCTAAAAAGAATCGCTCAGGTGTGGGAATCTCTCTCGCATTTGCTGTAGGGAAGACCAAGGAATAGAATTAATTTAGCTTCTCCACAATAATCATTGGATTCCTTGAGTGCTGCTTTAGCACCTCAATTGAGCAGGGGACCCACTGATTGTTTGGCGAACTTCCTGCTTCAGATCAAAATTTAGAAAAAGAAATTATGTTAGTTTTTGTGTCTTTTGCTAGTTGCTCTTCAAATTCTTTTTTTGTTTGTTTGTTTGTTTGTTTTGGCCTGCCTCGTTATACTTTTACACTTGACTTGCCAGAGTTTATGCTCTTTTCTATTTTCCCGAGTAGGATTTGACTTCCAATTTTTAAGGAATGCCCCTTTCACCTCTAATTACCTCTTTTACTTTTTTATTGAGCCAAGGTGGCATCTTTTTTCTCTTATTACTGTTTTTTATTTGGATTTTGGTTTTGGTTTTTATTTGGGGGTATACATGCAATTTGAATCTCTCTTATGGTGTTTTTTAAAAGTTTCCATGCAGCTTGCAGGCATTTCACTATTTTGACTCTTCCTTTTAACTTCTATTTAACTAGCATCCTCATTTATATGCCGTTCCCCTTTTTGAAGTTAAATGCTACTGTGGTAAATTTCTTTGGTATTTCTCCCCTACAAAGAAGTTAAATTTAATTACACTATGGTCACTATTACTGAGCAATTCAGCTATATTCACCTGTTGGACCAAATCCTTATCTTCTTGTATCGTTCCATCAGTTTGCCACCACGCCTGCTGGGCAGATCCCCAGCCATCCACGTGACTACCCCTTGCATCCCCCTCGGCTTTTTAGCAGTACAGCTACCATGGATGTGCCCTGGCCATGGCTGCTGCTAACCCTGCAGTTCACCTCAAAATATTCACTCCTGCTCCCCAGCCTACTCCCAGCACTCCTCCCAGGGCAGCCCTGGTCTCAGGGAGAACTACCAGTGGAACCCAGGAAAGGGGGCATAGTGCTGTAGAGGCAGGGTAGCTCCTCCTTCCAGTTGGGACGGCAGGAGTCCTATATTAAAGATGTTCTGATCAACACAGTCATAAACATGTGCTCATAGTAACAAAGACTAAACTCACCCTCACTGGCTCTCTTAATATTTCCAGTATGTGTAATATCTCATTTTGGGCCTAATGTTATGCAGCATAATTGCATCATTAGTTAAGTGGTAGCTATGCTCAATTTCAGCTTTCTATTGGCTTAGAGAAAGGGTTTCAAATTTGCATTTAAATGAAAATGAGGGAAGTATGTTAAAGGTTTCTGTTAAAAAGTTGCCTGGTTTTGTTAATTATTTTTTAACAGGAACAGTAAATATTTTCAGTTGATACAGGTTTTTTTACTATAAATTTGTATTTTCTTCTTTTCTTTATCTAGAATGTCAGACATCCCTCATTAGAGCAGTCTATCACTTTCTGTGGCTGAAGAAACCTTTCCCTTTTTCCTGTAAATGTTGGCGCAAGCTAAAAGAAAACAAAATCAAATAGTTACTTTAAAAGTGTAAGTTCAAAATGCTCTAATATAAAGAGACTAAACTGTATGCAGATATAAGCTAAAACATGCAGTAAAGCATATCTGTGCGCCCCCCCCCCACTCCCACTCCTACCAAAGAGCCTGATTTTGATCGCCCTTATGTGCATCAGAGTGAAACAGAAATAACTCCAGGGACAAATTGTAAATTATAAAATTGTGTGTAAGTGAAATCAGAATCAGCCCCAATGGGACTTTCTGGAGTATAAATCAGGGCTGAATTTCATCCATAAATTATACATTTCATCTGAGGAGTTTACTTAAGGTTTGCGGTATCAGCTTCAATTCAGCACCTGGAGACATGAGGTCTGTCTATGAAATCACCTTCCTTGACACTGAATCACTTGCTTTTAATTTTGCTTATAGCTTTACCTCTTAAGTGCCATCTAGTTTCCATTAGTAACATTGTAACTCATCTTGTTTTTCATGATACTTTTGAAATCATTCGTAGTAATAATTGCTTCTCTGCTTTCCATTTACTGTAACCATTACAACTAATTTGCTAACAACAGCTACACTTCTGTTACAACCACAGCTTAAAAAATATGTCAGTTCTTTAAAAAAAACAATTTGCACTGGACATCCTCTTCTTTGGGGATGCAATGTAAGCATTTAAATAAAGAACTGAAGCATTTAATTAGTATGTGCTTGCTTCCTGCTAGCAGGACATCACACTAGAGAGTAAATGAATTAAGTTTCTTGTAACGCCAGCCAGGAGACATCTTGACAGTTGTGTTTTTCATTCTCAGGTGTCTAGTTAAGAGAAACACAGGGGTCCAATTCAACCTTTAAAAACTTTATCTTTGACTAGAATGATTATTGCTTTGGAACACAATGTGATTTTCCACAGTAAACTTCGCAAGGGATTATGCTTTTCAGTGCCAGTTGAATGAAGAAAGGGATGAACAGAAAATGTAAATAGAAGATATTCCATGGGAAACGGAAGGTTAGGGGATTTATCTCCCACTTATTACAATCTAAAGTTCACAAAAGAAAACAAACATTATCATAGAATCATAGAATCATAGAATATCAGGGTTGGAAGGGACCCCAGAAGGTCATCTAGTCCAACCCCCTGCTCGAAGCAGGGCCAATTCCCAGTTAAATCATCCCAGCCAGGGCTTTGTCAAGCCTGACCTTAAAAACCTCTAAGGAAGGAGATTCTACCACCTCCCTAGGTAACGCATTCCAGTGTTTCACCACCCTCTTAGTGAAAAAGTTTTTCCTAATATCCAATCTAAACCTCCCCCATTGCAACTTGAGACCATTACTCCTCGTTCTGTCATCTGCTACCATTGAGAACAGTCTAGAGCCATCCTCTTTGGAACCCCCTTTCAGGTAGTTGAAAGCAGCTATCAAATCCCCCCTCATTCTTCTCTTCTGCAGACTAAACAATCCCAGCTCCCTCAGCCTCTCCTCATAAGTCATGTGCTCTAGACCCCTAATCATTTTTGTTGCCCTTCGCTGGACTCTCTCCAATTTATCCACATCCTTCTTGTAGTGTGGGGCCCAAAACTGGACACAGTACTCCAGATGAGTATATGTGTATATATATATATACACACATATATATATATACAAATATATATATATACACATATATACATATATATATATATATTTGTATACAAATATATGTATATATGTATATATGTATATTTGTATATATATATATGTATATATATATATACACATATATACATATATATATATACAAATATACATATATACATATATACAAATATATATATATATATATATATATATATATATTTCTGATTGGTTTGCCTTTCAATTTTTTTTGTCTTGATATTTTTAGGGTGAAGGGACATACAATCATTTTTTTAAAATATATGGATTTTAATTTTTGCTTCAAATATTTTAAATTATTAGTTGTGTTTCCCTCCAACTATGAAAAAGATAAATAAATATTTCTCTCTAGACCTGTGTAAGGCCTGTAAGCAAAGGTTTGGACCAAAAGCTGAAACCATTTTATAAAAACATTAGCCTTTTCCTTTAAAAGTAGAAGGCCAAAGAAACTAGAACAAAACATGTGAACTTGTCGTGTGCTGCACAGGTTTTACATGAACTGCTTCAATCTTATACTTAAAGTTGGGGGAGCTAAAAGAAAATCTGACTGGCAAACACGTTCAAATTGTAAAGGAATTGAAGTGTGCCCAGCTTGTGCTTGTGAACCTAGATTTCAACTTAATTTAAGCCAGTTGCAGAGGGAAAAATATCTTGTGGTTTCGAAAGTTTCTTGGTTGGAGTCACCTTTGTGATTGATTGGTGGATGGGCATTGGCCAATCCCCTTGGTCCCTCTGTCCCCTCATGCCATATCTCTTTTTTTTCTGTCCACTTTCCGGCTTTTCTCTTTTTTATTATTATATTATTTACTATTTGGTCTGGGGTAGTGCCTAGAGCTCCTAAACAGGTTCAGAGTATTTTAGAGACACATGCTAAAATACAGTCAATGAAGAGTTTACACATGTGAATATTTTGTCTCTGTTCTTTTTCCTGTTCTCACCTTGGCTTTTCCCCCCGCACTTTGTTTTTTTGTGCTTTCAGTCTTCATACATTTCCCCCTTTTTTTCTTGTCCCCTTCCTGCTCTCTCAATTTGGTGGGCATCCATTAGTGGCTCTGTGAGGATGGGCCCCATGCTGCTGTAGTTGAGCAATGTGTTGCAAAAGCAGCCACACAAAGCTTGACCGTGTGAGCAGATCCCATGGGCTAGATTCCGCCACTTTTACTCACCTTAAGTCATACTTTGCTCTTCAGGTAATCCTGCTGAAAGTCCATAAGAGTGCAAGAATTGAGCCTAGAGCCTATAAGCATGAACTATTCTTGTGACCATATGTATTATGGAGTTCAATGGAAATATGGATTTCCAGAAGCTGCCCAGCACTTTACTCCCAGGAGCAAATGAAAATCAGAGTGGACCAAAGGCATACAGCTTCCCACCTCTTCCAACTGCTCCTCTCTTCTGCCTATGTTTAACAGGACTAAGGTAGGTTGGTCTTGAAGTTTAGGCACTAGAGTGGGACTCAGAAATTCAGGGCTCAGTTTTCCCCTTTGCAAGAGACTTACTGCTCAAATTTGGGTAAATCTGTCTGTGGCTCAGCTCCGCATATGAAAAATGGGACTACCACCTCTCTAAATAACCAGGGGTGTTTTGAGAGTAAATTCATTCATAAGCCCCTCAACAAATTAGGTTAGGTGATAATACCACATTAGAGTGCTATTCTATCTTCTCTGTTTCCTCTCTTTATATATACAGATGATGAAGTATTATATATGTAGGCTTGGAAGGATTAGATTCATATAGGTAAATATCAGTAAACATTGATATCTCTACACACGCACACAAGCTAATGTAAAATATGTCTATCAATAATAGAAATTTAGAGATAGGCCAAGTAAGAAAAATTCTGTTTGAGAACTTAGCGGAGTTTGATTTCAGGATATTGGCATGTGACATTGACAATTTGTATTTTGACAGCTATAAAGCTTTAACTTTTTGCATCTTGGGGTCTACTGTCATTAAATAATTTTTGTGTGACCTCCCATTGTCTAAGCCCACCCCCAATAATTTCCTGCAACTATGAAAATTTAAATTGGTAAAGAAAACCAACACACTTAAAACCCATCATTTTGTGCAACTGAAAATTTAAATCTATTAAAAACCAAACAGATACATAGGCATATATAGGGTTGGCACACTTTGATTTTTGTATATATATATATATAATTTCAACTGATAAAATTAATGTTTATTTTTAAGCAGTTTTTTTTCCGATTGTTAAGTTTTATTTATACTCCAAAGATGTATCCAGATAGCAAAAGTACAGAAACAAGCATTCCTTACATTCTAAATGGAGAGCATCATCTATCAATACAACCAGGTTCACTGGTTTTATATTAGTGTTTGACATACACAGAGTATATTGGTGAAACTGCAATTCATCAACAGTGTTCATAAAGGTCCAAAGGTCTGTGCTTGACAGATTCCACACACCTTTCAGGACCTGAGAGAAAGCATTCACCTGAAACAAGCTTCCCTCCCCTTTAGCAACAGTTCTTGTATATAGCAAGTTCAAGGCTGGTAACTATCTCAGAAGAGGCTTATTAAACCTCACTTTCAGTCTGGCTATAATTTTTTTTTTTTGTCATGTGGGTTTCTTTCAGTTTTCTAGCCAAAGAGTGACACCCTTCAGAGTCCAGTTTAACAAGCTCAAAATATTTCATGCGTGCCTTGCTTCTCTTGTTTTCAATTTAATCTCACCAGCAGGAAAAATTTTTCCCTCCCTTTGCAGCTGAAGTGGCCTTGGATACATCAGAACCAGTGTAGTTCTATTGTGCAGTGGGGACAAATTTGTGGATGACTATAATGGTGTTTTGTGACTCTCATGTGCAGGCTGCAGATTGATGGAGGTACATTGCACCCCTGTGTGCTGGTTGAGGTTGGAGGCAGGTCAAAAGAAAGCTGGGATAAATCTAGTTGGTATGTCACTATGTGGCATACCAGCCATTATCCTTACACAGAGAGTATGAGTGCAAATGCTGTATGTGGAAACATAAGGTGCCAGATTCACCAACACACTCCACCTGCTTTCCAATGCTCCAGAGAAGAAAAGCAGCTAGAAATCATGCTTAAACTTTAACCAGCTTTACAGCAGTTTTGCAACTCTGAAGCAGAACGAAACAGACAAAATGTACTGATGATTCTAGTCCACCATCTTATATATTCTTTGAGATATTTCCCTGCGGTTCAGGGTTTTAAAGCCGGTCAGGGGCTGCTCTAACTTACCCTGGTGGGGTTAGGGGAATTTTAACCCCCTGATGTGTGGAGGATAAACATAACATCAGCTTCTGCTAAACATGTCCTGCTTTGTACTGGAATCCCCGCCCCCCTTGTCTCTTTATGTTGCTACCAGTGTAGCTCAGCTCCACATAGGTGCCAATAAAATTACTTTGGAATGATGCAGAATCAATCTTGTGCAGTCTGCACCAGTTCTGAAGTCCCTCACCTTTTACTCCTGCTGTATGCTTGTGAAATGTGCAAATACACCTGAGAACCTGGCCCTCTGAGTTATGTTTCAGATGTGAAGAAGTTGACAGAAGAGAGTTTGTAAAGGAGTCTTTTGCTAAACTTTAATTAGGATTAACCAGTCAGAGGTCATTTTCTATTCTGGTTAACCCTAATCACACTATCTAAGAATAAATGGATTACAGGATTAGCTCCTAGTTTCTGAATACCTTTAAAAACATATTAGAACCTGAGGATCTCTTTAAAAATGCATAAAAGATACCTCACTAAAAAGAAGTTTCATGCACTGTTTTTTGTTGTTGTTGTTGTTGTTTTTTTCCCCTTTCAGGAAAAGCTGAGCTCCATTTCTTGAACAATCCATTTAAACTTGTATGCAAGTCCAAGAAGGTTATCTTCCATGCTTACAAACCTGATATACAGCATATTCACTGGACATCTCATGCATGCAGAGGAGACTGATCAAAGAATGTTCATGTCATTCTTCATCACTGTGTCACTTTCTCCAAAAGATAAAACTAGCTTCTCTGCTCATTTAGAAGCATGTGTGTTCGTTTCCATTAAGTTGGAAATTGGAAAGTGCATGAATTCTTAAAGATTTGATAAACCTTTAGAAAGTATTCTGATGGTAATGAAGCTCAGCTTAACAAGCAGTTTAACATTCATAGGCAGTTAGTCGATGCAATGCATTTTTTTTAAAGCCACTGAATTTACATCTGAAAATGACAGATAGGATAGAAACATAGGGAGAAGTAAATTGAAGACATACCCTGAGTAACCATATAATAAAAAATGTAACCATCTAGAGCAAGGATAAAAGAAGGCCAAGTGAGTTGAAATGGCGTGTGTGCATGAGAGAGTAAACACATACACCATATGTTAGAGCAAGGATCGACAACCTTTCGCATGCGACCCATCAGGGAAAGTCCCTGGCGGGCCGGGCCGGTTTGTTTACCTGCAGCATCCCCAGGTTCAGCTCCCACTGGCTGTGATTTGCCGTTCCAGGCAAATGGAGACTGCGGGAAGCAGCGTGGGCTGAGAGATGTGCTGGCCGTCACTTCCCGCAGCCCCTATTGGCCTGGCACAGCGAACTGCGGCCAGTGGGAGCTGCAGTCAGCCGAACCTGCAGACGCTGCAGGTAAACAAACTGGCCCGGCCCACCAGGGGCTTTCCCTGATGGGCCACATGCCAAAGGTTGCCGATCCCTGTGCTAGAGTCACACTTTATGCTCTGTATATTGTCATAGCAGTGCACAACATTACCTGCTTATGGAGAAAATATGCAAAGATTGAAATTCACCTCTGTAAAGAGATGTAGCACAAGGCCTATACAGCAATAAGTCCTCAAATATGGGCATAAGAAGAAGTTAATTTGCCCTTGTAGTAATTAAAAGCTCCGCAGAAAAAAAGGCTCCTTCCTACTGAATTCATCAGCTTGGCTATCGCATAAAGATTTTAGTGCAGACTCTTTCCACACTGAGCACAATACAAACATGTCATCATTTCCCATCTCCTTCTTACATCTGTATAATGTTGACTAGTTATTGTATTAAGTTATCACTGCTACAGCATTAGTAATTAAATTCTCTTCTCCTCAGTGCTAAGTGGCATCCCTTTTTGAATGGCGATATTCCTGTTCACCTTTCACAGTGAGTTTCAATGCTTGCACCCACTTGAGATCCTGACATGGTGAATATAACTAAGGCTACTGACATGTCTACTGTGGCACTGTGTTCACTATATTTGCCCCACATAGAACCATTTCTGTGCCATCAGAGCCAGGCAGAACTAATTTCAAGGTTTCAGAGACAGGGTTCTCCAGTACTAAATACTGTAACTAGACCAAAGACTATTTGATGGGTAAAGAAGATGACCATTCTCTTCCTACGTGGTAGGATGTGATCTGAAATAATGTGGTTTAAACCAGTGACCTAGGGTCTACTTTTAGATTTGTTTTCAGTCTATCAATTGGGCTGTTTTGAAAAATTATTTGAAATAATGCATATTCCTATGCTCACTCTAGATCTGTGGATTTACTCCAAAGTATAGTTCTTGTGCCTTTGTTTTCTCTTTACACATCTTTTCTTGGGCAAACTTCACTGCATGGTTTTTATTACTGTTATGTTCAGCTGGACCCCAATCCTGCAAAGACTTATGCATGTGCTTAACTTTACCTCAGTGAGTTTCCTACTGAAGGACTGGGTCCTTAATTTGTATTTTCTGCTTACACTAATCATATGTGTATCTACTGTTTCTTCCTAAAAGACTAATCAGTTAATATTAAATACATATAAAACTAGAATTTTGTATTTTCCTGCTATTTCATTTCCTCTTCCTTCTCTCCTTCCTAGGCCCATTTCTATAATCAGTAGAATCAGGCTCATATTTCTACAGCTACATCTTGTGGTTTTCATTTATTTAACAGTGGGAAAAAAAATTGTCCATTTCTTTCTCCCCTTCAATCATTTCTCTGAGCAGGTTTCTTGAAAAAAATTGTATGGTTCATGAATTTTTCAAGTAAATTGGGGCCCACTTTCAGGTGAATCATTTTCAAGAGAACCTTGGTCCATTTGTCATATAAAGTGCTGTGATTCTGATATGAAACTAAGCTGTTTCTACTCAGTGTCACATTAATAATTTGAGTTTGGTCCTCCTAAAACTTCTTAAAACTCAAAATGAAACTGAGGGTTGGGGCATATGCATGGGAGCCCCTGAAAAATGAAACCATTTTCCCCATGGCTAGTAATACCTCATTATAAAGAACTATTGATTACCATTGAAAATGTATTGTGTATTTAAGATACATAAGCATTGTTCTTTAATACTTACTCAAGCATCTCTGGTATTTGACTTCATGAAACTACAGGACTTGGCCCTGGTGTTTAATTTTTTATATGTGTCACAGCTCTGTCTGTGTTGTCCCTCAAAGCTTATTTCACTCTCTATCTTTTTATTTGTTCACTAGTCAGGCTATGTATACAAGCTGAATGTTTTGTCTTTTTGTCTCAGTTTTAAGGAAGTAGTTACTATTTGATCTACACTCAGCTTGAGTTTAAACTAAAAACTCCCCTGCTTTCAGATTCACCATTGTAGTAATTGATCAGTTGGCTTCACTGATTTTATCATTGTTTACCAAATTAAATTTTATATCCTCTTTGAAAACTAAATGGATTGAGCAGAAAAGCAGAAGGGTACAATGCTGGTTTTTTTGTTAGAAGACTGGAGAGCAGCTCCAGGACTGGAGGATCTGAAAGGGCACCTTTGCATCTCCCGTTCAGAGCTGCATAGAGCACGTTTTAGTTGCAGCTGAGAACCTATCCTGATGACAATAGCAAGATGAAAAGCTAGGACTACCCCATCCTCCAGATCATATCTGAAATGGTGCTGACTCGAGCAGTAGCATGGTTTCATATTATGGCATTTTGAATAGCTCCTGTGTAAGAGTGTGTTCTCAACATTCAGTACTACAAATCATTTTATATTACATTAATTGTTATTGTTACTATTATTTATGAAGTTTTACCGATACAGTATTTCTGGGTAAAAGTAAGATTAGTCTGTCAATAGGAGATGCTCCCAGATATTTGGTATTACAAAAGATGAAAGTGTAACTAAGAACCTGCATATAATATCTTTTGTAATCTGAGTTAACGTCCCTCTGGCACTGTGTGTGGAGGCAATCCCATGTAAGACAATGTCAGCAGGAGACAAAGTGAAGTAAAGAGGATTGTATCTGACAGAGCCCCTTCAATAAGTTCGTTGATTGGCTGGAGAAGTGGGAAGCTGGCCTAAGGTTTTTCCTTCAGAATGAGCCAAATCAGTTTGCTGTAGATTTGTACTTTTCAAAAAGTTTACACATATAGTTTCTTCCTGGGAAATCCTTGTTTTGGTATGGTGCATTATGGCAAGGTAAGTGGAAAAAACTCTGACATCTTTCTACTTTCCACTGACAGCCTATGGAAAAATCTCTCTCTCCAGAGCAAATTTTATGACTGAAGGATTCTTACTGGGGTGGCAAATCAGAAAATATAAGTTGTTTCATGTAAGGATGAATTTCTGAGGTGCTACATCTAATCAAGCTTTTGGAACTCTGATAGTATGTAAGTATATCTGTGAATGTGTCCAGAGGGATCAATGTAATGTCATCATTGTGGGCACTCTTCCACATATTGTTACACAAGGAACCACTGTTTCTGATGCCATAATAGCAACAGAAGATTAACAAAACCCATAATAAAATAATAATCATCTGGGTCTTTGAAAGAGCTTCCAAAGGGGCAGGATTTGGGAAGTGCTCTGGAGTACAGGTGAGGGTTTGATTTATATTCAGTTTGGTCTCTTTTATAATTTTTAAATAAATTGACTATGAAATATGGCTAAAATTCCTCCATTGGAGAATTCAGCGCAATGCTGAGGCACCAATTATTCCCACTTACTGGCCTGAATGCAGAGCTTAAGTGGGACTTGGCCCACACCAGGGCTACACAATATCTTTCTCCTACCCGGGGTGAATTTCATTCTGTGTAACTAATATACAGAATGGTTAAATTACAGTGTCATCCTTCTCTCCTAAAACTTGCCTTCAGTAGGATTTGAAACTATATTTTCCTCCTACAAGCAACATGCATATTTATGATCAGATATATGAGATTCTTTATTTCTGAACTACTTGTACTTGTCTCGTCCTAAATTCACAATATCTACAAAACAAAGAAACCTATCTTCCTGCCTGAAGAAAAGGAGATGTACCTAACACAGCAATGGAGTATTAGTGCCTCCCCACCTTGTCCTTTTATTTACTGACCTAGATATCTCACCTCCCCTTTACTCTTAAGTCAATACTCACCCTATGGCTCTAAATTCATCAGTGTTGTTCTGTGTTTTATGAATTAATTTATCATATTCCACCACTTCCAGAAGATGAATGCTACCCACTGCAGTTTCTTGAATCATGAAGCTATTGGCTCTGATCTGCCCACACTTCCATAAACCACCTTCAATGGATGCAGGCATGAAGCAGAAATGCTTGTGGAGTGTGGCTGATTCCCCAGCCTAGCCATCACAGAGGTAGAGGAGGGTTCAGTTGATCATCCACAGGTCTGAATAAAACCAAAACTTATCCAAACAAACTAGACTTTTTCAGTAGGGATGGAAGAACCCAGGGGTATAGAAGGGTGTATGAAAACTCCTAGAAAGGGGTTGTTGTTTTTTTCAATTTGAGATTTTGCAAACACTTGGGGGGTTTCACAAAACGTATTTTTCCTCCTTTAATTTAAACCATTGTTTTTCAAGGAAAAAAATTAAACATGTGTATGTCAAACTGAATGGAAGCCTGTGCTATGCAAACAATAAAGATTAATGATTGAAAGTATGATAATCCTTACTCTGTTTCTAGGACTACAAGGGGCATAAAGTGGAAAAAACATGAAACAGCACACAACTTGCATATTACAAGAGCAAAGAAGAACTCGAACATCAAAAGTACTGTGTTCTCTTCTAATACATTCCTAGTGAGTTTTAAGTTTGCAAGAATGCTTGTGACACATACAGAAAGAATTAAGTCACGTACCAGGATAATCCTTCCTTTTCTGGGAAGCTGTAAGTCTGCAAAAGTTGGAGCACATGCTGGGAGTTGAAGGTATTCAGTAACTTGCAAGATTGGGCACTTAACTGCTGTCACTTGTACCAGGAACTAGACCTTGCCTGATAGAAGTATTCACATCACATACTTAATTGTATCGAGAGGCAGGAGCCCAATCTTGCTCCCATTAAAATCAGTGTGGCAAAAAAATCTCATTCCTGCAGGCCCCATAATGACCATTGGCATGAAATTCTAAGGTCTCCACTCAGTCATTTCTTGAGCAAACACCCAAAAAACTCAGATGTTCAGAGCTGTGCACTAGTAAGCTGGAAAAATATAATAAAATAATCATAGCCTTGATTTATTCTTGATTTCAGACTAATTGACAGTGATAGAGTAGCAACGTAGTCTCCAAAGAACATAGTGAAATATGAGCTTTTAATCTATTTAGGACAGCTTACAGAATACTTTGGAGATGGAGCAATATGGCCTCATATAAAAAAAAACTAATAGGGAGAAATAAATGATGATATAACATTTTCCAATTAAACTTAAATTAAGAAGAAAGAAAACCAGACCAAAACAGAAGTGTTCCCCACACAAAGCCACTTATAGCTTAATAAAACAAACAGTGAAATGCACATTCTACAAATCAGTAACTGGAAACCTCACTGGTTGCTTAGGCCCCATAGGAAGTCTCACCAAAAAAAGCCAACAAGGGGCCTGATGGTGATACTGCAATACAAATAATAATAAGGACACAATAATATATGGGACTTTTGATGAGAACAGAAATATATTTCC
The DNA here is from genome assembly GCF_965152275.1 of Natator depressus. Classification (NCBI taxonomy): domain Eukaryota; kingdom Metazoa; phylum Chordata; order Testudines; family Cheloniidae; genus Natator; species Natator depressus. The sequence continues at coordinate 73,075,143 of NC_134236.1, forward strand.
TACTTAAGAAATTTAATTTAATGGAAGCCACAGGGTAAAAAATTCAAAAGTACCAAAATGGCTTAGGAACATGAGTTCCATTTTCAAAAGTGAACGAGACTTAGGCTCCCAAGTGTGAGTAAAAATGGAACTTGGTTGCTTTTGAAAATACTACCTACAATGCCATTTGATGAAAGTCAGTCAAACCTAATTGTCATATTGGTGGGTGAGTTTGGTGAACACAGTTAACCTTATGAGTGTAAAAACTATGTGTCTTTTGCAGAATTCCATTGAATAATGCCAACAGGGCACATTTCTCACTGAATGTATGCAGCAGAAACATTCAGACATTTAAAAAAAAAAATCAGGCCTCTTTGCCTTCCCCTCCAGTCTTGCTGCAAAAGGAGTGTACCAGCCAAGAGCTGGAAGGAGTTTTGGATTTTGCCACCTTCTCATCTTTCCCTCATACCATTTTGATTTCCTGCTTTGTTATTTTCCTGCTTTCTCTCTCTCTCTCCTCTTTTTACTACAACCCTTCCAATGCCGTCCATCTTTACTTCCTTCTTCCTTCTTTATGCCTTGATAGTGGTGTGGCTGCTCATTCTCTACTGGTACGTTCTTCCTCCTTAGTCCCTGTGTTCTCCCATTTGCTCCATTCCTCCTGAAAGGCATGGACAGACTGAGGAACTAACCATTTGTATTCTGTTGTGTCCCTTTCTGCACAATCCTTCCTTTCCCAATGCTTCTAATGTCCTTTTGCCAACCTCCCCAGGTCTGCTTTTTTATAAGGCTCTTTGGGCTGATGGATTCTTCCTCCTTCCTCTATCTTCCTCTTTGTCTCCTTCTCCCTCTCCTCTTTACTAAACACTCAATGATAAGTTTCAGACTGGCAGCCGTGATGTTTCCCCGCTCTATGTTCCAGCAGAATCCTGTGTTGTGTCTGTGCCACAGCAGACTTCAAAGTGGGACTTACCAGCTTTGGCAAATCTCATTTTCCTCTGACCTACATGAGCAGGAAAGTTAAACTTATCCAGTAGATTTCACTTTGAAGTATGCTGTCCTGTAAATGCAGTACTTGACCAACAATGAGAGAGAAATCTAGAAAACAAGTTAAAAGGAGGGCTGGGATGTAAGAGGAAACATGCAAAGACCCATACAGAAGGTTTCCTGCAGAGATGTGGGACACTACAGCTTCAGACAGAGGATTTGGGCCCCAATTCAGGAAGGAATTTAGGCATGTGTTAATCCCACTGGCTTTATTAGGACTACTCAAATGCTTATACACATGCTTAAATACCTTGCTGCATAGGGCTTAAGTAGGCATGAAGAGAAGAGACAGGATATGTAATTATTAAGATTAGTACACTTGAGTCTCTTATGGAAAATTTTTATAGAATTTAAATTCTGTTATATATAAAAATTTTATAGAATTTAAACCTTTGAACCAGTCTCTAAAATTTAGCATTTTTTATCCCTGCTATAGAATTCTACCAATCAATTAATTTATATGTTTTTTTTAATAATATCTAATGAGATCTATAAATTAAGTCCCTATTCAATTCTGTTTGGATTTTTTTTCCCAGGAGGAGAGTTGGGGACCCCTAAAAATGTGATTTTTCTACTGATGCTTAAGGCATTCACTGAACTTATGACTTGTTCTCTCTGTGAAGCTTTTTCTAATAATGTGTATTAAGACGGTTATATAAAAATAAATTGCATTACATAGTATTGCAATGTTTTCAAATATCACATTAGGTTAGTCTAACATTGTGAATTTTCTTCAGTGCTATAACAACATTCATAATACTTTGGTTGGTGGATGTTTTGTTCTTGTTATTTCTGATTTCCCTTTTTTCCTGGAAGAAATGCACAACATTTCCCAGCACACATAAATAAGATTTGTTTTTTGCATTGTACTGTGGGCACTGTGTCTAGGTTTACTTCAGCCAGCTAAATCTAATAAACATCTACTGGGATAGTAATTTTTAAGTTCAAGTTCAATATTAAACATGTCAGCGGTACACTTAGCAAGAAGCAGGGCAGCAGTTTGAAGAAAATGCAAATCCTGTTACCAGCAATTTTTATCAAATGGATCCTTGTTTGGGTGCTGGGATTTCATCAAAAAGCAATACTTAAATGAAACAAATCCTTCTGCAGGAGATTATTATTTTGCTTAGATACAGATAGATTAAACATCTATTCATCCATATACTTTTGACTAGTGCACTGCTACTTCACTTTTTCATTATACACATTTGTGAAATGATTATTAGATTTTGCATCTTGTTTTCGGGAAGTTTTAGGCAGGAGCAGGAATGAACTGTCTGCATTCATACTTATTATCTAATACCTGCCAATGTTATTTAGTTAAAGCTATTTTTTCCTTTCCTTTTTGGAATGATCGTTAATGGCCAAAAGGTATTAAATATCATATGTGTACACGTAAAACAAGAATTGGCAAGAATTCATAAAGCTATTTCACAAGTATTATTTGGAGCACAATTCTGACACAGGCCAGCGGTGGAGCTCAGGCTGTGAAGCCCACCCCCTCACTAGGGTTCAGAGCCTGAACTGCAACCGAAATGTGCTGTCTATTCAGGTTTTAGACCTCTAGTGCAAGATCCATCTACCCTGAATGTATTGACCCGGGCTGAGAGCCTTTCTCCAAAATGCTGTGTAGACATACCCTAAGTGAATTTGAGCCAACGTCCCATTTTCAAAAATCATTTACACACTTAGAAGTGTTTCAGAGTAGCAGCCATGTTAGTCTGTATTCGCAAAAAGAAAAGGAGTACTTGTGGCACCTTAGAGACTACAGCTCACGAAAGCTTATGCTCAAATAAATTTGTTAGTACTCCCGTTCTTTTTACACTTAGAAGCATAAGTCTCACTGAAAGTTTATGGAATGTAGGATCCTAAGTCACTTAGGTGCTTTTGAAAAACATTACCCTTTGTTCATATCGCAAAAAATTACCATCTAGCTCTGTAAGTTAAATTAACTTTCTTCTTAAATAGAGTCTCTGAATTTTGAAGAGTATATTTGCAACTCACCAGAGAACTGGTGTGCATACATTTTAATGGTATGTACCACCAGTGGATGTATTAGATTGATTACAAAATCCATTGCTGCAGGGGAATAACTAATCCTGCACTGGCACTCTATGTGGGTAAAACTCAGTTCTCTAACTACACATTTCTAGTTCTAAAGCTCTTGAAAATATTTCTCCTAAAGCACCTTAAATGACTGTGGCAAGAATCACTCATTTGAGTGCATTCCATGTAACATTTCTGCTCATGTTAAGAGAGACCCACAAAAGAGACCTTGTATTACTAAAAAGGTATGGCCACTTGCGTGACTGCTGTGGTTTGATATTTAAATTTTCAAGAAACCCAACTAGCCTCAGCCAACTTATTGCCTGAAGACAAAACAGGATAGTACAGGAAAGAAAGAGTCAATACCATACCAATTCTTTCAGAAAGTGGGTTCTCACAGTGTGTTCAGTTCCCCTTATGCTTCCAAAATACACCCCCCCCCAAAACCACCTCTATTCATACCAGACCTATTTAAAAGTTAGAAGGCTTTCAATACATCATTTAAGACCCAATCCAACTGTTCATACCAGCTCCTTAACTCTTCTGTACCTTTCTATAGCTTTTCCCCAACCAGAGCCTTTCACCTCTGTAGGCGAAGACTCTGGCAGGGGGGGGAGGCAGCAGGGAAAGGCTCTATCAGCTACCTGCAGTGGGGAAAGGGTCACTGCTGCCAGAGACTTTTCACTGACGTGTGTAGCTACACACCGCAGTGTGGACAGATCTTGCTTTTCACTACAGCACATAGCTACACATACCTGGCACGCCACCACCAGTGATGTGAAGTGTAGATGTACCTAAAGTCACTGTGCATATGGCAAGTTATTTAGAAAAAAAATCTACTAAATAAAAATATATATTGACTTAAAACAATACTCATAGCATAATTAGGCACTATCACTTCATTTACTGATATTACGTCACTCTTGGATAGAATGCAGGATGAGGTCTAGAAATAGATAGGTACTTGGTATGGGATAAACATGAGGACTGACATTCACCAGTCCAGCTGTTGGATTTAGTATCATATTGCTATGGGACATAGACAACTTTATTAAGGCAATCTTTCCAGTTTGATTATGGTTCTTCTGGAAAGGTTCACAGGGGGCATAGTTCAGTTTGGCATTTCAACTTGCCCGTTGGGACATGGGGTTGCGTGAGATGTTTCCATTTTTCAGCAACCCTGTAAGCGTCTTAATAAAATTATTTCCAAATGCTACACCCTGGTCATGGTGAATCCTTTTGCAAAAACACATTTTAAAACAAAGTGAATAAAGATTTTGTCCACCAGAGTCTTACCTGGCTTATTAGAGGTAGGGTAGGCCTGAACAAATTTAGTGAGGTTGTCTACTATGCCTAAAATATATTTATATCCTCCTTTGCTTCTTTCTAGATGCAGAAAGTCTATTAATACAAGCTCTAACAATTCTGTTGTAACGATGATAGTTATTTCAGCATAATTATCAAACCCTGAGCATTTACACCAGAACTTATTGCGTGGCAAGCTGCATTCTGTGCACTAACTCTCCATGTACACCCTGCTGTTCCGCATTAAAAATTCCCTAGTGAACTCTAAGGTACTGTTGTTTCAAACCGCAATACATCAAAGCACCCTAGGAAACCTTTAGTGGGTATCGGCAGGATCTATATGGACAGTTTATGAATAGCATGCTGGAGCACTGTAGATTTACATCCCAGTTTGCCGTGCAGTAAAGTGCTCATGTAGACATGCCTTTATTTATTCTTGAGTTAATGAGTGCTTAAATACCGTCATGATGAGCACATTAAGAATGAATAGTTTACAGAGAAATTGTGCTCCTCGTGATCTATATGATGTCCTGAAATTTACACCATGGGACCCAAAAATGCAAAGATTTTCAATTGCTAGATGTGAAATTCAATCAAAAGGAAATATGAAGAAATTATTTTCCCTATAGATAACCTATTTGAGAATGAATTCAATGGATTCTTAGTAATGTGTTACTACGTATAGTGTATGTAATAAGAATAAAATGTTTACATTAAAACAATTGCCTTTAGTTGATAATAAACATAGTAAACTAGAACTCCCTAAACATTTCATGCAGTTTAAGTACGGAGTAGTAGGGAACATTCTGGGCACATAGTTCTAATGTGGAATTTTGATCAAATGGAGTAAGTGGTTCAATACCAGAAAGGTATAAGGTCCTACAAAAGAAATATTCAAACACCTGTGTGTGGTACTAGGTAGAATTCAACTTGGTTTTAACCAAGAATATAAGATAAGATGTCCTCTGCCTGTTTCTGTTTCTTTTGTTTAGTAAAAATATTCTCTTATATTGTGTGGGTTAAGAATTGTGTTTAATCAAGAACTGTGACCCAGAACTGAGTGGTGTATGGAATGATCTGAAAAGAAAATTCCCACAGCACACTCATTGATGTCAAAGGGACTGCTCAAATGCTTAAAGTGAAGCAAGTGCTTAAGCGCTGTGATCAATCACTCCCACCAGAGAAGGCTGTACAAAATGTACCATAACGCACCAAACAGCTTTTTCAAAGTTAGCTAGTGAATAATATACTTACATGCAACTTTTCAAATGCTGCACTATGGATCCCCCACTGGAGTGCAGCAAGGAGTAATGACCCTAGTGGCCAGAAAAGATGTTTTAAAATAAATAAATAACTAAATAAACTCCCTCAGCCCCTCAGTCCAATTATGTTTTATATTTATTCATTTTACGGTTTGAAATTTGCTTTTGATGAATATTAGAGCATTTTGGCATAAAATTAGCTTTTTTGGTGAATATTATTTACTGAAGTATTTTGTATCTTTTGAATAAATTAGCACCCATCCTATACCCCCCCCACACACATCCACCTCTCTGTGCTGGGCAATCAGATAGTTATTTAAAATGAAACTCTATGAGGGGGATAACCACTCAGCAACACAGTGTAACCTTTGCAGAAGAATCAGATAGTCAGTAATTGATATAAAATATATTTTTTGACAGAGCCATTATCCCTGCTATGCACACTAGCAAACAGATCAGTTTTGTAGCCTACTCTGAAGATCAGCAGATTTGGGATTTTTCAGACCAAGTGGGCTAATGAGTTCAAAAGTTGAAAGGCCCTCATCTAGAATAACTGATAGCAACTCTTTTAAACTGAGAGTGCTCCATCTTGAATGCTTCTGTTGACCGTCACTGTGGCTATATCATATTGGGGGGTGTCTCAAGTAGGAAGTTACTAGACCATTTACAGCTTTATAGGTCAAAATCAACACCTTAATAAGCTCCATTCATTGACCAACTGGCAGCCAAAGCAGAGCATAGAGCCCTGATACCACATGTGCAGATGCAAGACGTGCAGCTCAATAAGCAAGCAGCCGCATTCTGCACTAGCTTCAGTTTCGAAGTGGATTTGAATTGTAACCCCACACAGTAGTCTAATCATGAGGTGACAAAGTCATGGATCACAGTAGAAAGTATTAGTGTCAGCAAAGCAGAAATACTTGCATGTTCTCAGAGACTGAACACAAATGGGTTGCTTACAGAGATGAGCAGAAATTCTTTTGAATATAACACAAGAATTTTTTTAAATTATTGTATACAAATAAAAATTAAAAGTCCTTTAGTCACATAAGCACAGAGGTGAAAGAGCCGGTAAGAGCTGGTGCGCCGTACCAGGACCGGCTTTCAGAGAGGGCAATTTAAAGTCCTGGGGTAGCGGCAGCGGGGCTGTGGCAGGGATTTAAAGGGCCCCGGAGCTCCAGCTGCTGCTACTGCCCCGGCTCTTTAAATCCCCGCCGGAGCCCTGCTGCCCGAGCCCTGGGGTAGCGGTGGCAGGGCTCTGGTGGGGATTTAAAGGGCCCCGGAGCTCCAGCCGCCGCTACTTCCCCAGGGCCCTTTAAATCCCCACCGGAGCCCTGCTGCCAAAGCCCTGAGGTAGCGGCGGTGGGGCTCCGGCTGGGATTTAAAGGGCTTGGGTGGTAGCGGCGGCTGGAGCCCCAAGCCCTTTAAATCCCCACCTGAGCCCTGCTGCCCGAGCCCTGGGGTACGGGTAGGGGGCTCTGGTGGGGATTTAAAGAGCCCCGGAGCTCCAGCCACCCCTACTGCCCCGGCCCTTTAAATCCCCGCTGGAGCCCTGCTGCCAAAGCCCTGGGGTAGCAGCGGTGGGGCTCTGGCGGGCATTTAAAGGGCTGGGGCAGTAGCGGCAGCTGGAGCCCCGGGGCCATTTAAATCCCCAATGGAACCCGGTCACCACTACCCCAGGGCTCGGGCAGCAGGGCTCAGGTGGGGATTTAAAGTGCCCCAGGAGGGTAGTGGGGGCTGGAGCTCTGGGGCCCTTTAAATCCCCACCAAAGCCCCGCCACTGCCGCTACCCCAGGGCTTGGGCAGCAGGGCTCAGGCCGGGATTTAAAGGGCTCGGTGCTCCAGCAGTTGCTACCCCAGAGGCCCGGGGTAGCGGTGGCAGACGGGAGACCCCAGGGCTCCTAAGTGATTTAAAGGGCCCGGGGCTCCGCTGCATTAACACTGCATAAAACACTGATAATAGTTCCTTTCGATCGCCACATGAATGAAACTGCACAATTCAGTGGTAGCAACTAAAGTGTCAGAATTTACCCTTCATTACCATCCAGTGGTATCTGAGATATATCATAAGTATTTTTTAACCTAAGTACAAGGAAACGCTACAGTATCTCAGACCACTGGATGGTAACCATAAGGTAAATGTTGACAGTGATCACTGTAGTCCTGGAAATTCCATTGTCTTTGGAAACTTTATTTACAGTAATTTCACCTTTAATTTGATGAACAAATCTTCTTTGTTTTATAACATGTATCTATTCATTTAACTATTCATCTTAGGGGTTTTTTTATATATAGTGCCCTCTAAGCACATCCCAGATATTTGGGTCTTCATGTCAAGGTCCCACATGGAGTTCATGAAACAAATTCTTAGGTGGAGACATAGTTCCCCCATCTGAGCATCAGGTTCCTTGAGCTTTCTGATCCTCTTTCTAGTCTGGGAGAAGAGTCTCCGCTTGGGATATAGATGAATTATTTCCTCTCTCCGCACTCCTTCTTCTTTCCTTTTGCCTTTTCACATTACTTTAGCTATGGTGGAAAAGCTTTGTCAAAGAACATTTTGCAGCATGTGCTGGAAGTATGATTTTTTCAAAATTAATTTAAGGGATTTATCAGTAACATCAGCACCACCACATTAAATGTCACATCATACATATGCTGGCTGATGTTCTATGTTAACAAGAGATATAGGGGAATGTAAAGCACGTCCATCCATGAGTAATGGTATAGATCTGGCCATGAAGGGAACAAAAACAAATACTTATATGAAACTGCAAATAGGACATTCAACATTATATTACTGATGATTTTATACCAGAAACACTATAATGTGATTTTATCGAATTTGGCTCTAATATAACACAAAACACAATACAAATTATTGTTTTCCTACTTAAGAAATATCAGGCTTGATGCTTATATCATGTAGCACAAAAATAGTAGCTTTGAGGAACAGAAGTTTAATTTACACTCCATGACATTACGGAAACACAAACGAATGTGGCTATAATCCCTCCATACAAAAACCTTGAATAGGTGTAGTAATGATCTGAATGTTAAACACATTACTTAATATTGTTCACTCACATTTACTGATTCTTGAAAAAGACACACTATTAAAATCCCAATCCTGTACTGTCAAGTTTACCCTGAATTAATGTTTTAGTTTGATCATTTAAATGTTTCACAAGTAAATATTTCAATTTATTCTAGTAAGGTCCATGACAAAGCAACTAAGTCTTTAAGAGTTTGCTTGCCAGAATGATTTAGTCTTAATTTTTAATCGGATTGTGCAAATTGGTAGCCTTATATAAAAGCCTTCTGGTAAGGAGTATGCAACTAGAATTTAGCACATAATCTGACATGATTACAAACATCACATACAATTGAGGCATGATTACACTAACGGGAAAACGGTATGTAAAATATACCAAGAAATAAGGGCCAGATCCTCAGTTGGTATAAATGGATGAAGCTCCATTTAATTTAATAGATACATACCAATTTATACTAGTTGAATATCTGGCCCCTATATTTTCTTTTCAATATGCCTAAATATCACCATTGTTTTGTTTTTGTTATGAAGCTCTGTGTCATAATAAACTACTTAGGTATGTTTAACCAATCAATTTGCTGGGTAAATGGAATAGTCTAAATGCAGTAATTGAGCAATTACAGTAATTCATTCGATGTAGAACTACCCACTCAGATTAGCAGATTGATAAGGTTACACTAAGAAGGCAAAAACATTCTTTCAGACAAACTTTATTTCATTATCATGTAATTTTGTTAGGTTTTATTTTGTTATTTCATAGCTAAATGCTCATGATAAATACATGAGATGCCCTAAGGGTGCCAGTGTTTGTGTTTTAGGAGGTCTCATTCAGAGATCATCTGGAATAGCACTATTGTCTAAACTTTGTTTTCACAGAACTGCAGCCTGAATATCTCATGAAAACATGCAATTAGAGTTACCATACTTAAAATGCCACATATACATTTTGGCCTTGATACTTCAGTTTCTTTTGTAGTGTTTGCAGGGAGCACAAGTTTGTTGCAATTCACTATTAGCAAGAGCAGAAGCTACATATGGGTGCAGGTAAGGTGAAGCAGCAGGTCTTGTCCTCCTCACTGAGTGAAAGACTCAAGCCTTTGTTTGTTTGCTCCCTTACACGCATCAGTGCAGGATACAAAAAAGGATCGAGATGTGGGAATGGACACAGATGGACATGGGTGATCTTCATCTTAGCAGCCAAGAGGTACTTACTTCTTATTTCTCTTACACAAAGCAGAAACAATTTGGCAACTGCCTAGAAGGGCTCAGTAGTGCCAAATGGAGTTCTACATTTCCCGTCCTGCTCATCATTTCTTACATTCTATTCCTACACTTGTGTGGTATAGAGAGTGTATATATCCTAATTTGTTAATATACTGACTTGTTTGGATAGTGCAGACTATTTATTCCTAACCATTCAGAGTACTGAACATTTATCCAGTGTTTATTGATCTGCATATGGAGAAGAGTTTGCTTACAACCCCTTCCCTTTCAGCGGAGAAGGTAATTGTGAATCTTGAATAGCAATGAGGGCATCAAAACAAATAGTACCAGAGTCAATCTCAGATAATATTGTCATCTTTGCTAGAACATCAAAACACCTTGAAGCAATAATGAGAGGATTAAGTGTAAGGATAAGGAATAGAAAAGTACTACAGAATTTAAAAGAGATAAAACCCAATAGGGTCCTGTAGAAATTACTTTTAAAAACTTCTATAATTTAATAGAAAATGATACCCTTTCTTTAGATGTTACAAACTACCCAATACAAATCTCTTCACGACAGGGCCTAAACCTTTTCCTATGTTTGGAAAGTGCTTAGCACATGATGGACTCGACCTCAATTTAAATAAGAAGTACAATAACAAGATGTTGTATTAAATTTACAGGAAGGTACAATAATCCTATAGAAAATTTATCATTGTCTATTACATTACTTAGGACTGGATAGAAGCTCAAATGCTTGTCTCTTTTTCACCAACAGAAGTTGGTACAGTAAAAAGATATTACCCCACTCACCCTGTCTCTCATAGGACAATGAGGGTGGCTAACTGTCCAGAAGGTCAAATGATGTTCAATACAAATAAGACAGAAGACACCACAGTGGATGCAAAGAATGGGAATGTCTGTCTGAGCCAACAAATACACAGTATTTCAAACCAGATGTAGTGAAAAGACAAGTTATGCAGGAGGAAGAATTGAACTATGTAAAGCAAAGTAAGGGTCCCTCCACTAACAAAAGTTATTGGACAGTTCTATGCCACCCCATCTATTGAAAATAGACCCACTTGGAAGGTAGTGCTATCCTTCTCTGTTTAATACACTCACATCCTCATGAAATTGCTTGCATGACATTGGTTTCTCTGAACTCAATAAGACAAAAGAAATTAAAAAAAAAGATGATAGTGACTGTACATCACACACTCTGTACTCCAGCGATACATAATGGGTGAGATCTTCACCACCCCATCTGGACTCTTTATGCTGGGTAAAAAGACTGGAGAGGCTTAAATGGGTACTGAATTCCTCAGATCTAGGTAGGGTTCCCTGGCACAGGCACTGCAGAAGACAGGTATAAGACTCTCTCTTGAGCATCCCCTTGAAAGCCCTGGCATAGGGGATCCTTCAGGGATGAGAGGGGTACAGAATCATAGAATCGTAGGACTGCAAAGGACCCTGAGAGATCATCTAGTCCAGTCCTCTGCGCTCATGGCAGGACTAAGTATTATCTAAACCACTCCTGACAGTATGTTAGAAGTGAGACCAGAGTACGTATCACTGCAGAGATTCCAAGTATAGTACAGAGAGAGCCTGGAGCACTAGGCCTGGTGCAAGACCTGAGGACTGACCCACAGTCAGCAAAGCCAGGCCATGCTTTAAGCCAAAGTGAGGCCCTGTCATAAAGCAGACACTTGCTTATAAGTTCACTGTCTGATACATGAACTTGGCAAAGGTACAGCAAGCACTGCTAAAACACAGGCACTCCTAAGTACTAGGTGCTGGATATTCACGCAAACACATTGCTGGTAGTTGGTACAGGAACACACTGACACCAACAAAGATGGGAGGACAGAATAATAAATTGGGGTGTTTTCTTCAAGCCAACAGGTACAAAGTGCAGGGTTGGTAACTAACTATGCCAGGAGTGGAATACATAACTTGTTTGTATCAAAGTATAAAAGAGAAATCACAGGAGGAGCTCCTTTGTGCAGCCGAGGGAGCAACAGACTGAGCTGAGTCCTTTGTGATGGACATATCTGTTAGTGTACCTGTAACCATGGAGGCAGGGTGCTAGTATTGACAATAAATTTGGCTGAGCGCCTTTGCCACCAAACAGAGTCTGTGGTCTTTCTGGGTAGTCCTATCGAGGTCTGCTGAGCCAGCTATCTGCGCAGAGCTGGGACAGCATATGGAGAGAACACATAGGAATGCCAAGTGATGACTCCAGACATTGCTATGACCTGCAAGGGACCTGCAACCAGAAAGGCTTCCAGAACTTACTTAGGTCCCCACGGCTAAATTATGGTGGGAGCCTCTCCAGCCCCTGGAGCAGCCCATGATCAGGACAGCTCAACCATGGCTTAAAGTCACCATCTCACTCACTCCCACAGGTTCTGCACCTCTTAGAAGCACAGCTCAGCATCTCACCTCCAAATTGTGTTTGTGTATTATGGGTAGGAAGAGGTAAAAGACAGGAGAGTTGGGACATTTCATTTCTTACATAATGTAGTGATCTAAGTCAGTGGTTCTCAAAGCCAGTCCGCCGCTTGTTCAGGGAAAGCCCCTGGCGGGCCGGGCCAGTTTGTTTATCTGCTGCTTCCACAGGTTCGGCTGATCGCAGCTCCCACTGGCTGCGGTTCGCCACTCCAGGCCAATGGGGGCTGCGGGAAGCGACGCGGGCCGAGGGACATGCTGGCTGCTGCTTCCCGCAGCCCGCATTGGCCTGGAATGGTGAACCGTGGCCAGTGGGAGCTGCGATTGGCGAGCCTGCGGATGTGGCAGGTAAACAAACCGGCTCGGCCCGCCAGAGGGCTTACCCTGAACAAGCGGCAGACCAGCTTTGAGAACCACTGATCTAAGTATTCTCAATATGAAAGCAAAGATATTTTTGTTTTGTTCTGCCACTGATGTCATTTTTACGGCACTGCACAAATAGCAAAGTCACACACTTTTAAGATTAAAAAAATGGAAGAACTATGTTGTTTGAATGCTCTAATATGCAGGCACATTGGGCAGCTTGGTATATTACACAAATCAACTGACTTCATTATTATAATCCATTCCACTGGCAACAAAGTTGTATACCTTTCCCTTCATAAATAAGAAAATAGCAAAAGAAAAAATGTTATATCTGAAAGTCTTATGGTATTCCATTGTACTTCTCTCTGGTGCAGGATATTTCTCAAGCATAGCAAGTTTAAAAATAGACATTTACACTATATATATTTGCTATTATCAAAATTATTAGGGCAATTTGTTCTCATGTTTCAAGGCATAAAATGATTAACAGATGAGATGAGTGAGGATCTTTTCCATGGTATAGTACTGCAAAGAGATGTGCAAGGTGCAGATAAGCATCTGGCATGACAGCAATCCGAAACAGACCAATGGTCTGATTCAGTCAGGCAATTTGCATGTACTCTGGTGGGAACACCAGACAAGTGGACATATTGGGCACTGCCATCCATACCATTTTCATAGCTTGTATTTGATGTATACTTTCTAGATTAGGAAGGTGCTTGGAAAATTATGCATTCATATGTAGAATCATAGAAATGTCAGACTGGAAGGGACCTCGAGACGTTATCTAGTTCAGTCCCTGGCACGTATGACAGGACTAAGTATTATCTAGACCATCCCTGACAAGTGTTCGTCTAACCTGCTCTTAAATAGCTCCAATGATGGAGATTCCACAACCTCCCTAAGCAATTTATTCCAGTGCTTAAGCACCCTGACATTTAGGAAGTTTTTCTGAATGTCCAACCTAAACCGCCCTTGCTGCAGTTTAAAGCCATTGATTTTTGTCCTACCTTCAGAGGTTAACGAGAACAATTTACCTCCCTCCTCCTTGCAAAACCCTTTTTATGTGTCTGTGTATGTAGTGTTGCTATGGTACATACTATGGGTAAGTCTACCCTGCAATTACAGGATGTGATACCTGAGCTGGCTTTAATCCAGTTAGTTTAGGTAGTGGAGCAGCAGAGCTGTGACAGCACAGACTGCAGTATTGGGTGCCTGCCTGGAATACTGGATAATGCCTCAGGTGGCTAGTCCACACTGAAGCCAGTGCTGCCGCTGCTTCTGTGCTCCAGCACCCAAACTAGCTAGCTTAAAGCTAGTCTACAAGTGCTATTACAATGCCCCCTGACTGCAATGTAGACATACCTGAATACACAGTTTTGCTGAGCTTTTCCAGCTGAGGACCACTGTGGGTTCATCAGTGTTGTTGCTTCCCCAGTAGAGAATCACACCACCAGTTGTATCAGCAGCCACATATTTTCATTTATGTACAAAGACACAAGATTTGCCTTCCCCAAAAAGGCTTCAGAAGGAAAGTGGCTTCAGCTCAGTCTGGATAAGTGAGCCTTATCAAGTGATACTTGATGACAAGTTTATGCACTTAGAGGAGTTGGCAGGGGTTATGACTGCATCATTAACTGTGACCATATGTCTGTCAAGAGCCTGACTGTCAAGGTGGTTCTTAGCCTTTGGGACTTACTGGATTCTTCAGGGTTCCTGAATTCACAGGGAAATGGGCATATCTGATCATGGCCCTATCCTTTTCACCTTGGGTGATATTATTGTTTCTTTGCAAATGTGGACATTATCTCTTCAGGCAAGAGAAGCCAAGATAAGAAATTAGATTTTGTTTAAAGATGATCCATACAAGGGAAAAAATGATTTTCAAACACAAAACAGCATTTTTTTACTTTAGAAATCCAGGTCTGGTCTACCCTAAAAAGAACTCATCGATGACCAGAGAATAAAGCTAAGCAAAAAAAATGTGGATGAATAGTTTATTTGTAAAAAAAAAAAAATGTGGTTTTGGACATCCTGAAGATGTTTGTGAATTTGACCCAATTAGTTTTGGCTGGGGAAGGATTTTTTCAGGGTCAGCAAAGTAAAAGTGAGTCTGAGTGTCCCTTTTATAACCTTTATACCAGGTTTTAGGGCACTTCTCTGGGATGTGGGAAACCCAGGTTTGAATCCCCACTTTGCAGCAGGGACTTCAAGTTAGATCTCACCACACACACCTAGCTGAATGCCCTAACCACCTGGCTAGAGGTTATTCTGCAGTGGGCTGCTCTTAATCTCTCCTGTTGAAGCTGTTCACTTTGTATAAATACTTAAATATTCTTTGGGCCAAAGAGAGAGAAGTTGAGAATGACTCTTTAGCCTGATGATTAAGGCATTCAGATAGGAATTAGGAGAAGTGGATTCAAATCCCTCCTCTGAATCACAGACTTCTCCAATTTGCTGACAAATTATTTTCAGAACCAAACTGAATGTTTCCCCTGACTTTTCAGTTTGGTGGCCAAACTGAAAAATATCAATTATTTGCCCTTCTCTACTGGAGAATTAGTGAAATATTTACATCACAGGAGTTATGATAGTGAACCCAAAACAGGAAGGTATTTCTAATCAGACTATGGGAAAGTCGTCTTATTTGTTTCTTTATTTATGTTGCGTCTGGTTAATTCCAGTTACTTAAGCACATGCATAAAACTTTAAGAATTTCATTGGAACTACTCATGCTTAAATGTATGCGTTAAATTCTTTGCTTGATTGGGGCTTTTTAATATTTTGGGTAAATGAAATCTTTATTTAAGGGATGGTTTTCACATAAAAGTTTTACTGGTATAACTCTTTGGCTCAGGGGTATGATTTTTTTTTTAATCAAGAGTTATACAGGTTAAAGCTCTCGTGTGGATGCAATTACATCAGTATAAAAGTAACAAAGTTATTCTCCTACCCATACAGGAATAGCTATACCAAAGCACACTTATACGGTTATAATTGTGTACACATTAGGAGGCTGTACCACTTTAACTATAGAAGTATAGTTAAAGTGGTACAATTTTCTCGTGTAGAAAAGCCCTTTTAAAGTGTCAACATTCTCTGTCCTCTTAATTAAAGTGTGCGAAATTTAGCAGAATCTCCTGCAAACCCAGAGAGAATGAGTCTTAATATTCCTGATAGTCTTAAAGTAAAGTTTAAGACAAAATGACCATTGGAGTGGGAGGTGGAGGGGAAGGAGAGAAAAGGAAAAAAAAAACACATACTTTTCATTCCTTCTTTATATGTTAAAGAATTAAACAAGGACAAACCCCAATATTTTATACTTTGCAGTTCACCTCTAAAGAAACTGAAATAACATATAGCACAATGAGGAGGGAAATGGAGGCCAAAAGGCACCATTGTGTGACACATTCTCAATCTGACTCTGAATATTTCAGCATAATAATTCCACCAGCATCAGGGACTACCTCAGAATGAAACCCTGCCTAAGTCTTTCCCCATGGTGGGGTTTTTCTTGAACCTGGGTGTGTTTACATAGGGACTAAGTGTAGTGTCTCCATCCATTTGTAATTAAAGGGTCAGCACAGCAGATCCAGAGATGTATATCCCTAGTCCTGCTGCTGCAGATGGGCTGTTGCCAGGGGATTCTTCCTATGGAGGGGTGTGTGGCTGCAGTCCCTGAAATGCCAAGGACTGTACCAGGCTGATGGGTCTAGAAGACTCTGAAGGTAACCAAGCATGGAGGCCATAACTTCATGGATCACTGTGGCCAGATCTGTATCTGATAGGTTGAGACACAATGTTCTGGCTATGGCTAATTAAGCATCCAAAGAAGACTGAGACATCAGTAAGGACTCCCAATGCTTGGGACCAATTTAATAATCTGACTTCAGGGGGTGGTATTATAGAGGAATAAAATTCCTTAAAGTGTTTCTCTGTTCATACCAGCATCAACTCAATCTTTCCTGGGTTCAACATTAGCCAGCCTCTGAGTTTGGCTAGCTATGAAGACAACTGCTTATATTGGATGTAAAGAGAGCTTGGATTTCCTTTCTGTACCGCTGGCATTTTACCCCATGTTGTCTCGCCAGCTCTCTCCATGACTTCATAAAAATGTTGAATGAAATATGGGAAGAAAATTGAGCCTTGTGGGACATTGTAGCTTTCGAGGTGGACGAATGGCTACTTACAGCAATCCTCTGGGCTTTATCCAAAAGGACGCCTCTGAGTCAGGGTGTTTCTGTTCACCATTACAGACACTTAGAGACAGGACAAAAGTATTTGATGACCAACTATCAAATGCCACAGAGAGGCTCAACAGGATGAGTATGGATATATTTGGCATATCTATGGACTAAAGTAGGTTGTTCCTGACTATTTGAGCCTATGTGAGAGCAGTGTTCATCCCAAATTACGTAATTTATTGTTTGTAGTGGCCAGTTTGAAATTTCAGAAGCTTTGTTCCTATCTCAAAATTTTTTTATTATGTCTGATGTGTGCACTATTTTCTGGAAATCACCAGCTGTGAGAGATTTTTCCAAGGTCAGTGTTTAATCTCACAGTTTTACCACTCGTATCTGAGTAGTATTTAGACTTCTATGAAGACAATTTTCAATGGATGGTCTTGTTTCAATTGCTGTAAAAGGACTATTGGCTTTATTTTTATAACCCCAAATTGTCATGTAAATAGAGGGAGTGTCAAGAGAAATCCTAATATTGAATAGGGAAGTGATAGAGGCATTGGTGTTGTGTTTTTAGTGTCAGCTCCAATGAACAAGGGTTACTGCCCTTCTGAAGCCACCAGGGCTGTCAAACTCTGGGATTAGTGTTTAGGAGTAGTTGTATAATGTATGACCCTGAATTATCTCTCAGGGCTCATGTTCAATTAGTCATGAAATGTTTTCTTTTCTCCACTAAAGTAATAGCTAAAATATTACTGTTGCCCGTGCCCTCCATGACTCCTGAGGCAGGTACGCTTTTGTATTTTGCCTCAATCCTCTAGAGTTAACTAGTGCATATACTTATAAATTGTATTAGGTCTAAACCCAAACACTGTGTCCAAACACCCAGGATGAGATTCTGGGTTGCACTTCTAAGCCCTATCCCAAGGGCATCTCCTACATCGGGGCTTATGGAGGCACCCTCAGAAGACAGTCTTGCACTTGCTTCCTGCAGTGCCTGTGTTGGGGGGAAACGCATCCTCCCCATGCCAGTTATGAGGCTTTTCTTTTCAGGTCCTTTACACCAATGCCTTTCAACCTTTCCACACTACTGAACTCCTTTCAAGAGACTGATTTGTCTTGCATACCCCCAAGTTTCACCTCACTTTAAAACTACTTCCTTACAAAATCAGACATAAAAATACAGAAGTGTCACAGCACACTATTACTGAAAAATGTCTTACTTTATCATTGTTGCCATACAATTATCAAATAAATCAGTTGGAATATAAATATTGCACTTACATTTCAGTGTATATTATACAGAGCAGTATAAACAAGTCATTGTCTGTATGAAATTTTAATTTGTCCTGACTTCATGTAGCCTGTTGTGAAACTAGGCAAATATCTAGATGAGTATGTACCTCCGGTACATAGCAAATATGTACCTCCGGTAAGACCTCTGCATACCCCCAGGGGTACGTGTACCCCTGGTTGAGAACCACGGCTTTACACTTCTCTGGTTCTTTTACCTGGTGACAAGGAGCCAAAGCAGAGATGAGGATCTCACCCTCAGTCATTAAGGGAAGAGAGATGATTAGGGAGGGGCACCTAAAACCTCTGGGCCCAGGTACTCCTCTGAGGTGATGTCATTGATCTAACAGAGGAGGGACTAGGCTGATAAACTGAAGCTGGCAGGACTCCAACCCTGATTTATATAAGTAAGGCCTTTCAAAATTCTATTCTTCCTTCCAGTCCTCAGAGTACTTGGCTTATATCTACAATTAGGGAAACTTCCACCAAATATAAGCAGATTTACCTTAAGCACAGGGAGAAACCACCAACTGATCTATAAAAAGACAGGCCTTAAGCACAGGGCTCACCCTTCCACTCCACTTTCCCATTGAGTACCTTTTCTCTCATTCCCCTACACAGTGGCATGTTCCATATAATGTCCTCTCCCTTTTCTCTCCATGCTTTGTATGCACCTCTCCTTTCCTGGGAGCCCGGGCTCAAGCTCAGATTGTTTTTCTATTCTTTCTATACACAGTATGGATTGATCATGAACAAAAACAATGGAGAGCGTTTGACAAAGCCATTGGAGAATTGAATCTCTCAGGGAGTGGCAGTAATTTCGGATGAGCTAGAAGTTATGCAGCATGAGGAAACTACAGAAAATGTCAGATTGTTTCCTTTTGGGACCAAGAATCATTACTAGAAAAATTAGGCTACTGCAAGATTTATTGGTTGAAAGTGACCTGTTTGAAAGTCCCTTTTTAAAAGCCTACCCGGAGAGAGAGTTTAAATATAATTTTCTCACCTCATGTTCATGAAAAATAACTGTGTTTGGATGTATGGTCAGATCCTTGTCTTGGTCATTTAATTCCTACTCTGTCAAAGTTCTAGAGAGGGATTTTCGGAACCCTGTTCCCCTACTGTCTAAAGCAGAGTCTTAACTCACTCATCCAGTGTGAATGTTCAAGTGTGCAACTTAAAATAAGCTTCTGCCAGCACATAAGAGAAAAACTCAATTACTTGAATGTTAATGGAAACTGAATATAAAAGGAGTGGAGCCACAGACAAAGGAAATTCACTTTTAAATTTGATTACTTATAGATATTTGATAAATTATGGACTTTTTTGTGGTAATCATAAAAACTCTTGAAGTTGAAATGTCAAGTTGAATAACTATTAATCCTGCCAAAGGGAAAAAAATCTATGAAGAAATCTATTGTTTATGTACAACTTCACATCTCCCCCACAGCACATTATGGGTACTATCAGAAGAGTTCATAAATTAATAATTAATAATATCCCCACCACCACATGGAGGCAAGCTGGCTTATGTGCTACAATACCTAAGCTTACAATGTGAATAAGTGAAGAAGAAGATAAGTTAACTCGGTATCATGGCTTTAAAGTCAGCCTGTTAATGTTATTTGAACATAGTTTATTTGTGTTTAATTATTTAGTGCCACTGCAGAGTAGGATGCTGTCAAGACTGCTACTCAGACATGAACAAAATAAGATACAAATGCTTTGACAGAAAGAATTTTCAGCATAGGTTTGTGTAATATCCACAGAGAATGATGTCTTCCGGTATGGATTTTAATTTAGGTTGAATGAATAGATAAAAGGAGAGGCTGACAAAACCCAGAAGGATAGCACTAGGAAAGTGAACTGAATAATTCTGTCCAAGAAATGCAAATCTGAAAGTTCATTAGCATAGTTGGTAGAGAAGTAAAAGGAAAAGCATCAGCTGACTGAGAGAAGTAAATAGAGTCTAGCTCACCCATAAAGCATCATTGTCAGGTCTCAGACTTAGTGCCCTTTGCCTGGAAGATGTTCAGAACTGTCAGAGTACTTTGTATATCTTCCGTGCAAAGACAAGGAGAAGATTCTTTTATGAGATTTAAAACAAAACGAAGTGTTACACCTTTTTATAATTCAGCGAGAGATGGGAGACCTTGATGAGTAGTGAACCAAAACCTTGCTGCGGAAAATTAGATCTAATGACCAGATTCTAAAAGTACTAAAGAGTCATAGAATCAATCTTATTGTCATTCCAAGTGAAGTCACGCAATGCAGACTGCAGAGCTGACTGCTTTCTTTTTTTAGAGAAACAAGGTGGGTGAGGTAGTATCTTTTATAAGACCAACTTCTGTTGGTGGAAGGTACAAGCTTTCAAACTACACAGAGCTCTTCTTCTAAGGAAGGAAGCAGCGTCTGAGCTAAATACAAGTTGAGACAGATTGTTAAGCAGAAGGGATAACATGTTGGATGTGGTCAATGGGATTTAAGAATGTCCTTAACTTCAAACATGTTTTTACATGCTGTCATGAATAGGGAAGCACTTAAGCATGAGTGCTTTGTATATCTTCCATGCAAAGAGGACATTCTTGAATTGGGGCTTTAGTGCTCACTTATTTTACTGGCATAAACATGGAGAAGTTAAAGCTCTGGATTTTTAATGGGCCTAAGTCCCCATATATGAATAACACAGAAGTTTGAAATTGGTATCTGGATCTTATTATAATTTCCAGTCCTGCTTTGCATTGCTGGAATAATCTGCCTACACAGAGCTAATTACAAGATCAAGGTTTAACACTTTAGCCATTTATGTAACAACATCATATGTTTTTGGAACACCCTGGCATTGGATCCAAATATAAATTTCCTAAATGGGCACTGGGTTGAATTAAAACCCCAGCTCTAAACAATCCTTGAACTTCAAAGGAGTTCAATTCCAAACTTTGCTACTTGGGTGCATCTTCGTCTGGAACACTACAATTTTCATGATCAGTGTGCATGTGTACATTATTTTATTGCTATAGAAAAATGACTCATTGGTCAATGTGCCCCCTTGTGGCTTCACACTGCATTGCAGGAATTTCACCTTAGCCACCTCCTTCAGACAGCTGTTTAGGCCATGTGATAGTCTACTTTTTCTTATGACTTGGCTCTCCAGCTAGATCACATTCAGTCCCGCCTCTTCTGGGATAAACCAAGAGTCCAAGAAACTGATAATCCATCACCATCACTCTTCAGCCCAACTCCAGACTCAATAGTCCTTACGTCTTGTACCAAGAGGTTTTGATAACCTTTATCCCTTGTATCACAGGCTTTCCAGACCACCTTCTTCCACAGGCCCACTGGGGAAGCCAGCCTCTCCCTCTGCTTTGGGTTCCAATCCAGGGGCCCTGTAGCAAGGACCCAAGGTTTATCTATTCAGACCCCTTGCTTCTTCCCTGGGCCATTTCCTATCTTAGTCTGTCTCCAGGCCTTTCCCACAGCCTCTTCCCTGGCTCAGAGTGTCTGAGTATCTCTCTAGGCCTCTTCTCAAGACCCACTGCAGAGCGTTTCCTAGCACCTACTGCAACCCATCATGCTCTACTGCAGGTGAGCTTTCCTACATCCCTTACAGGTCACTCCTTGACCCTGATCAAGTCTTCCTGCTCCCGTTAGGCCTCTCTATCATGGCAAAGAACCCTGGGGCATACTCACTTCCTCCAGCTTTTTTTTCCCCTTCAGAATTCCACCCGGTCTCTAGTATAACTACCCAGCTCCTCCCCAGCTGTGCCCATTACTAAATTGGGCATGGTCTACCTGCCAGGTGCCACTGGGTTTGCTAATCGGGCCCTCAGATGCCTTTAACCCTTTGTTTGCCAGTTTGTGGTTAATACACCACATACCACTTCTATATAATATTCATATATGAATACATACATGTAAATAATTATATCCCCTCATTTACTTCCTCTCATCTCCTTCTCTAGCTGTCTCTGTTTCTTCCTATCTCTGTTGAGAAGGAGAAAAAAAAAAAGACAATCACATTCACAATTGCGGTTGTTTCTCTGAACTATTGTTTGTATATGACTAGTTTAATCATGCACAACATTTAGCCTTCATTACATTGAACATTTTTAGAAGTAGATGCCTCTGAGCACAATAATGCATAATTTGCATTAATCTTGCTTTTTCATTATCTTTTATAGGGATAAAAGACATGCTACAAATTACTCCCTATTTTTAGACTACAATAAATTTACAAATTACACTCACATTAAACCACACTTAATTTACCAAACTCTTCCAAAATATCTAAAATTTACAATGCTTCCCTTTTTATAAGAAAAGAAAGAAACCAAAATTTCCTAAAACAGGTGCCTAAATACTGCCCCTATAGTGGTGCAAATATGTGACTGAGCATAAATAAGTTTTTCCAGGCAACAACATGGTACTCAGTCTAGGCATTTAAATGCGTGTTTTCACACTCTGTTACCTACCTAATTGGTTTGCAGCTTGTTCAGGGTAAGCTCCTGGCGGCCCGTGAGACACTTTGCTTACCTGAGCGTCCGCAGGTACTGCTTCTCGCAGCTCCCAGTGGCCGTGGTTCACTGTTCCCAGCCAATGGGAGCTGCAGGAAGTGGTGGCCCAGCCCGCGCCACTTCCTACGGCTCCCATTGGCCAGGAATGGCGAACTGCGGCCACTGGGAGCTGTGAGAGGCCATACCTGTGGTAAACAAAGCATCTCATGGCCCACCAGAGGCTTACCCTGAACAAGCCATGAACCAAGTTTGGGAACCCCTGACCTACTTGTATGTGCAGTTTTTACAAGTGCAGCTTGGATTTTTTTTTTTAAACACTAAGGGCTATAGGATTTGTCCCCTTAGCGAAATGTAGAAATGTCACATTGTATTTTAAGTAGAGCTGTTTGATAAGTTTGACTAAACACTTTAAATCAAAAATGCCAATTAACTGAAACCCAAACTGTGGGGAAATATTGGTTTCAACTATTTTTTTCTGCTTAAAAAAATTTTGAAAAGAAAAATTTCAGAATTGTTGAAATGTTTTATTTTGACATTTTTTAAATGAAGAATTCCAAATTTCTGTTTCAAAGACACATTTGTTTAGAAATTTGGTGTAATATTAAAAAGACTTTTTACAAAAAGGTCAAAATTGAAATGAAATATTTTGATTGACCCAAACTAACTATATATTCGGATATTTGGTTTGCAAAAATTTTCAAGATTAACTTTTTGTCCCAGTTTGGAATGGGACCATTTTTTGATATCTTGAAAATTTTTGCGGAATGGGAAAATATTTTCCTGCCCATCTAATGGAGTGCTATCCATTGTAAGTTTCCTTGCAAATTATAAAATGTATAATACTTTTACATCATTCGTTTGAAACCCTCAAACCCCCCGATTCTACAAGATGTTCCACTCAGGAAAATGTTTCCACATGCACAGAGCCTAACTGACATCAACTGATCTGGTACATCAATTGATCTCTGCCAACCACCTGGCCAGATTGGGGCCTAAGTCCCTTACAGCCCAGAACTGCGGTCATTATCCAGCTCACTTACTGTCCTCACAGAGTTGTAACCTTGATTTATGCATACCCTATTAGTAGTTTAAAAATAAGGAATAAAGCCAAACAGAATTCTTTAAGGTTCGAGCCTCCAGGGTGGTTACAGATAATTTAACTTAGTAGAGGCCTCTGAATGACACAATAAGTGATCAAATTAAAGACCTTATTTAAAATAAAGCAGTTAATTGAGCAAACAGGCATTATAATATAACCATACACTGTGTTATATTCACATTATAAGATGAAATGATGCACCCAGGAGTGTTTGGTCCCTGGATGAGAAGAATGGAAACAACCGTTTCTCTAATGGCACCTTGATGGTGGATGAGTGTGCCTTTCTAAAATCAGTGTACTACCCTTTAAAAAACAACTCTTGAATTAATTAGCATTAATTCCACCTTTTGTACCATAATTAAATATTTTCTACTTTCTTATTGGCTATTTAACATTAAGCATCATCATAATTAGTATCTGCGTAAACAGTACATCGTTAACTATCAATATAGATAGCATTTTTTGAAAAATTAACATTTTATCTAAAACAGTAGTAAAAACCAATTAGGATCAAAACAAGTTTACAACATGATCTGGAGTTATGTCCTAACTTATCTATAACTTTTGTTCACACTAACAAACCCAATTTCTCATACTTCTCTGTTTTTATCTTAACTTACATTAAGAAATCAGTAGAAATTAATCTTTGGCCTGACACATGCTATAGGTTACCATCTATTCCAATGAGCAAAGACTGTAGGATAGGATCCCTATCATGGGCTTGACCTTGCAAAGCACTGAGCACTCTGGCCCTGATACACCAAAGCATTTTAAGCACCGGCTTAACTTTTTAAACCTCAGTGGAACTACTCAGGTGATGAGAGTCAATAGAGGCAACACATCATAGAACCACATGGTTAGAAGGGACCCCCAGGGTCCTCTTAGCTAACCCCCTGCCAAGATGCAGGATTTGTTGTGTCTGAACCATTCAAGACAGATGGCTAACCAGCCTCCTTTTGAAAACCTCCAGTGAAGGAGCTTCCTTGACTTTCATAGGCAGTTTGTTCCATTGCCCTACTGTTCTTACAGTTAGGAAGTATTTTTTCTTGAGATTTAATCTAAATCTGCTGTGCTGTAGTTTGAACCCACTGCCTTTTGTCCTGTCCTCTGTGGCAAGAGAGAACAATTTTTCTTCTTCTTTTTTATGGCAGTCTTTCCAGTGTTTGAAGATTGCTACCATATCCCCCCTTAATCTCCTCTTTTTCAAACTAAACATGCTCGTTTCCTTCAGCCTTTGCTCATATAGCTTGCATTCCATCCCTTTGATCATGTTTGTTGCTGACCTCCAGATCCTTTCCAGTTTCTTTACATCCTTCCTATATGGCGGTGACCAAAATTAGGCAAAGTACTCCAGCTGAGGCCTAACCAATGCCGTTTAGAGTGGTACTATCACCTCCCGTGACTTGCATTCTTTGCCTCTGTTAATGCAACCCAAAACTGCATTTGCTGCTTTTTTTTTTCTTTTTTTGCAACAGCATTGCATTGCTGATTCATGCTGAGGTTGTGATCCCCTACAACTCCCAGATTCTTCTCAGCAGTGCTGCTGCCAAGCCAGTTATCCCCCATTCTGTATTTGTGCATTTGATTCTTCTTCCCTAAGTGTAGCAACTTACATTTGTCTTTGTTTAATTTCATTTTGTTGTCAATAGCCCAGTTCTCCAATTTATCAAGATCCCTTTGAATATTATCTCTATCCTCCAAGGGGTTTTCAACCCCCCTAGCTTTGTGTCATCAGCAAATTTGATCAGTATGTTCTCTATTCCTACATCCAGGTAATTAATAAAGATGTTAAATAATACTGTACACAAAACAGATACCTGTGGAACCCCACTTAAGACCTGCTTCCAATCTGACTTCATTCCATTAATACCCTTTGCTTGCGGTTGTTTAACCAATTATGTATCCACTTAATGGTATTTCAACCGAGCCCACGTTTTCCCAGCTTACTCATGAGAACGTCATGTAGGACTATGACAAAAGCCTTGCTAAAGTCCAGGTATACTGTGTTCACCACATTCCTCCTATCCTCCAAACCAGTTACCTTGGCAAAGAAAGAAATCAAGTTAGTTTGGCATGATTCGTTCTTAGTAAATCCATGCAGGCTGCTAGTGATCACCCCTTCATCCACCAGGTATTTGCAATTTGAATGTTTTATACATTACTCTAGTAGCTTCCCAGATATCAAGGTCAGACTGACTGGTCTATAGATCCCTGATTCCTTCTTTTTTCCCTTTTTAAAGATGGGCACTATGTTGTTCCAGAAGACTGGAGAAGGAGCCTCTTCATATGGCACACCTGATCAAGGAAAAACAGATTTGATCTGAGCAGTCATAGCACAGCAAAGAGATATCTAGAAGTGAGGTTCCCTCTCGTGAAGTAAGGTAGTGGGCAGAGTGGGACTCAGGAAGGATACCATAATGGTAGGGGACAGGAATACTATACTCCTATCTCTGGAATACAAAGCATCTGGGTACAGAGGTTAGAATATTCACATACTTAGATGAAGCTAAACAGGAAAAGTCTTAATGACACTTTTAGAATGTCAGTGAGACTACTCATAGGCTTAACATTAAGGACATGCTTAGTGCTTTTCTGAATTCACCTTGAGATCAAGTCCATATTCCATACGTTATTTTCCCCCTTCCTCCCCTCTATCCATTTCATTCATTTCTCAAGGAGAAAGTTCTGAGGATTTTCTCCATGCAAGTTGATTGAATTCCAAACTGGAAACAAACTTAATAGAAAATCAGCTTATTGTACAGCAAAACAGTTTTCCCTCCTGAGAAAAGGGGTATTATTTTAGTCTAAAGAAGGTGTCTATTACTTTAGAGTTTAAGAACCCACACATTGCTTCTAGGAGAGAGAGGCAATTACTTTTAACTGCTGTGCTCAGCATGAAAACATTTTGGAAAAAATGTTTCTCTTAATCATATTTTGATATCAATATTTAAAAAATAAGTAATAGACAGAGAACTAAAATCTATGTTAAAATTATAAATCTATTATATATTGTGAAAATACTAGCTATGATGTGCATATTCAAACTATGCACATACCATTAACATTTTAAAATATGACCCTATTTTCAATAAATGATTCCACCTTAATCCTTTGAGGTTTTCCCCTTAATTACTGTGTTTATTTAAAACCTAACATTAAAAAAAAAAAACCCAAACACCCCATAGTTGGATTCATCGGTGTAAACCCTGATTTTCTGACTTTGATAACTTATTACTAACAGCTTTGACTTATTATTCAACAGCAGGTTTGGAATTACAATTACAGAAATTTTGCAACAACAACAAGGCTTGCATGATTTATTCCAGTGCATATGGCACAGAGAACAGACTCCTAATATTATATTTGCAATGTTTTATTTGGTATGTGTGATGGTTTTGGTTACCATAAAACATTTTCTAGAATCAATTAAGGTTGCTGAGTTCTTTCTCCTTCTGTTTCTCCTGCTATGGAGAGAAAGTACCTGCATATACTGATATTCAGCAATTGAAAGCCCCTAATGAAGTAAAGCAAAAGAAAACAAAGCGGAACAGTCACAAGCAACCCATTCAAAATATTTACACTATGAGAGTATCTAAAATGGGCCCAAAGGAGCATTCCAGTAGTGGCTGGTGTAAAAAATAAGTGCCTTTGGTAGACTATCCCTCCGCCACCCCAACACAGACACACTCTTGCTGAAACTGGAAAAGTAGGAGAAGAGGCTTCAGGGAGCGAGTGAAGACAACATTACATTCTGGAGCTGGCAATGCAAGTGTAACAGTAGTCTAGTATATTAGCATCTCTCAATATCTGGTGTGGCATCAGTTTGGAAACGACAGCATCTGACCTGGGGAAACAAACAGGGTGCATTTTTAAAACGAATGTGAGGACAGTGAAAATCCACAAACCCAGAGGTGCTTTCATATCACAACCAAAAACCCCTTTCCTCCTTGGTAACCATTTGCATACTAGTGGTTTGAATTAGAATATTATTTCTGCAACCTGAACGTGCAGCAGATATCTAATCTACAAAGAGCAGTTTTGTTGCTGAATTTGCAGCACACATCTCAGAATGACACTTTATGGAAAGTTTTCAGAGTAACAGCCGTGTTAGTCTGTATTCGTAAAAAGAAAAAAGAAAAGGAGTACTTGTGGCACCTTAGAGACTAACCAGTTTATTTGAGCATGAGCTTTCGTGAGCTACCTTTGTGTGTTTTATGTGGCATAAAAGACAGCACTTTCAGATGAGATATTATCCTGTTTGAACAGTAAATATTCAGAATAAACACAGGGACTGACGCCCTCCATGCATGGCACTCCAACTGTGTACAAGAGAGTACACAGAGAGAGAGTACAAGAGAGTACATCTACACTGCCGATGGAAGAGAGCTGTCCAGTTTAGATCAAGGGACTCAGGCTAGCGGGGCTTGCATTAGTGCTCTAAAAATACCTATGTAGGCACAGTGCTTTGAAGTTGTGGCTCTATTTTTAGAGCACTAGCCCAAGCCACACTAGGTAGGGTCTGTTGACCCAGATGGGAAGGCTCTATTTTGTGGGCAGTGTAGACATACCCAAGATGCTATAGGATTGGGCCCATGCTATCCTGATTATAAGTAGGATATGCTCATTAGGGCCCCAATTCAACAGCCCATTCATATTCAGCAAAGCACATAAACATGAACTTAATTTTAGGCACTTGCTTAAATCCCATGTAATTCAATGGGATTAAAGAATATGATCTGTTGAATAGGAATAGACCTAAGCACTTATTTAAACACTTTTCTGAACTGTGATATAGGAAAGGTCAAAAAGCATTTCCCTGGATCTTAGCTTGCGGTGTGAATGAATAAGCACATGTTGGGGATTCAGGAGATCCGGAGTTTTAATCCTGCTTCTACCACTAACTAACTGTGTAAACTAGGGAGACAAGGTGGGTGAAATAATGTATTTTATTGGGCCAACTTCTTCTGGTGAGAGAGACAAGCTTTTGAAATTCCACAGAGCTCTTCTTCAGGTCTTCATACCAACATGACTATACAACATAACCTTAACCATAACTCGATAAGTTTATGGAGGAGATGGTATGATGGGATAACATGGTTTTGGTAAGTAAATATTCATGGTAAATAGGCCCAATGGCCTGTGATGGGATATTAGATGGGGTGGGATCTGAGTTACCCAGGAAAGAATTTTCTGTAGTATCTGGCTGATGAATCTTGCCCATATGCTCAGGGTTTAGCTGATCACTATATTTGGGATCGGGAAGGAATTTTCCTCCAGGGCAGATTGGAAGAGGTCCTGGAGGTTTTTCGCCTTCCTCTGTAGCATGGGGCATGGGTCAGTTGCGCAGGATTCTCTGCTCCTTGAAGTCTTTAAACCACGATTTGAGGACTTCAATAGCACAGACATAGGTGAGAGGTTTTTTGCAAGAGTGGTGGGTGAAATTCTGTGGCCTGAGTTGTGCAGGAGGTCAGACTAGATGATCATAATGGTCCCTTCTGACCTAAATATCTATGAATCTATAACACAACACCGTATAACCTTGAGCAAGTCACTTTACCTTGCTGTCTTAGATTTCCGATCTATAACATGGGGATAATGTTTATCCATCAACCCCATAGGGTATTGTGAGGGTTAGTTATTTAACATCTGTATAGTGCTTTGAAAATACTAGGCATTATACAAATGCTAAGTATTATTATTACTATTATGGTCTGCATGAGTGGTTGGGTTCCCCTAAAGAATGATAATGAAAACTTTATCTGTTAGACAGGTGCCATCAATATTGTCTTTTAAAATGCCAGATTGTCTCTTTGGATTTATTTTTATTGCATCCTTAGTTGGCTGTGGGTTTACAAAAGAATGCTTAATCTATCAATCAGATGGAATGCCTTTATTCTAGGATTTCATCTAGATCAAAAAAAAAAAGGTGTATTTTTGTCTAGCTAATCAGAATAGAGAAATTCTGAATTATGCTATTTATTGAAGATAAATATCAAAATCTTACAGAGGTAGTGATTTAATCTTTTTCAGGGAACAAAATCTCTGACACCACTTAGCCTAGTTTGCTTCACTACCTTTGTGTTTAGCTGCTTAAAAGAAATGACTGTCATATTGACAGAGATATTAGAAGTAGTCTATTCAGATAAATGCAGGGTATAGAACAATAGCTCTAAGAAACATGATTGTCAGCTAAAATATTAATGAAATAGATTCAGAATTTCACATTAAGTAGATGGCAGTCACTTTATCAAAAATTCAGCTGTTGGCTGGGTTCAGAAGTGATCTTAATCGTCCCAGGGCTCTCTCTCTCCAGGTTGAGAAGGCCGCAATATGTGCTTAAATTTATGAACATGCTTAGGTGATTTGCTGAGTTGGGGCCTCCATGATGAAACCCACTGTCCGTGGAGGAGAGTAGGTGGTAGGTCACATATGTCTCAGGTGCCCCATAGTATCACTTCCCTGCAGTATATTCATAATACCATGAAACCTTACAAATTAGACATAGAAAAGACCTATTAAAATGATCATCCAGTCCATCTCCCTGACAACGCAGGACTGATCACTACAGGAAATTCACAGCGCACTATCCATTTTGGTTTCAGATGTTCCAAGTGCTGGGTCTTCCACCACTTCCCTTGAAATACTGTTTAGCACACTAACATATTGCATGGTCAGCATTCTTTTCCCCAGGTGTTCAGCCTACGTTTCCTTTTCGTAATTTGTGTCCACATTACCCCCTTTTATAAACCTACATACCCACTCAACTCAAATTGGTCTTGCTAGCCATTAAATATTTGTAGACATACGTGCCATGTACTCATAGTTTAGCCAGAATAGCCTTCATTTTGAATGTATTTTTATATTGCAATAAATGCTTGATGAATCTAACAGAAGTTTATTTTCACCTTTCAGGAAATGATTACATCATTACACACACACACACACAAAGAGAGGATTATTTTAGAATGGTACTTTTGCTGTACTGCTTTCCTGGATATAAAATCTTTTAAAAAATATATTATAATTTAATACTAGATTTTCAGTTTGTAAATGTATGTCAGACATGTAAATTATAATATGGGTGTCTGTTTGCGTATACTTAATATGTATATACATAAATGGAACTAAAATACATCAATAATATAATTCAAATATTTTACTATACGTAAAATTCTTATCCTTTCAGCCACTTAATTTTTGTATCTCTTTTCTGAACAACATCCAGTTTGTGGATATTGGTTTCCTCACAATTAAATGTTCCACAAACAGCCATACCGCAGCCATATACACAGGAACTTTTATCTTTCTGATGCATGACCGGCTGCCTGTCTTTTGCCTATGCAGCTCAAACCTGCACTGGTATCTTTGCTGACGATTGGCATTCCAAAGTCATGGGTAAATTGCTCTCCATTTTCACACTTACGGTATTTTTGTTTTCTTTTTTTCAGAACTAGTGCTGTCTAGTTTCTTGCTTCCATTGAATATCTGCTTTTTTCCTCACTTTAAAATTTGTGTTTTTCAAAGTTGAATTTCATATTGAAGTTTACTTTTATTATAATTTAGTCTTTATATTGCAGTAGTGCCCAGAGGCCCCAGTCAAGATCAGTGTCCCATGGTGTTACAAGGCAATGTACACACACAGGTATTTACTGGCCCTGTTTCTAAGATAATTAGGTTTCTTTTTATTACTTCCCTGTCCTCACATCTCTTTGGTATCATCTGTGAATGTAATTAATGCTATTTACCTCTCTTCTAGATTAGTGAAGATATTAAGCCCTGATTTAAAGCAGATCCCTGCGGCAGTCTACCAGACACCTTTCTGCATTATGAGACGTTGCTGATATTGTCTTTTGTTTATGCCCTTGAATCCAGCTTTCAATCCATGCAACAGTGTATATACCCAAACCAATTTTAATTAATGTAGACAAAGATTTTTAAGACACTATCAATATATTAAAATCCAAATATATTACAGCTACAGTTTTCCATTCACCCACTCATTTTGTAATTCTAGCACCAAAAAAAAGTAATCAAATATATCTGCTCACATTTATTCCTTCTAACTCATGATGTTTATTGCTAATGGCTGCATTATCTTCTAGCTATTTAGTAATTTTTCTCTTAATATGAGAATATTAGTTCTATTATTTCACTAGGAATAGGAGTGAGACATGCAGGACAATAAGAGGCAGGACCCAGCAAGATGTTGAGCAGTATAGTATTTATTGCTTTGGGGTAACAGAGCCAATCTTTTGAGTGCATGAATAATCCTATTGAAGTCAATGGAACTATTCACATGTTTAAAGTTAAGCATGTATGCCGATGCTTTGCTAGATCATAGTGATCAGCATCTAGTAAGATCAAGCCCTAAAAACGGCTGTCATAATTCTTTCCTTTTCTGCAAAGAGTTCCCAAATTTGGTTCTCACTAATCTTTTAGTACCTCCCGCGAGTTCTTCATGACATTTCAAAAATATATTTGAAGTGGTGGTACAGTTCATTCATTAGCTAACACGCATTAATAATTTAGGATGCATGTAATTGAAACTGCCTGATTAGTATACTTTCAAATCTCCCCAAGTATTCCCTAGTCTAATCTTCATCAACACAATAGCTACTTTACCATGATTTTTATTATCCTAATTGTTAAAAATTACTTTTATTTTTCTTATTCAAGGTTTTTTGTTTAGAGAGACTTCAGTAACTCAGCTATTATGGAAACATCATTAATTTCATTCCCTCCTCAGGACATACTTGAGTCCTTCAGTGGCAAATACAATTTTGCTCCGCACCTGGCAGCATAATGGTTCTTGTTGACAAATGCTAATTATTTGTGTGGGTTTTTCTTTCCCCAACATTTTTAGCTCTGAACTTATAATCAAAGTAAAAAGGGGGGAGGGAGGTTCCCCCCCAAATAGTGGAACAGCTTTATTTGTGAATGTCATGGGAAGATAGAAGGAGAGAAAAGCAAGCAAGAAAGTAAATGCATTAGCCTGAGGGGGGAGGATTTCTAAAGATGTACTCTTATATCCAGCTGGGACTGGTCTCTTCTTTAGCCCAACAGATTAAAAAGAAAAAAACCTCCAGAAAGGTACAATGGGATTTTAGCACTGAGAGGGAATACTGCCTTGCAACAATTGAAACACAGCTTAACTAGCCTTAAATCAGACTACTTAATCAACTGAAATCCAATGAAAAATAGCGGCTGTTATGCTTTAGCAGAGTGTGGATGAGGAGATTAACTGGGGTGAGAGTAAGCGCTTCAGAAAGAGAACTTTAACTACTTTTTAATAATACATTTCAATATGGTTGAGAACATAAAGGCTGCTAGAAGTAAGAATCATCAAAGCCATGTGGAAATGCTTTGTTGCTCACATACAGTATGGGACAGAACTCATTTTCATGTATGCTTTCTTAAGGTTATTCCTTATTATCATCCTCTAAGGTTCATGATAAGCAGAAAGAGAAAGCAACATTCAATAGGCTTTTTGCCATTAATGGTTGTCATTTTGATTTTAAAAAAGAACCACTCTAATTTAATGGGTAGATGCAAATAACCTCAGCACTGCAGTTTTGTACTTCAAAGGGGGGGGGAGAATTTGTTTTGAAGTTTATTTGGAAGATGAATTGCAGCCCAAGACAAGCAAAAAAGTTTTGAACTCCCAAGAGCTGTGAAAGTGGAAAATAGAAGTAATGCCATGCTTGTGATCAAGTATAATAGAAATTAAGGCTAATAAACAGGTTTCCTAATATTCCATCTACAAGGTGAGTTGAAGTGTCTCTCTGGAGCATATAGCATCATCACTTCTGAATTCTTGAGGACTGTTATATTTACAAGTTTTCCCCTCCCTTCCCTTTTCTGAATGAATGCTACCTTCACTCATAAAGAAAAAAGGTGTCTTTTGTAAGTAACCTGTCCAGATTTGTTTTTACAGTTGATGCCTCTTATATAGCATATGCAGGCAAAATTAATAGTTTCTTCTACCCAGCTCCTTTAGCAGACAGGTGCTGGGGAGTAACTCACAACAGAGAATTAAAATGACAGTTGAATTATTGTACAGGAATGTCGTTTCATATAAATTGCTTCATTGTCACACTACATACTCCTACACGCTATAGAACAAAAATATAAGACAAAACTGCCTTTTCTCATGCCATTTAAAAAAAAATCACATATAATGTCTACGGTATTAAAAATATGTGTTTGTGTTTCTACTAGAAAAATTTCTGTTCAGTATTAAACACAGAGATTTGCACACTTTCTATACACTACATTACCATCAATGGTGTGTCAATATTAGAGGTACTGGAGCTTCAATAGAGCTATGCTGACTGAGATCAGCTGAGAATCTGTCCTGGTAGCAAAGCACTTTATGTTTTTATTCTTTGGTTGATATGCAGTGTCCTACAAAACTTTTCGCACAGGGAAACTTGTCTGGGCTTGCTAGTAGCTCAGCAGTCAATGCCCATTCAAAGAGGTGCACTTTGTCTAGCTCCGCTTTTTAACACCAGACATATATAACAAGTCACAGCTCCCTGTGTGTTTGCTTCAAAGAGAGCTCCATGCTGTCAACATGACAAAATCAAGTATAAGACAAGCCAGGACACTGTAAAAATCGTTTACCCTTTAGTGCATATAAAGATAGCTTGAAGCAAGGGATATAAGTTTTGACAAGGCATTTAAATGCTCACAGCTGACTGCCTTCTGAAACAACCAAGCCAAAAGAAGCATTGCACTATGGAACTGGAAATCACTCGGCCAGATTCTAGTTCCTGCTGCAGTCCCTTTATACCACTAGAGTAGCACAAAGTGACCCAGAGGAATTCCCCCAGTGTAGGCTCAGTGCAAAGCTCATCTCTACACTGGCTTTCTGTCCAGACCCTAGTAGAGGGGTGCACAGGAATAGGAGGGGGAGTGGGTGCAGTGCAAAGGACACCTGCTTTTCTGGGAGACATTCGAGGCTGCTTTGGGACCCAGCCTGGGGTTCCTTTAACTTATACTGGAAACCTCACTGACCTCTTGAGTAGCCAGAGTTACAATGGTGTATCACTTAAGTCCCACTTAAACCTTATTTTGGTGACTTACATTATGCATAGGGTGTTTGGGGTCCTCTACACAGAGGGAGGGAACATGGCCATGTAATTAAAGCCCTGACCTAGAGAGAGATCTTGGTCCTATTCAAGATCACTGCCTCATTTTCTATCTGTGATGATTACTTTTCCATACCTAACTGCTTGTAGAGTCTCTATGTAATACTGCAAGTTCTAAAGAGATGTGCTTTTAAAATAAATTCATTAATGTTTGTGCAGGGATCTGACACTATGGCAATTGTGACAGGGTCGGGCCAGATGGCTATAGGAGAGTAATTTTTTTTTGAAGCAAAAGATGTTTTTTTTTTATTTGCATAACACACTTACAAAGTAAAAACAGCAGCATATGCAATGTGTAACACAGCAACCAACACAATTGTTTTCTCATTAGCTTCAGGGGAGGGAAGTGTTCAAGCTTGCCTGGGCCCAGAGGGGCGGTTTCCTCAACTCTCGTGGTCTTCCACCCTTCCGAGTTACCTGGTGGCCCAGAGCGAGGGGGCTTCATCGACTGTAGTGGTCTTCCACCCTTTTGAGTTACCTGGCGCCACGCCCGAGTGTCACCAACAATTCCCTCCTCTGAAAGCACCCAACAAGAGGGGCAGGCTGTGGGGTGGACAATCCGGGGGGGGGCACGTGCACCCACGTGTGAAAGGACCCCTCTAAGGTGGTGGTGTCCGCAGCAGCAATGGCTGGGGCTGGGGGTCCCTTACTCTCTCCCCCAATCAAAGGGTCAGACAAAGGGACCTGGATGGGGACACTGAGCAGAAAACCTCAGACAGCGCCAACCGCTCCTCAAAAGCATCAAGGGAGTCGGTGGACGCCGCCCAGAGGAACTCCGCCCGGATACGTGAACGGACCGAAGATCGGAAAATGGCCCCACAGTCACAGGAAACTCCATTGGCCAACCTCCTCTCTCTGGTTTTATAGATGGCCTTTTTAGCCAGGGCCAGGAGGAGGTTAACTAGGAGATCCCGCGACTTTGTGAGGCCACGGATGGGGAGTGCATAAATAAAAAGGTGAGGGGAAAAATGCAACCAAACACATAATAGGAGATTTGTGAGGAGCTGGAACAGGGGCTGCAGCCTGGCGCACTCCAAATATATGTGGGCCAGGGTTTCCCTCACACCACAAAAGGGACAAGTATCTGGGACGGGGGTGAACCGCGCCAAGTACGGGCCCGTGCTCACAGCTCCGTGAAGAAGCTGCCAACTAATGTCCCTGATGGGCCTCGGAACCAAGGTGGAATATAGGCTGGCCCACCGGGGCTGCTCACCCTCCAAAGGTGGCAGAAGGTCTCGCCACTTTGTGTCGGGACGGGACACTAGGGTGAGGGCATAAAAGGTGTGGAGCACAAGCGTGTATAGATGTTTCCTTGGTGCGCTTTGGAAGCATACTGGCTGCAGTTCATGCAGCCGGCTCGCAGTGAAGGGGTGAGGGGGTCGATTGGGTCTGGGGGGCAGGGGTCCAATTAAAAGGTCCGGCGGGCCTGGGGTAGAGGGTGAGCGGGGCATGCCCTCGAGAAGGACCCGGTGGAGGTAAACTCGAGCAGCGGGTGGCAAAGCGGCCTTCGCCTCCTGAAGTAAGCGCTGGGGGTGCAAGATCTGGAGAGCCCCATGCGCCGGGCGAGCACAGGGGATCCAGCCACTCTCCCCGGTCATAGTCCAGGAGGTCTCCGACTCTTGTGATTTCTGCCAGGATCAAGCTCTGGCACACCAAGCGGGACTCCGCCACCTGCATACGGAGCTGGGGGTTGCGTAGCAGGGGCTCCGTGAGAAGATCTACCCCCTCGGTGGCCGCCACGGACCTGGTCATTAAAAACAGTTTCCAAGTCCGGGGGAGGTCCTGGTAGAAGATCGGCAGCCCCGAGAGGTCTCGCGGAAGACCTCCAGGACGGAGATAAAAGAGCTGTCGGTCATATCGGAGCCCTTGGATGCAGCGCAGGATGGCATGCACCAGTGTGCTCCACGCTGAACTGCCTGCACCATAGAGGAGCCTCTGTAGGGCCTGGAGGCGGAAGACACGGACCTGAGTGTGTAGACACTTCAGGCCCTGTCCTCCTTCCTTCAGGGGTTGTCATAAATATAAAGGGAAGGGTAAACCCCTTTAAAATCCCACCTCTGCCACCATGTCAAGGTTCCTCCCCCACTCTGAACTCTAGGGTACAGATATGGGGACCTGCATGAAAACCTCCTAAGCTTACTTTTACCAGCTTAGGTTAAAACTTCCCCAAGGTACAAATTAATTTTATCCTTTGTCCTTGGAATATCCACTGCCACCACCAAACTCTAACTGGGTTTACTGGGAAACGTAGTTTGGACACGTCTTTCCCCCCAAAATCTTCCCAACCCTTGCACCCCACTTTCGGGGAAAGGTTTGGTAAAAATCCTCACCAATTTGCATAGGTGACCACAGACCCAAACCCTTGGATCTGAGAACAATGAAAAAGCATTCAGTTTTCTTACAAGAAGACTTTTAATAGAAATAGAAGTAAATAGAGGTAAAGGAATCACCTCTGTAAAATCAGGATGGTAGATACCTTACAGGGTAATTGGATTCAAAACACAGAGAATCCCTCTAGGTAAAACCTTAAGTTACAAAAAAGACATACAGACAGAAATAGTCATTCTATTCAGCACAATTCCTTTCTCAGACATTTAAAGAAATCATAATCTAACACATACCTAGCTAGATTTACTTACTAAAAGTTCTAAGACTCCATTCCTGTTCTATCCCCAGCAAAAGCAGCGTACCGACAGACACAGACCCTTTGTTTTTCTCCCTCCTCCCAGCTTTTGAAAGTATCTTGTCTCCTCATTGGTCATTTTGGTCAGGTGCCGGTGAGGTTACCTTTAGCTTCTTCACCCTTTACAGGTGAGAGGATTTTTCCTCTGGCCAGGAGGGATTTTAAAGGGGTTTACCCTTCCCTTTATATTTATGACACGCCCCCCAAATCTCAGGTAGGGTGAAACACTGGCTGGGATTTCTTCCTGGAGCTCTAGAAAAAACAGAGTTAATAAGACACATGCATCTCTAAATATACTACCAAGTACATAAAGACTAACAATATTTTCCACATCTCAAGGATGATTTTAACCAGTTGATTCTGGGAAACTTTCATGGGAGAGTGCATCAGCCACTTTGTTAGAAGCTCCTGAGATATGTTGGATGTTGAAATCAAAATCTTGGAGAGCTAAACTCCACCGAAGAAGTTTTTTGTTATTTTCTTTGACGGTGTGAAGCCACTTCAGTGCAGCATGGTCGGTTTGCAGGTGGAAACGCTGTCCCCAAACATAGGGGCGTAGCTTTTCCAGAGCGTAGACGATGGTGTAACATTCTTTTTTACTGACTGCTTTCCCTCTCAGACAGTTTTTTGCTGAGAAACACTACAGGGTGGAATTCTTGATCAGGTCCTTTCTGCATTAAAACTGCTCCCACACCATGCTCGGACGCATCTGTCGTTACTAGGAACAGTTTGTCAAGGTCTGGGGCCCTAGTACAGGGTCAGACATGAGTGTCGCTTTAAGCTTGTTAAAGGCCTTCTGACACTTTTTGGTCCACTGAATGGCATTTGGCTGTTTCTTTTTGGTTAGGTCTGTCAGTGGGGCGGCGATTTGGCTGTATTGCGGTACAAATCGTCTGTAATAACCGGCCAAGCCTAAGAAGGATTGAACCTATTTCTTTGACTTTGGGACAGGCCACTTTTGGATAGCATCCACTTTGGACTGTAGGGGGTTGATAGTTCCTTGACCCACCTGGTGTCCAAGGTAGGTCACTCTGTTTAGGCCTATTTGACACTTCTTAGCCTTAACAGTTAGTCCTGCCTCCCTTATACGCTCAAGGACTTTTTGTAGATGTTCCAGGTGGTCTGCCCAGGAATCCGAAAATATGGCCACATCGTCAAGGTAGGCGACTGCATATTCTCCTAATCCCGCTAGGAGACCATCTAAAAGTCTTTGGAAGGTGGTGGGTGCATTTCGCAGCCCGAAAGGGAGTACATTAAATTCATACAGCCCGAGATGTGTAGTGAAGGCTGACCTTTCCTTGGCAGATTCATCTAGCGGTACCTGCCAGTACCCCTTGGTTAAGTCCAAGGTAGAGATGAACTGGGCCCGTCCCAGTTTCTCTAATAGTTCATCTGTGCGTGGCATTGGATAGTTGTCTGGGCAAGTTACAGCATTTAGCTTATGGTACTCCACGCAAAAAGTACTTCCCCATCTGGTTTGGGAACTAGAACCACTGGAAATGCCCATGCACTTCCAGAGGGGCGGATTACACCCATCTGTAACATATCCTGGATCTCCCGTTCTATAGCAGTTTTAGCTTGAGGAGACACCCGGTAAGGTTGGACTTTAATTGGGTGAGCATTACCTGTGTCAATGGAGTGGTATGCCCATTCAGTCAGTCCTGGGGTGGCTGAGAACGTTGGCGCGTAGCTAGTGCACAGCTCCTGGATCTGCTGTCGCTGCATACGCCCAAGGGTCATGGAGAGGTTCACCTCTTCTACACCACCAGCACTTTTCCCTTCCTAGTAGACACCTTCAGGTCACTCAGCGTCGTCTCCTCCCTGGGCTGTAAACTGACAAACCTTTAATTCTCTGGAATAAAAGGGCTTTAGATAATTAATATGGTACACCTTAGGCTTTCAGTTGGAGGTGGGGAATGCTATGAGATAATTAACAGCTCCCAGGCGCTCCTGGACTGTGAATGGCCCTTTGCACGATGCTTCCATTTTATGGGCCTGGAGCGCCTTTAAGACCATGACCTGGTCTCCTACTTTGAAGGAACGCTCTCTGGCATGTTTATCATACCAGACTTTTTGCTCTTTTTGAGCATCCTGTAAGTTTTCTTTAGCAACGGCTAAAGAGGTTCAGAGGGTGTTTTGTAGATTGGTTACAAAGTCCAGAATGTTAGTTCCTGGAGAAGGTGTAAATCCCTCCCATTGCTGCTTCACCAACTGTAATGGCCCCTTAACCTCACGGCCATATACAAGTTCAAATGGGGAAAACCCTAAACTGGGGTGTGTACATCTCTGTAAGCAAAGAGCAACTGCTGCAACACTAGGTCCCAATCATTGGAGTGCTCATTTACAAATTTACGTATCATGGCCTCCAAAGTTCCATTAAACTTCTCCACCATGCCATTTGTTTGATGGTGGTAAGGAGTGGCAACCAAGTGATTTACCCCATGAGCTTCCCAAAGGTTTTCCATAGTTCCTGCCAGGAAATTAGTCCCTGCATCTGTGAGGATGTCGGAGGGCCAACCTACCCTGGCAAAAATGTCTGCTAGTGCCTGGCACACACTTTTAGCCCTGGTGTTGCTTAGAGCTACAGCTTCCGGCCATCGGGTGGCAAAATCCATGAAAGTCAGTATGTACTGCTTTCTTCTGGGTGTCTTTTTCAGAAAAGGACCCAGAATATCCCAGCTACTCACTGAAATGGAACTTCAATGATGGGAAGTGGCTGGAGAGGGGCTTTGACCTGGTCTTGGGGTTTTCCCACTTTTTGGCATACTTCACAAGACCGGACATAGGTAGAAACATCCTTGCCCATTCCCTCCCAGTGGAATGACCCCCCCAAACGGTCTTTGGTCCTGTTCACCCCAGCATGGCCACTAGGGTGATCATGGGCTAAGCTCAAGAGCTTGGCCCGGTATTTAGTTGGAACTACCAACTGTCTCTGAGGATGCCAGTCTTCCTAGTGTCCACCAGAAAGAGTTTCCTTGTATAAAAGTCCTCTTTCTACAACAAACCTGGATCGATTAGAAGAGCTGAGAGGCGGTGAGTTGCTCCGTGCCGCCGTCCAAGCTCTCTGGAGGCTTTCATCTGCTTCCTGTTCTGTCTGGAACTGTTCCCTTGAGGCTGGAGACATCAGTTCCTCATTGGATTGTGGACCTATGCTTGGTCCCTCTGGAAGCGATGTAGGGTATGGAGCTGTTTCTGTTGACTGTGAACCGCTCTCCGCTGGTGCACTATTTTGGGATTCAGTCTCCGGCGGAGCCTCTTGTGTAGGGTTATCGGCTGCTGCCGGTTCAGGCTCGGTGGGGCCCTCTGGTGTTGAGGTTGCAAGTACTGGATTCAGTGCTGGCAATGGGTCTCGTGTTAGTTGTTCCGCTGGTTCCGGTTCTGGGACTGGTTCCGTCTGGGTCTCTGGGACTGGATCCACTACTGCTGTTGCAGACATTGGCCTGGGGTCCGGCTCCATCACCTCTGACTGGGTCCTGATAGAAGTTTCCAGAACAGAGCTAGGCCTCACGGCTTGTTTAGCCTGGCTACGGATGACTATTCCCACCCTCTTGGCCCGCTTCACGTGATTGGCCAAGTCTTCAGCATGGGGATGGGATAATCATCATAGACTGCAAAAGTCCACGTTCCTGACCAGCCCTGGTACTGGACAGGCAACTTGGCTGTAGGCAAATTGAACGAGTTGGACTTGAAGGGTTGAATCGTCACGTGGATCTCTGGGTTGATTAAATTGGGGTCCACTAAGGAAGCATGGATAGCTGACACTTGTGCTCCGGTGTCCCTCCATGTGGTGACCTTCTTCCCGCCCACACTCACAGTTTCCCTCCGCTCCAAGGGTATCTGGGAGGTATCTGGGCCTGCGGACCTCTGGTGTGATTCCGGTGCAATGAACTGTAATCTGTTGGGGTTCTTTAAAATCCCTCCTGGCCAAAGGAAAAATCCTCTCACCTGTAAAGGGTTAAGAAGCTAAAGGTAACCTCACTGGCACCTGACCAAAATGACCAATGAGGAGACAAGATACTTTCAAAAGCTGGGAGGAGGGAGAAAAACAAAGGGTCTGTGTCTGTCGGTACGCTGCTTTTGCTGGGGATAGAACAGGAATGGAGTCTTAGAACTTTTAGTAAGTAATCTAGCTAGGTATGTGTTAGATTATGATTTCTTTAAATGTCTGAGAAAGGAATTGTGCTGAATAGAATGACTATTTCTGTCTGTATGTCTTTTTTGTAACTTAAGGTTTTGCCTAGAGGGATTCTCTATGTTTTGAATCCAATTACCCTGTAAGGTATCTACCATCCTGATTTTACAGAGGTGATTCCTTTACCTCTATTCACTTCTATTTCTATTAAAAGTCTTCTTGTAAGAAAACTGAATGCTTTTTCATTGTTCTCAGATCCAAGGGTTTGGGTCTGTGGTCACCTATGCAAATTGGTGAGGATTTTTACCAAACCTTTCCCCGAAAGTGGGGTGCAAGGGTTGGGAGGATTTTGGGGGGAAAGACGTGTCCAAACTACATTTCCCAGTAAACCCAGTTAGAGTTTGGTGGTGGCAGTGGATATTCCAAGGACAAAGGATAAAATTAATTTGTACCTTGGGGAAGTTTTAACCTAAGCTGGTAAAAGTAAGCTTAGGAGGTTTTCATGCAGGTCCCCACATCTGTACCCTAGAGTTCAGAGTGGAGGAGGAACCTTGACAGGGGTAGATGAAGAATTCCTACAGGGGCTCAGTGCATTCCTGACCAAAAGAACCCCAGAATCGATGTCCGGAGGGTGGTCAGGAAACCCGGGGCCGGGACCAGGGTGTTGAGCTGGTACCAGAGCATGGACAGGACTAGTTGATTAAGCACCAGCACTCTCCCTTGGAGGGAGAGACATCGGAGTAGTCCTGTCCATTTCCGGAGCCGCTCTATCACCCCGCCCTCTAAATTTCCCCAGTTTTCCGGTGGAGAGGGATATGTGGCAGAAAGGTAAATGCTGAGGTAGAGCAGCGGACCTGCGCTCCACCAGATGGTCTGAAGCGCGGGTGGGAGGGAGCTCGCCTGCCGCCAGTCTCCTACTGCCAAGCTAGAGCTCTTGACCCAGTTGATCCAGGTGGAGGAGGCTGCCGAATAGATGGCCTGGCAATCCTCCACCCATGCCAAGTTGCCAGGGTCCTGGATCATGAGGAGCACGTCATCAGCATACGCCGACAGGACCAGCTGCAGCTCCGGTTCCCGCAGCACCAACCCTCTCAACCTCCTGTGGAGGAGACAGAGGAAGGGTTCGATCGCCAGAGCGTACAGTTGGCCCGAGAGGGGGCACCCCTGCCGTACTCCTCACCCGAAGTTGACCGGTTCGGTCAGGGTCCAGTTGAGCTTAACCAGACACTCTGCAGAAGTGTACAGCACCCGGAGAAAACCCACAAACTGGGGTCCAAAGCCAAACGCCTGCAGAGTGCTCAGGAGGTACCCGTGGTCCACCCTATCGAACGCCTTCTCCTGATCTAGGGACAGGAGGGTGAATGACAGACCGTCTCTACGCTCGATTTCCAAAAGGTCCCGAACCAGAAATAGGTATTCAAAGATACTGTGGTCCGGGATGGTGTAGGTCTGGTCTGGGTGGATCACGTCCGCCAGCACAGACCCTAGCCGCAGCGAGATTGCTTTTGCTACGATTTTGTAGTCCGTGCTGAGGAGCGAGACGGGACACCAATTTTGTAAATCGCGGAGGTCCCCCTTATTCGGCAATAAGGCGAGCACAGCTCGTCTGCATGAAAGAGGGAGGACCCTGCTCTGCAGAGACTCGGCCCAGATGGTGACTAGGTCTGGGCCAAGGACGTCCCAAAACATGCGGTAGAACTCCACGGTCAGCCCGTCCATGCCTGGAGACTTATTAGTGGGCATACGACAGAGGGCTTCCAAGAACTCGGCCAGAGTGAGAGACAATTCTAGCAGGTCTCGGTCGCTCGCGCTGACTGTAGGGAGCTCCTCCCAAAGCACTCCGCAAGCGCTAGGGTCAGTCAGATCCAGGGAGAAAAGACTTGTGTAGAAGGCTCAGGCCTTCCCACACATCTCCACTGGTTCCTTGAGGGGTGTGCCGTCTTCTGCCAGGAGGCAGGTGATGTGTTTCTTAGCCCCCCTCATTTTCTCCAGGCCATAGAAGAAGGCGGATGCGGGATCGAACAAAGGCGCCCCGGGCCCGATGGTCCTCGAGGACCCGGAGCTCTTCCCGCTTCTCCTGGCACGCTCCGCAGAGGAGCAGATCTTCGGGGCTGGCGGCCAAATGCCTCTCCAGCTCTAAGACCTCCCGTTACAACTGCTCTATCACTGCATTTCTCCGTTGGCTGGTGCCCTGGGTGTAGTCGCGGCAGAAAAGCCGGGCGCCCACCTTCCCCAGGTCCCACCATCGCCGCGCCGAGGGAAAGGCATGCCGCTGCTCTCGCCAGGCCAGCCAGAATTCCTGGAAGGACGTCATGAAGCCTTCATCCTCCAACAGGCTGTTGTTAAAATGCCAATAGGCCGGCCCCGGCCTCTCCGCACAGAGGGAGGCTGTCATGGTGGCTAGGTGATGGTCAGAAAATGGGGCCAGCCGAATGCTGGAGGAGTGGGCTCGTGAGAGATGGAAGCGTGATAAATAAATGCGGTCCAACTGGGAGTGGCTCGACCGATGGGCTTCCACCCAGACAAAGGTGAATGTGAAAGTGTCATCCGGGTGGTGGTCACAACAGATGTCCACTAGGGAGTGATGTTCAACTATCTCCTAGAGGGTTTCCGCGGCGGCCGGGCTCTGCTTGGTCCCCAAGTGGTCCTGTTCCTCGAGGGTGGTATTAAAATCCCCTCCCAGGACCAGGCACTCGTGAGAATCTAAGGTGCCGAGGAAGGTGGATGCCTGCTGATAAAATTACAGCCGCTCCAGGCCCGATGTCGGGGCATAGACGTTAATGAGGTTAACCGCGAGCCCCTCTATATGGACCCGGAGATTCAGCAGGCAACCCAGCACGGCCTCGGTGACCCCTAGCACCTTGGGCCATAGGTCGGGGGAGAACAGGGTCGCCACTCCAGCCTGTTGAACCGTGGAATGGCTAAAGTAGACCCTGTCCCCCCACTCCAGCCGCCAACTGTTTTCGACAGTTGGATCCGTATGGGTCTCCTGCAGGAAAATCACAGAGTACCCTCCCTCCCGAAGGAAGGAGAGCACCTGGGACCTGCGGAGAGCCATCCTACAACCCCGGGTGTTCAACGTTGTGATGGTGAGAGGTGTCATGGAGGGGGCCGGCGGGGGGGATCCTCACTGGCAGGGACGCTCGCGTCCCCCAGCGGGCCGCGCAACA
Source organism: Natator depressus (assembly GCF_965152275.1). Lineage (NCBI taxonomy): Eukaryota > Metazoa > Chordata > Testudines > Cheloniidae > Natator > Natator depressus. Next base: position 73,120,076 of record NC_134236.1, read on the forward strand.
GTCCTTGACCCATCCCGTAGGTGAGTAATTGGTCACGGAAGATGCAGACCCGCCAGTAGGCCGTGGCATCCTGCTTCCCCATCCTTTACCTTCCCCCATGAGGGCCCTTGTGGCCTGGAGGATTTGAAAAAAATCCCCCCATCGCTGGAGAGCAAGCTGTACCTTGTTGCAGGAGCCACAGACATCCTCTAAAAACTTCCGTAGCTCTTCTTGCAGCTCATGGGGGGGTGGGGTTACAGTTTCCCGGTTGTTCCCCGGCAGGGCCCTTGGTGCAGCCCCGTGGTCCACTAAAGCGGACAAGCAGGGTGCGGACCCCCGACAGGGTACCTGATGGGCTAGAGCTTCTAGGCCCGCCACAAGCTCTGGGGCGATAGGGGGCGGTGGAGGGAAGATAGCAGCTCCTAATGGGTCAGGGCAGGAAAAGACAAAGGCCGCTCCCTGGGGGTCATCAGTTGGGAAAGGGAAGGAGAAAGCCCCGGTGGCGGCAATAACATTGCAGGAGGTAAATTGGATAGTGGTAGGGGTAGGGGCAGGGGCAAGGGCAGGGGCAGAAGCGAGGTTCTGGGTTTCGGGAGGCAAGCAGCTGGATGGTGGCGCCTCCCAATCAGACTCGAGGGTTAAGGGGGTGGGGAGGGAGCTCTCAGTGATACCGCGCGCGGGTTCTATGGTGGATTTAGCGGCTACAGCATCAGGAGGTGGATTATCTTCTGTTGGGCCCCCGTCCGGGAAGGAAATCGATTGCTCCGCACCAACGGGGGGTGCCCCTGGCGATTCATGTCCCGTCCACGTGGTGCCGGCTGTCACCTGAGCAGGCTCGGTGATCATCAGCGGGGTGCCATCAGCGGCCAGGTCGATGGAGGAGTTCGGGGCTCCTCGGAGGTGGGAGCAGAAACAGCAGTTAGGGGGATGGGGCATGGGGTGGAGTGAGGTCGCCCAAATCAAGGTTTGCTGGCAAAAGGTCGTCCTCCCCCTGGGCGACCGGGGTCAGATCTAGGGCCTCGATCTCCTCGAACATGGAGGAGAAGACACTTTCCGTCGCCTCGGGGTTCTCCCCGCTAGCACCCGCCGGTTGCCTTGGGGTTCACGGGGGCTTCGGGTAGTGTCAGGACAGAAGGGGCTTCCTTGAGGGTCTCGGAGGGGAGGGTCTCCAGTGGAGAGGAGACACTACCTTCCGGTGCTACCACGTCTTTCCCGGCTGACACCGGTGGATGGGACGCACTCGTGGGCAAAGCAGAAGGTTCGGCATCGCTGCCCCCCTTCCTGGTCTTCCCGGGAGCCTCCGCCTCGGGTAGATGAGGCGGAGCTTGAGCCTTCCGCTTGCCTCGCTTCCTCTGGACTAGGGCCCAGCCCTCCATGGAATCATCTGGGGGATGGTTAGCAGGGGTCGTGTCAGGGGGTAAAGGCGATGGCTCAGGGACTTGGGGGCGGGACGGTGGGGGGGCATAAGGGAGGGAGGATTCTCCCTGGGGCAGGCTCTCTCCCATGCCTGGTGGTATCTCTGCCACACCCTCCTCCATAGGCCCCGCTAGATTGTCAGCAGCGAGGGCAGGGCTCTCCTGCTCGTCTGGGCATTGTAGGGGAGGTGCCCCTTGGGCCTGAGTGGGAGAAGTGGTGGTCTGAAGTGGAGCGGGGGTGGGTTCGGGCATCAGATGGCCAGGGGCATTGGCAATGACGGGGCCAATGTCCTGCCGGGTCTCGGGGATCCCAGATGCCCCTCCTTGCCGGGCTAAGGGGCAGTCCCTCCGGACATGCCCTGACGCCCGGCAGAGGTAGCACTGGGCTTCCCCCGTGGAGAAATACACCCGGTAACGGGCCCCCTGGTGGGGGACTAGGAAGGACCCCTCGAGCGCCTCTCCGTCATGCGCTGCCGACGGCAGTAGAAGCTGCAGTTGCAGGCGAAAGGAAAAGATGTGACGGAGGGTGGGGTCCTTGCAGCCCAACAAGAGAGGGCTGATGACAGAAACAGGTTTCCCCAGGGTGGAAAGGGCGGGTAACAGGGCAGCATTGGGGAGAAAAGGAGCGACAGAGGTCAGGACCAGGCAGATGCCCAGGTCCTCTGGCGGCTCTAGGGAGACAAACACCCCCCCACACACTGCCAGGCCCCTCTCCACCACCTCCTGGGCAGCAGCCTCCGATGCTAAGAAGAAGACGACCTTCCCATACATTTTGGAGGCTGCCACAATGGCCGACGGCCCCACCACCCTCGCAAACGCCCACATGTAGGGCTCCACATGGGGCGAGGCAGGCACCAGGAGGCATTGGACACCGTGCTTCCTTGTCATGGTGGGGAAGGGGTCCCGGCCGCTGTTGATGGTGTTGGAGGCAGTGGGCGGGAGAGATGACGAGGCGGCAGGCAGTGGGGCTGCCACCGCCTGGGCATATGTCCTGGGGGCTGAGGGAGGGATGCCATGGTTGGTGGCGGGGCCGCAACAGTGGGGGTGGCCCCTGCCACGGAGGGCCTGGTGGTTTTAGTGGGGTCCTTCCCCTTCTTCTTGCCCTGGCCTTTCCTGCCGGCTGGGGGGGCTTCCCTAGAGTCTGGAGAGGCGATGGGCATGGCAGTGGTGGAGGTCACCCCGGTACCCTCCATTGCCGATGCCCCAGCAGGGACGGTGGCAGGTGGTTAACAAGAGTTGGGGTCAGGTAAAAAGGGACAGGCTGTGGGATGGGCAGTTCGGGGCGGGGGGGGGCACATGAACCACCGTAAGCTTGTCCAGAGAGTCCTGTTTGGTTGGCTGGTGCTTCTGGCCCACACGGTGGAATCAGGGCGAGCAGCTAAGTCCAGAGGCAGATGTTAGACAGCCAGCAAAGATGGTGGAGTGGGGGGTGAAGATCATAGTGTGGGGGTTGGGAGGACACAGATGGATCGGGGGGCAGCTCCGTGCCACACCCCCTGTGTCCCTACAAACACAGTCATGACACAGTCACAGCCTCCCCCCACACGAGAGCACAGTTTGAAAGTTAGTCAGTCTTGGGCCTCCTCCATGGCGATTTGTAAGTTCCCCGGGCGGTGTTCCTCTGGTAGACGGCCGTTTGTCTGTACCGGGTTTTCCTTTTTGCATTCCAGAAATGCCGGAGCAAGTGATAAGATTCCTCTCAACCGGAGATGGGTCCACAGACAAACAGCAAGCGGCGGGGTCTGGGGGCTGGGCCCTTCCACTCCCCCACTCCGGGGAAGTGGGCCAGTAGGCCCCCCCTCTCTCGGGGGGGCGTGTTTCAGCTGGAGCGGCAGCAACGTCTGAGGGCGGGCGGGGGGGGGGGTGCTAACAGCCGGCCGGCAGCCGGCCAGCACGCTAGCAACAGCGGAGAAAGAAAAAAAAAAAAGGAAAAGAAAGGAGGAGAGCGTCTGGCCCGGTTGGGGGGGAAGCTGAAAGCAGGGGCAAAAAGCAAGGAAAGCCCAGGCCAGAGGGCAGCAGCAGGAGAGCAGGCTAAGTAGGTCCCTTTCCCTGGGTAAGGTAACAGGGAAGGTTTTTTTTTTTTTTTTTGAAACAGAAAGGAATTTTATTGTGACAGTTACAAGAATTACCAAAGAAACAGATCAAAGTATGCAACAAAACAATGCAAACAGAAGGTATAACACAGCAGCTTTCAGGAGGGAGAAGTGTTCAGGCTAGCCTGGGCCCAGAGCGGGGGGGCTTCCTCGACACTCGTGGTCTTCCACCCTCCTGAGTTACCTGGTGGCCTAGAGCGGGGAGGCTTCCTCGACACTCGTGGTCTTCCACCCCCTCGAGTTACCTAGTGCCGCGCCCAGTGTCACCGATTATCCCTCTCCTGAGAGTGCCCGGCAAGATGGGCACGGCTGCGGGGTGGGCGGTTTGGGGGTGGGGGGGTAGACACCCACGTATTATAGGACCCCTCCTAGATGACAGTAACGATGGTATCCACAGCGGCAACGGCTGGGGCTGGTGTCTCTCGCTCTTCCCCTCAATCAAAGGGTCAGACGGAGGGAACCAGACGGGGTCACCGAGCAGAGAACCCCGGACAGCACCCACCGCTCTTCGAAGGTGTCAAGGGAGTCGGTGGACGCCGCCCAGAGGAACTCCACCCGGATACGTGAATGTACTGAGGATCGGAAAAAGGCCCTACAATCGCAGGACGTTTCATGGGCCAACCTTTTCTCTCTGGTTTTATAAATGGCTGTTTTAGCCAAGGCTAGGAGGAGGTTAACCAGGAGATCCCGCGATTTTGTGGGGCCGCGGATGGGGAGTGTATAGATAAAGAGGTGAGGGGAGAAATGAAGCCAGAAGCGCAGTAGAATATTTGTGAGGAGCCGAAAAAGGGGCTGCAATCTGGCACACTCTAAATAGACGTGCGCCAGGGTTTCCCTCACATTACAAAAAGGGCAAGTATCCGGGATGGGAGTAAACCGTGTCAGAAACACGCCTGTGCTCACAGCTCCGTGAAGGAGCCGCCAACTGATATCTCCGACGGGCCTCGGGACCAAGGTGGAATACAGGCTGGCCCACCGAGGTTGCTCACCCTCCAAAGGTGGCAGGAGGTCCCGCCACTTTGTGTCGGGGCAGGACACCAGGGTGTGGGCGTGAAGGGTGTGAAGCGTGAGTGTATACAAATATTTGCGTGGTGCAAGTTGAAAACTGACTGGCTGCAGTTCATGCAGCCGGCTCACAGTGAAGGGGTGAGGGGTTTGTCGGGATCGGCAGGGTAGGGGCCCAATGGAAAGGTCCGGCGGGCCTGGGGTAGAGGATGGGCGGGGTGCGCCCTTGCGCAAGGGTCGGTTGACATAAGCCCGAGCAGCGGGGGTCAAGGCGGCCTTCACCTCTAGAAGTACGCGCCGGGGAGTACGAGGGCTGGAGAGCCCCATGCGCCGAGCGAGCGTCAGGGGATCCAGCCAGTCTCTCCGGTAGTAGTCCAGGAGGTCTCCGACCCTCGTGACTTCCGCCAGGACCAACCTCTGGCGCACCGAGCGGGACTCCGCCACCTGCACACGGAGTTGGGGGTTGTGTAGCAGGGGCTCCGTGAGGAGATCTGCTCCCACGGTGGCCGCCACGGACCTGGTCATTAGAAACAGTTTCCAGGTCCGGAGGAGGTCCTGGTAGAAGACCGGCAGCCCGGAGAGGTCTCGCGGAAAACCTCTCGGACAAAGGTAAAAGAGCTGCCGGTCGTATCGGAGCCTTTGGAAGCGGCGCAGGAAGGCATGCGCCAATATGCTCCACGTCGAACTACCTGCACTGTAAAGGAGCCTCTGCAGGGCCTGGAGGCGGAAAATGCGGACCTGAGTGTACAGACACTTCAGGCCCTGCCCTCCTTCCTTCAGGGGTAAATGAAGAACTCCGACAGGGGCCCAGTGCCTTCCTGACCAAAAGAACTCTAGAATCAATCTCCGGAGGTGGGTCAGGAAACCTGGGGCCGGGGCCAGGGTGTTGAGCCAGTACCAGAGCGTGGACAGGACTAGTTGGTTAAGCACCAGTGCTCTCCCTTGGAGGGAGAGACATCGGAGTACCCTCGTCCATTTCCGGATCCGCTCTATCACCCCGCCCTCTAAATTTTGCCAGTTCTCCGGCGGGGAAGGGTGCGTGGCGGAAAGGTAAACACCGAGATAGAGCAGAGGACCCGCGCTCCACCGGATGGTCTGAAGCGCGGGTGGGAGGGAGCTTACCTGCCGCCAGTCCCCCACCGCCAAGCCAGAGCTCTTGACCCAGTTGACTCGGGCGGAGGAGGCTGCCGAATAGATGGCCTGGCATGCCTCCACTCGCGCCAGGTCGCCCGGGTCCTGGACCACGAGAAGTACGTCATCGGCGTATGCCGACAGGACCAGCCGCAGCTCCGGCTCCTGCAGCACCAACCCCCTCAACCTCCTGCGGAGGAGACAGAGGAAAGGCTCGATCGCAAGAGCGTACAGCTGGCCCGAGAGGGGGCACCCCTGTCGCACTCCTCGCCCGAAGCTGACCGGTTCGGTCAGGGTCCAGTTGAGCCTAACCAAACACTCCGCGGAGGCATACAGCACCCGGAGAAAACTCACAAACTGAGGTCCTAATCCAAACGCCTGCAGAGTGCTCAGGAGGTACCCATGGTCTACTCTATCGAACGCCTTCTCCTGATCAAGAGACAGGAGGGCGAACGACAGACCATCTCTCCGCCCGAGTTCCAAAAGGTCTCGGACTAGAAATAGGTTGTCAAAAATGCTGCGACCCGGGACAGTATAGGTCTGGTCTGGATGGATCACGTCCGCCATCACGGACCCTAGCCGCAGCAAAATTGCTTTCGCTACGATTTTGTAATCCGTGCTAAGGAGTGAGACGGGACGCCAGTTTCGTAAATCGTGGAGGTCCCCCTTCTTCGGCAGCAAGGTGAGCACAGCTCGCCTGCACAACAGAGGGAGGACCCCGCCCTGCAAGGACTCAGCCCAGACAGTGACTAGGTCTGGGCCGAGGATGTCCCAGAACGCGCGGTAAAACTCCACGGTCAGCCCGTCCATGCCCGGAGATTTATTGGTGGGCATGCGGCGGAGGGCTTCTGAGAACTCGGCCAGGGTGAGAGGCAGCTCTAGCCGGTCTCGGTCGCTCACGCTGACCGTGGGGAGTTCCTCCCAGAGCACCCCGCAAGCGCCAGGATCGGTCGGATCCGGGGAGAAAAGGCTTGTGTAGAAGTCGCGGGCCCTCCCACACATCTCCTCTGGATCCGTGAGCGGGGTACCGTCTTCCGCTAGAAGGCAGGTGACGTGCTTCTTGGCCCCCCTCGTTTTCTCCAGGGCATAGAAGAAGCGGGAGCCGTGGTCCATCTCCCGAAGGAGGTGGATGTGGGACCGGACGAAGGCACCTCGGGCCCGGTGGTCCTCGAGGGCCCAAAGCTCCTCCCGCTTCTCCCGGCACGCTCCGCAGAGGGACGGGTCCTCGGGGTTGGCGGCCAGGCGCCTCTCCATCTCTAAGACCTCCCGTTCCAACTGCTCTATCGCCGCATTTCTCCGTCGGCTGGTGCCCCGAGTGTAGTCACAGCAGAAGAGCTTGGCGCGTACCTTCCCTAGATCCCACCATCGCCGCACCGAGGGAAAGGCACGCCACTGCTCTCGCCAGGCCAGCCAAAACTCCCGGAAGGATGTCACAAAGCTCTCGTCCTCCAACAGGCTATTGTTAAAGTGCCAATAGGCCGGCCCCAGTCTCTCTGCACGGAGGGAGACCGTTACAGTAACTAAATGATGGTCAGAGAAAGGGGCCGGCCGAATGGTGGAGAAGTGAGCCTGTGAAAGATGGAAACGGGATAAATAAATACGGTCCAACCGAGAGTGGTGTGACCGATGGGCCTCCACCCGGACAAAAGTGAACGTGGAGGTGTCATCTGGGTGATGGTCACGCCAGACGTCCACTAGGGAGTGATGTTCGACTATTCCTCGGAGGATGTTCGCAGTGGCTGGGCTCGGCTCGGCCCCTGAGCGGTCCTGTTCCTCAAGGGTGGTGTTAAAGTCCCCTCCCAGGACCAGGCACTCATGCGAATCTAGGGTGCCGAGAAAGTCGGACACCTGCTGGTAGAATTGTGGCCGCTTTGGGCTCATTTGCGGGGCATAGATATTAACAAGGTTGACCACGAGCCCCTCTATACGGACTCGAAGGTGCAGCAGGTGGCCCGGCACGACCTCAGTGACCCCTAGCACCTCGGGCCGTAGGGTGGGGGAGAACAGGGTCGCCACTCCAGCTTGCCAAGTCGTGAAGTGGCTAAAGTAGACCCCGTCCCCCCACTCCAGCCGCCACCTGCCCTCAAAGGTCGGGTCCGTATGGGTCTCCTGCAGGAAAGCTACAGAGTACCCCCTTCCCGAAGGTAAGAGAGCACCTGGGACCTGCGGAGAGCCATCCTACAACCCCTGGTATTCAAGGTTGCAATAATAAGAGGCATCATGCGGAGGGCTGGTGGGGTGGGGGTTTCTCAGTGGTGGAGGTGTTCGTGGCCCCCGGCGGGTTGCGCAGCAACCCGTGACCCATCCCGTAGATGAGTAGATCGCTTCGGAAGCCGCGGGCCCGCTCGTAGGCCGCAGCACCGCGCCTGCCTTGCCCTCTGCCCTCCTTTATAAGGGCCCTTGTGGCCTGAAAAATTTGATCAAAGTCCCCCCAGAGCTGAAGAGCTAGCTGTACCCTATTGCGGGCACCACGGGTGTGATCTAAGAACTTCCGTAGTGCATGCCGCAGCTCATGAGGGGGTGGGGTTACGGTTCCCGGGGTATTCCCCGGAGGGGCTCTTAATACAGCCTCGTGGTCCGCTAAGGCGGGTAGGCAGGGTGCAGACCACTGACGGGGCGTCTGACAGGCTGGGGTTATTAAATCCATTTCATGCCTTGGGGTGGAAGGGGATGGCGGGGGAAAAATTGCAACTCCTAATGGGTCGCGACTGGAAAGTGCAAAGACTGCTCCCTGGGGGGATCTGCAAAAGGCGGAAAAAAAACAACCCCAGGGGCGGCAAGAGCATTGCAGGAGGGGGTAAACTGGGTGGGGGCAGGGGAGGGGGCAGGGGCAGAGGTAAGGCTCTGGGGTTCAGGAGGCAAGCAGCTAAAGGAAGGTGCCTCCTGAGCAGAGTCCAGGGTTAAGGGGTAAGGGAGGGGGCTCCCAGTAATGCTAGGCACTGGCTCCGTGGTGGTCTTGGCGGCCATGGCATCAGGTGGTGGACCACTTTCTGCAGGGTGCTCGCCCGGGAAGGCAATTAGGGGGAGGGAGCATGGGGAAAGGGGGGCTGGGGTGAGGTTGCCCAGCTCGAGGCCAGCCGGTAGTAGATCATCCTCTCCCTGGGTGACCGGGGTCAAATCTAGGGCCTCAATCTCCGCATACACGGAGGAGAGGCCAATGCCTGCTACCCTGGGGGCCTCTCCTCTAGGGCCTGCCGCAGCGGTTGCCTCGGGGCTCGCGGGGAGTTGGGGTGGTATCCGGGCAGAAGGGGCGTCCTCAGGGGTCTCGGAGGGGAGGGTCTCCCATGGAGGGGGGATTCTGCCCTCCAAAGCCAGTCTGTCTTCCTCTCCTGACACCAGCGGATGGATCTCGCTCGTGGTCGTAGCGGAGGGCTCGATATCAGTGCCTCCCTTCCTGGTCTTCCGGGGGGCTTCCGCATCGGATGGATGCAGCGGAGCTCGAGCCTTCCACTTGCCTCGCTTCCCCTGGACTAGGGTCCAGCCCTCCATAGCATCATCTGGGGGTTGGTTAGCAGGGGTCGTGTAGGGGGGCGGAGGCGATGGTTCAAGGGTTCGGGGGGGGGGAGCGGTGAGGCAGCATGAGGAGGGGGCGGTTCTCCTTGGGGCGGGCCCTCTCCTATACCCGATAATATCTTTGCCGCACCCTCCTCCATAGGCTCTGCCGAAGTGGTAATAGCAAGGGTGGGACTCCCTTGCTCGCCCGGGCGTTGTAGGGAAGGAGTCTCCTGGGCCCGGACGGGAGCAGCGATGGATTGAGTAGGAGGAGGGTTGGTTTCAGGTACCGGGCAGCCAGGGGCATCGGCATCGACGGGGCCGATGTCCTGCCGGGTCTCGGGGGTCTCGGGTGCCCCTCCCCCCCGAGCCAAAGGGCAGTCTCTGCGGACATGCCCCGCTGAGCAGCAGAGGTAGCACCGGGCCTCTCCAGTGGAGTAGAAGACCCGATAGCGGGCTCCCTGGTAGGGGACTAAGAAGGACCCCTCGAGCGCCTCTCCGTCATGCACCCCCGCCGGCGGTAGAAGCTGCACTTGCCGGCGGAAAGAAAGGACGTGACGGAGGGTGGGGTCCTTGCAGCCCAGTGGGAGAGGGCTGATGACAGACATAAGTTTCCCCAGGGCGGAGAGAGCGGGTAACAGGGCAGCATTGGGTAAAAAGGGAGGAACGGAGGTGAGGACGAGGCGAACGCCCAGGTCTTCTAGCGGCTCTAGGGGGACGAACACCCCCCCACCGCCAGGCCCCTCTCTACCGCCTCCTGGGCGGCAGCCTCCATAGCTAAGAAAAAAATGACCTTCCCATACATCTTGGAGGCCACCACAATAGCTGTGGGTCCTACCACCTTCGCCAACGCCTGCACGTATGTCTCCACGTGGGGCGAGGCGGGCACCAGGAGGCAACGGACACCGTGCTTCCTGGTCAAGGTGGGGAAAGGGCCCTGGCTGCTGGTGATGGTAGCGGAGGCAGTGGGTGGGCGAGATGACGAGGCGGCAGGCAGGGGGGAGCCTGCCACCGCCCGGGCATACGTCCTGGGGCCCGGGGGAGGGGCATTCGCAGAGCTGGTGGAGGGAACTGCGGGGAGGGGCACCGCGGTCGATGACGAGGCCACGGCTGTGGGGGCAGCCCCTGCCATGGAGGGCCCAGATGTTTTAGCGGGGCCCTATCCTTTCTTCCCGCCCTGGCCTTTGCGGCCAGCTGGCGGGGGGTTCCTAGAACCTGGGGGGGCAGTGGGCGCAGCAGCGGCAGTAATCACTCCGGTGCCTCCTGCTGCTGGTGCCCCAGCGGGGGCAGTGGCAAGTATTTTGACAATCGTGGGGGGGGGCGAGGTTGGGGGTTGGGCGGGGGGTGGGGGAGGAACAGATAATATTGTTAAAGGGGCCTCGCCCCTCTCATTCCCCGCCATTGTGAGCAGGGAGAGATGGGGAGACACCGGAATGAGGAGGGGGGAGGGGGAAGCAAATTAACCGCTCCTCCCTGCTAGACTGCAGGCGGGGGGAGGGGGGGGAAATGCCAAATGGGTTGGACAGGGAGGGGGGGAAAAAAAGGAATCCAATAATAGGGGCAGGCTGTGGAATAAGCAGTTCCGGAGGGGGGGGGTGGTGTAGACCCACGCATGTTTGTCCAAAGAGTCCCGTTTGGTCGGCTGTTGTGTCCGGTCCGAAAGGCAAAGTTCAAAGCAAACAGCTGGATCCGAAGGCAGATGGCAAGTTGCCAGCAGGGACGAATGGCGGGGGGCCGTGACAGTTGTAGTAATGGTGGGGGGGGGCACCGATGGATCAGGAGGCGGCTCTGTGCCACACTCCCTGTGCCACCACAAACGCAATTAAAACACAGTCAAACTCCCCCCCACGAGAGTATAATTCGAAAAATTACTCAGTCTTACGGCCCCCTTCACGATGATTTGTAACTTTCTTGAATTATTTCTCCTGTCTTCTGAAATCTTCTTCTCCGGCCGTGTTGGCTGTGTTCCAAGGCTTCCGGCATGCTAAGAATGTTGTAAAGAAAAGAAATAAAGTCCGAGCTGCCAGCAAAACGGCTGGGTCTGGGGGCTTCCACTCCCCCCTCCAGATAGCAGAATCGGCAATCTTCCCCCCCTCCTCCGGGGGTTTCAGCTAAAACAAATAGCTGCGCCCGAAAGCAGGCGAGGGGGGGGCGGGTGCTGGCTGCAAGCTGAAGACCAATCAGCACTCAAGGAAAAGCAAAAAAGTGGCAAAAATCAAACCAAAACAACAAAGCGTCTGGCCCATTCCGGGGGGTGGGGGGGAACTAACGCAAGGTCCAAAAGTAAGAAAAATCCAGGCCAGGGGGCTTTAGGAAAGAAAAGAAAGCAGATAGCTGAGGAGCAAGCTAGGGACGGTCCCGTCTCCCAACAGGGAAGGTTTTTTTTTTTTTTTAAACAGAAAAGAATTTTATTGTGACAGTTACAAGAAATTACCAAAGAAATAAACCATAGTATGCAACAAAACAACGCAAACAGAAGGTATAACACAGCAGCTTTCAGGAGGGAGAAGTGTTCAGGCTAGCCTGGTCCCAGAGCGGGGGGGCTTCCTCGACACTCGTGGTCTTCCACCCCCTCGAGTTACCTAGTGCCGCGCCCAGTGTCACCGATTATCCCCCCCCTGAGAGTGCCCGGCAAGATGGGCACGGCTGCGGGATGGGCAGTTTGGGGTTGGGGGTGTAGACACCCACGTATTATAGGGCCCTCCTAGATGACAGTGACGATGGTATCCACAGCGGCAACGGCTGGGGCTGGTGTCTCTCGCTCTTCCCCTCAATCAAAGGGTTAGACGGAGGGAACCGGATGGGGTAACTGAGCAGAGAACCCCGGACAGCACCCACCGCTCTTCGAAGGTGTCAAGGGAGTCGGTGGACGCCGCCCAGAGGAACTCCACCCGGATACGTGAATGTACTGAGGATCGGAAAAAGGCCCTACAATCGCAGGACGTTTCATGGGCCAACCTTTTCTCTCTGGTTTTATAAATGGCTGTTTTAGCCAAGGCTAGGAGGAGGTTAACCAGGAGATCCCGCGATTTTGTGGGGCCGCGGATGGGGAGTGTATAGATAAAGAGGTGAGGGGAGAAATGAAGCCAGAAGCGCAGTAGAATATTTGTGAGGAGCCGAAAAAGGGGCTGCAATCTGGCACACTCTAAATAGACGTGCGCCAGGGTTTCCCTCACATTACAAAAAGGGCAAGTATCCGGGATGGGAGTAAACCGTGTCAGAAACACGCCTGTGCTCACAGCTCCGTGAAGGAGCCGCCAACTGATATCTCCGACGGGCCTCGGGACCAAGGTGGAATACAGGCTGGCCCACCGAGGTTGCTCACCCTCCAAAGGTGGCAGGAGGTCCCGCCACTTTGTGTCGGGGCAGGACACCAGGGTGTGGGCGTGAAGGGTGTGAAGCGTGAGTGTATACAAATATTTGCGTGGTGCAAGTTGAAAACTGACTGGCTGCAGTTCATGCAGCCGGCTCACAGTGAAGGGGTGAGGGGTTTGTCGGGATCGGCAGGGTAGGGGCCCAATGGAAAGGTCCGGCGGGCCTGGGGTAGAGGATGGGCGGGGTGCGCCCTTGCGCAAGGGTCGGTTGACATAAGCCCGAGCAGCGGGGGTCAAGGCGGCCTTCACCTCTAGAAGTACGCGCCGGGGAGTACGAGGGCTGGAGAGCCCCATGCGCCGAGCGAGCGTCAGGGGATCCAGCCAGTCTCTCCGGTAGTAGTCCAGGAGGTCTCCGACCCTCGTGACTTCCGCCAGGACCAACCTCTGGCGCACCGAGCGGGACTCCGCCACCTGCACACGGAGTTGGGGGTTGTGTAGCAGGGGCTCCGTGAGGAGATCTGCTCCCACGGTGGCCGCCACGGACCTGGTCATTAGAAACAGTTTCCAGGTCCGGAGGAGGTCCTGGTAGAAGACCGGCAGCCCGGAGAGGTCTCGCGGAAAACCTCTCGGACAAAGGTAAAAGAGCTGCCGGTCGTATCGGAGCCTTTGGAAGCGGCGCAGGAAGGCATGCGCCAATATGCTCCACGTCGAACTACCTGCACTGTAAAGGAGCCTCTGCAGGGCCTGGAGGCAGAAAACGCAGACCTGAGTGTACAGACACTTCAGGCCCTGTCCTCCTTCCTTCAGGGGTAGATGAAGAACTCCAACAGGGGCCCAGTGCGTTCCTGACCAAAAGAACTCTAGAATCTAGAGGCAGTGGGTGGGCGAGATGACGAGGCAGCAGGCAGGGGGGAGCCTGCCACCACCCGGGCATACGTCCTGGGGGCCGGGGGGGGGGGGGGACATATGCAGAGCTGGTGGAGGGAACTGCGGGGAGGGGCGCTGCGGTCGATGACGAGGCCACGGCTGTGGGGGCGGCCCCTGCTATGGAGGGCCCAGATGTTTTAGCGGGGCCCTTTCCTTTCGTCCCGCCCTGGCCTTTGCGGCCAGCTGGCGGGGGGTTCCTAGAACCTGGGCGGGCGGTAGGCACAGCAGCGGCAGTAATCACTCCGGTGCCTCTTGCTGCCGGTGCCCCAGCAGGGGCAGTGGCAAATATTTTAACAATCGTGGTGCGGGGGGAGGTTGGGGGTTGGGCAGCGGGGAGTTGGGGAGGAACAACTAAATTTGCTAAAGGGGCCTCGCCCCTCTCATTCCCCGCCATTGTGAGCAGGGAGAGACGGGGAGACACTGGAAGGAAGGGGGAGGGGAAAGCGAATTAACCACTCCTCCCTGCTAGGCTGCAGGAGGGAGGGGGAGAATGCCAAAAGGGTTGGACAGGGAGGGGGGGAAAAACAAAAAGGAATCCAATAATAGGGGCAAGCCGTAAAGTAAGCAATCCGGGGGTGGGGGGGCGTGTAGACCCACGCACGTTTGTCCAAAGAGCCTCGTTTGGTCGGCTGTTATGTCCGGTCCGAAAGGCAAAGTCCAAAGCAAACAGCTGGATCCGAGGGCAGATGGCAGGTTGCCAGCAGGGACGAATGGCGGGGGGCCGTGACAGTTGTAATAACGGTGGGGTGGGTGGGGGGGCACCGATGGATCAGAAGGCGGCTCTGTGCCACACTCCCTGTGCCACCACAAATGCAATTAAAACACAGTCAAACTCCCCCCCACGAGAATAGAATTCGAAAAATTACTCAGTCTTACGGCCCCTTCCCGATGATTTGTAACTTCCGTAAATTATTTCTCCTGTCTTCTGAAATCTTCTTCTCCGGCCGTGTTGGCTGTGTTCCAAGGCTTCCGGCATGCTAAGAATGTTAAAGATAAAAAATAAGGTCCGAGCCGCCAGCAAAGCGGCTGGGTCTGGGGGCTTCCACTCCCCCCTCCAGATGGCAAAATCGGCAATCTTCCCCCCCTCCTCCGGGGGTTTCAGCTGGAACAAATAGCTGCGCCCGAAAGCAGGCGAGGGGGGGGCGGGTGCTGGCTGCAAGCTGGTAACCGACCAGCACTCAGCAAGAAGCGGCAGAAATCAAACCAAAACAAAAAAAAACCCCACAAAAAAGCGTCTGGCCCGTTCGGGGGGGAACTATGCAAGGTCCAAAAGTAAGAAAATCCAGGCCAGGGGGCTTTAGGAAAGAAAAGAAAGCAGATAGCTGAGGAGCAAGCTAGGGACGGTCCCGTCCTCCAACAGGGAAGGTTTTTTTTTGAAACAGAAAAGAAGTTTATTTGTAACAGTTACAGAGATTACAAAAAGATAAAGAAAAACTTAGCAACAAAACAACGCAATCAGAAGGTATAACACAACAGCTTTCAGGAGGGAGAGGTGTTCAGGCTAGCCCAGGCCCAGAGCGGGGGGGCTTCCTCGACACTCGTGGTCTTCCACCCTCCTGAGTTACCTGGTGGCCTAGAGCGGGGGGGCTTCCTCGACACTCGTGGTCTTCCACCCCCTCGAGTTACCTAGTGCCGCGCCCAGGGTCACCGACCCTCCCTCTCCTGAGAGTGCCCGACAAGATGGGCACGGCTGCGGGGTGAGTGGTTGGGAGGGAGGGGGGCACACCCATGTATTATAAGACCCCTCCTAAATAACAATAATGATGGTATTCACAGCAGCTAACGGCTGTGGCTGGCGTCTCTCGCTCTGTCCCTCAATCAGAGGGTCAGACGGAGGGAACCGGACGGGGTCACCGAGCAGAGAACCCCGGACAGCGCCCACCGCTCCTCGAAGGTGTCAAGGGAGTCGGTGGACGCCGCCCAGAGGAACTCCGCCCGGATGCGTGAATGTACTGAGGATCGGAAAACGGCCCTACAATCGCAGGACGCCTCATGAGCCAACCTCCGCTCTCTGGTCTTATAAATGGCTGTCTTAGCCAAGGCTAGGAGGAGGCTAACCAGGAGATCCCGCGACTTGGTGGGGCCACGGATGGGGAGTGTATAGATAAAGAGGTGAGGGGAGAAATGAAGCCAAAAGCGCAAAAGAATATTTGTGAGGAGCCGAAAAAGAGGCTGCAATCTGGCACACTCTAAATAGACGTGCGCCAGGGTTTCCCTCACATTACAGAAGGGGCAAGTCTCCGGAACGGAGGTGAAACGTGTCAAAAACACGCCCGTGCTCACGGCCCCGTGAAGGAGCTGCCAACTGATGTCCCCGACGGGCCTCGGGACCAAGGTGGAGTACAGGCTGGCCCACCGAGGTTGCTCCCCCTCCAAGGGTGGTAGGAGATCTCGCCACTTTGTGTCGGGGCGGGACACCAGGGTGCGGGCGTGAAGGGTATGGAGCGTGAGTGTATATAAATATTGCCGTGGTGCAACTTGAAAACCGACCGGTTGCAATTCATGCAGCCGGCTTGCAGTGAAAGGATGAGGGGTGTGTTGGGATCGGCAGGGTAGGGGCCCGATGGAAAGGTCCGGCGGGCCTGGGGTAAAGGATGGGCGGGGTGCGCCCTCGCGCAAGGCTCGGCTGACATAAGCCCGAGCAGCGGGGGTCAAAGCGGCCTCCACCTCCTGAAGCACGCGCCGGGGGGTGCTAAGGCTCGAGAGCCCCATGCGTCGAGCGAGCGTCAGGGGATCCAGCCAGTCTCTCCGGTCGTAGTCCAGGAGGTCCCCGACCCTCGTAACTCCCGCCAGGACCAACCTCTGGCGCACCGTGCGGGACTCCGCCGCCTGCACACGAAGTTGGGGGTTGTGTAGCAGGGGCTCCGTGAGGAGATCTGCCCCCACGATGGCCGCCACAGACCTGGTGGTTGAAAACAGTTTCCAGGTCCGGAGGAGGTCCTGGTAGAAATCCGGCAGCCCGGAGAGGTCTCGCGGAAAACCTCTCGGACAAAGATAAAAGAGCTGCCGGTCATATCGGAGCCCATGGAAGCGGCGTAGGAAGGCGTGCGCCAATATGCTCCACGTCGAACTACCTGCACTATAAAGGAGCCTCTGCAGGGCCTGGAGGCGGAAAACGCGGACCTGAGTGTACAGACACTTCAGGCCCTGCCCTCCTTCCTTCAGGGGCAAATGAAGAACTCCAACAGGGGCCCAGTGCAATCCTGACCAAAAGAACTCCAGAATCAATCTCCGGAGGTGGGACAGGAAACCCGGGGCCGGGGCTAGGGTGTTGAGCCGGTACCAGAGCGTGGACAGGACTAGTTGGTTAAGCACCAGTGCTCTCCCCCGAAGGGAGAGACATCGGAGTAGCCTCGTCCATTTCCTGATCCGCTCAATCACGCCGCCTTCCAAATTTTGCCAGTTCTCCGGCGGAGAAGGGTGCGTGGCAGAAAGGTAAACGCCGAGATAGAGCAGAGGGCCGGCACTCCACCGGATGGTCTGAAGCGCGGGTGGGAGGGAGCTTATCTGCCGCCAGCCCCCCACCGCCAAGCCAGAGCTCTTGACCCAGTTGACTCGGGCGGAGGAGGCTGCTGAATAGATGGCTTGGCATGCCTCCACTCGCGCCAAGTCGCCCGGGTCCTGGAGCACAAGGAGGACGTCATCGGCGTACGCCGACAGGACCAGCCGCAGCTCCGGCTCCCGCAGCACCAACCCCGTCAACCTCCTGCGGAGGAGACAGAGGAAAGGCTCGATCGCCAGAGCGTACAGCTGGCCTGAGAGGGGGCACCCCTGCCGCACCCCTCGCCCGAAGCTGACCGGTTCGGTCAGGGTCCAGTTGAGCCTAACCAAACACTCCGCGGAGGCGTACAGCACCCGGAGAAAACTCACAAACTGAGGTCCGAATCCAAACGCCCGCAGGGTGCTCAGGAGGTACCCATGATCCACTCTATCGAACGCCTTCTCCTGATCGAGAGACAGGAGGGCGAACGACAGACCGTCTCTCCGCCCGAGTTCCAAAAGGTCTCGGACTAGAAAGAGGTTGTCAAAAATGCTGCGACCCGGGACAGTATAGGTCTGGTCTGGGTGGATCACGTCCGCCATCACGGCCCCTAGCCGCAGCGAAATTGCTTTCGCTACGATTTTGTAATCCGTGCTAAGGAGCGAGAGGGGACGCCAATTTCGTAAGTCGCGGAGGTCCCCCTTCTTCGGCAGCAAGGCAAGCACCGCTCGCCTGCACGACAGAGGGAGGACCCCGCCCTGCAAAGACTCAGCCCAGACAGTGACTAGGTCTGGGCCGAGGATGTCCCAGAACGCGCGGTAAAACTCCACGGTCAGCCCGTCCATGCCCGGAGATTTATTGGTGGGCATGCGGCGGAGGGCTTCCGAGAACTCGGCCAGGGTGAGAGGCAGCTCTAGCCGGTCTCGGTCGCCCACGCTGACCGTGGGGAGTTCCTCCCAGAGCACCCCGCGAGCGCCAGGATCGGTCGGATCCGGGGAGAAAAGGCTTGCGTAGAAGTCACGGGCCCTCCCACACATCTCCTCCGGATCCGTGAGGGGGGTGCCGTCTTCCGCTAGAAGGCAGGTGACGTGTTTTTTGGCCCCCCTCGTTTTCTCCAAGGCATAGAAGAAGCGGGAGCCGCGATCCATCTCCCGAAGGAGGCGGATGCGGGACCGGACAAAGGCACCTCGGGCCCGGTGGTCCTCGAGGGCTCGAAGTTCCTCCCGCTTCTCCCGGCACGCTCCGCAGAGGGACGGGTCGCCGGGGCTGGCGGCCAGGCGCCTCTCCAGCTCTAAGACCTCCCGTTCCAACTGCTCTATCGCCGCATTTCTCCGTCGGCTGGCGCCCCGAGTGTAGTTGCGGCAGAAGAGCTTGGCGCGCACCTTCCCTAGATCCCACCAGCGCCGCACCGAGGGAAAGGCACGCCACTGCTCCCGCCAGGCCAGCCAAAACTCCCGGAAGGACATCACAAAGCTCTCGTCCTCCAGCAGGCTGTTATTAAAGTGCCAGTAGGCCGGCCCCGGTCCCTCCGCACGGAGGGAGACCGTGACGGTAACTAAATGATGGTCGGAAAAAGGGGCCGGCCGCACGGTGGAGGAGTGGGCCTGTGAAAGATGGAAACGGGATAGGTAAATACGGTCTAACCGAGAGCGGTGTGACCGATGGGCCTCCACCCGGACAAAGGTAAACGTGGAAGTGTCATCTGGGTGATGGTCACGCCAGACGTCTACTAGGGAGTGATAATCGACTATGTCTCGGAGAATGGTCGCGGCGGCCGGGCTCGGCTCGGCCCCCGAGCGGTCCCGCTCCTCGAGGGTAGTGTTAAAGTCCCCTCCCAGGATCAGGCACTCGTGCGAGTCTAGGGTGCCGAGAAAATCGGACACCTGCTGGTAGAATTGTGGCCGCTGTGAACTCACTTGCGGGGCATAGATATTAACAAGATTGACCACGAGCCCCTCCAGACGAACTCGGAGGTGCAACAAGTGGCCCGGTACGACCTCAGTGACCCCTAGCACCTCGGGCCGCAGGGCGGGGGAGAACAGGGTCGCCACTCCAGCTTGCCAGGTCGTGCAATGGCTGAAGTACACCCCGTCCCCCCACTCCAGCCGCCACCTATCCTCGGCGGTTGGGTCCGTGTGGGTCTCCTGCAGGAAAACCACAGAGTACCCCCCCTCCCGAAGGTAGGAGAGCACCTGGGACCTGCGGAGAGCCATCCTACAGCCCCTGGTATTCAGGGTTACAATAATGAGAGGTGTCATGCGGAGGGCCGGGGGGGTGGGGAGTTCTCATTGGTGGGGGTGCTCATGGCCCCCGGCGGGTCGCGTAGCAACCCGTGTCCCATCCCATAAGTAAGTAGCTCTTTCCGGAAGCCGCGGGCCCGCTCGTAGGCCGCAGCACCGTGCCTCCCTTGCCCTCTGCCCTCCTTCATAAGGGCCCTTGCGGCCTGAACAAGTTGATCGAAGTCCCCCCATCGCTGGAGAGCCAGCTGTGCCCTATTGCGGGCACCACGGGTATGCTCTAAGAACTGCCGTAGTGCATGCCGCAGCTCATGGGGGGATGGGGTTACGGTTTCCGGGGTACTCCCCGATGGGGTTCTTAATACAGCCTCGAGGTCCGCTAAGGCGGGTAGGCAGGGTGCGGACCGCCGACGGGGCGTCTGACAGGCTGGGGTTAGTAAATCCATCTCGTGCCTTGAAGTGGAAGGGGATGGCAGGGGGAAAAGCGCAACTCCTAATGAGTCGCAACTAGAAAACGTAAAGACTGCTCCCTGGGGGGGGTCTGCAAAAGGCGGAAAAGAAATAACCCCAGGGGCGGCAGTAGCCTTGCAGGAGGAGGGAAATTGAACCGGGACAGGGGTGGGGACAGGGGCAGAGGTAAGGCCCTGGGCTTCAGGAGGCGAGCAGCAAAAAGAAGGTGCCTCCTGAGCAGGGTCGGGGGTTAAGGGGCAAGGGAGGGGGCTCCGAGTAATGCTAGATGCTGGCTCCGGGGTGGTCGTGGCAGCCATGGCATCAGGTGGTAAACCACTTTCCGTGGGGTGCTCACCCGGAAAGGCAGTCAGGGGGAGAGAACATGGGGAAAGGGGGCCTGGGGTGAGATTGCCTAAATCGAGGCCGGCCGGCAGTAAATCATCCCCTCCCTGGGTGACCGGGGTCAAATCTAGGGCCTCAATCTCTGCATACACAGAGGAGAGGCCGACTCCTACTACCCTGGGGGCCTCTCCGCTAGGGCCCGCCTCAACGGTCACGTCGGGGTTCGTAGGGAGTTCAGGTGGTATCCGGTTAGAGGGGGCTTCCTCCAGGGCTTCGGAGGGGAGGGTCCCCCGCGGAGGGGGGATTCCTCCCTCCAATGCCAGTCTATCTTCACCTCCCAACACCAGCGAATGGATCTCACTCGTGGCCGAAGCGGGAGGCTCAAGGTCAGTACCTCCCTTCCTGGTCTTCCGGGGGGCTTCCGCGTCAGATGGATGCAGCGGGGCTCGAGCCCTCCGCTTGCCTCGCTTCCCCTGGACTACAGTCCAGCCCTCCATAGCGTCATCTGGGGGTTGAGTAGCAGGGGGCGGAGCGGGGCGCGGAGGCAAAGGTTCAGGGGTTCGGGGGGATAGCGGTGAGGCAGCAGGAGGGGCGGGGGGTTCTCCTTGGGGCGAGCCCTCTCCTGCACCTGGTAATAGCTGTGCCACACTCTCCTCCAGAGGCTCTGCCGAGGTGGTTACAGCAAGAGCGGGACTCCCGTGGTCGCCCGGGCGTTGTTGGAAAGGTACCTCTTGGGCCCGGACGGGGGCAGCGTTGGATCGGGTGGGAGGAGGGGTGGTTTCAGGTGCCGGGTGGCCAGGGGTGTCGGCAACGACAGGGCCGATATCCTGCCGGGTCTCGGGGGTCTCAGGTGCCCCTCTCCCCCGGGCCAAAGGGCAGTCCCTGCGGACATGCCCCGCCGAGCGGCAGAGGTAGCACCGGGCCTCTCCGGTGGAATAAAAGACCCTATAGCGGGCTCCCTGGTAGGGAACTAGGAAGGACCCCTCAAGCGCCTCTCCGTCACGCACCCCCGCCGGCAGTGAAATCTGCACTTGCCGGCGGAACGAGAGGACGTGACGGAGGGCGGGGTCCTTGCAGCCTAACGGGAGAGGGCTGATAGCAGAGACGAGCTTTCCCAGGGCAGAAAGAGCGGGTAACAGGGCAACATTAGGTAAAAAGGGAGGAACGGAGGTGAGGACGAGGCGAACGCCCAGATCTTCTAGCGGTTCTAGGGGGATAAACACCCCTCCTACCACTAGGCCCTTCTCCACCGCCTCCTGGGCGGCAGTCTCCGAAGCCAGAAAGAAAACGACCTTCCCATACATCTTGGAGGCCGCCACAATGGCCATGGGTCCTACCACCTTCGCCAACGCCTGCACGTACGCCTCCACGTGGGGCGAGGCGGGCACCAGGAGGCAACGGACACCGTGCTTCCTGGTCAGGGCGGGAAGAGGGCCCCGGGCGCTAGTGATGGTAGCGGAGGTAGTGGGTGGGCGAGATGAGGAGGCGGCAGGCGAGGGGGAGCCTGCCGCCGCCCGGGCATACGTCCTGGGGGCCGGGGGAGGGACGGTCGCAGAGCTGGTGGAGGGAACAGCTGGGAGGGGTGCCACGATCGATGATGAGGCCACAGTGGTGGGGGCGGCCTCTGCCATGGAGGGCCCAGCGGCTTTAGCGGGGCCCTTTCCTTTCGGCCCGCCCCGACCTTTCCGTCGAACTGGGGGGGGGTTCCTAGAATCTAATGGGGCAAGAACCAAAGCAGCAGTAGTAATTGCCCCGGTGCATCCCACTGCCGAGGCCCCAGCGGGGGCGGGGGCAGGGGTTCTAACAATGGAGGCGGTGGGAAAATCTTGAGGGGTGGGCAGGGGGGTAGATGGGGAAGGGACAACCAATTTCGTTGGAGGGGCCTTGCGTCTCTCCATCTCTGCCATTGTAAGCAGGGAGAGACAGGGAGACACCGGAAGAAGGGGGGGGGGGCAAAAAGCGGGGTCCGGTAGTAGGGGTAAACTATGGGATAAACAATCCGGGGGGTGGGGGTGGAGGGAGGACGACCCACCACAATTGTCCAAAGAGTCTCGTTTGGTTGGTTGTTATGTCCGGTCCGAAAGGCAAAGTCCAAAGCAAACAGCTGGATCCGAAGGCAGATGGCAGATCGCCAGCAGGGATGAGGCAGCGGGGGCCGTGATAGTCGTAGTAGTGGTGGGGGGGTTGGGGGCACCGGTGGATCTGGGGGTAGCTCCCTGCTACACCCCTGTGCCGCCACAGACGCAGCTGGAACGCAGTCAACTCCCCCCCCCGAGGGTATAATTCAAAGGAAATCCCTCAGTCTTACGGCTTCTCTCCACGATGATTTATAACTGCTCGGGCGAGTTCTCCGGCCTCTGGCATCTGTTGCAGCTGTTGGCTCTGTCCCAAGGCTCTCGGCAGCTAGGAATGTTGTAGTGATAAGAAAAAAGTCCAGGCAAAAAACAAAACGGCTGGGTCTGGGGGCGTCCACTCCCCTCTCTGGACAGCGGGTCGGCAGTCCTCCCCCCCTCCTCCGGGGGTTTCAATTAAGCAAAAAGCAAAATCCAAAAGCAGGCATCCGGGGGGGGGTGCTGGCGACCGGCCAGCACACTGACGCAGCTCAGAAAAGCGGGAGAAAACAAAACCAAAAAAACAAAGCGTCCGGCCCAAACGCGGGGGGGGAAACTAAGCGAAAGGAAAAGTGTGAAAAATCTGGGCCAGGGGGCTTCAGGAAAGAAAGGAAAGCAGATAGCTCAGGAGCGAGCAAAGAAACGATTCCGTCTCCTAACAGGGAAGGTTCCAGAACAATCAGGAACCTTCTGGAGACAATTAAGACAGGCTGATTAGAACACCTGCAGCCAATCAAGAAGCTGCTAGAATCAATTAAGGCAGGCTTATCAGGGCACCTGGGTTTTAAAAAGGAGCTCATTTCAGTTTGTGGTGTGCGTGTGAGGAGCTGGGAGCAAGAGGCACTAGGAGCTAAGAGTGAGAACGTGGACTGTTGGGGGACTGAGGTGTACAAGCATTATCAGACACCGGGAGGAAGGTCCTGTGGTGAGGATAAAGAAGGTGTTGGGAGGAGGCCATGGGGAAATAGCCCAGGAAGTTGTAGCTGTCACACAGCTGTTCCAGGAGGCACTCTAGACAGCTGCATTCCATAGGGCCCTGGGCTGGAACCCGGAGTAGAGGGCGGGCCCTGCCCGGGTTCCCCCCAAATCCTCCCAACTCCTGGTCAGACACAGGAGGAGTCGACCTCGACTGTGGGTTCAGAAAAACGGCCAAGCTGAGGGCTGCCGTGAAGCTCCAAGGTGAGCAAATCCGCCAATAGGCACAAGACCCACCAAGGTAGAGCAGGAACTTTGTCACACAATGAATACTTCATAAAATAAATAAATCTGGCAGGGACAGAGGAATCAAGGAATATCATTATTATCTGCTTGTTTATCTCATCTGCCCTTCAGAGGAAGGTGCTTTTTAGTTTATATTGCAAAAATTGTCCTTTTTTCCTTACAATCTCCTTATTCACAGTTCTTTCCAGTGGGTTATATTTCTGTACAGTGCAGAATATATTTTCAGCTTAATGTATATGCAGTAAATGTACAACTCACTACAGTCATTGGAAGTGTTGGGACTAAAGCCACCTCCACACGCCTGTGGATATTTGCCTCTTCAGCATTGCAGTTTTCCCTCAAGAAAGTCTGAGCCTGAGCCAGTTTACAGGAATAAAGGTGATTGCCTCCCAGTATCTTACTGAAGTGGGACACACACACACTGCACCCAAATACTGCAATGCCAAGCTCCAGAATGGCTTTTAACACTTAAAGAGACATGGCAGCAAGAGACAGCAGAGAATGGTTTGGGTTCTACTGCTCCAGAATGAAGAAGTGGGATTGCCCGTGGCCCCCAGATATGTCCACGGCCCGGCCTTAGGGAAAATAGCACCCTGGGCAAACTTGTATTTTGATACCCTTTCTTTGAGAACAGCAGTGTGGAGTGCATGGTGCAAGCTCCCGTCCCCAAAGTTTGACCAGGCTGAATAGGGAGGAGTTTCTGAGCCTGGGGGATCCCATGGCCATACACCCCCTGACCACCTAGCAGGAAGAGAGTGGGTATGCGGCCATAACTCATGCCCATGGGAAGTGGGGACCCAGGGGCTGGCTCACTGGCTCTACAGGGATGAGCCCTGATGCCTGTGCCTCCCTGTCAGGCTGGCAGCTCCAGGAGGGATCACCTGCGTCCCACCTAGCTGGCCAGGAGCTCCAGCCCTGGGCTTGCCCGCACTCACACTTGCCAGCTTGTGGAATTCAGATGGCAGCCCCGTGACCAGAGCACTCTGGACCCGTAAGAGCAGCTCTGAATACCCATATCAAAGAGAGCAGGCTCATATCAGACTTACTAAATGTACCTTGAAAATATTGGCATGTATTAAGAGGCAGCCAAGTCTCCTGTTGAGAAGATGGGAGACATGGGCTGTGACCGAGCATAAAAGGCTCTATCTGCCTAATTCTGCTCCATGGGAGTCTTTCAGTGGGACGTTGATCAGACCCCATGTTGATTAAGAGTTGCAGGGACCTTTATAATTTTGGAAAGAAAAATCTGATCTTCTGAAGGATTATCCAAACTGAACCTGTCTCCAAACCTGTTGAGGTTCCCATATGACTAATTGCTAATGGCTTCATTAATGAAATGATAACTAGTTTGGCAGTAGCAAGAACAATAGTTTGGAAGAGATGACACTAGGTTTTGAGTGAGCATTCTTTTGAAAATCTCCACTTTACAGTCTAGGGACCTAGACCTATTTTTTATATTAAATAATAAATTCCAGCAACGCTGTCTCCCATTGCAGCCTATGAGTGATTGTCATTGATTTCCAGGGAAGTTACTTTATCCTGTGAGAGGAAAGGACACCAGTAAATGCTAACCATTGTGAAACAAAGTGAGAAAGTGAGTAGCTATACAAAGATATAATTGCTAAACATTCAAAAAAACAAAACAGCTACAAAAACAAATAAACAAAACTCCCACACCACAGAGAACTGTGGTATAATTTTCCCTCAGTTTCTTATTGGTTCTTTCAATCCTTATAAAAATTTATCTGTTAATTAAAAACTATAGTTAGTTTCTAAACAAGATTAAGGAATTTACAGTTGCAAACATAACTAGATTGTCATTTTTTTCTGTGGTATTTTTTCCCCTTAGAGAAATGCACACAGAAAGTGCAGTACCTTATAAGCACTGAGAAGGTGTGTGAGATAATTTTATTTATATATTTATTTATCTGTCATTTATTTGTTGGCACTGAAGTTCGTATGGTACTCTTCAGGGTTCAATAATGTTAACTCCAGATTTCAACTCAGATAATTACATTCTGCTTTATTTACATTCTGCTTTCAGTGTTTGTTTGGATATGATAGTTTTCACTTTTGTCCTACACTTTTATGTATTATTGTGCACTCTGAAACAGCTTCTGTGTTTCAGTTTAGAGGTGGCTGAACTGTTGTATGAAAGTAGATTCCAATTCAACCACTTTTGACATGTGACTTTTGATCAATTTTTTATTTGTGTCAAGTCAGCACTTACATATAGGTCATTTCTCCACAGCTAACAGTGTTTAGTGTCTCTGCAGGGTACTGCAATGTCTAAACACTTACTCAGTTCATCACAGAGATTTCAAAATTGTCTGTCTAAACTATACCTTTTGGCTTTAAATACTTGTTCCTGTGAGTCTAGAAATGAGAGTTGGAGCCCTGTCAATGCAGATAGCTAGATAGACATGGTTTCTGAATGTTCAGAGACAGAGGATCAATAGCACAAGCACACTCCAGCCAAGCAATCTCTTGAAGAAAGTGTCCAAGTACTGAAAAATTTAAAATGGAGAAAGCTCTCCATTAGGCACCACGATGAAGTGACAGTGTACTTTCACACATTGTGAATTGAACATATAATATATCCATTTTGCATTTCTACATGTGGTTTTCCCCAGTTTTTACATTGTTTGCCAGCATGAGTAACTGTAAAAAAAAAAAGAAACAAAACAAAAACCCACAAACCCATGAATTAGCCAATGTTTGCATAGTGCTTTTGTACAGTACTGAGAATGAAAATAACCTGCATCTGCTAAAAATTCACTTTTTTATTTCTTCCACAAGACATCGAGGATTTCTGCAGTAAAGAAATACTAAATGACTACATTCCCAAACTCTCTGCCAATTCAGGGGGAAAGACTTATGACTCCAGGAAAAGGAAGAAAAGCCCAAAGTTCAGAAGCATTGGTGATGGTTTAGGGTAAACAACACTCAGATAACAGATCATAAACTGCAGTAGTAGTAGGAGACCAGCTATACACATGTCACTGAGGGAGAATGTCATTTCCCTTAGCCCCATGGTGAGCCAAGAAAGCTTTGGAGGCACAAGGAATTATGCCCTTGTGTAACAGGTAACTAATTTAACATGTAACTAACTCAAAGGTTAGCACCAATATCTTACAAAGAACTAGGGCCCTGATTCACCAAGGTATATGAGCACTTGGGTAAATTTAAATATGTGAGAACTCCCATCAGCTTTAATGAACCAGGGCCTAGGAGCCTTGTTGCACCCTGTGCTTTTCTACTTATCCTGCATTGCAAATTTACTGGAAGGTCCAATTCAATGCAGGGGGAAAAAGTCTAGCTTCTGCAATGTGGATCTTATAAAACACTTTCACATGTACTTTTATGTGTTAAGTATTTTTAGCATCACCCACAGCAGTGTGTGCATTGATGCAATATCCACAAAAGGACAAAGCTGTGGGGGATCTCAAAAGGCCTCCAAACCTGAAATGCATATAGATTTTAATATTCAGATTAAATCTTTTTTTGAGAAATTTACATTCAGCTATTTAATCTTCTGGATTTGTTATTAGAAAAGTCTAGGGAGTAATTTGCACATGTCACATTCAACCAATTCGCATTCAGCATCCAAATTTAAATACAATTTAACTGTGACCTCTCTGTAACACAGCTGCATGGTTGTACACTTCCTCTTGTTTTCATTTAGAAATGATCAGTCTACAGTAGCATTGATTCTTAGAGCTCAAGCCCACCAGAGTGACCAGTTCTGGAAACTGGAGTTTTTTATTTATTCCACAGCAAAGTGTAAAAAGGCAGCCGGAGCTTCTCCACTCCTGACCTGCCAGTGATCCACAAACCCTAACCCACAGGGACCATCTAAAGGAGCAATAGTTTGTGTTCCATGTCCAGAACAAAAAGCTTTACATTACAAAGAGTTAGACCAAAATAAAAATATTGTCTGAATTGTAGACAAAAAAGGAGGAAGAGACACTTGTAAAAAAAAATCTGAAAGTAGTTTAGATATAATCTACAAGTTTACAATTAATTAATAACATTTTTTTAGTAATGTCTTGCTCTTGACACTAGCAGAATGAGGTCCCTTTAATGTGCTTTCAGACTTTGAGCTTTATATACACATTACTAATTTTACAGCATGTCTGGAGAAAATTGGGAAAATCCTATTTCTGTTACACCTGTGCAATTCCCATTGACTTATTTGGGACAAGTACTGGAGTAACCAAGCAACACTGGTTCATTGGATACAGAAAAACCAATAAGAGTCAGGATGGCTGATGAAAGATGAAAACCTTATGCTTTCTAAAAGGTGAAAGGAACCAATTTTACATAATGCTTCAGAGAGAAGAGCAAATGGACTAAGTCAGCAGTACCCTACACTCTGGGTCAACCCTCTAAATCCCCCTTGCCTCAGTGGCTACTGCCAGTCATCATCTAACCCCCGCTCACTGGGGAAGACTGCAGTGTAATGGCCACTCATCATTGGCAAGGGGTTAGGACCAGCTGCCTCGGTCTATTCCCAGGCTGCATCTCTGTAGCTCCAGTACCTTTGTAGGCCTTCACCAAGGCCTGCAGCCTAGGGATTTACCAGGCTGGAGCTCCCCAGCTGCCTTTCCCCTTCCCCAGCATTGCTCTGCTTAAGGTATCTTGCTCTCAGGCAGCTCTCTCTTCCCACTCCAGGGCTAGACTGAGACTCTTTCTAAGCGCCTTGCTCACAGTCCTTTTATAGGGCCTGCTGTGGCCTGATTGGGGCGTGGCCCCAGCTGTGGCTGTTTCCCCAGTCAGCCTAGCCTTTTCTCTCAGCCCGGGCCTCTCCAAGGACTGGCTTTTAACCCCTTCTGAGCCGGAGCGGGGTGACCGCCACGCTACAGTAGCGAACATTATAGTTGACTTTAAGGATAAAATCTACCTTTATACTCTAGTTGCTTTCTGCCGCTGTGGGATTGCAAAGAAGTCATCTTAAGCAGACATCATTGCACTATTATTGGGGCAGCTTAGTAGTTAAGGACTTAAAGATGAAGGCCACTCAGCCATTAAGGATACCTTTAGAATGAAGCTGTGGGTAAAATTATACATTGAGTTCCATCTGTGCACATCACTGAAGTCCGTTTATTGCACAGATGTATACGGTGGCGAATTTGGGATCCTTAATTCTAAAGAAGGCATGTTAACTATTTAAGGATACATTTTCTGATCTAAAAGTACCTTTGAGAGTGCCTTTTAATTTCTTCTCCACTTTTCTCTTTTTAGCATTCCTTCTCTTTTTTTTCTTAAAAAATTCAAGCACTAAGATTCTCAACATCTAAGATTCTTAACCTTATAGTTGCATTAAAGTTAAGGTATTTCAAAGTCTGTTTTTCTAGGCCTCATCCAATTGCCACTGAAGTCAACGGAAAGATTCCCATTGACTTCACTAGTCAAGCTCTCTAACTCAATGGCAGCTTGGCCACCTTGCCAAGGGTAAAAACATGACCACTTTGTAGTCAATGGGGCCAGGTTTTCACCCATAGTGTATTTTAAATTGATGGTCTCTTTGCTAAATAAATACAGACATTAAGAGAGCACTTTATATAGGCCCAATCCTGCATGCCTTTACACACAGAGCAGTCATCAATTTCAATGGGAGTGTAAGAAGCAGAAGGCTAGAAAGATAGGGATCATAGAGCTATTGTATTATGATAGCTAAGAATGAAAATAATTGGCACAGAGAGTAAATGTGTAAAGTAATGCACGTAGGCTCCAATCAGGAAAAAAATCCCTATTTAAGGCAGCATTTAAGCATGTGTCTTGCCGTATTCAAGTCAATGGAAAACAAGCACATGCTTAACTGCTTTAAATTAACCATGTGTTTAAGGACTTTCCTAAATCAGGGCCCTAATCAGCATACAGTTAATGTGCTTTGGCCAATAAATCAGATTATGTGAGCACTCAAATAGCCATCTAAGAGCCCACTATATCAGTCAGCACTATATCAGTCCCATGTAAGCCCTTTTTTGAAGGGTAAATTTTACCCTTAGATGAATAATGGCTATTTACAAGCAAACACCTGATTTGTGCTTGCAATTACAGTAATTATGTACACACAGTAGGTTCGCAATTGACCACGTATTTTTGCATGTGCACATTCAGGAGAATCAGGCCTAAACTCTACACTAGAAGATATAAAGGATGTGCAATATAGCTGAATTAATGTTAAATTAAACATATTAATTTGGAGAATTTCCCACCCTGGATGCTTAATGTTGTACTAATGTTTTGAATTTAATATCTAACAAGACATGGTGAGTCCCATATTCAAAGGGTTGTAAATTGTAAATAAAACAGATCTTCTTGGTCTGTCACAAAATTGTTCAACACAGGCAAAATGCTAGATTGCTGGCTGATCTTTGTACTCTGGACTCTACAAACCTGCAAACAAAATTTACCACTGGATTAGGCAGCCAGAACTCCATTTACATAAGAATGGCCATACTGGGTCAGACCAATGGTCCACTTAGCCCAGTACCTTGTCTTCTGACAGTGATCAGTGCCAGATGCTTCAGAAAGAATGAACAGAACAGGGCAGTTATTGAGTGATCCATCCCATCATCCAGACCTAACTTCTGGCATCAGAGGTTTAGGAACATCCAGAGCATGAAGTGACACCCCAGACCATCTTGGCTTAGACTTCCGTCCTGGGGCTGGAGCACAGGCTCTAGGAATCTGTAGGGTGGGAGGGTCACAGAGCTGAGACTCCAGCCCAAGCCCATAAGTCTATACAGCAATGAAATAGCCCCGCAGTCCAAGCCCCACGAGCCCGAGTCGGCTGACACAGGACAACCACAGGTTTTTCTTTGCTGTGTAGACATACCCTAAATCAAATGGATCACCCTATTATACATGCTTGTTGACACCCTCTAATTTGTGAGGCATGATTTCCCTTTACAAAAGCAATGTTGACTCTTCCCCAACGTATCATGATCCTCTATGTATCTGATAATTCTGTTCTATACTATAGTTTCAACCAATTTGCCTAGTACTGAAGTTAGACGTCTTGGCCTGTAATTGCCAGGATCACCTCTGAAGCCTTTTATAAAAAAATGGATGATACATTAGTTATCCTCCATCTGGATACAGTCATCTGGTACAGGGGCTGATTTAATGGAGTTGTGCCCTCTTATACCAGCTGTCACTTTGGACACTTGTTTAATTATTCATTGCATCTGCATACTACACATAAACACCATATAATCTATCTGAAACAAAATATTAGCATTCTTTCTACAGAGATCAGCTTCAAATGGTATAAATACAATCTCTTATCCTAGGGCATCCTTCTAGCAGCAATTGTTGGGGTGATATAAATAAATCACAACAACATAGTGAAATGAAATCAACAGAAACAAGTTCTTATGCCTTTCTCTTGCTCTCTCTCTTTTTAAAGGTGACTTTGAGCAGAAAAATTCTATGTTGTTTTGAACAAGGTCCCTGTTTATCCACTGAGCCAAGTAGGGTGTGGAAATATTCAGGAACTACTATTGATTTTAAGCATCATTTGAACCAAAGAACAGATTTCAAGTGACCTTCCACTGTGATAACAATATCTGTAATCTGAAAAAGAGCTTTGTGTGGAGGAAGTTATGGTCCCTGAGTACAAAGTAAGATAAATAACAATTTAGGAAGGTCAGCTGTCAAATTTCAGTTAAAAACCAGTAGCTAGCAATAGCATTCCAGTTAATATACCAACAACAGCTCGGTAGAACCATTTTAGGATTGTTTTGGCATTTTGTTAAATTCTGCACTAATTACTAATGGCCAAGGCAAGCAACATGCGTCTCTGCCTAGTCAGTTTTGGACTCAAGCAGCAGTTACTTCTACATTTATTTTAATACTTTGCCAGTTCTGGCATTCAACTCTGAGAAATGCATATTGTATTTTTGTTTCAATGTCAACATTTAAAAAAAAATCAAAAAGAAGGTCAATCCCAGGCTCTAGATACCATTAATAGATAATTGAAAATACAATTCAGCTAAAATAAAAGTAGGAGTAAAAAAACCAACCAACTTTGTTCGCACAAAAGTCAGCCTATAAAACTGACTACTCCCTGTTCCAGCCCCAAGCTGTCCCCTACGCTGGGGGTTGAGCACAGGGCTGGTGTACAGACCTTTCATGAGCTCCGGAAGAATCCTGTGCAAGCAGCTTATTCTCTGGGGCCATTCACACCCACTCAAAGACACTTTTGTGCTGCCAGAACAATATAAAGTGGCCTTAGTGTTGACCGAAACAGGAGCTAGAATTAACAATGGCCAGGAGTCTCATTCTCAGGTTCGCCTCCCTTCCCGTATCTATCACCGGGGGTTTGTGTTCCCAGATATGACTCAGACAGGATAAAGGTACAACAAGATTTATTAATGGGGTGGCAAGGGCTGCCCAGGTAACAAGGTGAAACAGATAATAAAACAAGGCAGGCTGTATCAATAGGGATCTATACACAAATGATCGAAATGACAATGACAATACCAACTCTCTGGCAACTTGATTCAATGGTGTCTTCTCCTCTTCGGGATGGATGTAACATGACAGGACAGCTTGATCCCTCAGATGGGGATAGAGCCTCAAGGCAGGAACAGATGAGCGTCTTCTCAGGTAAGATGAAAGTATTCAGGTAGTTAAATCCCTCCCCCACCTTTACCTGCATCGTTGTGCATGGAGCAAGTGATCACTATAGGAGATAGATTAGGTGCGTGTAGGTAAGTATATTCCCTGCTTAAGATGACCCTTGTGGGGTGAATGGCCTACCCTCAGTCACTTGCTTTGCCTCAAACAGACAGCAACAAAACTCTGCCACTCAGGCGGGCAGCCCTGATCTAATCTGAGCACCGCCTTATATAGACATAGGGTTGCTAGGCAGATTAGCTGATTGACAGTAACTATCTTTTCCCACCTAAAAGTAAAAAGGCACCAAACTGAGTGAAGAGGGGACAAGAAGGGCTTACAAAATGGATGCCTAGTTGTCCTTTAGAGGATCCAAGATGGCCTTAGGATTTTTACCTCTACATTAGCGTAACTTAGAATTGAGGCCCAGGACCGTCAGAGGTTCAGATAAGTATCAGAGCTTTGTCGTGTTTATCTGAACCAATCTCCTGTTGGCATGGGAGGAGGAGGGGATGGCCCACTATTAACACTTGGAATACTTTTAGGGAAATTAGCAGTATAACTTTTTCATAAAATGATACAGTTTAATTTTATTGTTATTCAAGTTGCTGCTGGAGCATTATCAGAGGGGCCATTGGATGGCCCTTTTTAAGAAGGGCAATTCAAAATGCTATATTTTTGGTTTTGACGAATGCAGTTTATCTTTTATTGTGCAATGTCCACCTACAAATGTCTACTACCTACAAAATATTTTAGTGGAGCATATTCATCAGTAAAATACATGGCCTAGGAATGTTGATACTCAAAGCTACCTTCAAGTATTTGCAATTTAAGCACAGTCTTGTCAACTCTTGCATTTTTATCACAAATCTCATGATATTGGTGTTTATGCTTCCAGATGCTGGAGTCACGTTATTACCTAAGAATCCCAGCTTCCATTGTTTTTTTAATTAAGACCTTGTCTACACTACAGAGAAAAGTCAATCTAAGCTACGCAATTTGAGTTATGTGAATAGCGTAACTCAAGTCAACGTAGCTTAGATCTACTTACAATGGGGTCCACAGTACCCAGTATTGATGGGACGCTCTCCCATCAACTCCCCTTACTCTTCTTGATCTGGTGGAGTACAGGAGTAGACGGGATAGCGATCTGCGGTTGATTTAGTGGGTCTAGTGAAGACTTGCTAAATTGACCTCCGGTGCATCGATCACTGCCTGTTGGTCAGGCGGTAAGTGTAGACAAGCCCTCAGTTTCTAACCCTAAGAAAAGCAGAATAGCTTGAAAATGTGAACCCTAGATGCTCCAGCCACAGAATGCAAATAAAAAGAATCCAGCATTTATTATTTTTAAATATTATGAGTTTTAAGCCAACATCTTGATTTTTGGAGAGCCTGGCTCATGATTTTTGAGTACCTGGGGTTTAGAGTAATGCTGTCTAGTATGGCTATTGGTGTTAAGGTTGCAACTTAAGGACAGCCGCAAGTTCCATGAATTTTAGCACCTCATAGCAGGAGAATAATGTAAAGAACTCTGTATTTCTTACAATAAAAGAGTTTTAGTAGATTACTAATTAATCATTCTGACCTTCTTTCCACTGAAGTCAGTGACAAAATTCTAGTTGATTTCAATGGGCACAAGATCAGAACCAAAGCTTTTCTGGGAATAATGGTTTCATCTTTGTTTCAGCTATTTTTTCCACGTTAAAAAAGTTGACTTCATAATTTATTACATCCTTGTTTGAAGTAGAATTTGACCCTATTTGAAAAGACTGTCCCCTCCTTTCACATAGCTTTTGAACAAAAGGTACATTTTCATAATCGTGTCCAGGTACACACACACACAAATCCCATTAACCATAATAGGTTTTGGCTACATATTTTCTGTTCAGTCTTTCGGAAATGTACATGTCCCTCAGCATGGGTGATTTTTCCCCTTGTTTTCATTTACATCTGTACACAGATACAATACACTCTATACCACATTAGTTTTAGTTGAAGGAAAAAGATGAATGGACTTTTTTTTTGGAGGATGGGGGACAAATCTCCTCAAAATAGAAGTGAATTCAGGAAGCTCACACAAATTTCAGTAGCAATGGCTATTTAAAGCAAAAGATTGGAAGATTTGCACAGTCCCATAGTGAACATGAGCTGTAAAGATAACAAAATGAATTGGGATAGTCCAAGTAGAGCATCAAGAGGTTAAACCTAGGAATGGACTATGTGTAGCCTCAAATGCAGCCCAGATAATTTTACAATATGTTACATGGTTGGTGCCATCTTTAATAATGAGGCATGGCTCATAGAGACTACAGGTCTCAGTATAAGTCTGGAGCTTGCAGAAGGTTTGCATCAGTTCTTATTTTCTCTAAACTAGTACACACATCTCTACTTGTGAGGCAGTGAAGAAATTAAGCAGAACTGTATTTTATCTCTCCTGGTTATCTGCCCCACTCTTCTATCTCCAACCACTGACAATGCACATCTGTGCCTAGCATACATGCTAATAGGAATCGAACCAAAATTTAAGATTTTCCTTATGATAGATTTCTTCTGCATTATGAACAAAGAGTAAATTCTGAAAAAGCCTTAAGATTGAAGTCTGGACAAAACACTAGAATAAATGTTACATAGTCAGTAATCCTGCATGGGCAAGAAGATGAATTAGATAGTCGATTAGCTCTTTGCGATCTCTAAACTCTATGAAAACCTACAGGAAAGTCAAATGTCTAAAATGCTCCATGTTCTGGCTATTAAGTAAAGTTGTACCCTCTGCTTCTTGAACTTCATGTACACCAATTTCTGCTGCTTTATTTTTAGTTTCCTGTCTGAACACAGCTACATCCACATAAAGAAGATTTCCCAATGGGCAGTTATAATGAATTTCTTTTTTCCCCTAAGTGAATCTTCTAAAATAGTCTACCTAGGGTTCCTGTATCTTGCCTATTCAAAAGCATTAATAAATAATGAGTGCATTTTTTTTACACTATGCACCTGATGCCGAAGGCTAATTTCCCCCCTTTTTGTCCCTAAATATAGGCCAGCATCCTAAGTCTTGTTGCTATGTAGCGTAACCATAGCAACGAACACAAAAGCTGATATATTATTTCTATTTTCCCTTCCAGACAGGTTTTCTTAGTAAAAAACACATGCTAGATATAGCATTGTCAAAATAGCTGCTGTATTTCCTGAGAGAGAGATGTCAAACATTTCACCTTTCAAAAGATTATATTGTGCAAAGAATGCTAGGGAGGAAGAAGGGGAGGTTGTACTCATCCTTTTGTTGCACAGTTAGGGAAGTTAGAAATGCAAAAGAGAAGGTCAAGTCACTTAGTTAGGTCTTTGCTGAATGAAAAATATCATGGCACATTTTCTTCTTGCACAATGAAGGGCCACTCCATTTGTACATACCAAGGTAAGTAGAGTAATAAGTGTTCAGAGTACAGTATGCAACACCATTTTATTGTTCGTGCTCACTCTTTTATCATTTCAAAATCTGTATTATACTGAATATAAACAAACCTGAGCAGAAACTGAACAGTGCTCTAGGTGGCTCAAACCAGGGATTAAGGATTTTATTGTGGTTAAAGCACAAGACTAGGAGGCAGAAGACAGTCCTACTCCGAGGCCTCTCATAGACTTCCAATCAGATCTTAGGCAATTCACTTAAGGGTAGATTTTCCTAAGGCACAAATGACAGTTAAGTGCCCAACTTCCACTGACTTTCAATGAGAGCTAATTGCCTAATTTTCAAGCGTGCCTTTGTAAAGCTGCCTCCTTAACAGCCTCATGCCTCAGTTTCCCCTATTTGTAAAATGAGGAAGATAATACTTTCCCTTCTCACAGGTTTATTGTGCAGTTAAATTCATTAATGCCTGTAAAGGCTTTGAGTTCTTCAGTGCCAAGTGCTTTACACAGTAGAGGGCAGGAAACTCAGCTGGCATAAATCACTGTAGCTTCATTAACTTATATGCTATGCTGATTTACACCATCTGGGAATCTGGCCCATTGTGGGGAATATCACTAATATAAATATGAAGCTATTTACAAAATTTGACTGATTGTTTTATTAGTCTTCACTCCGCCCAGTGATTTTAGAAATACATTTAAAAATAAATCCTTGGGGAAAGAAATATTTACAGTGTGTTTTAGACCTGGTGACTTTCAGCCCTGAAGTTTCAATCAGCTGTTACAACAACTTCATAGAAAACTAGTGGAATTTGCCTTTTCATCATTTTCATGAACAGGTGACAAAGTTCCCTTTTCATCTGGGTCTATGTTTCATCAGAAGTTTGCAGCAAGAGGAAGACAAAATGGAACCTGAAGATCAGCCTCCTTCTGCAAAGTGCTGTGTACCTCTCCACCCATAAACTTCTATGGGTATTACAAGTGAGACAGACTTTGTAGTTGAGTGGTTAGAGCACTGATGTGGGTTATAGGAAACCAAGGTGCATGTCCCTATTCTGCCTGATGTAGTCAGATCTGGGGTAAACAATACTCTACTCTGAGTCAGGCAGAGTCGGGACATGAACTGTGGTCGCCAACACCCTAACTTCCACCGGACTCTAGATTGTGACACACGTGAAAACACCTGTATTGACACAATTACATTTTTGGAAAAAGATTCAGAAGGTTTTTCTTTTGTTCCAATGAGGAACTAAACAAATGCTGAAACCTCCAATGTGGCTGTGAAATGAAATTGTCATCCTCCAGTTAGTTCTATTCAACACCTTGCAGACTTGGGACCTTAGTCACAGTCCATCCACCAGTTCCACAGAACACCCAGGGAAGATGCTGAGTATCATCACTGCTTGACATGGAATGGGAAATAACTAAGTTAGTAATCAAACAAGAAGCTTAAACTAAAAAAGTTAACGCAAAACAAAACATTTTTGAAATTTGTGGCAAATTACACAAGCTGTCTTTTATTACATCTTTTTCTTAACTTGAATCCGTACATTACTGTTCTCTGATTGCAAACATAGGAAATAGCAAACTTCCTTACTGAGTTATATAGTGTGACAAAGCTCTGTCCTTGTCTCCGTGGGTCCCGCATTTCCTGGCAGATTTCGCTAGCCTCAGAGGCTCACTGTGACCCTCCACGTAACCCTTCTCTCTCTAGAGACAAGGGTCACAGCCTACTGAGCCATTTTCATCATAAGTCAGCGAGGGAGGTGAGGAGAAGCTATCCTCCCTTACACAGTCTCTGTTGTCTCCCAGTCTCAGTGATTACTCACTGGGGGGAGGGGCAAAGAGGGGAGCCCAGGCCCACCCTCTACTCCAGGCCAGGGACCCTAATAGCATCAGCTATGGTAGCTGACCTTTTAGAAACATGACACGTACAATTCCCTGAGCTACTTCCCCACAGCAGCCCCCACTTCCTCTGGCTCCACTTCACCCTTACCTCAGGGCCTCCTTCCTTGTGGCTGATATGGTGTGTACTGCTCAGTCTCTCCAACAGCACAACTTCCTCCCACAGCTCCTGACATC
Organism: Natator depressus; assembly: GCF_965152275.1. Classification (NCBI taxonomy): domain Eukaryota; kingdom Metazoa; phylum Chordata; order Testudines; family Cheloniidae; genus Natator; species Natator depressus. The sequence goes on from NC_134236.1 coordinate 73,157,389, forward strand.
CACACCCACCTGACTAACTGGGAGGCTTTTAACTAGTTTCAGCCAGCCCCTGATTGACTTCAGGTGTCCCAATCAACCTAGCATTCTCCCTGCCTTCTGGAAAGTTCTTAATTGGCCCCAGGTGTCTTAATTGACCTGGAGCAGCTGCCATTTCACTTATCCTGGTACCAGGGATTTGTTTAGCCTGGAGCTAATGTATCTATCTCCCACTACATTTCTATAGCCATCTGGCTTTGCCCCGTCACAATAGTTAATAGATTGTTATTTGTTAGAATTCTCTTAATAGCCTAGATGGAATACCCAAGAAATAATATTAATATCAACATCAGAAAAGTGGAAAAAATAAACAGACTAAACCATTTGAGAACCTACAGATTCAGTGAAAAATTGACTACAATAGATTTACAGTTCTTTTCATGTGTGTAGCCAATATCTTCCCCTTCATGGGTATGCAGTTCCAAATTGGCAATTATGGGCCAAAATCTACTGCTAGTTACAGTGATATAAATTGGTATAATAACCTGAGTTGCTCCCAATTTACACTGGCTAATCTGAAAAGAGAGTATGTTATTCCACGAGGGATTGGTCTTGCTTTGAACAGGGAGTTGGACTAGATGACCTCCTGAGGTCCCGTCCAACCCTGATATTCTATGATTCTATGAGGGGTACTGCAGGCTGTACCAAACTCTCCCATTAGCTGAGACTGAAACTTTGAAAGCGACTAAAGGAAAACAAAACAACTTGCCCTCTGATTTATGAGTTGTGGGCAGAGCCCTAACTACAGTACCTGTGTATAACTGCTCACTGGGTGTCTTTATTTTCATGCACTTCAGCATGACACCATCAGACTTTTCTTTTCTCTTCCAACTGTTAGTTCTTTTTGTGTAAATGACACACTGTGTACTGTATGTAGCCTTGACAATTCCTGAACTATCTTAAACAAATTGAAGAAACTGTCTTATATTTTGCTGTCTCTCTTGCTGGAGTTACTCACATCTGGGAAGTGAATATATCTTGTGTGTGTTATTAAGGATAGGAATTAATTCATATGCTAGTGAATGTTTTGCACACTGCCTTAATTTAATACCTCTGGTGTTTCATGGATGTGGAAAAATGTAGGGCTTTCTGTAACAATTTGGGGATCTCAATTAAAGTTAATACTGAGTGCCACCCATGTTCAAAACATGTTGAAAATTAGAACTGTGTGCCTTCATGTCATTACATTGTGTCCAAAAGACATTATGCCTCATTATGCAATGCCACAATATAAAGATGCAACATCACATTGTGACTGTGCCATGTCATGGCACTGCAACACTCAGAATAAGTGCTAACCCTATCTTAATACATTGCACTTCTCCCCAACCTGAAAGATATGATAGAAACAGATAAAATGGGCCAGATTCTCTCCTGTGCCAAGATATGTTTTGCTACAGGAGGGAAAGTGGGTGGCATCACAGAACAACCTGATTCTCAAGATGCCTTGTCCCTATGTTAGAGCAACCTAGAAAGCCTAGAAACTGTTCTAGGTTACAGCAGTTGGCTATGGACCCTAAGGGCAGCAGAGAATTGCCATAGGCTAATTCACGTTTGGTCAGCTATGGTCAGGTTACATCCACTTTTTTTCACCCAAGCAGTTAAAAGAGGTTGGAACTGTGGCTGATAATCTGGCTCAATAATAATAAAATGTTCTTACTGTGAAGTATTGTGTAGCCCTCATTCTTATTTCTTTATTCCCTTTTCTCTCTCCTGTATTTCATTCTTTTATTTTAACTCTGCTCCATTTTGTTCCATCTGTAATTTTCCTCACCTTCTTCCTTTCTTCCTTCTCCTCAGCTCCTCTTCTCTTTCTCATCATACCACCAGCTTCTTCTGGCCCTCAAACTACTTTACATTCTTTCTTTTCACTGCTGATTTCCCATTTCTTTCCTCATCTGAGTCCTCTCACTGGCTCTGTACCTTTTTCCCCTGCCCCATTCTTCTATTGGCTACCCTGTTTCTTACTGCTCTCTGTCCCCACTGTGCTGACTCCACTTCTTCTCGCCTGATGGAAGTGGGTTCATCCTGGTCACCACTGGCCTCTTGCTACAGCACTGTGTAAAACATCTCCATCTTCTATCTTTTGTATGTTGTCCATATGCGCTGAATTATTGAATTTAAAACTCCCTGCACTTTTTTCCTTCTCGGTAATTTCTTATATCATCCAATTTATAAATATCATGTCTATTTTTCCCTCATACAAAGGGGGCTAAGTGAGATACACACAGGCAGAGTGCAAAAAATCTCTAGTGTCTTTTATGGAAGAAGTGTAAAAGAAAGATCCTGACCACTGCCATTATTAAAAATCCCATGACAATTTTTCTTAGAGTAGTTGCATTAACCTCTGTCTTGGAAATTTTCCAATATGGGTAACTGTGATTGCCTACTTTAATTCCACTTGCAATTTTGACTGAATACATTCTTAAGGCACCTTTTCAATTTTGCTGTACATTAAATAATTGCTATGTTTCATTCCAGAAGTGGCTGTATTTGGGTGAAGGCGTCAGTATTACCTAGCAGGAAGACCTGAGGTAGGTGACTAGAAGAGTTTTCTTTTTCTTTGCTGGTGATGAAATGGGAAAATATTACTTTAGTGGGCATTGGTCCTGCTAGCTACTAAATAGTTTTTACACTTATATATGCTTCCAGAACACTGGGGGGGGGGGCGTGCTTTTATTTGACTGTTCTTTGGTATTTTAAAGGTGTAAATTATTAAGGCCTCAATTCAGCAACCTTTAATCATCTTGAGAAGCATTTAATTTCAGGTTTCAGAGTAACAGCCATGTTAGTCTGTATTCGCAAAAAGAAAAGGAGTACTTGTGGCACCTTAGAGACTAACCAATTTATTTGAGCATAAGCTTTCGTGAGCTACAGCTTACTTCATCAGATGCATACTGTGGAAAGTGTAGAAGATCTTTTTATACACACAAAGCATGAAAAAATACCTCCCCCCACCCCACTCTCCTGCTGGTAATAGCTTATCTAAAGTGATCACTCTCCTTACAATGTGTATGATAATCAAGTTGGGCCATTTCCAGCACAAATCCAGGGTTTAACAAGAACGTCTGAGGAAGGAGGGGGGGGGGGGTTGGAAAACACGGGGAAATAGGTTACCTTGCATAATGACTTAGCCACTCCCAGTCTCTATTCAAGCCTAAGTTAATTATATCCAATTTGCAAATGAATTCCAATTCAGCAGTGTCTCGCTGGAGTCTGGATTTGAAGTTTTTCTGTTGTAATATCGCAACTTTCATGTCTGTAATCGCGTGACCAGAGAGATTGAAGTGTTCTCCTACTGGTTTATGAATGTTATAATTCTTGACATCTGATTTGTGTCCATTTATTCTTTTACGTAGAGACTGTCCAGTTTGACCAATGTACATGGCAGAGGGGCATTGCTGGCACATGATGGCATATATCACATTGGTGGATGTGCAGGTGAACGAGCCTCTGATAGTGTGGCTGATGTTATTAGGCCCTGTGATGGTGTCCCCTGAATAGATATGTGGGCACAGTTGGCAACGGGCTTTGTTGCAAGGATAGGTTCCTGGGTTAGTGGTTCTGTTGTGTGGTATGTGGTTGCTGGTGAATATTTGCTTCAGGTTGGGGGGCTGTCTGTAGGCAAGGACTGGCCTGTCTCCCAGGATTTGTGAGAGTGTTGGGTCATCCTTCAGGATAGGTTGTAGATCCTTAATAATGCGTTGGAGGGGTTTTAGTTGGGGGCTGAAGGTGACGGCTAGTGGCGTTCTGTTATTTTCTTTGTTAGGCCTGTCCTGTAGTAGGTGACTTCTGGGAACTCTTCTGGCTCTATCAATCTGTTTCTTCACTTCCGCAGGTGGGTATTGTAGTTGTAAGAATGCTTGATAGAGATCTTGTAGGTGTTTGTCTCTGTCTGAGGGGTTGGAGCAAATGCGGTTGTATCGCAGAGCTTGGCTGTAGACAATGGATCATGTGGTGTGGTCAGGGTGAAAGCTGGAGGCATGAAGGTAGGAATAGCGGTCAGTAGGTTTCCTGTATAGGGTGGTGTTTATGTGACCATCGTTTATTAGCACTGTAGTGTCCAGGAAGTGGATCTCTTGTGTGGACTGGTCCAGGCTGAGGTTGATGGTGGGATGGAAATTGTTGAAATCATGGTGGAATTCCTCAAGGGCTTCTTTTCCATGGGTCCAGATGATGAAGATGTCATCAATATAGCGCAAGTAGAGTAGGGGCTTTAGGGGACGAGAGCTGAGGGAGCGTTGTTCTAAGTCAGCCATAAAAATGTTGGCATACTGTGGGGCCATGCGGGTACCCATAGCAGTGCCGTTGATTTGAAGGTATACATTGTCCCCAAATGTAAAATAGTTATGGATAAGGACAAAGTCACAAAGTTCAGCCACCAGGTTTGCCGTGATATTATCGGGGATACTGTTCCTGACGGCTTGTAGTCCATCTTTGTGTGGAATGTTGGTGTAGAGGGCTTCTACATCCATAGTGGCCAGGATGGTGTTATCAGGAAGATCACCGATGGATTGTAGTTTCCTCAGGACTGACTTCCTGAGCTGTAGCTCACGAAAGCTTATGCTCAAATAAATTGGTTAGTCCCTAAGGTGCCATAAGTACTCCTTTTCTTTTTATTTAATTTCAATTAAGTCAACAGGTATTTTTATGGGCCAGATTCTGATACCTTTACTCCACAGGGAATAATTTGAAATTAACAGGACTATTCAGACTAAAGTACTATCTCAACTTAAGTAAGGGTTAATAGGTCAGATAATAAGTAAGAACTGTTCAACATAGATAAGGGTTGCAAAATCAGAAACATAGACAACAGAAAATAAATAAAGCGAATACTAAATTTAAAGACCAGAGTTCCACTCATGTTAACATCTCATTCCTAGGTTGCTTGCTACTCCCATATTTGTGCCATGTGCTCTCCCAGCTCAGCTCACCTTTATAATCTCCGTATCCTCCCACCTCTGCAGCAACCTTGCCACTCCTGAACCTTTATGCCATGCAAGATCCCTGTTGCCTTCCCATCAAGTCCTTCCTCAAAAATTACTTCTTCCAATAGTTAGTCATACATTGCAAATCTACAGGCTGGCTTTCAGTCTAGTTTGAATATATTAGAAACAAAACTACAAAACAGAAAGGACTGTCGTGATACATACGGAACAATTGTGAAGTCTTGCTTCTCTAACTCACTCATCCTTTAATCCCCCTCCACTCACCTTTTTGTTGTAATCCCTTACTGTGCAATATCTATTACAATTTGTAAGCTCCTCAGGGCAGGAATTTGTCAATGTTAGTTATCAGTAAAGTGCCAAAGACTCCTGTGGTGCTCCATATAAAATAAATCATCACTTCTATCTCAGGGTAATAGTGAAAAAAAGGGAAGTGAATAGATAGAGAAGTGCCATTTTCTCTCCCTCAGGCATACATTTTGCCTGTGAAATGGGATGCCAGTTTGAACATTTGTCATCACTATAATGATGAACAAATAACACGAGGAACAAAATGTCCCTTAAATGCACCTTACAGATATTTTCTGCAAAAAGGGTTTTGATGTGTTTTTGACATTATCAAAAAAGGAAAATAAAAACCCACTGCTTGGTCTTTGCAAGAATTGTGTTTGATACCAACTAGCCTTTGAAAGAGCCTCAGCAGCTTCTGCCTGACAAAACCTGGAGGCAACAATACCTGCTATTTGTGGGAACAACCCCCCACCACTCCCCAAACAATCCTAACAGATTTTTTTCAAGCTGAATTGCCTATTATCCTCAAAAAATGGGTCTGGGGTTTGTCCCAGAATTGTTCACCTAAAAATGATTACTTAGGGGACAAGAATTTTCTTGTCTGTCTTTTGTTCTTGGAAGAATGAAACCAGGAACAAAACCAGGGAAATAAAAAGGAGAATAATGAAGACAAAAAACCTTGAGGATTATTCTATGGACTGTCTCACTAATGAAAGATCCCCATTCCATAACTGTTAAAATAATGGTGGGCTAAATTCTGGAGTACTTATGTTTAAGACTTGGATCCTGCAAAGAGAACTATGAAGGCAGAAACTCTATGCCCAGATGGAGATCCAGTAATCTGCATGGTTTCCTTTGCAGGGCCAGGACCTTAATACTTACACAGGCAAAAATCCCACTGGAGCCAAGCACTGGTGAGCAAGGACTTCATGGAATGGCCGAATAATATTAAATTGTGATTTACAAATAGTATTTTCAAATGTGTGTGTTAAAACTTCGAGTTGAGTTATTGTTGTACCTGTTCATGATATATTAAGTGGAGATAATTTTTAATAATGTATTAAGATTTTATAAGATGTGTTTTATGTATAAGTGAAGACCATTCTTGAAAGGTCGATTAATTATAAAGAATGAGGCCCTGATCCTGCAAAGACTTACAAATGTGCTGAACTTTGGGCACCATAAGTAGTTCCACTGATTGAAGGGGACTATTCACATTGTGTAAAATTAAGCGCATCAAAAGGTTTTTGCAGGATGGTAGCCTAAATGTATACTTATGACATAAATTAAGAATACACATACTGGGGCAGATCCTAGCCTATTGTAAATTGGCATACTCTGCTTGATTTCAATGGAGCTATGCTGATTTACACCTGGCCCACTGTGTGTGTGTGTTGGGGGGTGGGGGTAGGTTGTTTCCCCTGGTTTCTTTTTGTTATTTGACTTGTATATTGTGTGTCTTAGACTTGATCTCTTTTTAAAAAAGATGTGCAAGTTTTATAACAAGAAAAGTACAAATGCAAACTAATAACAGTGTTGTGAGCAGGTTTTTTTATTTGTTTTTTTAGAAAACACTTGTGCAGTGGAAAATTGCTGTGTTTCTGTATGTATGTTTGTAAGTGCAAAGAATCATCATTAGTGACAACATAACAATAATTCACATCTCGGTTTCTCCTTTCATCCCCACAGATCCCAAAGCACTATACGAGCTACAGTGGAACCTGCTTATATTGAAAGTATTTTTCACACAGACCTCCTTCTGGGCCTGATCCAAAGCCCTTTGGAGTCAGCTGGAGTGTCTCCATTGACTACAACGAACTTTGAATCAGGCCCTGTGAGCAGAGTTTCATTATAGAAGAGCCTCTTTACTGTCTCCTTTTAATTTGGACTGGAGGATCACCAAGCCTGCCACTTCCTGACCTCCTAGCCAAAAGCTCAAAGAAGCAAGCAACAGAGACAGCTGACTTCAGCTGTTGCTCTCTTTTTCTTGCTAACCTTGTGCAGTTTGGAATAAGGCAGAAAGGGAGGAGCGAACCACGCTGCCTTGAAATGCTGCACGTTATGTCTGGCTGGTAGATGATGGTGCTTCACTCCAAGGGATTAATGCACTAGAATTCAAATTGGGGTCAGCATTCTGTCTCCTAATTCGACTTGTTATAGCCCAGTTCAAACCCCTTTGAATGTTATGGTTTAGACCAGCACTTGTCAGGGCATGAAACTTCACACTAATACGTGTGAAAGTCCACTCTAATGGAATGAGGTAATTCAGGACTTTTATTACTCTCCAGAACAGGAAGATTTTCACTACCTGTCCTGTCTACATTAGGGAAATTTTCTAAAAAATTCCCAGCATACCTGACATTGGCATCTGTGTTAGCAACACCGGGAGTCCTAGTATAGAAAGGCCACTGGCTGCCCGGGTACATCATATTATGTAGACATGCTATGAACTAGGTTGTATACTAACCCAGAACAGCTCTACACTACAGGCAGCCACAGTTCATATGCAAGTAGAGTGAGACAGCTACAGGGACAAGTGCCTATCTATTTTAGGTACTTCTTTGCTCCCCCCACCCCCATCCTCACAACACCCCTGTGAGAGAGGGGAAAGCTATTATCCCCATTTTACAGATGGAAAACAGAAACAGAGAGATTGGGCCCCAAATCCTCAAGAGCATTTAGGTGTCTAAATACTTTTGAGAATCTGGTCCCAGGTGACTTGCCCAAGATCACACAGGAAGCGTATCATAGAGCAGAGAATCATACTGGAATCTGCCAAGTCCCAGGCTAGCACTAGACCATCCTTCCTTCCATTTATTCAAGATGTGTCATGTGCTGAACATGAGATGAAGCTGGAGGATTAAAGCTGGTTCCCCAGGGACATCCCTGAAGAACTCTGCTTGAAAAGTCCTGCTCTAGAATGGTGAACCCTCAAACAGAAGGAAGAAGGATGAGGCCAGCTTCAGAGATGAGTTTACTGAACTTTGTGGCCAACAACAAAACCTGAACTTCTCTGGGTTCATCCTTGTTATTCAAGTTTCCAGAGCACTGTTATGCACAGCTCAAATACTGTGTCTGATCATTTGTTTTTGTAGGGCTTCTTTTTCCATTTTCATCATTTAATTAACTTTTTTTTCTTTTCATTTAATTTCTTCCTTCAGAATGAAAATATGTGCCCTTTATTGGGAATAAATTAATAAATTATTAAATAAATTAATTAATAATTAATTAATAATTAATTAATAATTAAATAAATTAATAAATTATTGGTGGATAAGAGACCAGTCTCCCTCGCCTCTATATATACTCACCCATACAAACATGAACATGGATATGTAGATATACACATATGTATTATAAACACACACGTGCGCATATATAGAAACATATACCAAAAAGTTATAGAACAGCAAGGTGAAAATAGATGTGAAGATACTGTTTTAAATAGCTTCATAAACTGCAGATCAGCTTCCTGAATAAAATATGAGGACTTTTAGCTCCACGACGATCTATCTCAGCTAGTCTATAAAAAAATATCTGAAGAAAATTTCTAAATAGGCCATATACTCCCTGCAAAGGAATAACCAAAATAGCCAGCAGTGACAGTGTTTGCTTTTCATGTGGTGGAACTGTGTGCAAATACAAGGCATAACAAATGTCAGCTCCTCATTTGCAAATTAAGATGTAAAGGAAATGTCTGTGACAGTACATGCAACAGTTCATATTTGAAGTTTGGCACAGTGAACTGACAGTCACAGAGGAACTGTAGTTGCCTAATCCTTTCTTTCTGCCTTCCAGCAACTAGGAGGAGGGTGGAATTTAATAAATATGTGATGAGGAAAGACTGTGAAAGGCTGGCATATCTTCTCCTCTGCAAGAACTCATCTTCAGAGATAATTAACTAGGTGACAATACACAATGTGCCATTAACAAGAGCATTCAAGTCATTTCTGGACTTAAGTACAATTTTAAGCCGCTTATCAGATTTTCATTTCAGAATCCATTCAGTTGTCAGGCTTACATCCTGGCTCTTTATTGAAGCTCACATGAGAATCCAAACCTTCTAATTTTCTATACAGATTCATTTCAGAATCAATTAGAGTTGGTGGCAGCCTTGTCGCTGTGTGCTAAGGGGATTAGCTGGGCACTTGCTCAGCTGACGCTAACTTTGAATGCACATTGAACCCTCCATCCAGAATGAGCTATTTTTTTCCAGAGGACTCCGAGTCAGTTGAGAGCACTGAAACCAACAGATGGCAGATAATTACTGGAACGGTCTCCAATTTTGTCAGGAAAGAAAAAGTGATATTTCAAACTCTCTCCCTGGTAAAAGATCATGGGCTGTCTCGGCCTGCCCTACTTAAAAACAATATGAAAATCAACACACATTCCATCAGGATTCTCTCCCAAACTCAGAACAATATATTGGGAGTAAATAATCTCTTTAGCTACCACCAGAACTTCCAAGTGCTCCTCTTCTATTTTCCCTGCGCTAAGTCCCTTTTGACTGAGTCTCTGTATCTGACCTTTGGCCATCCTTCCACCCATGGATTATTCACCTCTCTGTTACTTATTTTAGCAGGTCCAGCTTGTCTTCCCTAAACACATGGCTTTTGGCTTTGAGCAAACACTTCAGAGCTAGAAACCATTTGGAGCTGTTGTCCACTCTGTTCAGTTTCCAGCCAACTGAGTCTTTATTTGGTGACTCAGATCATTGAGAAAATGTTTCAATAAAATTTGTAGAGTGGATTTGCTGTGCTGAGTGTTTCAGCTCAAGGAGCATTTGTAGATGAATACTAGGATCCACAAACTCAGAAAGGAAAAGTTCTTCATATTCCTCTTTTATGGCCTAGTTTTATAAGGCTCTGACCACCCAAGTAAGAGATGGAGGTGCTCAGCTCCTTTGAAATTCATTCCATTACTTACCTATTAAGACTTTCATTCAGGTTTCGATGTTTCATCCGTAGGAGCTGACAACATCAAAAATACCGATTACAGCATAAGAAATATTTGCATGCATTGTTTGTGATGTCATCAACTTTGACATGAGAAACAAAGAACACTGAACTCAGATTGTAGTGGATAAATATATCTTACATTTATATTTAAAATGTATTTAATTGTAATTTTAAAGCTAAAGACCCCAACTCTGCAGAGCACTTAAACACTCGCTGAACTTTAAACATGTGAATGACCCCAATGACCTGAACAGGACTACAATTATTTTTAGGGATATTCCATTGACAATGTGTAATGGGCTTAATTTTCTGAAACCTCTTTGGTTCACCTATAAGGCCTAGACTATACTAGAAAATTAGGTTGCCATGATCATGTTGGTCAGGGTGTGAAAAATTCACACCCCTGAGAGTGTTGTTAAACCAATCTAAGTTCCTGTGTAGACAGCACTGGGCTGACAGAAGAATTCTTCCCTTGACCTAGCTACTACCTCTCGGGGAGTTGGATTACCTATGCCACAGGGAGAATCCCTCCTGTCAGTGTAGATAGTATCACTACCTGTGCCGCTGTAGCGTTTTAAGTGTCGACAAGCTCTAAGATACTTTTGACCTCAGAGGTATGGTATGGGCAATACAACATGGGCATTGATCCTACTTCTACTGACTTCTGGGAAAGTAGGACTGGACACACACTGTCTTATGTGAGAAATACATTTCTAGCTAGCTAAGGAATAGGAAAAATTGAGTGAATTTTCAAAGTAGTTGTCAGACTTTCCTTTTTGAGGATGTTCTGAACTCTATTCTTGAATATACATCCTTTCTTTTTTTTCTTTCCTGACATAGTCTTTTTGACTAGCATGCATTTCAAATGAGTAATGGAGAGGTCATTATTTGCAGGCATATAGACAGGGATTTCCCTGAATCGAAAAGCATATGCTACGTAAGTCCACATACTTAAGGAAAACATTTTTTGTGAAAAATCAGCTTACATGATATGGATTAGCAATGGCCTAAATGTTCAAGGAAAACACCACCTGGCGAACTGTATTTTTATGATCTTTTGCAGGCTCAAAAGCCCCCTTCAATTCTCAGCTGGAATCCATGTGGCTCAGCATGTTTGCATGACTGTCATATTGCTAAAGTAATAATATTTAATGTGCACAGTCCAAATGTGAATAGATTTAGTGGTGAGCTTTTGTGAAATCACTTTTAGAATGAGGAAAGCTAAAGAAAATAATGCTCACATTTTATTATTTATAATAAACCATGAAGATTATTAATACAATTGAAATTGATGGCTCTATTATTTTACACATACATGCATGTGAGCGTGCACACACATAGCCTTACTAAGACTACTGAAAATTTATGCTGATTTGCAAAAGATTGTACTCCACATAAACTAATTATAAATAGGTGTGTGATATTCATATAATTTAGTTGTGCTAGACTTAGATTAAGTATTAGATTACTATTAGATCACTGTTTGCATAATATTTTAAATATCTAATGTATAATAATGTTAAAGTCTTCTAGCATGAGAGGAATGTCTTATTCTTACGCTCATTTGCATATAACAGTCAATTTAAAGTGAAAGCGCAATATTCTTAGTACAATATGGTACAGAGTGATGACACCAGGATAGGAGTTGTGGGTCTCAGATCACACTGAAATGGGAAGCAGAACATACAAGTTGATATAATTTTTTTCACTGTCATACATATCTATGGGTTAGAGCCTCAGTTGGTGTAAACAGCCATTGCTCTAATGGCTTCAATGAAGCTACACTGGTTTATACAAGCTGAGAAACTGTTCCATAATGATCACTAAAGATGACAGCCCTTGAGGCTGAAGCCACCCATGAATCAAGAACAGCCAAGCAAGCAGACTCTGCCACCCCACCAATGTACAGCAAACCTGACCTGAAGACCATTGGGGTCAGATTCTTTGCTGCACCTTAAGGCTACATCTACACAGCAAGTGGCAGCCTGGGTCTACAGACTTGGGCTCTTGATAAGAGGCTAAATTTAGCTATGTAGATGTTCAGGCTCAGGCTGGAGGTCAGACCTTGGAGCCTAAGGAAGGGGGAGGGCTTCAGAGCCCAAGCCACAGTGTCTACACAGCTGCTTTTAGCACTGCAGCGTAAGCCCCACAAGCCTGTGTTTGTTGACCTGGACTCTGAGACTCGCTGCTGCAGGCTGTGTAGATGCACTCTAAGAGCCTAAGAATTCCCAGCCCAGGGGGAAGACAGCTAAGGTGGCGTTAAGCCTCCTTTGTATCCTCATGATTCTGGGCTTTTCCAAGGGCTGGAGCAGCCTTTGGCATAACTCAGACAGCCTCTCAGGGCTAAGTTACAGCTGCCTGTCCCCAGCTTCCTCTGGGCAGCCGCAGCAGTGCTACCCAGAATCTAACAGCAGTACGTGCTGTGGCCCCACCCCTGCCACATCCTTCCCATCCCAGCCACACTCTTGACTTGCACCCTTCATCAGGCTTACAAGGGGGGGCACTGGAGAACAGCCTGCAGCTATTTTCCTCAGTTCCTGTACTGGGGGAATTCTGGCTGGATCTGGGGCTTTAGATCTCTTTTTGTCACTCCAGCCTCTTTACTCAGCATAAATGGTTTGGGGGTGGGAGGTTGAAGATCTCACCCCTGGTATTTTGTGAGTCTAACTTTTCTCCCTAATATATGAATTGAACAAATGAAGTAAGCCGGGTATGGATGAGCTCTCCCCTGACATCTAGAGATGAACTGGGGAAAAAGGACATCAGGTTCAGACTGTATTTGCATAGACACACCTACTCTGGCTAGGTGATCACCAGGCAGCCCTGTTTAGACTGAGGCTATGTCTACACTACAGATGTCACAGTGGCACAGCTGCGCTGTCAGGTCTCCCATGTAGCTGCTCTATGCTGAAAGGAGATAGCTCTCCCATCAACATAATTAAAAAATCCCCAAAGAGTAGTGGGAACTATGTTAGCAGAAGAGCGTCTCCCACCATCACAGCACTGTCCACTCCGGCACTTTGGTCAGTGAAACTTATTTCGGTGTTTTTTTCATCCCCTTGGCCGACAAAAGTTTTACCAACAAAAGTGCTAAGTACAGACAGCCAAGTAATCAGTTTGGGCTGTTCTGGGTTAAAATTCACAGCAGTATTGATTGCAGTGGTAAGGAAATGTTGTTATCCTTACTGTGCGAATAAAGGGCAGCAGAATTCTACTTAGCATGCCCTGATTGGGTGGGTCACTGTGATGGGGTGTACTCAACACCACACTGGACAGGAAAGAGTTAACTCTTCTTTGATGGCTGGGGAAGGACGTAGCATTCAGGCTCTCGCCAGGGAGCAGCTATCAACCTACCCCATGGAAGCCCAAAGCGCTGAGGCCCCAGCCGACACCCAGGCGCCCGCTGATACACAGGAGGGGGTGGAGACGTTGGGAACAGACCCAGCTGAGCAACCCAAAGATGCCCCAACTACTGCCACCAGAACTATGGTAGGAAGTAGCCCAGGAGGGCACTAGCCATAGTCCTGGACATAGGCAGCGTGTTGCAGTTGGATCCCCACTGATCTCAGTGGCAGAACCCTCTGCCACTACTAGGGCCCCTGGGCTGGGACCTGGTGGAATAGGGAAGGCCCGGGTACCCCTACGCTAGGCCACCACCCACCCCCAGGGGACGGCCCACTACCCTGTGAATCAGGGACATCTCATTGACTCTGGCCGCTAGGCCTGCCTACCCTGCAGCCCATGGATGCCTCATTGACTCTGGCCGCTAGGCCTGCTTACCCTGTGACCAGGGTCTTTTCAGAGACTCTGGCCACTAGGCATGGATACCCTGCAAACCAGGGAACCACTATTGACTCCAGCCACTAGGCCTCGAGACCCTGCAAATCAGGGACCCCCTATAGACTCGGGCTGCTATGCCTTGACCCCGTGAACCAGAGATTTGCCATTGACTCTGACCCTTAGGCTTTATTGCCCCGGGACGGAAAAAGCAGCATGTTTTTAAAAATGTGGGTATATCTCACTTAATTAGTTCCCTGTCATTATAGGGGACTTGGAGGTTGGCACATGTCAGTCCTTCCTTTTCTCTGTCTGTGACACACAATAGTTTAGACTCCTGTGAGCTGTAATACATTGGTCTAGTTTTGGTTGCTGAGTTTAGTGTGTGGGTGCTGAGTGGTGCTGGTGACCTGTGATATATGGGAGGTCAGACCAGATGATCTGGCGGTCCCTTCTGACCTTAAATTTTATGACTCTAGATAGTGTGTCACTTCAAATTAGTTGGCTAGGCCAAATAGATTGAAAACCATTGAAAGAACAATTTGTAAATGTTAATTATAACTGGCCACATATCAAATTGGGGAAAGGTGTCTGGTAAGGACAGGAGCTACAGGGGCCAGCATTAGCTTGTTCCTTATTTGAGACCTCTATTAGTGTTCAGGAAGAAGCAGTACACCTGGCTAAGGAAATTTGCAGATAATAGGGGGCTTGTCTACACAAACATTTATTTTGCCGCAAGCTAGGCTGTGCATCTACCCCACACTAACCTGTCATGGACTAGTGGACCTTACTGGAGTGCATTAACACTTCATTAATGTGCTTAGATCTAGTCCTCTTTGAAACATCAAAAAGAGGACTGACAAATAAAACAAAGGGAAGTAGGAAATTAGTAACATGGGGAGAAAAAAACAGTGAGATTCAGCATGGAAAAATGCAAGCTAGTACATCTGTGAAAAGATAAGCCAAAAAAACCGAAATACTCAAAGGGTTGGAGAAACCTAGAAAGCAGAAATGCTAGTAACACTAGCCAATTAGACACCAATTTCCCATATTATATACCGTGGGCGGGAAAATAAAAACAGCAATGCAATTCTGCGCTGAATTGCAGATATCTCTGCAGAGGTATCATATTACAGAGCTGGGAAGTAATAGTTCCTCCCTCTCTGTGGCTCTGGTGTGATCTCACCTGGAATATTGCTTTCTGCTCTGGGCATCTCATTTCCATAAAGATATTGACAAATTGGAGGGAGTTCAGTGAGCAGCCACAAAAATGATCAGGTGCTAACGTGAATGATTTATGATGAAAGATTAAGGAAAACCAATGAAGTCCTTTGGCCACTGACAAGTCTAGCTTCCCTGCCATGGGAAAATGTCGATGAACGACATTCACTTCATATACATATATATAGCTTCCTGTAAAAGTGACCAGGTCTATAGATGTAAAAGCACATCTAAGTGGCAGTTATGGAGGAACATGGTAACAGTCCACAGGGAGGGTATAAGCACCAAGGATGTGGAGGATTTATTTAGGTTAGTACAGGAGTAATTGCATGAAACTCAGAAAAGAAAAATTCAGATTTAATATATGGAAAAATCTTCTGGAGAGGGATTTCACCCTTAGACACAGCTTTGTGGAAGAGGCAATGGATAAACTACATAAACTGTACCACCTGAGGAGGAACTGTTCCTCCGAGACAGCTCTGTGAGGCACAATCCTCTGGAGGTGGGTGGGAGAAAAGCTGTATTTACCCTTTACATGATGCAACACACTGCACCCTTCCCCCACCCCATTTTGTCGAATCAGTTCCACTGGACAGCACATGCAGGGGAGGAGTCATGCAGCACAATATCTTTCCCTCTGCACTCTCCCCATCCACTAATCTGTTGCAGTTAACAGCAGCTTCCCATATATCACCAATTATATGTTAAACACTTTCATCAGCCTAGACTTTGGGGGCTCTTTTACCCATGATGCTTCCACAGGTTTAGCTAGAAAAATATATATCATACACAAAAATACACGAAAAGAATATTATTAAAGTTGCAAAGTCAAGCATTCAGAACTTAGGAAATGCCAGAATTAAGGCTGCCTGGACACATGCATCATGATAGTGTTTAGTTACATGGTCATAAACTATTTTTTCCATCCCACAAAGCTCCAGTCCCAATTTCTCTGTGCCACCCACTCACAGTCCCCACTTGGGTTCTTCCAGTCTCATTCTCCTTGCCCAGCCAATGCCAGTATTTCTTCCCCACCTCCAGGATTCCCAGCTTCAAGTTCCAGTGCCCCCTTTCAGGTTTCTTATTCCAATCCATTCCCTTCATACCCCAGGTCCAGCTTTAGTCCCCTGTGCTTTTGAATCAGGCAGCTCCTCATCCTCACTGCCTAGGTACCAGCAAGGGAAGGATTGATATCACATGAGAGACAAGTCCCCTACTCTCAGTTTCAGCACCTGGTGCCACATCAGCCCCTAGCCACTGGTAGGAGCAAATACAGTGAAAGTCCTGCTCAGCCTCTGAAGGATTGGGATGAAACATGCACAGTACAGATGCAATCTTTGGAGAATTCAGCTGTCAAATTCTTCCAAGTTTCTACTGTGCATGTGTGAAATGAGATTTTCAGAGGTTCCTAACTTAACACAATTTGGGACCCTTTCCATGGGGGCGGGGGGAGGGGAAGGATGCAAAAGGCACACTCTTGACACCAGGGTTACCCCCTTGAAAATTCAAGTCCCTGCTTCAAAGCCTGGAGCAATTATTATAGCTGAGGAAACAGTTACAAGATTTTGTTAACATGGGGAAAACCATTCTCCTATTTTTGCTGAAATTTTCCAGAAAATACCAGGTATGGAAAATTGCAACCCAAATGGTCAAAGTTCAGCAAAATTTTGAGCAACTGTAAACAGGATCTTACAATGAGAAGTATTGGGTAACTATAAGCAGCGCTATAAGCTTCTCCTATAATATTTAAAAATGAAGTCCTCTCTAACAGAAAACATAGAGTTAAATTAGTCTAAAACCCTTTTTTAATTGATGTGAACTAGAGCTAAATTGGAATTTTTTATTGATCTTTCTAAATTGAAAAATATCAACTTGTCAAAACAGATACCGATCATGACAAAGGGTCAGGCTTAATGAATTTCCAAAGTTGGGGGGGGGGGGGGGGAAAACAAACCAACCCTGAGAAAAAGCTTCAAAATTGTTCAGATGTTTCATTTTGACATTTTCTAAACAAAAAATTCCAGTTCCAGGTCAAAATGATGTTTTGTTTCAAAATTTAAGCTAATTAGACTTAAAAAAATTATAAGCAAAAAAGATCAAAATTGAAATGAAACATTTGGAAATATCAAACAAAATGTTTCAGCTGACCCTACATTTGTTTGGTTTTTCAAGATCAAATATTTTTTGAGATCCCAACTTTTTGTCCCAATTCAATGCAGGAAAAAATTTCTCACTCTGCTCTAAATCCCTAAAATAATCTTTGAGGTTCAAAACTCTCCAGCTTCTTTCATCACTCTCAAATCATATAAAAAGAGGAAATAGAATGTGCAAATAGATTTTTTGTTGCTTTTATTCCTTTTATTTTAAGCCAAACTAACTTCACCTTTTAAAATACCAAGTTAGCTATTCAGTATCCTGATGCTGATTTATGCTTCAAACAGTTCACATCTTAAACAGGCAGTGATGTAAAAGAAAATATCCCAATTTGTTAAAAAAGGACCAGTGAGAAGAGAAATATGTATCCATGCCATTGTTACAAACAAAATTCAATTTTGGGAAAAAATTGCAATTATTTGAACTGCATTTTGTTCATTTCTTGTCTGCATCTGAACTAACCATGCTTATGTGGATAGGGATTAAAACTATTTTCTGCTGGCAGTTGATTGAAATTGGCACATTGGGTGACCACAGCTAGAAGATTTTTTTCCTCATACTGTAAAGATTAATTTAAAAAATGACAGATACATCACCCTTGTACAGCTCTGTATGTATTATAGTATGGAAAATACAGAAATAAAATGCAGTGTTTTCTTGTTTTAGCTATGTGGAACTCAGTGATTTTGTTTTGCAAGGGTTCAGGTGAAAGTTTTCCTTGGTTCAGTTACATGTGGCTTCACACCTGGTATTTCACTTTAACTGAGGGTTTGAACAAACCCAGAAACTCAAAAATATAGTTATCTGTCAGAGACCTAAAACATAAATACCAACCCCCCAATTCTGAGCAGTGCTCTCAGAAAGTGAATCCCGGCGGAGGAGAAGGGGGCAAAGATGACCTTAACTACCAGCACCCAGTGCAAATTTGAGCAGTCCCTGTGACTGTTACAATTAGCAATGATTTCCCATACACCTGAACCTCTGGCCCCAAATAGCTACAGCTTAGACAGCTCTGAGGATATCCCCTCCTGCACCTGATATGTCCCCTACTCAGTGTAAGTGAGCCTCTGGCATAGTAATCTTGACCTTTGCTATCTGGGGCACTCCCAGCCAGGGTATTGGGCTACTTTTCATCCCCATTTATGCTTCAGGAACAGCATAAAGAGTTAAGAAGTAACCCAAAATTTGGCCTAAATGCTATCAAACTTGTGAAATTCTTCCTCTCTTTTATATGCCAGTACTTGAAGAGCTGCCAAGGCATTTAATCCATTGTACCTGTTTTCTAATTTCCACTGCTGTAGATTCCCTACCACTGAGGCTCATAGGAACCACAGTACTTGTGAAAAAAGAAAAGGAGTACTTGTGGCACCTTAGAGACTAACCAATTTATTTGAGCATAAGCTTTCGTGAGCTACAGCTCACTTCATCACAGTACTTGTGAATCAGCAAGGGACTGCTTTGCGTGGTGAACATCAATGTAAACAGTTCTGTCTGGAACCAAACACAATTCCCTAATATTAAGTGAATTCTTAAGAGTACCTCTTCCCCAAGCCTCCTGATTTTTGGACAGTCCATGACACTTGTTGAAAACAAACAGGGGATCCCACTGTTTCAGCACAATACCAACACACTGCTGTTTGCTTGAAATTATCACATATCTTAGCAAAGAATGGCTAAATTTCAAATTTGAAGCAAGGCCACATAAGAACTGGGTTTTGCTGCAAGCAGTCAGATCCTGTACCACTGAAGTCAATGACAAAGCTACCATTAACTTCAGTGGTGGAGGGAGAAGTTCATTGTGCACAGCTAAGAAACCAGCCTTTAGTCCTAACCATATCAGAATCTATAGAGGTTGCTACTGTTGGCCTGACCCATGGAACTATTATACACCTACATTATCCTTTAACACATTTCTCACTTGTATATTACAGTTATAAATAATTCACTTTTCCCCAAAAAGAAAAATAAATAAATAAAAAAACAAATACATTTGATTCCTGGATTGTAAAGCCAGAAGACCCCATTATGATCATTTAGTCGGACCTGTGTAAAACAGGTCATAGATTTGTTTCTCACAGCAATTTCCAATCCAACAATTTGTGATTGAAGAAGAGTATACTACAAAAACATTCAGTCCTGATGTAAACACTTCAAGTGACAGTTAATTTACCACATCCATTCGTAATCTGTTCCAATTGGTAATTATGATCACTGTTAAAAACTTGCATCATCTTTACAGTTTGATCTTTGCCATCTTCAACTTCCAGCTATTGGATACTTTTGATATTTCCACGCATTTGAACTTTCTTTCAGGTTAGGTGTTTCAGCATAAAGAAACAAAAGTGTTAACAAAAGTAGTCAATATTTCAATATTTAATAAGTTACGTTTTTTCATGTTACTTTTTTCATTTGGGAAGAATGATTTTACACTGACCACAAGTGACGCTGAGTACAGAACATTGAGATAATCCAAAAATGTTTCTATTCCGTTTACATAATAAATTGCAGCTACTTGCTAGGCAGAAGAGTACAAAGAACTGTTGACTGGATTGGCTAAAGAAGACAGTGTTAGAAACCATGAGAACCTAACACATAATAATTGACAAAATTCCATACAGGGAATTACAGAATGCTTACAGAGATTCAGTCCACTGTAGATTTTGTTACAGATCTAGATTAGCTCCCCCTGCTGGACACTCATCAGACTGCTGTGAGAGCATCCCAGCTGCTGGATTCAGTGTGTTTTAAGCTTTGGGAGTCTGAACCTAGTCCAGGCTTGGGGTCTCTAGGCACATTCTCAGGGTGAAAATATTTTGCCCCTGCCCCCCTAAGAACTACAATTGCACCTTTCAATTGCCCAGAACCAATGCTGGCTCCCCAGACTTCCCTGTAGTTTACACACACCCTGTCCCAGAGCTCCAGACATGTGGGTGCTCTGGGGTTACATTATACCTCTTCAGGGCCATGTGATAGATGTAGCACATACCACACACAGAGAGTCCTTGCAGAGGATTCTAAAACACTACCAGTCTTTACTTAAGAGATAAAGCACAAGAAAGTACAGCTCATTTAACATCTACCAACAATATCAAACAACAACCACCATGAACACCATGCTGCTTCCTTCTGCTCACCCATCCCTTGGGAGTCCTTCAGAGGGTCAACTGTGTTCAGAAAGGCAGGGTTCCCCATAGCCTCAATAGGTTCCTGCAAAAACTTCCCTTTGTCTGAGCTGGTGAAAGCCATGGAAGAACCAGAGCAGTTCCTGCTCTTTTATAACTCCAGTCCCTCTGTCATTTGACCTGCTAATCAGCCTCTTCAGATGATCAGTCCTCTACCAGGTGACCTCTCCCCTGACAAACCAGTTTTCTTGGGTGGGAGCCAGCCTGTTGTAAGGATGTTTGCATTTGAATAGAGGACCATTCAAGTTAAGTTTCAGAGTAGCAGCTGTGTTAGTCTGTATTCGTAAAAAAAAAAAGGAGTACTTGTGGCACCTTAGAGACTAACAAATTTATTTGAGCATAAACTTTCGTGAGCGACAGCTCACTTCATCAGATGCTTTCAAGCTAAATGACCCTATGTTGTCAGCCCTGTATCATTGTCTTTTGGAAATTCAGTCCAACATGGAAGTAAAATGGCAAAAGACAAGGTAAATGGCTTCATGTTCAAAATGGAGTTTGCAGCTTGATAGAGATATATGCATAATGTAAACTCACACAATCTCACAGTGAATTAATAAATTGTATAGACAAATTCCCCAAATCATCACAAACAGTTAACTGAGATCTCCTTATCTGAAGGATTTCTTGATTTGTTGCTTGTTTTTTGTTACTTGGCTTTTGACCTATTTGCAATTTTTATATCTAGAGAGAATGTGAACTTCAACCTTAATTCACATATTCTACAGGACATGTAGTTGAGTAAATACATTTTGTACCAGGCATTTGAGTCTGCATTTCTGATTGGTCAAATTACCGAATGTGGGTTTTGTAAAATGAATCAGTTGAATTTGTTATTGTAAACAGTAGTGAGGCTTCACAATCTGATTCCTTCATGTGCAAATTAAATGGGGTTATTTTTGTGAGTGAGAGGAATTAGGTCTTTTCCTCCTATAAGGACTGTGATGTTATACTGTAAGAAGTTCCTCTTTTAGTAATCTTAGTTACTGCTAGAGGTAATAGGCTAAAATCAGGTTCTAAGAGAAGTTATAGGGGAGAAGTGTTGATCATCATTTGGGTTGAACACTAATATATAACTCATTAGCTCTGATTGTAGGTTATTTTTCTATCTTGTCATTTCATATTTATTATGTAACCTTTTTGAATAGAGAACAATTTATGTATTCTTTTCCTTTTTTTTCAGGAAGACATTCCAAGCTTTCACAGTTCATGTGAGTGCAATATATTGCTGAAGTGTCATTAGTTTCCATATTCTGCCCACGAAACCAGGATTCTGGAGAAAATCTGACCAAATTTTGACACCTGAGAAGGGTGGGATTGTTCTATACCAAACCTATACAGTAGGGTGACCAGACGCCCGATAAAACTTCACTGTTCTGATATTTAACTCTTTGTTCCGCGTCCTGACTGATGTATGATCAGGATGTCCCGATATTGTAGGGTTCCTTGCCAGGCATCTGGTTGGCGTAGGGCTGGCAGGCTCCCTACCTGGCTCTGTGCAGCTCCCTGGAAGTGGCGACAGCTTCCTCTGGGTCCTAGGCACAGGGATGGCCAGGGGGAGCTCTGTGTGCTGCTCCCGCCATGAGCACCTGCTCTGCAGCTTCCATTGGCCGGGAACCATAGACAATGGGGTCTGTGGGGGCGGCACCTGTGGGCAAGGCAGCACACACAGCCGCCTGGCTGCACCTCCACCTAGGATCCAGAGGGAGCTGTCGCCACTTCCGAGGAGCTGCCTAAGGTAAGCACTGCCTGGAGCCCACACCCCCTCCAACATCCCAAGCCCCTGCCCCAGCCCTGAGTCCCCTCCTGCACCCAAACTCCCCCCCCCCAGAGTCAGCACTCCAAAGCTCCTCCCATGCCCCAACCACCTGTCCCAACCCTGAGACCCGCCCTGCAGTGGGGGCTGGAGCCGGGGCAGTGCTAGAGCAGGGGCCATGCACCCCCAAATGACCTGAGGCTTGCGGTGGGGGCCAGAGCGGTCCATGCACCCCCAACTGACCCACAGCGAGTGGCTTGCAATGCGACTGCTGCTGGGTGCTGCAGCCGGGGCTGTGCATCCCTGCCCCATGGCTTGTGGCTGGGGCCGGAGTCATGCGTTCCCGACCCAGTGCTTCCTAGAACTGTGCGCCCCCCTCTCTCATGGCTCTGGTGGGGCTGTGAACCTGTGGCTGCCTCCCCCATGTGTCACAGTATTTTGTTCTTGCAATCTGTCACCCTACCATACACTGAACTTCTTGAGGGTGCTTATCTTTAGCTTTATATTCCCAGACAAAAACTATGTTCACATAGAATTGTAACCTTCCCTTTTCTTCCCTTGGTTACTCAGGAGCAGGCAACACTCACCTGTGTGCCCAGGCACCTGATGTTGTTCACAGAAAAGGGGATCCTGAGTATCCCAGTGGTGATACTGGGTAGGTGGGAATCCTCTATCCACCCCTCTGCTGCAGTCCCTTTACTGGTAAACAAAATTACAATTAACAATGCCTCCACCTGGCTGAGCCCTGTTCGCACTCAATGGCTTCATTTCATTCCTTGGGAACATCCAGGAATGAAACTGAGCTAATCTATGTAAGGAGTCCAATTCAAAAGTACCAATCATAAACAATATATACCCAAATTACAATTAGCACACCTTTACTTAACAACTTTAAAAAATTCCTGGTGTAACAGATTGAGATTCATTAAATGTCACAACCAATTTAAATCAGCAGGGGGCACTTCAATAAATCAGTTTTAAAATGTTGAGATCAAATGAATGGATGACATTATCCATGGATAAATTATAGAAGGAGAGGTGAGAGGAACATAAAGGTTCTGAGAGAGAGTGTGTCTTTCCATAGAATAATTACATGCATCATTTCCCCTTTTGTTGCTCTCTTTAATAGCCTTCAACGTTTGTAGACTATTTTGAAAATCTAAAGTTTTCTAAAATTGTTATTGTAAGTATTGGTATCTTATTTGCTTATAGTCCACTCAGTGATGCTGAATGCTTATATTCTAATATTTTTTCCATCTCTAAGAGCCATTTTTCAGGTAATTTCTTCATGTGCCAAACATCCAGACCTCTGCTGGTCCCAGACAGGATGAGTTTCCTATCTATGTCTGGTTTTTCTGGTATGGAAAAGCTAGTTCAAGCCAGGCATATGTCTAGTTTCAGTTCAAACACTGACAGCTTTTGAATGGTCCAGTAAGACCTAAGCCACATTGGCTTAAAATTTTTATAATGCTTTAATTGACACCAATGTGATTACTCTGAGTTTGTGACCCTTTTTCTCCAGCAGCAATTTATCCAGCTGTGGTCTAAAATGAGTTAATAAATGGAGTCTGTAACACTCACTGATTTCATTTTGGCAGGTTGAAAGCAGAATCCTCTTGGAGATGATAGTCCTATAAATTAGTCATTCTGACTGACATGATGCTTTGCATGAAAGTTCTATTTAATTCACACTGTTGAATTCACCCTGACGTTTGCAAATATCAATAGATCTCACACTCTTCTTCTCAGAGACAGAAATATTCATGTACTGCAAAGCTTATTCAATTATTTTCCATAAGTCTTTTTTTTATGTCTGACTTTAACGTCATATCTCAGACTATTTATAGCGGATGTTGAATAAGGGCTCTGCTATTTAAATAAAAACATTACCCACTGCTTTAGTAGAATCACTTTTCATCTGAAATTAACAATTGCACCACTTATCACAGCAAGGAATCCATTTTGCTAAAAATAATAGAAAGGGACATGCTGTATGTCAACATATTGTATATTGGTTCATTTGAAGCAAACAAATTCAAAATGTCTGCAATGGAGACTTACACTAATTACATTCTCTGCTTTAGTCATAGTTCTTTTTTTTTTTAAGTTAGAAAATAAATCTCAGCATTAAGTGGCATTTCTGACAATTTCCCACTGGGTTCCCATATAGTTTAAAAAAAGAAAGAAAAACAATGGAAATTATATAAAATATTTAGATTTAAATCAAATATTTTAAAAAATAGACAAAATTACAACAGATATTAATTTAAGATTTTTTTTATTTTAGAGGTCATTTGTATTTGCTACAATATGCATATTTCATCCCAACTCAAGAAAGTAGAGCTCTGATCCAGCAAAGCCCTTTAGCACGTGCTTAACAAGTGAGTAGTCCCAATGAAGACAATGATCTCAGTAAGATTGCACACTCAGTCACCGCTAAATTTTTTCTGACTTTTCTTGTACATGCTTAGCTAATGAAAAATTGGTGAAAAGTTCAGATGTTTTATTTTTCAATGTCATGTTAAGTTTTTCTTGAGAAATGAGAAATTTCATGTTTTCTGTGAAATCCATGAAAACCATGAAAGTAAGCACGCTCACATATCATACTGACCAGAGCAGGGTCAATTCTGGGAAAATGTGTCTTTGTCTATATTCACAGATTCCATCTAGCAATTTGATTCCACCATGTTCATGCCCCTTTTTGTTTGCTGTTCATGAAAATGGTACATATTACTTTTTTTTGTTCAAACATATTTGGGGAATGTCTGCTCTTCATATAGTGCCTGATTATAAAACACATCTGAGTTTGCACAAAGATAGTGCTGGATGAACAAAACTATTTGTAATTTGGTCAAAAGGGGGTTTAAACCTGAGTCCTCTCATTCTAAAAAGCACAGACTTCTACCATGTGAGCTATTATTACATCTATTAGCTAGCTGCTATGGTGTCCTCATAAACCTCTTCTGTAGATCAGCCACAACAGGAGATGAAAGACCCACATTTTCTTAGAGTTGGTTACATACTCCTCATTTGCTATTTACTATGTTGTTGTTTTAAAAATTGCAATAATTCAATCAGGGAGGAAAACCAACATATTGGTTGCCTAATTCATTACACCACATGAATAGCATAGAATCAAATTCCCCAGGGTAACCTTCATCGATTTCAGAGCCAGAAGTGACCATTGACATCTAGTCTGACCTCCTCTATAACACAGGCCATAAGAACTTCACCAAAATAATTCCTAGATCATATCTTTTAGAAAGATATCCAATCCTGATGTAAAAAGTGTCTGTCATGGAGAATCTACCATGACTCTTGGTAATTTGTTCCAATGGTTAATAACTCTCACTGTTACACATTTATACTTCATTACCAATCTGAAATTGTCTAACTTCAGCTTCCATCCATTGAATCGTGTTATACCTTTCTCTGCTAGACTGAAGAGTCCATGATCAAATATTTGTTTTCCATGTAGGTGTTTATAGGCTGTAACCAAGTCACTCCTTAACCTTCTCTATGTGCAGCTAAATAGATTGAGCTCCTTGTGTCTATCACTATGAGACATTGTTTTCTAATCCTTTAATAATTCTTGGGGCTCTTCTCTGAATCATCTCCAATTTTCAACATTCTTCTTGAATTGCGGACACCAGAACTGGACACAGCAGAGGTAGCACTGGTGCCAAATACAGAGGCAAAATAACCTCTCTACTTCTCCTTGAGATTCCCCGATTTATGCATCCAAGGATTGCATTAACTCTTTTGGCCACAGAATCATATTGGGAGCTCATGTTCAGATATTTATCCCCTCCTCCCCAATCTTTTTCAGAGTCCCTGCTTCCCAGGGTAGAGTCCCCATTCCTGTAAGCGTGGCTACATTCTTTATTCCTAGATATATATATTTAAATTTAGCCATATTAAAATTCATATTGTTTGCTTACACCCAGCTCACCAAGAGGTCCAGATCACTCTCTATTAGTGACCTGTCTTCTTCATTTTTTACCACTCCACTAATTTTCATGTCATCTGCAAATTTTATCAGTGATGATTTTATGTTTTATTTCAAGACACCGATAAAAATGTTAAATACTGTAGGGACAAGAACTGATTCCTGTGGGACCCCAATAGAAACACACATGCTCAAGAATTCCCAGTTTACCATTACATTTTGAGACCTATCAGTTAGCCCCCTTTAATCTATTTAATGTAAGCTATGTTAATTTTTTACCATTTCAGTTTTTTAATCAAAATGTCATGAGGTACAAGTCAATAGAAGTCTAAGTATATTACATCAACGCTATAATCTTCATTAACCTAACTTGGAATCTCATAAAAAAAAGATATTAAGCTAGTTAGATAACATCTGCTTTCCATAAATCCATGTTGGGTGGCATTAATTATATTAGTATCCTTCAATTCTTTATTAATCAAGTCCCATATTAGCTGCTCCATTATCTTGCCTGGGATTGATGCCAAGCTGACATTGATAGGCCATCCCATTTACCCTTTTCAAATATTGGCATAACTTTACCATTTTTCAGTGTTACGGAACTTTCCCAGTGCTTGAAGACTTATTGAAAATCAACATTAAGGGTCCAGCAAGTTCCTCAGCCTGCTCTTCTAAAACTCTTGGGTGCAAGTTATCTGGACCTACTGATTTTAAAATGTCTAACTCTAGTAGATGCTGTTTAACATCCTTCTGAGATACTAGTGGAATGGAAATACTGTTCACATCATCGTATTATGAGTCTACATAATTTGTTTTTCAACCTTCAGCTGCCTAAATCATTCTTTCTCTTCCTGAACCCACCTGCCTCATTCATTACACACTTTCCAACTTCTGCAATATGTGAGGCAGGGGTCCTTCATACAACAGCCCCATTCTCTACAGAACTATGATTAATTCCCAGAGTACAGTCCATCAAGTGCACCGAATGCAGAATCCTGTGGAAAAAACAGTATGTGATCATGTAATTAAAGACTTTCTCATAATACAGACATACATGGGGACTGTATTAAGGTTGTAAGGGCAACCTTAATTCTGGCATTTCCTAACTTTTGAGTGCTTGATTTTGGAACCTTAAAGTTTTTTTAACATATTTTTATGTGTATACTATATATTATAAATTTAGGTTCATAATCAGAAGAGGACATCTGTATTAGTCCTTTATCCATCAGATAGACATCAGCTGTTTGCCAGTGCCCTTCATTTCACCTCAGGCCTTCAAATACCCCATCAGGCGCTGTCTGTCTGATAAAGGACAGCTATAAAGGACCTTCTTGCTTAATTAGCACTTTTATTACTATATTCAGGAGAATAGGTTTAATGTAAACACATTTAAGGTTTACTTAGGAAAAACGTATTAGTAGATAATTTGCACATATTGTGGATTTTGTCTTGTTTCACTTCTAACACCAACCCCACTTGATGTGTTCTACGAAATGCTGGGATAAGTATTACCCTAAGATTGAACTCTCTGACTAGTTAACATTGCTATTCCAGCCAACAGACTGTTGCTGAATAGTTGATTAATTTTGTTTAAAGTCGTAATTATGCTTTTTTTTATATTACTTGTGGTGATGCTTTTTGTTTGACATTCATGTTACTTTGTTATATCTCATAAATACATTTAATGACGAGCTCCTAATTATAGAATACAAGCATGTTATTCTTGTCATTCCTGCTGCATAGGAGTTTCCAAGTATTTGAAAGCCAATTACAATGGCTAAGTGAGTTGTTTGCAGTTCTGAGTTATTGAGTTTTTTGACTTAGCTAAAGAAAGTAGATACGGCATGGGATAATGCACCAGAATACTTCTCCAACTCCTCTAACATTGTTTAATTAAGAGCAAAAATTCTTCTCAATATTATGATACACATCTTATAAAGAAAATATGGGATTTTCTTCCTCTTTCACAATTCTCTTTAAAGATTAGGCTAAAATTTAAATCTTTACTAATCTCTGACTTTTATTAGGTGATTATGACACTAGTACAAAGCAGATCCAAATGTACGTACTGAAGTTTCATAGTATGCTAATTTGATCTGAAATATTTGTATTAGTTTATAAAATTATTTTAAAGAAAGAAGGCACCTTTCTTTACCCTTCATTTTCCTGTTCTGTGGCTACTAATGCCATATATTCCTACAGGTCAGTTCCATTCCTTCTTCCTCCAAATTGAGCCATATTAATTTAAAGACAAAGCAGGAGAGAGAGAAGATGGTCTTGACTGTATCTGGAGTCCTTCAGATGACAGCAGTGATGATGAGCTGGTATGTTGGAGGCAGAGGTTATCATTGAAAAACTAAGGTCAAAAACCAGAAGATGCAACACGCAAAGAAGGAAACTGAGTGTATGAAGCAAGAACATCTGCATGCACTGACAGTATAGAACAACTGCTAAGAACTAACTGGTTACTCTGAGTTCAGTTTCTTTGTAGAATTGAAGTTCCTACCAGCCTGTTGCACTCCATTCAAATGTTCTGGAGAGCTGAGATTAAGTCATAGATTGATCAGGTCTAGGAAACATCTGCCTCTCTGGAACAGTAGAGAGAGAAGGTGGCTGAGGTAATATCTTTTATTGGACCAACTTCGGTTGATAGGAGAGACAAGCTGACAGCAACTGGGGGGACGGATAGCTCAGTGGTTTGAGCATTGGCCTCCTAAACCCAGGGTTGCGAGTTCAATCCTTGAGGGGGCCATTTAGGGATCTGGGGCAAAAACTGGAGATTGGTCCTGCTTTGAGCAGGGGTTGGAATAGATGACCTCCTGAGGTCCCTTCCAACCCTGATATTCTATGATTCTATGTGGAACACTGGCAGTAGCAGAGAATGAAAGCCTTCCCAAATATACCACAGCTCATTAGGCTGAAACCCCATAATCAATGTTGTGGCATTTTCTTCCTCCTTGAATATTAATAAGGCAGCAGCAGTTATAAATAATCACTGTTTTTATATAAATATATCAGCAGAGGAAAGAAAGGCCCGTAGGGGAAAAGCTTCCACAAAAGCACTGGGAAAACCAGTCATTAGTATTATTTATGTAAAACGCAGGTGCCAGATTCTTCCTGACCCTCATATTGTGTAAGAAACTAACCCTGCCTTACACAGCCCATGTAAAGGGATAGTCAGAGTTCAAGTCCCTGTGCTAGGGGTGGTATAGGGACTGTGCCTTCCTAGTGTTCTTGTAGTTTCAAATCACATGAAAAGGCTGAGGGAAGGGAGGAGAAGGGAGGCTATGACAAGAAAGGCGTGTGGAGGCCCGGCCTCAATCCCATTGGGCACTGGAGTTTAGGGAGGCAGTCTTTCTGGAGTAGCCCTGATTGCTCCCCTAATAGTACTGTAGCTCAGCACCACCGCTTACCATGGACTGTGCCTCACAGGTATGATCTAGCCCATAATGTCCACTGTATTCTAAATGCAACACAGACAAATAAAGAGACAATGTAGCTGCCCCACCGAGCTGACAATTAGATCTGTTCGAACATTTTCCATCAAAACTGTTTTCTATGGAAAATTGGGCTTTCTACTAAATGATGGTTTTCATGAAAAGTGTCTGCTTTCCACGTGAGAGTTCTATTTTTATCAAAATATTTCAGCCAAAACCCAAAAGATTTGGCTGAAAATGGAAATTGTAGTACTTCATGGGAGATGTAGTTTGCTCCTTATGTTCCCATTCTCCACTATGGACCAGCGTCCCCAGCTAGGCTACAGCTCTCAGAATGCACCACAGCCAGGGACGCTATGAAGAACAGAAGGGAGATCATGATGATGATGGCAGAAGTAGTACAGCTGGGGATCCTGGCCCACAGAAGAGAATGGGGGCAAGAGGAGAAAACTCCAATTTTTGGTTGAAATATGTTGGTTTTCCTGTTTTAATTTAAAAAAATCTCAAAAGGTTTCCTTTTATTGTTTGTTTCTGTCAAAAAATACCAAGTGGGGAGGGGGGTGGGGGTGGAGGAGAGAAAGAGAGAATGACCAGCTTTATTGACAATCTATATAAACACACTTGGCAGCATTACTGGTGCCAGGTCTGAGAGAAGGCAGCTTCTACCTTCTCTGTCTCACCCCCCATCTCTGCTGCCATAGCCTCTGTGGGTGTTGCAACAGCAAGGAATAGGGTAATGGGAACCCCTGGCATAATCACCGCCTGTCCCTGATGAATACCTGCTGCCACACAGATGTGCAGAGGCCCTCGTGGTGGCAGTATTCAGTAACCTGGCAGTAACCTGTCCTTCCTCTAATTTGCACTGGTGTAGCTCACTAAAAGGAGCCATAGGCCAACATGAATTGGGTTCATATTTTCCAGAAAGATAAGAGACAATAGCAGGGAACACCAGTGACACCAAAACAACAGTGATACCAGTGTTGGATACTGTCTCAGAAAGGAAGATTTTGATCTCTCCCACAGCTCATTTTTTTGTTTTATGGGACTTTCCTATCTTCTCATTCATTCCATACCATAGTTTATTAATTTAGGGCCACTACACGGTTGTTAGGGAGTGGGGAAGATTTAAAGGTCCTCCACTCTCCATACTGAAAAATGGCCCCTCAGATAGAAAGCTCAATTCCATGTAGATGAAGCATCTCCAAATGATAGAAAACATGAAATGGCATGAATTCAAGTCAAATTAAGAGATCTTCTTCCTAACCAAACAAGTCCTTCTCTCTCAAATGTCAAGGTGATGTCAAGGAACTATGACGTGATTGGAATAACAGAGACTTGGTGGGATAACTCACATGACTGGAGTACAGTCATGGATGGTTATAAACTGTTCAGGAAGGACAGGCAGGGCAGAAAAGGTGGGGGAGTAGCACTGTATGTAAGGGAGCAGTATGACTGCTCAGAGCTCCGGTACGAAACTGTGGAAAAACCTGAGTGTCTCTGGATTAAGTTTAGAAGTGTGTGCAACAAGAGTGATGTAGTGGTGGGAGTCTGCTATAGACCACCGGACCAGGGGGATGAGGTGGATGAGGCTTTCTTCCGGCAACTCACGGAAGCTACTAGATCGCATGCCCTGATTCTCATGGGTGACTTTAATTTTCCTGATATCTGCTGGGAGAGCAATACAGCGGTGCATAGACAATCCAGGAAGTTTTTGGAAAGCGTAGGGGACAATTTTCTGGCGCAAGTGCTAGGGGAGCCAACTAGGGGGGGCGCTTTTCTTGACCTGCTGCTCACAAACCGGGTAGAATTAGTGGGGGAAGCAAAAGTGGATGGGAATCTGGGAGGCAGTGACCATGAGTTGGTTGAGTTCAGGATCCTGACGCAGGGAAGAAAGGTAAGCAGCAGGATACGGACCCTGGACTTCAGGAAAGCAGACTTCGACTCCCTCAGGGAACGGATGGGTAGGATCCCCTGGGGGACTATCATGAAGGGGAAGGGAGTCCAGGAGAGCTGGCTGTATTTCAAGGAATCCCTGTTGAGGTTACAGGGACAAACCATCCCGATGAGTCGAAAGAATAGTAAACATGGCAAGCGACCAGCTTGGCTTAATGGTGAAATCCTAGCGGATCTTAAACATAAAAAAGAAGCTTACAAGAAGTGGAAGGTTGGACATATGACCAGGGAAGAGTATAAAAATATTGCTCGGGCATGTAGGAAAGATATAAGGAGGGCCAAATCGCACCTGGAGCTGCAGCTAGCAAGAGATGTCAAGAGTAACAAGAAGGGTTTCTTCAGGTATGTTGGCAACAAGAAGAAAGCCAAGGAAAGTGTGGGCCCCTTACTGAATGAGGGAGGCAACCTAGTGACAGAGGATGTGGAAAAAGCTAATGTACTCAATGCTTTTTTTGCCTCTGTTTTCACTAACAAGGTCAGCTCCCAGACTGCTGCGCTGGGCATCACAGAATGGGGAAGAGATGGCCAGCCCTCTGTGGAGATAGAGGTGGTTAGGGACTATTTAGAAAAGCTGGACGTGCACAAGTCCATGGGGCCGGACGAGTTACATCCGAGAGTGCTGAAGGAATTGGCGGCTGTGATTGCAGAGCCCTTGGCCATTATCTTTGAAAACTCGTGGCGAACGGGGGAAGTCCCGGATGACTGGAAAAAGGCTAATGTAGTGCCAATCTTTAAAAAAGGGAAGAAGGAGGATCCTGGGAACTACAGGCCAGTCAGCCTCACCTCAGTCCCTGGAAAAATCATGGAGCAGGTCCTCAAAGAATCAATCCTGAAGCACTTACATGAGAGGAAAGTGATCAGGAACAGTCAGCATGGATTCACCAAGGGAAGGTCATGCCTGACTAATCTAATCGCCTTTTATGATGAGATTACTGGTTCTGTGGATGAAGGGAAAGCAGTGGATGTATTGTTTCTTGACTTTAGCAAAGCTTTTGACACGGTCTCCCACAGTATTCTTGTCAGCAAGTTAAAGAAGTATGGGCTGGATGAATGCACTATAAGGTGGGTAGAAAGCTGGCTAGATTGTCGGGCTCAACGGGTAGTGATAAATGGCTCCATGTCTAGTTGGCAGCCGGTGTCAAGTGGAGTGCCCCAGGGGTCGGTCCTGGGGCCGGGTTTGTTCAATATCTTCATAAATGATCTGGAGGATGGTGTGGATTGCACTCTCAGCAAATTTGCAGATGATACTAAACTGGGAGGAGTGGTAGATACGCTGGAGGGGAGGGATAGGATACAGAAGGACCTAGACAAATTGGAGGATTGGGCCAAAAGAAATCTGATGAGGTTCAATAAGGATAAGTGCAGGGTCCTGCACTTAGGATGGAAGAATCCAATGCACCGCTACAGACTAGGGACCGAATGGCTAGGCAGCAGTTCTGCGGAAAAGGACCTAGGGGTGACAGTGGACGAGAAGCTGGATATGAGTCAACAGTGTGCCCTTGTTGCCAAGAAGACCAATGGCATTTTGGGATGTATAAGTAGGGGCATAGCCAGCAGATCGAGGGATGTGATCGTTCCCCTCTATTCGACACTGGTGAGGCCTCATCTGGAGTACTGTGTCCAGTTTTGGGCCCCACACTACAAGAAGGATGTGGATAAATTGGAGAGAGTCCAGCGAAGGGCAACAAAAATGATTAGGGGTCTAGAGCACATGACTTATGAGGAGAGGCTGAGGGAGCTGGGATTGTTTAGTCTGCAGAAGAGAAGAATGAGGGGGGATTTGATAGCTGCTTTCAACTACCTGAAAGGGGGTTCCAAAGAGGGTGGCTCTAGACTGTTCTCAATGGTAGCAGATGACAGAACGAGGAGTAATGGTCTCAAGTTGCAATGGGGGAGGTTTAGATTGGATATTAGGAAAAACTTTTTCACTAAGAGGGTGGTGAAACACTGGAATGCGTTACCTAGGGAGGTGGTAGAATCTCCTTCCTTAGAGGTTTTTAAGGTCAGGCTTGACAAAGCCCTGGCTGGGATGATTTAACTGGGAATTGGTCCTGCTTCGAGCAGGGGGTTGGACTAGATGACCTTCTGGGGTCCCTTCCAACCCTGATATTCTATGATTCTATGAAATGATTGCTCCATGCTCTCTAAGGTGATATGGTCATCTGCTCCAAATGGCTACCACCTTGCAAGAATCAGCTTCAATTTTGCCCCAATGAAAGCAGTATAGAAAAGATCCTCTGGAAGACCTAAAATACAATGTATGGACAATGTCAACAGACAATCATCCCTCACAGGCATCCTTCCCCTGGAATGTGTCAGATTTGGCTCAGGGCAGAATATCATGGAGGCATATTACACATTCAGTGCTCTCTACACTGTCCACATGACAGCATAAGAAGTAATCTAACCTAATCAGTATACCCACCACCGGCACTGCATGTTAGGGCCAAACACAATCTGCAGTAAGAAAGACTGAAAGAATAACTGGTTTTTCACCTATTGATTATAATTTTATGCCTGCTTTTCCTTTTGTTGTTGATTTTCCTCAAATTCCCCCACTGACTCTCTATTTAATTTCCAAAGTCTTCTTGGAGTGACAGTAAACATTTGTGGAGTCTATGTGTGGAAGAGTGTGGGCTCAACAAATGCCACAAGCTTTATTTTGGCATTCAAAATCCACCTTTAAACATTTCAGTATTAGAAGAGAATTTTGCAAAAAATACTGCTCTCCACTTCTTTCTGAGACTGGTAAGAGCCACCGGGGGCAAAAAGCAAATTTTTCCTACTGGTGCTCCCAACTGCAGACAGGCCAAGTAATTTTTCTGGTTTTTACTTTATGTGTGCAATTTTTCAGACAACTTTATTATTAAGGTTTCTTCATTTACACTGGGAGTTATAACCATTTAAAACATCTGTGCTTTCTAATCCTGTAACACTTGAGTGGCCTGTTCCTAAAGCAAGCAATCTCTTCAGGATGTCACTGGAACATGAGAAAATATTAACTGCTTGAGTGCTGCCCAACAATCCAGATAGAAGACATTTGTCTTGCCGCTGAGCATACCAGTAATTTCCAGATTTGTTCCTTATTATGTATTCCTTGACCCCCAGTTCTATCAAACATACCAGACTCACTACATAATGTATTTATTTATTTCCCTTCCATTTCCATATATTCTTCTCTGCTCCCACAATGTATGAAATGACTATCGCCTCACACCTGGTGCACTAGGCCCATCCTCGCCTCATTCAAATCCCTTCTAGAGGGAATGTCTACACAGGGAAAAAAAAAACCTGTGGCTGTGATTCTCAGAGCCTGGCTCAACTGATTTGCGGTAGCAGGGCTCATGCTGTGGGGGTGAAAACAGTAGTGTAGATGCTCAGGCTTGAGCTGGAGTGTGGGCTCGAGACCCTTCCCCTCACCAGGTTTCAGAGCCCAGGCTCCACCTGAGCCCGCCCATCTATATAGGATGGGCAGGGATGCAACACCATGCTCTGCCTATTTCTAGCCTGTTTGCCAAAAGCGGGTGACAGGGCATGGATCGCTCGATAATTGCCCTGTTGTATTCATTCCCTCTGAAGCACCTGGCAGTGGCCACTGTCACAAGACAGGATACTGGTTAGATGGACCATTGGTCTGACCCAGTATGGCTGTTCTTATGTGCTTGCACTGCTACTTTTACCCTTGCAAGGATACTTTTTACCTAAGTTGACCCAGGCTCTGAGACTTGCTGCTTTTTTTGCTGTGTAGATGTAACCCACACACCTCCTGGGTGTGGTCTTCTGTCCCATCTAGCAGCACCGAGACCACTTAAAGAGAGATTAATGACTCTGCTCTACAGCCTTAGCTAACAGCCATGTGGCTTTTAGCTCATGCAGTAGAGGCTCATGCATTTAGCTCCAGAGGTCCCATGTTCAATCCTGCCTGCCAATGACTGGGGCCTGTCAGTGTTGCATAGACATACCCTAAGACTCACTTCTTCTATGACATTCAGAAGCACTCGTCCACTCTAGATCACTTTTCCACCTCAACATTACATAAGAGAAGAAGAGTGGGAGATTATCTATCCTAACAATCTAATCTAAATCTCCCAGTACTTCTGCTCGTCTCTATCGCTATCTTTTAGAGCCTGATCCATCCAAGCACAGAAGGACATACCTAACTTTAAACACATAAGTATACTCACTGAAGTCAGTGAGGAAAACTCACATGCTTAATGCTAAATTCATGCTCAAATACTCTGTTGGACTGGGACCACGAACTATAAACTTCTTGGGCCAGGAAGTGTAATTATTTGTTTTGTACACTGTCCAAAAGATTGTTGAGGCTTGAATGATAAAATATTAATTAAGTAATGGCAGGCAATTTTCATAAGCACAAAGAGTCCACCTTTAAAAAATTGCCTCTCAATATCCAGCTATAGACCAGGTTCAAAAAAAATAATTCTGAAATTTTGAACAACAAAAACCGGGGAGAGGGGATTTTTTGCGAAAATGGTCCCGGAACGGATTTAAAATCTTGGCATCACTTTCAGCTATGCAATTTGCATGCAAACCCATGTGTTGGGCCTAGTACAGAGGTGTTTCAGATGATATATTACTGACCTTGTAATCTCACATGATTGTGGCTAGAGCTCATTGGAAAACATTGATGGAAAATATGGTGACAAAATTCTGGGGGAAAGTATGGAAATTTTTTTCTTCCATTTTTTTGGACCAGCTCCAGTTGTGACCAAAAGATGTAGTCATTGTACTATTATACTTAGGGATTGACTCTGCAAAATTCCAAGAGCTTCCAAGAAACTGTTGAGCACCTCTCACTCCTATTCAAGTGAATGGGAATTGAGGGCACCTGGTTGCAGCACTCAGTACCTTCCTGGATGAAGCACTTGGTTAACAAAGTCTCCAGCATTACTTCTCTGACATTTACAGCTTGCTCAAAGTTCAGCACCATGGTTTTCCATTTCTTTATGCAGGCGGCCTCTAAAAGCTTGAATTTAAGATGCACTGTTGATTTTTAAAGTTTCTCTCTCTATATTTCCTAAGAGCATCATAAATCTTTTTTGCCCTTTTAATGGTGTTTTTCTTATGATCACTAATGACCTGATATTTACTATAGTATTCAGGAATCACTCGGGGCTGTAAAAGCTTCAAAGAGATACTCTTTAGTCAGTGACCAGTTCCAACTGCTTCTTGCATAGTGGACCATGTTGGGGTGGGGAATGGGAGGTCCAGAGTGCACCTCCCCAGACTTCTGAAAGTCTCTGAAACTAAACCACTGAAAACATACAATGCCCAATACCACTGGTATTACCATCCGCTTGTCACTTTACACACCTCACCCAATTTTTATTTTAGGCCTCTAGGACTTGTTAAGAGGGTGGGTTTTTACTGTTATATTATAATCAGAGCATTAGTGATTTGAAAGATTTCTCATATGTGTCAATTCTAAGCTCCCACAATCAGTTGATCAAAACTTCCAAATTTGGGGCTGGAATTTTCAAGGCATGGTCTCCAGTGCATTGTTTTAGCAGAGGGAAATTTGAGAACAAAAATAGTTGTCATTTGAGATTAGGAGGGGAGTGAAAAACAATATACTTTTCCCCATTATCTATATATTTTTAAAAAAGTTCTTGGAACATCTCTAGTATTGAAGGGGATAGACAGGTTAAATTTAGTATGGAAACAACTTTCTTTGAGGAAAGTCAGTCAGTTTTCTGGAGAAACTGATTTGGACCTGATGGAGTTATGAGCCTGCGAAAACTGCACTTTGAGCATATACGTTGTTAAGATTTGTTTTAGCACACATTAGCAATGCTCAGAGTGTATTTGGTGTAACATGTATATGTGTGCAGCGAATCAATTCTTTGTTCATCTTTTGTGTAACAGGGATATATGCGTTATAAAATGGGCACCAGGCCACGCACATTTTACAAGGTCTACACATCACTGAATTAGCTGTGTCACAGGAGCTCTGCCTCATTCATGGCACATTTTTTCATCCTGCCTCATTCATTGTGGAAAGATTTTACAGGCTCTGTATTTCTGGCATCTAGAGAGTAGCACACATTACTATAAGATATATATATATATATATATATATATATATATATATATATATATGTCTGTCTCTAAAATTGCAGAAAGAAGTGTCTAATACTATATTTTGTGTCATTTCAGAAATAGTACATAATCATGCAGTCATGAATATGCACCAGAGGAAAGAGTTAAGCTTATGCATACAATTTACACTTTGGCACTTTTTGTGTTATTAGCGTTTATCCAGCTAACCTTCATGTTCTTTTAATGTGGTCTTTTTGGTTTTTTCTCCTGTTGCACCTCCCTGAACAATCAAAGATGAGACAGGGAGGCATCTCCATTAGCATACAGAATGGAGAACAGAGATTCCAAGGCAAGAACTGCACTGAACTGTGGGACCACAACAGCAGAGAAGCACTGCATGACAGGGAATCTCTGCTCCAGATGTTAATGAACCCATGCCTGCACACACCCAGCTCTTTAGTTATCAGACCAATTCTAGTAATAAATCCTTTATTGGTATCCAAAATACTGAAGCTGCCTAACAGCATTGTGAGCTCCCTCGAAGGAACACCGCTCAGAGCCAGGAATAATCAGTTCCTACTGTCTAGCCTGAACAAAACAACTTTGGTATACTGCTTTGAGCCATCAGTTTACCCACAAACAAATCTAGTGTTCTCCCTTGAACCATTGTTCTTTCCCTACAAAACCCCCTACCTATGCTCAAGTAAGTGCTCTGATTCCTGGATCCAAAAGCTGTATCAGTTTCATTGGGACTTCATCTTCTCCTGATTGGGCTGGGGGCTCTGCCTGTCTCCAGCACTCCAGACTCTCAGCTACCACCACCACCTGGGAACCCCGATCGATTCAAGCTTCACGGAGTGGTGAGAACGCAGCTCTCATTCTCTCTCTCTCTCTCTCTCTCTAGGTATAGCCTTCTGACCCTGACTTGTGTGATCAGTTATAGTTTTCTAAACCTGATTTTTATCATCAAATTTAAGTTAGATTTAATATTATAACTGTTTTGTATGTTTGGCTCCCCTTCTGTGGTTATTACTTGGCAATAAATAAATTTCATGGTTAAGCTGGTTGCCTCTCTCTCTCTTCCCCTCTCCCCCTGGGGGTGTTTTTTGATTTCCCCATTTGCTCTGCAGCCACACTCCTCGTACCTAAGGTAAAGACCCCTGCAGCGGCCAAAAATCCTGTAGGGTTTGCTCATCAAGGGGGTTACTACCAGAACAATTGTAACGTGAAAGTGGGGATAGGGACGTGCTGAACCTGGGGCATATGAGGGTGGCAGCTTGGAAATGCTGCTCGACCCAGCCTGCTCAGGCATGCTCTATTCTGGTGCAGTGCCCATGGCATAGGAGGGTGACAGCTTGGAGGTGCTTTTGACGCAGTCTGCTGAGTCCAAGGGCCAATGAGGATGACAGCTTGGAAGTGCTGCTCGACCCAGCGTGCTGAGTCCAGGAACATATAAGGGGTCAGCTTTGGAGTGCTGATTAACCTGGTCCTCTCAGACGCGCTCTGTTAATGTGTGTGTGTGTGTGTGTGTGCGTGTTCATCTGATTCTGGGGCTGGAAGAACCTAGCCCTGGGGAACCTAGCTCCTGCAGGATAGCTCCATTGGGAGGGAACTTGCAGCAGGGAGAAATAGAGCTTCGTATGAGAACACAAGTGACACAAGCAGTACATTGATAGAATTAAAGAACCCCCGAAGAAGAGTAACCCTAATAAATGAGCATGTACCAAAGTAATGGGCAAATCTGGTAACACAGATTCAGCAGATGATGGCACTCAGTACTGTAGCAGGACATTCAGAACAATTAGCACGTATGAATCTATAAGACTGCACCAAAACCCTTTCCCACAATTTGGGATAAAAGCAGCTAGATGGTATTATTTTTTCAGAGTTTTATACTAAATAGATAGAGCTTGAAATCAGAGAAACATACCACATACATTCTGTATCAGAGATAAGGAAACACACAAAACTTGAATGCACAGTATGTCAATCCCAATTGTAAGAAAGCTTCTCTGAAACATACATTACTGTGCACCCATAAAGCTATATATTGAATTAAACACAGACAGCATTTAGAAGATTAATAAAATGTCAGATCTTATCTTCTTTATTTCTAAAGCCTGCAGAGAAAACAATATGATTAACTTTCTGGACTCTGTCTCTCATCAGTGAGTATTTGTATCTACCTGCCTTGATAAATTTGTATAGTTGCTCTGAGGAGCTGGACTGGTATTCAGATATCAGAAAGACTGACACTCAATTAACACATCTGGAAATTGTGTGCTGGATTAGAAGTAAGTGTGTATGAAAGGCTTGAAAGTAATAAAGAACAGAATTAGACAAAAATAAGGCCCCATCCAGTGAGATGCTGAATACCTTGAACTTCTAACGAAGTAAATGAGAGTTGAGTGCGCTCGGCACAGCACCTTGCAGGTCCAAGCCTGCCAATTTGTGAGTGGATTACCCTGGCAAGTAGGAAGCACATTTAAAATGTCAATGCACAGCCCTCAGGATGCAGAAACTCTTGCAATAAACTGCTAAACTCCCAATGAGGGACAACATAGGGACAAAAATCCAAAATGAAAGATCTAAAAATAATAATTCATGAAGGTCCAAGCCTGCCAATTTGTGAGTGGATTACCTTGGCAAGTAGGAAGCACATTTAAAATGTCAATGCACAGCCCTCAGGATGCAGAAACTCTTGCAATAAACTACTAAACTCCCAATGAGGGACAACATAGGGACAAAAACCCCAAACGAAAGATCTAAAAATAATTCATGAAGTTTTAAAAGATAGGGTACAGGAGTACATACATTGCAATGATAACATTTCCTAGAACTTCAGTGTGATTTACAACTTCTTAGCTAAACAATGTAATATAATAAAAGTCAAACCAGGTTTGTGTTGAACAGAAGTGAATATGAATCTGAAACACTGAGGAGAATCCATAATAACAATGGGCAGGAAAAATATGGGATTATCTCTCCAGTATTTACAAAAATTGTTCCTTTTTATATTTTCTGCATTTTGAGGCCTCGATTCAACAAGATACCAAACTTTAAGCATATGAGATGTCCCATTTATTTCAACTGAGACTTTAAGCCCTGATCCAAAGCCCACTGAAGTCAATAGAAAGAGCTCCACTGATTTCCATAGGCACTGGATCAGGTACTAAATCAACACAAGTTAGGTACATCTCATATACATCTCAAAAACATATGCTCTGGAAATTCTTAGAATTCATTTTACAAAAGCAAGGTGAGTGCTTGGGACTAGCTAGACAACAGGCCCTGCCAAAACTATGGTTATAGTCCTTTTATTGTCCCCAGCTCTACTATCTGGATGACTCTGAACGTCAGGGCTAATCTTGACTTTCACATTAAGAAAGATTGACTTCAGTGGGGCTCTATGTAGATCCAGTGTTTGTATTGCCTGTATTTATTTCACTGAAGGATCAGGCCCTTAGTGTCCTCTGTGACACTGGCGGGCCAGGTGCCAGCTCATGTTAAGGCCCCTAGGCCTCAACTGAACACTGACCAATGGATAGCTGGAAACCAGTCTGGCATCTGGTCTGACAATGTCACGTTTGCATCAATAAAATGGAAATAATAATTATTCATCTCATAGGGGATTATGCCAGTAATTAATAATTATTTGTATAATGCTATCTAAATGCTAAAATTCAACAGAATATATGCACAGAACC
Organism: Natator depressus; assembly: GCF_965152275.1. Classification (NCBI taxonomy): domain Eukaryota; kingdom Metazoa; phylum Chordata; order Testudines; family Cheloniidae; genus Natator; species Natator depressus. The sequence continues at coordinate 73,198,813 of NC_134236.1, forward strand.
GTCTTGTAACTTTGGGGCTGAATGATCTGCAGACCATGCCTTATTTGGACAGTTGCAATATTTTTAAGATGTTGGCAATTATATACAGGCCTTACTTCTCCTGCAGCCGGACACACACTACAAAATTAAATCAACCTAATTTACATCAGCATACAACTGCCTCGGTAATTAAGTTGGTTGTGCATGTCCACACTACGCTCCTTGTGTTGGAGGTGCGTGTTTTCACTAGTGACGCTTTCATTGATTCAGATAACAGTGCACCTAGCCACCATCTAGTGCAGGGTGTTTTGGAAAGGGTTCGCAGTGCCGTATGGGGGTGAAATCATGCGGGGTGACTGAGAACATGGTGTGAAGGTTCCATGATGCAGTTTTCTCCATCCCATAATTGTATCTACATCCAATATTGTTTCATGCCTCTTTTCAAAAACCCAGCAAACCCACACGTCTGCCAGCTCTGTGAGAAGCATGGATCCTGCATAGCTCTGCACTGTTTTGATGTGCCTTGCAAACAGAACACACCTGATCCTGCAGTATTTCCAGAGCCATCAGAGGAGCCACCATGCGGAATATGACAACTCCTTTTCAGTAGCCTTGATGGAAGGCATGGAAAGAAACAATGCCCAGTTGGTGTTGGCAGTCAGAGAGCAGCTGAACATGGTGGAGCCCAAGAAGCGAGCATTTACCGGTGTGATCGCATCATTATGCAGTGGCTGCAGAACTTTCAGATCCAAAAGGCCACCTTCCTGGAACTGTGTGCAGACCTCGCCTCAGCCCTCTGGCATAGTGACACAAAATTGAGAGCTGCCGTGATGGTAGAGAAGTGAGTAGTGATCTCTGTGTGGAAGCTCGCAATGCCAGACTGCTACTGATCAGTTGGGAATCATTTTGGAGTTGGAGGTTGTTGTGACCCAAGTATGCAGGGCTAATAATTGCCTGCTAAAAAGGACCAGCTCTGGGCAATGTACAGAATCGTGGCTGGTTTTGCTGCAATGGGGTTCCAGAACTGCGGTGGGATGATAGATAGCATGCATATCCCTTTCTTAGCACTAGATCACCTTGCCAAAGACTATATCAATAAAAAGGGCTAATTTTCTATAGTGCTGCAAGCACTGGTGGATCACTGAGGACGTTTTACCGACATCAATGCGGGATGATCCAGGAAGATGCATGATGCACATACTTTTAAGAACACAGGTCTGTTCAGAAAGCTGCAAACAGGGACTTTCTTTCCGGACCTCAAAATTGCTATTGGAGATGTTGAAATGCCCATAGTGATCCCGGGAGACCCAGCCTACCCCTTACTCCCGTGGCTGATGAAGCCATACACTGTCACCTCAACAGCAGCAAGGAACACTTCAACAGCATGTTCAGCAGGTGCAGAATTACTGTTGAATGTGCCTTTGACCATTTAAGAGGTTGCTGGTACTGTCTACTCACATGATTAGAGTTTAGGGCATGGCTACACTCGAAACTTCAAAGCGCTCCCGCGGCAGCTCTTTGAAGTGTGAGTGTGGTCACGCACCAACGCTGAAAGAGAGCTCTCCCAGCACTCCTGGTAATCCACCTCCACGACAGGATTAGCTTAGAGCACTGGGAGCCACCCCTGAGTGAGAAAGTTGCAGCTCTGTAAAGTGCCAGTGTAGCCATAGCCTTAGTGAAAAAAATATCCCCATGGTTATAGCTTCATGCACTTCATAATATCCAGGAGGCAAAGGGGGAGAAGTTTCTGCCAGGGTAGAGGTGAATTGGCTGGCTGCTTATTTTGAGCAGTCTGATACCAGGATACAAGAAGAACTCAAAGGGGAACTCTTTGGCTCAGGGATCCTCCATGCCCTCTGCTCAGTGTCTGCTGCTCCAGAAGCTTGCATGATCTCTGCAAATCTGTCATCCCACATCCTCTTCTTTCTCCTCCTTACCTGGCTCAGCCACTCCGCTGGTGTGGGGGACATAGTTGCAGCTGCAAAAGATACAATGCCCAGAGGTACTATTGTGAGTGCCTACTCAAGGTGTATGGAAACTTGCTATATTGAAATCACTCCCCTTAATCCATGCAAGTTACAAGCAGTACATTTTCATTTCGGCCAGTTATTCATAGACCGTGGTGGAAATCCCAGCCATGGTGAGTATGCCCTGGAGGATTGGGAAAGGGGTGAGCTGGCACAAGACCAGGGGCAGGGTCTCACGGGCATTAGTGTTTTCATTGGGCAACTGAACTGAATACTGGCACCATTTCCCCCAGACTGTGTGACTTTAGATAATATCTTACTCCTGAGGGTAAAGGAGGTGGAAAGGGAACAGTTCTTGCACGCATCCATATGCTGCTAGCCTGTGTGCTGCGACAATGCTTGCCAAATTAATTGCTGAGTGGCATGGGAAAGTGTCCTACTATAGTGGAAGAAATAAGACAGCCCTCCCCAGAAACCTTCAGCAACGGATTGCAGGGTACCTCCCGGAAACTTTCCTGAAGATCGTTATAGAGGATTCACTGGACATCCTGGTGTGCATAAACAAACTGTTCTGCAGGGTCCCCTCTGCCTAACTGTGCCAGGCAATGTAAAGCAGATAGAAACTCTACTTCCACTGGTTATTTCACTACCTCTTGTAACACGAATAAAAGTAGTAAATGAGAAGATGTGTCCCTGAAATATTAATGCAAACTACATACATACCAGAGGTTCTTTTCCCAGCATCACACTTGCCCATGCTGGAGTGTTGCGACTGGCTGGACTGCTCCGGGGTTACAAACAGCTGCTGGCTCTCAGTGACAATGGATCGCCCAGTTGCCTGTCCCCCATTCTCATCCTCCTCATCCAACACTTCATCCTCATGGTTGCCCATGGCTCCAACTCCTCCGACGTAACCACAGGGCCCTTGGGGGGGGCGGGGCGCGGGTCACTGAAGCTCCTTGTAAAAGCGGCATGTCAGCGGTGCCTCTGGTACATCTGCCACGGCTCATTCACTTTCATGCAGCACTGCTGTGGGTCCTCTTTGAGCCCTTCTCCCTCATCCCTTGAGCGATCTGCTCGTAGGTGTCTACATTTCTACAACTGGATAAGAGCTGTGCCTGCACAGTGTCTTCTCCCCCACAGACCCAGGAGATGCATCACCTCTGGTGTACTCCAGGCAGGAGAACGTTTGGAGCATGGAGCTGGCATGCTCTACTGGGCAATTGCTAGGTGAGCTCTCCACACTGAGCAAACAGGAAATGGAAGTTCAAAAAGGGGAGGGCCATTTTCCTGTGTACCTGGTACTGGTCAATGAAGTTCAAAACACTGACCAGAGTGGTCATGGTGGGGCATTGTGGGACACCTCCTGGAGGCCACCAAAGTTAACATGAGTAATTTAGTGTCTACACTGACTTTGCCTCACCTTAACTACATCGACCTAAGTGCTCATGGAGGTGGAATTATTATGTCAGCATAGCAGGAGACTTACTTCGGTGGGAGCAACACTGTAGTGTAGCTGCTGATATAATTAGGTTGACGTGAGTCACCATGCCTGAATGTGAGCTATATCCGCTTTCATTTTTAGCCTGTTATGTTTTAAGTATTATCATAGCCCTCCTCAAGGTGATCAACACTGGCTGTAAGCACAGTGGGTATGATCACAGTGGTCAAGAACCTGCTGTTTTTGGTGGGGTAGAAGAGCAACGAAAAGGATTTTTTTCAGTCCTCTTAAAATGTTAAAAGCTGATCAGAAAAAAAACACCCCATAATAACAATAAAACTCCCAAACAAAACACCTCTTCCACACATATACACACAAGCGTATTTTTAAATTTTCCACTCTTGCTTATGGAATTCTGAAAATTTTCAAATAGTCTGAAAGTTAGTCAATTTTTGGAAAAATATCATTGAAATTTTCCTGTCTCTCCTACCCTTCTTCCCTCTCTCCTAATTTTGATGAATACTGGAACTGAAACTATTTCAGTCATCCCTGCTGAGGATGATCAAGCTGGCTCTGTTTAAGGACACCTTTATTTTTAATCCAACTTGTTAAAGGGGAAGGATGCTCTTATCGGTAAGAGCAATGAGGAGTGCGGTGGCACCTTAAAGACTAACAGATTTATTTGGGCATAAGCTTTCATGGGTAAAAAAACCACTTCTTCAGATGCATCCACAAAAGCTTTTTACCCATGAAAGCTTATGCCCAAATAAATCTGTCAGTCTTTAAGGTGCCACCGGACTCCTCGCTGTTTTTGTGGACACAGACTAACATAGCTACCCCTCTGATACTTATGGGTAAGACATGTTAGTGGGTTTCAGGAAATTTGGCTTCAATTCCTGCCTCTGACTCAAACTTCCTGTGTGACTTTGGGCAAGTCACCTTCTTTCTGCATTTCAGTTCCTTATGTGTAAACTGGGGATAATATTTCTTTTGCCTACGTAGACTGTAAGCTCTTGAGAGCCAAATGGCTCATGCTATGTGTACTAAGCAAGAAGAGGCCCTGATATCTAGATGTTACTGTAATAACATATAGTTACTGTTAACTATAATAATAAATGTGCCAGTGAAATGAAATGACAGGGAACTGAGAACGGGGAACTGCTTAGCTCTTGCTAAAATAAAACAGGTTTACCTACATAATGTAGGTTTACTTATCTATGCATATATGTATTTTTTGTGCTCCAATCTCAGTAGTGTCAAGGCTTCCAGAAAGAAAAGAGAAGGAAATACTTAGTTAATGAATTCTGAAATATATTTATTTCTTCTGCATGTTTCCTGTGGTCCATTTTCAGTCTCAGACCTGCCAGCTCATACATGCTAATTTTATATCGCACGTTAGAATTAAAATGCCTGCCAGTTTGAAATTTTAACAACCATGAGCGACCGGATGGGACAGTATTTAATGGCATTTTCAGCATCTTGTGTAGTGGATTAGGAACACCACTCCCAATATTATTAACAAGTGCTGCATACTTAATCCACCATGCACTTCACTGAAAGTTTACTCCCTCTGTGTATTTCAAATGACAAGTTTGTTTTCCAGTTGTGAATCCAGGTTTGGCGCTCCTGTTCTCCTTAAATGCTGCCCAGTATTAATAAAGTGTATATGAACTTTGAACTGTATATGATACTGTTCAGATTGAAACATATCTTGTAGTTTAGCATCTGAGCCCATGTGAGATTTTCCACTAATTTCAAAAAAGGCTTTAGCTCAAGCCCTTAAAGAACACTGCTTGCAGGTTTACCGTGCTTTGACCCTTTTAAAAAAACTAATATAATAAAGTCACATACTGATAAAAAGAGAGTCAGATGATAGACTGTATAATAACAACTAGTTAATTGTTCTGAAAATCTATAGTACTTTGGGAAATAAGTATAAGTTAAAGTGATTGCATCATTTGTAGTTTTAAAATACATTTCATTTGTGGCATCGTGTCAGTGTCTGAAATTAACACTTTTGGCCAAAATACAAAATTGACTTTTGTCTATTTTAAGTTGATACGTTTAAGAAAAAGTTTTGAGAAGGAATGCATCAAACTGAATTCTAATTTCCTGGCATTTGGGGGGATTAATATACATAAAAATAGTTACTTGCTTTGCTAATGGCTTTCAAAAGTATCCAATGTTTGAGCCTAACAACTAATTTAAAATCACTTTTATCTGGTTAATGTAAAAATCCTTTCAGTGAATATTCTATCTGGAACATCAGCAATTAAAGATTTAGTTCCTTTTATCTGATTCTCCTGATTGAAGAAGATAAAAATCACAGAGAGGCTGTGACTCTATTTTTAAATGCTCTAGATCATAGGTATCAACTTCAATGCACTGCTCTTACTAAATTAAAAAAAAAATCTTGAAACAGGATAATGGCTAAACTCAGAGGGACTGCAATTTCACAGTTCTGATTTGTTAATAATTTAGGGCCAGAGTGTAAATGGCCCACTGGACAACAAATAAGGAAGTAAATTGGATTCAGTACCTCTCCATCCCCGTGTGGCCTACTTGGATCGATAGTCCGTGTACAGTGAGAGAGTACAGGGCCTTCACTTCCTCCCTGGACAGATGGATAGGGAGTAGGTGGAGCCTTTTGTGACCAGGTGCCTGGGATGGGCCACACTGAGAATGCCGCACTCAGGGCAGACTGCAAGTAACAAGGCAGACAATCCCCCAAATTGGTGGTTTATTCTGTAATTAGATTTACCAAGCCAGTAACAAAAGAGATTCTGGAGTACCACACTGGTTAACCAGAAGCCAAACACAATCCCCCTTAGGCATTCCAGCACTTGGTTCCTATCCAGATAAAACACGTCTAATATGGTGAGGGGCTAGTTCACTATATGTGAAGTCCTTACTAATCCCAGAAGATGAGACACATATCCTCAGATCAATATGAATCTCAGATTTTACCAAAATATCATGTTGTCAGCCAATCCTTAGGAAACTAACTAAATATTTAATAACTAAAGAAAAAGAAGAGAGTTATAAATGGTTAATAGATCATATACATACAAATGATTGCAAAGTCCTTATGGCAGGTTTGTAGCAGTGATGGACTAGACTGCTGGTTTGCAAAAGTTTCTCTGGAATCACCCAAACAGATCTGGGATCATCAGTCCTTGTTTAAAGCTTCCTTGTTAGAAATCTAGCCCAGAGAAACAAAGCAGTAACTGAAGACAAAATGGAGATATTTCAGGTGTATTTTTATATCCTCTGCCATGTGTATGGAATTTTACTATCCCAAACAAAGCCCACAGCCCCTGCTTGTGGAAAGTTACTGCACCAAGATGGAGTCCAGGGTGACATGAGCATATCATGTACCCTTACATGGTTTGCTGACTCACAGGGGTGGCCATTGGCCCCTCACTGTCTGACGCATTCTCAGGAATGGGATGGGATGAGTTTCCTCAATGGCCCATTATGACAGCTGAGTGTCCTTGATAGGCCATCAGCACAAACAGCTGTCTAGCCTTGATGTAAATTCTATCTGGGGAGTGTTTCCCAGGAATACAACACATGTAAAATACAAGTACATCACCAATATTCATAATTTCAGGTACAAAGATGATACATGCATATAAATAAGATAATCATACTTAGCAATTCATCATTTTTCCTTTGACACCTTACAGGATACACTTTGTATAAGATTTATGGAAATTGTGTAACAGTGATATTTATAAATGGTCACCTTCCTTATACACAGCATCACACCTGTAATCTCCCCTCCCCCCATAATGCTCCAGCCATAGCAGCTGAGTTAATACAATGGGAGAAGTAATCTGAATGCAGTAAAGGGATCGTTCAGATTGGGTCACAGATATTAAAACCTGGAGGGTCTATTAGATTGTGTAGTCTTTTCTCCTGTACAAGACAGGCCATAGCATTTCACACAGTAGCCTCACCCTTGAGCCCACTAACTTGTGTTTGACTAAAGCATATCTTCCAGTCTAGATCTGAAGTCAAGAGGAAGTAGAGAATGCACCATTTGTTCGGTTGTTTGTTCCAATGGTTAATCCCCATCACTGTTAAAAATGTGTGCCTTATTTCTGATTTGAATTTGTCTGGCTTTGACTTTCAGGCATTGGTTCTTGGTATGCCTTTCTCCACCAGACTGAAGACCCCTTTGGTACCCAGCACCTCCCCCTCCCTCCCTGTGCCTCCCGCCTGCTGCAATCAGCTGTTTCGTGGCATGCAGGGAGTCTGGGAGGGAGGAGGGAGGCACGAGGATGCAGCATGCTCGGGGGAGGGGGTGGAACTGGGCAGGAAGAGGCAGGAGGGGTGGGGCCTAGGGTAGAGCCAAGGATCAAGCAGCTCCCAGTATTTTGAAAAGTCAGCGCCTGTTCCTCTCAATATGCAACCTGGTGCACAGAGGGACGCAAGGAAAGAACTGTTACGCAGAGTCTGAGCCCTCAAGTTGAAACATACTAATCTACAGTATTCAAAAAAGAACACTAAAATGGGAAACATTATTCAAAGCTGACAAGAAAGTCAAGTACCTCTCAGAGGTCTTCAATTTCACTTTCTGTAACTGTCTTTTCTTCACTCAATGGAACAATACATAAAAACAAAACCCCAGCAACCCTGCACTTCCTCATGCTCTCAGAGGGATACTCAGGCTTGATGAGCTGCTGTAAATAAATCAAAAAATCAATGTCAACGTGATTTTGTTTTTACACCAGTTGATCATTTTAATGTATAAAACAAATTGTTATTAATGCCTGTGCAGGCAGCATATGACAGTTTTACTAAATATGATGGAATTGATTATACATTCGATAGAACTGATTGTACAGTATACCAGAAACAATATTAATTCAATGCTCCTAGCCTGCTTCATTTCATAAGTGTTCATGACCCATTTTTTCTTTATTAAACTAGTGTCTGCTTAGCCCAGCCTACGATGCAGTTTTTGCCTTCTCCGTCACCTCTCTCATGGCTGCATCTTTTCTTTGTGCTGCAGCACAGAAGGAAGAGAGAGCAGGCCTACTCAGTTATGCCCCAAAAGACAGGTGAGGCGACATGGAGGAAAACTTGACCTATGCAATACTATTCGATTGTCAACTAACTCACTGTTGATGAAATTATGCATGAGATAAGATAGACAATCATATTATGAAGATTTGTACTATCTACTCGTAGAGGAATCTCATCTTGTTGTACAAGTAGGTGAATTTCGGTTTCCTGACAGAGCTTAGGGGAAAGCCTATTCTGTCTCTCCCTGCTCCCCCTTTTGAAACCTGATTATTCCTAAATCTCTCTGGTTAGGAATTATTATGAGGTGGAGCTGATGCCTATAGTTTATACCCATGTGAACAAACAAAGCATTACAAGGCTCTTTAGAATAAACACTAAATCGACTACCACCACTGATATCTGTTCTGTATCCCTTTGAGGAGATCTCCTCTAGGTGAATTGAGAGGTACAGCGCCACTGCCACTACCTCTTTGTAGATAAATAGACTTCAGTTTCCAGGCTGTGAAAGAAAAGAAAAGAAAAGAAAAGAAAAGAAAAGAAAAGAAAAGAAAAGAAAAGAAAAGAAAAGAAAAGAAATTGTAGGCCATATGAGCTTTAGGATCCCAGAGCCTTCAGTGTCTACTGAAATTTACAAGTTTTGTTTCAGTTTTAGCCCAAACATTGGCATTTGCTGTGTGAAGACTTTCTTAAAACTTTAGCTGTGAGCTGAAGTTGCCGTGATCAACTTAGGGGAAACACTGAGGTCTTCCAGGGCGTGGCGGGGGGGGGGAGGGGAAGAGAGTCCTCTCTATTCTAGTCACAACTAAATATAAGTCAAAACTTGCCTGTGAGTAGAATGGGAAGTTTTATTTTCAAACTACCATTTCTCCCTCGAGTTGTTCAGATCGGCTTCGGCCTGAGCAGCGGCTTCTTCAAAGCTTCCACCCAGAAGAGATGCAGCGGTTCACCCTGAGGCTGAAAGTGAAAATGAAGCTGCTGGTTTCAGCTGGCACTGGAGGTTTGGGGATCCTAACACTTGCAGTGATTACTGGTTCAGTTTAAACTGATTAAAATACATTAAAATGGTGGGTTTTAAAAAAATCATTAAAATGTATACTCAGTGGGTTTTTATTAGCCAGTATTTAAACCCATTCCCTGTACCCATCTCCCCACACACATATATAGGAGCCAGCCATCTCAGCCATTGTTTAAAGGTGTAGGTAGATTTATTCAGAGTACAGAGCAGTAGTTGTGAGATGTACCCACGCTTCCCTGTGCTGTAAACACTTAACAGAACTTGAACTTCAAATAAAATGCATAAAACATGGATCTTTTTTTCATTTTTCCATAGTTTGCCCATCCCTAACATTGTGTTCCTTGTTTATAAAGCAATCAAAGGTGAGCCCAGAACGACAGTCCATGTTCACACACATCTACACTTGGCACGTTATTCAGACCTTATTGTCTGGAACTAATCTTCTAGGTTTTCTAATCACCTGGATTTGAAAACCCCGTGGTTTAGAAGCTGCCCTGACCACAACCACCACAGCTCCCACCCAGGTTCCATTCCCTACAGAGCCTTCTCACACCTCCCCCTTTGACAGGAGTTCTTCACAAGCATAATCTTCCCTTGCCACTTACCATTTGCCCTCTGGTCTCCATTACTATCTCCCACCTGTCAGGCTGGTTGCATTTTTTAATGAATTTTGTCCCTTTATCTAAAATGGATATTTTCATGAAAACTAAGGGATTTTAAAATTCAAACGATAGAAAAAAGTATAATACTTTGGACCATTTCTAGGGCTTAGAGATCCAAGGAGATCTTTCAAAGTGCTGATCACTTCTTCAGTGTGATGATCACCTTCCCACCTTAATGAAGTCTAAAAGATTTGGGGACAGTCAACACTATTCAGGTTAAGGAGTACCAGTGGCACCTTAGAGACTAACCAATTTATTTGAGCATAAGCTTTCAAAAGCTTATGCTCAAATAAACTGGTTAGTCTCTAAGGTGCCACTAGTACTTCTTTTCTTTTTGCAAATACAGACTAACATGGCTGCTACTCTGAAAACTATTCAGGTTGTGCTCACCTGAATCAGACTTTATATTTTGTACCCACCTGTTTATATATAAATGTATGTGGACTAACTATGGAATGCTTATAGTGTATGATATGATGATGATTTCATGGCTTGCAAGTACTTATCTCCGGTGGTTACCTGATTACCAATCATTACTATCTGAAGAGTACCTATAATGCATTACAGGGCTTCCAGACATATACAAAGACTGCTCCTCCCTCAAGAAGCTTGCTGAGCAGGACTGTCCAACACTTCAGTCCCAGGTGAGCTTGTAACTTGCTCAGATTTTTTATACTTTTGCAAAATATTTTGTTGTATTTCTTAAGTTTTGTGTTGGTTTGATTTATGGGGAGCAAGCATGAGAATCCTTTAGCTCTTGCAGTCAGATGTGGGGCACAAATCATAGCCTCAGAGATGGGGGTACATTATAGTTATTGAGAGAACATGATAATTATAAATAGTTTATAAAAAGTTAATAAATATTATAAGAATGTTACAGATATGGATACTGGGAAAAGCACATCAGGAGAAGTTTGTATATATGATTACAAGTAACCTATTTACATGTTGGATTGTATAACAATTTATAATAATTGACTGATGATCTACTAATTTATTAACACTATGTACACAATTTATAAAATTTACCTTTAACATAAAGCATGATGATCATTCTACCTCGTCATTGCCATTTCAAATGTCTATGATTCACATGTTGCAATGCTATGGGTTTAATATAAGGGCAAGAACAAGCTATTTAACATCATCACGCTGTACCGAGCTACACTGCATGGCTGGCCTCATTCAGTATGTTATACTATGTTAATTTTACCCTTGAGTTCCTATCATCCTTCATTTATGAAAACCTCAATAGAAAGTTATTCTTATAAAAGTTACTAAGAACCTTTATTCTTTTCTTACATTCAAGTCCAAAAAAAGTTCTGTGTCAGTTCTGTGTTTTTGTGTTTACAAAAAAAAAGCACAGAATTTTTCCCTACAAACCATTTTGCTGGCAACAGTTAGAATTTAATACACTGAATTTTAATCAAAGCATCTGGAGAGAATCCATATTTTCAAAAGTTTTTTTGTCCTTTGATGCCATTGGTGGCACAAATGGGGCTCTTAGCAATATGTTTTTGGAAACCACAAAGGAAGTCTTGAAGAAAGTGTCCTTTATTGTACTTAAGATATAACAGTTATAGCATGAAAACAAATGCAATTGGTTGATTGTGTAAACAGAAAATTTACCATTATTATTTTGTACTGCAGCATAGAACTACACACTGGTACAAAATGTGGAAGCAGGTTTTCAGTCCCTAACAGCATTGTAACTGCTCATCCATAATTTCTAATGATGTCTGTTGGACTTTACACTAGGGATCATAGATCTGTTTAAAATGAATGTCAGAGCTTCAAGGGTTTTTTGATCTAAAGAAATTGCAGATTCACATTCATTATGCATATTTGACCTCTGCCCCTCTGTTCTCAATGAAAAAGGACATAAAGGCTGGGGGTTTTTCTGTCCAAGAGAGTAAAACTGTCATTCCCTGCATTAATGAGAGTTTCAGCTATTGATTTGATCTTTGCCCCATTGTCATTAATTTCTGCTCCTTTTTTGTCATTTAGACATAGATCTGTCAATAACATATTGACTGCGGAATGGAAAATCAATCATTTGTCTTCTCCTTAGACCTCATGAAAATTAAATTTATTTTCATATTTGCTGACACCTTACAATATAATTCTGAGCCAGTAGTGAGGCTATTTTCAGTTATTCTGGGCCTAAAACGTTTATGGTTATGAAAGATGTTTTGTATTATTAAAGATTAATGGTTTCAAAATGACAATAGAGAAAGATTTGATATTAAACATCTATAACTCTGATTATGAAAGGTTTCTCCATGAAGTTGATAGATTTCCTTGACCTGGATTAAAATAATAGCCCCATTGAAAGCTCATGATATGACACTTTACACCACTGCATCAATATCTAAATTGCTATTAAATTGTACTATTCTAAGTTCCTTTAATATGGGGAAGGACTAACCCATGCTGACACCAAAACAAGAGGAGACTATAGAAAGCACGTGTAGGAAGCTGTGTCAGCTGCCGATTTCAGTGAGCTATAGGAAAAATGCTTGAAGTGGGAGGGATCACTGCAGAGCCTTTTTATATTTATAGATTTAAAAAAAAATCACTGTTCTGATTTAATCTTCTATGTGGATCAGTAGTTACATGTCCAGTTTAAGGCCTGTATTCTATACTGGATGCTTTCAGCTTTAGAGGCATTCCTAGGTCACTAGTTTTTCAAATATCATTTCTCAGGTCACTAGATACTGAGAGGATGTTTATATTATATATTTTGCTTGATACTTCAGTATATGGTCTCTTTATAGAGTCCCCTAGGTAAACTAACAAAAGAGAGTAAAGGCCAGAATATGTAGGCAGCTGCATGTTACCAAAGAACATTAAGTACCCTTTCATTTGACCAGATACACTGAATATGTCAAATTTAGACTTTATTGGAAGATAGTCTGCTCAGGATAGATAGATAGATAGATAGATAGATAGATAGATAGATAGATAGATAGATAGATAGATAGATAGATAGATAGATAGATAGATAGATAAGGGAAGTAGTCCCTTCCTCTAACATTGTAAGCAGCTACTTTCTTGGGAGCTAGGGGTACAAGGAGGAAGAAAAAGAGCAAAAACTGAAAATATAAGAATAAAATGGTTCTGTCCTTGTCTAAGAACACACATGCTAAGAATCATTACAGAGCAAATTTTTATTGGCAATTATAAACCCTTTGGAATTGGGATTTAGAATAGAAAAGTTAATGGAACAACTAGGTTCAGCTTTAATATAATATTATGCGAGGCACAAAGTGACCATTGTTTAAGCCTGATCCAAAACCCACTGAAGTCAACAAAGTCTCCCATCGATTTCAATGGATTTTGGACAAGCCCCTTTGTTAACAATGTAAAATCATTTCCATTCTAGTTCTATTTTCAGCAAATATTGTCTTTTCTCCAAACTTTCACTTTTCAGTTGTTTTTTATCAGAGTTAGTCTCAGCTTGAAGTGTTTGTCGTTGTTGTTGGTGTTTTTTTAATTGAACAAAATGGTTCAGACTTTTTGAGTACAGAAGAGTGAAAAATATACTTCTCCCTTTACTTAGGTCTAGCATTAAAATGGGTGGGTTAAGGAAGTTGTAATTTGACATGGATACAGCCATCATTGTGAAGAACTGCCTTTGAGTGTTCCCTTGAACATTGTTATTGATTTGACTAAGATATGCGCAACTGAAAATCTCACTCACTCTGTGCATGGATATTACATTAAAGGTTTGTCACTAATGCCCTGATTCTGAAAAGTAAACAATATGGATGGACCCCTGAACTCTACAGCTCTGATCCTACAGACACACAGGTGAGTAACTTTGTGCATGAGTAGTCCAATGGAATTCACTGTATTTGCATGATCAGGGCTTAAGATTGTTAAGTTGTAGCTAGAGAAGACCATGTACATGAAGGCAAAGCTAATTTACACACACACACACTCACACTCATTTACTGTGCACCTTTACTAATGTCTTCATTTCACAGCAAAATTAGTTTTGCCTTCATGTACGACAATGTGTGTGTGTAGATAGATAGATAGGCAAGAGGTTGTAGCCATCCAATTAGTTCATTTATCATCCATTTATCATTGTATTATGTGATGTTATGATCAATTTATATGCGATTTCATATATGATCTATATATGCTAAATAGATTTAAGTTGTAAGATTATAGACGTATAGAATTGGTAAGTATTTAGGAGTGATGAGTTATATTAGGTATATAAGTAAACCATGGCTGGAATGCAAAGCCTACAGGGTGAGACCTGTAAGATTTTAGCTTAGCCATACCAGGCCATAGGCATAAGAACCCTTGACATGAGTGGGTGACCTTGGAATAACCCTGTGCCAGCAAGGTCACAAGGTTACTGCATAAGATATGTCAATAGGTGATTTTACGGAAAAATGGATTGCAACAGATCACAATGTATCGTCCAAGACAGGAGACATCTGATTGTAATAGCTTTGAATGTCTGTTTAGACCACAGGTTACATATTGTGCATATATGCCAATGAAAATAAGAGGAACTACGAACAGCCTATGAAAAATGGAGTACCCCAATATTCATGGGGTGTGGAAGTACAGATAAGGAAAAGAGGGTTCCCTCGTTGGGTAAAAGTGTGAATACCCAAGGAACGACTCCACAAGAAACCCCAGCAGGAACCATCCCTCTAATGATGATCATCTATTGAAAGATCCATCATACCCTAGAATATCTTTGGGGAAGGGAGTATGACTACAGTTATTATTGCATAGGTTTTTTCTAGGATTTCTATATGCATGGGTAATTGTAACTTTACTTATTGCTTTAATAAAACTTGTAGTGCAGATAAGACTTTGTACTTGTGATTTGTACCTGTGATCACTAGCCATAGGCTTTGTGTGTTCCTAGAGTCTCCAAATTTGAGAAAAGCACCGGAGGCAATTTCAGTCTGTTGGGCTTGGAACTGTAGCAACTGCAGCCAAACCCACAATTGTGTATTACAAACTCACTAAATCCACTCTAAACAAAATAAAAAGCTACAAAGTACATTTTTCCTAAGGTTCATGGGTGAGAGGTTCTACATGTACCTTCACAAATTGTACAACATATAGGTATTCTTCATAGCCTTCGATCGTTTGATATACAACTCATAAGTTATACTGTACTTGCTTCCACACATTTTTTAAAAAAGAGAATACTCAGCCTTCTTATGCATGCAAGAGGAGATGCAATAGAATATTGAAATAATATATTGAATAACATTTCCACTTATTTTACATGCACATGCATACAAAGTGCCATTATGACATTGATATCTGACAGCCCAGGACTGAATGTTGTCCATGCTTAGCCTCAGGCAGGTGAAAATGTTTGGGAGGGGGGAAATTTCATATTTGGGTGCAGGAGAAAACATGTATCTGATTTTTTTTTAATTGCATCTCTTTGTAGCTGCTCAGAGGAGCAAAATAATAGATTACATCTTGGGAAGGTAGATTAATGGGCAGAAGGCAGGTGATGAGTTCAAAGACGAGCATTAAATACATTTATCACATGTCTAATTCAACGTATCACATATATTTATTTACTTTCAGGAGGGGAATTGATCTCCATGAGATAAGTTGCACAGAGTATGTGTGCATGTGTGTTTATAAACATTTATTTCTCCCTATGTGTGGATATGGCTGTATTCCCACAGACACACACACAAGTTCCATCTCAGTAACTAAACATGACCTATAATGGAATTTAAATAAATGGTATTTTTATATCCAAATAGCATTAGTAAAAGCAACTATTATGATTTTCCCAGTTCATTTCACCTTTTTGCCCTGCAGACCGCATGCATATAAAAGGAAAATGAGATCCAAAATGAAGTCTACAATGTCACTGACTCTGAAGGACTTGGAGATCCATTGGTGTTTAATTATCCTCATTGGCCTGTATGATAGGAACTAAAGTAGACATGCAGTCCCTTAGAAATATATCCTTTTAAATTATTTTCTGTATTATTGTGTTAGCCATATATTCTAATGTACAAGGTACTCTTAAACTGTCACATTTTTAGAGAGGCAAAAAAATCTCCTTGTAGCAAAAAATCACTAAGATTTACATATCGAACGCTGAACATTTATTTTAATTTTTTTTAATTTTATTACAGTTTACTCAATCTCCTTCTCTACAAAACTTAGGTGCATAAACAATTCAATTATATAAAAAAGTTTTTACAAAAGCAACATTGATACAATATCAGAACTAAAGGAGTCTCTGGTCTGCACAAGCTAAATCCTTCCCCATTCGCCCCACACACCGCAATTCCATGCTAAAAACCTGGGTAAATAAATCAGAATTTGCAACATGGTTGGAAGGTCAACAAATAGGGGGTCTGATGGACCACTCGGAAATAACTGCTGTTTTCTGGCTGATTTCAGCTGCTTGCATAAAGCAAGACGAGAAAGACCGTCTCTAATGGTAGGTCTACATGGGAAAAAATAAACATGGCACTGAGTGTCAGAGCTTGGGTCAACAGACTGGGGCTCATGCTACAGTGCTAAAAATAGCTATTTAGCCTTCAGTCTCAGGCTGCAGCTCGGGCTCTGAAGCCCAGGGAGGAGGGCAGGGTTCAAAGCCTGAACTCCAGCCCGAGCCCAAGTGTCTACATAGCTATTTTTTAGTTCCATAGACCCAGAATCTGAGACTAACTGTTGGGGATCATTTTTAGCTATGCACACTACCCATGGACACAGAGGGCCCAAATCATGAAGGGCTTTTTCTCTCTCTCTTAGTCAATGATATTATTTCAGGCCCTCTGGATGCCAAGAGGGTTGTAACCAATTAGTTATTGTGGAGGATTGGCCACTAAAAAGTGGTGGGGCATATAGATTCATATGTGGCATTTATTGCTGGAAACAAACTCCTTAGGATGAAACAAGGACTAACAACAAATTTTTACCTAAAGTTAGAACCAAATCCCTCTAGAGAGTAGTCAAGTTTGGATCTTACTTTTCACCATTGTTTTGTATTTTTTTTCATAATTCTAAAATTTCTGCATTCTGTCTTTGAGTGGAAGCCACTACAAGTACTATGAAATTTTTATAGTATTTCTGACCTAACTGGAAGTCTTGTGAACACTACCAGAGATTTAGCAAGACCACTCCTCTTTTGAGAGTTATAGCTTTGTTTTTCAGATCCAAGACTTTTGGAGGAGTTTGGCTATGAATCTAATCTGTGTCCACTACTTGGACATTTGCATTGAACTTATCTGCCTTTCTCCATTGAACAATTTAAAAATCAGTAATCCCCAAAATAGCACTAAGCACAGGAAATATTACATTAAATGCAGATCTTTGTGGACTTTTTATGCATTCAAGACCTTTTCACCTTGTTTCCAACTCTGCTATTTTGGGGGGGATCCTAGAAGCTGAGATGGCAAAATTAACTTCCTTGTAGGAAAATGGAACTATGAAATCCTTTATCAAAGGTAAAGATTATCCTAACACAAAAGTATAAGTGAAGTTTAATCAATTTCATTGTCTAAATATTATGCATAGCTGTCAAAGAATAACGAGAAAAAGCTATCAGCTTTTTGTCGCTTTCTGCATTTGACTGATAGTCACAAAACACTTTGTGTATGATGGCTTTATTTTTCACACTCCAATGTTTATTCAGTTGTGAAGGGATCATCAAGCTTTAAACCCCTTCAGTTTCATAAGCAAAAAAAATGCATGCATGTCCAGCCATTTTATATCAAATTCAAGGAATGCTGTAAGAATCTAGGGGAATGTCTTGATGAGCACAACAAGTGTGTTTCTCAAACATGTTAGCTTAATATGATGGAAGGTCTTTGGTTTCATCCTGGACAGCGAACATATCTTCAAATGCGTTAGTGTGTATCTTAATGGGGATTTCAATCATGTCACACCCTTTTTACCCCTTCTTCCCCAAGATAGGGCCTAGGAGTCATCAAACAAGTCATTTTGATCATGTTTAGTCAGTTTTGTTTTGAAACATAACACCTGCTTTCAAACGGCTTGTAAATTCTTCCCAGTACTCATTAAATCCTGGAAAGCTCAAAACAAAATGTTGTGGTTTTAAAGTCATTTTAACTAGATATTATTTCTGATCAATAACCTACCATTTGTTGTTATACCCATGTGCCCTGTTACAGACATGGATATTTTCTCCTATCCACTCACCTTATTTTCAGTATGATGTGTGGAACAGATAACGTGGGATGAGATCATCCTTTGTTTGCTGTTTGTGACTTCATAAAATTGTATTTCAGTTAAACAGATTTTGCATTATTTCTTAGGACAACCATTAGTCATTTTATGCCTGGAAAAAACAGAAACAAACAAACAAAATATTTCTGACAGAAATTTTTCTTAAGTGAGGTCAGTGGGACTTGCTGCTATCAAAAATTTGTCAGCAGTTTTTCAACAATTATGATTTTACATGTCAATTCTTAGAACAAAAAATTCCATAATGAAAGCTAGCTTGTTGTTTTGAGGTGATAATACACACTATTATCATCTACCCATGGTTTCTGTGAATGAAAGAAGTTAATTTGATTTATTTATATGATTATATATTTTAAGGTTTCTCAAAAAAAGATTAGAAATCTTCCATATTTATTATTTTATCGATTGTCTACATATAATAACAGTTAATATTTCTATAGTGTCATTAATCCCAAATTATCCAAAAGTACTTCACAAAATACTGTGTACAGAAATCACTTCCACAAACCACTAAAATACAACCACCTCAGGAGGCAAAAATGGCAGCAATGCACCATAAAAGTGAACAATAATCTCAGGCAAAGATTGAATACCTTATCCAAATTTAACCACTTAGAGATTTTCTTAGCTAGGAAGAACAACTAATTACCCACATTAGAATTCGGCCACGTCACTGAAATTACCACTTTTCTACTGTTAAGAAAAATGTCAAGGAAACTTTCAAAAAAGGAGAAGTCTGGACCTGGGTTTTACACCTTATATGAAGGCTGTCACTATTAGCAGCGAGATGCCATGCCCAACACCATGCTGGGACATTAGTTCAGCATTGTCTTTGACAGAGCGGGATCACCTGTCAAATCATCAAAGCTGTAGTAATTCATCTGCTTTGCAGCCTCTGTCCAAATTCAAATTCTGAAGATTTGGTAAAGTAAGTCTTTGGGTATGTCTACACAACAATTAAGCACCCATGACTAGTCTGGGTCATCTGACTCAGGCTTAGAGGGCTCGAGCTGTGGGGCTGTAAAATTGCAGTGTGGAACCTCATGAGGGAGCAGGGTCCCAGAGCTCCACAATTTTACAGCCCAAGTCTTGCAAGCCCGAGTGAACTGACATGGGCCAGTTGCGGGTGTTTAATTGCTGTATAGACATACCCTTTGTTCATCTTCAAGACCTAATATATTGTTACATTTTTTCAATTAAATTTTTAGCGTCTCTGTGTGAAATGGGATATCGGCATTTTGAAATATATCAGGATATTAGGTATGCCAATGTGTAGGCTCATATACAGAATGCTTTCTCCCTCTCCCTATATTATACTACAAACAACAATATGACATTAAAAGAACATTATTATGGTAGCAAAGTCAATCACTCAAAAGTTAGAAAATGCCAGAATTAAGGTTGCTATCCATCATGTGAATGGAATGAGGCAGAGGTCCTATGGAAAAAAAATAGTATATATGACCAGGTAATTAAAGACTTTATCCTAATTCATACACACAAGATGGGGATGGTGAAGAATTAAGATTCACAGGCGACGTTAATTCTGACATTTCCTCATTTTTGAGTGTGTGATTTGGCAACCTTAATAATGTTCTTTTAACATAAGTTTGCATGTGTGTAATTTCCTATGGGTTTGGGTTTTTTTAAGTAAACTGAAAAAGACAGAAAGTCTATAATGTGATAGTATATCAACATTTACATGGGGCATCAGCAGGACTGGAGCATTTAAATCCACCACACAGATCTCTGCTACTTGAACTAATTGAGTAACTGATACCAATAGTAGGTTGTCATCCTCTATATCAGTGGTGGGCAACCTGCGGCCCGCACAATGTCAATGTAAACAAACTGTCTCACGGCCCACTAGCAGATTACTCTGATGGGCTGCGTGCCCACCACTGCTCTATGTGGTCCAAAACTAGAGGGGAATGAGTAGAACACATTGACCATGAGTTTCACAGATATTTGCTGACCTGGATGAATTGTTAGATTCAGGAATCTTGAATTCCATTCCAGGCTCTGGAGGGAAGTGTGCCTTAGTGAGCACAAACTTCTCTCCATTCACCCCAAGCTCAAACCTTTCTGCCCTGTCCCTTGCAACCTGTTTCTGTCCCAGTTCTGTCTCTTCCCCACACCTAGCTCCCTGTTCAAATTTCATTCACCTCATCTAGCCAGTCCCAGTCTCTGTCTTTCACCTCATTCACCTTTCATTCACCTCATCCCATCCCTCAGCCTTCTTGCCTAGCATATCCTAGTTACACCATGCAGATTCCCAGTCCATGTGTCTCCACACTCTCAGTCCCACTCTCCTTGCCTCACTCCACTCTCCTTGCCCAGCCATTCCCATTCTGCCACAACCCATTAGCTCCTTGCCCATTTATCTTTGTCCAGCCAGTGACAGTTCTACCACATAATTGTGTTCCTCATCTGATCTCAGTCTCCCTTCCCACTGGTTCCCAGTCCCCATCATTGCCTCATCCGCTTACAGTCCCAGTCTCCTTAACCATCCAGTCCCACACTTCCCTCCATTGTTCCCAGTCCCAGGACCCTTGTCCATCCAATCCCAGTCTCTCCCAACTCCTAGGAGATTTCTATGTCCATGCTGTCTGAGCCCAGCAAGGGATCCCTGAGACCAAAGGAGATACAGGCTCCCTGCTCTCATCTGCAGTGTCTGGCCCTGGCCTGGCCTGCAGTAGCCCAGAGCTGTAATAGTCTGCTCAACCCTGGACTTCAGGATGCCTGGTGAGGACAAAATCTTCAGGGTATTTAGCCGAGAAACAATACCGAGTCTCCACCAGTCATGAACTGCAATTTGTGAAAGATTTAACTTGGCCAAATTTGATGGATTTTCACAGGGATGACAAAAGGCAGATCTCTGACATAAAGACCACCCCAAATTTGCCAAATTTCAAGTCCTTGCTCCAAAGCAAGGGGTCACTAGAGCTTGTCAAAGGAGAAGGTTCCAATTTTCTTTTTTAAATAGTAAAACAGCATATTGTTATGAGCTATGTGAAACCTTGTTATGGGATTGAGGTTGACCCATGTGAACTCACCCTTCAGTTAACATAAATGTAAGCATAAGCCCCAGCTAAGATAAAAAGAGTATGTGACCCTGCCCAGGAGCTTTTGGCTGAGTATTATTTTGGGTAGGTGTGTGAATGTGTGGAAGGCAGAACATAAAGAAACTGAGAACAGACAAGAAAGACAGAGAGAGATAGCATGAAGGAGCAGCTGAAAGTGTGGAAGAAACTTGAGTAGAGTTTTTGGATTGGTGTGCAGCTGAAAAGAGTGTTCTTAGTGCTGTGAGCAAAAGAAGCTGTTTCCTGGTATTTGATTCCTTCTGTATTTAGAAACACAGGGCTTTGTAACTAAACAAAACTATATAGAAGAAATAGGTGACTATCACTAATTTCTTACTCTCAACTGCAACATCCACAGGGCCCCAAACTTTGACTAGCTATTCATGTCAAAAGGGACAACAATAGTTTACACTAGCCTTAGGGCAGATGCCCCAACGTGGACAATTTCAGCCAAAACACTTGAAGTTTTGTAAAATTATAAGCAACTGAAACCAGAGTCTTATAATGGGAAGTGTTTAGCAACGTTAATAATACATGGTGCAACCAGCCCTGCTTTATATATACATACATAGAACCAACTAGTAAGCGTACATTACAGATCTGTGCCCAATATACAAATAATTCATTGTTATAGTCTGTTGTGATAAGTGGACATACAAATGTACCCTAATTGTGAACTCAACTGTAAAAAAATTATGAAAGATCTCAATAACCTATAATAAAAATGTTGATGGGAAAAGGTATGAAAAGGAGACAATTAATCCAAACAAAAAAGTCTAATGATGTAATTCAACGATTGTGTTAAGATCATGCTTGGTAAACAAACGTGGAACCAGAAATCAATGAACCAAAATTAGTGTGTTGGAAACAAGGCCTAACTGATGGACAAAATAATGAGGGGACTGGATATTTCACCCAGCATTCCCTTTGTGGGTCCTTAAAGAAAGAGACTTAGTGGGAGAGGGGAGAAATTGGGTATTGGAGTGAGCTTCACCATCATGGCTGCTACCCCCACCATCTCCTGGGACCCCAGAACTTCTTCACTGAAATCCTGAAAGATGTCCCGACCAGACCAGAGAGAGGGACTCAGAAGACATAATCACCTCTACTGGCTCCATCTGCATCCCAAACCACCTGGGATGAAATGAGATCAAACTTTAACAACAGCAACAACAATCACTCCAGCCCACCTCAGCTATCTTCACTTTTACCAAAAAGGGCAGTTATTGCCATCTGGAATAACATCTAAGAGACTGTCAAACACAAGAGAGTTTTTCCTTCAGAAACCTGTCTTCCTGTAAACAGAAAGAGAACAAGTGATGTTGTGAAAATGAGAGTCTTATACAATACTTTACATTTCAAATGCTTTAACTGTTTCTCCTTCTTTTCTATATCTTTAATAAAAAGTTAAAAGGACATTTAATAGTGTTTGCCATGGTGCTAAGCAGGCTGAGATCTCTGTATACCAAATCCTTGTTTAACACTGTTTAATGACACTTTTAATAATGTTTAGTGACACTTTTAGCTCTGGACGTTCCCAGTTCTAGATGGCAGCCATCATATATACACAGACAGACACACACTTTCTGTATAAATCATCAACAACATTTAATATTATTAAACCCACCTTCATTTATTGAGTTTCATAGGTGTCTGTCCCAGTTATGGAAATCCATTCCATGAGATTACAATTATCAGAAGCCTGTAGGTAAAAAAAATGCAATCCTGCTGTGGCTGCCCGGTCATGCACATGTCCCTCCATGCCTGCTCCCAGATAATAAGCAGCAGGGGTGATCCCAGCCACTGAGCCATGGGGGATCCTAGCTGGGAAGCCCAAGCCACTGGACAAATTTCTGACCTGCACCAACTCTTCCCCCAGAGATGGGACTTACAGGGCAGCTTCCTGCTCTGGCTGTGAGCTCCAGGTCCAGACATGGCCAGCAGGGGATGGGTAGGTGGGCACTGTCTGCTGCAAGCAGCCCAGGGCTGGGTGGATACAGGGAGCGCTGCACCCCGGAGCATGCTCATCCCCACAGACAGGGTGGGGAATGCTCCAGCAGGGCTCCATAGTGCTATTTCTGCCTCATTCGGCCCTGTCCCTGTCCCTGCCCCTGCCAGGACCCAGGAGTGAGGCAATCCACGCAGCAGTCCTTACATTTTTTTTTAGCAAGATGGCACATGGGCCGCACCTGTGTGCTGACTGGGCTGCAAGTGGCCCACAGGCCGTGCGATGGGAACTACTAATATAGATGGACTGTACTTTTATTCAACTAAACTTTTAACTGTTTTGAAAACAGAATACTAAGTGTCATATTTTCAGCAGCAACATTCTCCTTAATTTTGCTGTGTGCAATTAGCTGCATGCACATTTTGTTACCCCATTTAATTCCAGGCACATCTTAACAATTAGATCTCTACACTTGAAAATTATTTTGCATTAAGATAGAGTGAGAATGTACAGTGTTATGGCTATTCTGGAATACTTCCCCATATGAGCATTCTTATTCCAGAATACCTTTTTTTAATCAATTTTCAATGGATTAGGCTAAATCAGAAAAAGGCTGTCCAGGTGGGGATCTATTCTGACATAACTAATCTGGTGAATTTCCCTGTGCAGACAATCTCTGAAAGTGCCTTATTTACAGGCACACTTGGATACTTAGATACCTAAATAATATGACTGGTGCTTGTCACCAAAAAAAACAAAAGGTTGCATCAAGGCCTCTTTAAAAATCAAGCTTTGAGCATCAATGAAAGGATGTATACACATTTTTTATTTCCTCAACATAGTACCAATCCTACTTGCAGATTTTGTATGCCACAGTATTGTTCCAACAATGTTTGCTCTGGATACGGGCTGATCCCTTCAACAACAATTAGAAACCTCTTTTTGAGACTGTCACCTTCTTTACAAAATGTATCGTCAGAATGTTCAATTAGCTGCTGGAAGCCTGAACAATATCCTTTGTCTGACCAGCTGCTAAAGCATCCAGTTGCTGGGTATATTTCATTCCTAAAGTACAGGACACATGCCAATAGCATCACAGTTTGTCTGTTGCTGATGTGTTTCTATCACTGGCCAGCTGTTGCAACTATAGTTAGCCGTTTGCCAAAGCAAAGACGATAGAAAACAATAAATCAGAGTCTCAGCTGGTGCAAACTGGGTGACTGACGTCAGTGAAGCTATCCTGTTTTACGCCACCTGAGGAGCTGGTCTGATGGCTTGTCATTTTTGAAACACTTTCATCTTGTCCATACTTTATCAGTCATGTCACACGTCTCTGAACTATAACCAGTCTACTTCAGAGCTCCAGCAAATTCTTCAGAGAATTTTTATTTTACACACACATACATGCACACACACAATGGATCCCCTAATAACCACATAACTGAAGCAATATGTGTGCTTTTAGAGCTCGTCCATCAACTGTGATATTAGGTGAAAGGTAACTGATGCTTTTTTGTTATGAATTTGGTTTCTGGGTGTTCAGATACAGTCTGAAAAATATTACCTCTTTAAGATAGCTGTAGGCCCTTTCTCTCCACTACAGACACATTTCACTTTACTTTTACAGTGTTAGACACTTGGACTTAATCTTTGAGTTTCAGAATGAAATACACTTACAGTTATCATCTCAGCAGAGAAGCAACAATGCACTCATAACGAGCTTGCTCTTTCTTATGCCAATATTTGAAATCACACTAATCCCTTGCTCTTTTTGGTTATTGAAGCTTCTATCTAATTGAATTATATATGAGTCCAAGTCAATATTTCTTCACACAATGCACAGTCAACCCGTGGAACTCTTTGTCAGAGGATGTTGTGAAGGCCAAGACTATAACAGGATTCAAAAAAGAAATAGATAAATTCATGGAGGATAGGTCCATCAATGGCTGTTATCCAGGATGGGCAGGGGTGGTGTCCTTGGCCTCTGTTTGCCAGAAGCTGGGAATGGGCGACAGGGGATAGATCACTTGATGATTACCTGTTCTGTTCATTCCCCCTGGGGCACCTGGCACTGGCCACTGTTGGAAGACAGGACACTGGGCTAGATGGACCTTTGGTCTAACCCAGTATGACCATTCTTATGTTCTTAATTTCAAGAAGAAAACCTATAATATAGTAATAGGTGGACCCCAGAATATCAGGCAGTTCAATTTAATTCAAATAAGCACTGAATATCTCTGATGTTTATGTGAAATATATGCATACAATCCAACCTCTTGAGAATTACGCTGTCTGGCAATCTTTTATTATGAGGTGTATATGACGTACAAGATTTAGTTTCATTGTCATTAATTGGAAAATTAAAATTTGTTCCATTGTCATGATTGTGAACATTTCATCCTAAAACAGGACCATTTTCAGTGAAAATGAGTCCAGTTCCAAGCAGAATTATTTTCACTGCAAATGCATGTAAAATATTTTGCTCTTACATAGTCTTGCAGCTAAATTGTCATTATTGTAAAATTTTAATGAAACGTTAAATTTTGAGACTGAAGACAGCCAAAAGTTTCATACGCACACACAAAACATGTTACAGTTTTGCACAGCTGTCATATTATCCCTTTATAAAGACTAGAAGTTCATTATTATTCATAAGAAGTCTGGAACATTTCTTTTTCTTCTAATATGTTTGTTCTGTAATCAGCTTTTTCACCTGTTTGTTTTGGGTGTAAACAGAATGGCACTCAGTGAATTTTATCAGAATGTAGTACTGTGTTCTTTTGCATTCACCTTAGCTCTCCAGAGCTCCCTTGCTCTCCATATTTCCTGTTCATTCCCTTTTTGCCTCTGGCACCCGCCCCCCATACACGCACACCAGATTATTTAAGACATTAATTTCATTTTCATGAAGCCAGAAGGGTTTATTTTCAAATTAATGTTTCTTTTTTTATCTTACATCACAGCACAAATCTATATCTACAAAATTTCTCAAATCTTTGTCTGAATTGGATTACCTTGCCATATTCATTGTCTACCATATTGCAAATGTCTGCTGTGATGGCGTGGGATATGACTGTATCAGACTGTGAAGTCTGTTTTGTACCCATGTGGTGGCCACATTTCTTCAAACTTGCCCAGGAACAGCCTATTATGCTGCATTCCAGACACTGCCCACCCCAGGAAATTAAAGAGACAAAGTGGATGAGGTAATATCTTTTATTGGACCAACCTCTGTTGGTGAGAGAGACAAGCTTCTGAGCTTACATAAGATTGAAAACTTGTCTCTCTTACCAACGGAAGTTGGTCCAATAAAAGATATTATCTCACCCACCTTGTCTCTCTAATATCCTAAGATTGACACAGCTGGGACAATTCTGCCCAGGGAAAGTGTTTGACACCTTGTTGAAAGTCCATTACCAAGAGCTATTAAGGCTGCAGTCTGAGGCTGTCAGCTATGATTGACTCTCAACTATTGGCCCACTCCAATGGAGCAATGTTTTTCTGTTGGGGGTGGGAGAGACAGGCAGGTATGACAGATGAGTCTGCTACTGCAATTTAAGCCCATGGCACAGAGACAGAGGTCCTTTTTAAGCATGAGGTTCTGCTCTAGGCCTGGGAATGAGCCTGGGGTCCCGGAACTAGAAATAGTGACTACACTTTACCCAGTCCCAGCTGGGTTGGAAGCACATGGGATCCAGTAACTTCATTCAACCACAATAGATTGGTGACCATATAGTGTGTTATTGGAGCAATGTGTAACATCTGCCATTTTATCTCCTATGACAGTTATTCAATAACACAACTTCCTTTTTTGTGGGGTGGGAGGGTTTGAGTGGACCAGTAGTGTAAAGACATATCTGAGGTCCTGTCTGGCAGCAAGAGGAGTATCAGAGACCCCTCCTGCCACTTTGCATTCTAATGCATGGATTGGGGCTTGGTTTCAATTTGCCGTTTGATAGGCCCATTCTGGGCTGCAAGAGTACCTCTCGGGCCCAATGACACTCAAGAGGAGAGGGAGGCAGTTTATATTGCTCGCACTTGGGCAAGCCACTATTCACACTCATTTCCTTTATCCTACCTGCCTTTTCCTTGTATGTTTCTTCCTGTTTAAAAATGTTAGATTTTCCATTGGCTCTGGGTTTTGGCCAGTCCCTTTTAAGGGACTAGGAAAGATTTTTGCCACATCACAAACTGTCAGCTATTGGCGTGGGTGCCTTCCTTAGAGCATATGGGAAATTTGGCTACTGAGGAGGTATTTTAGTTCTGATAGTTACTTGTTGCAGCTGTATGGCAGGGCAGCAGGAGGATTCTTTGCCTCATGGAGAAAGAAGCACCCCACCTTTGAATCAACATTCTTCACATGGTGAAAGGGTAAAGAGTGAACAGTGAATCTTTGGGGGCATAATCTCTGTCTGGATTTCACAGGAGGGGGCTAGAGAGAAACTTCCTCTTCAGGATTGCTATGTGTTTGTAATTATTTGTTTGAGAACTTCAGAGGACTTACCGGCCAGATAGTTTGTGGGGGAGCAGTGTAGCCAGCTATTTTGTTACAGCTTTGGGGGCATAACATACAGATACGGATTAAGGCAGCAAAGTGAAAGCTTACAGGCCTCAAGCCTATAAAACAATAGCTTAGCCAAACTAACTAAGGCATAAAAGATTTGACATAAGCAGCTAACCAGTAAATGACCTTGTACCACAAGATGTCACAAAGAAGACTGCTGTTATAAGCAAGTGCTCCTAAATTGCTGGTAGGTAAACACAAGATGCCAGTTTATACCAGCTTTAGATATTTTAAGTTCAAAACGTCAACAGATGTCCAACCGCAGAAATGCCATGAGGATTAACTAATGTATCTGTTAATAAGCTTGAAGTAAAAGGCCTAGCAACCTGTGGGAGAAGGGCACCCCAACATTAGTAGGCTGAGAAAAGGGCCAAGGAGTAATCTTGGGCCATCTTGTCTACTACAGGGCTCCCCAGCATAGGCTGGTGTGATTATGCAATTTTTTAACATTCTGCATTATCTCTAGCTACTTTGTTTTATGATAGTGTTTGTGATATAACCAATTTTGCTAATAAAACTATTAAAAATTCAGAAGGTCTTTCCTAAGTGTGAGTGTCTCTCCAGGGGCCCTCACTCACAATAGCTGCAATACAGTGGCTGATCTAGAGACAGCTGAACCATGCCAAACCACAGAATGTAAAATTGGGAAATCTAACTAACACTTAACCAATAGCTCAGGCATTAGCAACGGCCTGGCTCTTCCTCCCATCACTGTATTATGTCATAGTTAATAAAAGTTGTGGACTTCACTTTAACCAAACCTGAGTGTGATATCACGGTCACTTTGATATCTGGACCAACTGCTGTCCAGTTTGCTCCCTCACTATGGTTTTAATTCTACTTTTCTGGAACATGCACAACCACTTCACTACTTCCAACAACCCCAATCTCCCTCTCTATTGTGTAATTTTCTCTCCTGCCAAAATCTGTTCTCCAGCCTCTAGCCCAACCCTCATGGCTCCTACCCCTACAAAACTTCTTCTCACATGCACTTCGTCCTCTGTCTCCTCTCACGCAGAGTTGGCCCTGACTTATTGTTCCTGTCTTGTCATGAACTTTAGACAGGAAACAACACCACAGATGTTACCTATTTTTTTCAGTGTTTATTTTATGGTTCACTATTTAGAATGAAATATTGGTGTTTACTCGTTATAGGGTTCGCTCTTCAATGACCAAAAGCTTTGTTTTTATTAGTTATAATTTTTAGGCCATGGATTAAATACTACAGGATATGAATTTTTCATCTAAAGGGAGACTTGATATGATAACTTTCTGAAGAAAACAAAATGACCTAAACTAGAAAATGAATTGTAGGGAACAGTCCTGTCCTGGCAAATGGATGGAGCAGATCGTAGAACAGGTTTTTCTTGGGTCTACACAGATTTTTGTTTTGTCAAATTTCACACGCCACCTATTACTCAATTTAAAAATAAATATATAAAAATCCATGATACAGTTTACATTTCTCTTTTCTTACCTGCTGCCCACTACTGGCTTCACCCAAGTCGCTCCTGGTTTACACCTGTGTACATAACTTGAAAATACATCGTTTTTTATGAAAATGACACAATTCCTAAAGATGGATAAATGGGATTTTAAACTTTAAACTAATTAGTGATTTCTTATTGATCACAAGAATGTTCATAGAAATCAGAACTCTCCCAAATACGCACAGGTCTGTGGTTGTGCTGGAAATGTTTATGAAACCCTTATGCAATCTTTGTTTTCCTTCCTGTTTAGAAAAGTTTTGGTCATCCGAGCAGGAAGCAAGAATAATACCATTGGACTATCACACACAACAAATAATGAACAGTCAAAATGAACAGCTTGCAAGTAATCCAAAGGCTGAACTATGTTAAAGTGTACCTTAAGCAAGTGAACAGGGAATAGATTAGTAAAGATCAAAATCTCTTTATAGATAGTTAAAAAAAAACAAACAAACAGTTGTTGAATAATTTAATGTGTTTCAAATAGTTCAGGAATCGGCAACCTTTGGCACACGGCCTTCCAGAGTAAGTTCCCTGGCAGGCCAGGCCGTGTCCACAGGTTTGGCCGATTGTGGCTCCCACTGGCCACGGTTCGCCGCTCCAGGCCAATGGGGGCTGCGGGAAGTGGCAAGGGCTGAGGGATATGCTGGCCGCCACTTCTCGCATCCCCCATTGGCCTGGAGCGGCAAACCATGGCTAGTGGAAGCTGCGATCGGCCAAACCTGTGGATGCAGCAGGTAAACAAACTGGCCGAACCTGCCAGGGGGCTTACCCTGGCGGGCCGCATGCCAAAGGTTGCCAATCCCTAAAATAGTTTGTCCAGCTTTAATCCTCATTATCAGCCAAATATGTGGCTCAAGTCTGGCTGCCAATTGCATAAG
Organism: Natator depressus; assembly: GCF_965152275.1. Taxonomy (NCBI): domain Eukaryota; kingdom Metazoa; phylum Chordata; order Testudines; family Cheloniidae; genus Natator; species Natator depressus. The sequence goes on from NC_134236.1 coordinate 73,229,100, forward strand.
TGGTCAGAGCAATAACTTGTACAGTATTGGTTGTGTCTGATTTGCATGGTAATTGTAATGCGCCTCAAAGTATAAAACTACCAAGTTTATGCTGACAGTAGATGCATTCCAAACAAGTTTACTCAAAAATTCTTTAAATGCATTTTTAGACATTATGTTCCTCCCAATTGTCCTGCAGTTTGAATGGGAGGTATTGACCAATAGAATTGGGAATGCACAAATTAATACTGCAACATTTGTGAATTCCTGTGTTTTTTAGCGTTTGTTTTGTAAACAGTTCCCTAACGATTTCTCTGTTGGTAAATTGCTTGCTTTTTTTAAAATAAACATTTTTATAAAAATTCAAATAGCTTAATATTCCTAAAAGAGGCTCCCAATATACCTCAACTGTAGTTCTTCCATACAAACCACGCCTGTGGAGAAAGCCTGAAAACAATACCACATGCCGTAGAGGTCAACAAAGTCAGGCTCTGGAGAAGGTGTAATAAGTTTCAGAACAGCCCACTCTTCACTGAAAGCAACCTGCCTCTTGTTTAAATGAGAAGGCTGTTTTCTTTAGTACCCATGCAGCTGCCACTGGATCATACGAAGAGGGAACACAGTTGAGGCCATGAATCCTGCTTCTCATACTATTCTTCCCAATGACTTCTGCTATTTTCAGTTCTCTATGTAGGTTTTTCTTCATTCCTGTCATTTCACTGTAAGAAGAGAGATTTTTAGTTAGTTCCTTAACAATGGGGAGAACAGCAGCTCGCCAGTTCCAGTACTCTAATATCTACGCTTTCCCAGTAGATTACAGCAGTGTATTTACCTTTCATATTCAACCACTCCCTCTTTTTTTCCCCCAAGGTTCATCTTCATTTTATCAGGTTTTTAATCTTCTCCTATGTTGATCTGTGACCTGTCACTTTTACATGGTTTCTTTATCCCAGCCCTATCACTTCAATATTTATTATTTTCAGACACTATCAGTGACTGCACAGTAGACCCTCATTAGATTTTGTTTTTAATCTGAACAAGCTAATTACAATTCAGAATGCTTGTTAACTTTTTAAATAGTTTTTACTGATTCTTATCAGAGTCAATTTTCATATGCGGATTTTTTCTTCTGCTTGATATTTCACAGAGACAACAACAAAAATGACCATTAGAAGCTGATATTTCCTACTGAAATTTGCCCCTGGTTAAATGTTTGATTACTGTAGATGAAGATCGGAATGATTAGAATATTTTGAAGAATAAAATCTACCTTAAAGAGTTATGTTTTATAGCTTCTCTTATCTTTAAACTTGCACACCCTGCACATTTTAAAGAGAATTGGCAGTTTTGATGCAGATAAAATATAATCAGACCTCTCCTTGCTACTCTGTTTTTTTCAAAGTGAATATTAATTACCAGCTTCAAGCCAAAACAGTTTTCACATTTCTATGCCTTGTGTGTTTTGAATCAGAAAACTTTGGGGGGGGGTTACAAATAGAACTCCTGGCTCCAGGAACACATAAAAGAGTTGTGTATTTCCTAACAAAAAAGATCAGGAGCAACCTAAAACTAAAGCATCCAATCTTCAATCTCAGCTCTGCTTTCTAGTCTGCTGTATCTTTGTGACATTTGCAATTTCAGTGCTCAGAGAGAATGCTTTATTCTTAATATTTAGTGATAATGATCATTGTGTTTTTCCAGATGTCTGTTAGGAAGGCAAAGTTAACAATAGGATTTTTGTATAACACGTAAGAAAGCTATTTGGCTATTTTGATTCTGAAGGGGGGAGAAGAAAAGATTGTTTAGTATTTTTAAAATATTTTTTACAAGCAAGTAAAAACAGAAACAATCAGGCTCAAGACTACGGCTCTTTGATTATAATCTTCTGATTTTTTTTTCAATGCAGTACTTTATTCTCTGGCCTCTTTCCCACTCATGTTCACTAATACAGTATACTAAAATTAACAGCATTAGAAGGAAAATAGCTAAGAGAGGCAATTTGATCCACTGATTTTAGTATTGTAATTTACCTTCCAGTAAGAACCGTGTTAACCTTCTTTTAATTTAATCCCCAGCCAGAGGTCCTTTTGAGACAGGGACAATGACAGACAGAACTCAGTGTTCTAAGAACAAAACAGATTTCTCACATAGATAGATTATAAAGAGATAATGTTTTGAAAGTTTTTAATTGTTTATCCAGGATTATTATACATTGCAACAAGCTGTTGGGAAGAGAATATCTACTGAAAAATATGCCTATCTATTTAAGTAAGCAGCAGCAGATGATGATGATTCACGTAGCTGTAATGTAGCTGTGGTGTCACATAGCATGGTCTTGCATCTTGAACAATCCTTTGCAAGTCTTCTTCCTTCGTCAACAGTTGGTAGGGGAGGATTTAGTTTTTAAATCTCTCAAAATTGCAATGTTCAAAATCATTTGTGGCTGACCTCATTCTCTCCTTCCTTCAACCTCAGCTCTGTAAACCTTCCATAAATATGTTCCAAAAGCTGAGTAGATATCAGGGTGGATCGATTTAAATAAACAAACAGCAATCCTTGCATCAAATAATTTATTTTAATCATGTTTTGCAATTGTACTTTTTAGTTATTTTCCTATAGAAAACATTTTCATTAGCTGGTAGCCATTAAAACATGTTGATTTGCAATTAAATAAAGCCTTTGCATTACATTTTGTGATTCCTTTTGCTAACAATGAGACTAAACTATATCTATATGCTTATTTAGGAAAATATATAGTTTATATTAATTTAGATTCTTATTTTTTACAGTTTTATGTATTAGAAAATGGTGAGTGATGCATTCTTTATTTACTAAATGGTGATTAATTTACTTGAGATTGGTGTCAAGATGTATTTGGATAGAAATTCAAATATAATTAAAATGCATAAACCCAGCATTTTTAAAAATTACCGATAAATAAAACTACCTTCAAAGGATTAGATTCATCTGGAAAAAAATATCAAAACATGTTTTGCATTTAAAACTAACTGATTTATTAAACAACAGGAAGTATTATCTGTAATTAGTGAACTGAACTTATTGTTTCTGGTCACCTTGTCATTCGAGACTTTAGAACTACTAGGTCTCATCCTCTCATAGCTAATTTTCAATTCATAGACTGGTAGAGAAAAACAAGATTTCCTGCTTTTTCTGCTCCCAGTTGGTTTCTTAACTTTGAATCATAGAATCATAGAATATCAGGGTTGGAAGGGACCTCAGGAGGTCATCTAGTCCAACCCCCTGCTCAAAGCAGGACCAATCCCCAACTAAATCATCCCAGCCAGGGCTTTGTCAAGCCTGACCTTAAAAACTTGAAAGGAAGAAGATTCCACCACCTGCCTAGGTAATGCGTTCCAGTGCTTCACCACCCTCCTAGTGAAAAAGTTTTTCCTAATATCCAACTTAAACCTCCCCCACTGCAACTTGAGACCATTACTCCTCGTTCTGTCATCTGTTACCACTGAGAACAGTCTAGATCCATCCTCTTTGGAACCGCCTTTCAGGTAGTTGAAAGCAGCTATCAAATCCCCCCTCATTCTTCTCTTCCGCAGACTAAACAATCCCAGTTCCCTCAGCCTCTCCTCATAAGTCATGTGTTCCAGTCCCCTAATCATTTTTGTTGCCCTCAGCTACTCACTGAACAAACTACTCATTGAAATGAAGAAGGTGAATACACTGAAAAGAAAAAAAAATTTGCTCTGCACCTGCAGAAGAGTTTCCCCCCCCTCAAAAGCTGATTTAGCACTTCAACTAACTCTGTTTTCAGGTGCTTAGCCAGTGACTTCCACCACCTCAGTGGTTTGATTCGCTCTAAAATTTGGCAGCAAACATGTACTACTTAATGGGTTTTGTTGTTGTTGTTTTGCATTTAATTCAAATAATTTAAATATATTATAATATATTTTGGCCTTAGCATAGGTTGCCAATTTTAAATTTAATTTTAAATAGTTTTATCATTGTTTTAAAAAATAATAATTTGTATTGAATTTAAATAAAAATATGATTTACATAAAATCTTTTTATTTAAAAAAACAAGTCATTTTTATCCACCCTGGTAGATATTAAATGGAAAAACAGAGGGGCTATTCCTGCTCCCAATGAAATCAGTGAGTTTTGCTACTAATTTCAGTAACACCAGCCTCAGGTCCTAAATATTAGTAGAATTAGAGATGGGATGACTGGACATGTTTTGCTTTGATTTTTGCAAGACCAAAACAAGAGGATGATTTGGCTCCAGATACAAATTTTTCCTAGACCTCTGAAGTTTCAAGCTGGAGATAGATCTCAGATAAATGGTTCTAGTCATGAAGCATCTCTAAATAGAAGAGGTAAATAGGAAAGATGGAGAAAGTGGCATAACAACACTTTTATCAACACTATTTTAATTAGTTTAGAATACTTAAAACTCAGATGATAAAAACATGAATGAGATAAGCATAAGAAAACAGATAATGAAAAAGGATCGAGAAATGACCAGCAGAAGGAACACAAGAAGTAAAAAGTAGAGAGGAAGATAAAGGGGTAAGTAATGAGTATAGAAGAACCTGTATATTTTGAACAAAGGAGAAAGTGAAAGCAGTGATGACAACATTGATTTTTTTCCCATAGCTGATCAAATAATATTAATCAAATAGTTTATTTTAAGAATTTTGTTTTGTCACTCAAAGTATTGCAGTAATTCCTCCACAATGATTAAGCACCCCTAGAATTGGTTGAACAGTATTCAATAAGTACATTTAATTATTCATTTGCATCATTTGTCAAATGAATTATGATTTTTTCCTTTTATATTATTCAACTCACTGTAATTTTTACCAGAGACCTGGAAGCATATTCTACTTTCTTCCTAGTGCAATCTAGTTCTTCACATCCCTCTTTGTTGCTTGAATCTGGCATCTAGTAGTTTCTCCTTTGTCTCTGTCAAAAATTGATGGGGAGCAAACAATATAGGAATTCTACTATTTTTGACTTATCAGCAATTTTGTCATACTAATGTTCTATTTTATCATAGGCCTTTCTTTTTCCTTGTATCATTTTATTAAAAGAATGTCATTTGTTTTCTTGCTTACTCTATCTGAAATGCTATTGTGTGTCCTGCTTTTGGCAATTCTTCCTTTTGAATTTCATTAGACAAATACTTATTGTGTTTGAATTCTTTTTAAAATTTTATTTTATATCTGCTTGTCTTTTTTACTATTCAATTTTCTTTCTAATTTTAATTATTAAGAACCATCAGTGTGCAAGGAACTGCAAAATGTATAGGGTTTATAGGGCCTGATCTTGCATTAAGATCCACTGGGGTGTACCCCTGCATGCAGCTCCATTATCTCTAATGGGGATCCGCTTCAATACACTCCTACCCTAAAGGGGTTCTCAGTGCAACATCAAGGCCTACCTTTAGAAACAAAACCAACTATTGTCTACATAAAATCATGAGAATAACCTTACTGGGTTAATCATGAGAATAACCATATAGCCCAGTATCCTGTCTTCCAACAGCGGCTGGTGCCACATGCTTCAGAGGTAATTAAGAGAACATGGTAAGTATTGAGTGATCCACCCCTTGTGGTCTAGAACCAGCTTCTGGCTGTCAGAGGTTTAGGGACACCCAGAGCAGGGGGTTGCGTCCCTGACCTTCTTGGCTAATAGACACTGAGGGACATATGTTTGTGGAAGATATCAAATTCTTTTTCGAACCCACTTATACTTTAGAACTTCACAACATTCCGGAGAAACAAGCTACAGGTTGACAGTGTGTTGTGTGAAGAAGTACTTCCTTATGTTTGTTTTAAACTTGCTGACTATTAATTTCATTGGGTAATCCCTGGGTCTGATATTATGTGAAGGGGTAAATAACACTTCTTTATTCATTTTCTTCACACCATTCAAGATTTTATAGACCTTTATCCCCTCTTAGTCATCTCTTTTGTAAACTGCACACTCCCAGTTTTTTAAATCTCTCCTCAAAGGGAAGTTGTTCCATACCCCTAATCATTTTTGTTGCTCTTTTCTGTACCTTTTCCAATTCTAATATATCTTTTTTGAGATGTGGTGACCAGAATGTCACACAGTGTTTAAGGTGTAGATGTACTATGAATTGACATAGAGGCATTATGCTATTTGCTGTCTGATTATCTATCCCTTTCCTAATGGTTCGTAACATTCTCAGCTTTTCTCACTGCCACTGCATATTCGGAGGATGTTTTCAGAAACTATCCACAATGACTCCAAGATCTTTCTTAAATGGTTGTTATTGTATTTAGTGACTGAAGATGATGCTAACAATGTCATTACATCTTGTGAGTATGGTTATGGCTAAAAAGACCAATATGCGAGTGGCAGTCCTTTTTGTAGGAAGTGCGTCGGTAGCTTGTTGCTGGGGAAGAGATTACAATCTGGGCCTTCTGAGTCTTCCCCAGTTTTCTACTCAGCCTCTGTGCCTCAAGATTCATATGGCAGTTAATCTCGAACTGGGTAGCTCCATCATTGACTACTACTCACCAGTGTGATCTGTCTGGTGCTGATGACTCCCAACTGTCAATGGCAATGTTGCACTGATTCAAGCTATGCTTCAGTATGTCCTTGAAGCAATGCTTCTGTCCACCTTGTACGTAGTTGCCCATTTTCAGTTTGCCATACAGAAACTGCTTTGGCATTCTGGTGTCATCCATCCTCAACACGTGACCAGCCCAGCATAACTGTTACACAATAAGCATGATTTCAATCCCTGTGGAGTGACTACATTCCAGAACCTCATTATCGGTACCTTTACCCTGCCATTTGATGCAACATATGAGACACAGATGTCGTAAATGGAACTTACCTCGAAGACTTAATATGATGCCTGTTGCAGGTCTAGGCCTCACACCCATACAACAAGTTGGACAGCACAACAGCTTTATAGGCTTTTAACTTGGTTTAAAGCTTAATGTCATGTTTCTGCCAGACTCTGCCTGATAAATGATGACCTGGCTTTGTTGATATGACTTGTTATCTCCTTGTCTATAGTAGCATCATTTGACAATATACTACCAAGATAGCAGAAGTCTGCAACAGTATTCAGTTGGGTGTTGCTAATGGTGACATCAGCTGTGTGAATTTCTTGAGCTGCAACAGCTAATTTAGAACCCATCATTTTGTATGTATCGTTGGAATTATTTTTTCCAGTGTTCACTACTTTGCACTTATCAACATTGAATTTCATCTGCTATATTGTTCCCCAGTAATCCAGTTTTGTGAGATCGGGGTGATGAGACAGGGGTGATGGACAGCCTGATGGAGGCCCTGCAGTCAGGAGCAGCGTTCTGGAGGAATAGAGGATCTCACCAGGCAAAGAGAAAAGCCAGCTGTGCTGTCACCTCACTCCTAGCCTCAGAGTTGATGAAAAACGATGTGCTGAGTGCATTGGATGGAGGGGCCCATGATGATAGCATGGAGATGATCAGCTGTTCAAGCTAGGCCTGGGCTTGAAAGAGTTTTACAAAGGAAGCAAAATACACTGGGTCATTTTGCAATCTTTTTGCATGCATCTGAGGTGCAGTCTGATTTGCTTCTTGCTTTTAGGGCTGCTTGTGCCAGCTTTGGCCTTATGGTTATTGTTCCATATCTGGTCTCCAGGCTTCAATCTTTCTGCCTCTCCAATTACAAAGCAAAAAGCTTTATGGAACTCTGAACCTTAAAAATGTTTGTTAAGGCGGCCCAGCTCTTCGCCATCACCATAGATGTAAGTGCTCATCTAAGCAGTTTGTTGCTGTTTTTATGTCTAAAATAACATTGCAAATAAAAAATTGTCATTAAAGCTGAAAGTTTGTCATGATTGCTTTTCCTAAACACCATCAGTTTTTCATGGTCCTCCCCCAAGGCAAGAAATGTCTAATTGATGTAAAATATACCTAACGTTAACTACTGCACTAGAGGGTATCCTTGCTGGGAAAAAAATGTTGATGTAAAATTCAGAGGTGGAGGTTGTGGGCCTTAGAGTCAATGACTTGCAAATTGTCAAAGCTGTTGCAAAACCTGTATATCCCATTAATATATTTCTGACCTGAAAAGTGCTGTTATTGAGGGGTGCTCAGCAGCTGTACTCTAAGTGATACAGGTTTATAGCTATGGTTTTTAATGTAAATTTAACTCCAATATTCTTGGCTTTTAAACACTTATGTGTTTTTTAAATAATCTTCTAATAATGCTTTAAAGAAATGTAGGCTTTAACAATGTGCTTATCATGAAAATGTAACCATAAAGTGATGTTTCTCTCTTAATTCCTATTTTTATTCCCTTCAATAGAATATATACCCATCCATATTAGCATTCTGGTTGTGTGATTCATCCACCATGTTGCAGTAATTGCTATTTTTGCATACTTTTCCTCCAGCAGTATTAATTCAAATTCATCCTGTTTATTACTCATGCTTTTGGACAATAGCAAACTATAAGGGAAGAAAATCTGGTAAATCGGAGGATTTAGAGCCAACCAATGGATTTCCTGCAGATTTTGCTGTATTCACCAGACTCTAAGCTTTCATTTAAAAAAAAAATCCCAAAACTTCATGTTTTAGAAAAAGCCTTCACAATACAAACTGTCGTACTGTCATCTTTCATAGTGTGCAGAGTGAAACTAAGACTAAACTATTAGATTGTTAATGCTGAAGCCAAAATATAACAGCTTAATTGCTTATATTCTTAACCATTTCATTGCTGACTGTCACACTGGGACCAATGAGGTAAGACATTTATCCACAGTGACTAATTATATCAGCCCCTTCTAATGTCCCATTCATTTGAAAATATATTTCATAGTAACAGAGCTGAAGTTTTGAATATACAAAGAATCTAATATTGTACTTTTGATTTGGAAAAATAAGATGTTTGCTATTTTCTTTACACAATTACAGCAAGAGAGTTCAGAGTGGAGTCTGATAAAAACTGTTAGACTCCGATAGTGCACCTTGTTGTTGGTCTTGGTCCAACAGCAGAGACAGTAGTTCAAGTTAGTCAGCTAATATACAGTTTGAATGAACCACCTTGTATCTCAATATAATCTGGTCTGGTAATGAAATACAAGAATAAACTAAGGAAAATGAAGTGAAAAAATTTCTACAGAAATTCTAGCTATTTTGGAAGAAAATCTCTGCTAATTTTCCCAAAATTCACCCACCCAAGCACCTGGCACTTGTATGGAGGCACCAGAGGACTTTTACCCACTCCCACATTTGTTCTCTATGCTCCAGACTTTTCTCTACATGCTCCTCTTTTGCATGGTCAGAAGTTGCAAATAAAACTTAAAGCTCAGTCTACAGCTGGCAGGCAGTGGGGGTTTAGTGAAAAAGACAATAAAAGGGAAGGAAAGAAGTGAGGATTCTGAAGACTCCCTGAAATGACAAAGGCTCAACCTGCAGAGAGATTAAAGGAAGAAAGAGCTGCCGCAAATTACTCTTCTTCCTGGGAAAATCTGTGAGCAGAATCTATTTATTGCCAGCCACAACCCTCCCACTTCACCCTTTCCTCACCTCCATGCCCACCACCACCAAAATCTAGTAGAGCATGATTTCAGCAGCTCCTTGGTGGACATAATGCACAAACCCAATCTCCCCTGGCTATACCTAACACATTGTTGTAAAAGGATTTATCTAGAAAGAGTGTCTTGTAAGGTATTAAATGAAAACTGGTAAAACACTGGTCATTAATATCATTTTGAAATGTTTGTATTAACACTATATGAGAAATTATAGATACTTATTGATACTATGCTTTAAAATGTGTAATGAAACAAAGGCAGAAACAGGTTTTCTTCTAGACAGGAGAGAAGGTAATCATCTCCCTGCCTTTAATGTAAATTAAGCATTGTGAAATCAACACAAAAGGAAGGGAAGTTAACAGGAAAAGCAGGTTGAGTGGGATAAGTGAAATCAGCAACCCTTACTCAGAGACTGAAGCCTCAAGAGGTAGTTTTTGCCTCTGGGGTCAAACCAGTGAGTTTTGGGGCAATACAAGGTGAGGCAAAAAGACATTTTGTTATCTATTTACCCCAGGCAGGGTATGGGGGAAAATCATAAAAATCTGTTTTGTCTGAAAAATCAGCAAGCTCTATAGAAAATCTTTGAGGATACAAAATTGCTTTAGTCTAGGAACTGTAGCTTGCTAAAGTTGTGTTTAGTCTCTTAGAAGTGTGTTATAGTTTTGTTTCATTTGTAGCCATATCTGTTTCTGAAACTCTTACTCAGTATCACTTGAATCTTTATCTTTGTTAATAAACTTCTCTTTGTTTTATCAAAAGTAGATCTGGGTGCTGTAATATTGAGCAAAATATGAATTCTTAGTTGAATCAAGCAAGCTGGTGTGTACACTGTCTCTCTGGAGGCAGTGAACTTAGTAATTACTGTGAGAGTGTCCAGTGATAGGAGATGGATACCAAATGGGAATGCTCCTCAAGTGGGCTTAGGGACTGGGGTGTACTAAGTGTTACCTGAAAGGCAAAAAAAAAAAAAAAAGGACTGTTAGGGTATGTCTTGAGACAAGAATGGCTGAACTAGAGGAGCTTAGGGAGACAGAGAGGTACATAGATGAGACTTTCCAGGACACAGTGGAGTGGTCCCACTGCCAGTCTAAAGCCTCTAACCTGTTGAGGAGAATGAAAGTCTCAGGGAAGGAGAGAACTGGAGTGGAGAAAAACAATCCCACAGTTGGGACCCTCCTTACAGATGATGTCATGGTAACCTCTCATACTGAGGATACCTTCCTGGGGAGGGAATCCCTGTCATTAGGGAGAGACAGGTAATAGTAACAGGGGAGTCAATCATTAGAAATATAGATAGTTGGGTTTCTGATGACTGGGAGAACCACTTGGTGAATTGCTTATTGGGTGTGAAGGTTGTGGATCTCTTAAGACATCCAGACAGCACTATGAGCAGTGCTGGGGAAGAGCTGGTGGTCGTGGTACATGTAGGTACTAATAATATAGGAAAAAGTAGGAGAGAGGTCCTGGAGGACAAATTTAGGCTGGCAGGTAAGAGATTAAAGTCCAGGACATCCAAAATAGCATTTTCTGAAGTGCTTCCACTTCCATGTGCAGGGCCAGTTAGACAGGCAGAACTGCAGGGTCTCAATGTGCCAATGAGATAATGGTGTTTGGAAGAGGGATTTAGGTTTATTGGGAACGGGGGGACCTCTTGGGAAAGGAGAATGGGCTGCATCTAAGCCAAAATGGAACCAGATTGCTGGCATGTAAAATTAAAAAGGTCATAGAGGAGTTTTTAAACTAAGGGCTGGGAGAAAGTTGGCAGGTGTGGAGTAGCACATGGTTTGAACAGACACATCCCTCAGGGAAGGATCTATTCATGGAGATTCTCTATGTCCTAGTAGGGAGGAGAGCATGGAAGATGATGAAATACAGGTAGGAACTGAAGAGAAACTGTCAAATAAGAAAGAATCCCTTTTTAATTACATCATATGAAGGTAGACAACTAAAAAGTGACAAATTTTATAAGGAAATTTATGGAAATCTAAATACTAAGATGGATGAACTTGAGTGCCTGGTATTAAATAAGGATATTGATATAATAGGCATCACAGAAACTTGGTGACAAGGTGACAATCAATGTGACAGGGTAATACTAGGGTACAAAATATATAGGAATGACAGGGTAGGTCATGCTTGCATGGGGAGGGGCACTATACGTGGAAGAAAGCATACAGTCAAAATATAGTAAAAATCTTAAATGGATCAAACTATACCACAGAATCTCTATAGATAAAAATTCAGTGCTTCAATAATAAGAGTATAGTAGTAGGAATATACTGCCGACCACCTGACCAGGATGGTGGTGATGACTGTGAAATGCTCAGGGAGATGAGAGAGGCTATAAAAGCTGAAAATGCAGTAATAATGGGGGATTTCAACTATCCCTATATTGATGGGGTACATGTCACCTCAGGATGGGCTGCAGATATAAGAAGTATCTAGACATGGTTAATGACTGCTTCTTGGAGCAGCTAGTCCTGGAGCCCACAAGGGGAGAGGCAATTCTCGATTTAGTCCTAAATGGAACACAGTCAAGAGGTGAATATAGCTGAACCATCTAGGAACAGCAACTATAATATAAATAAATTTAACATCCTTGTGTGTGTTGGCAGGGGTGAGGGGGGGAGAGAATACCAATGAAGCCCGTTGCATTATGTATTTTTTCAGAAAGGGGAACTACAGAAAAATGAGTAACCTAGTTAAGCAGAAATGAAAATGAATGGTCAGAAAAGCAAAATACCTGCAAGCTGCATGGGAACTTTAAAAACACCATAATAGAGGCTCAAAGTAAATGTATACCCCCAATTAAAAAAAAAATTAATAGTAAGAGAACCAAAAAAATGCCACCATCGCTAACCAGCAAAGTAGAAGCAAAAACACCTCCTTTAAAAATTGGAAGTCAAATCCCAGTGAGGAGCAGAGAAAGGAGCATAAACTCTGACAAGTCAAGTGTAAAAGTATAATACGGAGGGCAGCCCAAGAGAGAATTTGAAAAGCAACGAGCAAAAGACATAAAAAGAAAATAGCAAAAAAAATTTAAGTACATCAGAATCAGGTACCCTGCCAAACAGTCAGTGGGGCCACTGGATGATGGAGGTGCTAAATGAGCACACAAGGAAGACATGGCTATTGTGGAGAAGGTAATTATTTGCATCAGTCTTCTCTGTAGAGGATATGAGGAAGATTCCCACACCTGAACCATTTTTTTAGGTGACAAATCTGAGGAACTATCCCAGATTGAGGTGTCAATTGAGGAGGTTTTGGAACAAACTGGTAAATTAAAGAGTCATAAATCACTAGGACCAGATGGTATCAGCCAGTAGTTCTGAAGGAAGTCAAATATGAAATTGCAGAATTACTAACTGTGGTAAGTAGCCTATCACTTAAATTAGCTTCTGTGCCAGATAACTGAAGAATAGCTAATGTGACAACAGTTTTTCAAAAGGTTCCTGAGGTAATGCTGGCAATTACAGGCCGGTAAGCCAAACTTCAGTGGTGGGCAAATTAGTTGAAAGTATAGTAAAAAAACAGAATTATCAGACACATGGATAAACACAATTTGTTGGGGATGAGTCAAGACAGCTTTTATAAAGGGACATCATGCCTCACCAATCTATTAGAATTCATTGAGGGGGTCAACAAACATGTGGACAAGGGTGATCCAGTGTATGCAGTGTAACTGGACTTTCAGGCCCCCCTTAGCTTGTGGTCTTCTGAGAATACCTGTCTTCATACAATTCATGGGGAGTCTGGGTGTCTAACTTGGGGCTGTGAATTCCACTGGAATTCCCATTTGGGCTGAAGCCCGGGCTCAGAGATGCATCCACGTGCAGGGTTTCAGAGCCGAGGCTCCAGCCCAACTGGGAACATCTACACTGCTATTTTAGCCACATAGTATGAGCCCGAGTCAGTTGACACATGCTCTGAGTCAGACTGGAGCAGACAAATGGTCCATCTAGCCCAGTGTCCTCTCCTTCGAGAGTGGACAGTTCCAGATGCTTCAAAGGAAATGAACAGAACAGCCTGATTATCAAGTGATCCATCTTCTGTCATCCAATCCCAGCATCTGCCAGTCAGAGGTTATGGACACCCAGAGCATAGGTTTCAGAGTAACAGCCGTGTTAGTCTGTATTCACAAAAAGAAAAGGAGTACTTGTGGCACCTTAGAGACTAACCAATTTATTTGAACATAAGCTTTTGTGAGCTACAGCTCACTTCATCGGATGCATACTGTGGAAGGTATAGAAGATCTTTTTATACACACGAAGCATGAAAAAATGGGTGTTTACCACTACAAAAGGTTTTCTCTCCCCCCACCCAACTCTCCTGCTGGTAATAGCTTATCTAAAGTGATCACTCTCCTTACAATGAAATGGCCCAACTTGATTAGGAGAGTGATCACTTTAGATAAGCTATTACCAGCAGGAGAGTGGGGTGGGGGGAGAGAAAACCTTTTGTAGTGCTAAATACCCATTTTTTCATGCTTTGTGTGTATAAAAAGATCTTCTATACCTTCCACAGTATGCATCCGATGAAGTGAGCTGTAGCTCACGAAAGCTTATGCTCAAATAAATTGGTTAGTCTCTAAGGTGCCACAAGTACCCAGAGTATAGGATTACATTCCTGATCATCTTGATTAATAACCATTGTTCGACTTATCCTCCATTAATTTATCTAATTCTTTTTTTAACCCACTTACACTTTCGGACTTCACAGCATCCCCGGAAACAAATTCAACAGTTGACTGTGTGTTGTGTGAAAAGTACTTCCTTTTGATCGTTTTAAACCTTCTGACTATTAATTTCATTGCGTGACCCCGGGTGCTTGTGTTATGTGGAGGGGTAAATAACACTTCCTTCTTCACTTTCTTCACACCAGTCATAATTTTATAGACTTCTATCATATCCCCTCTTTGTTGTCTCTTCTCTAAGATGAACTGTCCCAGTCTTTTAAATCTCTCCTCATATGGAAGCTATTCTATACCTTTAATCACTTTTATTGCCCTTTTCTGAAGCTTATCTATTTCTAATATATCTTTTTTGAGATGGGGTGACCAGAACTGCATGCAGTATTCAAGGCGTGGGCGTACCATGGATTTATATAATGACATCATGATATTTGTTGTCTTATTATCTATCCCTTCCCAATGATTCCTAACATTGTTCGCTTTTTTGACTACTGCTGCACATTCAGCTGATGTTTTCAGAGAACTATCCACAATGACCCCAAGATCCCTTCCTTGTGTGGTAACAGCTAATTTAGACCCCATCATTTTGTATGGATAGTTGTGATTATGTTTTCCAATATCCATTACTAATTATCAACATTGAATTTCATTGGCCATTTTGTTGCCCAGACACCCAGGTTTTGTAAGATCCCTTTGTAACTCTTAGCAGTCATTTTTGTATTTAGCTATCGTCAGTAATTTTGTATCATCTGCAAACTTTGCCACCTCACTGTTTACCTCCTTTTTCCAGATCATTTATAAATATATTGAATAGCACTGGTCTCAGTACAGATCCCTGGGGCACCCTACTATTTATTCCTACCCTTTTTTTCCTGTCTTTTATGAGAGATTTAGGATGAGACTTTCAGAAAGTCTTTGACAAGGTCCCTCACCAACAGCTCTTAAGCCAGGTGAGCAGTCATGGGATAAGAGGGAAGGTCCTCTCATGTATCAGAGTAGGTCACCCAGTTTATCACCATCAAAGCTTTCTCTTGTTGAGATGGGGGGGGCTACAAGGTAACCCACAGTCCTGTGCACTCCTAGAAAATGTCGCCGCGACCTTTATAATCAGAGATTAGGCAGCTTCCTTCTGTTTGAATTCTCATTGGTTTCACCAGCAGTGGAAAGTCACTCTTAGCAATTATCTACTGTATGGTCCTTCTCCTATTCCAAAGAAGTTAATGGGGGGTTTTCCATTGAGTTTGATAGTAGGAGCAATCTTTATAGGCTAGATTCACAAGCGTTGCAATCAGGGCTGGCTCCAGGCACCAGCAAAGGAAGCAGGTGCCTGGGGCGGCAAATAGAAAGGGGCGGCACTCTATGTGTTGTTGGGGCTGCATGTCCAGGTCTTCGGCGGCAATTCGGTGGCACGTCCTTCATTCCCTCTCTTCCTCTTCAGCGGCAATTTGGCAGCAGCTCAACTGGGTTTTTCTTTTCTTTTTTTTTCCTTCACCGCTTGGTGTGGCAAAAAAGCTGGAGCCGTCCCTTGTTGCAATGTCTAACTTCTAGGCACCCTGCCATCCAGAGGAATTCACAGCCCCAAATTAGACACCTGGGCTCCCCATGAACCATATGGGGAGAGTTAGGGATTCTCAGAAGATCAGAAGCTAAAGGAGGGCTATGGTAGCCAGGAGTGAAATGCAAAGGAAAGAGGTGGGACTTAAGGTCCAGATCACCAGAGGTATTTAGGCACCAAATTGATGGGCCAGAGGGAGGCATCTAGCTCCACTTGGGGATCTCTCTCCTGGAGTTAGGCACCAAAGCCAGGTCCAGCCTGAGGGAGACAGAAATAGAAAGACACTATAGCCCAGGGATTAGGGAACTCATGTGGGAGAGTCAGGTTCAAATCCCTGCTCCAATAATTATTCGTACAAAGTGGAATAGCTCCAACAGGATGGATTGGAAGAGACACCCCTCCCTCCCCTCCCCGAATACCGAATAGCCTGGTGATTAGGGCACTCATGGGAGACTTGCATCCAAGTCCCTGCTCCAAGTCAGGCAGAACAGGAATTAGAAAACAGGTCTCCCACATCCAAGATGAGTGCCCTGGCTATTGCACATTGTGGACACATACACAAGTCAGGCAGCCCCCAGAATTCCTGAACTGCTCATGCCTGAGTATCTTTGGTGCGGGGATATAGAAAACTACAGGGCTAGGCATTAACACAGTAGTAGTATTGTGAGTGGCAATGGTGCCTAAATGTTGGACTTGGCTTCAGCACCTAAAGAGGTAAGTGGGTGTCTAAGTCCCTTTGTGAATCTAGTCCTGTAAGTTTAGTTATTTCATCTGGTTAAGCCACCTTAAAATCTGGAGATCTTAAACTGACATGCATAGAACTTTCAGTTGTTACCTACAAGCCATCACTCCATCATTTATGCATTATTAATTGCTGTTATTCAGCATAACAATGTGGGCAGCTAAGTGGCAAAATACAGGCTTCCTGCTGAAACACACTGAAATCTACTTTCAGCTGACTACATGCAGTTCATACAGGGCCTCGTCTACCTGAAGTAATGTAGCAATACAGTAGGTGGAAAATGGCATAAATCTGAAAATGTATCTAGTTCACTAGTCTATACATTATCAGCCCAGCAGTAAAATATCCTCTGGCTACAAATTAAGAAAAGGAGACTCCAAAATTGAAATATTATTTCAGAACATGAGTATAAAAATTCATATTTATATTTTCAGTTTAATATTTATATGCAAATTATTTAAAATAAATCAGTGATGTTAATTATTTATATGTGATTGCCCCAAGAGCAGTGGTCACCAACCAGTCAATCGTGATCGACTGCTCGATCCTAGAGGATCTCCCAGTCAACCGCGACCTCCGGGGGTGCAGTGTGGCTGCCACTAAGGCAGACTCCCTGCCTACCCTGGCCCCATGCCACTCCCAGAAGTGGCCAGTGTAGCCCCCTGGCCAGGGGGGCAGGGGTCCCCCTCCACGCACTGCTCCTGCCTGCAAGCACTGCCCCCACAGCTACCATTGTCTGGGAGAGTTGCAGGGGCAGTGCTTGCAGAGAGGGGCAGCACGTGGAGCCACGTGCCCCCACCCATTCTCCCCCATGGACCACAGGGGCATGTTGGCCCCTTCCGGAGCGGTGTCGGGCCAGGGTATGCAGGGAGCCTGCCTTCGGCTCACTGTGCCACTGACTGGGCTCCACCAGAGGTAAGTGCTGCCTGACAGTAGGCCGCACCCCAACAACCCCATACCCCCTCCTGAACCCCACCTGAGCCCCCTCCCAGATCCAGCACCCCAAACCTCCTCCAGCACCCCAACCCCCAGCCCTGAGCCCCCTCCCAGAGCCAGCACATCATACCTCTTCCTGCACCCTGAACCGCCTCCTGCACCCTGAACCCCACCCTGAGCCACCTCCCAGAGCCAGCAATCCAAACCCCCTCCTGCTCCCCAACCCCCTGCCCCAGGCTCAGCCTAGAGCCTCCTCCCACACTGCAAACCACCTGGCCCCAGCCCAGAGCCCGCCCCCCCCTCCTGAACCCCAACCCCCTGCCCCAGCCCTGACTGCCTCCCAGAGCCAGCATGCTGCAGCCCCTCCTGCACTCCAGCACTCTACCCCAGTCTGGAGTCCCCTCCTGCCCCCCCAACCACCTGCCCCAGCCCAGTGAAAGTGAGTGAGGGTGTGGGAGAGCGAGTGATGGAGGGAGTGGGGAGGGAGGGAGTGGGGCTTTGGGGAAGGGGCAGGGCCTCAGTGAAGGGGCAAGGTAGATTCTGGGTTGCCCTTAGATTCAAAAAGTGATCTTGGGCATAAAAAGGTTGGAGACCACTGCCATAGAGACTTCAGCCATGGTTCAGGGTCCCATTGTGCTAGGTGCTGTACAAACGCATAAAAAGATGATCCCTTCCCAAAGAGTTTTACAATCTAAGCATAAAATGAGATGAAGTAATCACTGACAGACAAGGTACTGACAGAGTTCTATCTTACTATTTCAAATTATCCAATTCCTATATCTTTCATTAAAATTTCACTTTGCAGTCATAATAACGTGCTTACTGGGTCAGACCAATGGTCCACCTAGCTTAGTAGCATATATCTGACAGTGGCCAGTACCAGATGCTTAAGAGGGAATGAACAGAACAGGGCAATTTCGCATGAACCATCCCCAGTCATCCAGTCCCAGCTTCTGGCAGTTGGAGGGTTGGGGACACCCAGAACACATGGGTGCATCCCTGACCATGTTTGCTAATAGCCATTGAGGGACCTACCCTCCATGAACTTAACAAATTCTGTTCTTTAATATAGATTTAACTAATTTGCCCAATACTGAAGTTAGGCTTATCAGGATTGCCTCTGGAGTCTTTTTTAAAAATTGGTGTCAGATTAGCTACCCTCCAATCATCTGGTACAGAGGCTGATTTAAGTGATAGGTTACTTACCACAGTTAGCAGTTCTACAATTTCATAACTGAATTCCTTCAGAACTCTTGGGTGAATACCATCTGATCGTGGTGACTTATTACTCTTTAATTTATCCATTTGTTCCAATACCTCCTCTACCAACAGCTCAGTCTGGGACTGTTCACAACGACATGACAATTGACACAAAACCCAGTGTCTTAGAATTTTATGCAGAATGTCATGTAGTGTTTCACATATTGCTACACTGTAGCATGTCTGATAAAAGCATTTTAAGAGACAACCGCTCTTGGGAGGCCAGGGTGGTGGTGCTGGTGAATGTTTGTAGAAGCTCCATTGCTTGAAAAGAATGAAAAGTTGGCATTTAGATAATCAGAAAACTTTATTTAAGTGAGGCTTATTTCTCCAAGCATCATATACTTACAGGAATCTGCTTCATACGTATGTCCCAATTTTATAATGATCAGTATTGACAAATGTTTATTCTCTTATAAAGTACCATGTGAACTCTATTATGTTATAATAGCGCTAAAACATGCATTCAGTCCTGATCAATAATATAAGGTTTTACAGAGTACCCACGTTCCCTTCAGGAAAGCACACTCAGATCTGTTTGGTCAAAAAGCAATTGAATGTTAAAACTGTATTTGTAACTAAGGGCAGACACAGAAGAGTAGAAGGGCAGACCAGGCATTCAGTCCTTGTGTTCCTGTTTTGCTTACAAAATTGCAAGCTTTTCATTTTGGACAATAGCAGAAGAGGTACTGTTCTAACATTCAGGAGACTGGAGTTCAATTCCTGACTCTGTGTCAATAAATAGTACAGTCATTTGCTTGACCACACTTTGATTTGTTATGAAATATATGCAAGGGGCCAAATAACCAATATCAGTCAGGTTTATTGATCTTAGCCAATAATCATATAGTATAAGAAAAAGGTTCTGTACACTACCAGTCTCTGGGGAGCCATCTTGTGCAGTGTTACATTCGCCTTACATAGAAGCTACTCCTAAAGCTATCTTTTTACACCCTACCTGTTTACAAATAAAAAGGTATTGTGTACATCACCTAAAACTAGATTTTTCTGGTACAATGGTGTATCCCTTATCTCTTTGTTCTGAAAATCTGAACCCATGCATTCCAGGTACCAAGCCTCGTGAAGGCACCTTAGGTTTGTACCAGAGTAGAACATTCATATATCTTGTCCTTTTCCTTTGGGACATTCCAGTATTAGCCTGAGAGTAACTCCCTACCTGTCATAAAGCATTCATTTGTTCTGAGCCTGACAGCTTTCCTATCTACTTAAGCCAAAGCTTACTTCAGTTTAATGCAAGGTATTATGGGATACTTGACATGGGTAGACAGAAATACATTCAGTTAATTTAACTTCCCAACACTTATATCAAAGCTATGCCTAACATAAGTATTGGCTGGTTTCAGAGTAACAGCCGTGTTAGTCTGTATTCGTAAAAAGAAAAAAGAAAAGGAGTACTTGTGGCACCTTAGAGACTAACCAGTTTATTTGAGCATGAGCTTTCGTGAGCTACAGCTCACTTCATCGGATGCATAGCATATCGTGGAAACTGCAGAAGACATTATATACACACAGAGACCATGAAACAAAACTTCCTCTGGGGTGGGAGGAAGTTTTGTTTCATGGTCTCTGTGTGTATATAATGTCTTCTGCAGTTTCCACGATATGCTATGCATCCGATGAAGTGAGCTGTAGCTCACGAAAGCTCATGCTCAAATAAACTGGTTAGTCTCTAAGGTGCCACAAGTACTCCTTTTCTTTTTTCTTTTTATAAGTATTGGCTAACATTCTGCAGTGAGCCCGCTGTGGGACTTGCGTAAGTCACTTCCTCACTCTGTGCATCTATTGCACCTCCCATCTTTTTGGATCTTGTGTATTTAAATTGTAAAATTCTTTGGACAGGGACAGTCTTTTACTATGTGGATGTTCACTGCCTAGAAAAATGAGGCCCTCATCATGGTTTCAGGCCTCTAGCTGCTGATGAAATACAAATCTTAATAATGATACCTTTTCTGTCTGAGCAACAGTTACAGCCTGAGTCACATAGCATAAGGTTTTCCTAGTTTCAGTGGGAAAACTCAATTCAACCTTAACTAGGGAGCTACTTGAGTGCCTTAATAAACATATATTAAATCTACATATATTATTTTATATTTTTATTTGGTTTGGCGTGGTGCAATGGTCCTTTCCTTTTATTATGTTGTTTTACTTTTGGATACACCGCAAGTTAAATTTATTTTTACAAGTATCTTTGTTCACTTTCCACTGCATTCTTCCTTCTGTTTTTGTTCTTCTCACATGATTATTTCTTTAGTGAATGCAATAAATATTTGGATAATTCCAAACAGCTCCACACATCTTTAGTTTATTCATTATCATCCTGTTTGGGGTTTTTGTTTGTTTTAAACACAATTAATTACCCTAGCCAGTCCAAATATATGCACGGTTTTACTGCTCATAAGCATTCCGGTACAGTAAAGTCAATAACTCATGCTCTCACAGTACATTATGCTGGAACATAATATTTCATATTATTTAATAATCTTCAAAAAGCCCTTCCACAGTAGAAATAAATTTATAAAACTGTTTAATCAATAATATATTTCCCTTTGATGTAATCATAACTCCCCTGCTTTTATCAGGGTTTGAAATGTTTATGGTTAAACAAAGTTCCCTGGGGTTTTGTCTCATTGATGAGTTTTGGACAGGTGAAACCATTGATTTCAGTGGCGTTACTCTAGATTGGCTCTGACCCAACCAAGCACTTAAGCAGATGCTTAACATTAAGCACATAGGTAATCCCCTTAAAGTCAGTGGCACTACTCACATGCTAAACATTAAGCACATTTTATTACTTGGCTGGATCCAAGCCTTACCCCAGTGTATCTGAGATCAGAGTGCTGCTCAGTCTCTTTTTGCTTCTCCTCTCCTTTGCTAGAGAAATCGAAATACTCTTAATTGTGACATAGTATTAAATTCCATCCAGGGGTGCAAAAGTTGACCCGTTCACACTGGGAACTTCACAGACATAGAATCACAGAATCATAGAATATCAGGGTTGGAAGGGACCTCAGGAGGTCATCTAGTCCAACCCCCTGCTCAAAGCAGGACCAATCCCCAATCAAATCATCCCAGCCAAGGCTTTGTCAAGCCTGACCTTAAAATCTTCCAAGGAAGGAGATTCTACCACCTCCCTAGGTAACGCATTCCAGTGTTTCACCACCCTCCTAGTGAAAAAGTTTTTCCTAATATCCAACCTAAACCTCCCCCACTGCAACTTGAGACCATTACTCCTTGTCCTGTCCTCTTCTACCACTGAGAATAGTCTAGAACCATCCTCTCTGGAACCACCTCTCAGGTAGTTGAAAGCAGCTATCAAATCCCCCCTCATTCTTCTCTTCTGCAGACTAAACAATCCCAGTTCCTCAGCCTCTCCTCATAAGTCATGTGTTCCAGACCCCTAATCATTTTTGTTGCCCTTCGCTGGACTCTCTCCAATTTATTCACATCCTTCTTGTAGTGTGGGGCCCAAAACTGGACACAGTACTCCAGATGAGGCCTCACCAATGTCGAATAGAGGGGAACGATCACGTCCCTCGATCTGCTCGCTATGCCCCTACTTATACATCCCAAAATGCCATTGGCCTTCTTGGCAACAAGGGCACACTGCTGACTCATATCCAGCTTCTCGTCCACTGTAACCCCTAGGTCCTTTTCCTCAGAACTGCTGCCTAGCCATTCGGTCCCTAGTCTGTAGCTATGCATTGTCAACTTTATGTGTCAACTTTATCTTTGGTTCACTACACACCAGCTTGTCACCATTTTTCAATAGCTACTTTACATTGTAATGACATGGTGAGCAAGGGCCTAAATCGCTGTCTTCCTGCTGATGAAGTAATCAGCACACACCTGTTTTCTGCTGGGAAAGCTGCAGCAGTTGATAGGGTGGCTTTTTAACCAGCAAGATGGTGATAAACTAGCATGCTGTAAACATTTGAATTTGACAAACTTTCTCTTACTGTTTGCAAATTGAACATGAACAGCAGGCATATGTATCTCTTTGTGTGATGACTTTGTGTGATGCCACTGACAACAAATTATAATCATGCATGGTAAAGGTCCTCAAGAAATCAATTCTGAAGCACTTAGAGGAGAGGAAAGTGATCAGGAACAGTCAGCATGGATTCACCAAGGGCAAGTCATGCCTGACTAATCTAATTGCCTTCTATGACAAGATAACTGGCTCTGTGGATGAGGGGAAAGCAGTGGACGTGTTGTTCCTTGACTTTAGCAAAGCTTTTGACACGATCTCCCACAGTATTCTTGCCAGCAAGTTAAAGTATGGGCTGGATGAATGGACTATATCAGGTGGATAGAAAGTTGGCTAGATTGTCAGGCTCAACGGGTAGTGATCAATGGCTCCATATCTAGTTGGCAGCCGGTATCAAGTGGAGTGCCCCAAGGGTCGGGGCCAGTTTTGTTCAATATCTTCATAAATGATCTGGAGGATGGTGTAGATTGCACCCTCAGCAAGTTTGCAGATGACACTAAACTGGGAGGAGTGGTAGATACGCTGGAGAGTAGGGATAGGATACAGAGGGCCCTAGACAAATTAGAGGATTGGGCCAAAAGAAATCTGATGAGGTTCAACAAGGACAAGTGCAGAGTCCTGCACTTAGGACAGAAGAATCCCATGCACTGCTACAGACTAGGGACCGAATGGCTGGGCAGTAGTTCTGCAGAAAATGACCTAGGGGTTACAGCGGATGAGAAGCTGGATATGAGTCAACAGTGTGCCCTTGTTGCCAGGAAGGCCAATGACATTTTGGGATGTATAAGTAGGGGCATTGCCAGCAGATCGAGGGACGTGACATTCCCCTCTATTCAACATTGGTGAAGCCTCATCTGGAGTACTGTGTCCAGTTTTGGGCCCCACACTACAAGAAGGATGTGGAAAAATTGGAAAGATTCCAGCGGAGCGCAACAAAAATGATTAGGGGACTGGAACACATAACTTATGAGGAGAGGCTGAGGGAACTAGGATTGTTTAGTCTGCGGAAGAGAAGAATGAGGGGGGATTTGATAGCTGCTTTCAACTACCTGAATTGGGGTTCCAAAGAGGATGGATCTAGACTGTTCTTAGTGGTAGCAGATGACAGAACGAGCAGTAATGGTCTCAAGTTGCAGTGGGGGAGGTTTAGGTTGGATATTAGGAAAATCTTTTTCATTAGGAGGGTGGTGAAGCACTGGAATGCGTTACCTAGGGAGGTGGTAGAATCTTCTTCCTTTCAAGTTTTTAAGGTCAGGCTTGACAAAGCCCTGGCTGGGATGATTTAGTTGGGGATTGGTCCCGCTTTGAGCAGGGGGTTGGACTAGATGACCTCCTGAGGTCCTTTCCAACCCTGATATTCTATGATTCTATGGTAAAGACAGAGAAACCTAACTGTGAGCAAAGATTTCATTTAACTACAGATAGCTTCAAAAATGATCCCAAATGTTAAAGGAAATAATCAAAATATATATTTAGCATTATGTTTTCCATTTTAGGAAGAATGAAATGAGGAGGGTAGAATGGACTTGGCAAGAATTTTATATACAGGATCCCTCTGTTTGCTCCTGCTTTTTCAACCAGAATTATTTTTAAATTTGAAACTTAAATTCTCTGGGGTGGGGACCGTCTTTGTGTTCTGTGTTTGTACAGCACCTAGCACAGTGGAGTCCATGTGCTATGGGACTTTAGGTGCTATTGCAATATTAATATTATAATATTAATTGAAGATGTGGGTGTAAGCCTCAAAGTTCAGGTTCTGATTTCGATTCCTCCAAACTCTTGGTGTGTTTGGGACCATTCCGACTGTATTTTGATAACTGTAAAGTGTTCTGTGAACTGATGCTTACAGATTTCTATCTGGGCTTGTTGCTGCCCTACTGAAGAGTATCTAGATACTCTTGCCCTTGGCCCAAGCAATTAGTCAACAGCCAGAACCCTGATGGCCTGTTTCTCTTAGAAGGCAAAACAGAAGATGGAGTCAGCTATATTTTGTGGTGCAATCCTGTTTATTTACAAAGTCCTGTTTTCCCTGAACACCATAGGAACAAACAACAGCAGGCAGTTTCCTTGCTTGCAATTTCCAAACCTGAGCCTCCAGCCAGTTCTGTTCCCCAAGGAGCTGTATGCCTCTGCTCCCTCTCAGGGCCATGCTCATGACAGCTTCTCTGCCTTTCTGCTGGCTTTCTCTAGACTTTCATGTTGCTTTTTGCCTCTGACTCACACACAAACAAACACAGGTGCAGCCAATCAATGCCCCACCCCTTAATTAGTCCCCAGGGAAACCCCTAGACCCACATGGTCTAGCCTTTGCTCAGGACCTGCACTGTTGGTCAGTGCCTTGGGCAATGGCTTCTGTTGTTTCGGCTATCAGTAAAGGAAGGGCAGAGCCACCGACTTCCTAAGTTCCCAGCGGGGGGCTTGACCCCTGCTCTGCCCCAGGCCCCGCCCCCACTCCACCCCTTCCCCCAAGCCTCCACCCACCCCACCACTTCCCACCTCCTTCCACCCCCTCCCCTGCCTCTTCCTGCCCCCACTCCTTCCCCACCCTCCAGTGCCTCCTGCACCCTGCTGAACAGCTGATCACTTTTTTTTCCTGTGGGTGCTCCAGGGTTGCAGCACTCATGAAGTTGGCGCCTAAGACAAAAGGTCATTTCATAGCTCCCTCATTTAGCCTGAATGAAAGGTGTTTAGTACATCCCTGGACTATACCCAAGTCTTTGATTGATGGCTGCCATTAACACCTTCCAGTATAACAAGACTAAATAATTAAATGTTATTTTGCTCACTTGCAGCCTGATGTAGACTTCCTCCTGTAAACTCTTACACATGGGAGTAACTTGATGTACAAGAGTGGAGTTGCATTTAGTACAATTCAACTATTTTCATGTTTAAAGTTACTCAGGGTACAAATGTTTCTAGATTGGAGCTGTGGAGACAGGCTTCCTCCCTGATATAGCCTTCATGGACCAAAGAAGCAAATAAAGAAGTCACTCACTGTCATAGGGCTTGTTTTCATGTACAGCACTATAGAAGTTCAGCTGAACAGGTGCAGCTATGCCGCTGTAGCACTTTAGTGAAGATGCTCTTACGTGGATGCTAGAGCTTCTCCTGTTATTGTAGTTAATCCTCAAGAGGCAGCAGCTTTGTTGGCAGCAGAAGTTCTCCTCTCAACATAGCACTGTCTATGTGGGGGGTTAGGTCAGTATAACTGTGTCACCCAGAGGTGTGGATTTTTCACACCTGTGAGCGACATAGTTACTGATATAGGTCTGTAGCGTAGACCCGGCCTGCGTGTGTCCAGTCATTCCTGAGTTATGAAATAATATTACAGTAAAAAAACCCTATATTAAAATAACAATATTAAGACTGAAAAATGAAGCAATCAAAGGTTAGGAAATGCCGAAATTCAGGTTTCCTGTGCAGCTTTACTTTTGCTCCCCGTGTGAATGCATTATGAGATATTCCTTAATTACATGATCACATACTATTTTTTCCACAGGACCTTTGCCTCATTCAGTGCACAGGATGGTGCTCATTTAAATGAGCAGCTATTCAATAATTTGTTTCATCCTTGTTGTTCAATGTGTGGCCCCAGGTGTTCTCTACTCTACACTCTTCAGACCCTGCTCTGAAGGCAGTATTATTTTTTTTTTCATGCGCTTTTCTAGGGTGATCATCTCTATAGTATCCGATTGATTCGCAATTATTAATTACTTTATCTTCACGACACGCTTGTGAGATGGGGGTGTTTATCTTTCCCACCTTACAGATGGAGAACTGAAGCACACATAGATCAAATGTCAAAAAATTCCCCTGATTCTGAGTGCCTGATATGAGATACCTTGGACCTGATTTTTCAAAGTACTTAGCATTATATATCACTTTCTATGGTCAAAACACAGCTCCCACTGACTTCGGTTGCAACTGTGAGTGCTCAGCACTTCTGCAAATCAAACCCCAGCATCTCACAACAGGCACCTGGAAAAAGAGACACACACAATTGCTGACCATCTTGAAAAGTTTGGTTTGGTATCCCCATGGCAAAGGCAAGGATATAATTCAATTCTCTGGGAAAACCATTCACCTGCTTTAACCATGAGACCATCCTTTTTCTTCCTCCAATCCCTTGCCTCATTCACTACATGCCTTCCAAGACTCCTTAGACACCTTTGAGGAGCAGTAGGCACTGTCAGAGGATCACAGCTCAGTGTCCCCCTCTGGATCCCTGCTTTTTAACCTTTAACCTTCACTCCCATTCCTGTATTTTCATTTGTTGTCTTCAGTACTCGCTTATGATCTGGGTTCAGTAGCGCTTCCCCCTCAGTTGAGGGGAGTGGGAATTTATCTTTGGCTGGGTGGAAACCTACCTGTCTCAATACCCACAGATAATACATACCTTCCAACTTCTACAACAAATGTGTCGGGATCCTACAGACAACAGGCTCCTTTACTGCACAACGGTGATTCATCCCAGATCAGGTCCATCTAGACTCTGAAGGGGAGTGTGATTTAATAAGCACAGACTCTTCTGGCCATTCTCCCTAGCATAAAGAAAAGGAGGACTTGTGGCACCTTAGAGACTAACCAATTTATTTGAGCATGAGCTTTCGTGAGCTACAGCTCACTTCATCGGATGCATACTGTGGAAACTGCAGAAGATATTATATACACAGAGACCATGAAACAATACCTCCTCCCACCCCACTCTCCTGCTGGTAATAGCTTATCTAAAGTGATTATCAAGTTGGGCCATTTCCAGCACAAATCCAGGTTTTCTCACCCTCCGCCCACCCCCCACCACAAACTCACTCTCCTGCTGGTAATAGCCCATCCAAAGTGACCACTCTCTTCACAATGTGTATGATAATCAAGGTGGGTCATTTCCAGCACAAATCCAGGTTCTCTCACCCCCTCACCCCCCTCCAAAAACCACACACACAAACTCACTCTCCTGCTGGTAATAGCCTATCCAAAGTGACCACTCTCCTTACAACGTGCATGAAAATCAAGGTGGGCCATTTCCAGCACAAATACAGGTTTTCTCACCCCCCCACCTTTTTCCAAAAAAACACACACACACAAACTCACTCTCCTGCTGGTAATAGCTTATCCAAAGTGACCACTCTCCCTACAATGTGCATGATAATCAAGGTGGGCCATTTCCAGCACAAATCCAGGTTTTCTCACCCCCCCCCCACCCCCATACACACACAAACTCACTCTCCTGCTGGTAATAGCTCATCCAAACTGACCACTCTCCCCACAAATTGCATGACAATCAAGGTAGGCCATTTCCAGCATAAATCCAAGTTTAACCAGAACGTCTGGGGGGGGGGGGGGGGAGTGTAGGAAAAAACAAGGGGAAAATGGCCCAACTTGATGATCACTTTAGATAAGCTATTACCAGCAGGAGAGTCGGGTGGGAGGAGGTATTGTTTCATGGTCTCTGTGTATATAATGTCTTCTGCAGTTTCCACAGTATGCATCCGATGAAGTGAGCTGTAGCTCACGAAAGCTCATGCTCAAATAAATTGGTTAGTCTCTAAGGTGCCACAAGTACTCCTTTTCTTTTTGCGAATACAGACTAACACGGCTGTTACTCTGAAACCTCTCCCTAGCATGACGCTTTCTGCCCCATCATCTCCAACTCTCCTTGTCCCAGTCATACCTCTTCCCCATCCCAGAACCTCATACTAGTCCCATTTTCCTTAGTCCCATTTCCCTCACCCAGACAGTCCCAGTCTCCATTACTCAGGTTTCTTATCCCAGTCTCCTTGCCCAGTAATCCGAGTCTCATCCCTCTGGACTCCCCATCCCAGTCTTCACCTCCACTCTAAGTCTCATTTTCTTTGTCCACCCAGGTTTTCTTCCCCACCTGAACTCTGAGACCTAGTTTCCCTTTTCTTCCCCTTCCCCCGCCCCCAGCTTCCAGTCCAGATCCTCCTCTTACAGCTCTTGGACCCAATCGATTTACTCACCACTGCCCTGCTGCAGGTCCAGCTCTTGCCCCTCTGCACTGAAATCAGCCAGCTTCCTAATCATGCTGCTTGGGTCTAGCAGGCGTTCATTGGGAACACAGGCCCTCTCATTTACAACTTACCTCTTCAGAGATGTGCTAGCTGAAGCAAACAGACTCAGGCTTTCTAAAGGATTTCTAAGAACAATTACTCTTTACTTAAGACAGCACAAGAAATATACGGGCCTATGCAAAATAGGAAACACCTAAATGTCATTCCCTGCCTCAATTTTCTCACCATTCTTGAGCTTTCTTTGGGATTTGGGACAGTGTCTTTTCAGGAGTCCTGGATCCTTCCTCTCCTGAACATGGCTTCTTCTCTTAATCAAGCAGCCTCACTGACCTCTGCAGTCAACTTTGTCCCCCTCTTGCTAATCATCAGATCCATTCTACTATGAAGGTATGCCCTTTTGTTCCTCTCTCCTGCCACAAGCTTCCTTTGCCAGTCCAACCTACCCAGTCTCTGGTTTCATAGGTATGTTCCCACACCTCATCTCTTTATTCCCACTCACATGGATATTCCACTCTTTTGAACCCTAGCCCTGTGCAGAGAAAGTGGAGACAACTGGATTTATCTAGGATGCAGTAACTCTAGGATTGCCACCTTTCTAATTGCTGGTTACCAGAACCTTGAGGCCCCTCCCCTGATCTGCTTCTTCCCCAAGGCCCACACCCTTCTCCGCCTCTTCACCAAAGGCATCGACCCAGCTGATCACTCCTTTCCCTCCCTCCCTACACTGCTCACTCAGTCATCTCAAGGAGCCTAGCTGCAGGTAGGAGGCAGCTCCATCTGATCAGGACCTGGTGCAGATTAATGACCCGGCACTTCCCCCTGCCCTGTGGTAACTGGACTTTTGGTTCAGGTGCCATTTAGGGTTGCCAGGTCCCCCAAAACCAGGCAATCCTAAATGGTACCCGGACACAAAAGCCAAAAATTGGACTGTCCGGTAAAACCCTTGTTCCGTTCAGGCCAGATCTTCACAGACTTCTGGACACCACTCCTTGCTCCTTAGCACAAGGAGTATGGCATAAGAATACAGTGAAAGACAGCCACAAGACAAAAGGATACCGGCAGTTCATTAGAATCAAACTGGAATTCATAAATCATCAGAGTAGTTATACTAATTTACAGTGGTTTTTGACTCCCTTGGTCTTTCCATAATCCTAACTCTCAAAGCAGTGAAGGTACTGTTCAGCATTCTTGTACCACAATGGAATCATTGTCAGTTTTGGTGCCAACCATTGTCAAAGACAGGACACTGGGTATGATCCAGTATGGCAATTCCTATATTCCTGACAGTGGCTAGTATCAAGATGCTTTAGAGGAAGGTGTAAGAAACCTACAATAAGAGACTGCATGTGTGAATCAGCTCATAGGATCAGCATCTAAATTTAGGTGTAACTCTAAAGGAGATAGCAGAAATTGAGGGTTAGAGGGATGGGAGAACAAGAGTTGAGATCCTGAAATTATGGAGCGAATACCAGAATCAAGGTCTCCTAGCAGAAAACATTCTGCCTTGATTTCTTTCCCATTAAAAGCAGAAAGCTTTAATTAGTTTGAGTGTCCCTGCCAACTGTTGTTATAACAGTATTATTCAGGCAGAGAAAGTGGTATTTCAGTTAGCCAAGCTTTCATAACTTGAAACCAACACTTTAAATTTCACCCAGAAACTACATGGAATCCCACACAAAATTCTGAACTACCTTAAGTTTCTGAGTGTCACTAAGGTGTAGAAGTGACAACAGTATAACTGAGTTGATAAAGGCACAGATATGTAGCAAGTCCTGCAGCTGAAACTGCTACCCACATAACCAGTAACTGGCAAGGATCTAGCACAAACTCCAAATAGTGAACTTGAGTAAAGAATGATGGGTCCCCTCCCCATGTCAAAAAAGCTAATAACACGTATCTAATTTCCTCTGGTTGCTTCCCCCAACCTAAAAGCATTAACACTATCTTATCCAGATCAATAATTAGCCTCAATAATCCTCCCAACAACCACACCCTGAACAGGAGGTTAAGATCTGATAGAACCTTATACGTGCAAGAAATGCTTTACAGCTGGCTGGTTAGGGTACTAACCTGTACTGTAGGAGACCCAGGTCCAAGTCTCTACTCTGCCTGAGCTAACTCTGCTCTGAACGAGACAGAGGAGGAACTTGAATCTGGGTCTCCCTAATTGTAAGCCAGTGTCCTAACCAGACAGAAATTCTCTCCTCTGTATGCCTTACAAATGTTTTTTCCTACCTACTTTTCCCCCACCCACCATGAAAGACAATTCTGCAAATACACGTGCATTTAACTTGACTTCAGTGGAACTATTCACGTGGTTAAGCATATGATTGGGGTCTTAATCAGTTATTTCCCATTTGCTCATCTTTTCTTTTAAATGTCAGTATTATAATACACATTTTGGAAATTATTTAGCAATGGCTGCTGCAAAAGATATGTAATAAATGTTTCTGGGAAATTACTCAGTACAGATAAACTACCTAATGTAAGTAATCAAAATAATATTAAGTCTAGAGATATTCAAGGCCAAATGCTCCCCTCCACTATGTGATGCATAAGGAGGCAAAAAAATGCTAAAAACAACAGACTAATTGAAAAAAAGAGCCTATAAAGTCCAATTACAACCTATCTGGAGCTCTTCTGGGAGACTGTTCCATCACCTGAAGACTAAGACAAAGGATATAACAGAAGCTACCACTACTTACCAGTGGGCAAAGAATGCAGCCTGTAGTTAGATGCAAAATGGCCACCTAAAACCTGCAGCTGGTTTTCTCTCCCAGATTTAAAGGGCCAGCAACAAATAGTTCAGTTCATTTGAGAAAGGCTCCTGTAAGAGTAAGTCCACACTGAGGAATTCAGAGTTGACCAATCAATTGCAAAGGGTTTGATTTCACCATTCTTACTCCAGTCCCAGTCCTACTTTTTCTAACCTACTCCAGTCCCGGTCTCACCAGGCTCCTTGTTCCAATCTATTCCTTTCCCTCCCTTCTGGTCTGCCTTTTCTCCCCTCAGCATTTGAATCAGATGGCTTTTTCCTTCAGACTGCCTGGGTGCAAGACAGGAGATCACTGAGAGCATAGAAGAAACAAGCTCTCTGCTCTCAGTTTCAGTATCTGGCCCAGAGCAGCCACTACAAACTAACTACAGCTTTGTGCGTGTAGAGTAGGTTGGAGAGAGCATGCTCAGTTGCTCTTTGGGTATGGGGCATGAGCAGTGTGGTCAGCACTAGCTGCTGTGAATTGATGGAGCATACTCAGAAAGGATGTAATCTTTGAAGATTTTACTTGCTAAAATGAATTCTCTACCGAGTATGTGTGAACAAGGATTTTTAACACACGTAAAACTTAACCATCTTTCAGCATATTTTCATGGGGATGGCAAATGGCTCATTCCTGACAGAAGGCCACACTCTGCCAAACTTCAAGTCCCTGCTCCAAACCATGGGGGCGCTAGAAGTGTGGTGGATATATTTTCCTCATTTAAAAAAACCCATTAACACAAACAATGTATCTGATGTTGATTTTCCCCCAAATGATATGGAGAAACCCAGGTGAGAAACAACTGAAGGGGAATGTTCAGTCCTTCCAATTTCTCTCTTTAGGCAGAGATGGGCTGAAGTTTCCCCTTCTCCCCCCACCAAACCCATGGAGAACCTACTCTGAAGACATAGACACATAGCAGCATTCAGGGGCGAGGGCTAGGAGTTAAGGACATGTTCTACACACTTGTTCACTTGTGCCTCTTAACCAGCAATGACAATGGTACACCTCACACAAACATCTTGATCCTGCTCCTAGCAGGAATTATCTGTCCTAGAGATCATTGCCAGACTGAACAAAGGCATTCAATAACAATCATTTTAATATATATCTGTGTCACAGTTACCCAATGAAGTGCATCTCTGACTCCTCCTAGTCTTGTTGACTGCCCTTCTCTCAGGTCTCAAGCTCCTAACTGCCACCTAGTTTGGGGTGGAATCTCATGATGCTCCCCTCTCACTTAGACCAGGCCTTGGACTGCAGTTCCTTGGTACTAATCATGATCGTGTTAGCAGGTCTGACTTAGGCTCAGATCCTGCAATTCTGTTCCCTCTAGAGCAATGAGAGTGGTAATCAGTGAACAAATAGCCTTCTTAAAGCAAAGTATCATTTATTTAGAACAAAAACATTTCAGGGAAACAGATCTTAAAAACACCAAACCAGCCTCTACACATGCCTGCTTATGAGGTGTCTAACCATCTGCCACATGGGGACCCTGGAAGGCTTACCCAGAGCCTCTCATCTAAGCTCACTGGCAACACTCTGGCATCCCCACCCCCTTTCTTTTCTTCAGGAGGCTTTTTAACTGTTTAGTATTCTTTTGATTGCTAGCCTCCCAGCCTGCCAAAACAGCAGTATCACTTGAGATGAGAGCCTTGTAATTGTACCCAACATTTGCTGGGAGGTTGCTTATCTGGGACCACTGTGATGCCTTCCTGTTTATTATTTCCACAGCCCCCTATTAAGTTAGATCATTGCATTCATACAGAAAAGTCTCATAATCCCAATAACTTCCCCTTGAATATCAGGTCACATAGTGTATTCATAAAATAGTTACATCCCAGTATTCATAACATTGCTACAGATCAGCTCCATGTCAGCCACAAGGGGCATACCTTTATTTGTGGGAGGGTAAGGAAGGAATGGAATTTGGCTCCAATGCCTACTGAGTTTGTGGGGTTTCCACATTTTCTTTATCGGTATTTGTACCAATTCCTCTTCCTTGTTAATTTATTTGTGGCTGATCTAACCATTTATCTCTAGCCGCCATAAATTTTCTTTGATTTAATGTGACCAAAAAAAGCCCTTGATGTTAATATATAAAAAATAATAAATCCCCCAAATTCTCAGTCAGAGGTATCAAATAAAGGATTAGCTCTAGGGCAGATAGACAATCAATTGCTGCTTAATTAGGTTTATAATTGCTGGTGACTGTCTCATTATAAATAGGAGCTGGTATCGATGTGCCACTTGAACTTATCTCTGTAGCATGAGTATGCAATAGCACATCAGTGTGAATGCTGTTTGCTTAGACCCAGAAAGTGACTCAGAAAGGTATTATTGAAGTAACTGAGTTGAATAAACTTTGGAATATCCAAGGCAGCACAGTGTGCTATTAACCTGGTAACTAGAGCTAGTTTAAAAAAAAAATTCACCCACTCTACAGCTGATAAATACACACACACACACAAATGAAATTCAAATCTGTTTCACAAAAGAAGGGACTGTTCATGCATGAAAATTGCTTTGAAAATGTTATCCCATTTTTTGACCAGACTTCTCTGGTAACTCTTCTGTGTCAAAACAGAAAGGTCCCACGTGGTGGATCAGCTCCTCAAAACTGTCCAAACGACACTCACCACAGTTCAGAGGACGCAAAATTGACTGTAAGCAACCTTAACACACAACCCCAATCCTCAGAATGCCATGTGTAGTTTCAGTCCTGAGATGCAATTTAGAGCATCCTCAGGATGGGCAACGTAGGAGGTGCTATGCTTGCTCAGATCCACCTAGGGACTCCCCAGACAAGGGAGTACCTGATATCCAGTTAAACCAGATTTGTGCCAATGAAAAACTTCCACAATGGAGTCCAGGATCTGACCAGACAGACATTTTTTTTTTAAATTCTAAATAGATGATTGCAATCGCTTTATGTGCACTTAGGCAGAAAGATGTCATATGAAATCATGCAGAGACTTTCTTAGAGCTGTATACTGCCCACTGGGCTTTACAATGCTATCACTCAAAATGTGCTTTATTTTAAAAGTTAACCTAATTAAATTGAGAATTTAGATCAATTTCTACTTTCTCAGTAAAACGTATTTTTTAACATAGGGGAACATATATGAAGACGTTTTGAAAGCTAAATTGTTTTAAATCTAAACGTAGGTTCTGGGATCCTTTTGATACATTTCATTTGCATTATCTGCAGACAAGATAACATGATCAAAACAGGCATATAAATCATAACATAATAGCTTTAATGGTTTTTTCAAAGCCATTACAATTTAGCATGCTAAAGTCCACTTAAGGAGTCTTTAATCTATATTAATCATTAAGGAGGAAATTCACTCTTGTACAAAGTCAGAGCCATGTGGAACACTAAGTGGGTGACTTGATGGGAACAGAATTGACTCAGTGGTGGATTCTCCATCTATTAATGTGTTCAGATAAAGACCAGATGCCTTTCCGAAAAATATGCTTTTTCTGTACACAACTTTTGATTTAGTAAAACCCAAGTTATTTTCAAGGGTGACTAGTTGAAATCGAATGGTCTTTGATATTCAGGTCAGACTAGACAATGTAACATCTAGGAGTTTGAGGTTAGCTCCCTGAATGGTAATCTACATGCCTAATAAGGAGATGTATCCTTAAGAAATTTAGAAAGAAAGAGGGAGGGATGAGTTGTGTCTGAGTCACTGTTGCTAGACAAATGCACAATTAGCATTCCATGCCCAGAAGTTTCTGGAACTGGGTGTGGTAGTTTTGGACATGCTCAGTAAGCTCTGTGTAAGCTTCACATGATAAGACAGTGGTCACTTTTGATGGGCTATTACCAGCAAGAGAGTGAGTTTGTCTGTGGGGGGGCGGAGGGTGAGAAAACCTGGATTTGTGCTGGAAATGGCCCAACTTGATGATCACTTTAGATAAGTTATTACCAGCAGGAGAGTGGGGTGGGAGGAGGTATTGTTTCATGGTGTCTGTGTATATAATGTCTTCTGCAATTTCCACAGTATGCATCCGATGAAGTGAGCTGTAGCTCACGAAAGCTCATGCTCAAATAAATTGGTTAGTCTCTAAGGTGCCACAAGTCCTCCTTTTCTTTTTGGAATACTTCTTACTGTGTTTGTGAGGACTAAATTTTTAGATTTAATTTGTTTCTTTTGTTTATATTGATGTATAACTGACTATAATGTATGTGGATTATGAAGTAGCCTTATTATGTGTTTAGAAATTAAGCTATTATTATTTATCATTATAAAATTCTATAAAGTTGGTACTTAAGAATTAAGTTTGTTCCTCTTCTTCTTTTTGGACTTGATTGTGGGGATGTTGATCCCAGGCAACCTTTGCTGAAAGGCCTCAGTGACTGAATTCTGGGTTTCTATGTTTTCTATAGGAATTGGGATGAAGCACTAGGAGAAGGATGGTAAAGCCGACCCAAAGTTTATTGTATGAGCTCTGACATCTGGCTCATTCCTGAAGCAAGCCCACTTATTATTGCTCAAGTTCTTATCCTATCTAGTACGTGCAGAATCGTGAACTCATCTTGGTCATGGCAATGATACTGGACTCATATGAGACGGACATGCTTCAGAGGTCAATCTGGC
This sequence comes from Natator depressus, assembly GCF_965152275.1. NCBI lineage: Eukaryota > Metazoa > Chordata > Testudines > Cheloniidae > Natator > Natator depressus. The sequence continues at coordinate 73,265,207 of NC_134236.1, forward strand.
AACAGAAATGTGAGGAGCTGTTAAGAAGAAACCAGCTTATATCAGACAAGAAATTGGCATATTTGATTGTTCTTGGAGCTGATAAGTCTTTGGCACTAGTGATATACCCAATGAAGTAGCTGGGAACCAAATACAAAAAAAGGATTTATCCCTATACTGACAATCTTTCTACTAAGTAAAATAATTCAGTGCTGCTTAGTGACTTTTCAAAACAAATGTTTGCTATTGCTAGTACATGGATTTGTCTTTTTAATTTTGTTTTTTTGAATGATAGTATCCTTTAAAACTTGCAAAGCATTTTAAATAAAAAGCATTTGTAAATACTAACTAGCAGCTGAAAAACCCAGAAGAGTGTGAATAAACATTTATCACATTTAAACAAGAACATTTCCCCCTCTAAATAGGCCTTTTAAAATATTAAATTGCACAAAATCCTTCCATTAGCGTGTAGACACAGATGTGTTGGTGATTTAGATGAGTGGTATGTTCTATATTTGTTCATTCTCAAACATTTTTACAGAAATTGCTGGTTTCTGAGGTAGTGATAGAGAGAATTTAGCAAATATCAATTGTATTTAAAATTTCTTCTAGTTTCCTTAAGTATCTTTTTGAAGTTTTGTGTTACCAGCTGTGCAAATCTATAGCACAGTGGATCCCAACCACTGGCTTATATACCAGTAATAGTAGTATTTGCAGCTTGTATCACTGGGTTCCTGGTGGTCCCAATCATAGACTCTTGCATACTTTGAAATGACAAAGGCTGTGGCATGGTATCGTACTATTTCTATTGATGTTCTTAAATGACATGCAGCACAGAAATCAATGGGAGTTAGGCACCTAAACTCCTTTGAAGATTGTACACACAGAGAAAGAGAGGAAAGCCTTTATCTTTTTCTGGTTAACAGGGCCTGAACATCATTTGTACATTTAAATGTATCATATTTATTTAGTGGTTTTACTGAAGGAAAGCTAAATTGAATTTGCATTTTGTTCTGTGGACCTGCAACTTCATGGTCATTTTGACTTCTTCAGGGAGTGAGATCAAACTTTTCATAAGATACTGTTGCCCCTTCTTTTGACACCAGGGTCCTATTTCTCACTTGTGTGGCCCCTCAGCTGAATTCTAGGGCTTTGCAGGTCAATGTCCTGTTGGAAGAGGATACAGTTTGGGTATATTCTAAGCATAACTTCTTTTATTTACACACACATACACAAGTCCTGAAACCAGAGGCAATCACAAACAGCAATAAGTAATCCTCTCTTCCAGAAGTCTCAGCCCACACACTAGTGCCTGGTTCCCAAGAAGCAGCTGTGCACCAGGAACTGACGCTAGCAGGAAGCAAATCTACTTGCCCTTTGCAACATAGCACCTTGAAGTCAAACCAGTAACAATACAAGCATATCTTCTAAGACTAAAAACTAGTTTCCTTGCTAAGAAAAAAAACTTGTGAATAAAGAGAGGGAATTTTTTTCCATGTGCCTAGTTCATCTACTGGAACAATGGGGAGAGGCTTGGAGGAATTAACTCCAGAGCAACTAAAAACTTCCCAAAAAGAGGGTCCTTATATTAGAATAGAGTGGCAAACTTGACCACCCTGGAATACAGTGTGTTTCTCAACACCACAATTAACAGCTTTCTGGTCGCAGTGGGAAAACTTGGAGTTTAAAAATGAAATATTGCATAAGAGATGAGAGAAACCAGCTTGTTGTACTGGGTACATTGAAAAGGGAGGTTCTGAGGCTATGCCATGATCTTAAAACTGCTGGACACTTTGGGGTTACAAAGCCTTAGACAAGATATGGAAGAATTTCCACTGGGTATAATTCAGACAGGATGTAAGAAATTGATGCAGGAAATGTGATACTTATATGGCAAAGAAGGCCCCTCATCTTAAATTTTGGAGACTCCCTCCTCCTTTGTAGCAATATCTCATGGGTAAAGCTGAGATTTTGTCATGGATATTGTCAGAGGGCTTTTCCTTCATCCCCTCCACTGGTTCTTGTCACGCAGAAAGAAAGCAGAAGGTCCGAAGTGTAGTCAATGCAATGTTTATTGGGGTTAGTTTCAAGCAACCATATCCATAGCTCTACACACTGGCAGAGTCTGTGTCCCATTCCCAGGTCTGATGCCACAGAGCCTTTGCCTGTGTCCCCATTCCCACCTCCTCCTTCTTAGCAGTCCCAAATATGCCTGCAGTGCACGCCCTTAGTCCCACCCCTTACAACTTATGGTCATGTTCCATTTTGGGGGGCCATCAGTCTTCAGCCCACCTCTTTTCTGTCCCATGAGAGGGTAGGGAGTGAGGTTGTGTACTGGCAACTGCCATGCTTTTCTTTGACTTTTAGTGTTTCTTATGTCTTCCTCCCCATCCTCTCTTGCCCCTCCCAACTAGTTGCTTCACCAACCTTGCCTTGAGAGAAGAGCCAGGCAGCCTTCCAGTTTGTGCTCATATATTACACTCCCACCATACCCTCTAACACTTTTAACTCCATCTCTTATCTTTTTTCCTTGTACTAAAAGCCCCATCTGGTTGTGGGAAATGCATCACAGAGCCTCTTTGTTCATTGTTCTTCACTCATAATAATAAGGATATAAGAGTATCAAAAGTCAAACCCAAAATTCTATCCCAGGCTAACAAAAAGGCCTATATACTAACAGATATTGTTAGTAAAAGTCATGGCCAATAAAGAAAAATTCACAGAAGCCTGTGACCTGTCCATGACTTTTACTAAAAATATACATGATGAAATGGCGATGAAGGGTTCCCATACTGCCCACAGGGGTCCGCTCTGAGCTCTGGGGACCCCTGCTGCCCATGGGGGCTCAAAGCATCAGGGTCCCATAGTGGCTGGGAGCTCTGGGGTCCCCCTGCCGCGGCCATGGTGGCCAGTAGTTCTGGGGGGCCCACACCACTCGCAGAGGCTGGAAACTCTGGGGTACCCCCCACCGGGCGGCAGGGGTACCCCGCAGCTCCCAGCCACCATGGGAAGCCGGGGGACCCTGTAGCTCCTGGCCACTGGGAGTGAAGTCACGAAGGTCACTGGAAATCACAGATTCCGTGACTTCCACTACCCTCATGAATAAATCGTAGCCCTACTCATGGGGCTCCAATGAAATGCATTGCCACTGATGTTCTTGGGCCCTTGCCTGATGTAGAGGCTTGCCATAAATACTTGCTGGTAGCTATGAACTACTTCACAAAATAGCCTGAGGTTTATCCAATAAGAGAGAAGAGGCTGTGACTGTAGCAGGGGTCCGAGTGAATGAATTCTTCACCAGATGTGTGGTCCCGGATGAGATACACACAGCTCAAGGGAGAAACTTTGAATCCAAAGTGTTTCAACAGGTTTATGATATTACAGGGATCCACAAACTTGTATCACCATATCACACCCACCATAGCAATCTGATGGGACAGTGGAAAGATTCAATGGGACTTTGGTGATTCAGCTCACTACCTTTGTAGAACAGCATCAAAGGGCCTGGGACCAGCATCTCCCATTCCTTTTGATGGCTTATAGAACAGCAGTTAATGAGAGCACAGAGTGTACCCCAGCACTCCTCATATTTGGGCATGAGCTAAGCCCCCCCCCCCCCCCCAAAAAAAAAAAAACCTCTTGGGTGGAGTTCCTGAAGAGGAACAAAGGGATATGAATCTTCTGGCCTATGTAGAAAGTCTATAATCCAAAACTGAAAACAGTCACACTTTTGCTAGGGAAAATTTGAGGATAGCCTCTGATCAAATGAAAAAGGGTCTATGATGTAATGCCATATGGGGAAACTTAAAAGAGGGGACCTGGTCTGATTCCACAGTCCTAGAAGAAAGAAGGGCAGGAGCTCTAAACTGGATAAACCTTGGGAGAGACCCTATATAGTGCAGGCCCATATAAACGAAGGAGTGAACAGGTCCCAGAACTAACCCCAAAATTATCCATAAGGACCATTTGAGAAGATACCGGGAAACAGAATTTCAGCTTGGTTGCCCCGAGTCTGAAAATGTAGTTGTGGAAGTTGAGAGTGGAAAAGTTGTTACAGAGGTGAATTCCCAATTAAGACAAAATGGGCACGGTATGCCTCAGCCAGCAAATTTCACAGAACAACAGGCATGTCTCAGGGACTGATGGAAAGGAAACCCAGGGAGATAATAGCCCCAAAGAGATTTGGATAGGAATAAAATGTTGGGGTTGGTGATGTGAATACATCTTGACAGAAGGATACTATATATATGTGAATAATTAACCTTGTATCATTTTAAATCTGCTAAATATTTTTTTCTTTTCTTTGGGGTTGGTTGTTGCGTGTCTGTTTTTGTCCTTATCAGAGCAATAGGTGAAGCTGAGGTGGAGAGTTTTATGAGCTGGGTGAAACCTTGTTATAAGATTGAGACTGACAGGTGTGAATTCACCCTTTAATTAACATAACTGGAAGCATAAGCCCCACCTAAGACAAAAGGAGTGTGTGAACACACCCAAGAGGTTTTGGCCGAGTTGTTTATGGAGGGGGGAAGGAGAGAGTGACAGAGAGAGACAGCATGAAAGAGCAGTTGAATGCATGATGGCTGACCCCGGGAGAGATCTGGGGAGATCTTTTTGGGTCAGGGGGCAGGCTAAAAAGAGTGTTCTTGGTGCTGTGAGAAAAAGAAACGGTTTTCTGCTATTTGATTCCTCCCGCGTTCAGAAACACAGGACTTTTAAAATAAACATCACAGACATACCTAACTACCACCAATTTCCACTCCCCGCTGGAACACCCATGGAGTCCCAAACTTTGACAAGCCGCTCAGATCAAAAGAGGCAATAATGTAGCTTTTAAAATAGAAGAATATGTTCCCTTACTCTGGAACAAGTCTGCTTCATCAAACTGTATATAATTTTAAACTATTAAACCCTTTTACTTCTCTTCCATTTAAAGGTGCAATTTGAATACCTGGGAAATCAATATCTGCTTTGCTATGTGATTACGCCCAAATAATTGAAATATCAGAAGGGCAGCGAGCCACAAAGCCTTTGTATTGAGGCAATAAGGCATAACGACAGTGCTTTCAGCACAAAAGTAGTTCTAAATGTAATTGAATGAAACTTTTAAATGTAACTGTTTTTAGCAAATCCATAGAGGTCTTTAAAGTGCAAAAAAAAAAAAATCTGCAAAATACCAAGACTATTTTGTGTCATCAGTTTTTAAGGAGAGCTCCCCATTGAGGTCCGTGGGGAGCTTTGATTAAAAAAAAAAGAGATGGCATTTCATAGCCCTAACTTTGTGATGCTGTACTAACATGGTAAATAGAATCCACAGCAACACCACACAGAGAAAGAACTTTATGCAAATACTTCATACTTAAGGGTAAAGTGACCAGACAGATTTTGGACAGGTCTGAATGATGGAAACAAGCTATTTCGTCTCACATGGTCATACTAGAATACATACTTTATGGAAATCCTAGCTTATCTGAAAAAGAAAAAAAAAGAAAAATGTCTGGACAAGGGATATGCTAAATTCATATTACATTTCCACAGGAAAAAAAAAGATTTTCCTTTAAAATGTAAAATCAGGAGAATTTGTGGGTGAAGAGCAAGTCAAGGTGAATATAAATTAGGTGCAAAGCAGAGCAAAGAGAAAGACAACCCCTTGTCAAAGAATGACTGCAATATTATTTCAAAGGTATTCAGCATGATTGTGGGCTAATAGTTTTAGAACAGAAGTAAGCATGAAGGTTGGGTAGCTCGCTTAATGAAGAGCTAGCCTTTCAGCTCTAGGACTCTAATTTAAATCCTTTTTTCACACCTAAGTGAAATGAGTGGCTTCATTTTAGTCCCTGGTGGACAGTAAATAACTACCACATGTAATTTGACAACGTTTAGCACAACCAACAACCCTTTCGTCGGTAGAACACCAGACCTCCACTAGTACAAAGACTGAATTATCTCTTTCTTCCTTTGAGAGGACTACTTTTCAGAAGCTGTTTGTTGTAAGCAAGACTTTTTTGTAGAAGTTCATGCTATAGCTAACTGCTCTGTACTATTCCTTTAAACTCAAAACTTTAAATTTTCAGAATTCCAGAAATCTATATCAAATGTGAAGAAAGAGAGGTCTCAAATGTGTCTGGGTTTTTAAAGATGTGATTCTGCACTCTACTTCCTTTCACTTTCTCCGTTTGTTTTGTTCCTGTACAAATTCCAAAGAGCCATCTCTTCTTCTCAGTGCTTCCATCTCTGTTTGTTTTTTATTTGGTTCCAGAGTCATACTGATTCATAGGGCTCTTTTTCTTTTCTCTCAATGTTTCTAGAAAGACTTCTGTCTCTCTTGTTTCCAAAGGTCCATCTTTTTAACCATGTACTCCTACACTCCTTCCTCGGCTCCCAGAACATTATTTTTCTTTCAGCTTCCACAGCATCTCACTCAGGTCCAATACCATTAAATCCAACCAGTGTTCTGCTCAGAAGGGATGCAAAGTTATCTTATCAGATGCCAAGTTCTATCCCTCAGTTACCAATTATAACTTATCCCACTCTTTACTTCACCCCCATGATCACCTATAGCTTAATATAATCAATTTGAAATTATAGACTAGACAGTAAGCACTACTTGGATATGACCATTTTATAGTAATGTACAGGAGTTTTCAGGGGCATATACTATAATAAATATTACAGCACAATTAATTTCCATCACTTATTAACTTTTTTAATGTTCTCTTAGATTGAAATTTCCATGCTGGTTTACAGCCCTAAAGTGTGGAGATTATTGCTTTAAATCTGAAAGTTTGGTGAAGTTCTCTCAGCTGCTTTTTCAATTACCTCAGCAGAAAAAATACATACCATACTTCTTGCCATTTAAAAATGTAAGAGGTAAGACATTTTTGTGTAGTAACAATTTAAGTTGCTGAACTTTAAAATCTCAGGTTTTACATGTTGCTAGAGATCAGTATGATAATAAGAAATATGTTTTCCATATTGTTGTTATATTTTAAATGTGGCTCTACTCTAAAAAGCAACACTATAAAGTTGCATTTTAGGATACCATGACCAAATCTGCTAAGTTTACATGTACAAACATGTATTTTATTTACCTTAACAGTCAGCTCTGAAACTCAGTCTGAACCCTAGAAGTCAACCTGGGTCCTTTTGTCTTGTGCATTATTACCAGTAATGAGGGTTCAGAAGACCAAAGCAGGTTCTCAGTTACACCTGTGAAACCAGATTATTTTCCTTGGAACTGAACAAACATTGTGAATACATATTTAGCAAATAATTCTATTAGCAGTATGTCAAATGGAACAAACTCCTGCTTGTTCAGTTGAGCCAATTGGTTCCCCCGTGCTAAGATGCAAAACTAGTTTGAGGATAACATTTTCAGTCACCCCTAAGGCTTTGTCTACACAGACTATGGAAGTGAGCCTCCCAGCCTAGGTCAACGGACTCGGGCTAGCATGGGTTGGCTGAAATTAGCCATGTAGACAGCGCTTCGAAGTTGTGGCTTAGGCTGGAGCTCAGACTCTGAATCCCATTCTCTCCTTAAGCTTCAGAGCCCGAGTTCAAACTTCAACACAGCTATTTATAGAATGCCAACACGAGCCCTGCAAACCCAAGCCTGTCGACCCAGGCTGGGAGGCTCACCTCCATGGGCTGTGTAGAATAGCTCCTAAATCACTTAGGGTATAAGTCTCATTTTCAAAAGAAGTTTAGACACCTATCTGGACCTAACTGCCTCTTTAGACGCTTAAGTCCCACATTTAGGATCCACTGATATCCATAAAACCACTGCTCAGTTGTCACCTAACCCTGTAGGCAGCAGCTGCCTAAAATCTCCAGGTTGCCAAAGTTTCTGCCAGAAGGCACATGCAAAGCCAGCTACGTCTTGAGGCTGCCCCACAGATAACGAGTTACTCAGGGCCCTAGTGCAAGCCAAAGTCCTTGACGGATTTCCAAACTGAACATTTCCCGTTCTATCTTGCCTGCAGAGCCAAGTCCTCTAGGTGAGCTCAGAGCATGCCTACAGATGAGGCCCTGCACAAAAGACCGCCAGTAAATTGTGGGGCTGATTGGCTTGTGTGCATTCCCCCAAAATACCAATAGCTAAGTGATTAGAGCACTCACTTGGGACAAGGCCGATCCAAATCTCTGCCTCGCTTGACTTGAACCTGGCTCACCAGGGGACACTGGTGCAGTCCTGAATAGGCAACTACCGGAACACCCCTGCCAGTCTGACCTCGCACGCATGCTCTGCAGAGGATGCCATTTAGCTCCATGTGATAGGACTGTAACGCTGTGCAGAGGATGCAATTTTGTTCTCAGAGTGGTTAATTTTAGAACATATGGGAGTTGCCCAAAAGCAGTGCCATAGGGCTCCAACTAATGTTTGTTTGTTTGTTTTTACTTTTATTCTTTTATTCTTCTTTTCCCCTGTTGTTTGTTTTTTTAATTAGAAAATAAAATGAAATGCAAAAGAGAATGAATTGCTAAAGTTACTAATTTAAGCCCTGCTCCCATGTGGGATTATGGAATAAATACAAAAAAAGACAGGAAATGACAAAGTTAGTGTTCTCATAGAAACACTAATTGACCCTTATTGCTGAATACTGAACATAGTATTTTAAATTACTAGTTACTGGATACTCTTAAGCATATACCTTATTACACCCACAGTGCGCCCTGAATCATTCCACCTGCAACCCCATTGACTTGGATAAGGATGTGCAATATACATAATATTGCATATGAGAATCTTAACTTAATTTCCAGACTTCTTTTGTGTGGAAGAGCACATCCTGATCCCATTAAGTTAATGGTTCATCTCCCATTGACTTCAATTGGCTCAAGATGGTGGGGTCCCTCAGGGCTTGGTGCTTGGCCCTATATAACATTTTTACCAATGACCTGGAAGAAAACATAAAATCATCACTGATACAGTTTGCACATGACACAAAAATTGGGGGAGCAGTACATAATGAAGAGGATAGGTCACTGATTCAGAGAAATCTGGAACATTTGGTAAACTTTCACAAGCACACAAGATTCATTTTAATATGAGTAAACGTATACATCTAGTAACAAAGAATGTAGGCCATACTTACAGAATGAGAGGCTCTATCCTAGGAAGCAGTGATTCTGAAAAATATTTGCGGATGAATAATCAGCTGAACATGAGCTCTCAGTGTGACATTATGGCCAAAAGAGCTAAAGCTATTCTGGGATACAAAAACACGGGAATCCTAAGTAGGAGTAGAGGGATTATTTTACTTTTGTATTTGGTACTGGTGCAATCACTGCTGGAACACTGTGTCCCGTTCTGATGCTCACAATTCAAAAAGGATGTTGATGAATTGGAGAGGGTTCAGAGAAGAGCCATGCGAATGATTAAAGGTTAGAAAACATGCCTTATGGCAATTGAGCTCTTTGAGTCTATCTGTTTAGTTTACCAAAGATAAGGTTAAGGGGAGACTTGATTACAGTCTCTAAGAATCTGTATGGGGAACAAATATTTGATAATGGCCTCTTCAGTCTAGCAGAAAAAGAGATAACATGATCCAATGGCTGGAAGTTGAAACTAGACATATTCAGACTGGAACTAAGGCATATATTTTTTAATGGTGAGAGTAATTAACCATTGGAATAATTTACCAATGGTCATGGTAGAGTCTCCATCACTGGCAATTTTTAAATCAAGATTGGAGGGTTTTCTAAAAGTTCTGCCCTAGGAATTATTTGCGGGAAGTTCTATGGCCTGTGTTGTACAGCAGGTCAGATGATCACAGCGGTCCCTTCTGGACTTGGAATCTATGAACCTATAAGAGTCAACTTTACATTTGCAACTATACAACTGACCACATCTGTACAGCTCTTTGCACGAAATACAGTCTGCGCCGCACTTTCAGATGTGCTGAACACTTACAGATCTTGACCGTTGACTTCAGTGGGGATAGTGAATGTGCTCAGTACTTGTGAAAAATCAGACTTTATATATGCTGCAAGGGCCAGATCATGCAGCCCTTACTCACAAAGCAGAGCAGTCCAACTAGGCTTTATCTATCCTAATGAAAATGGTTGTAACACCGCTGAAATAAGGACTGCAGGATTGTGCCCTTATGTTAGTAACAACTCTATTTATAATTTTTTTCTCCACACATAGCAATACGTAACATTAACCAGATTAGCCAGATCTGATTGTATTGAATAAAGCCTTTAACTTCTTTAAAGATTTCCATTTATTTTAATTTAAAGAAGAATATTCAGATTTTTGGTTTCATACAAAGTTCTTTGCAATACTGTCATTTTGCTGACTCGTGGATAGGTCACACTTTGTTTGATATGAAAGCACGACAGAAAGGTAATTTAACCATCTTTGTGAAAACGATAGGTAGTGGCACAGTACTGAAAACAAGAAAGTGCTTTTATCTCCCGTTCATGCACAGTACAGTGCATTTATTTGATTTATAATTGAAAAATATCAATAAAAATAAATCAGTAAACTTCAAAAGGAGAATATTCTTCTTCTCCTCTCTCAGAATTACAGTCTATCCTTCTCTTGTGCTCATAAACTGAAGATTTTCCATTAACCAATAGGATTTAAGTATTTTTGTCTCATGTCAATCTACTTTAGCTGCTGTTATTTTCAAATATCCAATGAGTTTTGAAGGAAAATAAACAAACAAATAATAAGAGTTGAAACATTATTGCCTGTTCATGGCATGAATGTTTCATAACCCAGATCATCAAAGTAGGGCTTCAAGATTTATCCTTTCCAACTTGATATATATATATATAGTGTTTTAAATGGAGAGTCACCATTTCTAGCACACAACCCACATCTTATATTTGAAATATTTTTTAAGAACTTGGAAATGATTACTTCTGTTAAAATTATTCACATTCATTTAAGCCAACATTTTTCATTCACATCTTTAAACAGAAGTTCTCCAATAATATAAATAAATAAATAACACAACACAACTACTGTGCTCTGCTTACAGCAAAACTGCAAGGAGAGAATTATATTGTGACTTGACGTGGCACTTAAATTCACCCTTCTAAAAAACCTTAAAATATCACATCAAGGAGAATTTCAAAGACGTTCCCTTTACCATGTCTGTACAGAAGGCTCTTTTCCTCATTTTGAAAAGCTATTCAAGGCCACAATATGAACAATATCTTGTCTGCAGAATTCCTTTAAAACCCCATGCTTAAGAACTCAGTTTTCTCTTCCATGTTTCATGAGTGAGATTCAGATATTTACTGTTTTAGGTCACATTTAATGATTAAACATCTTATTTGATACTGACTATCATGGAAGATTTTTGACAGAGAAAAACCTATTTAAATCCACTGATTAGCAGTTTCAATATTTGTCTCGTATGATAAATGGCCGAACTTCTCTGTTTATTACCATGGAATCAGGATTTTTTTCTAAAAAGGCACATTGCTCAGTAAACCTTGAGGAAAATATTCTAGTGCTGCCACTACTTCTTATCTATTTGGCTGGAGTGTACTGATCTGTAATGGTATTACCAAAGGAAAATCAATATGATGGTACCAAATTAAAAATGGCACCTACCTCATCATCATCATGAAGGAAAAACAGAAGAGGCCAGGGAAGCAAGTATCTCATTATCATGTGTGACAAAGCTTTAATTAGGGTAATTTTTCAAGTATGTATGCCTGTTGGACTGCTGCTATCACATATCAGTGCTTCCTCAAATATTTAAGATCAATTTAGCTCCTTTCCTATTGACAAGTCATCTCTATTCAAATGAGTAATAGATTCAGCAAAGTTCTTACTGAACCCTTCAGGGATGCACAGCAAAAATGTGGTAAGGAAATAGTGCAAGCTCTTTGAGGGAAAGGGCGGTATTTTGTTCTATATTTGTACACTGCCTAGCACAATGGGGCCCTGGACCACAACTGGAGCTTCTGGGCACTACCACAAAACAAAAAAGATGAACAACAGTAAGAAAGAGAAGTGGTCTTGGAACCTCCACCTGAATGTTCTCTTTGGCACATTCCTGGTCATTAGATTTTCAACAATTGCACAAATTTCTTGTTTTCTATTAAATGCCATTTAAGAGAAACCTGGCATTCGTACAGGAAGTATGACAAATTGATAACACTCTTCAGCTGAAGTTGCCCGTTGTAGTACTTGACTGGTTCAGGAGCCACGTGCATACATATTTTATCAAGCTGCACATTGCCAAACAAAACCTCCAACACCCCAACCCCAGCAAACCACTTTACTGATACGAGTATACAAGGAGTATCAGAGATTCATGTCACATCCACCAGGACTGATGCTATGAACAGGCCCCAAACCTGCATGGAAATCCAGAAGCAAGCATCTCCTCACCCATGCAGAATTCCACAGACTGCAGAGAGAGTCTCCATGAGGCCCATGCCATGCTTTTCACTAGCTTGCCCCCTTTCAAGAATGGAAGTACAATGAAAGGGAATTCTTGACTAGATACAATGCCCCCAATTCAAAACATTTTTTAAAGTTTTGTTGTTTCTCAGTCTATAAATAAGGACAAGATTAGTTTCCTGACTTCTGGAAAACAAGCAGGGCCTCTGACACCTGTCACACAAATTTTACACAACTGAATCTGCTTTAAGGTAACTTTATTCATCTATTTCTTACCATACTGTTTCCAGAGAAGCAAAATTCTGTTGTCTTGACTTAATATCTGTGCTAGAACATTCCATTTTGTCACTTGTGGAGAGATTTCTAAATCCATGGTGTCCTTCTTATGTCTAGGGATTTAGGAACTAGTGCAGATAAAATAAGAAACAACTTGAGCTTTTGTTGACATCTCAAAGACCTTTGCTGACCATTGAAGTGTGATCAAACGTAACCACAGTTAATTTTAATTTAATTTTGTATTCCTCTGCAGTTCCTGGTTTGGATCAGATGCAGATATCACAGGCCAGGCCCAAAACATCCTAAGTGAACTGGTTCCATGGAATTTCCATCTGATTGGCAGGTCCATGCAAACAGTTTAAACAGTTCCAGAGGAACTGGGAGTGGGCACATAAAGGGCCCTGTTTAGTTGGGTTTTTTTAATTGCTTGCTCTTTCTTCCATTGTGGGGCCCTAGCCTTCTCTGTTTAGCATCCTGAATGCTATATTTGGGGCTCCGTTTAGTGCCCCAAATGGTGTATTCAGAGTCTGTTTAGTGCCCCAGATGACCTCTCAGGCCATAATCTCCATGTTTCAATTGAATACTGTCTAATACGTAGCTGAAATCAGTCTGGCACACCTGTGTGTTAGTATTGTTAAAATAAGTTATATAATTATAAGAAAGTGTTTAGTGTTTAGACTTTATTGAATGCAGGGAAGTTTCTGCATGCATTAATCACATTTATAAGATCTGTATCCCATACGGTAAGGTAATATTTGAGCATCTGCACTGTAAACCTTTGTAACTGTGTAACCCATCAGACAGGAGAGGGACATTAATTACTGTGACATGCTGGTCTCCAATAGAAGGTATTATGTTCTTCCCAACAAGGAAACCCCATCAGTACCAGAAGAACTAGAGTGGCACACCAAAGTAGACAAAATATTTTGTTGTTTATGCCACCCCACCTAAGGTGACTAGATACAAAGTGTGAAAAATCAGGATGGGGGTGGGGGGTAATAGGTGCCTAGATAAGAAAAGGCCCCAATATCGGGACTGTCCCTATAAAAGCAGAACACCTGGTCACCCTAACCACACCCCATATGAAGATGAATCTTGCAAATGAATTCTTCCAATCACCTGAGTTTGCAGCTCAAAGCAGAATGGGGGGAAGAATATAAAAACTCCAAATAAGAAGGAACTGTGTCTTCATGCTGCTTGGACTCTGGGAGGCAAGGTTGACTAGGCATAAGCAAAAAATCCCCCATGATTAGCCTGGGTTAGCCTTAAGGGACACAGAGAGCATGCTTATTATAGAAGGTTCTATTACTTTTTGAAACTTAAGATTGTAACTCATTTGTGTGTACATATGTTTACCTGTTTTAACTTTGTAAATAACTTTCTTGTTTCCCTTTCCCATATAATAAATCTTTAGATAGTTTATCATAGTATTGACTACAAGCGTGTTCTTTGGTGTGAGATCTAAGGTGCGTGCAATTGACCTGGGGTAAGTGACTGGTCCTTTGGGACTGAGAGTAGCCTGGATATTGCTCTGATATAGATGTAAAGGATCATTTATCACAAAGGTAAGCTGTCATAAATATAAAGGGAAAGGTAAACACCTTTAAATTCCTCCTGGCCAGAGGAAAAACCTTTTCACCTGAAAAGGGTTAAGAAGCTAGGATAACCTCGCTGGCACCTGACCAAAATGACCAATGAGGAGACAAGATACTTTCAAAGCTGGAGGGGGGGAGAAATAAAGTTTCTTTCAGTCTGTGAGTTGCTTTTGCCGGGACCAGAGCAGGAATGCAGGTCAGAACTCCTGTAAAGGGCTAATAAGCAATCTAGTTAGATATGCGTTAGATTCTGTTTTGTTTAAATGGCTGATAAAATAAGCTGTGCTGAATGGAATGTATATTCCTGTTTTTGTGTCTTTTTGTAACTTAAGGTTTTGCCTAGAGGGATTCTCTATGTTTTGAATCTAATTACCCTGTAAGGTATTTACCATCCTGATTTTACAGCGGTGATTCTTTTACTTTTTCTTCAATTAAAATTCTTCTTTTAAGAACCTGATTGCTTTTTCATTGTTCTTAAGATCCAAGGGTTTGGGTCTGTGTTCACTTATGCAAATTGGTGAGGATTTTTATCAAGCCTTCCCCAGGAAAGGGGGTACAGGGTTTGGGAGGATTTTGGGGGGAAAGACGTTTCCAAGCGGGCTCTTTCCCTGTTTTATATTTGTTAGACGCTTGGTGGTGGCAACAATAAAGTCCAGGGGCAAAAGGTAAAATAGTTTGTACCTTGGGGAAGTTTTAATCTAAGCTGGTAAAAATAAGCTTAGGGGGTTTTTCATGCAGGTTCCCACATCTGTCCCCGAGAGTTCAGAGTGGGGAAGGAACCTTGACATGTAACCCCCTAAGCTTATTTTTACCAGCTTAGGTTAAAACTTCTCCAAGGTACAAACTATTTTAGCTTTTGCCCCTGGACTTCATTGCTGCCACCACCAAGCGTCTAACAAAGGTTATTTTAGAGAAACTGACAAAAGACAATTTAGATCTGGCTGATTGGAGGGGATAAAGCTATGACAATGAAGCTAACATGGCTGCAGCATACAAAGGTGTTCAAAATCAAATTGAGCAAGTAAATCAGTATGGGTCTTTCATCCCATGTGTTACCCACTCACTGAATCTTGTTGAAGAAACTATTGCAATGGTTGTTCTCCAAGTTGTTCTATTTTTTGGAAGTGTTTGAAGATTGTATACCCTGTTTTCCACTTCTACTTCTTGTTGGGATGCATTGAAAAAGCATATTAGCATTACATTAAAATGCCAAAGAACAACAAGATGGTCAATTTATCTGCTACAAAATCAGGTTGAGTGTGTACCTGACATTTTACGGGAGATCAAGGCTTCACACAATCTTACTCCAGAACTTAGGTTGGCGGATGATAGCTTACAAAGATTTCAGAGTTTTCATTTCTTGTTTTGGTCAAAAAAAAAATTAACCTGTGAGCAAAAAATTGCAGAGTCCAGATCTGGATTTTCAAATGGCTCAGTTGACTTGGTACTCTTTGAGATGCCTTATTGGAATTAAAGCCTTTAGGGTTCATTATGTATAAGGAAGCAGCTGCTTCACAGGCTGAAACATTAAAAAAAGGCAGTGCTGGGGGAAAACAGGGCTAGAAAATACAGGAAATCTTGGAGACAAAGAAACTATTCTTTTGAGGTGAGATTTCTAGCCTAGGAGGCCAAAAAAGCCACAGTTGCACAATCAAGAAAGTACATTTGGCTCAGAGCCCATCCTGTTCAGTGGCAAAGGGAAGTCACAAATTAGAAATAAAAAAGCAACATATAACAAACAGAAAAAGGGGAAATAGCAATCAATATAAATTAGAAGTTATAAAGTGTAGAAAATTGCAAAGGGCAGCTAAATTACTCAAGACTATAACAGGGTTCAAAAAAGAACTAGATAAATTCATGGAAGATAGGTCCACCAATGGCTATTAGCCAGGATGGGCAGAGATGGTGTCCCTAGCCTCTGTTTGCCAGAAGCTGGGAATGGGCCACAGGGGATGGATCAATTGATGATTACCTGTTCTGTTCATTCCCTCTGGGGCCCCTGGTATTGGCCACTGTTGGAAGACAGGATACTGGGCTAGATGGACCTTTTGGTCTGACCTAGTATGGCCATTCTCATATGCTTAAAGACCTAGGGGAAAAATCCATGGCTGAGAAGGCTACAGATAAGAAGAATGAGGGTTTTTAAAAGTATACTAGGAACAAAAGAAACCATAGCAATGGTATAGTTCCATTACTAGATGGAGATGGTAAAATTGTTAGTAATTATGCAGAAAAGACTGACGTGGTCAATAAATATTTCTGTTCTGTATTTGGAAAGAAGTACGATGAACTCTTCATAGTATATGAGTGCTGAAGTTTTTGTAGTTCATTAGTAAATTAGGAGGATGTTAGACAACATCTGTTAGGTATAAACATTTTTAAAACCTGGATAACCTGCAACCAAGATTCCTAAAAGAGTTGGCGGAAGAGATCTTTGGCGAACTGATGTTAATGGTCCCTTCTCATATTAAACTCTATTAATCTAATATCTAAACCAAAGAATTTAGAAAATTTCAATCAAGCACATGGATGTCTGGGTGCTTCTCTAAACTGATCTTTTGAGGTTTGTCCATCTCTGTTACAATGTCATAAGCAATTACTTCCATACAGTAATGTTTGATATTCAAACACACACAAAAAACACTTATAAGAGTGATTTTATTCCTGAATTTTTGCTTCATCATTCATTATGGATGCACTGAATGACTTAAAAAGGAAACTAAAACCATGCAGCCCTTGGACATACACTTGCATGCATAATGTCTACCTTAAAACTAAACCTATTGAAAATGGTTTCCTCCTATTGGGAAGAAATACAAAGCTGTTTACCACAATTACAATTTTCAATACACCACAATTACTAATTATCTGTGCTATCTGAGTGAGGAGACATGATATTGAGCACAGCAAGGGTGCATAAAACATTAAGTCTCTCTCCTTCACACCAGGATCTTTCTCCACAATAATATCCAGAGTGGAAAGCCACTTACCAGAATGCTTGAATGACACATTGTTAAATGGGCCTGCAATCACATCCAGTATTTGCTGTGTTCAACATCTTCTTGGAAATGCTGGGTCATCATTCAAGCTGTAAAGGTTGTGACCCTAGGAACCTCCCTCCCCCCCATACTCACACCTTACATAGCTGCAATATTTGTACAAACTATGCTTTGTGAGGTATCATATAAAAACGAATAACATGCTGGTCATTAATATCATTGTAAAATGCATGTGTTATCCTTCTATGTGAAGTTATGAATTCCCTTGTTATAATGTTACTAAGATATGTTTAAGACAAAGACAGCCTAGCCTAAGTAAAGGTGATAAAGAGGTCTGTTCTAGATAAAGGAATGTGGGTTTATCCTGGGACTGACATGGCTACAACAACTCTGCATACACGTTTTTTTCCTTCTCATTTTTACCCAGTAAGGCGCCGGTTCTGGAATGATCATTGTCTGTGGGCAAGATTCTACCTGTAGAGCTCATTGAATGATTGGGACCTAAATCTATCCTGTGTTTAGAATCACATTAGACTAAAACAAATCTTATTTTTTCTCTAAACAGCAGAGCAGATGCTGGCTTTGAATTGGCTTCATTTTTGATCTGTGCAAGCATCAAGATCATTAGTTCATTTGCTATGTGTCTTCAGTTGCTTATTCAATTATAAACAGATTAAAATTATGTTTTGAAAAAGGTGATAATCAAATGTATTACAATAAATACTCAATATTAAACTCTCCATAGACAGGACTACACACAGAAGGCCTAGTTGAAGGAATCTGATGTGGTCTGGCTATAGCAGTCTTACTTGAGTGGTCAGTAAGGGATGGGATCTAGCAGAGGACCTGGCTCTAGTGGACATTGTCTAAGTTCTCTTTGTGTTGCAAAGCAGCTGCATAAAAGGAGAGTTAACCACAGGTCTGCCTTGATTAAGTTTTGTAACACAAGCTCTATGTGGTCAAAGGCTAGTGGGGAAACTTAAGGCAGTTCCCAGGTGAAAAGTAAAGGACACAGTCAATGTGCTAATAAAGCAAAAAGAGAGCCTTCAAGGGTGACAGGGAAGGCAGCTATTTATTGGCAGCAATGCTTGACCCAATGGCATCAAGCGTGGGATTTCTGCAAATGGAGTTACCCAGGAGTTGTTTTGGCCATCTTTGTTGAAGATAAACAGGACTTTTGAATGTTTTATGAACAAGTTACTCTAGAAAGGACCCTGTGATAAAGAGTTGCTGTCACCATTTCTTTTTTTGTTCCCCCACAATGGGAAATTGAAGTAAAGCCCTCTTCCCCCCCCCCCATTGCAAAGCCACCATATCTACTACAGCTCAGCAAAGTGGCAACAATAACAACAACATGGAGACTGATAGTCCCAATGCTATGACCTTTAATATAAATATCAACCATTCTTAATGTGTGAGGAAGAAATTGCCTAGTTATGTGTCAAAAGAATACTGCTCTGTGTCAGTATAATAAATACAAAATAAGATGCAAACTCCATATGATGTAAATTCACTTTAATAAATGATGCAAATTGATTATTAAAGTATCTCTTTCAATGTGGGATTTGGAAAGTTTAAAGATCAATAGGTTAATACGATATACTATATTCCAGCAGTTAGCTGTGCCAATTGCTTCAAATAAATGACATTGCTTAACCTTATGATTAGTAAATTATGTAACCTTATCAGCCAGTTATGCACAAAATCAACTAAAATATATTCAGAACTAAATACCTGAAATATATTTTTGAAAACAGCATAAATCAAATCAATGACCAACTAGCTGGATCAGTAACAGAGAGGGATGGGCTCCATTGCTTCAGACTGATTAAGTTAAGTTCAAACTGTATCCAAGCTTTATGATTCAAGGCTACTGTTAATAACACTATTATTTAAAAACTACCTCCCCTTTCTGCCAAGCTTCTCTGGGCACTGCATCAGCACATTCAGAATAAATCACATCAGACCAAAAGAGAAGGAAAACTTTCTCAGCAGTTCAAAGTTCACAATTTTATAAGACGCAATAAGACCAGCCTTACCTTTCTTGGTATTGTCCTTTGTCAGTGATCAGCTGAGATAGTTACAACAGGGTGAAACAGTCTGAGTAAATCACACTGTACACCATCTGATGGTCACTACCATCTGACAGGCTATGGCCAAGGACCATACTATGGCCAAGGAACAGTATAACCTTTTTGCTTCAGGTCATAAGAACAGTCATACTGGGTCAGACCAGTGGCCCATCTAGCCCAGTATCCTGTCTTTCGACAGGTTTCAAAATAGCAGCCGTGTTTAATCTGTATCCACAAAAAGAACAGAAGCACTTGTGGCACCTTAGAGACTAACAAATTTATTAGAGCATAAGCTTTCGTGGCCTACAGCCCACTTCAGGCAGTGGCCAATGCCAGATACTTCAGAGGGAATGAACAGAACAGGGCAATTATCAAGTGACTCATCCCCTGTCCAGTCCCAGCTTCTGGCAGTCAGAGGTTTAGGGACCTCCAGAGCATGGGGTTGCATCCCTGACCATCTTGGCTAATAGCTATTGAGGAACCTATCCTCCAGAAACTTATCTAATTCTTTTATGGACCTAGTTATACTTTTGGCCTTCAGAACATCACCTGGCAATGAGTTCCACAGGTTGACTATGTGCTGTGTGAAGAAGTACATCTTTACATTTATTTTAAACCAGCTGCCTATTATTTGCATTGTGTGACTCCAGGTTCTTGTGGCATAGCTCTTCAGTGTGCCAACATATAGTCCTGGTTCAAATTATTGGACTCCAGGCAGCTCATCTGGCAAAATATCTTCTAGATAGTCTAGAGTCCAGTTGCTTTGTTAAAGTACGGTACAGTGTATGCAAATGAATGGCTAAAACTCCAGAACGAAAAGTCTTGCAGGTTGATCCATGTGAGTTAAATAGGATCAGCAAAGTATTGTAGGTTGATTGATACATATACAATACAGGCCAAGGCTATTTGTGTGTCCATTTGAGTGTAATATAACCAGTACTGTCCACAGAGTGCTTGGTAAATGAAAAATTCAAGGCCCAATTCACCAATATGCTCCAGATGCTTTGTGCTGCTCTGGCAATGCAGAGCATCCATAAAAATAGTTGCACTGTCCAAATGAATCTGGCTTGGGTCACCAGAAAGATTTTTGTTAAGTACTGCAGGTGGCAAATGCTTGTTCATTGTACAAGTCATGAGACATAAAACTATTATATAAGTTCAAGTCCTGTCTGTGTCTTCAGTTGCACCACCTCAGCGACAACATGCTCTCCCACAATTCCGAAAGCCATATCAATGAAACTTCCACTGGTATATGCTATATTATTGGTGTGTTCCCTTTTGCACAGCAAGCAGCAACAATAGGTCTTAGTAGGAATGTCCCCAAAGTATTATGGTGAAATTCTGGCCCTAATAAAGTCTACAGCAGGCCTCCCATTGACTTCAACAGAGCCTGATTTTACCCTGTGTGTGTAACCTGACGTGGGAAAGAAGCCACAGATGTCAGTCAGGTGTTGAATGTCATGCATGCACAGGTCTATGATGCACTAAGTCCGTGGTAGGCAACAGACCAGTAGGATTTGCTGCCCTGGTTCCCAGTGGGTCCTAGTGAGTACATCATAGCATCACAAATATATCTTTGTAGAGCTGTTTAAAAAATACAAATCCCCCCACCCCCAAAATCATTTTATTTAATTTTTTTCATTCTAAAAAAACATGACTTTTTTTACTAAAAATGTTTGGTTTCTCAAATATTTTCTGAAAATAATTGCCATTTTTATATCAGTTTTCTGTTTTCCCCTCCCTTTTCGTCCTTTCTTTGTTTTTCTCATGTCAAGCTGTTTTGTTGTAGCAGGGTGAATACCCCAGTTATCAGATATTGGAATACAGTATATTCCATCTTGCTGCAATGGGGATAGATACATTCAATACGCTACAGTTAATGGGAAGTATATGTGTAAATCTTCTATGTGTAGAGCAGAGACTCATATGTAAACACACTCTGGGTGACTAATTCAATCCAATTCTTTACAACACAGCACCCAGAAATCGACAAAAAGGTTAATTTTGCCACTGAAAAGGGGGAGGGAGCAGAAAGAGGAAAAGTTTAAAATTAAAAAATTCATTTAATTAAAAAAAATGTACAATGTACTTTAAAAAATTCTCCCAAAAATGTATCAAATAAAAAATGCTGATCAGCTTAATTCTCCCCTTCCCCCAGTGTATGGGGTGTGATCTACGACAAGTTTACACTCAATACATTCTTAAGTTCTGGTCTATACAAGTCCTAGCCATTCACATAAATATAGTTACCTAGGTAACTGCATTGATCAATCTAACATTGATCTCATACAAAATAATGGAACAACTGATAAAGGACTCAATAAGAATTAAAGGAGGGTAATATAATTAATGGCAGTCAGCATTGTTTATGGAAAATAGATCTTGTCTAACAATTTGTGGAGGGGGGGATGGTGATGATGATGACGACGACATTACAAGTTTTGTTGGCTGATAAAGGTAATAGTGCTGATGGAATATACTTAGACTTCTATAAATCGGTTGACTTGTCTGCATGATACTTTGATTAAGAAACTAGAACAAAACAAAATAATCACAGCACTCGTTAAATGATTTAAAAACTAGTCAATGGTTAGGATTCAAAATGTAATTAAATAGGACTCATCATCAAGTGGGTGTATTTTTTAGTCAACTCCCATATAGAACTCTCTGAATAATTGATTTTTTTGGTTCACTGGCTGATCAAAAACAATTTTTTTTGGATTGACTTAATTTGTTTTCCTGTTTTCTGAATGAAACAAAGAAAAAAGTTCATTTGGGGTCAAATTATTATTATTATTAGTAGTAGCAGTAGTAGCAGTAGTAAAGCAAAGGAAGTTTGGAATTGCTATTCACAAAATTAAGGAGGAGGAGCAGGTGCCCCTCCTTCTATCAAAACCCCCAGGATACAGGAAATACAGAGTCAAACCTTCACTCCAACTTATGCATGGGAGGGACTTGAATCCAGATCTCTTACATCTCAGGTGTGTTCTCAAAATACTGATTGGACTAGAGAGTATTCTGGGCAGGACTTCTTTAAATCTCTCCTCTTGAAGCTGTTCCATTGTGTATAACTAATTAAATAGTTATTGGAGCAGGAGGACTGGACCTGGGTATCTCTCCTCCCAGCTGAGTGTCCTAACCACCAGGCTAGAGATTCTATTTCTGGTCCAATAAATATTTATTTAGATATATGAAGTGGAACAGCTTCAACATGAGAGACTGAGCGAGACTCACCCCAAAATATCCCATAGTCCAGTTGTTAGGCATTCACTTGTTCTGTGGGAGAATCAACTTCCAAACCCTGCTCATATTCAGGCAGAGTGAGGACTTGAACCCACGTGAGTGCTTTATGCCCCAAAACAAGAATATATAAGGGGCATGGTGGCATAACCATCTGCTTCACTCTTCTATTTTGAGAAAGGTGCCTAATCCCCATGGTGAAACAAGCCTGAAAAAATTAGGGGAGGGGATTGTGAAACTGTATGGGAGTTCATGTCAAATTTTTGAATAGGTTCCATTGGCCCAAAACTGCATTTTTCAGCAAATATTTACCTGAAAACTTTTCCCCAACTTTAGTCCTGTAGGGATCAATTCTTGGCCCTGCACTATTTGACTTTTTCATCAATGACATGGAAAAAAACAAAATTGTTGATTAAGTTTGCAGCTGACACAAAAATTGGGGAAGTGATAAATAATGTTACCTAGGTAACTACAAAGCCCTGGCTGGGATGATTTAGTTTTTGTTGGTCCTGCTTTGAGCAGTGGATTGGACTAGATGACTTCCTGAGGTCTCTTCCAAACCTAATATTCTATGATTCTAATGAAAAAGACAGGTTACTGATATGGAGAGATCTGGATAGCTTGGTAAGATGGGTGCAAGCAAACAATATACATTTCAATATGGCCAAATGTAAAATCATATATTTAGGAACAAAGAATATCAGCCATAATTCAGGATTGGGAACCAATCCTGGGAAGTCACACTTGGGGGTCATAGCAGAGAATCAGTTGAACATGAACTCCCAGAGCAACACTGTGGTCAAAATGGCTAAGACTATCTTTGGATACCCATCTTTAAAAAAGGGAAGAAGGAGAACCCAGGGAACTACAGACTGGTCAGCTCACCCCAGTCCCTGGAAAAATCATGGGGCAGGTACTCAAGGAAACAATTCTGAAGCACTTGGAGGAGAGGAAGGTAATCAGGAACAGTCAACATGGATTCACCAAGAGCAAGTCATGTCTGATCAACCTGATTGCCTTCTATGGTGAGATAACTGGCTTTGTGGATATGGGGAAAGCAGTTGACATGATGTATCTTGACATTAGCAAAACTTTTGATAGAGTCTCCCACAGTATTCTTGCCAGCAAGTTAAAAAAGTATGGATTGGATGAATGGACTATAAAGTGGATAGAAAGCTGGCTAGATTGTTGGGCTCAACGAGTAGTGATCAATGGCTCAATCTCTAGTTAGCAGCTGGTATCAAGCGGAGTGCCCCAGGGGTCGGTCCTAGGGCCGGTTTTGTTGAACATCTTTATTAATGATCTGGATGATGGGATAGCTGTCACCCACAGATGACACTAACCTTGGGGAAGAGGTAGATACACAGGAGGGGAGGGCTAGGGTCCAGAGTGACCTAGACAAATTGGAGTATTGGGCCAAAAGAAATCTGATGAGGTTCAACAAAGACAAGTGCAGAGTCCTGCACTTAGGATGGAAGAATACCATGCACCACTACAGGCTGGGGACCGACTGGCTGAGCAGCAGTTCTGCAGAAAAGGACCTGGGATTTACAGTGGATGAAAAGCTGGATATGAGTCAGCAGTCTGCCCTTGTTGCCAAAAAGGCTAACGACATATTGGGCTGCATTAGTAGGAGCATTGCCAGCAGATTGAGGGAAGTGATTATTCCCCTCTATTCGGCACTGGTGAGGCCACATCTGGAGTACTGCATCCAGTTTTGGGCCCTCCAATACAGAAAGGATGTGGACAAATTGAAGAGACTCCAGCAGAGGGCAATGAAAATGATTAGGGGGCTGGGACACATGACTTACGAGGAGAGGCTGAGGGAACTGGCTTGTTTAGTCTGCAGAAGAGAAGAGTGAGGGGGGATTTGATAGCAACCTTCAGCTACCTGAAGGGGGGAATTCCAAAGAGGATGGAGCTCGGCTGTTCTTAGTGGTGCCAGATGACAGAACAAGGAGCAATGGTCTCAAGTTGCAGTGTGGGGAGGTCTAGGTTGGATAATAGGAAACACTATATCATGAGGAGGTGGTGAAGCACTGGAATGGGTTACCTAGGGAGGTGGTGGAATCTCCATCCTTAGAGGTGTTTAAGACCTGGCTTGACAAAGCCCTGGCTGGGATGATTTAGTTGGTGTTGGTCCTGCTTTGAGCAGGGGATTAGACTAGATGACCTCCTGAGGTCTTTTCCAACCCTAATCTTCTATGATTCTATGATAGAAAGGGGAATCTCAAGTAGGAATAGGGAGGTTATATTATCTCTGATTTTGACATT
The DNA here is from genome assembly GCF_965152275.1 of Natator depressus. NCBI lineage: Eukaryota > Metazoa > Chordata > Testudines > Cheloniidae > Natator > Natator depressus. The sequence goes on from NC_134236.1 coordinate 73,290,009, forward strand.
GGTGCAACCACTGTTGTGTTCTGCGTCCAGTTCCGGTGTTCACATATCAAGAAAGATGTTGATAAATTTGAGCGGGTTCAGAGAAGAGCCACGAGAATGATTAAAGGCTTGGAAAACATGCCTTACAGTGAAAAATTAAAAGAGCTCATCCTATTTAGTTAATCAAAAAGAAGGTTAGAGGGTAATATGATTTGAGGCTACATATAGCTACATGGACAACATAATTTAATAATGCAGGGGTCTTCAATCTAGGAGAGTATAGGTATAAAAGAACCAATGGCTAGAAGTTGAAGCTAGGCAAATTCAAATTCAATATAAAGCATATATTTTCACCAGTAACAGTAATTAGCCATTGGAATGACTTTTTCAACTTTTCCAATCAAGATCAGACATTTTTGTAAAAGATATGATCTTGTTTAAACTGGAATTAATTCAGAAAGGTATATGGCCCATGTTATGCATGCATTAGACCAGGGGTGGGGAACCTATGGCCCGTGGGCTGGATCCAGCCCATTGGTCATTTTCATCCAGCCCGTGGGCCACACATGTTCAACTCACCCGCTGGGCGGGCGGTGGACACTGAGATTTGCGGCTTCTCCCCCATGGTGGGGTGAGCCAGTGTATGTGACTCCAGATCCACAGGGATGTGTGTGGGGGGAGTGCGCACACAGAGGCTTGAGGCTTTCCGCCCACCGGGCTGTAATTGTGAGCACCGGCTCGCCCTGCCGCGGGGGAAAGCTCCGAGCCTTCGTGCCCCGGCCAGGTGAGTTGAATGCGTGTGGCCCGCCATTGATTTTTTCGGTGGGTCAATGGCCCCTGACACAAAAAAAGGTTCCCCACCCCTGGATTAGACAATCATAGTGGTCCTCTTTGGCCTTAAATCTCTGAACCTTTGAAACATCAAATGAAGCAGCAGCATTCTGAAGTGATGCACACAGAGTAATACAGAATTTCCATTTGGAAGCTTAGTTTGTAAATGACACTTATTTTTTTTCTTTTTCAAAAGATCTAATTGAAAACCATCTAGCTGTGTTGTTTTTAAATGTCATGCCCCGGACTGTAAACAGTTTGCGCTATGCAAAATGTTTTACATTTCACATTCAAACCAGCACAGTTTGGCCTTGTGCCAGTAACACAATGAGGAAAAATTCCCCTCCCCTCCTCAGAAATTTTGCAGCATTTGACTGGATACAAATAAAACATTTACATCCATTAATGCACAGAAGGCATTTTTTTCTTCAAATGTGGTGCCTAAAGTTAGGTACCTTGACCAACATTTTCAAAAGAAATAAGAGGCTAAAGTTAGACTCCTAAATCCATATTTTGGCACCTAAATAAGAATCTAGGTTGTAATCATGGCCCCACTAAAATCAATGGGGAAATGTATTTGGACTTCATTGGGCCAACAATTTCATTGTTGGTTTCTGAGAGATGATCACCTAGCAATGACATAAGTGGGAGCTAACTTGAGGCATGCTCCTCCAATCTTTGAAAATCTTGATCCTAATCCAACAATTTTAGGCACCTACATTTGAAACATTAGCAAATATGTAGAATGTGGGACAGGGGGCATTCCACAGTATATTAATGATGCTTCTATTTTTGAAAGCTTTCAGAATGATGCATTCAGATTAAAGTGGAATGAAAAGGAATTTAAATTTCCTTCAAGGCAAAGGTACCTTTCTTTTTCTAGCAACAGCATTTCTCTCGAATCACGTTTTTTGTTTTTTTTTTTGTGAATTACTTTCTTCGTAGATTCTGGATGTTGTGGTGTAAGGAATTGGGTTGGATTGAATTACCCATCTAGAATGTGTTATACATAAAATAGTTTTTGCTTTACACACAGTGGATTTTACATATGTACTTCCCATTAACCCTAGGGTGGTAAACATATACATCCCCATTGCAGCAAATTGATAATATACTGTATCCCAGTATCTGACAATTTATCCTGGAACATCCCGAATCAACAGAACAGTGTGGTGTGAGGAAAAAAAATGAATAATCCATTGTTCTCTAAGATTTTGGCATCTTGTTTTGATACTAGACTTCTAGGGGAGGTTACCTATTAGAATGAAGGAAAAAATATTGCTACAGGACCTGTGAGCAGGCTGATGGTACCTTATGTTCAGAAATGCCACAGACAAAATTATTTTCTAACAAAGCACTTACCATATTTTCAGATTAAATCTAAAGCTTGAATGAAGATTTATCGGTTTGAAAGTGCTCTGTTTGTGTGGCCTTGTAACGCTGATTACATTTTTCCTGTAAGGCTGAAAATGAAAAAGGAGAGAAATAACCTCTCTGTGTGAAAAGACAGAAGGAGGAATCTGTTCTCTGGGTGAGAGCCATCCACTTTCTACGCACCCAGTAGTGTTGCTGCTATATTGCCCAACATTTTCAAACTTACCTTTTTAGACTTGAATCAGGAAATAAATAAAGATCTTGGTGGAGTCAAATCCTAGACGAGAGTGCTGAGAAAAAGATTTCAGAGAACATTTTAGATATTACTTTAATCTGGAAAAAGATATTTGCTTGATTGAAAATCTCTTTTTAGGGAAAATTACATCTCAGTTGCCTATATGCTGTTTGCAAGTTTAAGCTGTAAGCATATAGAGCAGTGGTGTCACGGTAATCCGCTGGTGAGCCGTGAGACAGTTTCTTTACATTGATTGTACGCAGGCACGGCCGCCTGCAGCTCCCAGTGGCCATGTATTGTCCCCCCTTTCCCCCATTGCACTGTTACAAACACACTTGCAAGGACAGTGGTAACATAAACCTGCACATGTCAATCTAGATGAGAAAAAACAGTGGAGAAATTTGTTTAATAACACCCAACCTACCTTATTAGTTTACAACTTTATCAGAAATTACAGATCTGAGGCCCCAACCCTGCAAATACTTAGGAGTGTGAATAACTTTACACACAAGTAAAGTTATATATAAAAAAAACACCTTATATGTGTGCAGGATTTGGGACTAGGATTGCAATCCAAAACCCATTAAAGTCAGTATCTCCAATGAGATTTGGATCATGTGCTAAATTTATGGCAACACCAATAGTTATTTTATAGCATATTCTGACATGAGAATATATATAGCAGGGGTTCTCAAACCTTTTATTTTTGCTGGGCCCCCCTTTGAAAATATTTCAGGCTGTCATGACCCCCTCAAAAGTGATAGCAAATTACCGTACATACTCATAGGAGCACTAAATGAAGAAAGTAATCAATATCCCTGCAGTCAAAGGCACTGAAGCCTTTCAAAAGTGTAAAGTAGGGTGACCATATTTCAGGTTCCCAAATGGAGGACACTGCTTGGGGGAGGTACAGTAATACCATACCACTCACTCTTACTTCTGCACTGCTGTGGTGGTGGTGCTGCCTTCAGAGCTGGGCACCCAGCCAGCAGCCACCACTCTCCGGCTGCCCAGCTCTGAAGGCCCTCATCAGCAGCAGCTCAGAAATACTCATAGTAATACCATACCATCTCTCACCCCCCCTACAATAGTCTCGGGACCCCTTTTTGGATCAGGATCCCCAATCTGAGAAACACTGATACAGAATATATAGAATATTTATAATATATTCAGATGTGAAATCCCATAGCAGAAAAACGATAAAATGTTTCAAAATGAGTCTGACCTATTACCCTTATGAACCACTTACTTTCATTTTATAATTTCTCTGATATGTTTTCTGACACAGCAACAATCCAGTATCATTGTCTCTCTCTCTCTATCCCTCCCCTGTCCCCACCCATCACTTATAGAGCCATGGAAATTCAGCATCACATCTAGAATCACCACATTTAGAACTGCAGGAATATGACATTAGCAGTTAAAATATATAGGAGAATTAAAAAAACCAAAACCCCAGTGTGTGAGGTGAAGTGTGTTGGCCTCCCCCAGTAACAGTGTAACTGAAATTGCACTCCCATCTCCCATAGGTAGTGGGATGTGAAGCAATCGCGATAAAGAGCAGAAATGTACTTCACTCCCACAAAGTCAGCATAAAGACCATCAAAGAGGACTCGAGAGAAAATCAATCCCTTTTTTGAGAGGCAGGGAGGGGTGCAAGAGCTATAAATCTTCACTCTTTTTTTTTTTTTTATGGTCAGGGCTTTGGAGCAGTGTGGAAACCAGCAAGATATTCTCTCCTTTACACACAGAAGACTGTGTTGAAGGGAATGGTGAGAGTCCCTACATAGGAAGAACACTAAGTAGAGGGAGAGGATGGGTCTACTAGGGGAAGACGGCAGTTAATGAGAGAGGGAGGGAGAGAAAGAGAGAGAGATTTGGGATGGGACTGACTAGAGGCATGGGCAGCGGGTGGAGCCCCCCTTTGGGGAAGCTAGCCACTGGCTAGCCCCTTCTGCCTGCGCCCTCCCCACGGCGAGAGCCACAAGCCCCACCCTGCCTGGAGGCCCCCTCCCCCGGCTGCAGGAGCCCCAGGCCAGCCAAAGCCCCGAGCCTGAGCCCTCCCTCCACTCGAGGAGCCCTGGGCTGGCTGAAGCCCTGAGCTTCCCTCACCCAGCCCGGAGGAGCCTGGGGCTGGGCGCAGCCACACCATGCCTCCCCTCCCCAGACCCAACCTGCCCAGGGAAGCATCTGTAAGAGCAAAGGTGGGCACATCCGGCCTGCAGGACCGTCCAGCCAGGCCCCTGAGCTCCTGGGAGGGGAGGCTAGCCCCCAGCCCCTCCCCTGCTGTCCCCCCACAGCCTCAGCACAGGCGGCAGGGCTGCAAGCTCCTGCTACTCTGAGCAGCATGGTAAAAGGGGGGGGGAGCGGGTGTGTGGATAAGGGGCAGAGGGTCCCTGGGGGCAGTCGGGGGGGGGAGCAGGCGGGGTTGGAAAGGGGGTGAGGTCCCGGGGGGGCTGTCAAGGGGCAGGGGTGTGGATAGGAGGCAGGGAAGTCAGGGGACAGGGGAAAGGGAGCAGTTGGATGGGGCGGAGGTTCTGAGGAGGGGTTAAGGGGACGGGGCGGGGGGGGTTGGATAGGCATGGGTGTCCCAGGGGCCCTGTCAGGGGGCAGGGGTGTGGATAGGAGTTGGGGCAGATAGGGGGCAGGGGCCAGGCTGTTTGGGGAGGCACAGCCTTCCCTACCCGGCCCTCCATACACTTTTGCAACCCCGATGTGGCCCTCGGGCCAAAAAGTGTGCCCACCCCTGTGTTAGAGGATGCTTTTGATATGCCCCATGCAGATTCCAGGGTGGCAGAGGAGGCAGTATGTGCCTCCACCACTGCCCCGGAACCTGCACGGGGCATAATAAAGCAAAAACTTCCCCGCCAACCCCCACAACTGGGGGTCTGGCGGCCGCAGCAGCATTGGGGAAGGCAGAGCCTCCCCTGGCCTATTTTATCCGATGCCCATGACTAGAGGACTGGGATGTTGTAGCCAAGTCAGTCCCAGGATATAAGAGAGACAAGGAGGGTGATATAATATATTTTATTTGACCAACTTTTGTTGGTGAGAGAGAGAGAAGCTTCCAAGCTTACATAAAGCTCTTCATCATGTCTGGGAACCTTACTCAGACTGTCACAGCTAATTACAAGGTGGACCAGATTATTTAGAACAAGTAGTTAACACATATTTCAAGGAACCATTCAAGGTGAGGTGACCTGTTAACACCCCTCCAGTCACAGGGAGGAAAGGAAGGTGAGGGGGACATAGATGCTGGAACAAGGGCTGCAGGCAGTGCTGCCGTACCCCCCGGCTTGAAGTCCTTTCCATTATATCCAGGGTTTACAGTTTGGTCAATGGCTCTCAGCACCCCCACTACAAAAATTCTTCCAGCACCCTTGGAGGGGGAAGCAACTGGGGTGGGGGGTTGTTAGTGGCTTACAGATTGTTGTAATAAGCCATAAATCCAGTGTCTCTATTCAGTCCATGATTTTTTAGTGTCCAGAAACATTATGAATTTAGTTTCCTAGGCACACCTTCTGAAAATGTTGTGCAGGTTTCCTTTGAGGATGAGTTCTGATAGGTGAGATATAGATTGATCGCTTTGCGAAAAGTGTTCACCCACAGAAGAAATGGGCTTTTTTTGCCTTTTACCATTTATCATTTCCCTATGTGAGTTCATTCAAAAACATAGTGATTGTCTGGTTTCACCCACGTAGTTGCTATTGGGGCATTGAGTGCACTGGATGAGGTACACCACATGTTGTGATAGGCATGTGTAGGACCCATATATCTTGCAAGGTATGTTGTGTGTGTGTTTGGGGGGTGGTGTGAATCATTGTAGCAGTGGAGATATGTCTGTAGGTTTTGCACCTGTTGTTCTTGTAGGGTCTGGTGCCACTTTAGTTGATGTGTCCACACCAGCATCAACATCCTGGACACCATGATCAACTTCAAGAATAGAACCCCACAAATAACTATATACAAGAAACCTACAGATCACCACACCTACCTTCACAGATCTAGTAACCATCCCAAGCACACCAAGAAATCTGTTATCTACAGCCAGGCCCTCAGATACCACAGTATGTGCTCCAAGAAGAAAGTCCGAGATATACACCTTAACACGCTCAAAACCGTCTTCACCAAACAAGGAAACTCCACCAGAAAAGTAGATTTAATCATGGAACAGACTGCCCAAATACCCTGAGAGAACCTGCTTCAATACAAAACTAAAACCCTCTTTGGGCTGTACACCCCTAGTTGTCACTTACCACCCCACACTGGAACCCAGATGTGGTATCATCAAACAACTACAACCATTCAGGATGGGGTACCCATCAAGTAAGAAATCTTTCTGAATACCCTCTTCTGCCCTTCAAACAACCCCCCACCTCTCCAAGCTCATAATCAGAAGCAAGCTCCCCACAGACCATGAGACACTCCATCTTTCCTCCCTCTGACTGGAGGGTTAACTACTTATGCTAAACAATCTGTTTACCTTGTACAGTAAAAACTGTTTTGTCTGGCATGTTGAAAGACTGGGGGTACTGGTTAGTGAAAAATGCTGGTTAACTGAGGGAGGGAGTTTGGGTACGGGGCTGGGGACACAAGCAGGGGTGCGGAGCACAGACTCAGCGAGGGAGTTTGGGTGGGGGAGGGAGCTTGAGCAGGAGGTGGTGCAGGGTGCTAGATCCGGGGACCACTCACCTTGGGCGGCTCCCCACAAGCGGCGACCTGTCCTGGCTGCTCCTAGGTGGAAGTCCAGTAGGCGGCTCTGCGCACTGCCCCCACCCCACCCTTAGCGCTGGCTCTTCAGCTCCCATTGGCCAATAGGAGCTGTGGGGGCAGCACCTGCGGGCAGAGGCAGCACGCAGAGCTGCCTAGTCGCACCTCTGCCTAGGAGCAACTGGGACAGGTCACTGCTTGCGGGGAGCTGCCCGAGGTGAGTAGCCCCTGGATCTGGCACTCTGCACCCGCTCTGGCACCCCAAGCTCCCCCCCACACGCAAACTCCCTCCCGCGCCCCAACTCCCTGCTTGCCCCATGCCAACCGGACTATAAACCAGCATTTCTATGAAGATCAGAAATGCCAGTTTATAGAGCTTTCCGGTTGGCGAAGTGCCGGATAAAACAGCTTTTACTGTATTTAGCAGTGACACTAAGTTTCCCAGAACCAAGAATTGTTCTGTGAAAACTCAAAAGTTTGTCTTTCTCACCAACAGAAGTTGGTCCAATAACAGATATTATCTCACCCACCTTGTGTCTCAGAGGACTGGGAGGAAGGCAACAGAAAGTGGTGATAAAGAGGACCAGAGTAGTGAGGCGAGATAGCAGTGGGTAGATGGAGAACTGAGAAAGAGCCCAAGCAGGGGAAATCAGAGTGGGGACAGGAAGAATAGTACATATGTATGGGGTGGGGTGGGAGGAGAGAAAAGAGACTAGGAGAAAAGTTGCCATCGGGGGGATAGTACTGATCAGGAGAGACTGAGAGAAGCAGCACTGGGGTGCGTGTGGGAGATGGTGACCAGGGATGTAAAGGAAAGCGGCACCGCGTAAAATAGAAGACAGAAAACAATAGTGAGCCCCTGCAACACACTCAAACATATGACATTAGCAGCCAAACCTCTATCACTGGATAAATCCAGTAGCACAGTACAGCTATGCAAACACAGACAAATGCAACACAAAAGACAATGCACACATTTTGTAGCACAGTATGTATATTATGGTCTTCCACAGTGAACAATGCAAATGGTAAAATCATCAGCACTTTTTACTTAATCCAATTTATACTACACACAAACCCAAACTATAGACAGTCTCTCATTCTCTTAGCTGGGCCCTGACATAGCTTAGACATTTTTTCCTTTCACCTGACCAATGGCTTAGTGGAATTTATTACTCAGTAAATGACAGTGACTCCAGTTCTATGTAAAACTGTATCCTCCAGTAATCCAGTCATTCTACTGATCTTTTTTTAGAATATTCTCTTTTTTAAAAAAAAGAAGGAAAAGTGCATGCTTTGTGGGAAGGTCCCTGATCCTGTAAACATTTCTGTATATGCCAAAGTTAAGGGCATACATAACTGTTTGCAAGATCAGGTCCATACATTACTCCTAGAATTTTTTTTCAGATTGATATGTATAATATTCACAAGGGAAATATGCTTTTCTGCAACTCTTTGATAGTAAAACTACCCCAACACACATTTTTAATCATAAAAAAACCCTGTAATCCATTACACACTAATAAAATATTGATTTTACAAATGCAACAGATTTTAAAAGTATGCAACAGATTTTTTAAAACAATTTTTGCCATGCTGAATTGCTATTAAAATAAAATGTTCTGCTATGCCTCATCATTTTTCAGGAAATAGACAGATATTCAAACAATTATGATTAATGAACAAATCTGTAAAAATCAAAGTCTGTCCATGAACAACTGGAAAACAGAAAAGGGGGAAATTCATTAAGTAGATGGTTTGCAATGAATAGTTCAACCATCTCTGTTCACAAGCATGATAGTCTATTCATAAAGGCCTAAGTAATTTTTTATCATCTTACCAAAGCAAATAATATAATGCTACAAACACGTCTAATACTTCTAATGTTTAGACAATGGTTGTGTTACCTGTTTTGAGTTACTAAACTGTTAAAGAAATCACATATGGTGCAAAACTGACATGAAGAGGGAGAAGAGTGGAAGAAGCAAGTCACCTGCAAACAAACAAACAAAAAACAAAATAAACAGTTCTAGTCCATAACTGTGCTTCAGGGACTGAAGCCAGCTAAGTCACGACCAGTATTGTGAAAAATAGACATACAAATTACACATGGCAGGCACATTTTGATCAGTTTTTATCAAGCGCTATGACACCTTCTTTGGATGAATCAGCTGAAAGCTCAGGAGTATTAAATCCAGCTCCCGTGGGTCAGAATTGTTCCACTCTGGAGAAATTTTCCTTATGTCAGCTAATGATACCATGACAGTTTCTGTAACTAATTATTACATTTTCATTTATACATTAGAACTCCCTCAGTGCTAAAGCAGACTGAAAATTGGTTGACAGTCTCTTTGGGCTCAATCAGGCAATCTTCAGAGCATGTTCATAGTCTCACAGCAGGAGTTCAACTCCCACAGAAGTCAGGAGCAGGCACTAACATTAGGTTTGCTTATAGCAGAGCAGTATCTGTGCTGTAGCTAAGGTTGAGCATTGCTTATTATTGCCTATAACGCTCTAAAATCCACAGGCTTGCTCTTGATGACAAAACCATTCCCAGACAGTCTTTCCCTACCAAGCAGCTTCTCTCTCTCCTTCACAAGTCTTGGGACACCCCTTCTTACCTCAGATATCTTTTGGGGGTCCCAAAACTTGTTTGTCAGGTAAGGGGTGGCAACTGAGCTAGAAGGCAGGAGTCCTGGTTTAAGAACCAATATTTTAAAAGGTGCTCTAAAGTGAAATTGGCGAGTGCATGTTGTATTGTTAAAGAATTTAGCAATAATTAAATAGAGGAAAGATTAAGTGGTCAGGATAATGTTTCTCAGCCTTCAGTTAAGAGTACCTTAAAACTGTAGTTCCTGGTTTTCAGAAGTGTAAAAGTTTGTGCTAACTTAACTCTTCATTTTCTGATTTTCAGAAGTTTTAGTATAGCTGATCTCTACATTCCAGAGGAGCACAAGGCATCCTGGCAACCTTAGCTCTGCATTAATGAAGTTTTGGAGCAGTTAATAGTATTAACCAGTAGCTAATGCTGCAGTGATACTATTTCCATAATCTATACTGAAAGTTCTAGTTGAAATACCAAGAACCCAGATGTCATTTAGTAAATGTTAGAAGACCTACCTTTGTCTGGTTTTATAGTTACGACTGACAATGCCCATGGTTTTGGAAGAAATAATCCCTGTTCTAAATTAGAATTTGATGGAGTTGACTAATTTGGTGTTCAACAGTCATGTTAACAGACCATTCCGAAAGAGAAGAGGAGAAATATGTTATGTGTTTGTGTAGTTTTGCATAGAATAAATAGTCCACTTAAACAGTTGAGTTTAAAATACATGGGATGGCATCCGCTAACAAAAATGGTTTGTTATTGACCTGTAACTGGTAAATTTTATTTATTTAAAAGTCTGGTTTTAAGTTTCAGAAAGATGCAGTTCTGCTAAAGAAATAAATAAGTTATGGTACCAAATTAGTGTTGTGAGTGTCTTTCTTTCCTCTGAAGTAAATGGAAGTTACTTACCAGTAACTGGAGGTTCTTTGAGATGTATTCCATTCTGTATTCCACACATGGGATACTCATACACACTATGTGACTGAGTCTAGAATTTCTTGTAAGCAGTGTTTGTTGGCCCACAGTACATCATTGCTCTCTTCATGCTCCCAAAGAAGGGCATAAAAGGCAATGCAGGCTGACACCTCTCCCATTTTCCTTTCTTACCACAGTGTAACCAATATGCAACAGAGGGGGTTGAGGGAGGGTAGTGGAATCCAAATAGGACAACACACCTCAGAGAACCTCCAGATAAAGATAAGTAAACTCCATTTCTTCTTTGAGTAATGTATTCCACACATGGAAGATTAACAAGCAGTAGTCAAAGAGGTGGTGGGTGCGAGGACTTAGAACTGATAGCTTATTGTATTACTGCTCTCCCCACAGCTGTCTTCAGAGCTGACAAATGCACCAGGGCATAATGCCTCATGAAGGTATACAAAAAGCTCCAAGTAGATGCCCTGCATATCTCTGGTATGGGTATGTCTCTCAGAGATGCAAATGAAGTAGCTGGCCAACTGGTGAAATGAGCCTTTACCCCTTCTCCGGGGGCGGGGGGAAGGGGGGGAGTCAAGGGCGGTGCCAGTTAGTTGGTTACAAAGGGTAACCTGAGATCTATTTTGAAAGTCTCTGCACCAATATAAATTGATGTTGTGATTGCTCTGCTATGAAAACAAATAGCTTAGGTCTCTTTCTAACGTCCTTTGTTCTTTGCAGATAAAAGGTCAAAGCCCTCTGGATGTCCAGAGAATGCAATCTTCTCTCCTCTTCCGAGGCATGTGGTTTAGGAAAAAATACAGGTAAGTGGATGACTTGACTCAAATGAAACTCAGAAACTCCCTTTGGTATGAATCTGAGGTGGGGGCATGTCAAGACTTTTTCTTTACAGAAGGTAGCACATGGTGGGCCCACCATAACCTCTACCAGTTCACCAACTCTTCTGGCTGACACTATAGCTATCAGCTATCACCTTCATGGACAGATGGGTCACAGAGCATGTGCCAAGCAGCTCAAAGGGAGTCTTAGTGAGAAACAATTGAACAAAATTGAGGTCCCACTGAGGTGTGAGCTCTACTGCCAGTGGAAAGGGTCTGAGAATCCCCTTCAAAAACCTAGTTGTGACAGGGTGTGTGAAGATTGTATGGTTATCCACTAGAGGATGGAAAGTGCAGATTGCTGCTAAATGCATCCACAAGCAACTGAACACAAGAACCGAAGACTTAAGGGTAAGTCAATACTCTAAGATAGCAGGGATTCCAGCAGAGTCCAGGGACAAATTGCTTTGATGAGCCCAAGTTGAAAAATGCTTTCATTTAGCTGAGTAATAGCTTCCTGTAGAATCTTTTGTACTTTGGTTAACAATAGTTTGCATTCTTTTGGACCATGAGCATTCTATAACTGATGCCCATCCAAATACCAAGCTCTGAGTTGCAGTGGCCCCCAACTGGGGTGTGCTCTTGCCCTGTGTTGCATGAGAAGGTCTGGCAAAGTGGGAATGTCCCTAGGTGGTCTCACTCAGAGCTTCAGTAGCTCCATGAACCAGAACTGTCTCGGCCAATTGCTCATGATGAGGATGACTCAAACTCTGTCTCAGGATATTCTGTAGAACCTGTGGTATCAAAGGAATTGGACTGAAAGCACACCCCTAGCGATCTTTCCATGACATCAGGAGGGCATCTCCCAATGAGTCTTTGCCCAAAGCTGCTATGGACTAGTATTGAAGAAGCTTCCTGTTCGCTTGTGAGGAGAATAGGTCCCAGGCCAGAACTCCACATTAAGCAAAAACACAGTTGAGAACAGAATCATGAATCTCCCATTCATGATTCATGGAAAAGTGTCTGCTCAGGCAATCTGCTAGGGAATTTTGCAATTCTGGTAAGTATGCTGCTGATAGAGTTATGTGATGTTTAAAGAGGGTGACTGGCACTATGCACAAAAAGAGAGATCTTGTGTCCCTCTTGTTGGTTATATAACATACCATTGCCATATTGTTCGACATTATCTGAACATGTTTGGATTAACTGAGTGTGAGGAAGGCATTGCAGGCCTTATGGACCATCCTGAGTTCATTCCAGACTCCCGTGGGGTCCAGTCACACTGTCTTATATGATTGCACATGTGTGCACCCTAACCCAAGAGGGAGGCATCAGTAATGATGGTTGCCTTGGGTCGGTGTGAGGAAAGGGATCCTTACCTGAACCTTCTCTGGTTTTGTCCACAAGACAGGAGAGCTTAATACCTCGTGTGTAATTGTTATCTTGTCATTTATGGTGCCTTTCTCTGGTGAGAACACAGAGAGAAGCCAGGATTCACAGTCAGCATGGATTCACCAAGGGTAGGTCATGCCTGACTAATCTAATCGCCTTCTATGATGAGATTACTGGTTCTGTGCATGAAGGGAAAGCAGTGGATGTATTGTTTCTTGACTTTAGCAAAGCTTTTGACACGGTCTCCCACAGTATTCTTGTCAGCAAGTTAAAGAAGTATGGGCTGGATGAATGCACTATAAGGTGGGTAGAAGGTTGGCTAGATTGTCGGGCTCAACGGGTAGTGATCAATGGCTCCATGTCTAGTTGGCAGCCGGTGTCAAGTGGAGTGCCTCAGGGGTCGGTCCTGGGGCCGGTTTTGTTCAATATCTTCATAAATGATCTGGAGGATGGTGTGGATTGCACTCTCAGCAAATTTGCGGATGATACTAAACTGGGAGGAGTGGTAGATACGCTGGAGGGCAGGGATAGGATACAGAGGGACCTAGACAAATTGGAGGATTGGACCAAAAGAAATCTGATGAGGTTCAATAAGGATAAGTGCAGGGTCCTGCACTTAGGACGGAAGAACCCAATGCACAGCTACAGACTAGGGACCGAATGGCTAGGCAGCAGTTCCGCAGAAAAGGACCTAGGGGTGACAGTGGACGAGAAGCTGGATATGAGTCAGCAGTGTGCCCTTGTTGCCAAGAAGGCCAATGGCATTTTGGGATGTATAAGTAGGGGCATAGCGAGCAGATCGAGGGACGTGATCGTTCCCCTCTATTCGACATTGGTGAGGCCTCATCTGGAGTACTGTGTCCAGTTTTGGGCCCCACACTACAAGAAGGACGTGGATAAATTGGAGAGAGTCCAGCGAAGGGCAACAAAAATGATTAGGGGTCTGGAACACATGACTTATGAGGAGAGGCTGAGGGAACTGGGATTGTTTAGTCTGCAGAAGAGAAGAATGAGGGGGGATTTGATAGCTGCTTTCAACTACCTGAGAGGTGGTTCCAGAGAGGATGGTTCTAGACTATTCTCAGTGGTAGAAGAGGACAGGACAAGGAGTAATGGTCTCAAGTTGCAGTGGGGGAGGTTTAGGTTGGATATTAGGAAAAACTTTTTCACTAGGAGGGTGGTGAAACACTGGAATGCGTTACCTAGGGAGGTGGTAGAATCTCCTTCCTTAGAAGTTTTTAAGGTCAGGCTTGACAAAGCCCTGGCTGGGATGATTTGATTGGGGATTGGTCCTGCTTTGAGCAGGGGGTTGGACTAGATGACATCCTGAGGTCCCTTCCAACCCTGATATTCTATGATTCTATGATTCTATGATTGTAGGCATTGTAGATGTAGCCTGGTGAATGGTGTCACAGGTGTGCATGAAGCCATGTGCCCAAGGAGGGAAAGGCAACATCTGACTGATATCCTGATCTGACAGTGACCTGATTTATGAGTGCTTATGGCCTGAAACCTTTCAAGAGGTAGATATATGCTTTTTCTGGAGTCAAGTCTAACATCACCCTTATGAAGTCTATGCACCTCATGACCCATGGTTGATACAGACACCTAAGGAATGTAAAAGGCTGAGCAGAACACAAAATGCCCTCTGGATCTCCTTGAGAGGAGCCAGTTGTAGAGGTATGGGAAGACTGTAAATCCTTCTCTTCTCAGCCACGTAGCCACCATTGAAAAGACCTTTCTAAACACGCTGGGTGCTATGGCCAGACCAAAAGGGAGGACTCTGAATTGGTAATGGTCTTGGTGAAAAAGGAACCCACGAAACCTTCTGTGGACTGGATGGATAACTATATGAAAATATGCATCTTTCATGTTGAGAGCCATGAATCATACGATCTCTTATAATGAGATAATTATTGATGCCAAGGATACCAGGTGGAATTTTAGTTTTCAGATAAGTTTAACTAATGTAGACTGAGAATTGGCCTCAATCCTCCATTCTTCTTAGGGATAAGGAGACTAGAATCCCTTCCTGTGGCATTGAGGTGGAACCTTTTTTATGGCTTCCCTGAGGAGGCGGGAGTTCACCTCCTGTCATAAAATCTCCTCATAAGAATGATCCCTGAAGACGATCTGGAAAGGGGGTTTATGGGAAGGAGTCATCAGAAACTTGATTAGATAGCCACCATGGATAACCTCTAATACCCATTTGTCTGTAGTTAGGGCCCTCCAGTCTTTGACAAATTGGGTAAGGCAGCCTCCAAACATCTGATTAGGGGAATGAAGAGGCATGAGTAAGGGACATGGATCTCAACAGTCCCATCAAAAGAAAGTCTTCACCTGGGGATTAGAGTACAAAGTGGTGGTGGATATTGCAGAGGCTGGGTTCCTGGGTACACACATTCTCTGTCTCCTGCATGGTGGCTCCTGAGGACATTGATGATGAAAGGGCAGAGGAGGTGTTTTTGCCCTTTATCCTTGTCTATGATGCTATCTCTTGGGGGCAGGGGTTTAAATGCCTAAACAAAGCATTGTTTTCAAATCTTTGAGGGAATGGAGAGACTCATCTGTTTTCTTGCGGAATAGTTTTCTAGAATCAAAGGGCAGATCTTGGACTGTACTATGCACCTCTCTAGGAAACCTGAACATTGCAACCACAAGTCTCTCCTCGTGATAATGGCTAGAGCCATTCCCTTTGATGTGGTATCTGATGCACCCACCATGGCTTCGAGTGAAGTTTTGGTGACCAATTTGCCCTCATCCACTTGGAGGAGGGATCTATCCTCCTCAGGGAGCTTGTCCTTAAACTCTAGAAATCTAGAATAATTGGCAAAATCATATTTGGCCAAAAGGACCTGATAATTAGAGAGCATGAACTAGAGGGAAATGGAAGAGAAAACCATTCTTCTCAGAAGGACAAGGCTCTTGTGTCCATTATCAGAGGGAGTTGCCTTTCGGTGTTGTTGCTTGGACTTCTGTAGCCACCTATACCACCAGGGAGGGTGAGAGAACAAAAATTCTGCCCCCTTTACTGGGACAAAGTAGCGCTTCTTGGCCCTCTGAGCACAAGAAGCAGGGATGCATAAAACAGTCCTTGCTGGGTTCATTATGGCCTCATTGATGGGAAGGGCCTGTCTACTGGGACCGAAGGGCTGCAGAATGTCTACTAAACTGTACTGAGGCTCCTGAATTTCCTCCAGCTGGATTTGTAACTCTGCTGCTATCCTGTGCATGAGCCCTGGGCATTGTCTAAAGTCATCTGGCAGAGACAGGGAAGATGGAGTAACTGCCTTGCCTAGTAACAATGATGAGATTACTCCCAGAACCATCAGTACTGTCAGGTCCAGCTCACGTTCCCCTTCCAAAGGGGCCAGGTGCGTATGGCTGGGTGATGGAGTGTAGGATTTGTGCACTGATACTAGGTGTCTGGGGTATGGCTCCCACATGCCTCAATGTTGCCAATAAGATGGATCTACCAATGGAGGGGGATTCCATGGCATAGGGTATGACCTGTCCCTTGGCCACTCATGTCTGATTAGATGACAGAACCCTAAGCTTCTAGGGCTTCTGTCCAGAGCTGCCTCTCCTCATTGCCACAGAGATTCTTGCAGAACTTCCAATTCATCAGAAGAGAAGGTTAGATCCCTGATCACTGGCAGGACTGACGATATTGATGGCTGCACTTCAGGGTTGGCAGGTGAATGGGGTTACCATTCCATCTCCTCGTGATAGACTTCTCCTCCAGTGTAACAATGTTTCAGAATGTGACAGATTTCTGTTACCAATCTGCCTGAGGTGTCAGGTGATCAGGCTGTCACCACAGGATTGTTAAGGGAGGAGATGATGGAACACACCAAGTGTCTCAGTTTTAAAGTTTTATTGATAAAATAATAAAATAACAGCTGAGAGTGATGGGTGCTCCCCACATCACTCAGAGGAAGGAAGAAAGCATTAGTGCCCCAAGTCCTAACCCACTTTCATACTCACACCCGCACTACCAGAGGCTGGCCAGGCCTGGATGTAATGTCAGAAGAAGAGGGGGAGGGGTGGACGGGAGTTCTGTCCTGTTCGCACAGGTCATCCAGGGTTCGCTGCCAACCTCCAGATTGCTCCAGCTCTCAGGAGGGTTTTAAGTCCTGGACTCCTTTGGGGTGTTCCATTCCATGACCTCTGCTCCTGGTGCTCTTTGTGCCAGTCCAAACTAGCTTTCTGTGGTCTTCTCCGCTTTTACAAAATACAACGGCTCCAGGGATGCGAAGCTCTGCTCCCCCACTCATCATCTCGCCAGTGTTTTCCATCTCTGCAGCCCTGGTTCAGTGTACTTTTTCTTTTCTCATGGCTGGCTGTGGCTGGGTGAGATAATTTTTCATCTAGCACCGTGACTTTGGACTGGGACCCATTCTCTGCTCTCTTTCTCCTTCCCCCTTTGGCCTTTTGCAGGCTGCAAAAGAATCTTCCACTCCCCACTCACACCTTTGACCCTTCCCAAATTTCCCTGAGATGCTTGCAACAGCATTAGCAATATACAATGCTGATCTGCCTCCCCCAGGGGACCCCCGGAAGGGGGGGCCCTGGGGTGTGACAGGAATATAGACAGAGCAGATAATAGTGGAGAATGTAGATGGAGAAAAGCAAAGATGTCCTCTGAGGAGATTTATGTCTCAGATTGTCCCGGAGTACAAGGATAGTCTATTGGCAGAGCCAGAACTTCTTTGGTCACTGTGTGGTCAGCTCCCTCCAGGGTTACATTGCTATCGGTACCACCTCGGCTCCTGAAGTAGATGGAAGTAACCAGGAGCTATCTATCCTGTGTTTTTACCACCAGAGCTGGTGTCATAACCATCAAATCCATATCCTTGTACATCTCCTTTTCTTTTTAGAAGATTTAGTCAGGCCTAAGATCTGAACACCTACGCATGCTGGCTCTCCTGATTTTGATGGGGTCGGGGAGGGATCCCTTCTTTTCAGGACAATCTTAGACATAGATGACTTATCCTTATGTCTATGACAGTGCCCCTTACTCTCTTGTGGAGCCTTCTCTTTAGGCTTAACAGACAGAGCATCTGATCTGGAGCATGTGCTCAGATGGGTGCTGCCTGCTTGTTGAGACTGATGTACGAGGGGGACCCTGGCCCAGATTTAATTGGGGCTACGTTGCCTTCTCCATGAGGTGTTTTCTGAGACTGAGTTCCCAACCACTGAGAGTTCTGGGGGGTAAAGAGTGGCAGATGTTGCACTTGGCAAAAATGTGAGCCTCTACCAGGCAATAGAGGCAGTGTTGATGTTTGTCACTCATAGAAAACAAGGAGCAAAGACGGGAAACAAACATTTGGAACCCTGGGCATAATCCCAGACTTATCAGGGGAAAAGTCCCTGGGCAGGGAATACAAATACTATCTATGCTGTACTATACTATAAAAACTACTAAAACCAAACTGTATACAATTCTTACAGAAATGAGTAAAAAGGAGCTGAGAAATCAAACATTTTGACTCAGACCATGCAGCGGTAAGAAGGAACTGGAAAGGTGTTGGCCCACACCACCTTTTATGTTCTCAGTTGGGAGCCTGAGGAGCTGTACAGTGCATGTGTGGGCAAACAGACACAGCTTGCAAGAAATTCCAGACTTAGGTGCATGGTGCACATATATAGCCGATGTGTGGAATACACATAGGAACCCTCACTCTCAGAAGAATCTACTGCACAGTAAAAAAGTAATCTGTTGCTTCCTTTTATCCATTATCCTCCTTTCTACTATTCATTTTGTAGACTGTTTTGCTGCAATGGATCATTAGTTCATTTCTAAGACACTTAATTTGTATACTTTTTTCATAATATGTCTGATACAGGAAATAGTTGTGTTTCCCTTACCCTCACCAGGAAAAGTTAAACTGGCATTATCCTACTTACTCTTATAGCATAAGCTGAAAGAAACATTACAAGATAAACTTAAATGAGGCTTATTCCCAGTCACTGCATTTAATTGCTGTGGAGATGTCTATGCACCTTTCATCTTTTAAGAAATAAATAATGCTTGAAGTTTGGAGTACATCATTGTGTTACATCTAATACAGTCAATGAGAATATTTATCATGTTAATATTCCCTAATGCAAAGCTGTCAATTATTCAGGATCAGACTAGTAGTTGTCAAGTGACACAGGCAATATGTTTTGACGAGCACACAGAATATTAAGTAATTTGCATAGGGGAAAGTTAGACCTTTAGGGGAGTTCAGAGGTATCTTGAAAACTGAAATTCAAATCGATGTTAATTGGTGCAATTTGTTGCATTCAGAAAACAAACAACCCCTCTGCTCTTCAAAAGTATGTCTGTTACCCAGGGATAATAGTCATTCCTCACAGGGAAGATGAGCTACTTACAGAAGAGGACAAACTCTATCGACACAAAGAAATTAAATTATTCGTATCTCGTCCTCCACTGCATTAGCCATTCACTTTCCAAAACACTCATCACCTGAATATGGGAAGGTGAGTATGCACTAGTGCTTATCCTAAGAAACCATGGGATGGAGAACTATTGAGTGAGAGAGGAAATTTGTGAACAGGGGGTGGAAAAGAAATATGAGAGAGCAAGCTTGGAATATGAAGGGAGAGAAAAACCACAGAGGGTAAAACTGATAGGGGACTGAGACCAAAGCTAAAAACAATTTTGCAAGGCTTGGATAGAAAATGGATAGGTAGTAAACATCTGTTGTCAATGGGTAGTTCCATGTTCAGCAGCACCTGAACTTTTCAGATCGGTTCATCTTCTAGCTAACATAGATTATCACACGGTGAAACAAAAGCATCAATCAAGACTGAAAAAATAACTTTTTTTTCCATAAATTGATTGAAATTTAATTGCTGATAAAAGGTTTTGTGACTTTTAATAGTGGTTCCCCATTGCCTCTGAGACAGCCCAATGATAAGCTTATGAACTATTATTCAGGTGTATTAAGGGAATTGACAAAAGATAGACTTTTCACTTGCAACTACAGATTCATCTACAGCACTTAATATATATATATATAAATATATGTTGCCCCCACAGAGATAGGATCGTCACTATTTAATAAAGGTTGAACTGTAATTTATTTTACTTTCTTCGAAAATACCCTAGGCATGATCAAACAATAAAATCGTGCTGCCAAGTAGTAACAGATGACATATACCACCTTGGGATATACAGTACGGAACAGAATTTACAGGAGGACAGCCAGCCAAGTAAATAAATACTAAATAATACATTAAATAGACATTTATTCTCTGCTTAACAGCTATACTCTTTTCAATCAATTGCAAAATGTTCACTCCCGCACAAACTGTGAAGCATTTTTAAGCATGACATTTGTGCATTTGCAGGGCATAACAGTTTGTGAATTTTAATGAAATGACATTTTAAAATATCAAATATAGGTTGTTTTTTTCTCCCACTTTGTGTATCACTTGATGATAAACACAACAAAACAAAGCTAGGCACTGAGGATCATGTTCTTTACTGACTCAACCAAAAGTGACTCCTCCATAAAACTCACGAAGGTCTCTCTCTTACTAAAAATCGCACTATATTTAGTAGAGTTGATTGGTACATGTAGTGGTTTCCCATATACAACACACGAATATATTTATGATTAATGAAAAAAACAACCACCAAGTATCTATGGGAGTGAAAATACAGTGACTCACTCTAACATTCTGCATTGAACTGATCAACAAAATGGCAGGGGACATCTTGATATTTAAAGGTACAGTGCACAGAAAACACAATTTATCTTCATGTAGCACACTAAGTACAAAAATGCTCTTCCCCTGTGGAAGAAGTGCTGTAGGAGTGGAGAGTTGTACCAAAGCTGACTGAATTGTTCAGGTAGGAATTCAAACACACCTGAGCTGGCCTTTAAAATTAAACCCAAACTTTTGTGTGTTTGTCTGACAGACATCTGTTATAAATGGCACAAGTCCCACTCTTCCATCATAACATCCAGAATGACAGCATTCCTTTTTTATTTTATTTTTCTGTAATACTAATAATCTCTGGTAAATGTAGGTAATGTCACAAAGGGTGTCATACACAGTAAACTAGTTGATATTGGAAAGCATAATCCTAACTATACATATAAAATGATGGGGTCTAAATTAGCTGTTACCATTCAAGAAAGAGATCTTGGAGTCATTGTGGATAGCTCTCTGAAAACATCCACTCAATGTGCAGTGGCAGTCAAAAAAGCTAAAAGAATTCTGGGAATAATTAAGAAAGGGATAGATAATAAGACAGAAAATATCATGTTGCCTCTATATAAATCCATGGTACGCCCACATCTTGAATACTATGTGCAGATGTGGTTGCCCCATCTCAAAAAAGATATATGGGAATTGGAAAAGGTTCAGAAAAGGGCAATAAAAATTATTAGGGATATGGAACGGCTTCCATATGAGGAGAAATTAATAAGACTGGGACTTTACAGCTTGGAAAAGAGGCAGCTAAGGGGAGATATGATTGAGGTCTATAAAATCATGACTGGTGTACAGAAAGTAGATAAGGAAGTGTTGTTTACTACTTCTCATAACACAAGAACTAGGGGTCACCAAATGAAATTAATAGACAGCAGGTTTAAAACAAATAAAAGAAAGTATTTCTTCGCACAACAAACAGTCTACCTGTGGAACTCCTTGCCAGAGGATGTTGTGAAGGCCAAGACCATAACAGGGTTCAAAAAAGAACTAGATAAATTCATGGAGAATAGGTCCATCAATGGCTATTAGCCAGGATGGGAAGGAATGGTGTCCCTAGCTTCTGTTTGCCAGAAGCTGGGAATGAGTGACAGGGGATGTCTCACTTGATGATTACCTGTTCTGTTCATCCTCTCTGGGGCACCTGGCACTGGCCACTGTTGGTAGACAGGATCCTGGGCTAGAGGGACCTTTGGTCTGACCCAGCATGGCCATTCTTATGTTCTTATATTGTCCACACTAGACATTTGGGTACCAAAACCTGTAACTTTTGCCCAGCCCCTAAGTAAATCTGTTACCAGACAGTATTGAATGTTTTGACAGCATGTGGTGCTAAACTTAATCAGAGGGGAATGGAAAAGGCTTTCAATTGTATTGCATATGTTTACTCAGAGACTGGGTTTTAGGGTGTAAAGCTACGATGAATAAAATTTTATATATGCTCCATAAACGTTTTGATGGTGTTCAGGACTCATTAATCTCAACTGGCAATGTTGAGGCAATTTCCAATAAAACCTAGTACTTAGATATTGTTAGGCCCTGAGAATCTCTATGCAGTACTCTTTCCAAGGGACTTTTCCACTTTTTTTAAAAATAACTTTTTTTGTTTCTCAATAATAAACTGAGAGAATAATTTGCAGCAAATAATTTAGTAAATTTCAGCTTGTGGGCTTTATATGAATAACCAGAGATTAGAAGTGGGTACAGCTGCTGCAGAAAGCAGTTCAAGTAGGTGCTTCTGCACTGGGGGACAGGGAAGGAAGTATAATGGGGTCCATCTGGGACAAACCTTCTCCCCTAGACCCAAAGCTGTGCAGAGTGCGACCTTATCTGGGGACACTAGGACTTATCTAACATTCTTCTTCACAGCAACCATGTGGCTTTTGAGAAAGAAACTGCAGTGAGGAGTGAGCCAGACACTGAAGCCAGCACAGCAGCTGCAGAAAGCAATTCAAGCAGGGAGCCAATGACACTGATAATGTCAGATTGCTTTTTGCACTTTTCACTCTATATATTCCCCCATCTCCTGTGCGAATTAGCTGTTTGCTCTACCCCCCGCCTCCACTTCCCACTCTCACAGTTTCCAAATCTCCTCCCACCATGTTTTCTTTGTCTTTCTGTTTTACTAATCCCCTTTTAACAAAACCCCACGCAAAGAATTTAAATAAGATGAAGCCAAAAAAGTGGTAGAACTAACATGATGTTTGCCACCACCACACTGTTCACTCTGCTTGTATGCACTATCCCATTTTCCTACCCAACGTCAGTCTTGTCTGTTTATATTGTAATCTCTTTGTAGCAAGGACTGTCTCTTATTTTAAGTATGTGCTTTACCTAGCACAACAAGGCCCTGTTCTCAGTTGGCTCCTAGGCACTACCATAAAAACCATGATAAATAAAAAAAGCGAGTAAATCAGAATTTCCTGGAATGTGTTCATTATTCTAATTTACTGAAGAATTATATTTGGTGGGTTTTCTTCATCTTATCTCTGTAAATTGAGGGCACATGGCTTACTGTGAGCAGGGCCGTCCCTAGGTGGGTGCGGGGCCCGGGGTGGAAGTGATGAATCCGTCACTTCTGGGACCGACCCGTCCATTTCCGGGACTGACCGCTGCAGCCAAACACACCGACCCACAGGGCCCCCCAAAGCACGGGGCCCACAGTGGTTGCCCCAATTCGCCATACGCTAGGGACGGCTCTGACTGTGAGTCTGTGATGGTTGTGATTCAACATTCAAACTGTATTGGTGGCTAAGATTAGTTCACATGGTATTTTTTCTTCTTCCTTGAATGGATGAATGTGATTTCCATAACCAGGAGGAGGGATAGAAGAAGGAAAACATTGAGGACATGATTTAGCAACTGCTTAATGATATTCTTAACTTTAAGTATATGCTTAAATTTCACTGAGGTCAGCTAAAAGTAAACACATACTTAAGTGCTTTGCTTAATCAGGGCCTACATTTCTCATGGAGAAGTAGCTGTTTAGAAAGTTAGGAGAAATGCAGTGTTAAGATGTTTTAGAACATTTTAAATTTTTTCCTTCATGGGCTCCCCATGACTTGCCACTTGCATCTTTCCTAAAGAAGTCATGTTACTGAAATATTTATTATCTAGATGCAGGGTTTATAGATAAAATTTCCTCTGTCACTTTCACATAAAGTAATGTCACATGCTGTCATAATTATGGTCTTCCTGGTTCTTTTAATGGCTCTGTAGCAGGACTCTGGTTAGGGGTTCAGAGCCTCCTGTTCCTATGCTGGGTTATGATGTCTCCTACGACATGTAACTGGGCACTTGTGATAATAAATCTCAGTAGCTTGAAAATTCACAGAAAGTGAAGCCAAAAGCAGCACAAGCACAGCTACAATGAATTCAGTTATAAATTGAGCAAATACTTGGGGAATGTGTGCACATTATTCACCCTGATATAATTATACACCCCCGGAGATCTGAATTTAAAACATATTTCCATTTTTTATTTTTGTCTCTAATGCACGCACACATTTGGTTTCTTATTGTAGGGTTGCTCACTGAGTGCTAGCTTTATGGCTGGTAAACCAGACTGCTGACTTGGCTTCGATTTTATTGGTTGTGAAGATGATACCTCAGATAAAAATTGCATGCACTTTTAAACTGAGATTAAAAAAATGAAGCAGGTCAAATTTTAGTCTTCTGGTCCAGCTGAGGACATCTTGAGTCAAAACCAGAGGTGTGGGCAAAGGGAAATGAGAAAAAATTTGGCTTTGCCTTCCTCTTAGTTTGAAATTAGGACTGCTTAAATATATATCTGTCCGCTAAAGATCTAAAATGCCCATCATGTGAGATGGGGATTGCATCCCCTTTTTCCTACCAACACTCTACAACAATTGTATGGCACTGAAGGATTCCTCTCCTCCATGAAGAATTCTGATGGGATCAGTGCTGATGGATTTCTAGCTGTTTTGCATCATCAGAATGGAGTGAGCCTTGGAATCAGGCTATCTTCAGAAGTACCATTTTTGCAAAGGAGAACAAAAATCTGACTATATGTAAAGTTAAAAATGCAAGCTCTGTCCCTTCTCAGAGACAAAGAAGAAAACTTCAAACATTGCTTCCCTTTCTACAAGATATATAGAAATCCCTGATGCTATTTTCAAACCATGCTCTTACTGCAGTCAGAAGATTAACCTTTTGAGCCCCAATCCTGCCAAGACTTTACATGTGAGCAATGCCATTGACTAAAATGGGGCTACTCACAGGATGCAAAATTAAGTGGATGAGTCAATCTTTGCAGGATCAGGGCCTTAGTGCTTAATCCAGCAAAACATTGAGCCTCACCTATGAATGCCTTCAGCTCCCATTGACTGATACTCATCACTTTCACAGACCAAAGCTGTACAGTTTTACCTCAGCATTGACTGAGGACTATGGGGTTTAAGCTGCTAGTCACTGGCAAAATTCCCATTGATTTTAAGGCCAGGATTTTCAGGCCCTGGGTAGGTAATACTTGTCAAGTATTACCTGTGAGGGACAAAATTGTCAGTGGGATCAGGAGATGGAAAAATTGAAATTTGAAAAAGTTAAAATTGAAATTATCTAGATTCCAAATAACCTGGTTACAGTGAAAAACACTGTGGATATTAAAATCATCTATATATGTTGGCTTTGACATTGATGGTCTATATATCTTGCAGTATTATAAATAAACACATTCAAATCTCTTGAGCATGCAAATGTATCTGTGTCTAAAAAAACTGAAGAATGGCATGAATGGCTTTTTAAATAATTACTTGCTTTCTTTTTAATAACTATATAAAACAGTACACATCCCTGAGCTGAAGTATTGTGTTCAATTTTAGTTGCCACATCTCAAAAAATATCTAGTGGTGAGTGACCTGAGAAATTCTAGAGGAGGGCAATGAAAACAGTTGGTTAGCAATATGGCAGGGCTTATGTACGATGAGAAATTGCAAAGCCTAACAATATTTACTGTAAAATGGAATTGAGTTATGGAAGTATTGAAAATTCAGAACAGAGAAGTCTTTTTTTTATCCTGTGGCATAGTACAAATGACATGATACCTAATGACCTCATTTTACATGGAGTCATTTAGTGTAGTTAAAAGGCAATAGAATGGAGCACAATTAAAAGGGATACATATTTTAGGGAGTGTATAGTCAGCCACAGAAGTTCACTGCCACAGAAAATCATTGAGACAAATACTGTGACTGAAGTTTTAAAAGACCTAGGTAATTTTATGACCAGTTATATTTATAGCTACCAAGCCTAAACCAGAGAGAAAAGGTGCATCTATGCTTCTATGTGTAACATGATTGCCCCCCTACATACAGAAATACAGATCTGGTTAGGACCCCAATTCAACAAAACACTTAAGGACATGTTTAAGTGCATTTGTATTCAGCAAAAAAACGTAAGCAAATTCTTAACTCCTATCAAAATCAAGGACTCTGAAGAACAGAGATGTTTTACGGAACTGGGGTGTAGATGAACTGGGTAGGAGGAGCTGATTCATCTATCTCTGACCCCCTGTAGTAATTGACTACTGGCAGATGCAAAATACCAGACTAGATGGAAAATTGGGCAATATAACCTGACAAGTCCTATGTTCATAATCAAACTTGCCCAAATTGAATTCTCCACTCCTTCCCCTCACCCAGTTATCTGGTGAAGTGAAGCTTTACTCTGGGAATATTTTCTGAGCTCACCAAAGGGGCATTACTCTCTTTAGCATTAATCCGAGGTACATGCGCATATCAAAGGGAGAACAGACTCTGCTATGAGAATAATATGCAGTTTTTATTTGTTTTTCCTTGCTTGGTGAAGGAGTGCAAAGAATGCTGATGAGATCTGCTGTTCACAATACTGCATATCAGCCTGTGATGTCTCACTTTGATAAGAATGTCCTAGTTTTAGGTATAATAAAAATGTGTTAAACATATTTTAAATACCAATAAAATGCCAGTCAACAAAAACTGAAAATAAAAACATAAGTCAATTATTTGTGAATAGGCCCCACAGATTGCAAAACGGAAATCTGAATCTCTCTAAGTTCTCATAGCATCCAAAAACACAGATGGACATAAAAAGACAATGACATTGTTTGAAGAATTTCTGGAGCTCGTACAAAAAAGCTATCACAGAAATCTTCATTGAAATGTTACAGTAAACTAGATCTAATCAACTTGAATTAACCAGGATGAATACACTTATCAATTACCTAAAATATTATCATGGTCCTAAGTAGAGAAGTGTTTCCGTTAGGTATGCAAATTTACAAAAAAAAATAAATGAAACAAGCTCGCACAAAGTGAATCAATAAAAACACAACAGGGTGAAATTATCACAATCACTGATACACACATGCCACAATGCAATGTCCCGAGACTTTAGGTGCAGTCATGATTGTTATGTTATGATAATCACATGGCCTTGAATTGCATTTTAAGTTGTATAAAAGAATGTTTGGTGAACGGGTAGGGGCAGAATGTAGCTTTCTTGTTGAGAGAAGATAAAGCTAGCAGTTCTAGAATATTAAAGAAACTTCCAGAAAAAGGTCAGCTACAGTAAGTAGTATCAACTAGATTAGTTTCTACCTTTCAGAATGATTAACAAACAGAATGCCACATCAGCTCCAACCATATCAGACTGATGTGAGACTGTCTGAAAGAATACATTTCATAGACCAATATTCCCTAAAAATCCTACAGCAGCCTATTCATGATACTTACAGATAAAATGTAGCTGGTACTTCACACCTGGTCAGTGAAGTGAAGGTCTGGGGCAAGCGTAGATAGTAGAAGCTGGCTACCCCTATCCTGACTCTTCCAAAACATTGCTGAGAGGCTGTCCGCAGCAGAAGCTACAGGGAGCGCATGTCCAAAAGGATAAGACTGTAGTTCACATGTACGTGTGTCTATGCATGAGTGCTCTTTGACACAGTAATGTCCATAATGCACATCCCCCTACTCTTTACTCCTACTGTCCAGAAGGCTTTTCTGGCATTGATCCAGCGAAAAGCCTTTTTGACTTAACTGAGTTACACCTGTTCAAAAAATATGTCACAAAGTATAATTTATACAATTGTAAGTGGCCGTGTCATTGCGTATGCCTGTGTAAGTGCTTTTTAAATTATTTGGATTCTTTCGCCTTCCTCTGTAGCATGGGGCATGGGTCACTTGCTGGAGGATTCTCTGCTCCTTGGATCTTTAAACCACGATTTGAGGACTTCAATAGCTCAGACATAGGTGAGAGGTTTTTCGCAGGAGTGGGTGGGTGAGATTCTGTGGCCTGTGTTGTGCAGGAGGTCGGACTAGATGATCATAATGGTCCCTTCTGACCTTAATATCTATGAATCTTAACCATAGTATAGGTACCCATTAAGACTGTGTTTGTAGTGTAAGTGTGTATCCATAAGGAAAGGGTGGCAGGGCATCATACTCAGGTTCCTGCCAGAATTTATCCTAGTATTTCCATAGCACTTCACATCCACAGAATTCAAAGTGCTCTAGAAAGGTATTATTATCCTCTTTGTACAGATGGAGAAACTGAGGTGCAGAAAGGTAACCTTGAGTAAATCTCTTAACTTAAAAAGTCAGCTGTAGATTTGGGACTAGAACCCGTGTCTCCTGCATACAGCCCCCATATCAGATCAAGCTACCTAAAGCAAAACCAGAGCATTTGAATAAACAGTGTCAATTCAGGTACTGAATACCCCCAAAGTTTGAGAAGTCATGTAAGCAATTCAGATGATCAGCAGGGCAGGGTTTTTTTCTCCAGTATGTGACATGTATGAACCAGATATTTCTCAGCAAAGCCCCAGAATGCCCTGGCTCCCTCTAAACTCAGCTGTCCCATTGATAAAACTAAAAGGCAACAACCAGCCAACCAAAGCTTACTATACACTATTAGGGCACTGAGATGGATTTCAGCAAGGGCAGGAAAATTTGGGGACAACTCAAATACTTTCTAATCTAAGAACAAGTAGTTTGAGATTTGGCCTAAAATTTGAATTTGATTCCTTACCAATTCCTCGGCTACCGACTAAGAAAATAGCGTGATCACTACCAGCTCTAATTAGGAAATAGGTGCTATCTGGATGTTACAAACGTGTATTAAATGAAATACACTAGTAACGTAGCTTCTCTTTTTTAAAGATGTATTAAGGTTTTCATTTGTTTTCAAGGTATGTTTCTGTGCCATATGTAAGAAATGTTGGAAATACAGGGGAGAATATTGAGACATGCACAGCTTAATCCTTTTTCCTGAGGGACAAACTGCTTCTGAATCAGAGTTTATAGTGAACATGCTACAGATGTGCAATAATTGGATTTCAGCATATAATGTCTTCCCCAAATTTTTATTCTTTCGCACAAACATCTCTAAAAAGGTACATTATTCAAATAGCATGTTACTCAGAAGCTATCATGATGAAGGAGGAGTCTATTTATAGTATCAGGAAAGGTCACTGGGACACTGCTGAGTGGAAAATATGGATGTAGAAACTTGAAGATGGGTTGATTCATTTCACAAAGGTAAATAGTCAGTGTTGCATAACAGTCTTCTTTTAATTAGCTTGTCAAAAGATTTTGACAAAGACCTCCAGTGGATTACTGAGTAAACCTGAACTACAGATTACCTGTATTGAATCATTTATTGTCTTTCAGAGCTTTTAATAGAATTGATCTAATCAACCCAGTTCTATTTTCTTATCAATTTTATGCTTCTCTTTTGTTTGCATTTGTTACTACAAGGTTTTCCAGAAACAATTTTGTTGCTTTCCTGTTTGATATAATAGAACTGTAGTGAACACATACTTTAGATCCTTCCTGATATCTTTATTTGGGCTTCTGTACCTATCAATTTATCCATGAGCATAATGATTCCAGGTCTGTTATCTCTCTTTTCTTTGCTGGTTATAAATTTATGTTTCCTAGAGCAGATATCTTGAATTTAAGGTAGCAATGTAAACCCAAGTTACTTTTGGAAAAGGGGTCATGTATTCAAAGAGGCGTAAGTATTACTAACTGCTTTTCCCACTTCCACTTAACTGTTTTGCTCTTTATTATAATTTCCCTAAACCTGGTTTAAGATTATTAAAGTAAACTGCAAGAATTATACTAATGATATACAGATTGAAGTTTCTGGCTAAAATTCAGAAAAATAGGGATTATTAAATTTATTACTTAAAAAGAAAAATTAAATTAGGATAGGAAAAAGATAAAACAATATCACAAACAAAATCTTTCTTCCCCATCACTTAATAATCTAACAATTAATATCTATCTATATATGGTGAAAGATTCAGTTACAAAGGCTCGATCTTTGGTGGTTAGGAGACACCACAGGGCTATTCTTAACACAGCTGGAACTTCCAGTAGTGGCCTATTATGAGCCAATGCCTTACTAATCCTAGGTCTGGTGAGGAGAGAAAAGGAAGTCTTTGCCCTTTTTTGACATCCACACACATAAGCAGGGTTTAAATTAATCAGCAGAGGCATCCAGAGCAGAGCTCCGGTAAATATTTTCAAACCCATGGGAGCCCCGGTGCCTCCCCGCACTGCTAAAGCCCTGAGCTGCAGCACCCCTGAAGCCCCAAGCCGTGGCACACACCCCCCACCCCCATACAGCGTTGAAGCCCCAAGCAACGGTGCTCCCACAGCTAAAGCCCTGAGACATCCTCTGCCCCACAGCTGAAGCCCAGAGCTGCGAATCATGGTGGACATGGGTGGCTCGGTGAAACAGTCTCTGAGAATTGAAGCCCTGTTCATAAATTCAAGAGTGAGAAAAGCATTCTGGCATTTGAATATTCCAGTCTGACTTGCAATACATTGATACAAGTTATAGAACTTCCCAAGAATAATTCCAGGAGCAGATCTTTTAGAAAAAAACATCCAAGCTTGATTTAAAAGTTACGAATGATGGAGAATACACCACAAAACTTGGTAAATTATTCCAGTGGTTAATTATCCTCAATGTTAAAAATGTACTCCTTATTTCCAGTCAAAATCCGTCTAACTTCAACTTCCAGCCATCGGATCATGTTATACATTCTCTGCTGGACTGAAGAGCCCATCAATACATATTTGTTCCCCATGTAAATAGAAATAGGCTATCATAAAGTCACCCCTTAACCTTCTCTTTGGTAAGCAAAAAAGATTGTGCGCCTTGAATTTATCACTATAAGGCATGTTTTCTAATCCTTTATTGATTCTCGTGGGTCTTCTATGAACCCTCTCCAATTTATCTACATCTTTCTTCATCTGTGGGCATCAGAATTGGACACAGTATTCCACCAGTGGTTGCACCAGTAGCAAATACAGAAGTAACATAACCTCTCTTTTCCTACAGGAGGGTCCGCTGTTTATGTATCCAAGGATCACATTACCCCTTTTGACCACAGCATTGCACTGGGAGCACTCATGTTCAACTGCTTATCTACCTCCCCCCCGCAAACCTTTTTCAGAGGCACTGCTTCCCAGGATAGAGATGCCATCCTGTAAGTATGGCCTACTCATTTTTTGTACTAAGATGTATACATTTACATTTAGCCATATTAAAACACATATGGTTTGCTTGCACCCAACTTACAAAGCAATCCACATTGCTCTGTTCAGTGACCTGTCCTCTTCATTATTTGCCACTCTCCTAATTTTTGTGTCATCTGCAAACCTCCTACTTCCAAAATATTCTCCCTGAGTGGAGTAGGGGCAGAGGAGAGAGAGCACCAAGCCAGATCAAGTGGCAAGAGCCTCTGCTGTTGAAGCAGAAGGCTTAGAGTACTCTCTGCTGTTGCTGTGAAGTCTCGAGTGACCACAATGTGTAGCATAGTGACAATCTTGAAGTTTCTAGATGGCTAAAGATGTGTTGCATTTGTTATAAAATGATCAGTAATGTAGCAGAATTGTATTTGATATGTGTGTTAAAGAAAGTGTCCACCCCACCATCCCACAAGATTAAATAAATTGAGAATTTATATATCATTAAAAATAGTTCAAATAAAATAATTTCCATCATAACTTTGGCATAACAACAGGGAACCTCTTGAGGAAATAACTGCTAAAAGGATATTTTCCCAAATATATTCATTGTAATTCATGAAGAGAGTCATTTTAAATGCCTAATTCTGCACTACAAGCCAAAATATATACTGTATCTGTAGTACATAAAAATATTAGATTGTCAATAGTTTCTTAGTGCCAAATTATCTGACAAAGTTTTAAAAGAAGTACAGCAGTGTCTGAGTGGTATGTTGGCCAGTTGCCTTTACTTGTTTCACCATTTCAGTACAGTTTTACTTACTTAATAAGGTTATAAACATGATTACTCTTCCAGTTCTTGTTCATTTTGTCCTTCTCAAAAATGTATACATTCCCTTTATCAGCAGGTGAAATGTGGGATGGGGAGTATATCACCCAACCCACAATCAGAACAAAGCAATTAATTTGATGGGTTGACACTTAAAAAAGGTAGTGTCTGACAGACATCCAATGTGATGTTAGCCAAAATGATGTGCTGTATAACACCTTCCTTAAAAAGGAAAGCAAATCCGGCATCCCAAAGGTAAGTTCTTTGTATTCTTCCAAAGCATTTAGTATTAGAGCCTCTTTGTTGTGTATTTCTGGCAGGGTGTACTGAGTTTAAAATATGTTTGAGAGGAATTCACAAAGGGCCATATGCAAATACCACAAAAGATAGTTGAGGAACCACGCAGAGGGTAAAGTCAGCTACACTGTTCATTTCCCAGCTGCAATGTAGCTGCTGCTGAGACCTCTGCAGCAATGACATCACTTACTAATGCAAGAACTATGAAAGCAAGGCAATGAATAGCTAAGGACATCATCCATCTGACATTGCTAAGATAATACACCAACACATTATTCTTATCAAGTATAAAGAAACAATTATCTAATTACACAGCAACAGCAGCAACTGCTGCCCACATATGGTTGCTTTTTAAATGATCAGTTAATATATGAATCAATTTAGTATATTTTTGGGAAACATTATAATTGCAGTTTATGGGAATGCTGCAGTTTAATAAGAAAAGTGTATAATGTTGTTGCTTTAGGGTAAAATTCTGTATATGTAGGAATTACATTTAAAGCTGAAAAATATGTTAAATTAATATTGTACATAAATATATATACATTTCATGTTTATTATTTAGAAGAATTTTGTGTGGTGCTTTTATTTTTATATTACTGTTGAAAATAGCTTTTATTTTGGGTCAGATTCAAGGCTGTTGTATTGTGATTAAAAAACATTTCCTTATGGCTGCTCTACACTATATTGTAAGTCGATCTAAGTTACGCTACTTCAGTTACATAGGTTACGTAACTGAAGTTGAAGTAAGTTAGGTCAACTTACAACTGTGTCTACACTGCACTATGTTGACAGGAGACACTCTCCCTTCAACATAGCGTCTGCCTCTTGGAGAGGTGGAGTACAGATGTCAATGGGAGAGCTCTTTCCCATCAGTTTAGTGTGTTTTAAAGATCTGCTAAATCGAAACTGCAGTGCCGATTTAGCCAGTAGTGTAGACATGGCCTTAGACTTGATAACAATAATATATATATTTATTAGAGAGGTAGTTAAGATTGCAATTATCCTTCACTATTCAGTTTGATGCTGTAAATGCCTGGAGTTTGTAGATGATGTGATAAATACACAATTGTTGGGCTACATGTAGGCATTACTGGGTGAAATCTGTGGCCTGTGTTGTGTAGGAGGAGGTTAGACTAGATTATCATAATGGTCCCTTATGGCCCTAAAATATATGACTCTATATTGTTGTCACCTAGTATTTGAGTAGGACTTTATGTGCAGCTTTGAGCAAGGGATTGTGCATAAGCTCCATTACCCTAGGAGTAGCCCTGGCAGACTTTGTACCTCAGGGTTTGTCTACACTATGAAATTAGGTCAATTTTACAGAAGTTGATCTTTAGAAAGCGATTTTATACAGTTGATTGTGTATGTCCCCACTAAGCACATTATGTCGGTGGAGTGCATCCTCAATACCATGGCTAGCATCGACTCATGGAGTGGTGCACTGTGGGTAGCTATCCCACAGTCTCTGCAGTCTCCTCTGCCCATTGGAATTATGGGTTAAGCTCCCAATGCCTGATGGGGAAAAAAAACTTTGTCACGGTTGGTTTTGGGTACATGTCGTCAGTCTCCCCTCCCTCCCTGCCTCCCTCCATGAAAGCAATGGCAGACAATTGTTTTGCACCTTTTTTCCTGGGTTACCTGTGCAGACACCATAGCACCGCAGGCATGGAGCCCACTCAGCTCACCGCTGCTGCTGTGAGCATTGTAAACACCTCATGCATTATCCTGCAGTATGTGCAGAACCTGGCTAGGAGCTGCCAGCACGAGGACGATTGTGAGGAGGACAGGGACACAGACGTTCCTGAAAGCACGGGATGTGGCAATTGGGACATCATGGTGGCAGTGGGGCAGGTTGATACAGTGGAATTCTGATTCTGGGGGCAGCAAACAAGCACAGACTGGTGGAACTGCATAGTGTTGCGGGTCTGAGATGATTCCCAGCGGCTGCAAAACTTTTGCATGTGTAAAGGCCACTTTTCTGGAACTTTATGAGTTGCTTTCCCCAGCTCCAAAGTGCAGGAATACCAAGATGAAAGCTGTCCTGACAGTTGAGAAGTGAGTGGCGATAGCCTTGTGGAAGCTTGTAATGCCTGACTGCTACCGGTCAGTTGGGAATTGATTTGGAGTGGGCAAATCTACTGTGGGGGTTGCTGTGATCCAAGTAGCCAATGCAATCACTGACCTTCTGCTAACAAGGGTAGTGACTCTGGGAAATGTGCAGGTCATAGTGGATGGCTTTGCTGCAATGGGATTCCCTAACTGTGGTGGGGCGATAGACAGAACGCATATCTGTATCTTGGCACTGGACCACCTTGCCAACCAGTACGTAAACTGCAAGGGGTACTTCTCAGTGGTGCTGCAAACACTGCTGGATCACAAGGGATGTTTCACCGACATCAGCGTGGGATGGCTGGGAAAGGTGCATGATGCTCGCATCTTTAGGAACTCTGAGCTGTTCGAGCAGCTGCAAGAAGGGACTTAGTTCCCAGAGCAGAAAATTATTGTTAGGAATGTTGAAATGCCAATAGTTATCCTTGGGGACCCAGCCTACCCCTTGCTGCCATGGCTCATGAACCTGTACACAGGCAGCCTGGACAGTAGTAAGGAGCAGTTCAACTATAGGCTGAGCAAGTGCAGAATGGTGGTAGAATGTGCCTTTGGACATTTAAAAGCTCACTGGCGCTGTTTGCTGACTAGGTGAGACCTCAGCACAACCAACATTCCCATTGTTATTGCTGCTTGCTGTGTGCTCCATAATATCTGTGTGAGTAAGGGGGAAGACGTTTATGGCGGGGTGGGAGGTTGAGGCAAATCGCCTGGTATCCTATTTTGAGCAGCCGGACACCAGGGCGATTAGAAGAGCACAGCAAGGCATGCTGCGCATCAGAGAGGCTTTGAAAACCAGTTTCATGACTGGCCAGGTTATGGTGTGACAGTTGTGTGTGTTTCTCCTTGATGCAAACCCACCCCTTTTGTTGATTTTAATTCCCTGTGAGCCAATCACCATCCCCCCTTTGATCACAGCTGGCAAGGGAAATAAAGTCACTATTGTTTTGAAATCATGCATTCTTTCTTTATTAATTGGAAAAAAAAGTGAGATAACTGACAAGGTAGCCTGGGTCAGGTGGGGGAGGAGCAGAGGAGGGAAGGACAAGGCCACATTTTTGATTTGTAGCCACACTACAAACCAAAACTGTTTGAATAACAGCCTTCTGTTGCTTGGGCCATCCTCTGGAGTGAAGTGGCTGGGTGCCCGGAGCCTACTCCCCTGCCCCCCACGTTCTTGGGTGTCTGGGTGAGGAGGATATGAAACTTGGGGAGGAGGGCAGGCGGTTGTACAGTGGATGCAGCAGTGGTCTGTGCTCTTGTTGCCTTTCCTGCAGCTCCACCAGATGCCTGAGCATGTCCGTTTGTTCCCCCATTAGCCTCAGCATCGCCTTCTGCCTCTTCTCATTGTGCTCACTTAATGCTTTCCTGGCCTCTGTCACAGTATGCCTCCATGCATTCAGCTGTACCCTATCAGGGCGGAAAGACTGGGAGCTCAGAAATCATGTCACTGCAAGTGCGTTTTTTTCACCTTCTAATCTACGATAACCTCTGGGATGGAGACGATAGGGGGAGCATAGAAACATTTGCACCTGCGGGGGGATAAAAAGGGAGAGTAGAATTTAAGAAGATACATTTCTGAGAACAAAAGGGAGACTCTTTCACAGTGAATCAAGCAATTCACAGCAGATAGCACATGTGCTTTAGGTACAAGATCACATTTTGTCTTTTATATTGACTGCCTGCCAGTATGCTGACATATCACACGTGGCTGTGCAACAGAATTCAGTTTCCAGGCAGTAATGGTAAGCCAAAGGGTACGTGGGGTTGGCTTCTTCCACCTTCATAACATCTGGGAATGGTTTCAAACTGCAGTGCCCTCCTTTCCCAT
This sequence comes from Natator depressus, assembly GCF_965152275.1. Taxonomy (NCBI): domain Eukaryota; kingdom Metazoa; phylum Chordata; order Testudines; family Cheloniidae; genus Natator; species Natator depressus. The sequence continues at coordinate 73,326,170 of NC_134236.1, forward strand.
AGCAAGCAATGCCAGTTGGGTTTGCCATTTAAAAGGAGGGGCTGCAGTTTTAGGGTGGATGTGCAGCACACTCCTCCCCTCACCCCACCCTGTGTCTATTCTCTGGGATGATCCCTTTTAGCCAAGCGCAAACAGCCCAGCACGAATGGGGTCCTTTTACTGTTCCCTTACAAAAATTCCCCTATTTCAACCAGGTGACCATGAATGATATCACTCTCCTGAGGCTAACAAAGAAAGATAAAGACCAAATGTTGTTTGAATGCGACCAAAACCCAGGACCATTCGCTGCCATGCTTTATGCTGCAATGATTCCAGACTACTGGCTTGGCATGGTAAAGTGTCCTACCATGGAGAACAAAATAAGGCAGCCCTCCCCAGAAACCTTCTGCAAAGGCTTTCAGAGTACCTCCAGGAAAGCTTCATGGAGATGTCCCTGGAGGATTCCTGCTCCATCCCCAAAGATGTTAACAGACTTTTCCAGTAGCTGTACTGGCTGCGAATGCATCCCAATTCTTCAGGGCAAATCAAACATTAAACACAATTACTTTTAGGCCCTGTAGTGTAGTTACAAATGTGCACTCACCAGAGGTGCCTTCTCCGGCTTCAGAGTCTGGGAACCCACCTTGGGAGGGTATTGGTTCCAGGGTGATGAAAAGGTCCTGGCTGCCAGGGAGAATGGATTCTTCACTTGCCTGCTGCACATTCTCCTCCTCCTCTTCCTCATCCACAAAATCCTCCTCCCTGTTGTTTCAGACTCCCCTCTTGCAGGTGTCCACAGACAGTGGTGGGGTAGTGGTAGGGTCCCCTCCTAGAATGCCATGAAGCTGATCATAGAAGTGGCATGTATGGGGCTCTAACCCGGAGCGACTGTTTGCCTCCTTTGTCTTTTGGTAGGCTTGTCTGAGCTCCTTCACTTTCACTGCTGTGTGTCCCTGTTGTAGCCTCTCTTCATAGATATTAAGGTCAGAAGGGACCATTATGATCACCTAGTCCAACCTCCTGCACAACGCAGGCCACAGAATCTCACCCACCCACTCCTGCGAAAAACCTCTCACCTATGTCTGAGCTATTGAAGTCCTCAGATCGTGGTTTAAAGACTCCAAGGAGCAGAGAATCCTCCAGCAAGTGACCTGTGCCCCATGCTACAGAGGAAGGCGAAAAAACTCCAGGGCCTCTTCCAATCTGCCCTGAAGGAAAATTCCTTCCCGACCCCAAATATGGCAATCAGCTAAACCCTGAGCATATGGGCAAGATTCACCAGCCAGATACCCAGGAAAGAATTTTCTGTAGTAACTCAGATCCCACCCCATCTAACATCCCATCACAGGCCATTGGGCCTATTTACCATGAATATTTAAAGATCAATTAATTGCCAAAGTCATGTTATCCCATCATACCATCTCCTCCATAAACTTATCAAGTCTAATCTTAAAGCCAGATAGGTCTTTTGCCCCCACTGCTTCCCTTGGAAGGCTATTCCAAAACTTCACTCCTCTGATGGTTAGAAACCTTCGTCTAATTTCAAGTCTAAACTTCCTGATGGCCAGTTTATATCCATTTGTTCTTGTGTCCACATTGGTACTGAGCTTAAATAATTCTTCTCCCTCTCTGGTATTTATCCCTCTGATATATTTATAGAGAGCAATCATATCTCCCCTCAACCTTCTTTTAGTTAGGCTAAACAAGCCAAGCTCCTTGAGTCTCCTTTCATAAGGCAGGTTTTCCATTCCTCAGATCATCCTAGTAGCTCTTCTCTGTACCTGTTCCAGTGTGAATTCATCCTTTTTAAACATGGGAGACCAGAACTGCACACAGTATTCCAGGTGAGGTCTCACCAGTGCCTTGTATAGCGGTACTAAAACCTCCTTATCCCTACTGGAAATACCTCGCCTGATGCATCTCAAGACCGCATTAGCTTTTTCACTGCCATATCACATTGGCAGCTCATAGTCATCCTATGATCAACCAATACTCCAAGGTCCTTGTCCTCCTCCGTTACTTCTAATTGTTGCATCCCCAGCTTATAACAAAAATTCTTGTTATTAATCCCTAAATGCATAACCTTACACTTCTCACTACTAAATTTCATCCTATTACTATTACTTCAGTTTACAAGGACATCCACCATGCTCTGTGAGATATTGGCATATATATTAGCATTTCTTCTTTTTGATCCGAGTTCTGCCTGCACAGATTCTTTTCCCCATACAGCAATTAGATCCAGTGTCTCCCATTCAGTCCATGCTGGAGCTCGTTTGCGATTCTGGGACTGCATGGTCACCTGTTCTGCTGAGCTCACCACGCTGACCAAACAGGAAATGAAATTCAAAATTTCCCGGGGCTTTTCCTGTGTACCTGGCTAGTGCATTGGAGTTGAATGTGCTGTCCAGAGCGTCAAATTGCATCTGCACTACCCCAAATGCGACCCAGCAAGGTCAATTTTAGCGCTTCTCCCCTCAACAGGGAGGAGTACAGCAGTCGGTTTTATTGCCCTGTAGGTTGACAGAACGGGGTTGGTTGTGTAGATGCATAGCTTATAAAATCGACCTAACGTGGCTAAATTCGACCTAACCTCATAGTGTAGATCAGGGCTCAGAAACAACCCCTCTACAGCACAATACCTTCCCCTTTTGTTCCTTGGTCTGTGGCAGGGGTTAAGTTGTCACTGGTGTACAGTAGCACTAATTTATGACCTATCTGTACTGGCAGAGCTGACCAGTGAGTAAGGAACATAACCAAGGCTCCACGCATCTCCTGCCCCTCCCGACTTGCTCTCAACCCACCTGCTCTAGAAAGGGAATTAACAAGAACATGGACCTCCTTACTTATGTATCCCCCAACACAGAGGTGTCAGGATGTTCTCACTCCTCCTTGCTTGCATGGGTGCATAGTCCAAACTACTTTCACTCCAGACATGCTACTTCTGAGAACAATGTCATTCAGTGTAGAGACAAAGTTTGGGCAGGCAAATGAACCTTGCCTAATCGCAGACCTCTGAATAAATATTTAAACAATATTCATTATGCTATAGGATTAATTTTTTACACAAATTGAAGACTGGTGTTAATAGACATTGGGGTGCACCATGATGAGTTTGTTTGTGTTAAAAGCCGATGGAACACTTTGGATGGATGAGTACATTCTTATCCAGTCATGTAACCAGAAGATTATATATTCTGTGGGAAAGAGGCACCTTCACATCTTATGTATATTTAATCCTAATGGCAGCCATTTGCAGACTCTGCCTCACCATAAATAATTGTTTCCATAGGGTCGAGACCCTGCAAGTTCAGCTCGTTCCCAGTGTTCCAGCTGAATGGCATCTTTGCTTACATCCTGCTTCAGGGGAAATTGCAAACTGCTTCATAAACAAAATCTCAATATTTATGCTTAAATAGTTTTTGATCAAGAGCCAGTTACACTGAAGATGCCTCAGTTCTCTCATGTTTTTCTTTCAGCAATACAAATCAAAGTGCTGGGTCTAATGATACTTTTTTTTGTTCCTATGCACCCCATAAAACTGTTTATATCTTTGAAATTATTTCTCCTCTATAACCCTAATCAGCAACAATGGGATACCTGAGTATTTCAGTACAATGCAAGAAGATGGTGGTATTTAACCACCTTTCACACAAACACGCTCCAATATGATGCTCTCCAGCAACTTCATGGATTCTGGTTTGTCCGGTATTCCACAATTTTTTATGTTGTGTCCAGTTTGCATATAAACTGCAACCACAAATTCACAAATGATTTGCTTTCATGGGAACGCACAGTTCTATGTTCCCAGGAGTGCAAAATCCTTTGTCTGTAGTGGCAGTTCGTTGCAAACATGGAAGCACTGATACGAGTTCACAAAAGTTTCTTCCACTCAGAGGTAGGTCAATTCCGTGGAGCTACACTCTAGCTAGCCTCTGCATCTGAAACATAACAGACCACGTCACTCATTTATCGTGGATAGAACATGTAAATTAAAGATATATTTTGAGACTACATCTCTCTGAGGTTTGCAGGTGGAGCTGTATGGCAGAAATATGGCTAAAGCACAGGAAGTTATATGGCCCCTATTGATGGTCCCCTGAATCCAGCTATGAGTTAATAATGTTTCATTGTGTTCTTTTGAACATGGGACAACCCTGTTGCTGCTGCTCTGATTGATTCTAAGTCTCACCATATTTATACTGTGGGGAATGTCTTTTAATGAAACCCACATTAAATGAGATGAAGCCAATATACAAAATAAAGCAATACCGAGGCAATAACTGAGGGAATTCATTACTTGTCAATCGCAGCAAACTGTCCTATTCAGCAAACACGTAAGCCCATGATTAAGTCCCTTTAAACAAATCAAACCCATGCTTAAGTGCCGATTAGGGATAGGCATGCATTTGATTCTGGACTAAAGGCTGTGCATCCTAGAAGGCCAGGGAAACGCGTGTTTCTTTGTCCCAGAACAAACACAGTATATGCACAGTAAAGTGCAAAAAGAGATGTCCTGTATGGGGGAAAGTTTCTCTTGTAAAATAATTTTCCCAAAATATAAAATAAAACACAAGACAGCAAACTAGAGAAATACAAAATAAACAAACTACAAGGCTATTGCCTGCCTGAGTCAGACAGCCACATGGGCTATTCTATTCCATTTAAGCTCTTATGCTGTGACACTAATCAAGTTACCAAAATGCTTATCATAACACTTCTTTTTTCCTAGGTCTTTCAAGTTAGATCAGAAAGTGCAATTGAAGCATAGACCTACTCTAGAAACCTAAGTGAAATTCCCATCTGGGCCAGCCCTCCTTGTCACAAGAGAAAGGTTCAGATTATTAAGTACAGAAGAAAAATACCTAATATGACTTGCTTTATATGATATATTCCAGTCAACTAGGTTTGAACTCCTAATCCATTGCATTCAGTGAAAAAGCTTATTCATTGCCAAACAGAACAAACACACACACACAAACAACCAACCAACCGAAAAAAGAAAATCACAAACACTTTTCTCTAGATAGTTTACAAGTACACAGTGCATTCCTAATGAACCACTCCTAGTTTGTAGAGGCAAATAAAACTTGGAGCAAGGGTGAATTTAAGTACTATTTTTACTGTCTGAGCTGAACATGCTGCCTGGCTGTTATCTTCAAAGGTCGCCTCCTAGTTTATGAATAATAAGTCCTTAAAGCAATGTTGTCAAAATAAGAAGGAAGGGAAACATTGCTACACACAATTATGACTTTTAAAGAAGACACTAAGGAAGAGAGAGGTTTTTAAAAGGAAATCACAAGATGTAATTGACAAGCCCTGGTTCCAAAAACAATTAGAAGCGGAAAATTTTTAGCCCAATTATGGAAACCATATAAATCCATCCCAATTAGAGGTGAGCATATACTGGAACACTGAATTCAGACACTCTCAAGTTTCAGGGGTGTTCAAAGCATGGCCCGCACGTCAAATGTGCGGCTCCGGACCTTCTGTAACAGTAATATGAGGATTTCAAACCCTGTAGCTAAACCAGCTCTTGTTAGCTTTCTATTTCTTTTTTTTCTGGTGTTTCATTTGAACTCTGTATTACTTATTAACACATGCAATATTTGCATTGCCTATTAATGCATAGCTCTGGGCAATAATCATAATCTGTAATTATTTTTTCACCTGTAAAAACTGTTCAAGAAAATGAAGGCTTGAAGTCAATAAATTTACCCTTTTATTTTCTAGTCTACATGGTAGTAAAGAAGATTACAATATTAAAAAACGTATATGTAATTAGAATTCAGAGCCAATAGTTGTTAAAAAATATTTTACATTTCTTTGTGCTGTCCTGAAATCCATGGCTTCTAAAGAACATATATAGTTTGGGGGAAAAAAAATGGTTCTGGGGGTTTTTCACACAATTTCCGAAACAAACGTTTAAACTCTGATTCACATCAGTAGGTGTTTACTCTTAATTAGCTTAGATACTCTGTTTTCTATAACCCCTAGGAAGCCACCTTTTCTAGTAATTAATATTGCTTTAAACAACATTATCCAACTCTAAATTTCTGGTACTATTTCTTCAGTGGCATCATTCCTGGCACAGAATGATGAAGTCCTTCTCTCTAGAAAGAGTTTCAGAGGAGACATGCCCATAAAGAATGAAAAGGAATCATTCAAACAGATTTAATATTATGTGAAAACTTGAACATAATGTGCAGTGTTTTACATTTCATACCATTAAAAACAAGGAATTCAAATTTTAAAGTAAAACTTCGGACTCATGAAAGCTGCTGCTAGGGCAGCAGTAGAAAAGTCTTTATCCAGAAAATATGTAGAGCATAAGCTACAGTAGATCCCAATTCTTCATTCTTCCTTTCCTCTAACCTGGAGAGATGCTTAGGGTTAGGGTGTGAGAGGATAGTTTAATATCTATGACTGTCCAGTCTTTGACCATACTGATCTCTAAATCCATGTATCACTGACCAACAGATTAGCGAAGAGCCGATCACATATATTAGAATGAGTGTGTCTTTAAAGAGAACAGAGTAGCAGGTAGCGTATCTTCCTTTTCTTTGAATGGCTGATGTAGATGTAGAGCAACAATTTTACAGTTAAATTGTTAAGCCAATTAATTATAGGAGAAGTGGAGTGTATCGCTGTGTAGCCTATTAACATTAAGTTCAACATTTTACAAGGGGCGTTTTACAAAGGGAGTTACAAGCCTAACTCTGGTAGGCTTCTCCTCAAAGCCTAGCCATAATTACTATGTCTATAGACACAAATTAATCTGTTAAGCATGTTTTGTTCTTCGCTTTTTTCTTTCTTGGAACTGATGAACCACCTTCCTCCGTCATTTTGATTTGAAGACATGTTGGTCCAACAATTAAATATATACTGTACTTACCTGTGATACCTTCCCAAGATGCTGATGATCACATGATGGTTCGAGTGGTTCCAGAAGAGGTCCCTCTTGTCCTGCTTATTGACTGCTACCATGAGTTTTGCTGGCACCAGAAGATGGCATAGGTAGTCCAAACCGGAGGCTTCCTTTGGAATGGTGTCAGTCAGATTCCACACTTCTTTGCCAATATGTGGGGGGTTTCTTTTAGATACTCCTCCAGGCTCTACCCGATGCATAGGTGTGGGGGGGAAAACACAAAAGAAAAATGAATGAGCAACATCTCATGGCTCTTGTTGCTTTTATTCTCATCAAATAGCCTGTTCACACTGATTTCTATTGCATGTCCCAACAACTTGTGGCAGACCTTAAGTTAACTTTGAGATTGGGATGATAGAGGGAACAGTTAATCTTGCATGGGCAGCTAAAACAGGGCAGGCAAGGAGGTTGCATAAACCAGACAGAATCAGAAACAATTGACTTATTAAACAAAGCAATTTCACTACTGTCTAGCTTGTAAAATATATTTGTACTATACAAGCATATTTAATAACACTTCACTCAGCTCTTCTACAGTACATTAGACAAAAAATAGCCAAGTCAGACTGTCCGGGAGGCCCTGGAAGGTGCTAATTGACAGATAACCGCACAGAGTCTGGAGCAGTAAATCTTGTGGTCAAAAAGGGTAACGTGTAGCCTATCACTACAATGAAGTTAAGTTTAAAATTACATTAAGTGCTTTTGTTAGGTCCATCAGGTGAATCCCCAATGGCTTGTCAAGTACTGAATAAAGCATTATGAAACCATACCATAACCTCTTTGTTAGCCTTAAATTACAGTAGGTATAGGCATGAATGTTGGCAATGCTAAAAGTTTGCTACTGTTTGCTGCCCTCATCACTTAAACACAATGGAGATACAAAAAAAAAATGACAATATTTTTAGTTCTGTCTTCATTGCCCCAGTTCCTGAATTTAAGCTGTTAATATCTTATATGTTTATTCTGTTGGCTGTTATGTGATTATGAAGGAGCCATTTAATAAGGTCTGACATTTTATGTTTGAAACATTAAGCTATACAAATTGGAAGCAAAATGCCTTTAGTTTTTTTTTCTTCTTTTATTAGTAATTGCTCAATTTGGTTTAATGTCAGCCACTTCTTAAAGCCAGAGTATGAATACACAGAAACTCCCTTCTAAATACTGACATTTATTTTGTTATAAACTTATCCACATTCATTATTCTTTAGATAATGGTGAAACTTTCCACTTTAATACTGTCCCAAAGGTAGAGAGGACAGTGGGTATTATTGGCCTTTTGGGTAGAAAAGTTTTATTACTGCTTTAAAAAAGGCAGTAGAGAAATAATGAACTCTTGCCTTTTTCTATCTTATTATCCATTTAGGACTTTATGAGAACAAACAGGTTTCAAAGTAACAGCCGTGTTAGTCTGTATTCGCAAAAAGAAAGGGAGTACTTGTGGCACCTTACAGACTAACCAATTTATTTGAGCATAAGCTTTTGTGAGCTACAGCTCACTTCATCGGATGCATTCAGTGGAAAATACAGTGGGGAGATTTATATACATAGAGAACATGAAACAATGGGTGTTACCATACATACTGTAAGGAGAGCGATCACTTAAGATGAGCTAATACCAGCAGGAGAGCTGGGGGGCAGGGGGGACGGGAGGGGGAGAAAACTTTTTGTAGTGATAATCAAGGTGGGCCATTTCCAGCAGTTGACAAGAATGTCTGAGGAACAGTGGGGGGTGGGGGGGAAATAAACATGGGGAAATAGTTTTACTTTGTGTAATGACCCATCCACTCCCAGTCTCTATTCAAGCCTAAGTTAATTGTATCGAGTTCGCAAATTAATTCCAATTCAGCTGTCTCTCATTGGAGTCTGTTTTTGAAGTTTTTTGTTGAAGAATTGCCACTTTTAGGTCTGTAATCGAGTGACCAGAGAGATTGAAGTGTTCTCCGATTGGTTTTTGAATGTTATAATTCTTGACATCTGATTTGTGTCCATTTATTCTTTTACGTAGAGACTGTCCAGTTTGACCAATGTACATGGCAGAGGGGCATTGCTGGCACATGAAGGCATATATCACATTGGTAGATGTGCAGGTGAATGAGCCTCTGATATTGTGGCTGATGTGATTAGGTCCTATGATGGTGTCCCCTGAATAGGTATGTGGATATAGTTCGCAAAGAGCTTTGTTGCAAGGATAGGTTCCTGGGTTAGTGATTTTGTTGTGTGGTGTGTGGTTGCTGGTGAGTATTTGCTTCAGGTTGGGGGGCTGTCTGTAAGCAAGGACTGGTCTGTCTCCCAAGATCTGTGAGAGTGATGGGTCGTCCTTCAGGATAGGTTGTAGATCCTTGATGATGTGTTGGAGAGGTTTTAGTTGGGGACTGAAGGTGATGGCTAGTGGCGTTCTGTTATTTTCTTTGTTGGGCCTGTCCTGTAGTTGGTGACTTCTTGGTACTCTTCTGGCTCTGTCAATATGTTTCTTCACTTCAGCAGGTGGGTATTGTAGTTGTAAGAATGCTTGAAAGAGATCTTGTAGGTGTTTGTATATAAATCTCCCCACTGTATTTTCTACTGAATGCATCCGATGAAGTGAGCTGTAGCTCACGAAAGCTTATGCTCAAATAAATTTGTTAGTCTCTAAGGTGCCACAAGTACTCCTTTTCTTTTTGAGAATAAACAGGTTTGCAACATGGAAGAAGCAAAACAAAAACACCCCTGCAATTTGCAAAAAGAAAGTGTTCCTAAAAGTAGGTTAAATATGTTTTTTACTGGTAAAAACATTTTTAAGTAAATATAGTGTTTGTAAACCACACCACATTAACAGCACTGGTGGGAGATATCCACTGTTTATCATGGGGCATGTGTAACATGAATAGTAGCAATAGGAGCTTCTCCAGCTAATCTCTGCAAATCTACCTTCCTCAGCCCTGGCCAGAAGGGACCATCTGTGGCAGTGGGCAGACTGTCTCCTTGAGTGTCCTCCTACACAGAATGTTGTAAGTGTTGTAAGGGAAATTTTAGCTCATAGTCCAAATGTTAAAGATTATGAGCAAATTTTCTACATAGCGTGAGAACAGATAGAAGCACATTTAAATCACGGCAGTTCCACCATCTTACACCAGGACTAATTTCAGCCCTTTTAATTTTAAGAATTACAGGCCTGATTCTATAGCTGCTGTGCACACAGAACTCCCATTGAATCCAAACTGTAGAGCACATGCAGAATCAAGTCCAAAATTTGCTTTCATACTTTTGTAATTTGACATAGAACCACAGTGGCTATAATTTTCAGAGCTACTAATATACCTAGGACCTAACTGGCCTCAAAAGTGCCCAATCCAGAGCCTAACCTTCAGTTGGAATGTGCCTACCTAGATATAGTAGACTTGGCCAACGGCTTAGGGGCCCAACTAATATTTTCAAATTAGACATGGGGACATCTGGAAGTGAAGCTGTAGGTGACTGAAAAGGTATCTTCTCCCAAAGGTGCTGCCACACTTGGAGTGTACTTGAGTTGGGGAGAAATTGAGTGTATCCACAGTGAAAAATCCAAGGAATTTGGGGAATGGCAAATGGATAAAATTATCTTCAAGCACATACCAACTTGGCAAGTTTTTAGCAGCAGATGAGAAAAAGAATACATTAATTTAACAGCTGACTGTATCTTCCCACCAGCCCCCTTTCATTTGCTGTAAAGGACATGAGGACACAAAAGTTAAGCCAGAGATTTCTACAATATAGTTGTCTACTTTTTCTGTAAATAACGGCTAGAAAAAGCTGGGAGCCAAAGGGCTAGACACATATCTAAGAAAATACACAACCACTGGGATGGAATTTTGAAAACTACTTATGTTATTATTTTAATAGCTGCCATACAGAATCCACATGTTTTATGGGAAACCATATACACAGATTTTTCTGTATATACACAGATATACAAATTTTTCATAATTCAAAACATATAGACTATTCCTATTATAGCAGAGTTTACTTGTTCTTATTACTATATTGTAGAGCTAACATCTCGTCAGGCACTTTAAATATGAGATAACATTTTCAAAACCACCTAAGTGACTTAAGAATCTAAGGCTTGGTCTAAACTACCAACTTATGTTGGTATAACTGCGTTGCTCAGGAGTGTGGAAAATCCACGTCCCTTAGTGATGTAGTGATACAGACCTAACCCATCCACACCACGATAAAAGAGACAAATGAAATGTTCCTGGCCATCGGCCTGCTCCCATTTGAAATCCATAAGGAGTTTTGCTATGGGTTTCAATGAGAATTGGGTGAGAGCATTGTGTTCAAAATTATTTTTATGTACTTCAAGATAAGATGTGAAGATTATTCAAGATGTCCTCTTTCGACAATTAGTCTCTTTCATAATGCAGGAGCAACTGCATTATACCTGTTTCCTGGTCTAAACCTATATTTTAGGCAAGACAATAACTTTTAAGTAGAGTACAGGTTGTTAAAATACCTCTTATTATAGACAGCATATTCAATATGGCACAGAAATATTTGTCTACTAAAGTCATTTTTGTAATGGGCTATGTTGACTTTGTTGTTTTAAAACTAAATACCAACCATAAGGTAGTAGTGGGCTGGAACAGATGGAGAGTTCATTTCTCAACATGCATTGGAATCAAAATGCATTCTTTAAAATTCATATCCAAATGTGGATTGGGTAAATTATAAATGATAATTTTGCACAGTTATAGAGATACATCTGATATAACAAAAACTCTGATTGTGTAACACAGAAAATAAAGGAATAACTCCTGTACAACAGTGTTAGAATTAATTATTGTTTATAGATGCCACCTTAAAAAATGAAAGGTAATTTGTTTTAAAAAAGGAAGTTCACAGTGGATCACTTTTATAGCCAGCAATAATGGTGAATTCTAGTTAGTGTAATCCAGTGTGAGCATCTCTACTATGTACTGTTACCATTATTTCTAGTACAGGTATGGAACAATTATGGATAATCACTTTGTGTTGTGCATTGAACTTGTCAAAACTTCATATCAATTTACTTTATTGGTGCAGTTAGCATATTAAATCTATCCAGTGTCTGAATATCAAGCTACCGATAAGATAGAGGGGGCTTGCATGAGTCCCTTGTTAACAAAGCCAGCTTTGGGGGCCATGAAGGAGAACCTCAGCTTTCACATAAATGGCTTTTTTCTTGTGAAGCCAACTTTGGGAACATTTACCTGATAGTAACTCATTTAAACAGATGGGTAGAATTGAAAGGCACAAATATTTAGACTTAGTTTCTGAATCAGGAGGCTGGGAGGGGGGTGAAGATGGGGAACCTAAAGATCTCAGACTCACATACAACAATTGCATTTACAATGAATCTCTTAAATGTGGGTATTTCCCCAAAAATTATCTAACAAACTTTCTCCAAATTCCATAGACCAGTCCAGTGTATTGTGTTGCCATTGCCAAATAGCGTAGGAATTGGTTACTTGGGTCAAGAAATGGATGGGATGGAATTGTTTTGAAGGCCCATGCAAAATGCTGTGGTGCTCTCTGCTTGTGAACATTTTCAACATGCTGTAAAGCTGGGCCTGAGCTATCTGTGGCTCACCCTGGCAGCTACTAAGCTATGGGCACTCCCACTATTGCCACAGCAGTTGGCATGTGCCATATGTTCTTTGCAACTGCCAGCCTTACCCCGCTGGCCCTTACCCACCAGGACTCAAGGATGAGGAGCAGAGGAGCAAAGGCTAAGCTGCTACAGCTTGGAGCGTGGGTCCTGCACACTCAACACCTCTCTCCCTGCCAGGCCAGCTCTAAAGCCAGTACTGGCACATCTGAGGAACCAGAGGGGATCCAGACTACCACCAGAGGCACCCGACTCCAACTGAGCAACCATTCTATACCTGAAGCCACAGCACGACCCATTTATACCCATTGCTGCTGCTGCGAGACACAGCTGTCAGGTAAGAAGCCACATAAAGAAGCCTCTATGAGGGCAGTGGAGTGGAGTAAAGGACTGGAGGAGGAGAAAGAGAATGTAATTGATGAATATTTTATTAGGGATAGACAGAAGAGTATGGAATTGATTTTGAGGGGTTAGTGTGTGTGTAAATTATGGATTGGCCTCCTCTGAGGTTGAGGTGAGGAGGCAGAGAAGTATTTAACCCAAGGAGCAGCATATTTATCACAGACTGAGGAGTTTTTGGCATCATGCCTCTGCACTGAATGCCATTCGTTGATTTTCTATTAAATCTAAGAGGAGAATGAATAAAGTGTACAGTTGTTAGTAAGGTTAAAGAAAGAGCACTTTACATGCTTATCCAACCATTGGAAACAACAAATTTGCATCTGCCATCCCATTAGCAAGTTACTGCTCACAAATTTATAATTATTTATTCACTCAGCATCAAGCTGTCCTCTACAATCCAAAACATTCTGTATTTAATGAAAATATGTAAGCTCATTTTTGGTCAAGTAGCAAAATTATATATAGCATTAAGTCTAATTTCCATGACTATTTGCATGGAGGTATGGAGGTTTGTGTATGAACTATGGACCAGGATTTCTTTGAACTCTGAAGTACTAATCTGGTAAATTAATTTTTCACTTTTAATTTTCAGTATGTTTTTATTGTATCCAGGGAAGAAAAGAGGAACCCTACTGTAGTTAATTTAGCACCTGTACATTCCCAGAGAAGGTAATGAAACAGTGAGTAATTCAAACTTTATAAAGGGAGTGAATTCTAATCATGTTAAGGTTATTCTTAATTAAAATGTCTATTAACTTTTTGTAGTCAGTACAATTATAGATGTATTCCTTCTTGACAAATTTATAAAAAAATTATGATTCAATACTATTTATTTTTTTTTAAATTCCCACCTTAGAACAAGAATAGCTCATCTGTATAAAATAGCTCCAAACTAAGTGATCAATTTTAGGAAAAGTATAAGCTATTTAAAATGTTCCGGTTAAGCAACATATATTTAAGCTAACTTGATCCCTACTTCTTGGACTCATAAACACACTCATGGAGCTAAGAACTGTAGGATATAAGTCATCATCTTTTTGTCTCATTTAGCTTAACCAGTCCATGTAAATAGTTAACCCTTTTAGATTTTTTTTTTTTTGCTTACACAGGATATATTTTTGATCAGATTTTTTGTAATTATTCAGGCTATCCAGTCATAGAATATACTGTAAGTGATTTATCAAACACATATAAATTGACCAGCACTTTTAGCAAGTGCTTTGTGGTTCCCAGGAACAGCTATGACAGCCTGACTGATTTTAGTGCAATCAGTATGTTATCTGAACAAAACATCCACTCTCACACCCACCTCTGAAATTTTAGCAGTTGAACAATGGGTAAAAACCTCCTAAAAACTCAACAATGACTGACCTTTTAAATGTGTTTTGCACTGACTAACATTCACCTGAGTTTCTCATAGGAAACGCCATTTACTACACGTGTGAGGTAACTTCAAACAATCCAGCATTCTTAGAGGAGGCCCCATTGGCATAAGTGACCTTCAACCCCACTGCCCAGGCTCATAACAAAGTCTACTCATTCGTTTCATTTATTGCTTTACATTTCAGAATAATGTTCCTGCTCATCAGGAACTGAGCAACTGTCTTTTCCGAGTTTTAATATTGAGACATTCCTAACCAACCATCAAATCCTAAGCTCATGGTGATCTAATATGTGGATTATACAGAAAAATGACAGGAGTTTAAAGGCAGAGCTTGTTGGAGACCCTTGGTATTAAGGTCCAGTGTTGCTTGTTTCAATTAGTATCCTACCCAGTCTAAATATTTCTGAGACAGCTTGCTCTGGTATCGTAGAACTTTATAGACTACTGCTTTCTGACTTCAGGGAGCAACTTATTTGTAGCTCTTTCCTTTTCCTGTTTTCAACAGGAGGTGAAATGACCGAATGAGTGTTCTCTTCAATTAGAGCAGAAGAAGCAGAGCTGGTGTGAGGGAATCAGATGGGGCTTTTAACAAGGCAGAAGGACAGAATTTTGTTCCTGCTCACGAGGAGCAATAAAAGCTTCATTGCAATGCTGGACATGGAATGAAATGTCCTGGAGTCCTGTAAATATCAGGGGACTGGAAACTGATAACTAAAGTGTGTTTTTGCACAAAAATTTGACCTTCCATGAGCCAAAGAAACATCCTATTGTCAGACACTGGACTAGGACTCTTCCCTTAATGGATGAGTCACATACTACCACTTTCCCAAATTTCATTGGTTTGTATTATTAAAGTCAGTAAGAGTAGATCATGTGTAATGGAAAATGTGTGCTTCATCTCTCAATCAAGTCAATAATTAAACAAGATCAGGCACCATTTGTAAGCTCTGGCGCCTGATGCCTAGTGGGTAAGGAGCTCTTTGTTCCCATCTGTTGGTGAACATGGGGAAGAACAATGACAGAGCTGCTTTGTTGGCTTAAACTATTTAACTATTATTTGTATGTGTAGAGGCTTGTAGGAGCTTTGTGCTGGGAGAGAAGCTGAGCCCTGATTAGGGGTAGGGGCTTCTCTGACTAGGGGTCCTATAAAGGTAGCAGCCAGTCGTCCAGCAGCACAGACAGCTGCAGCAGTACAGGAGCCAGCAAACAGAGCTGGAAACAGGGGAGTTTGAGTGGGAGTTCTGTTGGAGGAGAAGGTATTTATACAGAGGCAGCAGTGGTAGTGACCCAACAAGTGGAAGACACAATGAAGATGACTGGATGTGGAAGCTGCGGTATGTACATGATCCTGGAGGGGGTACCTGAAAAGAGTTTTGTCTGCATGAAGTGCCGTCTGATAGAGCTGATGGAAGAAAAGATCAGAGGATTGGAGATGTAGGTGGAAAGTCTGCTTGAGTTTAGATGGGGGTCAAGCGGATTATGGAGCAAAGACATGACGCAGCTGAAGGGAAAAGCTCAGACTTGCAGATGGAAGCAGGACTGAAGAATTCTGAGGGGAGACTGCTGGGTGAAGAAAATGGACAGTGGAAGCATGTGACTAGGAGAACCAGGCAGAGGAAAAGACGGGCTAGTGAACAGGTTTGCAGAGCTCAAGAACAGGTTTGCAGAGTTGCACAATGAAGAAGGGGCTCAGCAGGTGGTCACTGAAGGTGGAAGGACAAGGAAGAAGAGAAGAGCGGCTAGTCCTATAGGAAAAGGGGAAGAGTCAGTGGAGACTACACCAAATAGGAGCCCCAGGAGGGTACAGGATGGGTTGAAGAGGATTATAAGGGAGAATAGGAACGGAAAGAACTTGCAGCCAGAGGGAACAGGGGATAGACTGGAGAATCACACCGTCACCAGGAAAAGGCAGGTCTACGTGATCGGGGAATCCTTACTGAGAAGAATAAACAGGCCTGCAACCAGAGTTGATCCAGAGAATAGAAGGGTGTGCTGTCTTCCAGGTGCTAAGATATGGGATGTGGGCCTGATTTTGAAAAGGATCCTAAAGAGAGCGGGAAAGAATCCACTGATTGTCCTTCATGTGGGAACAAATGATACCGGTAGATTCTCGCTGCAACGCATCAAGAGAGACTATGCCAGGCTGGGGAAGACGCTTAAGGAAATCGAGGCTCAGGTGATCTTCAGTGGTATTCTGCTTGTTCCTAGAGAAGGGCAACAAAAGTGTGACAAGATTATGACTATCAACAGATGGCTCAGGCAGTGGTGCTATAAGGAGGGTTTGGGGATGTATGGCCACTGGGAGGCATTCATGGACAGAGCACCGTTCTCTTGGGATGGACTTCACCTGAGTAAGGAGGGAAGTAGACTTCTAGGATGGAGGCTGGCACAACTGATTAAGAGAGCTTTAAACTCAGAATTTGGAGGAGATGGTTGGGAGATGTCCAGTGTGACAAAGTTCCTGCTCTATCTTGGGGGGAACCTGGGCCCGCCCTCTACTCCGGGTTCCAGCCCAGGGCACTGTGGAATGCAGCTGCCTAGAGTGCCTCCTGGAACAGCTGTGCGACAGCTACAACTCCCTGGGTTACTTCCCCATGGCCTCCTCCCAACACCTTCTTTATCCTCACCATAGGACCTTCCTCTTGGTGTCTGATAATGCTTGTACACCTCAGTCCTCCAACAGTCCGCATTCTCACTCTCAGCTCCTTGTGCCTCTTGCTCCCAGCTCCTCACATGCACACCACAAACTGAAGTGAGCTCCTTTTTAAAACCCAGGTACCCTGATTAGCCTTCCT
Source organism: Natator depressus (assembly GCF_965152275.1). NCBI lineage: Eukaryota > Metazoa > Chordata > Testudines > Cheloniidae > Natator > Natator depressus. The sequence goes on from NC_134236.1 coordinate 73,343,263, forward strand.
TAATTGATTCTAGCAGCTTCTTGATTGGCTGCAGGTGTTCTAATCAGCCTGTCTTAATTGTCTCCAGAAGGTTCCTGATTGTTCTGGAACCTTCCCTGTTACCTGTCCCAGGGCAAAGGGACCTACTTAGCCTGGGGCTAATATATCTGCCTTCTATTACTCTCCTATAGCCATCTGGCCTGACCCTGTCACACCATGTAATCTCCACACTGGATTTTAACATTGAGAGGGAAGAAAACATAGTAAGAAAGGATACAGCCGTGGGTAAGAGAATGAACATACGGAAGAAGGGCAGTGTGGATACCAGTCTAATAGGTTATACTGGCTGTAGAATGACCGTGTCTAATCGGGTAAAGAGTGTGAGTGAGGCCAAGCAGCAAAAATTAAGATGTTTGTACACCAATGTGAGGAGTCTAGGTAGCAAAATGGAGGCACTAGAGCTACTGGTGCAGGAGGTGAAACCAGATACTATAGGGACAGAAGCATGGTGGAATAGTAGTCATGACTGGACTACAGGTATTGAAGGGTATGTGCTGTTTAGGAAAGACAGAAATAAAGGTAAAGGTGGTGGAGTAGCATTGTATATCAATGATGAGGTAAAATGTAAAGAAATAAGAAGCGATGTAATGGATAAGACAGAGTCCGTCTGGGCAAAAATTATATTGGGGAATAAACTACTAGAGCCTCCCCTGTGATAGTACTTAGGGTGCTCAATAGACTGCTGGGATCCGATCTGGATATGGATAGAGCCCTCTTTAATGTTTTTAATGAAGTAAATACTAATGGGAATTGTGTAATCATGAGAGACTTTAACTTCCCAGATATAGACTGGAGGACAAGTGCTAGTAATAATAATAAGGCTCAGATTTTCCTAGATGCGATAGCTGATGGATTCCTTCATTAAGTAGTTGCTGAACCGACTAAACAGGATGTCATTTTAGATTTGGTTTTGGTGAGTAGTGAGGATCTCATAGAAGAAATGGTTGTAGGGGACAACCTTGGTTCAAGTGATCATGAGCTAATTCAGTTCAAACTGAATGGAAGGCTAAACAAAAATAAATCTGCGACTAGGGTTTTTTTTAATTTCAAAAGGGCTGACTTTCAAAAATTAAGGAAATTAGGTAGGGAAGTGGATTGGACTGAAGAACTTGTGGATCTAAAGGCAGAGGAGGCCTGGGATTACTTCAAGACAAAGATGCAGAAGCTATCAGAAGTCTGCATCCCAAGAAAGGGGAAAAAATTATAGGCAGGAGTTGTAGACCAAGCTGGATGAGCAAGCATCTCAGAGAGAGGTGATTAAGAAAAAGCAGAAAGCATACAGGGAGTGGACGATGGGAGGGATCAGCAAGGAAAGCTACCTTATTGAGGTCAGAACATGTAGGGATAAAGTGAGACAGGCTAAAAGTCAAGTAGAGTTGGACCTTGCAATGGGAATTAAAACCAATAGTAAAAGGTTCTATAGCCATATAAATAAGAAAACAAAGAAAGAAGAAGTGGGACCGCTAAACACTGAGGATGGAGTGGAGGTTAAGGATAATCTAGGCATGGCCCAATATCTAAACAAATAATTTGCCTCAGTCTTTTCTAAGGCTGATGAGGATCTTAGGGATAATGGTAGGACGACAAATGGGAATGAGGATATGGAGGTAGATATTACCATACCTGAGGTAGAAGTGAAACTCAAACAGCTTAATGGGACTAAATCGGGGGGCCCAGATAATCTTCATCCAAGGATATTAAAGGAATTGGCACATGAAATTGCAAGCCCATTATCAAGAATTGTTAATGACTCTGTAAACTCAGGGGTTGTACCATATGACTGGAGAATTGCTAACATAGTTCCTATTTTTAAGAAAGGGAAAAAAGGTGATCTGGGTAACTACCGGGCTGTTACTTTGACATCTGTAGTATGCAAGGTCTTGGGAAAAAAATTGAAGGAGAAAGTAGTTAAGGACATTGAGGTCAATGGTAAATGGGACAAAATACAACATGGTTCTACAAAAGGTAGATCGTGCCAAACGAACCTGATCTCCTTCTTTGAGAAGGTAACAGATTTTTTAGACAAAGGGAACACAGTGGATCTAATTTACCTAGATTTCAGTAAGGCGTTTGATACGGTGCCACATGGAGAATTGTTAGTTAAATTGGAAAAGAGGGTGATCAATATGAAAATTGAAAGGTTGATAAGGAATTGGTTAAAAGGGAGACTACAGCGGGTCATACTGAAAGGTGAAATGTCAGACTGCAGGGAGGTTACCAGTGGAGTTCCTCAGGGACTGGTTTGGGGACCAATCTTATTTAACCTTTTTATTACTGACCTCTGCACAAAAAGTGGGAGTGTGCTAATAAAGTTTGCGGATGATACAAAGCTGGGAGGTATTGCCAATTTAGAGAAGGACTGGGATATCATACAGGAGGATCTGGATGACCTTGTAAACTGGAGTAATAATATGAAATTTTATATTGAGAAGTGCAAGGTCATGCATTTAGGAATTAATAACAAGAATTTTTGTTATAAGCTGGGGACACATCAATTAGAAGTAACGGAGGAGGAGAAAGACCTTGCAGTATTGGTTGACCACAGGATGACTATGAGCTGCCAATGTGATATGGCCGTGAAAAAAGCTAATGTGGTCTTGGGATGCATCAGGAGAGGTATTTCCAGTAGAGATAAGGAAATGTTAGTACTGTTATACAAGGCACCGGTGAGACCTCATCTGCAATATTGTGTGCAGTTCTGGTCTCCCACGTTTAAGAAGGATTAATTCAAACTGGAACAAGTACAGAGAAGGGCTATTAGGATGATCCGAGGAATAGAAAACCTGTCTGATGACAGGAGACTCAAGGAGCTTGGCTTGTTTAGTCTAGCCAAAAGAAGGTTGAGGGGAGATGTGATTGCTCTCTATAAATATATCAGAGGGATAAATACCAGAGGGGGAGAGGAATTATTTAAGCTCAGTACCAATGTGGACACAAGAACAAATGGATATAAACTGGCCATTGGGAAGTTTAGACTTGAAATTAGACAAAGGTTTCTAACCATTAGAGGAGTGAAGTTCTGGAATAGCCTTCCAAAGGAAGCAGTGTGGGCAAAAGGCCTATGTGGCTTCAAGATTAAACTTGATAAGTTTATGGAGGAGATGGTATGATGGGATAACATGACTTTGGCGATTAATTGAACTTTAACTATTCATGGTAAATAGGCCCAATGGCCTGTGATGGGATGTTAGATGGGGTGGGATCTGAGTTACTACAGAGAATTCTTTCCTGGGTATCTGGCTGGTGAATCTTGCCCATATTTTCAGGGTTCAGCTGATTGCCATATTTGAGGTTGGGAAGGAATTTTCCTCCAGGGCAGATTGGAAGAGGCCCTGGGTTTTTTTTGCCTTCCTCTGTAGCATGGGGTAAGGGTCACTTGCTGGAGGATTCTCTGCACCTTGAAGTCTTTAAACCATGATTTGAGGACTTCAGTAGCTCAGACATAGGTGAGAGGTTTATTGCAGGAGTGGGTGGGTGAGATTCTGTGGCCTCCATTGTGTAGGAGGTCAGACTAGATGATCATAATGGTCCCTTCTGACCTTAATATCTGTGAGTCTATGAACTAGAGCTGGCCAGAAATTTTCCAGCAGAATGTTTTTTTCAAGGGAAAATGCCAACTCTACATCTCAATTTAGATGAAATTTCAATAGAAGCCAGACAGGGTTCTGCCAACTTGCCTTCCTGGCTCCTCAGCACTTCACTTGGCAGGCTGCTTGGGATGTCAGGCTCCCAACCTTACCCCTCCTGGGACACATGGGCTCTCACGGTTTCGAGAGTGTCTGTCCCTGGGGCATCCTAGAAGCCCCTCCAGCCCCAGCTCCCCGTCTTTCAGACAGCACAGAGAAATGTTTAGAAAAGACAAAATGACATTCCATTTAGACTTATTCCAAAACAATTTTGGTGGGATTTGCATTGCTGAGAACATTTCAAAATGTCCTTTTTCATTTTGAAATGGAACGAAACATGTTTTGAAATTCTGGAATTTCTCATGGAATGGGAATTCTATTATCCATCTGGGTACAGTTTACCCAGAATTCCAGATGGACAGAAGCTCTATAGGGAAATTAGTTCTATGCTCCCATATATTGATGGATAGGGAAGTACAGCCAGTGGTGCTGGAACTAGGAGTGCTGGGGGTTCTGGCTTGAAGTAGTAGCAACAACACCAAATACATGATTTCTATGGTTTCCATTATCAACACCCCTGCTATAAAATATTGTTCCAGAACTACTGAGTATGGCTATGGAGAGAGGTTCATTTGCACAAGCTTTCTACTCAGAATTCCTCCTATGGCACTAGAATATTTATAGCTGTACACAAATTCAGAATTGGTTGGGTAGTGGAACTGAACTGCAAGAGGAGAGAGCTACTTTGTGTCTAGGAGTGCATGCCCAGTGGCTAGAATTCTGTTCAAGGATCTGTGCAAAGTGACTCACCAGGTAGTGCACTGCCTTGTGTCTAGATGAAACATTGCATTTTTTTTCTGTAGTCCTGCCAACCAGGTCCACACAGTCTTTGTGCCTTAAGATTCTGCCCTTTTGCTGGGTCACCTTTGATCTGACCCCTTTTAGGGAACACCAGGGTTTGGTGTAGGGTAGTCCCAGGACCTCAGACAAGATCAACAGCCCTGGATCAGGCTAAGTAACCTTTCTGACCCCTTATGTTTGGTGTCTTCCCACTAGACTTCCTGGTGAGGCTGTAGGGGAATCCAGTTTTCTTGTCCCAGTTCTCAAGGCAACAAAGGAAAGGAAATTAAATTTACAGAAATAAAGAGCAGCACCAGGTTCTTTCCAGTATCCTCCAGTCACCTGTTCTACTGCTCTGTGCTCACAGGCAACTGAAGAAAGTTTGCTGTCTGCTGTGCTGCTTTCTGGAAGCTACAGTTAAGAGGTATGTCCACCTCTCCAGGCTGGAGCCTTTTGAACTGAACTTCTCCCTTTTTAAGGCTCCTCCTCAAAAACTGATAGGACTTGCAAGTGTGACAGAGCAAGACTGCCTGAGCCCAAAGCTTCTATTTAAACCCTTCTTCCCTGATGTGGGGTTTGAACACTCTGCCAGAGGGTTCTATCTGCTATAGACTTTCTTCACCAGAGGATCCTGTGCCACTGGAATGACTCTTTGAAAGAAGACAAGGAAAGGAAGCTCCTTAACAAGACTCAACACAGAGAAGGCTCTTCACTGAAGCCTATTGGACAGTCATACCAACAGGAGGTGAACTGAATTAACAGACTACTATCAAAGTTACAGTGGGGAGGTTATTTATCATTCAGATAGTTAGATGGTTGCTGTGCTCCCTTTTCTCCGAGGGAAATTCTCCTTGTTTCATATGCAGACTCAGGGCTTGTGAGTGCAGAAGTATTGCCTGTCAAGGGCACCCATGTAAGGTGTTTAATTATCCCAGAGATTCTGGGTGAGGGCTTGAGTCAGTGACGTTTGTTAGTTTTAAGAGGTGACTTCTAATTATTTGAATGTGTGGCTTTTTGCTGCAATTAGGCACCTCACAAAAGGGTTATACTGTTGATGTTTTTCTAGCATATAATGGACTATTTGTAACTCATTTTGAATTGAAGGGGTGCTGCAATACAGGTCCATTAACTGCCAACATAGCCTATGAGAAACTGGACTATTGTCATTAAAAGACTCTTAAAAGACAGCCATTTTTAATACTTGAAATTATTAAACGATTTGAGTGGTGTATTTAACAATAGATGGACTATTTTAATCACACAGGAATAAATCTGAGTTCATAGCGATTCTACATGGTGATTCTTAAACCTCTAGGATTCAGAGATTCAAAGCTATTTTTCCAGTTTCTAGACTTATTTAGAGCTTTTTTCCTACCATTACCCCAAGTAGTAGAACCCTAGGTCCAGTCACAGAATGCAGATTCCCCGGCTTCACTTCACAGCATGCACTCAAGGCAGATACAAGAGGCGAAGCAGATTAAAGCCAATGCTGACACCACGGCACTCAGGATTTTAGTAAAAGTAAAGGGTCTGAGAATCTAAATATTTGGAGAGAAGTGAAAAGTATTAGGTATAGAACGAATTGTCTGTTTGGGAAGAAAAGCTGTCAGTTTAGTCTATAGAGATGGGAAAATTACTGCACGTGTATATGCCGTATGTATGCACATGCAGATATTTATTCAGTGGAGGCATTTGAATATTTCATGTTTTGTCTGAAACATTTAAAGTTTTGTTTCTGGTTCAGATCAGTAAGGGAGCTCTTATGCATTTTACCTGAAGCAGTTTTCCCCATCTTACAGGTGACATGAGTTTCAGCCTGCAAGTACAAGAGCCAACACTTGATGAGTGTTCTAATACATTGTACATCAGATTACCTTGATTTTTTGTAAAACAAGGCTGTTCAGTACCTTTCATTTAATATACTGACCTTTTAAGACAACTACATTTTACAAATGAAATCTTAGATGCTAATAAAGGAAATTATGGCTTCAAAACCAAATGCCTAATCTGGCTAGGTCTACTCTAAAAATACTAATGTTTCAAATTAAAAGAATTTGGTTAATTCCATTTGCCACAGCCTACTATCACTTACACTGAACCAGATTCTTACATTACATTACTATATAAAACGTCTGTGTTTACACTGCAAATCTCTCCCCAAAAGTAGATGCAGCCTATTAGCCTACACTGCGATGGTTCATTGTCTTGAGGTTAAACACAATCCATAAATATCCAGGTTATTGAATATTAAAGCTTGATTAAACTGCGGAAAACATGTAATCTGAAGATGAATGGGCTGTAATGTGCCACCACAATGATCCCATTACTCTGTTTATCTTTGTTTGAAGCTAGCTCTAAATCAAGGTAACAAGCAGACAATATAAAGGAAAATTAAACAAAAAGAAAGAAAAGGGACATTTAATCACTATATTAGCTTCAGATGAATATTGATTCCTAGTGTGCGCTGTCAGATAAATGGAAGTTGGAAGAGCAAACTTCTTTCTGTGAAATGTGCTAGATCAACATCTGGAATTCTGTTGGAAGAAGAAATCTGTAGAAAGGGAAGCAATGAAACCGAGTTGGAACTGTGCAGGGCCTTCCCTTTTCATGATACTATATGGTAAAGTGGCTGAATATGGATTTGGAATCTCAATATAGCAGAATATGCAACAGAAACAAAAAGTCCCTACCTTAGTTCAATCCCTCTGATGCAATATTCTTCCCATAGGCTTCTATAGTTGAATGAACTGCATGTTCTTCTCTAGTATACAAGTTATGAAGCTATCATAGGCATGGATGGAGACCAGAAAACATTTAAACCAAAACATTCCAAGAATATTAAAATAAAATATAGACTAAGAATCTTGGGCCTCTACAAGTAGAATAATACAGATTTACTGAGACAAGATGGGTGAGGTAATACCTTTTATTGTGTTGGTGACATAAGAATGGCCATACTGGGTCAGACCAAAGGTCCATCTAGTCCAGTAACCTGTCTTCCGACAGTGGTCAAGGCCAGGTGCCTCAGAGGGAATTAACAGAACAGGTAATCATCAAGTGATCCATCCCCTGTTGCCCATTCCCAGCTTCTGGCAAACAGAGGCTAGGGACACCATTCCTGCCCATCCTGGCTAATAGCCATTGAAGGACCTATTCTCCATGAATTTATCTAGTTCTTTTTGAACAAGCTTTACTGACAGAGACAAGCTTTACGGATTTACTCGTAATAATAAAACCAGATGGATTACTTTGAATAAAATTATCTAATTCAAAATGAAAATAGAGGATTTATACATCATACTGCTTTCAGTGACAGGATAGAAGCTTGCACAACCCTGGTATTTGCTTGGGGTGGAAGAACTTCAGATAAAAATAGTAACCTGAATCCAAACTACACTACTTTTGATGCTCAAAACTCTCTCAAAACCAGATCCATAACATCCAGATCTAAAGTAGCAAACAAGAAGAAGAGAATTTGTAACAAGATCCCTCCTCAGATTTTCTTGTGAGAGGGATTTTTTTATGTGCATATAACTCATATGCAATTATTTTAGACAGAATAAAGAAAGCAGCAGATTCAAGGTTGCAACAAGAACAGGCAGGGTTTAGATAACAAAATCATGCATTGATCAAATAGTAACCTTACATATCATCATAAAATTGTCGATTGAATGGCAGTCACTGCTTTATATGAAGTTTATAAATTTCCCAAAAGCCTTTGATAGAACAGTTTTATGGAAGTTGTTATACCACTATGTAATCCCTCAGCTTCTATGAAAATATGACATGCCAAATAATACATACCAACAAACCTAGTAAGCTATTCAAGGCTACTCCAGGCATCAGACAAGGATGTCTGATGCAACCATGATCTTTTTATTGGTAGTGGATTGAGTAATGAGAAAGACCACAAAACCAAGGGGCGTACAATGGACTTTCACACAGAATTTAGAGGACCTTGACTTTGCATATGACATCAACTAGCTATCACATAGCATAGAGTCATGCAAATGAAAACAAATGATCTGCAGCCCTATGCACAGATCAATGGGGTTGAAAATAATCCCTGAGAAAACTAAAGACATGAGGCTCAACGCACAAGAAGAAATGCCAATAACGCTTTCTGGGACTGACATAGAAGAGGTCTTCCATTGTTGTATGCTGTTGTTGTAGCCATGTCAGTTCTGGGATATTAGAGAGACAAGGAGGGTAAGGTAATATCTTTTATTGGATCAACTTCTGTTGGTGAAAGAGACAAACTTTTGATCTTACACAGAGAGCTCTTCTTCAGAATTTGGTTAATTCTTTTTTAGAAGAAGAAATCTGTGACAGCTCGATGTCTCTCTCTTGGTCCGGTAAAAGATATTACCTCACCGTGCTTGCGTCTCTAAAAAAAGGCCTGATATTTCACATATCTTGACAGCATAAGTACAACAACAGGTGGACCAGAGGAAGATATTAAAGCCAGAATGGCAAAAGCCAGGCATGCTTTTGTAACTCTAAAGCCAATCCACAGAAACAGAAATCTTGCTCTCAAAACTAAATTTTGAATATTTAACACCATTGTAAAGTTAGTCTTACTATATGGCGCTGAAACTGGAAGACTTATGAAGACCCTCTTATCTAAACTCCAAGTTTTCATAAACAGCTGCCTTAAACAGTATCAGATGGCCAGAAAAATAGAGCTGGCTAGGATATACATGGAGAAAAGACCTGAATAACATAAGACAAGTATTGAACTGGAACCCCTAAGAGCAAGAGGTGACAAGGTTAGACTAAGGAAAACATGGAAATGCACAATGGAACCAGAATTGAAAGCTATCAAAATGATGTGGGAAAAAGCTAAGACTGCATCAGGAGATGGGCAAAGATGGAAGGCAGTGGTATAGGCCCTATGTTCCACATAGAATAGAGAGGCATAGGAGAGAGAGAGAGAACACATAACTCGAATTAACATTAATGGGACCTGCACTGAGAAGAAAATAGATTTTACAGTACCTGGCTAGCACATTTAGCCCATAAACTTCTCTGCTTTTCACGTGATGTACAAAAAAATAGTAGTCCAAAAAGGTTAAGGAGGTTATCTGTGGGATGTTATTTTTTTCTTTTATTTCAATTTTACAAATAATTGTAGAAAAGACAAAAGTGATTCTATTGTGCTGTTAGGAAACACTACTTGAAAAATACCCCATAAAAATGTAATGCTTTCTTCGGTGCTTTAAAATATACTTTATTTCCAAGTATACTGCACTCAGTATTTGCTTATTATTACAGCACATACATACTCCATGTACCTTTGAGGGGCAAAAGTTCCTTGTGTCCATTTCTCAGACTACACTACTCAGTTATACTGATTTCTTGCATTATAAACCAACACTTCCCTGGCAGAAAAGATGACTTAGTCAGTCTTTTCTATCCCTAATTTCTATGGTACAGTCAGGGGACAGGGAGCAGGGGGGTTTGGATAAAGGGTGGGGTCCCGGGGCGGGGGGGCTGGGGTGGGGGGTCCTGGGAGGAGGCGGTCAGGGAACAAGGAGCGGGGGTGGGGGGGGGTTGGATGGGTCAAGGGTTCTGAGCAGGGCAGTCAGAGGGCAGGAAGTGGGAGGGGGTAGAGACCAGGCTGTTTGGGGAGGCATAGCCTTCCCTACCCAGCCCTCCATACAGTTTCGGAACCCCTCAGGCCAAAAAGTTTACCCACCCCTGTGCTATATCCTCAGTTATTAAGGACCAGATCATTTCCTGTGTGAGAAAACCCAGGTTGTATACAGTTTTTATGATTATATTTTATTTTCTTAACTTCTTACTGTTATAACTAAAGTTGGTCAAAACATTTTCCTATGATAAATTTCAAACAAAAAAAAACTTCATTCAAAAAGTTTCAAATAAAAAAATTCCAGTTTTCCCACAAGACATTTCTAACTGATTCACACACACAAAAAAATTTTTTTTGCATCAACATCTCAGTTAAATTTCATTTAAAAACAAACAAACTAAAAAAGAATGAAAACAAAATGACAAAGACTTTGCTATTTCTATAGTGGACAAGAAATAAGCTCCACTAGTCTCCAATACAGTAGTGGCATAAGTCCAAAAAGAGGTACCCTTAGAAGATCAGTATCTTATGAAAGAAGTAAATAATTTCTTTTATTTTTCTACAGCATTTCAAGTTCTTTCTGATGAAAATACTACAATCTCTCTGAATGTATAGCCTAGTTTTGGTATTGGGCACAGAGCATTGTGTCCTCTCAGCTATTACTTCAACTGGGATTTAAGAATTCCTTTACTAAATTCTGCAACAGAGCAATGCAGTTACTTTTCCCAAGGTCTTCTGGAAAGACTTTAACTCTCAGGTTTATTACAGCTCTATTTTCTTAATCACCACTTTTATTTTGCATTTAGTTTTCATTTTGCTGAAGCTATCTAGTTTTGTTCTGCAGATAGTTAACTGCAGACATTCCTCCAAAACCTATTTCCATAATTTCAGTTTCAATTCCTAATACTATTGTATGTGCGCGCGCGCCCACACACACACACACACACACACGGTTGTGGACTGAAAACTATTAAACTTGTAAGCTGTCACTTTAAATAGTCAGGGTTTTTTCCTGATTCTGCTTGCAGGCTTGGGGGCTCTGTAGGGAAATGTGTGATCTGAGTTTTGCAGCAGTAAAATGGTAGCCTATAGTAAGGTAGGGTGAGCTGTGCCACACTGGATTTAGGATACAGCCTATTTTATCTCTCTCTGGATCTGGGTTCTTCTGTGTTGTCCTTCTGAAGTCTAAGAAATAAAAATAAAACTTCTTTGTGGGTACACCATGAATATAACATATATATCTGATCATATATTTCCAAAAGGAGTTCCTGGACATCCAATCTGCTGGCCAGTAATGTATTTTTTCCCTGTCATTTCTGCTGGGCCATCTTTGCCTTCTTTGGTGTAGGGGAGCTATACAGGGAATCATCCCCAATCTCAATTTCACCTTATTTTGTGCATGTGTTGAAATGATTTAAATGCCTGGGATTCTTTTAGGGGTTGCCTTTACGAGTGTAATTCAAATTTTATTTTTTTAAAAAATGCAGCTTTGGGGGTTTGGTGGGAAGATGATTTAACTGCTAAACTGTGAGCATAAGTACTCCTACTGGGTCAGTAATGGAACTTCCCCCACTTCATCACCCACTGTGGGATGTTTTTAAAACACCACCGAATAGTGAATTGCAAAAGGATTATGCTAAAAAATGTTCAGGCTATTAAAATGTGCCTATTTGTCAAAATACTAAAAGTTTGAGGCAGAACTGATCAAATACAGAAAGATTTTTATTAAGTGCTGAAACAGTTGGAAAAACTGTTTTTTCCTCCCAAGTCCTACTTTTAACTTCCTTTGATTCAAGGTGGCACAAAGTCAAGAGAGAACTTAAAACAAGCTTCACATTAATATTTGAAAAAGGGCACCCAAACCGTTTGATGTGGCGCCCTTCATGCAAATCATGTAGTCTGAGAGAAATCCCAGTAGGAAATATGCTTCTTTCTTCTTAGCACTCATTCTTTTTTTCCTGGCTGATAATAATGGACTTTTCACACTCTCTTTGAAACCCCCCTGAGCTATACAGAAATAAAGTTATTACTCACTAGGTGCTGCCTATTTGGGGAGGGTTTACTTTTTGTTTTGGTTCGTTTTGTTGGTTGCTTGCTTTTTTATTGATTTTTTGTGTTAAAAGTGAAGGAAGTATAATCTTAGTTTAGCACAGATTTTGTACTTATTTTTTTCCCCACACATCAGCAAGACAGAAACTTGAGGAAAAAAAGCAAAATACGTATTTTATTCTAGGATTTTTAAACATAATGATAGCCAGAGTATCAACACGATATAACCAGGGGCATTGATTTAATGGGCGTGAATGTAGTAGGGGGTAGAAGGAGACAATTTACTGCTGTAACTGCAGTACTGTTGTTCTAATATTCGGTTGTCTTACTGATAAATGCAAGCTATCCCTTCAATAATTTTCCACGCTTTATTATTTAAACTGAACTGGTCAAACTACTAGCAAGCCCCTGAAAAACCAGTCTACAGTGGGCAGCAGTATCATATTGCACATCCTCCTGTTTTTCTTGTAGTACATGCAGCATTGCTATGTATAGACACTAATGAATCTCCCACATGACACCATCTACTCTCTTACCAACAAACATTCTGAAAACGGAGGAATGCTTCTCCATCATTAATTTTCATATTACATTTTGCAAAAGGACATAAAATGGCTTCAGAAGTTGCTGAAAGTAGGTTTAGGCAAACTGTTTGGCAATAGAGTCTCAGTTCCCCCACTAAAATGTAATGAGGTAAAATTCAGAAATTTTGCCCAGTGAAATAAAATGAAGCAAGAAAGAAACAAGCGTTAAAAATAATAACAATAGTGTAATACTGAGGTTTTGGCATTTGAAGCATACAGGACATTTGGTCCTGGATGTGGTGTCAATGCATCAGCAAGGAATTTCCTTTTGGCAGGACAATTCTCTACTGGATGTTTCTGAAAGGACTATGACTACTGTGTACCAATAGCCAGAGAATCTAGCCCAAAGTTTTGAAGGGACTTGATTACCTTCATGATCTTTGCTGGACTCTGAACAATGAATTCCACATGCTGGTCTATAAAGTGCTTCTGAGTCTCCCTCCCACAAGCAAGAGCAGGCAGACACCCAGTTGCCTCCACTGAGTAGACCTCTGTTGCCACCTGTATTTGGCTTGCACCTTACTAAGACATGACTACAGCAGAATTTCATCTTTCCCTGTTTCCCTAAACAATGGTCTGCATTGTGGGAAGGCCTTAGCCTAGTGTGGACAAAGCCCCATCTCCCTGCGTCTAGGCAGAAGAAGGATCAAAAGCTCAGAGGATTGCTTAGAAAAGAGAAGTAACAGTCTGAGACAGGAGCAAGAGGTTAAGATACTTAGAAAGGAGGGAAAGCTGCTGAGGAAGAGAAAAGAGAGGGAGACTGAAAAAGGAAAAAATTTAAATTAATGCAAAGATAACACAAGGAAAGGAAGGGGATAAAGGGAGGAACTGACAGAAAAGGAAATGGTAGATAATGGAAAGAAAAAATGGAATAAAGGGAGGGGGAAGATCAAAAGCAAGTAGAACGTAGTAAATTACATAAATTAGTATAAAATGCCATGCTCAGCTGGAAGAAGTTGAGCAGATACTATGGTGTTAAGGGTGGCATAAGAACCTATATAGAACAGAAAATAGGCCCAAATATGACAATTTAAGGGCAAATATGGAAAGAATGAGTGACCTTAGTTTACATATGTCTCTGTGAAGAAGTAAATTATATCTGAAAAGTGGTCTGGCCTGAGGATTAAATTAAGATTTAGTATGACCTAGTCCAACCCAGAAGTCTTACTCCACAGGACACCTACTCACCTCAACCCACCACTTCAATTTCTGGCTTTAGTGCATACATTAGTTTGCTAATAGTTAACTATTTTAAATAACTTTTGAAAAACAAGCATTTGTAAGACAACTTAAACACTAAGATTGTTTAAATATTACATGAAATGGTGATATTATCTGAGATGTTGGCAATAGCTTGACTGCAAAGTTATAATAGTAATTGGAGTAGAGCTAGTTAGTTGATTTTTTTAAAAAACCCTTTTTTTTACATCTTCCAAATACATTATTTTGGGTGAAAAAACAAATTTTTTTTTTACAAAAATGAAAAAAAAAAATTCCATTCTTCCTCCCTTTTTTCTTGTTTCTGTCTCTTGCTTTAGTAGAAACATGTGGCGGGTGGGGGGGAAGCAGAGAAAAAAGTGAAGAGGGAAAAAAAGAAAGGGGATAGGAAGGGAGCAAAAGGGAAAACCCACAAAATGTAAGTCTTTAAGAAATACCGGCACTGTACACGTATATCTGCTGGGTAGTCCCTGACATCTAATAATAAAGTTGTGGCCTGATTAAATCCATATCACGTGTCTCCTTCCCTCTTTTGGTATAGCTGGGCAATTGTTACATGGGGAAAGAGTGTTTATTTTATTTGGTATTGATATAAAACATATTGAAAGTGCCCACAATGAATATTATGAAGCTAACCAAAAGCTAATTTTCTGCATTTTGTTGCTTCAAATAGTACATATGGAATTCAAATTTCATTCTGTCTGATGACGGGTCTATGAGAAAAAAAAATCATGAAAGTGTCTTGGTTTTTTTAAGAAACCAAGGGCATAGCTCCTTTGACTTCAATGGAGCCATGATTTTACCCCAAGTGCACTTTTATTTTTAGTTTCTGATAGGCTGCATACCTGAAGTGTTTCTGAATGATCCAATTCAATAACTTTTGGCTTTTTCTGCTAAAGTGTGGACACCTGAAACACATCAGTTTAACTGATATCAACTGAAAGGCTTGAACATTATGGACTGAATCCTTCCCTCAGGTAGATTTATGGACTTGCTGGAGTGAAACACAGCACAGGATTTGACCCAAGAGGATTGTCTGATGTTGAGACATTTTAGTTCTTTCTCTGTCTATATTTTTCTAAATATCTGATCTTGGTACTTTGGACAGAGGGCTGGACTGTTGGATGGCAAGAGCTTGCCTCAAGGTGAAACAACACACCTGCTGTGCAAATTTGTAACTGTAACTTAACTGAAACTTCTTTAAAGTACAGAAAACTAAACATTTGATTTTTGAAACCTGGTGATGTCAGCTCTCCCTGGGAAGCCACTAGTGGATTGAGAGTGAGTAAAAAGAATACTTTGGTCTGAAAGGGAAAGTCTACAACTGAAGGGAGGCTTTTTTTGTTTTGTTTTTCTTCTTAAAAAGCAATTATATCAAATTTATTACATTTTGTGCTAGATCAGCCTTTTTAGAAAGGTTTAAAAAAAAAGGAAAAGGCTTTGCTGTTGCAAAATCATGTGGAGTAAATAGTCACAGTTCTCAACATGCACTGCGTTGGTTAGCTACAAGATTTCTCTGGTATTGTTTCTCTTCCCTTATTGGATGACTCATCTAACAAAGCAGCACAGCATGAAGTGAGCGTATTACAATCAAATGGACAATTTGACATTTGCTTTTGGCACATTTTTAAGCTTAAAATTAGCTTCCTCGCTTCTTTGAATTAGTGAAGATTGTGTTCGCTTTCTGTCAACATCCAAGTGTTTAAAGAGGTCCCAATTATGACCAAATAGAAATTCTTTCATATTTTAATAAGTATTTGTGGAGAAATGTTTCCATTATTTACTCAGCTCTAGTAAAAAAATAAAATCTGTGACAAAACCACCAAGGTAGTTTAAAGAATGTAGGGGAAACTAGTTTTAAGCTGAGTTCACTTGTACAGGCAGGTGGTTCTTTTTGTTTTGCTTTCTAAAGTATGAAAGGGTTCTGCCCAAACAGTAGTAGGGATGAAGGTTTGACCAGGGTCCCAAGCAGCTTGTTCTTTACATTAATTTTACAACAATTACCAAGGCAAGTTCCTGTTATAGGTTTTTTTCAGATTTTCTTGCAAGTGATAAAAACGTGTGTTGCCAGTTTTTCTTAGTTGTCCCTTGGACATTGGATGCATATGTTAGAGTGGGATGTAGGCATGAGTATGTGTGTTTTCAGATTTCAGAGTAGCAGCCGTGTTAGTCTGTATTCGCAAAAAGAAAAGGAGTACTTGTGGCACCTTAGAGACTAACCAATTTATTTGAGCATAAGCCTTCATGAGCTACAGGTCACTTCATCGGAGCTGTAGCTCACAAAAGCTTATGCTCAAATAAATTTGTTAGTCTCTATGGTGCCACAAGTACTCTTTTTCTTTTTGTGTTTTCAGAGAAAGACAAATCAGAGACCTCAGCAGAAGACATTTCTTGACCAATAGCACCATTTTAAAAATAAAATTGAAAAAAAAAAATCATGCTTAGAATTAAAAATGCACAAAGTGCATAAAAAAAAGCAATGCTGTTGCTTACAGAACAAGGATAAAACATCAGAATAGATTACTGGAAATATGAAAGGGGATCTTTATTTGGTAGAGCCAGACAAATGCTCAGTTTGGAATTGCCAGCTTAAGTCATCTGCCTCAGTTAAAATGTTTTTTTTATCTTTCACATATTTGCAGCTGAGTTGCATGACTCCAGTGGCACAGATTAGGCTCCATTTCAGCAAAGGATTTAAGTGTGTGCTTAAGTTGTTTGCTGAATAGGGAGGAATTGCTAATTCAGGGACTTAATGAATAGTCAGCACTGAAATACTTTAAGTTAACCACCATGTCTGTAGCATTGTATGTTTGGCTGGCTTTCTCCAATCCATGTTACTTCATCTGCTGTGAAATTAAAAACCCTTTATAAACACAAGGTACCTGCCCTGCCAACTCATTGCCAGTAAGTTATCAGTGAATTTTAAGTAAAAAATGGATTTGTTTTCCATTCAAATCCTGTGCCCTTGCCTTTTCAGTATCCCAATTGCCGCTTCTGCTGTCATCTTATTGATGATCCCCTCTCATAACTCTAAACAGAGGAAGGTTTCCCTATGAAAATGTTTAACAATATATATTTTAAAGTAATCGTGTCTCTGGAACTGTGGAAAATGGAAAAAAAATGCAGTTTGATCTGGTTTTAACACTGGGCAATTGAAATGAAGTTTCAAAAAGTTGAGCTTATTAACACTTGCTAAGTGCCACATCCTTTCCTCCTACAGTAACTCTGCAGGAGAGAAAAGACTACTTCTCTGAAATATCTCTGTAGGACTGTTGACTTGCTGCTCTATTTTCTCTTTAAGTGAAGGAGTTTGCAGAGGAAGAGCAGCCAGGCTTTGTACTGAGACAACGCCTGAGGAAGTCAGGGGAAATTTTGTTCTGTCCCTGCACATCTCAGAGAAACCCTCTAGTTCCTACCTTCCCTTTACTCTTGACAGCATTACTCAGTCAGGTGTCATGCTGCTGCTATTGGCTACTCTACCAAGATCACACTCTTAACTGCAGGTTAAGCTACTACAACAAAGAGCACAATGGAAATCCACTAAGGTACTACAGAAATATTCTTTGTAGAGTAGCTGCTACCCAACTCTACCCCATCTTAGCCAGCCATTTTCCCAATGCCCATTGAGCCTCAATCACATTGTTTTCATGTAAAGGAGTTTCCATGGGACTGGGAAAAGCATGCTACAGAGATGACACTCTGCTCCCCAGCTGGAAGAGTGGGTTCTTTGGTGCTTTTTCCCCTCACTCATTTGTTCCACCTTCATAGAGGGAAGCATCTGGCTTAGTATGGTATGCTGGGGAGTTTTGCCAACCTTGGCAGAAGGAAATGCACAATTCCAGCTGGTTGCAATGTTTTTTTGTCCGATAGACTTTGATTAAACAAAATAAAAAGGGTTCAACTGTAAACCCCATTAAATTTAAATAACAGTAAAGAAATGACTGACAACGAAACTGGCAGTGGATGTCTTTCTAAAAGACAAACTGTAGCTCAGCCTGGTGTTATGAGCTTGATGCAGGAATCAGTTAGTGAAATTCTATGGCCTGTATTAATTAGCAGGTCAGACTAAATCATAATCGTTCATTTTGACTTTAAAATCTCTGGGCAAATCCTCAGCTGCTATAAATTGTCCTGAGGCTGAGGATATGTACCTATAGAACAGGTGCCATATTATTGCAAAACGTCCGTCATCGTAATTAGCGATAAGCAAAATTCAGAAGTTCAGTTCAAATAACAAATTATTAAAGCCTTAAAAATTCTGCTTTATCAAGCCTCTTGAGTCTGCAAATTGGGATATACGTATGGGGGAGAACAGACATTTCCATAAGAGCTCCACTACCTTTTAAAAAAATTATATGTTCAGGGCGGGTAATATATCTTCATATATGTTTGGACGGTGCCAAGAACATTGTGTGCTACGTGAATATAAATAGTGGTAATGATCTGACCTGGGCTAGAACAGTTTCTTACTGTATTTGGTTTTCCCACTCCTAGACAGAACCAGGAAAGTACAGAAATGGGAAAAAAAACCCATGAAAATCAGTGGGAAGCACTGAAGAGTTCTAAAACAGAAAAAGTGTCTGGCTCAGCTTCATTTTTAATATTGGGGAAAGGTTCAGGTCAGTTCTTATTTTATCCACACAAGTTTGGTCAACCCTAATTATAATCAGCCTCATTACATTAGTAATATGTTGTTTGGGCATTGAGTGCTTATCTGGAGATGATACAATTCAGAAGAATAATTTTTAAGTCCTCAAAATGCAGTAGCATTTTTTAAGTCCTCAAAATTCACTCATCGTAGTGTTATTCAACGTGCGAGCAACGTGCAAATTGAGCCTCATCGGGGCAGGTGCTGCTGAGCATCATCTGAGTTGTCAGTGGGTGAAACTGATGGAAGGTAAAGGTGCTCAGTATCTCCCTGGAATCATTCAGCACCATGTAGGACTGTACTATTACACTCAGGCTTTTGGGGCCGGGAACCTGTTATTTGTTTGGCACAGATCTCTCATTGTACAGCATTGAGCACACTTACAGCAAACTATACAATCAATCAATAATAATGTAATCATGTTACTTAGAGAACAATTTTTGTGCCCGAGCTTTTCCTTAACAAATGGCAATAAATACAGTTGTGTGAGGGATCACAGAAACAATTACGTTAGTCAGAAAAAATCCCCAAGCTATAACACTGCATTACCATGGCAAATGCAAGGTTCGGATATAGCAAAACATACTAAAGTGATGAGAATAAAAATATTGTAAAATATCCTAGCTACATGGGAGTGGGTTAAATTGACATAATACTAGGTTGAATAACCAATTTGTCACTTTGCTTTTTAATTTAACTCAACTGTATTGTAGTGGCCTTTTCTGCCTTTACTCCATTTAAAGCTTCAAAAGGCCACAATTTCAAAAGCAGATGCCTGCAAATTATGCATATGTATAGAAACAGTAACCTTCACTGCAAAATATGCAGCTGCATGCACAAGCCAGCTGACTGCATGAACAAACAAAACATCAGTTTTGCTCATTCACTATAACTGTTATGCAAGCAATTTCCTATTTGTGGCTTGTATTTTACATGTACAGCTTTACAAAAATGTGACACTAAATATGCCCTGGACGGTATTTTTATTTGTGATATTTCAACCACATGAATGGATGTTTCCAGTGACAAACCACCAGTAATTTAGCCAATTAGCTGACTAGTAAAAGGTCCTTTCTTTCTCTTTCTCTCTCTCACACACACTCACACCTGTGTTTCTGCAACAATTGATTTCGGGGAGGGGGGGAAAAAGTCTTTCAGAGGAAACCTAATAGTTAAAATACCAGCAGGCTTCCAAATTCTTTCAGGTACCTGCAGCAAATGATGTATTGATTTTGTTGTTAAACTGCACAGCTGTAACCAACACATTAGACATGGAAGATAAAAGCAATGACTAAGAGCAACTTATTTCATCTGTCACACCTGAGGCTCTGCCTTCTTCAGACCTTTAGTGTATTAGCACAGAAAATCAATTGGGTAAAGAACTAAACAAATGAAGGGAAAATAAAAAAG
Source organism: Natator depressus (assembly GCF_965152275.1). NCBI lineage: Eukaryota > Metazoa > Chordata > Testudines > Cheloniidae > Natator > Natator depressus. Next base: position 73,363,270 of record NC_134236.1, read on the forward strand.
GCCTCATTCACAAAGTGTCAGGGATGTCAGCAAGCCCTGGAGATTTAGGCAAAGTGTGAGATATCTCCAAATAAACCATGATAACTTTTTCTGAACTTTTTAAGAATTGTGATTATGTATCATATGTGTGTGTGTATATATATATATATATATATATACATACATATATACACACACACACACCATTAAGCCTCTGCTTGTGTGACCTCAGCTATTAGCTGTCAGGATAATGACAAATTGCATTAGTTGTTGCAACATGTAGAAGTTCTTGCTACCTGAACTTCAGGTGGTTGTATTGGTGGTGGTGAGATGTGCTTTGTCAATTGGTCGAGAAGGATAGTCTCTACGGGTGCACTGGAGAAAACAAAGATCTGCCATAACAGGTCAGACCAATGGTCCATCTATCCCAGTATCCTGTCTTAGACAGTGGCCCATACCAGAGCTTCAGGAGGAGAGTACAGAACAGGGAAATTTTGGAGAGATCCATCCCTGTCTTCACCTCGTGTCTTCTGGCTGTCAGAGGTTTAGGGTTACCCCAAGCATGGGTTACATCCTTTCCCATCTTGACTAATAGCCATTGATAGACCTATCCTCTATGAATTTATCTAGTTCCCTTTTTAATCCAGAGATAGGGTGGTCTTGAGGTTAAGGTACTGGACTGGAACTCAAAAGACCTGAATTAAATTTCTGGCTCTGTCATAAATTTTCTGTGGGAAAGCCATTACATCCCTCTGTGATAGAGTAAAAGGGGGGTAGTAATGCTTCCATTCTCCCACCCTTTGTCTGTCCTGTCTATTTAGACTGTAAGCTCTTTGAGGCCAGGGCTGTTTTTCGACATGTCTTTGTTCAGCGCCAGCACAACAGGGTTGTGATCTCAGTTGAGGATCAACAGGTGCTACGGTAATGTAAATAACAATAACAGCATTCTCATCTTGACATTTAGATATTTATAGCTACCTGTCCTTCAAAATGAGAATCTATCTTTTCATTTTTACTTTCACTTCCTGAAATGCTTCCCTGACAAACAGCTGCTCTGTCCCCAACATTAATCTTGTATAGGTGTCAGAGTAGCAGCCATGTTAGTCTGTATCCGCAAAAGGAACAGGAGTACTTGTGGCACCTTAGAGACTAACAAATTTATCTAGGCATAAGCTTTCGTGGGCTACAGCCCACTTCATCGGATGCAAAGAATGGAACACATAGTAAGAAGATTATACACACACACACAAAATGGAGTAAGAGGCTAATTAATTAAGATGAGCTATTATCAGCAGGAGAAAAAAAACTTTTGTAGATAATCAAGATGGCCCATTTAGACAGTTGACAAGAAGGTGTGAGGATACTTAATTTAGGGAAATAGATTCAATATGTGTAATGACCCAGCCACTCCCAGTCTCTATTCAAACCCAAGTTAATGGTATCTAGTTTGCATATTAATTCAAGCTCAGCAGTTTCTCCTTGGAGTCTGTTTTTGAATCTTTTCTGTTGCAAAACTGCCATCTTAATTAATTAGCCTCTTACTCCACTTTTTCATATTCTCTGTGTGTGTGAGATCGTGATGACTGGGAGAATGGGTTGACAGCAATGGTGTGTACCTTGCACCTGGAAAAGAATGTGAACCAGTCACTCCTTGACCTGCACAAGCTGGCAACTGACAAGAATGACCCTCATTTGTGTGACTTCATTGAAACTAGATATCTTCTTACTATATGTCCCATTCTATGCATCCAGTGAAGTGGGCTGTAGCCCACGAAAGCTTATTCCCAGATAAATTTGTTAGTCTCTAAGGTGTCACAAATACTCCTGTTCTTCTTGTATAGGTGTGTGTGTAGCTAAAATGAGCTCAAATTTGCAAAAATATTTTACTTCTCCTTTCATGAAGATTCTTAAAAAAAAAAAAAAATCAGTACTACCACCTAGTGGAGCACCATCACCCTCACAAAAGGGATATGGGGTCCTTGTAGCTGCCTCTACTAACACCAGAAAATATTCAGCTCCTTCCCTTCTTGTGGTTTTGTAATGTGGCTTTCAACACTGGAGCTGCTTGTATTACATTCCTCCAGATGGTTGCCAGGTTCTGTACAGCAAAAAGTAGAATGCAGTCCTCTCTGCCTGGAGTCTAAAGGACCCTGCTTTCTAGAAAGATGAAAAGGAACCTATTTGTCATGCTTTGTCAAGGATTTTCAAAAGGACAAGATTGATATTTCTCAAGCCTGAAACAGATGTGGGATGAGTCAACAAGTACTATAGATTCCAAATCCTAGGAAGTCTTGGAGACACATTGCCCCTGAAGACTTGTGATTTTTTTTTTTGTATGTCATTAGTGGGGCACATAGAAGAAAGAGAAAACATTTCCATACTCTTAAAAAAAAAAGTAATGATTTTGAAAATAAGCATGATACAAGGAAACAGCATCAGTTTAAAAATGATATTGCACATTCCATAGGTTTCTTTTAAGCTCTAACTCAATTTGTTATAAACAGGCTCTCTGAAAAAAAAAAAACAGATTAAGAGGGTACAGTGTAATTTTCAAACAGAAATTTAGGAACAAAGCAGCTCAAGTGTCATTGCTGAAAAACACTATTGTGTGACAGAAAAGGTAGCAAGTAGTACTTAGAAGCGGAAGTATCTTAGTTTTATGCTGCTGAGTATTTGTAAAAGTGTCTCAACAAAGCATGAGCCTGGGCAGGTCAGATAATATGTTGTAATGTGCAGCAACTGGTGGGAGACTTCTGTCAGTTAAGAACATGATTACCCTTATAGAGATAGCTCCCTATCAATATTCTGTTCTGAATACAAAACTAATGATACAAGTAGCTTGCATTACCTGTTTCAGAAGAAAATCATGCAGTTCTTTGATTAAAAGTAGATGATCTTTTATCTATGTGATTTATGGAATTAAAGTACCTGGTCAGCAATCCTGGTCCCATTAAAGTCAATGGAAGTTTCACCACTAAAGCCAGAATTTCACCCTTGGAACTCATGGAAAGATTTTCCTGATGCTCCAGTGCTAACTATAATTGTTAATAGTTGCCAGTAAGATGCTGCTCAAAAACACGTTCAAATAGCAAAGGAAGAAATTCTCTGAACAATTGCATGAATAAAACAATGAAGTCAAGTAGTTTGAAGGAGTAAGGACATCTTTCTTTTACACAGGCACCTTGGCTTTTATTGTTAGCAGCAGGTGGCTTTAGTTCTGAAGTAATTTTCTCTACCCTTGCACCACCTAAGGTGTTCATGGTGTGCTTGCCTGTATTACTAAAGAACTTAGCTCTGTTGGAGGGTAAAATGAAATAGCTGAAGGAAATCAGGATCCAGATGAGAATCACCTAAGCTGTACTCTTTGCCTTGTACCACTGTGTGCTACAGGAATGAGGCTGCTGTTATGTAGATTTCATATCATTCACTGACCAGAACACCCAGCTGTGATAATAGCTGAGGGATGGTGGGTGGACAGCCATTACTAATTTCCCCTTAGTCCAACCTTGCTATTTGAATTATTAGCTAAATTGCAATCTTCAGGCCTCAGTAGTTCTGGCCTGCAGTCAATGATTTTATTTTATAGTTCTCTTTCCCCTGTTTGATTTTAAGTTTAATTACCTGAGGTTATCAACCAATTTGGCTTTCATCAGAAAATGAGGGGTATTTTTACTTTTCTTTAGATGTCTGAATATAATGTGCACGGATGATCTTTACTTCTGCATTTTCATGGAATAAGTGTTATTTCAAAAATGTTGCATAAGGGCTTCTCCTGTATTGTGAACTGAGTTCTATTTTTTATCTCCTCAAAGCATTGTGACAAAGCTATTAACTCTAGAGATGAAAAGGGCCACCCCCAAAGGGCTAGTTACTTAATATATAAGAATGGGTTTTTCTTAAACAAATCATTGAGAGGTATATTTCCTTTATTACTTTGAAATAGGAGTTTTCTATTTTGTTGTTGTTATTCCTCTTCATTATTTAAAGAGGTCATTACAATCACTAGTGACAGTGTCCAAAGATCTACAATTAGCTATCACTCAGACATACACCATAGCACTTGGCATATATATAGTAATAACACAACCTGATTTTTACAGCAGGGTAACAAAGAGAAAGATAAAATCAATATCACAAAGCTTCCATGGTATTGTATTCTAGTTATAAGCCTTATTTTCGGCTGATCACACACTATTATGTCTAGTGGTTGAAACCATGCCTGCAAATTCACATATTCACTGCAGGATCCACTACCTGTAACCCTAAAGAAAAGCCATAATTAATACCTGAAGGCACCAGCCATCCCCACTGGTTTATCCCTCTGAACTTGAGGTGTGCCAACATAAAGCAAGTAGCATGTCAATAGCCATCTGTTAACAGGGTCATTTTTGTCCATGAATAATGGATCAGGAACTGCTGGATGAAAAGTCTCAGGATCAAAACTGAGCAATTTACCCTGTTATCACTTTCACGGAGCGTGATTAATTTTTGAGGGGGGCCAGTGAGGTCTACTCAGCCATCCCATAGAGATCACAAGGGGGTAGAGAACATCTGCATAAGTCTGATCAAACACTGCAGTAGTAGCTTGCAGGGCTGAGTACCCTTAAGGTTATTGTGAATACCACTCTAAATAGTGAACATTTCCATTGTGGGACTCAGATGGATTGCCATAGTGAGATGGCATAGACTAGAACACTGTGAGGCTGTTTAAATCTATATGGGGGCGAGCAGAGAGATGGCATAAAGGGGCTGTGTCCCAGCTAGAGATTGCCAAGGCCCAGTGCTCTGCAGCCATCTCCTCTTCCTACCCACTCCCATGCTGAAGGAATACTAACCAGGGGAGAGCTGGCAGTTATGTGGCCCCATTGTGCTGCCTAAGCACTGTCATGTGGCTAAGCTGGGGTAAAGAAATTTGAACCCAGACCTTTATCTTTCATCAGGTTTGAAATCTCATGATATCAGAACTTAGTCAAAGATGTTCACTTTTACATGGTTTAGGCATGGGATTATGACAACACAACATATCTTGTGATAATTTGGTGCTTCAGTTTATGACCCAAACCAAAACAATAGAGACAACAGTTCCACACCCAGGGCCAGATAGATAGGGAGAACTGCAGGGTCTCAATGTGTGGATAAAACAATGGTTTAGGTTTAAGAAGGAACAAAAGTAAAGTCTCCATGAGTCTGGGTTGTAGCTGGCAATTGAACTGAGGGACCTCCATAGCTAAAACTTAGACCCACTACAGTTTGAGCAAAAAGACCATGCCTTCTAGGTTGGGCCCATAAGAATTAGAGAAGTTCATGGAGGATAGGTCCATCAATGGTTATTAGCCAGGATGGTGAGGGATACAACCCCATGCTCTGGGTATACCTAGTCTCTGACCACCGGATGCTGGAACTGGATGACAGGGAATGGATCACTCAATAATTGTCGTATTCTGTTTCATTCCTTCTGAAGCATCTGGTATTAGCCACAGTTGGAAGACAGGATGCTGGGCTGGATGGACCATTGGTCTGACCCAGTATGGCTGTTCTCATGACAGGATGTGGTCCTTGGTAAACAAAAAGGAGCCCAAACCTGGAATTCAAGCAATATGGAAGTCTTTGGTTGTAATTGTTCCCTTTAGTAATGGCCTCTTGTTTAAGATGCACCATGGGTCCATATACCATGACAGTGGGAGTCTTTTTTTTTCTTTTAGTATATTAAGAGTTTTAATTAAGTTCTAGTTCATGATTCATTTTCTCATGTTAAAAACATATAGGAGTAAATTTAAACAATTGTAAATTTTAGCCTAAAATGGATGATCCAGCCTTATGCAGATATAAGAATATGGATGCCCAATATCTTTTTAAAAAATGTTACCCAGACATTTTAGAATTCAAACCAGACAGAAGTTTTGACTGAGTTTTGGGTGCTGCTTCAGGTCACTTCTGACATTTTATTCATATATATAGATATAGATGTAGATATGAAGTGGTTTTCATTTCTGTGATTTAAAGTTCAATTACTCCACTCAGAAAGCTATCCTGTAATGGTGATTTAGAAATGATAAGAAAATCTATAACAAAGCACATGGGGAGAAAAAATCTCATGTCCAATATTACCAGTTCCATTTGGCTGAATACAGCAACAACATACTTGAAATGAATGCATAAAGTTTGCTCAAATCATGGAAAAACAACTTATTGAATAATGACAATTTAAAAACCATTATAAATTGCTCCTTCCAATTGGAATCCATCTCTGGTATGTATCCAGGAGGCCTTTTCTTTTAAAAGGGGGGGTTCCTCATAGAAGAAGTATGCGGCATCAGTACTACTGTTAATATAAAAAAAATATTCCAGTGAGTCACTTGGAGCACTGACCTACACAGAAACACATTACCATAAAATTAAGGTAAAATAAATATGTCATCATTTATCTTTGTAAATCACATGTAACTACATGTGATCAAAATAATTTGAACTACCAACATTCATTCACACCTGTCTCTGTCACCTTATCTTTCCATTCCTCTCCTTTAAATTTAATCTTTGTCCACCTTTTGTGTATTGCTTAAATAGATTATGAGCTCTCTGGAGCAGAGACTGTCCTGTTTGTTTATATACTGCCTACTATAATGGGATCCTAATCCATGTTATCACTCAAGAAATCATTCTAAATAATAACCCACTTATTTCGACTTTGCATATGCAGCCATTAAAACTGGTGTGTGTTCTAGACTTGTTCTATCCACATCATCATGGCTGGAAAATGAAGCTAGTCAAATTCCGACTAGAAATAAGGCATATTGCTTTTTTAAACAGTGCGGGTAATTAATCATTGGAATAAAAAAACTAGGGGTTGTAGTGAATTCTCTATCACTGGCATTTTTAAACCAATATGGATTTTTTTAAAAAATACATACTCTAGGAATAATTCTGGGGAAGTTCTGTGGCCTGTGTTACACAGCAGGTCACACCACATGATCACAATAGCCTTCTGGCCTTGCAATCTATGAATCTATAAATCATGTTTTCATTCAAGGCTGACACTGGCCAATATTTGTGAAAAAAAAATTCCCTCAATCTTTTTGACAGTTTCACACACTTGACTCCTAAGAATTATATTTTCCATGTATTTCTAAGACCAAACCATTCCAATATTTTTACTTTATATGTACATATTTATTTGTGAAGCAGTTTGCAAAATTCATTTCTATTTTGAATTTTGTCCATTTTGTAATTTAGCTCACTCAGAATTTTGTATACAGAAACCATCTTGGCAATGTTAGTGAACATGAGAGTGCACAATATATTTTCTCTTGTTTTCATTTATGTTATTAACATTCACAAATTAGACAGGTGTCAGATGGAGATAGGGGTGTTCCAGAGACATTTTCTTTCTCTTATAACCTCCCCATGTAGCACAGCGGATCCATATCACTACTTGCATAAACCACTCACAGAGGACTAGAACTGGGAGCAATAGACACAAGCTGGATGCACAGGGCATGTTGTTCATTGTTTTTGGTTTCTTATATCACAGCCGGCCAAAGTATCACTGATCTTATGACACGTACATTTGTAAATAATATATTTTAAAAAACCTTCCATTCAAATCCTAACACAGCAAAAGTATATGTAACAGCACACTGTAATCCAGCCTAACCACATGGGAAAAGCCCATTGTAAACCAGTGAGATTCCATGGGAAGTATGTGTCAGGAGACATAAAAAAGATACAGTTTTTGGATGTTTGTCCAAATGATCTGATTCTGTGGAGGCAGGCAGTATGACCCCTGACTCCACACAATAATTAATTATTATTTACATAGTATTTGTGTCCACTAATTCATGCAATGTATGAGGTACTGTAAGCATGAAGGTAGACTAATAGATTTTAAGGCCAAAAGATCATTTACTCTGACCTCTTGTACATCATAGACATTATATTCCACTCAGTAACCTCACTACTGACCCCAATAACTCGTTAGAGGCACCCAGTCTAGCTTTGAAGGCATCAAGAGATGAAAATTCACCACTTCCTTTGGTACTTCGTTCCAATGGTTAATCATTTTCCAAACTCATAACCTTGGCCATGTCACCCTTTATTTTGTAACCCTCCACTGGCTCCCCCTTTCTGTCGTAATAGCTGATAGCCTGATGTTCTAGCACTCATGTGGGATTTAGAAAACCCAGGTTCAAGCCCCTGCTCTGATTCAGAAGAGATATGTGATGATACTTATATATGGTAATCAAGTCACCTCTCAACCTTCTTTCTGATCAACTAAAACAGACTGATCTCTCTACGTCTTTTTCTGTAAGGCATTTTCTCCAGCCCTCAAATAATTTTTGTGGCTCTTTTCTGTACCCTCTCCGATTATTCAACATCTTTTTTTTAAATGTAGACAACAGAACTGGACATAGTATTTTAGCATCAGTGTCGCCAATGCCATACACAGAGGAAAAATTCCCTCCCTACTTCTCTTGTTTCTTCACCAGTACTTTATAGAAGGAGCCTTGTAGAATGCAGATAAAGAACAACATTCCCAGAAAGCTGCCAAAGGCAGGACTTGAACTCACCATACATGGGTAATGCTTAGGTTCTATAGATCCAAGATGTCACCTTGAGGCACCGGTGATTCAGGCAGCTATGTTCCCTTCCCCAGATGATAACAAAATAAAAGGCAGGACAGACAAACTAGCGGAATGGAGAGAAGGATAAAGCAAACAGATAAAATGGTAAAGATGGTGATAGACATTATCTTGATTTTTTAAAAATATTTTAAAACTTTTAATTAAAAATATAAAAATATACCCAGTTGCCTCTTTATCTTGCTATTGTTGGTCAATTACCTCATGTGGGGGAAGGAACAGCAGCTTATTATCTCCATCTTGTCTTTGGTGGGTTGACTGCTCTTGTCTTCAGTATCTTCAAGGCCAGCCAAGGCCACTTCTCTCTAAATGTTCTTGTTTATCTTCTCTAAGAAAGCGATAAGAAGTGAACACCCCCCCACACCCTCTAGAGACAAAGCCGACTCTCAGCTGCTGCTTCACCTTTTGAGAAAATGAATCAAATTAGATTCTGCTCGTCCTCTTGTCCATGTAGCATCAGCTTTTCCATTAAGGGAAACAGAACCAATAGCATGTGGCCAAACTCAGCCAGCCAACCCACCACTAAATGCAAAAAAGAAAAAATTAAACATGGAAAAGTTTTTTTGTTTCTTTTGTTTTGTATGTTTGCAGCCATCCTCACAACATTTTTTTTTTACTTTTTTGCATTTTTAAAAACAAGTATTTTGTATTTTATTTTTACTATTTTGACCAGTTCTAAGAGTCATATTAACCGAACGGTCTCTGTGTGGGCTACTTCTCCAATGCTCAAGTTTTTGAGTTACACATTCTGGGTATGGCATCCAGTCAGCAGAGCATCACTGAACACTTCAACAACCAGAGGGACATACTTAAAAGTAGTATATTAGTGTATGAGCAGGTAAAATTAATAAAAGGGGCTCTAATGCCCTACTTGAATTTTTTTTATCTCAAGACACCACTGATTTAAGTGCTATTCTTCACTCTCTTTTCTACTCAAGAGTATTACCTCACATATCCTTAGAGTGTCAGAACAGTTTTAGACCAGTACCCTTACAGTTCATAGCTCATTTGTCTTATCTGCTGCTGTGCTCATAAAGTATCAAACAAATGACCTTTACCCTAGATGTGCAATATCTGGTCTAAATCAGTCTGGCATTTGGATTGCAGCTGATATGAAGCAGATCTCTGAAAGCAGATTTAAGAGACAAATAATCATCTGTATCATATATACATATTAATTCTGCAACATTTTAGTTTGTACTCTACTTTTCCTGTAAAAAATCTTGTAGAAAAAGCTGTGTGTTTTTGTGCACGCACGCACCAACCAAAAGATAATATAAACAGGGACTAGTCAGAAATAAGTGTTTTGAACTGAATTGTTTGGAACTGATCCATGGAAAAAATATATTTTTACATAAAAAAGAAAGAAAAATAGTTTTTGCATACAGTACACAAACCAGAAAGTATCAATTTTTCTCAGTAGGAGCACAAAATGTAATTTGCTCTTTCTTTGATATATCGACTGAATTAGGATTGCCCTCCATAGTTGGCAAAGTCAGTTATTTAGCAGTGTGTGGCCACTGAAATCAGAACAATACTTTCAAGAATAGTTGAAAGAGCCTTCATGCTACCAGAAGTCAACTTTTACAGCAACATGCCATTATCAAAGTCATTGTCTATAAATTCAAACAATGACATCATTTTCAGATTCTATTTATCCAAATCTTCAGTGAAACTGTTGAAAATCTCTTTTCCCAACATAAAAGGATATTTGCAGAGATCGGCCAGCAGCATAGGGTTACCTTCTATTATGAGCTTCATGCCTCACATTAAAATATCTATCAGTTTCTTTCTTTTCAGGCACTTAGTCTTTGACTCATTATCTTCCCATCATAACTTCTTAAACAAATGCCCGCGGAGGACAAGGAAGTTGTATATGTAAGTAAAATGAAAAATTATCTGCAACAGATTCAGGTATCACTAATTGTACCAAAAGCTAATTAAATGATTTGCAGTGAATAATCCAACAGATTTAACACTTTTTTTTTTTGGTTCAAGAATTATCCATAATCAAATCTTGATATTTACAAATTTGTTTATCTGTAACTTGACCAAAAAAGTATTAAAATGTCAGCATATGATTACTCACCGTGAGTATTACTTCGAAGTATTTGATATTTATAGTTTGCTACTTGTTCTCTTACTGATCACGTAAAGTCACATTGCATTGTTTCTATTCATTGGTTTGACATGTCCTTTAACAACTGGAGGTGTGCCTGCAACATCATTGTGGCTTTGGTTATCTCAGGGAGTAGACAGGGAGCATTTTGGGGAAAGAAAAGAAAAAGGAGAGAAGCCCACCTCAGGAAATAATGGACATTTTAAAGCTTTACTTTTACTTTTCTCCCCAAAAAGTATTGTCAGAGAATTGCTTTTACATGTACATATCCTGTTTGCATCTCACTCATCTGATTGACTGCCTCATTATTGGAGGTCTGGTCAGGGTAGGGAGGAGTTTGTGAACTGCAGTGTGTTGTGTGCCAGCCTCACTCGATATAAGAAGTTGTATCTCATATATCTATCCCATACACTGATTGCCAGTAATATTTTTTTCTGCAATCTTGAGTCACATGTATGCATGAAAGGCCTACTTGCAGTGGCCTTTCATTTCTCAAAGAAAGCCCTCTCTTTGTATCTCTCAGTTGATTAATTATTTCAATGTCAGAGTTTTGGCCAGAGGTGTTTGAGGAACTTCTGTGTATTGCCACCCCACATACATCAGTAATTTATTTATCTGCCAAAGACACTGATTGAGTTCACTGATCTCTGTTTCATGTTCCACTATAACCAGGCATTCACCCCAGTCAAAAGCTGAATGTGCATGTACACTACAATTTGCATAAGGCACACTCATTGATTGTCCCTCTCCTTTGATTGCCAGGTTTCTGCCTGGGGGCAGTGGGGTACAGCTGTTTATTGGGAAGACTCCCTTCCTCATTCCATGCCAAGTCTTCTTGACTAATAACAGGATGATACAGAGTAGGTCAGTTTATCTGAAGAAGAAGATTCATCTGAAGATGAATCACAGCTGGGATTTTCTCCTTTTTAGAAAGAAGATAATCATAGTGCCAGATATTCCTGAAGAGCATGAGAGTCCTTTTTGTGGAATCCTTTAGGAGGTGGTACTATCATCTCAAACCATGTCCATACATTTATTTTGTATATTGTATTAACATCTTGCTGCATAATGAAATTCTACCTAAACCCCTTAAGGCCCTGTCCTTTCTTTAACTTATATTTGTGCCCACTTGCTCTTCTAATTGAAGCTTAGTTTAAATAACCTTATAACATTTATCCTCTCTCATTCCCTCAAATGTTTGTACCCACCTTTTCTTTTCCCTGGAAGAGAGACCTGGCTTTGTTTAACCTTTTTAAATAAAAAAGCTCTTTGGCTCCATGTATTCTGCTTGCCCTCTCTTCTACCCTTTACCCTTTTGTCATGTCTTTATTACAATGAAATGACTAGAACTATCCATACAGTATTCCAGATATAGATTTATTAAACAGAAACAGAGACATTGTGTACTTTAAAGGGAAGGCCCAAAACATGATATTGAGGGTCAGAATACATGAAAAATGTTGTATTTTGTTTCAGGTAATAATTCATGTACTTTACAATATTTGTAAGTTCGGTAGATCTTTTCATCTTCAAGTTCATCTAATAATTGCACTTTCATATCAAATGGCACCTGCAATGCTTTATTCTGTTATTGACAATACTGTAGTTTAAATGAAGGCAAGAAGAATGTATTTTTCCATACATATTTTTGATATTAGGGGGACATGTCCTGTCAGGACCCATAACAGGGCAGTCTGACCTAGTGGTCAGAGCCAGGTTGGCGTTGGGGTCATGGTTGGATGTCATAGCAAAGGTCAGAGTCCAAAGCCATCCAAAGGTCAAATATGGAGTCAGTAGCAGGTGTCAGGAGCCAGGAAAAAAGATGTGGTAGCAGGAGTGGGGGCAAACCATGGGAGCAGGAACAGGAGGCAAAGGAAAGCAGCAGGAATCCGGGACAAGTAGTAAGAGCCAAGAGAGGAAGCAGACACTTAGACTCAGGGGTCTGGACAGCAACAGGCCTAGAAATTAGTTGCTCGGACAAGGACTAGGACAGAAACACAAAGGTTTTATACCCAGTGGTGTCCAATCTGCTTCTGGTCACCTGAACCTGCTGAGTCAGAGGGTGTAGCCTATGGTAGTGGGGCATTAGGTTCAGTTCCCACATTGCACCCTGCAGTGTGGTGCCATAGATGGTAAGGCTCTTGCTCTGTAGGCCTAGGTTTGAAACCCATGGTACTTGACTGCCCTAGGGTTGCCAACTTTCTACTCGCACAAAACCAAACACTCTTGCACCACCCCTCATCTGAGGCCCCACCACTTCTCCAAGGCCTGGCCCCACTCACTCCACCCCCCTCCATCACTCGCTCTTCCCCCTGTCATTCGCTCACTCATTTTCACTGAGCTGGTGTAACGCCAACAAAAACCCGGTTGTCGGCGGGTGGGATCGAACCTAGGACCTCTGAAGCTTAGTGCATGAGCATCTACCACATGAGCTAAAAGACAACTGCCTCTTAGCTAAGGCTGTTTACTTAGAGAGAGTTAAATAAAGACTCATTTAACTCTCTCTAAGTGGTCTCAGTACCACTACATGGGACAGAGCACCACACCCAGAAGGTGTGTGGGTTACACTGGCTCAGGAGGTTCAGATTTGGGGGGGAGAGTTCCGGCTGGGGGTGTGGGCTCCAGGGTGGGGCCAGAAATGAGGAGTTTAGAGTGCGGGAGGAGGCTCCGGGGTTTGGCGTGTGGGAGGGGGCTCTGGGCAGGGGCAGGCGGTTGGGAGGGGGGGGGTTGAGGGCTCCAGCTGGGGGTGCAGACTCTGGGGTGGGGCTGGGGATATGGGTTTGGTGTGTAGGAGGGTGCCCCTGGCTGGGGGGTAGAGCTGAGGGGTTTGGAGTATGGGAGGGGGCTCTGGGCTCAGGCAGGAGGGGGTATGGTCTCTGGGATGAGGGTGCTGGTTCCAGGGGTGGGGCCAGAAATGAGGGTCAGAGAGTGCAGGAGGGGGCTCTGGGCTGGTGAAAGGGGTTGGAGTAGGGGGTGGGGAGGGCTCTGAATCGGGGTGTGGGCTCTGGTGTGGGGCATGGGATGAGGGATTTGGGATGCAGGAGTGGGCTGGGAAGGGGGTTGGGTTGCGGGAGGGTTGAGAGCTCTGTCTGGGGGTGTAGGTTCTAGGGTGGGACTGGGGATGAAGGGTTTGGGATGTAGGAGGGTGCTCTGGGTTGGAACCAAGGGGTTTGGAGAGCAGGAGGGGGATCAGGGCTGGGGCATGGGGTTGGGGCATGGGGTGGGTGAGGGCTCCGGCTGGGGGTGTAAGCTCTGGAGTGGAGTTGGGGATAAGGGACTTGTGGTGCAGGAGGGTGCTCTAGGCTGGGACCGAAGGGTTCAGAGGGTGGGAGGGGGATCAGGGCTGGGGAAAGGGGTTGGGGCATGGGGAGAGGCTCGGGGTGCAGGCTCCGGGAGGCGCTTACCTCAGGCAGCTCCCAGAAGCAGCGGCATATACCCCTCCGGCTCCTACTTGGAAGCATGGCCAGATGGCTCTGTGTGCTGCCCTGTCCGCAGGTGCCACCCCCGCAGCTCTCACTGGCCGTGGTTCCCGGCGAGTGGGAGATATGGAACCGGCGCTTGGGCGGGGGCAGGGTGCGGAGCCTCCTGGCTGCTCCTACACCTAGGAGCTGGAGGGGGGACATGCCGCTGCTTCCGGGTGCTGCGCGGAGCCACAGAAGGCAGGGAGCCTGCCTTAGCCTCGCTGCGCCGCCAACCCAGCTTTTACAGCCCAATCAGCAGTGCTGACCAGAGCTGCCAGGGTCCCTTTTCAACCAGGCATTTCAGTCGAAAACTGGACTCCTGACAACCCTAGACAGTCCATAGGTGGCAACAGGCTTATTTGGAAAAGGGAAGTGAGGAAATAGAGCACCCAATATGGGTATTTGTGGGAGAATATTACCTGGAAAGAAAGGGAATGGTGGGGTAACACACAGAGAGAAAGAGGCCAGAGGATCAATGTAGGGGAGAGGAACAAGGTTATAACAAAGAACCTGAGGGAACAGGAGAATTGTTGTGTGATGGTGGTGGGAGGATCAGAGGACAATTGAAAAAGACAGAGCATCCAGAAAGGAGTGTGGGGGATGGGGGTAACAGTAATGGACCATGACAGGGGGACAGCGGACAAAGGAGCGGAGCATCCAGAAGAGAATGAAATGGTAATTATGCACAGCAACTAGGGAGTAAGGGCTCAGAGGAATAAGAATGGAAGAAGAGAGAAAATAGCTTAAGATACCTTTTGTTCCTTATTTCTAGACTGCAATGCTTTACACTGTATTACAACTTTTCAAGAACTGAAGAACTTGGTTAAATTGATGCATCACTTAGCCAAAGAAAGAAAGAAAGCCAGCTTCAGTGTCCTCCAATTCCACTTCAATTCTGGAGCCCAAGGACATGTAGGGCCAGATCCTCAGCTGTGTAAGCCAAAGTCCATGGATCTACATTGACTTGCATTTGATAAGTATCTGCCCAATGGTTGTTGTTGTTTTTTTATTCTGATTTTATTTTCTTATTCACCAGTATGATTCTGCATGTCTCAGTAAATACTCCTTGATCTGGATAACAGACTCTTTAGACCTGTAGCTAATTACTTTAGAATGTGTACTTCTCTGGAAAAGTTTGCCATTTCCCTGTCCGTAGGATGTAAGCATTTCTACAAAAATCCTTTCATATATCAATTCCTGACTCTTTCCTGTTGCCAAATACATTGGTTTTGTTCCCAGAAACCAGTCAGAAGTAGGGGCCGCTACCTTTAATTTCAGAAGCCAGTTTTTGTTTTTGTTTTTTGTTATTTTGTTTTTTAACTCCAGGGAGCAAAACCTATCCCCTCCACTTTCTTCATCCTTTTCTTGTTTGAGCACCAAACCAGCTAAAAATTTTTGATGGAAACTGAACAGGCATGTCTATTCCACAGTTCACACATTTCTCTATCCTTTCCCCACACAAGGGTATGTGTGAGTGAGAATCAGAGTCACATACCTCACCAACACACTTTTCCCTTGCTCTTAGCATTGTATGCAATTACTACTGCCCGTTGAAAATCACTTATAGTTTGAGATGAGACTGCCATGTTGAAATTCTCAATGAGTCTTGGAAAACTTATTTGCCTCTTAATTGCTAATGTGCTGCCTAAAAGCATATACAAAAAGAACCACTATTCAAAAAAAATCCCACATTCATGATCTCAAGTTAGTATCCAAAGCAGAAATTTGAGAATCTGGAGGAAAACAAAAACAAAACACCTCCCCCCAAAATCCCAAAATTTAGTTTCAGATTGAGACCACCTTTCTCACATTACACAGTACCTTACATCACAAGTAGTCCCCCTGGAAGTCAGTGAGATATCCTGTGCTGCTCATTACAAGAATGGATATCACAGTTTGGCCTTCAGTGTGCACCTTTGCTTTCCTTTTTAAAATAATTCTTTAATACAAAATTTGAAAGAGAATAGAGACAAATCAGGCCACGGGATAACATAATATTTTGCTATTTTTGCCATGAACTTGCTTTTATGGCTCTTTTTTCAACTTTCATAGTGTAATCAATTGGCTTGAGGGGTATTTTGCAGATGGATCACAGCAATGGTCTACATACCATACAAATGGGAAGGGAGAACAGCTCCAGCTGGGGAGCACCAGAAGAAATCTGAGACATCACAGTAACTCTAGTAATCTTCAGGTTTACTTCAATTCTTTGTACATGTGAACCTTGCTACGAGACAAGTGAAAAATATCCACAGGCCCTATAAGTTATTTTGCTGACTATCCAGTAACTATGAGTCTTGATATTTACAATTTCCTTCAGCAAAGAAAGAGGGCAGAGGGAACACCTGCAGGTATTAGGCAATAGTATTGCTGTCACGCCATTGTTATCAGCTTTGGCATGCTTTAGAGCAGGGGTCGGCAACCTTTCAGAAGTGGTGTGCCGAATCTTCATTTATTCACTCTCATTTAAGGTTTTGCGTGCCAGTAATACATTTTAATGTTTTTAGAAGGTCTCTTTCTATAAGTCTGTAATAGATAACTAAACTACTGTTGTATGTAAAGTAAATAAGGTTTTAAAAATGTTTAAGAAGCTTCATTTAAAATTACATTAAAATGCAGATCTTATCAGTTTAGTGTGATCCTTGCCCTTGCTTTTCCTTGCTGAGTTTTCCAATGTCTGGCACGTATTTGGATACTTTAAGCTGCACACAGGCTTCTGAGTGATCAGTTGTTAACTGGCTCTGAGAGGGATAGAGGAGAGATTTCATATCTGAAAATACCTGTTCACACAGGTATGTGGATCCAAATGCTGAAAGCCCTGCAAACACAATTTTCTTCAAACGGTTAAATTTCACTGGCAGAGATGTCCAGCAGGTCAGAATAGAGGCCCCATGATCTCTCTCAGTAGTTTCAAGTGCATTCCACAGATCTCCAAACTTTGATGCCCACAGTTCTGAGCTTTTTAACTGAATGAGCTGCATTTTGAAATCTTCAACACCCATCCACTGAAATACAGACAAATCCAAGTCACTTTTGTTGAACTTTTCAGGTTTAATTAGAAAAGAAAGCATGGGGCCAAATCGCTGGAAATCTTGAAATCTGTCAGAAAATTCTGATTCCAGTTCTTGCACATACATTCTAATCTCAACGTCAAATGCAGTGTGCTGTTGCACATGGTGTGATAGTGATGTAAGCAGCAAATCCCTGGCTGGGATGACAAAGCCCTGGCTGGGATGATTTAATTGGGGATTGGTCCTGCTTTGAGCAGGGGGTTGGACTAGATGACCTCCTGAGGTCCCTTCCAACCCTGATATTCTATGATTCTATGATTCTATGAAATCAGGACTTAATATCCCAGCACAGTGGTGCTGGAACAATTTTTAAGGTAGGGGTGCTGAGCTGCGCCCTCTCTTGTCCCTGTCTTCACCTATCAGTGCCCCAGGCCAGCACCCCAGGCCGGCAGCAGAGTTCCCTGGACCGGTGGCTGGGACCCAGGGCCGGCAACGGGCTGAGCGAGGCTGGCAGCCGGAACCCCAGCTGGCAGGGGGCCGGTGGCTGGTACCCCAGGCCAGCAGCAGAGTCCCTGGGACTGTTGCCAGGACCTGGGTAGTCTGAGTGCCACTGAAAATCAGCTTGCGTGCTGCCTTTGGCACGCATGCCATAGGTTGCCCTCCCCTGCTTTAGAGGGAATACTTCTAGACTGAGCTTTTCCTGTGCCCTGGTATGTCACAGTTCCACACTGCATCAGCATGAGACCAATTTTCTTTCTAGAGTTTCATAAACTTATGAAATGTAGTAATCAGAGCTGATCAGAAAAGGGGGAGGAGGAGAAGTTCCAGAAATTTGTGTGAAAACATTGTTTGGGCTTTTTTGGTAGAAAAAACAAGAAAACAAACACAAAAAAACCCCTGACTAATTTCAAAGACAATGCTTACGAAAAAAACAAAATGAAGTTTATAAAGATTTTTCATGGGGAGAAATAGAATTTCCTGATCTATTTTAACTGGGTCAAAGACTGAAAAGAAGATGAGTAGGGAAATACTTGGATTATGATCTTCTTCTGTCGGATTATATAGAGGAATACAAAAGTGCTACTACTGAGGCCAAGACATTGTTACGAAGATGTGGTAAGGAATCATCTAGCTAAACTTTTTTCAGGTAGTACAGTCTGATTAATCCAGATTGCTTTGTCTCATCAGTAGTTCATTCGTCTGATTGTAATAAAAGGTTTTCTTACATTCTTATTAAAATTGACCTTCCTGGAACCAGTATCTCAGCACTTTTTGACCACAAGAGTCACTCTCACTTCCCCAGGTTGGGTTCCAGCACTATCTGTGTTTTTCTGAAAAAAGGAAAGGAGTACTTGTGGCACCTTAGAGACTAACCAATGTATTTGAGCATAAGCTTTCATGAGCTACAGCTCACTTCATCGGATGCATTCAGTGGAAAATACAGTGGGGAGATTTATATACACAGAGAACATGAAACAATGGGTGTTACCATACACACTGTAAGGAGAATGATCACTTAAGGTGAGCTATTACCAGCAGGAGAGCAGGGGGGAAAAAACCTTTTGTAGTGATAATCAAGGTGGGCCATTTCCAGCAGTTGACAAGAATGTCTGAGGAACAGTGGGGGGCGGGGGGGGGGAGATAAACATGGGGAAATCGTTTTACTTTGTGTAATGACCCATCCACTCCCAGTCTTTATTCAAGCCTAAATTAATTGTATCCAGTTTGCAAATTAATTCCAAGTGATCACTCTCCTTACAGTGTGTATGGTAACACCCATTGTTTCATGTTCTCTATGTATATAAATCTCCCCACTGTATTTTCCACTGAATGCATCCGATGAAGTGAGCTGTAGCTCACGAAAGCTTATGCTCAAATAAATGTGTTAGTCTCTAAGGTGCCACAAGTGCTCCTTTTCTTTTTGCGAATACAGACTAACACGGCTGCTACTCTGAAACCTGTGTTTTTCTGGTTTTCCTGGTACCTACCAATTGTGGTTCTTCTAACCCTTGCCCTTCTTCATGGCTTAAAAGCAAGCAGTGTGGCTCTGATACTGTTATTCATGGCATTATCAGTGCTTTTGGTGAAGGCACTGTGCTGACCATCCTTACACATGCAGAAGTTTGCTCCAGAGGCGAATTAAGGTTTCCTTGAGCCCTAGGCCACAGCAAGTCACGGGCCCCTCCTCACCCCTTCCACCTGTGGTCTCGTCCCCATTCTACCCCATTCACATGTGATCCCGCCCATGGCCCCACCCCTTTCTGCCCCTTCCTCAGAGCCCTGCCCCTGTTCCACCCAGGATCCCTCCATTCTGTCTCCCCCTCCCCCCGCCCCCGCCCCGCACTGCCGCCCAAGACTGGAGAAGCTGTCCCCCTGCCACGGCCCCTGGCTGCAGCAGGGAGTGAGAGCTCCTCAGCCCTGAGGCTGTGGCAGGTACCAAGGGGTCCCGGTGCTGGGGCTTCCCCTGCTGCCCCCAGCTTCTTCTGGGGTCAAGCTCTGGGGGTGCTAAGGGCTTTCCCCACCTGGATGCTATTGAGCAGGGTTGGAGGGGTGCAGGGATTTCCCCTGCCTGGCCACCGGGGAGCGGGGGGAGGGGGGGTGGACGCAGGGGTTTCCCCTACCAGGGAGCAGGGTCAGGTGGTGCAAGGTGTTTCTCCTGCAGCTGTGCCACCCTGCCCACCCAGAATTGCTGCCCGGGAGTGAGGTTAGAGGCGCTGGGGGCTTCCCCCATTATCTGGCCACCAGGGACTTGGTCATGGGTGAGAGGGTTTCCCCCGCCTGGCTGCCAGGGAGCAGGGTTGGGAGGCATGGAGGTTTCCACCACCCCCATTCCTGGCACGGCCTCAGGGGAATAGCATAGGCCCCGTAGACCCAGTCACTAATACACCACTGGTCTGCTTCACCATTACAAAACTATCCCTTAATAATGGCATGTTAACTAAAAACTGCCTAATCACTAATATTTCCTTTGGGGGCCAGTGATTAAGAACGTGGTGGGAACAGGGTTCCACTTTGGTTTCCAGCCTTCCTTTGTAGTTATGACTGTATTTGTCAGTGTCATGACTACTGATACCCTTATTCATATTCTTATTTGAGCAGGCTCCAGTTTAAAAAAAACAAAAGAAAAAAAATACACACACGGGGACCTTGCAGTTTGGCCCATTCTGTATATCCAGTGTTTCTGGTAGCAGTGAGAGGCAGAACTTTGTATGGAGCCATCTGTTGTGAATACCTTCCTTTCTTAGAATGGAATCTGGAACATTTCTTAAGTTGTACACCTGCCTTTCTCACCTGAGCCTCACTGGGTCAGCCAAACAGATGGAAGTGAGGAGGATTAATGAACTTCTTTGGTCTGTCTCACTATTTTCTGCCACAATAGTAATGATATTTCCCACCCCCAAGAACAGCTCTGTCTGATGCCTTTGTTAGTACAAGTTTCAATATCTGTGTGTCAGACACATGATATACAGGTGCAGTGGTGCCTCCTCAGGGCACTGTGTTAAACTTAATTTACTTTTTTGACAGAGACGTGTATTTCTTTGAAATAACAGCTAAGACCAAACTATTGTTAACCTAGCCTTTCCCCCTCTGTCTGATCACCATTGTTTCAAAATGTACCAACTCTATTGTACACACACACACACTATATTATATTATTGCATACATATATATAATCACACACACACACACACACACACACAGGTACATTAATATCACCATCGTTAAAGCCGCACCAGATGTTTCCCTTGAATGGGACTTTGAAATCCACTGCTCTGAGTTTAATATTTTTGTAGATAAAGAATGGAAATTATAAGTCATAGCATGTATGAATTTTCTAACAGTTGTGGCCGTGTTGTTCCCAGAATATTAGAGAGACAAGGTGGGTGAGGTAATGTTGTTTACTGGACCAGCTTCTGTTGGTGGAAGGTACAAGCATTCAAGATACCCAGAGCTCTTCTTCAAAGTAATTTGTGTTCAGCAGAATGTAGTTTTAAGGTTGCAGGGACCAGTCCTGGACTTTAGTTCTAGCTTCTTTGCCAGAAACTTTCCTAAAAGAGGAGCCAGGAAAAGTCTCAGATGTTATACAATTGGCATAGCTGGCTCTACACCACCCATTCCTCAGCATAAAATCATCTAGGGGGCAGAAATGGGGCCATATCTGGGATTGGAAGAGGTATGGTAGAGAGCATGGCATTCTTTCAGATCCTTGGATGCCTCAGCCACTGGGTAGAGCTGGTACAACTGTAGAGCAGCCTTGGCTCTGCACTCAAATATATGCCAGCCCAGAATTGGGGTATTAGATGTAGAGATAGCTTCCCTTCCCATCTCTGTAGTTGAGAATTGAGCTCTTTAGAATGTTTAAAGTTATTTTTCCCAGATTCAGACAGGATGTCTCTTGTTTTGGGAGAAACAGTTTTTGTGAAAAGCTTCAGCACATTGACTCTTGAAAATTCATACACTAAAAACGACACCCATTCTTTGATTAATAAGACCATTCTCTAGGAAAAAATCATAAAGACAAACTGAAATATGAAGAGTTTACTATCTTGAGCACCGTCAAACCTGTCAATGGGCAAACAGATAAGATAACAGAAGGTTTTGAGCATAACACTAATATGACAAAATGTTTTAAAGACTCTTCCTAACAGGACATTGAAGATGATAGGAAAACATATGATGATTAAACCAGTCAATACACCTAGAGAAAGAAACAGTATTTATAATCTTTCAGCGAAACCAGGGCCTAAGAGGTGAGAGAAATGACAAGAATGGAAAGTCAAGAAGAGCCACAGAGATTGATGTGACAACAATCACAAAGTGAGAATTTGAAAGCTGTGCAAAGAGCCATAGAGACTGACCACAAACAAAATTATCAACAATGTCCAAACTTTGGGAGGAAAAAAGAAAACAAAAGAAGGAACAAACAAACCCAGAGGTGTACAGTTACAAATTTCATAAAGTGTGCTTTTATCATACTTCACCAGCTGTAACTGCTGTCAAAGGAGCAGAGCTCAGAGCTGCCTTTATCACAACCCCTCAGGTACCAGCTTTCCAACCAGCATCTGCACGGTCTCCTCCATGATCTCTGTGAAGTTTGAATGGGGTAGGAAGAGGATGTATGTTGGTTCTTGACATTTCTTCCGAGAACATCCACAGCCAATGAACTGTCTGTGGGCTGCATGCTAAGAGTCACGGGCTAAGGAACAATGGATGGTGCATAAGGTTCAGACTTGCAGCTGCGCTAGGGAGGTGTGTGGTGATGGGGATATCTGGAGGAGATGGATTGAAGACATGTGGGGGACCATGAATATTCCCCTCATCCCTGCCAACTCATGGAGGGGGAGCTGGGCTAGGAAGAGAGAGATCAGAGTTGAGGAGCAGCACGAAGTAGTGAGGTTACTGAGGTTGAAGGGGAGGAAGGGAGACATGATTATGCTCTGAATGGTGTCCCGGTAAATGCTCCCTGTGTTGAGCGAGGAAGGGATTATATTGATTATCCATTGGGTTACTGCTAATTGTATAATTAAATATTTGTTGACTTATCCGCCACTAATTGAGTGCCAATTTTACCCTTAATTTATCATCCAATTAATAGCTTACTCTAGTGGAACTGTGCAAACTTCTGTTAATATTTGATATCATTCCAATCCATTCTATAGCAGAGAGACTATACAGGTATGATTGTCTTCCAAATAATTTAAAGCTAGTTACTTGTGACTTCAGTCTGAGAATGAAGTCCTTTGTCTGTACCCATTCTGTAATGTGAGGTCAGCAGGAGAGCCAGAGCTCCTGACACAAAATACAACCACTCAAGATATGCAATATTTTAAAAAATAGCTCTAGTTCTCTAACCATAAGAAATACAAACAATGTAAATCTTACAGAGCTGTTTGCACCTTTTCTTCTTGCTCCCCTGTGCAGTACCACTGAAGAAGGCGCAATGTAATAGAACTGGGGCCAATATCTTAAAAACTCATACTCACAAGTTTTAAGTGAACTATAGATCGCTCGTGAAAAAGACCTAGGGAAAACGGTGGACAGCTCAACTAAAGCATCTGCTTCATGTGTACTGCATGGTCAAAAAAGCAAACTAGAAGAGAGGTGGTATTAAGAAAAGTGTGATCGGTTGATTTAAAAAGGATTTTTTTGTATCCCTCCTGCCCACAAACCCCATTGATGTCAATGGAAAGACTCTTGTTGGCTCCAGTGGGTTTTGGGTCAGGCCCTATAGGAAGGAATTGTTTTAGGGGCTTGGCTTGGACTCAGTTTTGCCTACACTTGTAGGCTGTTTCCTGATAATAAATAAATAAATAAATAAATAAATAAATATCCAGCTCTTATTAAGCCCTTTTCATCAGTAGATCTCATAGAACTTTACAGTATCATTATCCCTATATTATAGATAGTTTAGACTGTTTTGGCTAGTTGTTTGTTGGGGAATGCAATAACCAATGATTCTTCTCTATTCTTGTCTGGTCTGCAATTCTTTTAAGTGCAAATGAATTCATTGTTCAACTACTATTTATGAACCATCTTCACACCCAGATATGGAATGGAACATTACAGTCCCAGCATCATTTAGTTTATTGTTCTGTTTATGCCAACAGTATTCATAAGCACATTAGAAAATAGGTCTTAACAGCAGGGGAGAAAGATCATTGCTTAAACTATTAATATGAACTGAGACTTTATGTGCTTACCATTGGCACAAATATCTGAACTTATTTTAAATAGTTTAATATAATAAGAACAGAAAGATTACCTGTATCTAATAATGGCTGATATATCCCTAACCTTTTGGTCACCATATTAGAAACTCAGCTCTGATCAATGAACTGTCTAAACTATATTAAAGTTTTAAATACAGTAATAGCATGAGCAGCACAGAAGGAAAGATGGTCAGGCAGTAAAATAATAACCACAAGGTACTAAAATGATGGGCTTGAATGCAAAGCTCTAAGACAGACATAGTGGACCAGGTCTTTAGCTGGTGTACACAGGAATAGCTCCAATCACCAATAGTGCAGCTATGCCAATTTTACACCAGCTGAAGATCCGGTTGAAAAACTCATTAATCATATTTTTCCATATTGTTGTCAAGATATTTGCCTCTATATTTTGAACATAAATTGACTGATGTTTGTTCCATTAAAACCATGTACTGCAGTCTTGGCTAGCATCTGTGACAGTGACACATTAAGCCCATTAAGCTAAAATTCTGATTTCTTCTCATGGCGGCATCAGTGACAGGAAGTAGGGAGGATGCTAGAAACTTAAGATGATCAGATCTCACCAAGGTGGTTTGAGGATACTTAATTAGCTAAGTGTCAAAATTCTGTTAGCCAAGCTATGGTTTTCCACTGGGAGTCAATGCAAGTCCACGTAAATAAGCAAAAAGTGAAATAAAAGGAGGGTGTTGATGACTATAGTAAGAAAACTTCTTAAGTGTATCATTGTTATCTTAAAATTGGCTCAATTGACTTTTATGTCTGTGCTATTCATTTATCTATCTATACAATGACTTTTTTAAAACACAACAAACTAAATCAGAAATAATATACTTTCTGTAGAGAATATACTTCACAAAACATTTTGGAGCTGAAGAAACCACGGTCTCTTGTGTTGCTCTTCAGTGGTCATCATTTGCCAACATATATCCTGAATAGTATCTAGAAGAGGAAATACCAGGCCCAGATATCTCTCTCCTAAGGAAATACGCATGGGAGGAGACTAAGATCAAGGAAATCTACAAGAAGACTTTTCTTCTGGTCTTTGTTGTAACTTTACCTTAATAAAAAAATTCAATAATAAATAATAAGAATCCTGGCTGGTGGGAGAGAGGCAAGGAAACTTAAGATACATAAAATACTAGTAAAAAATAAATAAAGGGCTTGATCATCACTAGCTGTACAGAGCCACGTAACAGAATAAGGGGGTGTAAGCACCTCTTTACTCTCCTGCAGAGGCTATCCACACCATGGGCTGTGGCACAGGAGCTGCTATCTCTTCACCCAGTGCAAGAGGGGCAGGGGACTAAGTGGAACCTTGGCTCAGCCCCCACCAGTGCACGAGTCCATTTTGCATCACCAGCACATCACGTGGTGAATGTTGACTGCCACAGTTAACTTCCTCCTTGGAGCAGGGAGAAGGTGTCACAATTTGCTCCTCTTGGGGCACAGCAAATAAAGCTTCACCTTTGCTCAGGGCACATCATAAAGTAAAGATCTAGCCCCTCACTTGTAAGACACTCAAAAACCATGGTGACAAGCATGGTATAAATAAAGAGGCAGGCAGAAGGATTATCTGACTGTCTTGATTTTTCTCCCATATAATTCATTCCAAAAATATAAAACTATTAATGAAAGTATTAATATATTTCAGAAGTATGGTGTTACAAGGAACTCACCTCTGGAGTGCCTCTGAGCAGCAGGGTATAGTATCACGTTCCTTTTCTTGCAACCATTGCCCCCTGCAGGCTGCCTGCCAAACTTGTTGGGTTTTCAGTGGCTTGGCCCTTAAGCCAGGCCACGAAGCCCAAATGAACCCCTTCTGGGGTATTTAAAAGTCCAATAATCAAAAAGACTATTTGTCCTCATTAGCATCTTCAACCCCAGCTCTGTGCCCTTTAAATTCAGCCCTTTATTCAGGCTCCCAAATAAGCTCCATCCCCTTTTGGGGGTTTATGCCACTTTTCCTGTGGCCACTAGGGGAACCCAGGCCCATCCACTATTCTGGTACCAACCCAGGTACCCTAACAACAACAGCCATATTCCACATCGATTGATTCAATTAGTTACTGCTTCTTCCCCGGACCTCTTCTTTCCTTTAGCTTCACTCCTCTCTCAGGTATAAGCTAAAGTCCTTGCTCTCCCTACAAACCCAGCTGTGCAAAGGACAGTCAGAAAACAAACTCTGGTTACCCCTCAAAGAGGCACTCCCTTCCTTGCCCCTCTCATTCGAGCCAGGAACTGAACTGCCAAGGCCCTGAGACTGCTGGGCTCTGATTGGCTGTAACTAGCCCTTCCAGCACTTTCAGAACCAGGTCTTTCTAGCCTGTGGCAGGTGTAGTAGGCCCACAGTGCCTCCTGTCAGGGCCGGATTTCCAATTCAACACAGTAGGTATGTGCCATGGCACACTGGCATTCTAGGGGCAGCTTACCTCTCTAAAACTGTGTGCAACACGAAGGTCAACTGTAGGTGGGGGGGGGAGAGAGGAGGGTGCTGAAAATGCTGTGCCTAGAGGCGTGTAAGTTGGAAATCCAGCCTTGCCTCCTGTAGGGTACATGCCGTCACACATGGTTTCTGTAATTATTTTATTTTAAAAAAAATTGGCTTGTTTTCAAGGTAGTTCCCCCCAAAAAGATATATTTTGCTGTCTATAGATAAAAGGAGGGTAGCAGAATGATGCGACTTCCATTAAGCAATAGGACAAACACCTACGCTGGCACCAGTTCACTCTCCTCCTAGAGCAGCCTGTCCCTTGTATATTACAGTCGGTAGGAGATCAGGAGATTTTTAAGGTCAGAAGGGACCATTAACTCATCTAATCTGAACCTCCTGTATAACATAGGCCTGACCACATGTGTAACATAGTTAGTTTAGCCCAGTTTAGAAATGTCTTTACAAACATAATCATAATACTGATAGTTTGTTACTCAGATGGATCTTGATTCACATGGTAAAGCTATATCTATATTAGCGCTATCATGGCTTTCTAAAGAAAAAACATGATACATTCTACAGTTGAGCCTGTTTTGTAAGATTTGAACATCCTGCAGAAAAGCAGTTATAAGTCATATGAAAAAAATCAACAGGCTACTGTAAGTTTTCTAGGTGCAATATTTCTAGACCTGTATGTACTTGGTAATAAGGAGCAAAATAAAAAGTTCAATATGCTCTTGTCCCAGTTGATATTTATCTATCATGTATTGCAATGATCCCAATGGAGTATATATAATAATTAGACTTACAGTGAAACACACTTTTCTAACTCTCTACCCTGACTCTGTTGTAGGTTAAAGGGCAGAGTCTGAATCTGTGTTCTGATAAAAACATATTAAATATGATATTAGTGGTCTAAAGCTGTACACTTCCCTGGAGACTCCCACTTTTAATAACCTCCCGTATAATAGATAAAGCAGAGGGCAGTAATCATTATTGAAATGGATTTTCTGGCAGAATTAGACATCACCTCCAGGAATCAATAATCATTTTAAGCTAACGGGGTGATTAAATGACCTTCTTTTTATTTTCCTTCATGTTGAGTTGCTTTTTATCTTTGTTCTAGCTGTGTGGCTGTAAATCAAGATAAACAGAGGACTCACAACATTATGGAGGCACACTGAGGCCTATCCATTATGAGAGTAAAAGCATTCCACACTTTAATCAAGGTTTTTGCTGTCCAATCAGTGGTTTCTAAAGGCTGAAACCAAAAATTCTAGACACAGAATATATTAATGGATTATACCTCAGGCTACTTCTTCTTTTTAAAAGAACTGTACCATTAGCTTTGCTGCAGCAGGGTTTATATTTTTATATTTAATAATTTATTCCTGGAGTTTGCTCTGGGATATCTCTGCACTGAATGATAACATTTTCATAAATCGTTTCTGACTATGTGTTTCCCTTCCCCATCTCCTGGCCCATCCTCTTGCTTTCTGTGAAGGAGTGTTGACAACTACAATCTTGGGGTTTTTTTGTTCCCACAGGAGAACAGGAAGCAGCTGATTTCAGTGTGCCACATAGTGTCCAAGAGCAACAGCCCAGATAAGATTTTTAAAAGTCTCACTTTAAAATCTTGCAACTTGTGTCTCACTTCTTGACATCTGAAGATTTGTGCTTTTCATACCTTCCGAAAAGCACATCTTTTTTCTAAATCTACCTGGAAGATTAAGAGGCAGTAAGATCGATATGTACATAATAATGAATGGAATAGAGAAGGCTAACTGAACACTTACTGAAAGGCTCTGAAGAAAAAAATGAGTTTTCAGTGTGGATTTGAATGATGAAAGAGAGAGAGAGTGTATACATACATATAAATATGCATCACAGAGACAGCTGGTAGTGACCCCCATATTCATAGGTTGCCTAACACTTTCCCTTATAAAAGATTCTTGTGGCCTAATTTTGAGATGCTCTGACACCTTCATTTTGACAACAGGATTCTGATATTATGCAGGGTGGTAGCCCAGCGGCTATAGAAGTGCCTTTTCTCTGTCCCATTAAATTCAGTTAAGCTCAACTGTTAAATAACTGTTATTTCCCTTCTCTTGTTTGTTCTCCTCAGGAAAATGTTGTCAGCATGCCAAAATAATAACTGAGCACCATGAACGTTCTAAGGCTGGGCTGAAACCACTTCTGAAGCAGCAGCTGCACACAGTGTATGAGGAATGCCTAGATGGAGGTGGAACACAAAGGAGGGGTAGATCAGTCTGAGCCCCAGTTTCCCACATAGGAACTTCTCCCCTCCTGATGTTGTCCTGCGGAAATACAGAGAGAGAGAGAGTCAGTCCAGGTTCCCACTACCCTTCAGGAGCCTCTACACCACCTGGTACCAGTGACCATTGTCCCCTCCTGTGATAGCACCACATGAGAGTGGATGAAAGCTCTCTGTGGAGGTGGTAGAGGAAGAGAGTTAAGCCAAGCTGAGCTCTTCCCTAATCATCCTGTGCACCAGGTTGTCCATGGACCCAGGCAAAAGCCTTCCCCTGCTGCCAATGAATGGCGTTATTCCTCTTGCTCAGGTGGTAGCAGTCTCTGCTTCAGTGCTGAAAGTTCAGGTGTCAAACCCCACTGCTCAAACACAGTGGTGGTGGGGTCATTCTATACTATTTGGGTTTTTTTCCCCTTATAAAAATCAGGAAATTATATTACAAAAGCAATGTTAAAATAGTGTTGCTTAGGCTGCAAAGTCAAGCTGCCAAAAGTTAGAAAATATGAAAATTTCAGTTGCCCCAGCACTTTAATTCTGTTCCCTTGTCTGTGTGCATTTTGATACAGTCTTTCAGTTCTCACTGTGCCCAAGATGATTCCTCACTGAGTGCAAGGAGAGCTATGGAACATGAATAATACTACCACTGCTGGCAAGAAGTACAGAACTCATCACCAATAAAAAGTACAACACAAACCCCAGCAAAGCAAAGACTCACCCAAAAACAACAATATAACAAAGGAGGACTTCACTGGGAGCAGAAAAACAGGATATTGGGAAGGAAAGGGTTAGCGTTAATAGGTACTAGCACATCAGCAAATCCCCCCCTGCCTATACACAACTCTTCCCAATCCCCAGCTCTTTCCCTGGCAGATGGTACATTGAAGATGAGTATAGAGATGAGCACTACAGCACTGTGTGGCTCCCTGGTCTGGAGTCCTGTGGAGGTCTTGGCTGACTCTCAGTAGCTGGCACCACATTGGTTCTTTGCCAGTCTGGCTGCTGGCCTCTGCAGGGCTGGAATGGCCACCCATCTGAACAGTGTGTAGTTTATACACCACTGCAATCAGAGCTATACCTGGGACAAATTCATCTGGCTCAAAAGCAGCAAGTCTACCAAGTAAGCTACATGTACATCTTAAATTATTGGTCCAGTAGGACCCAGAGTAAATAATACTCAGATGGAAATTACTTTAAAAGAGCTGGATGAATAATGGAACATTTGTTGAATATTTTGAAAAAAATACCAAATGTTGTCAAAAATAAAAATAATCAAAAGACAGCTAATTATTACATTCAAGCCATGAACAGGGGCTCATGTTATGTTTTAGAATTTACCTCATCAAAGCTTCAAGACCTTTCAGTAGCTGTACCACATGTGGTGATGTGATTTGCCTTAGGAGTTGGCAAAATTGCATTGAAGTGTGCTCATGTATTCCTATGCTAATCCAAGTGCTTGGATTACAAGTTTCTTGCCAGCTACCTCCAGTATATCGAACAAAGTCATGCTTCTCTTGTGGATCTAGAATGCACACAGGTGGCTACACAGCATGCCCAGCAAAACATGCCAGTGTCAGTAATGTGGAAAGATAAGATATTGATAGAAAAAAACAATGGATGTATTCAGATAAATGCCTTAATGTTAAGTATCTAGAATTTTTGTGTGGCTCTTTTGTAAAAGTTGTGAGTTCTCCAAAGATTGCTATTAAAAAAAACCCAAACTAAACCAAACAAAACAAAAGCTGAGACACAATGTAGGACTAAAGAACAGTCCTACCTTTAGGGTGGTGTTGAGTTACAAAGATATGGGCCTTCTGATCACCCTCCCCGTTGTCTCTGGGAGGATAGACCTGTGTGCAATTCACAGGGAAACAGATTCCAATCACAGCAGAAAAACTTTATACCAACTGAATTACCTATTCCATGCACAGGGACTTCCCATCACTCGATGCTGCTCATTCCTGCTTATTAAAGTACTTATCCACAATAGAACTGTCTTGGGGCAAGTGGTCCAGTGGCTAGGCACTGAGATGGAAGATCCATGGCCCACTCCCCCTACTCTAGTCACACTTTATCATTTATCCACAGTGAATCCACTTAAACAGGAGAGACTGAGGAAGACCCAC
The DNA here is from genome assembly GCF_965152275.1 of Natator depressus. Taxonomy (NCBI): domain Eukaryota; kingdom Metazoa; phylum Chordata; order Testudines; family Cheloniidae; genus Natator; species Natator depressus. Next base: position 73,394,036 of record NC_134236.1, read on the forward strand.
ATCAGAATATGCCATAGTCCAGTGGTTAGAATGCTTCTGAGAAGTGTGAAACCCTTTTCAAATCCTTCTCACCCATCAGTCAGAGGGAAAATAGAACCTGGGTCTCCCACTTCCTAAGTGAGTGTTCTAACCACCAAGCTAAATGTTAAGGTAACCACCACCCTTATTACTATCTCCTGCTCTGGTTGTTTTATGCCAAGCAAGGCAGGCACCTCAATGTATTCCTGCAAAAAACTGATTAGATGCTTAAGCCACCTGACTTCAGGATTTGATTTCCTGTTTGTGGATTACTAACAAATATAAGTACATATCTCCAAGAGAGGTAGGGTTTGGAGGACATCCCTCTGATTGGCATCTCCCATTTGCTATCTTAGGCTGCTCCCCACCTAGCATGCTGGGTTGCTGGCTTTTGTGGATTACATTCTAAGGTACCTCTTTCCCTGCATTCATTGTACAGGGTGGCTAGACACCTAACTGAGGCTTTGTGGGTTGCAGTGGTGTTCCCATGATTTATCTAGTCTCTTAAAGATTAGGCCCCACAATACTCAGTTTCACAATACTTAAATCTCTTTGTAGATGCAGGTCCAAAACATTAGCTCCTACATACATCAGGATAGCTTCCACAGTGCTAAAACAGGTGTGCAAACTGTGAATCAAGAACACTACTCAATGCCACTGCATGACTCAAAGACTTTCCCACATGACAAAAAATGATGCTTAACTTGGAGCACAGTTTTCTTTGATTCTTGATAGCTGTTAGTTTGGTCTGCTCAATAAGAGGCTGAGTCCCATGAAATACACTGGCAAAATACAGCTACAAGAGCAGGAAAATTTGGAGACTGGTAAATCTGACTGGCTAGAAGGAAGTCTGTATCACACTGGTCCTCATAAGCTTTGTCAAATATATATGCAGAAAATATATAAGGAGATATATATCTATATTGGAAATTATGTTCTTAAAGCCTTAACATTAAAGGCAGATCACCCACAGGTAAAATACCTTAAGACAGGTTCCACCAGGCAGGAGGTGGCAGACACTTACCTCCCTGGCTGACCATTGTGAATGGAGTATCTTACAATGGAAGTCTATTTGTATACTGAGTCAAATGCTAATGACGAGATTGTGAGGACTTCAGGAAAATACATTAATGGGAAGAGGTGAACAGTATGGTGAGAAAACCCTGGTTACAGGTGAAGAACAAAAAGGACAGGTCTAATATATTCTAGAGCCACCCTGTCATCCTATATCTGGGGAAACAAGCTGTCAGTTGGCTTGGTGTTCATCCTGGTTGAAAAAAGCTGCTTGATGGACTTTGGATGAGCAGTACTTTATTTAACAAGAAGGTGTCTTGTTAGCTATGTTTAGGCTCTAGAAAGCATGTTGTTATATGTAACCCTTTGTTTCCTTTAATCCTATTTGCTCCTTTTCAAATCTCTATTCTTTACTAAATAAACTTAGATATGTTTATAGTAAAAACAGTAAGTGCTGAGTGTTAAGTGGAGCCGTGATCTTGAGGTGCAGCTGATAAACTGGTGTGTGAAATTACTTTGGGAGCAGTTGATCTGTGAATTCTGAGTGTCTAGCAGAAAAGGAGCTTGACACTACTGGGAGAGGCTCGGAAGACTTGGGGGTTGGTGTGTATCTATCACTAACCTGCAAAGGGACGGCAGAGCCTGCTAGGCTGAGAGGAGAATGTTTGCATTGCCTGTGGCTGGGAGAATCAAGGACCTGACCCCTGGTAGGCATAGACAAGGCTTCCCTCACACTAAAGGCAGGTGGTAGCAAGGTGCCTCACAAACGTGGGTACCTGGAAAGCAGCACATCTTCCTGGCAATCTGCTTTTGAAAACTTGAGGTGCACCTTCACAAGCTGACCAGTGATATAGAAGTCACCATGCAATGGGATTTAGGCTCCAGTCCTAAGTGCCCGAGTCTTTTTTGAAAATGAAATTTTAACTCCTAAATCATATAGGCACTTTTTAAAATTCCTATTAGATGACATTTTTTAATTTAATTAGGGTAACTAAAAATAATAGTAAAGCAATTCAGTAGAAAGTAAGACACTTGTGATTTTATGTGTTAAGGCTCTAAATATTTGAAACTCAGAAGAGTTAGAGGTCATGGGAATCACTCAGATAAGATTAGTTAAGCAGTAGACCCAATCACTATGAGCTACACCATCCAATAGCTGACTGCAAAGAGAGCCATGTGTTTCAAGCTGGAAGAAGGCTAAATAACAATCAAGGTCAATTTACGTGAGATAGAACAGAGGGCTAGGTCCTCAGCTAGTGTCAGTCAGAATTGTGCCACCGACTTCAGCTGTCTCTGTTGTACCACACTTTATGAACTGCTGAGAAATAAATTTTGGTAGAGCCTGGCAAAAACACAGTAGATGTATGCTTGTATCATTGATGTATGCTATGTGACAAATGAATATTTTTATTAAGTGATTAATTGTTGCAAAATTAGTGCTCCAGTTGAGTTAATGCTTGATGGAAATGGAACTAGATAGCTGGAATAGGTGGAGGTGTTTCAGTGGAAATAGAACCTAAATTATGCAAATTTTCCTTGAGTTTTAATTCCTTTCCTGGGTTCTCATTTTTTAAAATGTTTTTACATTATGTATTTTAGAACAAACAAGGGATGGAAATTATATAGACACAAATTTTATATGTGATGTACATTGTGTACTTTGATTAATTCCATCCATTGGATCCTAATGGGTAGTGCAATTGGTTTGAAGTTGGACTAACTTTGATAGACATATTGGATTGGCCCTTCCATCTGGAGTCGGCTACATTTATAGAAATGTATATGTAGGTGTCATTTATGAATTGCTTTCTCTCTAATGCAGTGTCAAAATTGATATTTTCAGTAATATTTTTGGGCAGAATGTCACTATAAGTTATTTTCATGATAACTGTGTGAGCAAGGTGCATATTCTATTATGATTATTATGATATTAACAGTATGTGGTATGGCAATTCAGAGGCTTAAAATAGTATCACTCTGCATTAAAGAACTAAGTAGCCTAGAGACCCCATGACAAGAGTATTCATGCTCAAAAGAAGGACTGTTATGTAGCCTGAATCCATAAGATCCATTTGAGAACCAAGAAAGAATGGAGAATGAAAGTAGTTTAGGCAGATCAGGTTACTACAGACTTAAGAAAAAGAGACACAGAGGGAGTGACCATTGTGATTAACAAGATTGTGGATGTTCAGACTGCAAATGCTTTGAAAGATCAAAGAAGACTGATTAAAGGACAAGACACACAATTATTATGATTTTTTTAAACAAAGATGATGACGTTTCTTTGCACCCACCTTTAACATATTTTCTGCTAAATCCTTAAAATATGCCAACGATTTAGTTGTAACAGAGGGGATTTTAACTTGATATTGTTAAACAAAAGTGATAAAAGTCAGATTTCATAAAGCTGAATCCATTACTGATAGGAAAAAAATGATTGTTGCGTTGAGAGAATTTTTCCAACTGTGCAGAATGACAAGAGTTTTATCCCAAAGTGAGAAGAACATGCATTGTAGATATATATTTGTATAAGCAAAAATACAAATAATGTGATCATTTGAAAACCACAGACTAAGTTGTACCATTGGGGACAAAAGGGGACATTCTATTTGGTTAGTGTGTGTTGGTCTCTCCTTGCCTGAGGCTGTTAAAGTGAAGCTATTGCTGCCCCAATCAGGGGAGAACTAAGACAGATATATTTAGGGTAGAGTTTTTGCGATAGTTTTCAATCCATCACATTGCTTGTATTTTTGCTTGCACAAATGCTTTTGCATTTTTCTCCTCTGTTAAGAAAAATAACTATCTTTGCATTTTCTATGCTTGAAAGGGGTGGGAAGCCCCTGCCCTCTCCCTTGTGGGATGTGGCACTGCAAGTGTACCTCGCCTTAATTTCCCCCATCTGGAGCAGCAATAGCTTCCCTTTAACAGCCTGGGGCAGGGAGAGACCAACACACAATAACCAAATGCCATGTTCCCTTTTTAATGAGGTTTCAGGACAGGAGTAATTACAATACACAGTTCATGAGGACCCAGGTTCAGTTTCCAAACTTAAAGTCCATAAAACAAACTTTCTGTTTCTGGCAGGCTGGTCTCCTGTGTCTGAGAAGAAGAGGAGATGATGGCCACCACTCATTGAAACCTACCTGGCTTCTACTCCCTCTCTTTGTTCAGCTTCCTGTTCCTGTGTAGCCCATCCCCAGGGCAGGGCCTCCTGGATTACACTCCAAGCTGTCCCAGCCGGAGCCTCCAGCCTCTACCTAGAAGGGGAAATACACTCCTTCACAATGCTTCTTTACTGCTCAGAGCCTAATTCCTTTATAGCTGCCTAGAAATCGCATGGTAACTATTGTAATGCTAATTGATTCTGATAGTGCTTTCAGGTAGAAAGTGAGTTTTACAAGAATATAGGCAGTCAAGGTGATGTAAGTGCAGGAGGTACAAAAAGTTGTATGAGTAAAATGTCATGTGTGATTTTGATAATACCTAGGTGATTTGTAACCTGAATTACAATGTAGACACGAGCTTTAGGACAGTGGTGTAAGTGAGTGACGGGTGAGGCTCGAAAAGCCTGAGTGGGGGAAACAAGAAATGTCTCCCTTGGACAAGTTATTTGTAATTGTCCACTGGATTTTCTTGGAGCTTCCTCTGAAGCATCTGGTACAGGCCATTGTCTGAGAAAAGACAGTGGACTTATTAGATGAATCCAATGATCTCATCCAGTAGGGTTATTCCTATATTTCTTTGGATAAACAGCCAATATGTCTTATGCTGAGTCCTTTGGGTCTGCAAATGAGTTACGAAGTCATACAGTCTTGCAAGAATAGCTTTTGGTTGTGACACTTCTTACCTGAACTGCTTCCAACTTGAATATTATATTACAAGGACAGTTTTCCTCTACCACTCTCACTTCCATTCCCAGCCTTGTTACAGAACTGCAGGTGTCTATTAAAATGGGACACAACAGGGAGAAGTGGGAGTTAAATTAACTTCTGAAACTTTCAAGAGGCTTTGGGGCTTACATCTGAGAGTGTAAAATTCTCATATTACATGAACTGGTTTTCCTCTCCCTAGTATAAATGGGGTTAAAATTAAAGTTGGGATAGAAACCTGGGAACAACCTACCCACAAATATGGGAAAGGTTGAATCTGAACTTCATGACTAGCCATATGGGCTTACTCCAGGCCCTGCATCCAAACACCCAAAAACTTCTAAGAAATTCAGATAAAAGAAACAAACTTTGCTGCTCAGGCCATCTCCAGTTAAAATATTAAAAGTTTTCTTTAATTTGAGCATAATATAAACTTATTCTCCATGTAGAAAAGCTCACAGTAGTTATGTTTAGGTTTCCACTGGAACCCCAAATATGGAAGCAGCATTACCATTTTATATCAAATTAGATTGAGGTTGATATATCAGCAGTATTTTGATTCCTGATTTTAGCAAAACCCACTCTTATTTTCTTATATTCTTATTTAGGACACACATCACAGTCTGGTGAGTACAGGGTTGCACTGTGTGAATAGAAAGTTATTGGCAGACATCTGGGTACTTTCTGGAGCACCCAGGCGTTCAGAAGCTGTTCATTGGCTACTGTACCCTCTGGTGGCCTGGACATAGCAGGCTGGCACAACCATAATTCCACCTCCTTTCCTTCCCTTTTGGAGTGCCCTAGACCCTCCTTCCCCACTTGATACCTTCATAACAGGTGGGAAGTATCTGTCCCTATAAGCTCTGATTAGGGAAAATGAAATTCTGGGCCATTTGATAGAGATGACTCTACAATAACTTGAGATTTGAAAAGGCTGCTTATAACAAGTGATGATGCCTAGTAAAACCACAAAATATCATACTTTTAAAATATCAGTAGGATAAAAACATAGATCTGCACATTCAATGCTTAAGCATGTAGGGTGGAATTTTCCAAAGTGCTCAGCACTGGCCAAACTCTACTTCTATTGACATCAGTAGCAAAATTCCCATTGACTTCAGTGGAAACTGAGGTGAGCCAAAGCCTGAGCACTTTTGAAAATCCTCTTGATAATACACCCACTTCTGCAACAGATCCATGCTCAAAGCTTCCATTGATATTAGTGTGAATTCTTCATGGAAACCTCTTTCTCTTCTTCTTTTACAACGATTAGCAGTTGGTACACTTTGTTGAGTGACCCTTTTATTTGCCAGTAACTGGAAGAATGTATGGAGAATTCTAAATAGCCAAAGTGTAAAAAAATGCAAAAAACACATCAGTGGCTTAGTGCACAAAGTCTGCCAACAAATTGCTATAGGCAGTAAGTAAAGCAAGCATGAACTCAAAGAATAGTCTGTATTTATATATGCATCCCAGCTGAGCAAAAGTAGGGGTAACTGACACTGATTCACAGAAAAAGGAAATATAACATATTAGTTTCTTAAAACGGTGAACAGAGAGCAAGATGAGTGGCCTGCCACTGCCAGTGGAATTTCTCTCCATTCCCTGAGGAGACTGCCTGCTTTCCCTGGTTGCATTCTTATTTTTGATATCATTGATATTTTTATAAGGTTAGCAGGTTGCAGTTAGCAAACTGTTGAATTCAATTTATTTTTGTTTTTAAAATAAAACTTTATCCTATGAGAATTCTTTCCACAGGACTTTCTCTTCATCTTTTCCAGTGACTGGCAGTGGGTATAGACTTTGTTGCATGACCCTTTCTATTTCCATGGTTTCAAAGAATGCTTAGTTTTTACTTGGGGTCTTTGTTTTGGTTTGTTTTCCAACTATGGTTCTATTGAAAAGTTAAAGATCCACTGTTTTTACTAACCATCAAATTGTGCTTTGTTCCGGGTTTCAAAGTATGTTTGCTCTAGTAATCTGATCCCTCATCTTAATAGACCTAGCCTACTTACAGAGTCTGCCACTCCTTACACAGCTAAACACCTATTGAAATCAATGAATGTTTTGCCTGAATGAACAAAATCTTAAGAAAAATCATTTGACAATGACTTTGGATATAAGCAACACATTCTAAATATTTGAGATATGATACTTTGTTCAAAATTGGTATATTTTCTATCATTTATAATAAAGGTTTCAGTTCTAATCACAGCAGTTTCATGTGATTTATTATTTGTATTGCAGTAGTGCCTAGGAACCCCAGACATGGACCGGGACCCACTGTGCTAGCTGCTGTACAAACACAGAACAAAAGACCAACTTGGCCCAAAGAGCTTAGAATCTAAGTATAAGACAAGAATCAATAGGTGGATACACACAGAAGAGCATAACGAAACAATATTGGTCAGCATGATAGGTAGTGTTCTCAGCACACCAGCCAGCTAACCGTTGTCAAGTTTAGTATGTTAGTACAGTAATTCTCCCTGTTCTTCGCATTTAGCCCCCTGTAGCAGCAGCACTGTGGCTACCAGCAGGTCTGGGTACCCTCTCTCTCAGCTGGGACTCCTGACCTGTGAGTCTTGTGTGTAAGGGTTAGGATGATAGCTTGTAAGGCACAGATGGGTAGTTCTTGTGGTGTTTAGATGCTGCTTGTAATTATTAGAACTGGGAGCACTGGCTGTTGGGAGTCTGAAAGGACAGGAAACAGGAAGGGGGGGGAGTTGAGGAGGAGGAATGAGAGCTACCGAGGGTGCAGCAGCAGCTTGGTAAAGAGGTTTCCACTTCAAAAATAAAGTCCTGTTGAAGTTTTTTAGTACATTGCCTGGTTGTTACAACAGTCCTTTACCTTTTTCTATGTAGTGACACCAAGTGAGATTTCACTCCTATCCTTTGTTATGTAGCATTTTGTGGGGTGACTGAAATTATGAACTCTCCCCACATCCCTACATATTACAAATAAATAAAAAATAATCACGTCGGGGTGAAATATTACTTAAGCAAGAACCAGACCACCTGTTTGTCATTCCTTACAAGGTGGTTACTCTCAGGCACCTTAGCTCTCACTACCCAGGCCTTGCTGGTAAGCTTTACACACCAGCAAATCTCATAGCTTGATGCAGCTTAGGAACAGACGTGATTCCGCCAATCCTGCTAGCATCTGCGGTGCTGCTGTCACAAAGCAATGCATTGAACTTCTGTGATCATAGTCACTTTAGCTACTAGCCTGGAACTCCTTTGATTAAAGTCACTATCTTTTTAGAAAAGGTAGAAGATTTTTTTTTCAAAGCTGATCAAAGGTTAAAAAAAAAACAAATAACATGTTGGTTCATATCAGGTCCTAACATAATCTTTTACAACTAAGTTGAAGGAAAAATGTGTATTAAATGTGGAATTAAGAACTCAGATAGAATTTATGTATCATTAACCTCAGATAAGATTTTATTAGCATGAAAATAAAGCTTCCAGGGGCCTAGGTAGATTTTTAAAGGGGAAATAGAGGACAAATAATATTTCCATAATTAAAGTCCTAAATCAAAGTTAGAGAGAACAATGCAAATAAAATTAACTATACATTCCAATATGAATCAGAAGTTGTAGAAAACACAATTCAATTTAGCTAATAACTGCAAGTGATTATTGCCTGAGAATGATGGATATGTGCTAAATCCTGAAGTTAGATTAGAGGTAGTATTTCAGGTAGAATTTTATGGCTGGCTGACAGCCTCTCTCTCTCTCTTTCTGTCGCTGGATAGCACCACAGATGTGATCAGTGGAGGTGCTTAAACTTATCAGTCCTCTAATTTAAAAGGGATTGGGGCGGGAGGGTAGGAAGTAGGGCATTTTTTAGGAGGAGTCCTTGACACTAGAATTCACTTACTCCCTATGACTGGGCACGGATGGATTTGTTAGCCTCTTTTAGAGCATGTTGCAAAGCTCATCTTAGTTATCTGGTTTTTGGGGAAAGGGGTGGGGGGTAAAGTCCAATGGTCAGATGCAGGAGGTTATTAATTAGTTATTATTAACATTAATACAATGTTACATTAGGCTAAATTGCTTTGTATGGGCAGATTGTGTTTTTGGTTTTCATCCTTCATTTTCATATATTTCAAATGAGGGAAAAGCACCTATACCCACTGGGATACTAATGTCAAAGAAATCTAAGTAAATAAAATATACTAGTAGAAGTTTGCTAATTCATACTAATAACCGGCAGATCCATTGCAAATTCGTACCTTTTAGCAAGTAAAGGTGAAATTCAGAGACCTGGTTAGCTTCATGGGTGGATGGACACATTAGCATTTCCTCTGAAGCTGCACAATTGCCACAGTTCAATTGCCTTGGAAGCCTTTTGCAGTATGAGAGAGGTATTCCACCCAGTGTAAAATTACACACACCAATGATAGTGCATCAAAAAACATACTCACTTTTGGCAATGCTCACAATTTTATCATGAATTTTGTGATATTTGGTGTTTCTCCTTAAAGCCCTAGATCCTGAGCCTCTACTTATACATCAGAATCTCAACTTCCTCTTTTTTAAATAAGGAAGTGTCTAGCCCTCATGGTTGCAGCTTTAAAACATGGACACCGAATGTGCAAAACCCACCAGGCAGATAAAAGAAATTCAGAATGTAGTATTTTTAAAATATCATACTTATTACCCCATTTTCATGATTTCTTTGAGACTTGACTCATGATATCTGAACCTTTGGGGCTGGTAACACTGCCTATTTTATCAATTTATTTTCACATGTACAATTGTCATTATTAGTAATACTCAATGTACTAACAAATGCACTGCATTAAATTCTATATACATAATAAAGTCCTAGTGAACCCTCATTACTGCTATTAAATCTTTGCTGAGAAGTTGTATGAGCCCACCAATTTTTGCATGGATTAGAAGGGTTTTATTTCTCTTTTTCTGAGGCTTCTGGTGATTCAGAGATTTTAAGGCCAGAAGGCACCACTATGATCATCTAGATATGACTTTCTGCGTAACACAGGCCAGAAACCTCACACAATAATTTCTGCATCCGGCCAATAACTTCTTTCTGAGCTATAGCACCTCTCTTAGCTTCCAGACATTGGATCTTGTTATACCTTTTCCTGCTACATAACAGAGCCATCTATCCCAGAAATCGTCTCCCCACATAAATACTTGTAGCCTGTGTAACCTTCATTTAAAAAAACTAAATAGATTGATCTTCTTTAATATCTCACTATAAGGCATTTTTTCACTCAAATCATTCTTGTAGCTCTTTTCTGAAGCCTTTCTATTTGTTCAGTACAGAGGTATTAGCTCCCTATTCCTACTTTATATTCCCTAGTGTATGCATCTAAGGATTGCAGTCTCCCTCTTAGCTACAGCCTCAGACTGCAGCTCATGGTTCTGGACCCATAGGTTATACACAATGACAAACAAAGTATTTGGATGTTATTGTTTTTCTTACACTGCTATAACTCCATTGACTTCAAGGGAGTTACTCTACTGTGTAAAGAATAATTTATGAGAATACAGGACTTATTTAAATTTAATTTTTTACATTTTAAATGGGTTTCATCTTAATAGTTTCAATAGAATAGTTACTTAAAAACCTAACTATTTAAAGTAACTATGAAGATCCCAGAAGAGTCCAGTTCTAAAATACAAAGATTACTGTATAATGCCTCATTTCTACGAAGGAATTGTAGGTGATTAAACTGATTATAAGTTTGAATTTATTTTTAATTTTGCTGGTGAATAAATGGTAAGTGACTGGTTTTGTTACTAGGGTTTTTTCCAATTAATTTTTATAGGTTTTTTATATTTGAACTTTCAGTAAACTGGTGACATGTCATCTCAAGGTCTTTTCACTCAAGTAAGACCATGACAACTTACTCAAAGGTGGTCTTGTGTGTCCAGATTTTTGATATTTTTTGGATGAAACACAGACTTGAAAAACACCAAATATTTTTATAATTCTTGATTTAATGGGACTTTTCCAAGTTGATGGTCATTAGCAATGACCTACTTCAAATCTGATTGGACAAAACTGCATGACTCCAAGGTAAGCCTTGCACCTGATTTGTCTGAAGATATTGGAAGGAGGCACAAGGAAAATGCCCTCAGGAAGGTTGTACTGATCCTATAACATGAGAGCAGTCTCTAGCATACCAGCTGGGCAGGATGGATCAGCAAGCCCCAAGGCGAGCTGCCAAGCACTCAGTACTGCTATCCTTAACCCCTCTGAGGACTGGAGAATCAGTTATCGATACTGAAAAAAGAAAAGGAGTACTTGTGGCACCTTAGAGACTAACCAATTTATTTGAGCATGAGCTTTCGTGAGCTACAGCTCACTTCATCGGATGCATATTGTGGAAACTGCAGAAGACATTATATACACAGAGACCATGAAACAATACCTCCTCCCACCCCACTCTCCTGCTGGTAATAGCTTATCTAAAGTGATCATCAAGTTGGGCCATTTCCAGCACAAATCCAGGTTTTCTCACCCTCCGACCCCCCCCCCACACACAAATTCACTCTCCTGCTGGTAATAGCCCATCCAAAGTGACCATTCTCTTCACAATGTGTATGATAATCAAGGTGGGCCATTTCCTGCACAAATCCAGGTTCTCTCACCCCCTCACCCCCCTGGCCCACCTTGATTATCATACATATTGTGAAGAGAATGGTCACTTTGGATGGGCTATTACCAGCAGGAGAGTGAATTTGTGTGGGGGGGGGCGGAGGGTGAGAAAACCTGGATTTGTGCTGGAAATGGCCCAACTTGATGATCACTTTAGATAAGCTATTACCAGCAGGAGAGTGGGGTGGGAGGAGGTATTGTTTCATGGTCTCTGTGTATATAATGTCTTCTGCAGATTCCACAGTATGCATCCGATGAAGTGAGCTGTAGCTCACGAAAGCTTATGCTCAAATAAATTGGTTAGTCTCTAAGGTGCCACAAGTCCTCCTTTTCTTTTTGCGAATACAGAATAACACGGCTGTTACTCTGAAACTTAACTATACTGAAAAGACTAAGGCCTGGTCTACACTGGTGGGGGGGGAGGGGATCGATCTAAGATACAAAACAACTTCAGCTATGAGAATAGCGTAGCTGAAGTCAACGTATCTTAGATTGACTTAGAATCATTTATTTTGCGTCCTCGCAGCGTGGGATCGACGGCCGCTGCTCCCCCGTCAACTCCGCTTCCGCCTCTCACCCTGGTGGAGTTCCGGAGTTGACAGCAGAGCGATGGGGGATCGATTTATCATGTCTACACTAGATGCGATAAATAGATTCCCGATAGATTGATCACTACCCGCCAATCCGGTGGGTAATGTAGACGTGGCCTTTAAGCAGAGGTGAAAGTAAGCCCGTGCGCCCTGGTATGGCATACCGGTAAGAGCCGGTGCGCCGTACCAGGACTGGCTTTCTGAAAGGGCAATTTAAAGCCCTGGGGTAGTGGCGGCAGGGCTGCAGTGGGGATTTAAAGGGCCCCGGAGCTCCAGCTGCTGCTACCCCCCCCCCGGGGCCCTTTAAATCCCCACCTGAGCCCTGCTGCCTGAGCCCCAGGGTAGTGGTGGCAGGGCTCGGGCGGCAATTTAAAGGGCCCCGGAGCTCTCGCCCCCACTACCCTCCCAGGGCCCTTTAAGTCCCTGCCTGAGCCCTGCTGCCGAAGCCCTGGGGTAGCGGCGGTGGGACTCTGGAGGGGATTTAAAGGGCCGGGGCGGTAGCAGCGGCTGGAGCCCCAGGGCCCTTTAAATCCCCGATGGAGCCCGGCCACCGCTACCCCAGGGCTCGGGCAGCAGGGCTCAGGAGGGGATTTAAAGGGCTTGGGGCTCCGGCAGCTGCTACCACAGTGGAGCCCCAGGCCCTTTAAAGCTCTGCCAGAGCCCCGGGGTAGCGGTGGCAACCGGGAGCCCCTAGGGCTCCTCAGTGATTTAAAGGGCCCGGGCTCCTCTGCAGTAGTGGCAGCTGGAGCCCTGGGCCCTTTAAATCGCCCCCAAGCCCCAGGGCTCCCAGCCGCCTCTGCAGCCTCTGTAGCTCGCGGGTGATTTAAAGGGCACCGGGCTCCCAGCCGCCACTACCGCAGCTGGAGCCCTGGCCCTTTAAATCAAGATTTAAAGGGCCTGGGGCTAGTGTTACAGTCTGGGCAGTGAAGCAGAAGACTGCCTGAGACAGGGAGACTTTGACTCCCCTCTAGAAGGAGAAAACTAGAGTGACTTGGCCAGAGGGCCAAACCATGAAGAGGGAGCACTTCAAGTTTTGGAATGTGAGAGGGGACACAGCATCAACAAGACACAAAAGAGGGCATCGGAATGAGTGGAGCTCTTCACCAGATGCAGCCACAACGAGGCTCCCCAGCAGTGAGTACAAAACCTGTTACAATTACTGACACCTGTGGACAACCTAAGCAACCTGTGGACTTGGACAGGCTACAGAAGTGGCTGACAGCCATGCAACAGCAGGTACAGTGACAGCAGTTACTAAAACAATTAGCTGCAGTGTGGCAACAACAACAACAGCTGCTAAGGAAAATAACAACATGGCATCAGGAGCAATAGCAACAGTTGGTCCAACAAATGTTACCTTTTTTCAAGCTGACCAGGACAGTCACAGGGATGCCAATTAGCCTGATGAATCCCATGACGGAAGCCCAACCCAAACCAGTAAAGTTGGTGAAAATAGGCCTGAATGATGACCTTGAGTCCTTCCTCACAACATTCAAGCAAATTGCTCATGCAGCCAGATGGCCACAGGAACACTGGGCCATCCTTCTGGCCCCTTTCCTCACTGGACCAGTCCCGGTGACATAACAAGCACTGAATGTGACAGCCATGCAAGACTACCTGAAAGTCAAGATGGCTATCCTCAACTATTTAAATATTACTGAGGAAACCCAATGTCAGTGCTTCCAAGAAGAGAAATGTCCCTCAGGACCATGACCCCAGGTGGTGGCGCAGTACTTGAGAAATCATGGCTGGTGCTCACTGAAGCCAGGATAGGGGTACAAATAGCTGAACTTGTGGTGGTGAAACAGTTCACGCACATCCTGTCTTCTGGGGGAGGGTCTGAATGTTAAGTCATTGCCCAGAGATGTTAAAGGTGGTTCACCTCTTGGAAAATTATATGCCTGCTGATAGTCTACCAGTGACACCAGGGAGCAGTATATGGGAAACCAAAGGGACTGACCAAACAGAGCCTGGGACCAGACAGGAGACAAATCACCCTGTGGTCCCCTAGAAACAGACTTGGAGGTGGAAAGGAACATGAGCAAAGGAGCTGGGGCATGGTCCAAGGTTTCTGGGAAACTCTGGTCATCTAAAGAGGGGATCTCTTATGCAGAACTGGAGGTCCATCAGACACATTGCAAAGACCAACCAGGGACTTCTAAAGAACTTCTTCAGCAAGAATTACAAACATGTAAAACAGAAACCAGTGTTTCTTCAGTGTCAGGGTATGCTTTTCATGTGGGCAGTCAGGACACTTACACCAAGACTGTCCCTATGTGGAATGTAGTTATGGCTAAGTATGGACAGTTTAGACTCAAGGTCAGAAGAAGAGGCCAAGCAAAGTGGTGGTGCCCATACAAGTTAATGGGGAAAAGGTCAGCAGTCTAGTAGGCTCTGACTGTTGGTAGGCCTTGGTATGGGAGCAATTTGTCAGACAAGAAGGTGATGCTGGGGAGACTATCATGCTCCAGTATATACATGGAAACAAGATGCCCTATCTGAAACAAAATATACATCTAACAGTGAGAAACCTTACAGAAAATCTTGTTGTGTTAGTCCTGGTCTTGGAATACCTGGTTATTCTAAGAAGAGATTATCAATATTTTCAAGAAACCTTAGCCGAGTGGGGGAGACAGCCCTATGAGAACGTTGGATCCTCCCGGCAGTTGGAGACAAAGACTGGCCGCAGGGAATTGGTTGAGGTAGGCAAACAACCTGATTTCTCAGGCTACTACCCTCCTCCCTGGGCCGCAGTGACCTTATAGAAACCGATGACCATGGCGCTGACATCCTCACCCAGAACACTGACTTTGTACAGGAACAACAAGCCAACCCCGTGCTTAGTGGGGCCTTTGATCAGGTCACTTCAGTGAATGGTGAACCACTGGAACCCCAACTACTGAATTAGTGGCCTTGTTTTGAACTCAAGATTGACATCAAGAGAGATAAACAGATGTGAGAAGTCAGGCCC
This sequence comes from Natator depressus, assembly GCF_965152275.1. NCBI lineage: Eukaryota > Metazoa > Chordata > Testudines > Cheloniidae > Natator > Natator depressus. The sequence continues at coordinate 73,409,132 of NC_134236.1, forward strand.
CAGCTCCTGGTACCTACCACATACAAAAAGGTGGTGATGAGACTTGTCCATGAAATACCACTTACAAGACACTTGTGGAGGGAGTAAATCATTGACCAAATCATGGCCTGTTTTTATTGACTGAGCATCCATAAAGATGTGAACAATTAATGTGAATCCTGCCCAGAGTGTCAGTTGACAGGACCCAGGGACATCCCCAAGGCACCCTTTATCCCCCTTCTCCTTGTGGATATACCTGTTGAAAGGACAGGAATAGATTTAGAGGGGACCCTGGAAAAGAGTGCTGCCAGCTTTCTGCACATCTTGTTCTTCCTAGAGTATGCCACTTGATATACGAAGGCCACTCCACTATGATTGACCAGTGCAACCTCCTTGCAACTGATCTTATGAAATTATTTTCTCACATAGGACTTCCTAGATCTGTTGTGAGATTCCTGGGAAGAATAGGGCCCTTGGGGATTCAACATGATCCTGTATGTCCTCTAGTTATGGAGATGACTTAAAGAAATGGGAGAGTTTGCCAAAGAAAACCTCCTGCAGGCTCACACAAACAAGGAATGTCCTATAACCACAGAAAGAAAAGGAGTACTTGTGGCACCTTAGAGACTAACAAATTTATTTGAGCGTAAGCTTTCGTGAGCTACAGCTCACTTCATCGGATAACCACAGCACTCACTTGCATAAATGTAAGCCAAGTGATCAAGTACTATTACTGCAAAGCAGCTTGGAGTCTACACTGTTAGCCTGGTGGCAAGTGCCCTTCAAAGTGCTTAGAAAGATGGGGCCCGTTGATTACAAAATCTGAGACCGAGGAAAATGGAAAGAAACCCACGTTTATCATGTAAAACTTCTAAAGGCCTAAAAGCCAGGGAAGGGCTTTTCATTGATTCCTGTCCTCCACCCAGTCCCCTCCATGAACCTGAATTAGGGTCTGAGACCATGACAGGAAAAACCTGCGAGCCTGTAATGATGGGGTAACCTTACAAGCTGATCAAAGGGCACAAGTACAACAAATAGTCAACTTGTTCTCTGTAGTATTCTTGTCCACTCCAGGAAAGACCCACTTGATCTCCTGTCATATTGAAACAGCTCCTGGACAGAAGGTGAGGGGAAACCCTCAGACCCTTTCATAGAAAATGTGGCAAGTGTCAATCAAGAACTTCAATAAATATTAGACCGGGGAATGATAGAGGTGTCCTACAGTGACTGGAAGAGACCCATTGTCCCAGTACCTAAGATAGGATGATGCATGTCTATTAATTTCTGCTAAGTCAACATGGTATGTGAATTCAACGCCTACCCCATGCCAAGGGTGGACAAGTTACTGGAATGGCTGCAGTAGCTAAGCATATATCTACCCTAGACGTTACCAAAGAGTACTGGCAAAGCCCCATTAGACCAGACTCCAGAGAAAAAAACAGCTTTTTCCACATCCTTCAGATTGTACCAGTTTTGTAACATGCCATTCAGGCTCCATGAAGCAGGTGCAAACTTTGAAAGACTTATGGATAAAATCTTACAACCCCATTTGCAATAAGCTGCAGCCTATCTGGATGACATTATCGTATATAGCTGGAATTGGGAAGACCACCTGAAACAGATAGTGACGGTACTTTAATCACTCATGGACATAGAGTTGACTGCCACTCTGGCAAAATGCAAAATCAGGAATCGTCGAGCTACATACCTAGGATACACAGCAGAAGGTGGCCATCTCCGAATCTTAGTGGACAAGGTCCATGCTTTGATGTGTTAACTGACCCCTTCGATGGAAATACCAATGCAATAATTCCTGAGATTAGCCGGGTACTACCAACATTTTATACTGGGGTTCGCCATTCAACAGACATCATAAAAGATGGACACCCCAGAAAGATATGATGGACAGGAACCTGTGACAAGGCATTTAAGATGCTTAAAGAGTGCCAATTTGGTTAGTCCTTTTCAACCCTGATTTCTCAAAAGAGTTTGTGTTAGATACTGATGTCTCATATGTGGGTCTACGGTCAGCCATAGAAAAAGAGGCACTAGCTGTGAGATGGAATGTTTGGTCAATCCCTTTTCGTTAATTACAAACCATGCACCAATCCAATGGTTGAATGTAATGAAGGAGACCAACCCTTGACTAAAGCATTGGTATTTGTCACAACAACCATATAGGTTTCAGGTCCACCATTGAGATGGAAAAGCTCAGCAGAATGCTCACATGTTTTCATATGATGGGGTCCCCCCCACACACACACACACACACAACTCTAACATCCTTACCCTGATCCTAAAGGTGTGTGAGAAGGTTGTATAACCCCACACTGATGACAAAGGGGTTAAAGAACTGCTCTGGCCAAGGTTGGCCCTGTCCGTCCAGCACTGTCAATCATGTTGAAGGTGGAATGAGAGTTTTAAAAGCAGGGTGTTACAGTCAGTTGTTGTAGAGAAGAGAGAGCAGACAGCTCCCAAGAGAGACTCCTGAAAGGCTTCAGGGAAATTGCCCTCAAGATGGTTATATCAATCATACAAGGAGAGAGTAGACTCTGGCATACTGTTCTGGGCAGGATAGGTCAGCAAGCTCCAAGACAAGCCACCAAGTGGTCAGTACTGCTATCCACAACCCCTCCTGGTGTTAGGGAACTCAGGGAACTATACTGAAAAGACACAGGGAGTGGAATCCAGGAGTCCCATCCCCTTCAAACAGTTAAACTAATCAACTCTGAGACTCCTGTTTATACAGATATGAGCACCTTCAGGTTTTGCAGTGCCCAAGCATCAGGAGGTGCCCATCAGTAACCCGAGAATTGTGACAGCCAGCAGAACATCACCACCTGGCTCCTTGAATGCAGTTTCAGTTCCTATTATGTAAGGGTCCAGTTGACTGTGAGAGCTGAAGACTTTGCAAACTCTTTGTAATTGTAGGTATCTTATTTTCCCTTTTTCTATTTTCATTAGTTGTGAGAAGTTATCCTTTTTAGTTATAGGGTATGAAAGTATGCACGCATGTGTGTGTACATGAGCACCTGTAAAGTCCATAAGGCACCAGAAAGAAATGTTCCCCACATTTTAAACAGCCCTAAATATTGTCTCATAAAATTACTCATTAGAGTGTGTCCTCGGTTCTATTTTGAAAAGTCCTCCAAGACTTGAGATTGTCAGCTGCAATTTCTGATAAATAAGAGTTGTTAAACTTCTTCTCTAGCATGTTCTGTCAAAGTCTGTATTATAATATCTTTGCTGAGGGGGGCAGGGTTAGCCACTTCATAAGAATGGAATTCTAAGAAAGAAGCTTTATAATTGGCTTTGGTGTTGTGGTTTAGATATTAGATAATTTAGTTTTAATATTAAGCTACTTAAATGTTCAAATTATAGATCTGGTTGATTTAGGTCATATTCTTTAGTAGGAATTTATAACTAAATGGATAGTCACCTTATAAGGATTGGTTAGTTTTGGCATTAATTGGAGGATTTAACTAATACGATGATTTAACTCCAATCCAATACACAGTCTGACTTTTTTTATTTGTTGTCAATTAAGAGTTTGGTTTGATAGTGGTAATGCTTTATTGTTAGTTTAGTTTAATATTATTAAAAGTTTAGCTTTGGTGGTATGTTCTCTTGATTTTATTTTTGTTTCAGTTTTGTAATAACATTTATAAAAAGATATTAAGTAATATTTCTGAAAATAAACAACATGAGTCTGGAACCCAAAACCCTACCAGCTCCCTCCAAATAGTCTTTGATTCTGACACAAAATTTACATAGCGTAATGCCATTAACTTTAGAATTGACACAAACACAAGTGAGAGCAGAATCAGGATCTACCTCTTACTTTTCTTAATTGTGTTAACAATCCACCACTTGTTTACATGCAGGTTTTACTTCTCATCGGAATGCTGATGTTGGCTGCTCAACTTCTTTCTGAAGTTCTGTGTTTGAAAGCAACCCTCCCACAGGCTTATTTTACCTAAGTGAAGTCTCTGACAAGAATGCACACTGCTGAAGAAACAGCATAATGAACACCCTTGATACTATTGACAGGCCAGTCATCATATTCCATAGATATAAATTCCCCATCCAACCAAACCCAAGGAATTTCTTGTAATTCTAGAGACTTAGTAAAGTAATATTCAGATCTGACTTAAGCAATAGATTTCCTTTATAAACTGTCACTCCTAAATCTTTAAGGCATCTATCCTGAAATGTTTTGACCTTAGACATATTAAGTTTAGATTTAATACACACTACAAACCACTGGAGAATGTGGGGACTGCGGGAAGCTAAATCATCTCCTTGATAGATCGGCAATAGGAACAATTTCCAGGGCACCTGTCTCTGGCACTTCCCAAACTTCAGCATTTGGATTATTCATGAGCTCTTGATCCATTTTTAACTCCTTGGTTGTTGAACTCTGAAGAGATTTTTTAATCAGATACATTGCTTTCAACTTTCTGCAATCCACAGTTTAACTGAATGTTCAGGATTTAACTGACTCCAAGTTTCATTTAAACCCAGATCCTCCCTTGATGTCTAAAATGAGTGACAGACAAACATATACTTAATAGGCCAGATTCTTAACTGGTGTAAACTGGCATAGCCCCACAGACTTCAGTGGAACTATGTTAATTGATATTAACTGACTATCTGTCTCAATATTTGTTTCAGAAGGGTTAAGTCAAAATAGATTATTAACAAATTCAAACCTGGTTTTCTTCAATTAAGTTTTAGCAAATCATGAAATAGGAGTAAATCATCTTTTCTTCAATCGGTACTGGCCTTTGCAATTTTAGGTGACCCTGCAAAACATTCTTCAGCCTGTATGAAAGGAATGCAGACAGATTTGCACCCCAAAAAGCCTGTGGCGGCAGGCTTTTTTACACAGAGGAGATAGACATGAAATGGGAGATTTTCAAAGGCAACAAGGGCAGCTAGGTCCTCATCTCTCATGGAAAGTCAATGGGAGTTGGGCATTTAATTCCCACTTGTGCCTTGGGAAATCTCTTCTGTAAAGGAAAGGAGTACTAGTGGCACCTTAGAGACTATCTCTAAGGTGCCACTAGTCCTCCTTTTCTTTTTGCGAATACAGACTAACACGGCTGCTACTCTGAATTCTGTAAAGGAGTATAGAAAAGGAAAAAAAAAGTGTGTTTCTAGCCCTTTACCTTGACCAATGAAATTGGTGTTGTCTTCAGAAAGTATACAGGCCTAGAAACAGATTTAATAGGTGTTACTGAAAGGGTTTATTTGATACCAGCTTCTCTACCTTTCCCAAAAAAGGAAGGTTAGAAATCTGGTCATTATTAGTGAAAATATTCCAAAAGAAGCTCACACTCTGCCCTTTAAGTTACCATAATCATACTTTAGTTCCCTCCAAGCCTACAAGTTGATCTCTGTGTTTGACATCAATTGGATGCTTCAGATCATATTGGGTGTGGAAATTTTTGCCTTTTTCGTTGCTTGTCCATTTACATTTTATGTTCCCAGGGTATGGAATATCTGGTCCTTGTGGGTAAGATCTTAGTTATTTTGGACTGAATTGAAACCCTCTTCCTTCCTTTTCTCTTGAAAGCACTTTTAATTGGCTTTGCTTGATGAATCTGTTTGATGTGTTATTTGGCATTGAGTGCTATATATTTGATGAATGACTGACAGCTGATTAAACGGTGAATTCTCCTAGTGGGGATGGAATTTTATGTACATTTTGATGAATTTCAGGCACCCATGGCATTAAAAATCTATCAGAAATTTTGGATTCATGGTTACGTGACAAAAGTGATGTTGGAGGTGCTAATTATGGTAATTCCCAAGATTAGGAAATATAATTAGAATGTACCAGTCATCATCCCATATCACTTATTAGCCCTGACATGAAGGATTTAAATAAAGCTTTTGAGGAAGGCTGAAAAATTGGACATTGTAATTATGAAAATCTTTTATATCAGACCTGGTGGGTTTCATCAAAAGTAGAGTGATTAACCTAAACATGAACAAAAACCTTCTGTTCCAAGATTCATCTGGCAGAATTCAAAAGTATAGGTGGCAGTTCTTTCCAAGCATGCTGAAAAAGTGTGGCTAGGGCACAGTGAGAACCTCTGCATTTTGCAAATAATTATAGTGCAGTGTTTGTCCAGTAGATTACAAAGGCTAGGAATGCTAAGCACACAACATGTTGTGATAATGTTGAATGGAATCTTTTCACCCTTTTCTTTGAATTGACCTGTATAATCCATGGTAATCAGGCGCACAGATACAACAGTGATGAGTGTGATATAAGAGCCTATATAGAATAGGACCTTCTAGTCTGTCAGCATTGCATTTTACACCCAACAGCTGATTTGTTACATGAATGATCTTACTGGTGTGCCATTCCCATTGCCCCGGCCATCTCAATACGGGGAATATGATGGAAATGTGTGGTAGAACTGGGTGAAATTTTTTGGCCAAAACATTTATTTTTGGTGAAAAATTCAGATTCAGCAACACCAAAAAGTTTTGTAAATTCATGTCAGTTTCTCCAAATTTTTCAGTTAAAAAAACAAACAAAAAATTGAAAATTGAAACTTTTTTTGATATTTTTGTAGTGAAATATTTTGATTTTTTAAATGACCGTTTTTAAATGTGCTTTATTTTTACTTAAAAACAAATAATTTTAAAACATAAAAAATGAAACCAAAACATTTTGTTTGACCCAAAATGATTTTTACATTCAAGTCACTGAATTTTTTTTTTTAAATTAAGTTAAACCCAAAACAGGGGGTTTTTTTTCCAATTTTTCAGAATTGCCAATGAACGGAAATATCCATTATTCACCCAGCTCTAGTGTGTGAGCAGTGGATGCGGTAGATCTCCACAGTGCTACAACTGGCCGCAACTGGGGTAAGGTTCAGAGTCAGTGGTACAAATCAGAGCTGACCAGAAGGAGTTCTAAGTCTCCTCAGGGATGAGTCTGATACTCAGAATCAGGCCGGTAGAACCAGGTCCCGATGCCTCTCTCTCTCTCTCCTTTGCTGAGCTGAGCTCTGGAGTAGGAGAGAATCTAGGGTGATCAGATGTCCCAATTTTATAGGGACAGTCCAGACATTTAGGGCTTTTTCTTACATAGGTGCCTATTACCCCACACCCTCTGTCCTGATTTTTCACACTTGCTATCTGGTCACCCTAAGTGAATCAAGCCCTCTGATTAAGTACTTTCTGAAATAATGCTGGCATTCAAGGTTTTAACTCTTTTTTCCTCCCCAAAAGCAGACATTCCTTATGTAGGACTATAAATCTGGCTAATGATCTCTTTTCAATTAACATCAGTCTCTTTTGTGTGATCTCTAGTAAATAACTAAGTCCTTAGTTGTGTAAGTTATACTTTGGAGAATTGGTGTGAGTGTAAGAATGGAGGAGACCTGCTTTCTTATACCTTCTTATATGCTCTTGTTGGGTGTTTTCTACCCCCTTCCCCCACAAGTATGTAAAGCTGCACTTACTTACTGAAGTGTAATTCCAGCAACTTTTATATCACCTCTGTCTTCTTTGGCTTTTCACGTTTATTTTGGTGTGATATGTAGAACTATAAAATAATAAATACCACTGAGATTCAAACCCCATTTTAAAGACTACAGTTTAAGAACATTAAGGCTGTATCAGGAACAGCAAAAGGAAGGTGTGAGTCAGACACCTTTTGCTGTCAACTGGCAGAGGATAAAGGAAGTACATAGGTTTTTCAGGGATTCTCTGGGTCAGAAATATATGCATAATAATTCACCAAAGGTTAGCATGCAACATCTGCACAGAGAGCCAGTAGCCAGCTGGTTGTTGTGAAATGTAAGTATGGAACACATTTAAGGAGTTATGCATCTATACTGAAAAATTATGTCCTTAAAGTCTTGGAGCTAAGGCAAGTTACTTTCAGGCCAAAGAAACAGATGCTTATCTCCCGTTCTGGTCATCTCTATATCTTCTGTATTGCCTTTTACAATGGAAGCCTATTTGTATACTGAGCTACAGGCAAAAGAAGAGACTGCAAAATGTACAAGAGGAAATTCACAGGCTGAGACAAACAGCAATGGGGTTTCCTGTTTATGACTAAAGACAATGGATTTTTAGGGTATATCTGTGGGTGCAAAGGAAAACACAGGGTCCTTCACCTATGAGACAAGCTGACCTCATGCCTTTCTCATGAATGAAGGAGCACAGCCAAATCTGGCTATAAAGCACTGCAAGGACTTTTGGTGAGTATTACTCTACAAAACATCAGAATATCTAGTTAAGTCTAGGTTCTGGAATGTGTGTTATGATTTTATTTCATAGCTAACCTTTTGTTTCCAACACTTCTATTTGCTATTGCTTGAATCTCTGTGATTTGTTAAATAAACTTATATTTTATTTCACTGTAAACATATCTAAATGCTGTGCTTTAAGTGGAGACATGGAACTGATAAGCTGGGGTGTAGTGATTCTTTGGAAGAAGACAATCTGTGTATACTACAAGTGTCCAGTGGAACAGAGGCTGGACATTCCAGGGAGATACGTGGAAGGCTCTAGCAGCTCTTTACATCACCTCTAGTTTTAACAACATGGTATCAGATGTTGGCTTTATCTTGTATAATTTTGCAGTAATCCTTAATGTCAAAGGTAGAGTCATTGTCAATTTGAGATTTAAATGTCTAAGGTGGGTTCCTTGGTGATGCTTAAAGTTTTAGTTGGGTAAACCACTTTCTTTCTTTGCTCTTCTTCACAGCCCCAACACAGTGAGGGTAGAGATAAATTCCTCTCAGGAGGGGTCATTGCCACTCCCAACTTGATGTACAATGTAAGACTGTTTCTGGTGCCATAAAGAAATGTCTCCAAATGACTTTTTTTTTTTTTTGGAGTAAGCGTATGGTAGCAACATATGTTGGACATTTGCCTTCTTCATATTTTCACTCACAATACATACATGGCTTGCTCTTCTTTGCAGACCCTGCTCAGCTCCTTATTTTAGTCTGTTTGCCTCTGTTTTGTTTCTGTCATATATCTTCCACTACTTCAAATGCTTGTAATTTTTGTAGCAGTTTCTTTGCTTCACTGCTGCGGTAGATATCAACAGCATGAGTAAGTTCCAACTCCAACTGTGACAGCATATGAGCACTAGCTTCATTATCTCTGCTGCCCAAAATGATATGATTTCTAATAGATTTGTCATATTTGTATGATGTAGCCAGTACAAGCTGGTTGCATATTGGTCTGTTTCAGTTTCATTTTGATCAGATGTATTGAACAATACACCTCTTAAATATTATGTTTCTCTGAGACACAAATGATCATTTAAAACTATTAGTTACTCGTGCCTTTCTTCATCTGCTGTCTGGGAGTGCTAACACATTAGGAAACATTTGTTAGCACTCACATTGTTCTGAACATCATTACTTCACGGGGGACAAAGTCTAAGCTCCATCCATTCACTACCCATTTCCTCAGAGAAGGAGCAGTGGGCCCTTCTTACCCATTTGTGCCCAGTCAAGCCATCTCAGATTGTAACAGGGGAGTACTACTCCCACATGTGACTTTGTGCCATGTAGCATAGGCCATAATCTGGCTCCAATTTTTTAAGAACACCGCTATCTGACATCCTTCACTTCCCTCTTCAGATGTAACAATCTAAACTATTTCGTACTCAGTACACTACAGCCACTAAAAAATGCAAACTTGCCTCTTGAAAATGTGACAATGGTTGAAGATTATTCTGATTTATTTTATTACAGACAAGCTTTGGTCCTGGCAGGGAGAACAGAGCAAAAAATGGTTTGAACATGCACACTTTTATAGTCGGGGTAAATAACTGAATTAGGGTTAGATTCACAAAGGGACATAGGCCCAGATTTTTATAGCTATTTAGGCATTGCTGTACTCAGCATCACAATGCCTAACTGATTTAGGAGCCTTAATCTCATTTTCAAAAGGGATTTTAGGTATTTAGGAGCATTCATTCCATCAACATCCAATGGGATTTGGGCTTCTTTTGAAAATGGGATTTAGGCTCCTAAATTAGTTAAGCATTGTGACACTGAGCGCAGCAACACCTAAATAGCTTTAAAAATCTGGGCCTTCGGCATTGTGATGCTCAGAGTTACAATGCCTAACTCTTAGGTGCCTAGAAAATCATTGGGATTCACGATGCCTGATTTAGGTGCCTGGGTTCCCTATACGGTGCATGAGGTGCCTTAGAATGGGATCCACGAAAGCCAGCATGCTGAATGGGGAACAGCCAATGCCAGTCAGTAGGAGAAGCCAATAAAAGGATTGTGTCCTGTGCCCCGCCCCTCTCATGGTGTTAGTCATCTCCCTGCAGCCCAGAGTTAGGTGCTTATCTCTGCTTGTGATCCACAGCCAGGAACCCCTCTCTTGGAGTCAGGTTCCTTAACCACTTTTTCAAGTAGTAGTGGTGTCATCTTCACCCCATACACTTTATAACTTTCAGTTAGAGCACTCACCTAGGGTGTGGCAGACCCAGATTCAATTCCCCCCTCTCTGCCTTAGGAGAAGAAAGGATTTGAACATTGGTCTTCCACCTCCCTAATGATCTGTGGGTTATAGGGATATTTTGATGTGGGGCTCTCTCTGTCTTTCCTGTTAATACTCTTCCACTGTGGATAAATAATTTTTTTTAAAAAAAATCATGGCAGCAGGGGCACTAAACTTCAGTCTCCCACATGAGGGCCTTACCCACCAGGCTGTAGAGTCATTCTCTGGCCCCCTGATTATAACCACTGGGTTACAAGTTATAAAGTGGGCACCCCATGGGTTTTGAATGGAGCAAGCTCTGGTAGGCATGCTCTGAGCCCGCCTACTGGATCAAGCCCCACAGGCAAGTTAGGAAGAGGAATTCCTATCTTCCCTTGCTTTGTCATTAGGCACCAGGATGCATAGAGTGAGGCTGCAGTGCTCATGCTCAGAAGCAGAAACTTAGGAATGTGGGAACTTTTACTGTAAAAATGTAAACACCGAGTGAGCTAGGCACTTAAAGGGTTTTAGGCAGCAGCTGAATGGGTGGTGGAGGGGCAAGCAATGCAGTGGCCCCGGAATGTTGGATGCAGGTGCCTAAAGTGGCAGTTAGGCACCTCAATCTCTCTGTGAATCTGGCCTTTATTGTGTTATCCTCTTCCTCTCTTCTGTTCTATTTGTATGCAAACCTCTCTGAATAGTCAAATTGCCATTTCTTTTTTAATTTCTAGTGTAAGACTCTGCTCTGCAGTTCTGCTAATGTACTCAGTCCTAACACTTTTACACATGGGAAGTTTTACTCATGGAAGTAGCCCGACTGATTTCAAAGTGCTATGTTGTCACTTTCACTTTGGGCCCAGTCCTGCACTATTGAAGTCAATGGGCGTTTTCCAGTTGAATGTAATAGCCACAGCACTGAGCTTTAAATACCAGCTGAGGCTCAAATCTACTGATAGGACTTGCTGCTGTTAACAGTTATGCAGATGCATAATTTTGCTCATGGGAGTAGCTCCAAGCAGGATCAAGAACTATAAGTAGAATCAGACCCCAGCGGTCTCTAGGTAAAAGTGCAGAAATGACTGCTGCTTTCATGTTGGCGTTTTCTAAAACACTGAGCTTTGGCCTAATTCCGCTCCTGTTGACAGCAGTGGTAAAACTCCCACTCGCTTCTGTGAGAGCGGAGTGAAGGTGATGCACAGTGCTTTTGAAAATACCATCCCAAAAGTCTAACATTCACATTACCCACATCTCTAATGTACAAGTTAGCAGGAATTCAGTTGTGGAGATTGGATTGTTTTACTGTTTTATATTGTTTTGTTTTGTTTGGCCCTTGAAAATCTGGATATTTACAAAACCCTCCATATTTCAAGACATGGATTTTATTTATTTATTTATTTATTTATTTATTTGCTATTTGCAGTTTCAGGGACATGTAATCTCTCATTTACCCCACTGTAAATCTTAAATGACTCAATTTACTTCAGCTACTCTGGATTTAAATTGGAGTAACTGAGATCAGAATCTGGCCCACAGAATGTGTAGACACCTGAAAGTCACCAATAATGGGAATAGATTTTGATCACAATTTGCTCTGTGTAGAATAAACCCTTAGCTTTGTCTCTGTCTTTTACCTTTCACAGAGTGCTTCATTTTTGCAGTTGATATACGTATATATCTCTAAACACAGAACAATTTTCAGTGACTTTCATTTCTCAATTATAACCATTTGACTTTTCATAAGTACATTTTTAAAAGAAAAATGTGCAAAAAATGTTTGGGGAAATTAGAAGCCCTATCAATTATACTTCTTTAAAACTGGCAAAAACCAGCGTGCAGTTTCAGATAATTACATGTAATCCCTGGTAATCCTCCACAGGCAGCGTGAGCGGATAGTCCTTAGTATGCTTTTCAGTCTCTTATTTTGCATACACATCAGATTATACAGGGTGTTAGTCCCCTGGCTGACTCTCCTATTAAAGCTTAGGAAATGTTGTTTTAGTGGAAATTTTAAAAAATAAAATAAAGTACATGTTAATGTTCCAACTTTCGGAGAAAGGCAGGGGAAGCAGAACACTCAGTGCCAAGAAGTAATATATTGTTTTCTGGAAAAGCTGAATAAAAATGAAAAGCAGAGAGCTGGGTTTTTTTGGGCACTCTCCTTTCTACATCGATGAGGTTCATTGGTGTGTTAGAGCTAACTTGCATGGTTCAGATTGCAGGATAGAAGCCCAGGAGAGTTGCCATTGACTTAACTGGAGCCAGTATTTCACCTCAAGATTCTAACCCTGCAAATAGTTATTACTACCTATCATATTCTGATCTTCTTTACTTGAGGCAATTGACTTCAATGGGCTTTGGATCATGCTTAAAGAGCAATGAGGAAGAAAGCAAGGAGATGGTTGTGGGATGAACAATGTGTTCAGGTGACATCACTGGAGCAGAGGGGGAATTGGGCAATGTGAAATGAAACAAATGCAGACAAAAAGATATCAATGTCTCATCATGTCAGCCTCCAAAATAACTCACTATGGCATTAAAACAGCCAGTGAAAAACAAAAACAAACATTAGAACCTGTACATACCCCTCCTTAGGAAAGAAGGGAAAGGGACTAGATTAAATACAATATAGTGGAGATTTAAAAATATCTTCAATATTACAAATCAATCAGTTAAAATACAAGATAGTATGCATGAAGGAAACTGTTCATATACAGTAAAGAAGGATAACTGTTTATTTGGATATGATATGAGTATTTATTACTATGTTACTTAAAACCATTTACTGTGTATGAAAATGCTGCTTATTATGTATTTTAAAAAACTATGGGTAAAATGTGTCATTATAGATATAGGCCATCCAGGATCATTCAACAGTACTACAGTCATAAGCAGAGCTGTGTACTTCAATACATTTTAGACTTATCCTTACAACAATTTAATTCTTCAAAATGGGCTGCTTAGAAGCTCTTTAAACCTGTGTTAAACCAATTTGAAAATGAGATACTATTAATGGGATTTGCCTATTAGTCTAAATTACTTCAATGTCCATTTATATATCACTTGCATCATTAAAAATGTCTAATTAGGACATTTATATGAAGCTCATAATGTTAATTTGTCTATTGAAACAAATAGTTTTAACATGTCATTCAAAATTATTGGATAAATATTACCAAAATTAAAATCAGACAAGCACTTTATATTAAAGTCTTGTTTTTATTTCAAATCATGCAGACTTCATTGTGTACATCATATCCTGTCAACTGTTTTTTGTAATATTGCATGTTCTAGCAAAAGCAACAGAATACTATTGATAGCACTTAAGGCTGCTAAGAAACTTATTTGTAACTGTACAACTGCTATAGAAGCTTGTATGTAACGTTCAGTAATAGGAAAGTATTAACATCTGAAGCAAATTTAACATTTATACAAAGATCATTTTTCCCTTTACACATTTATTTCAAGTTCAGCAAAATGATACAACTGTTAGTGAAATAGTGAAATGGAAAAACTGCTATTTATTAGGTCAAATGAGAAAAACCTCCAGTAGTATGTAAGTTTTATGAGCAATAGTAACTGTTTAAGCAAAGGTGAAGGTGACAGACTGAAAAGAAAGATGGAAAGTGTTTATGCCATCTGTAAAGAAGACAAAAAATTCATTAAAAAGAGTGCGTAGGCTTGAAAAACGAACGTCATAGTGCTTATGGCACACAGACCTTTCAGAGAGTTACAATAATCATCATAACAACATCTAAGAGTATAATAATATGTACCTATTTCTGCTTCTTTTTCCCTATGATTTTTATAATATATTTGTAGCACTGGAAAGATATTTGAAATGGGCTGCAAAAATAGATAATGTATGGTTTAAGTTTAGTTAGGGAATCTTTAGTGTGTTCATAAAATTGAGCTTTTGTTTCAAATCAAAGTGTCATTACGGCAGTTAAGTAACAACCATTGCTATTTAAGGGGAATGGTGCAGTCAGATAGTTTAGTTTTAAAATGCTGGCTCAGATCGTAAGTAAAAACTAATCAGATGGTCTTATCCTACCCTTCATTAGCCCACTTCAGAAAAAAAGATCTTCACAATTTGCTACAGTTGGCATTCTCTGCTGACAAGGAGCATTGTAGGTCAGTTTTAAGCATATTCTTAGAATGGTGTAAGACAGTTAGCATAACATTTGTCCATTCTTTACCTGGCTCAAGCCTGTGCTTTCAGAACCTCATTTTATGAGCCCAAATGTACTGTACAAATATTTCAGTTAAAAAATCATAACAATGAACTACAGCTTTGTGCTTACATAAGAAGTAATCCTTGATTGGGCTGTATGTATCCAGACCTGTTTTGTTTCGTTGCATTTCAGTTTGAGGGTTTGATTTAAAGTGATTTTTTTCCCAGACTTTCTTTTGTAACTTTCATTCACAAATAAAAGTTCTACATACTTCTGAGCATGTTTCAGTTGCAGGTAAAATGTTTAACATCTTTTGCAGTTGCAAATTAGAGATCATTATACTTTCACTTGACTTGGTTTACTGGGTCCTGGCAAGGGGGATATGGCTTGCATCCACATGTCTGATTTAGAAGCTTAGAATTTAATGGATCTACCAGTAGTGATCAATTGGATCTAATGGTCAAGAGGCAGGTGAAGCTAATTCATCAACATTAGTCTGCATTTGTGCTACACACGCATGGGATCTTTTTGTTCATTCAATTACTTATTTAGATTTAAAAGATGAACTTTGTATATTCATTCTCTATTTCGCCATAACATACTTGTTTTACTTAATCTGTAAATAAATTGCCTGATTTATTAAAGTGGAAGTTTAAGGCTGCAGTCCTCCATCAACTCTGAAACTCAGAAAATGCATTTCTATATGACCTCAATTCAGTCTCACATTGTAACGACCAAGAGTTAACAAACAGCACTCCTTAGGTTTTTAGGGGTTTCTGGAAGGCTAAAAAGAAAAAGGCCCCCAGAGAAGCTACATTTAATGTGTTTAATCAATTTTTGAGGAAGTTCTCATCTACCATGGCTATCGGGAGGTATAGTATAGAATAAGGTTGTCTACCCCCATCTAGTGGGCAAAATATTAAATGAAATGGTGAAATACAGTAGTGTGCTACACTGTGAAAAGCAATGCAAATCCATTTTTCCCCTGTTAGAAGTAAATAATTAATACAGTTAACATCTTCATAGATTAAATAACAGAGGTTTCTTTGGGTTTCTTGACAGCAAGATTTTAAGGGCATCTCTCAATGATTCTTTGTTTTATGGAGCATTTTACATATTGTCTGAGCACTCTAGAACTCACTGATTGAAAAACGTCAAGCTTTCTCAGGAGAATTATCATAGATCTATAGTCAGTAAACTTCTATAAATATTTTACTCAAGTTGTTACACAAAAAGGAGGGTGGCTGAGGTAATGAAAGAACTCTGTATGACTGCAATAGCTTTAGATAATAAATAACAATACTACTACTAATAATTCATTATCTGTATCTAACAGTAAAATTACTACTAGAATCTCAGATTACAAAATCCTGACCTGATCTGAGTGATACTATTTAATCTGAAATAAACATATTTATTTTTCCCCACAGCAGCATCACATTATGCTAATTATTTAGCTGTTTTGAACTGGGAGGTGAAGTGGTAAGGAAATTTCAGTTGGTTCATTGGAAAGAGCTGCACTAACATGGAGTTAGGCCTCAATTCTGCAATGCATTTCACTGAGCCACAGAAATCTCTACTGACTTCCACGGGCTCAGCCCCCATTAAGCTTACTACAGACTGGAGGCCTTAGTTTTCCGTGAAGTAATTTTGTCACTTCAGCTACCACTTCCAGCTGGCACCTGAAAATGCAGATGGCACTAAACAAAAAAAAAAATGCTAAAAAAGATGAATGTTTCCCAACTTAACAAAAGGTTTGGTATAATGGTGAAGTGATTTCATGTCTCAGTTTTAGTGGGACAGTCCCAGTTTCTCATAGGATGTTCCAGTGTCGCAGAACTTTATTTCAGGACACTTGATATATCCTAGGTTGTTTTTTGCTGTTTGTTTGTTTTTCATTTAATCAATCAAAACATTTTTTAAATAACTACAACATATTTGCTCAAGAAATTTCTATACCAAACAGAATTTTCTTTGTGTAATAGGAACAAGCAGTCCAGTGGAATGAGAGTTCTGCATGATGAATAGTGTTGGTGTGTTTCAGAGTAGCAGCCGTGTTAGTCTGTATTCGCAAAAAGAAAAGGAGTACTAGTGGCACCTTAGAGACCAATATAGATGCTCAAATAAATTGATTAGTCTCTAAGGTGCCACTCGTACTCCTTTTCTTTTAGTGTTGATGTGGACACAGTGCCAAACTTAGGACAGGCACATGCATGGAATTAAGTGGCAGGCTGCAACTTTTATTAAATTTTAGCACAGGGGAAGAGTGCTACCTGCCTATCAACTCTCCTATAGCAAGATTTTGTTGGTCCCAGTGCAGCGATTACAGGGGTTCTTACCATACAATCCATAGCTTGGGGAAGGATCTTCTCAGCCTGCCCCCCAGGATGCAGTCCTAGTATCTTCCCCACCCCGAGGGGGGACAGAGAGTGCAGAAGGGTGGGAACCTTGTCCTGAGAAGGCAACAAGGTCTGACTGTGGACCACAAAGTTCACAAAGTCTCACCCTATCTCATGAGCCCAATGTCCATCTCCAAATCCCAGGTCTTTTATCTCTAGGAACTGTTCACTTTATCCTTTTAGCCACACTTGACACTGACTGCAAATTGTGATGAATTAACCACTCAACCCAAGTACCTCAGTTAGAAACTAGGTGTGTTCCTACTTACCCCACTGTTGCTTGAAAGTGCTGCAAGAAAGGCAAAACACTCCCTAGCCATCCCTACCTGACCACCAAACGGGTAATCACCTACACCCACAGCATCTGTCAGGCTGGTTTCCCATGTCTAGTTTGGGGAGGGGAGGGTGGGAATGCTGGAATGGAGCTGAAAGAGGCTTCAAATGGCCCCCACTCCAGTTTAAATCCTGGGTGCTGGGGAATGCTGCCTAATGAACACCTGTGCCCCCTAGGTGTCCAATGGGTACCAGAGACTCATGGGGACAGGGAGGAAGGGAGAGGGAAGAACTACCTGGTGTCCCTCATTGAGTGTCCCCTCCTTTGCTGGTGGGACTGTGTCCTTTCAGTACCAGACCACATCATGTTCTTCCCACACACACACATTGAGACCAGTAGGGGTTGTTTGGGAGTGAAGAGAATTTTCAGATGAGTGTACATGCTCAAAGCTTCTCATTTTGCTCAAATATGAATTGCACTTATTCGGTATGTCACGATAAACTCATTCACAGCACAAAGTTAACAGAAAACAATGCTACAATGAGTAATATGCATGCTACTGTTAAGTCAGAAGTTGGCTGTAAGAACATTAGGATATATTTATATTTTCAATTTACTTTGTCTTATACATGTGTATTTTTGACCCCCAAAATGTCACTACAAAAGTGTTCCAGTTTCTGATTTTGAAAACATAGCCATCTTATGTGAAGGATGATTGAATTTCCAGGGCTGGTTCTTATCTGGAGTGGTTTATGTATCTTTGGTACAGACCTGTGGAGATTTTGAGACTTTCCATCTATAATCCAAAGGGAAAGAATGACTCTTCAGTTGTAAAAATGGGAGGTATCTTCACTCAGTTGACAACATGTATATCCTGACAAATATGAACTTTTGTATTATTTTGTTTAAGCCAATGGCTAATTATGCTATAAACAGGGGGTATGACCTCTTTTACATATAATTTAGCAGTTAGGGTTTAATATACAAACTATCAGTAAAAACATGTTATAAATAGCACATTAAATGTAGTGGTGACTACTATAAAAAAAAGGTTTTGGATTTTCAAACAGAAGTGTAACAAATGTAACAAACATGTAAAATAAAAGTTGTGTCTGAAAAAATAGCAGCATGTTCAAAAACTCCTTAGGAACATATTGGAACCAAACAAAATACCCTATAATATTGTATCAAAGTCATTCGAATCAGTAGAAATGTGGTGAGTTAAATGTACTTGTCTTAAAATATGGTGTTTTTAAAAATGATGAGTCATTCACAAGTTGCTCTGGCCCTATCTTTTTGTTTCTTTTTTAATTCAAGTCTATGTATTCAAACAATTCAGTAGCACAGCAATGGAGTTTTTAAGATATCTGCAATTAAGGAAGGGAGCTTTTGTTTAAAAAACAATAATATAGACAGTGAAAACCTTTGACCACTCTAATTGCTTGTTGATCTAACAGTCATTCTTGGAGAGAGTAGGAAATAATTACAAAAGCGCACTTAATACAAAGATATAATGTCATGAAGCCAAAGGCAATGGGAGTCTGCTTGAGTGGGGCTAAATACTAAGTAACAATAATAAGGACTTCAGGATTTGACCCAAAGTAGGTAACCAAAGCATTATTGAATTTCACCTGCTGAATGTTCTATTTCATTATTACTATAAACTGTTTCAGGTTTGTTAATTGCTATATGAAACAACAGAAATAATATAAATTATGATGCTTACAATTTATCTAACACTTTACAAGTTCAAGGTGCTGTACAAAACAAACAAAACAAAACAATCTATTAATCCCACCACATTACTAGAGATAAGTAAGTGAGTATTTTACAGATGTATAAAGTGAAGCAGAGATGACAAGTGATTCCCCAGAGCCACGCAGCAACTCAGTGACAAAACTGGGATTAAAAAATACAGATGGTCTTGACTTCCAATTCATAGTTTTTTTCTTCTAGGCGACCATGCCTACAAAATGATGTCATAAAACCTGCAGTTGGGCCAATATATTTGGAAAAGATTCTTTCCACTTCCCTCCTCCCTAGTAGACGGAAAGGGTGAGCAATTATCCTTCAAATGTGGAAAGAAAAGTAAGTATATCATGAAAGACAATGAGGTCACACATTTAGAAATTGTTACTCTTTTTGCTTCAGCTGTATTAGCATGCTCGTCTGGCTACTCTGCACAATTAAACAATATATTGAGGCAAAACATGGTCTATATACACATGAAGTGGAAACACAGCTTGTCAGGTTATCCATAATAGCACAGCATTGCCACTGGTAACATCATTCCCATTAACGTTACTATGCAGGGCAGCTACAGTGTAGCTATTATGAAATCCTATGACGTGTTTCCCTGTTACTCAGTAAATAGCTAAGTAACTGAATACATAGCCATCACACTGTGTGTACACAAGACCTTCTCATAGCTGGAAGCATGCACTGCTTTTCTGCATGGCAAATTTCCACTTTATGCAATGGAAGAAACAAAGAAAATGTGGTGTGTCAGTGGTGTTGTTGGGGCTAACAGGAGGTGAGGTGATATCCAGCAGCTATATCTTTGATGTAGAGAGGAAAATTGAGGCCGCAAAGCCAGGATTTTGATTTGGACATATATGGCCCTGTCAAAAACAATGGCTATAAATAGGCACTCTGATACCAAGGTGATGACAATAGTATAGATACACGGATAGACAGGTAGAAAGGTAAAAACAAAGAGGAGTCTGGTGGCACCTTAAAGACTAACTGATTTATTTGGGCATAAGCTTTCGTGGGTAAGAAACCCCTCTTCTTCAGATGCATGGAGTAAAAATTACAGATACAGGCATAGATATACTGGCACATGAAGAGAAGGGAGCTACCTTACAAGTGGAGAACCAGCGTTGACAAGGGTGGATGTGATCCACTCCCAATAACTGAGGAAGGAGGAGGTGTCAATACCAACAGAGGGAAAATTGCTTTTATAGTGAGCCAGCCACTCCCAGTCCCTATTCAAGCCCAAATTAATGGTGTTAAGTTTGCAAATGAATTGTAGTTCTGCGGTTTCTCTTTAAAGTCTGTTTTTGAAGTTTTTTTGTTGAAGGATGGCTACATTTAAATCTGTTATTGAATGTCCAGGACTGGCTTTTATATGTTACTATTCTTGATGTCTGATTTGTGTCCATTTATTCTTTTACATAGAGTCTGTCCAGTTTGGCCAATGTACATGGCAGAGGGGCACTGCTGGCACATGATGACATATATCACATCGGTAGACGTGCAGTTGAATGAGCCCCTGATGGTGTGGATGATGTGGTTGAGTCCTCTGATGGTGTCGCTAGAGTAGATATGGGGACAGAGTAGGCAATGGGGTTTGTTACAGGGATTGGTTCCTGGGTTAGTGTTTCTGTGTTGTGGTGTGTAATTGCTGGTGAGTATTTGCTTCAGGTTGGGGGCCTGTCTGTAAGCAAGGACTGGCCTGCCTCCCAAGGTCTGTGAGAGTGAGGGGTCGTTTTCCAGGATAGGTTGTAGATCATCGGTGACGTGCTGGAGAGGTTTTAGCTGGGGTCTGTATGTCATGGCCAGTGGTGTTCTGTTATTTTCCTTGTTGGGCCTGTCCTGTAGTAGGTGACTTCTGGGTACCCATCTCGCTCTGTCAGTCTGTTTCCTCACTTCCCCAGGTGGGTATTGTAGTTTTAAGAATGCTTGATAAAGAAAGGAGATTTTTATCTGATTACTGCTGTCTGTAACACAGATTACTGGGCTCGCAAGGATACCAAGACAACTATCCATCAAGAAGCTCTTGCCTTAAATGTGTCATATATTTCAGCTTTGTTGTGTGTGCAGCCTCCCACTTGTGTCTGCCCTACTTTTTCATCTAGATCTTTGTCTAACTTATTAATTTTTAGCTCTTGGCAATGACCAGTGTGCCATGAACTCCCTGAAATTGTCTATTATTTGAGCAGCCCGCCAAATCCACTTGTAGTCAATACAAATAAAGTATTTAAGAGCTGTTTTTTAACTTGAAGTATTACTGCTGCTGTTTCTCAGAAAGTTACATACAGAGACATCAAAGCAGTTTAGCTTTTCTATAACCTCAACAACTTCTCAACATATTATGTTTATCGTGATGAATGGAAATATAGGTGGAGGAATATATTACTTTTGGCCTACATTCAAGCTAAGAAGTACATCAGGATAAGCACAGTGATTAGCATTTTGCTTCCACATTGCTGCTTGCAAGCAGGTCTCCAAATCTGTTTACCACAAAAGCATTCATTAAGTTATGCACATTTTGAAATTTATTCCTCAAATAATACCCAACATATAACATGAGTTCATTAATCTGGCTCAAGAAAGGTTATTGCATGTCTGTGTGGTTATTCCTTTATAATTAACTGAGAACAGGGAAAATATTGAAATCATCAGGAATGTGATGCCATTTGGATCATTAAAGTCAGAGTTAAAGCAACATGCCCTGTGTGTAATTTAGGGAATATTTTCAAGATGTATGATAAGGCTGTGTTCCTCCCTACCATCTTATTTTATACCCTTCAACTGGTTTCTTTTCCTGTTACATGTCAGCCCTCTTCTACCTTGCCATGTAATTTGCATCCATTTATAGTAATTTACCAACATGTAATTTATATAACCTGTGAACTGGGGCCAATTTGATTACTCAAGTTGTTTGCAGGATTGGTTCTTATACTTTACATTCTGTTTCTTAGAGATAAATTTAACAAATCTGGTTCACAAAGGATATTTTTCAACATGGGATTATGTAAAGTCATAGATTTGGTATAGAACTTTAAGAAAAGTTTTGTAGTATGAAACTTACTAATTTTGCCTGGTTTGCACAATGGCCAGTATTTCATTTTTCACTGAGTTTTGTTCAGTTTCCTGCCTGTATCTGTGCACAGGTGCTTTCACCAGCACAACTGTTGATGGGTGACAACAACACCTGTGCATCACAGTGAGGAAACAGGCAGAGGAGCACTGAAAGGGTAAGGTTAAATTATTCTGCAGACTTTGTTTCACCCATTCAGTATTAAGATTTAGAACAATGTGAGTTTTGTGAGGACATGCACTCATGTAGTTTTGCTGGGAAGAAACACAGATTTTAAAATCATTTAAAGAGCCTAACATTCTCCTTTTGTTTTCCTTTGACATTATTTATGAAGAGTTTTAAAGAAATCAGTGCTAATTTTAGTGTTCATGGAAAGCTGCTGAAGACTGGCAGTCCTCACAACAGAAGTCCTCTGTTTATCCACAGAACAGGCAGAAGTTCTAACTTCCTCATATCATTGTCCCAACTACAGGAAACTCTCTTGTGGAAGGACTACCTCTCAGAATGAGGGTGTGGTCTCCAGAGCTCATACAATCCATAATTTCTCTCTTCTGAGCCTTCTAGCATGGGTGCCAACTTAATTTTGTAGTAGCTGCAGTGGTGTCTTTTGCGTTGTGGACACTGTCTGCTGGAAAGTGCACTGAGCTCACCCAATATCCCAGGAACCACTGGACAGGTTAATTTTTAAAGATGCTGTCTCTTGTTTGGCAGGGAGGAAGCACTAATAAGAAAGATGCTGAAGGAGGGAATGGAATGCGGAAACAAAGAGTGCTGTTTTATATCATTTTTATTTATGTATTCATGCACAGAAATGAATGGAAAAGGACAACAATTAATAAAAAAAGACAGGGAGTCATTATGAGCCAGACCTAGGGGGTATGGAGGGAGAGGAGATACAAGTAGCATATAAGACATTGCACTGTAAGTTTCTTAGCTCCCTCTTCCAACAAGCAAAGAGCTGTAAGAGGCAACACAGAAAGCAGCATGTAAGCCTAAAGGCACTGGTTCTGGCCGTAGCATGACCTGAAATAATGACAGGAGGTATAAACGGAGTTTTAGGCATAGACACAGCAACATCCCTAAGGCTTTAATGTGAGGTGCTCAGACACTATGAGAATAAGCACCAAAGAGAGCATATACAAATAAGTAAATAAGGCTTCGGTGGCTGTAACAACTATGCAGGACTGTGTCCAGTAAGTTCAGATAGCCAACCTTTTGGAAAGCAAGACTTGCAGTGTCTGGCCTTGAACTCTGAAGGGCTCCTCTGAAGAGACAACAGAGAAAGTACATATACAATCTTCATCACTGTCAAAAGACAACAGCAGCAGTCTTGCCCAGATTCGCTGTACCAATGAAAGAGCAGCAGATAACATTCTCTCTTTCACACACACACACACAGAGACAGCTGCAGCAGCACAGGAGCCAGCAAACAGAGCTGGAAACAGGGGAGTTTGAGTGGGAGTTTGTTGGAGGAGAAGGTATTTGTACAGAGGCAGCAGTGGGAGTGACCCAAGTAGTGGAAGACACAGAGAAGATGACTGCATGTACATGATCCTGGAGATGGTACCTGAAAAGAGTTTTGTCTGCATGAAGTGCTGCCTGATAGAGCTGATGGAAGAAAAGATCCGAGGATTGCAGATGCAGGTGGAAACTCTGGTCGAGTTTAGAAGGGGGTTTGAGTGGATGATGGAGCAAAGACATGAGGAGGCTGAAGAGAAAAGTTCAGACCTGCAGATGGAAGCAGGACCAAAGAACTCTGAGGGGATACTGCTAGGTGAGGAAAGTGGACAGTGGAAGCATGTGACTTAGAGAACCAGACAAAGGAAAAGATGGGCTAGTGAAGGAGAAACAGAACTCAGGAACAGGTTTGCGGAGTTGGAAAATGAAGAAGGTGCACAGCAGGTGGTCACTGAAGGTGAGATGGCAAGGAAGAAGAGAAAAGCAGGTAGTCCTATAGGAAGAGGGGAAGAGTCAATGGAGATAACACCAAATATGAGCCCCAGGAGGATACGGGATGGGTTGCAGAGGATTGCAAGGGACAATAGGAATCGAGAGGATTTGCAACCAGAGGGAACAGGGGATAGACTGGAGAATCGCACTGTCACCAGGAAAAGGCAGGTCTATGTGATTGGGGACTCCTTACTGAGAAGAATAGACAGGCCTGTAACAAGAGCTGATCCAGAGAATAGAAGGGTGTGGTGTCTGCCAGGTGCTAAGATACGGGATGTGGACCTCAGGCTGAAGAGGATCCTAACGGGAGCAGGAAACAATCCACTGATTGTCCTTAACATGGGAACAAATTATATGGCTAGATTCTTGCTGGAACGTATCAAGGTAGACTACACCAGGCTGGGGAAGATGCTTAAGGAAATCGAGGCTCAGGTGATCTTCAGTGGAATTCTGCCTGTTCCCAGAGAAGGGCAACAAAGGTGTGACAAGATTATGATGCTCAACAGATGGCTCAGGCACTGATGCTATAAGGAGGGCTTTGGGATGTATGGCCACTGGAAAGCATTCATGGACAGAGGACTGTTCTCTTGGGATGGAATTCACCTGAGTAAGGAGAGAAATAGACTTCTAGGATGGAGGATAGCACAACTGATCAAGAGAGCTTTAAACTAGGAATCTCGGGGAGAGGGTTGGGACATTGAGAGGGAAGAAAATGAAGAAAGAAAGGATACAGCTGTGGGTAGGAGAATGGACATAAGGAGGAAGGGCAGTGTAGATACCAGTCTAATAGGTTCTACTGGCTGTAGAATGACCGTGCCTAATAGGGTACAGAATCTGAGCGAGGCCAAACAGCAAAAATTAAGATGTTTGTACATTAATGCGAGGAGCCAATGTAACAAAATGGAGGAACTAGAGCTATTGGTGCATGAAGTGAAACCAGATACTATAGGAATAACAGAAACATGGTGGAATAGTAGTCATGACTGGACTACAGGTATTTAAGGGTATGTGCTGTTTAGGAAAGGCAGAAATAAAGGCAAAGATGATGGAGTAGCATTGTATATCAATGATGAGGTAGACTGTAAAGAAATAAGAAGTGATGGAATGGATAAGACAGAGTCTGTCTGGGCAAAAATCACATTGGGGAAGAAAGTTACTAGAGCCTCCCCCGGATAGTGCTTGGGGTGTGCTGTAGACTGATGGGATCCGATCTGGATATGGATAGAGCCCTCTTAAATGTTTTTCATGAAGTAATTACTAATGGGAATTGTGTGATCATGGGAGACTTTAACTTCCCAGATATAGACTGGAGGACAAGTGTTAGTAATAATAATAGGGCTCAGATTTTCCTGGATGCGATAGCTGATGGATTCCTTCACCAAGTAGTTGCTGAACCAACAAGAGGGGATGCCATTTTAGATTTGGTTTTGGTGAGTAGTGAGGACCTCATAGAAGAAATGGTTGTAGGGGACAACCTTGGTTCGAGCGATCATGAGCTAATTCAGTTCAAACTAAATGGAAGGATAAACAAAAATAGATCTGTGACTAGGGTCTTTGATTTCAAAAGAACTAACTTTCAAAAATTAAGGAAATTAGTTAGGGAAGTGGATTGGACTGAAGAACTTGTGGATCTAAAGGCAGAGGAGGCCTGGAATTACTTCAAGTCAAAGTTGCAGAAACTATCAGAAGTCTGAATCCCAAGAAAGGGGAAAAAAATCATAGGCAGGAGTTGTAGACCAAGCTGGATGAGCAAGCATCTCAGAGAGGTGATTAAGAAAAAGCAGAAAGCCTACAAGGAGTGGAAGATGAGAGGGATTAGCAAGGAAAGCTACCTTATTGAGGTCAGAACATGTAGGGATAAAGTGAAAAAGTCCAAAAGCCATGTAGAGTTGGACCTTGCAAATGGAATTAAAACCAATAGTAAAAGGTTCTATAGCCATATAAATAAGAAGAAAACAAAGAAAGAAGAAGTGGGACAGCTAAACACTGAGGATGGAGTGGAGGTTAAGGATAATCTAAGCATGGCCCAATATCTAAACAAATACTTTGCCTCAGTTTTTAATGAGGCTAATGAGCTTAGGGATAATGGTAGGATGACAAATGGGAAGGAGGATATGGAGGTAGATATTACCACATCCGAGGTAGAAGCCAAACTTGAACAGCTTAATGGGACTAAATCGGGGGGCCCAGATAATCTTCATCCAAGAATACTAAAGGAACTGGAACATGAAATTGCAAGACCATTAGCAAAAAGTTTTAATGAATCTGTAAACTCAGGGTTGTACCATAAGACGGGAGAATTGCTAACATAGTTCCTATTTTTAAGAAAGGGAAAAAAGGTGATCCAGATAACTACAGGCCTGTTAGTTTCACATCTGTAGTATGCAAGGTCTTGGAAAAAGTTTTGAAGGAGAAAGTAGTTAAGGACACTGAGGTCAATGGTAACTGGGACAAAATATAACATGGTTTTACAAAAGGTAGATCGTGTCAAACCAACCTGATCTCCTTCTTTGAGAAGGTAACAGATTTTTTAGACAAAGGAAACACAGTGGATCTAATTTACCTCGATTTCAGTAAGGCATTTGATACGGTTCCACATGGGGAATTATTAGCTAAATTGGAAAAGATGGGGATCAATATGAAAATTGAAAGGTGGATAAGGAATTGGTTAAAAGGGAGACTATAATGGGTCACACTGAAAGGTGAACTGTCAGGCTGGAAGGAGGTTACTAGTGGAGTTCCTCAGCGATCGGTTTTGGGACCGATCTTATTTAATCTTTTTATTATTGACCTTGGCACAAAAAGTGGGAATGTGCTAATAAAATTTGTAGATGACACAAAGCTGGGAGTTATTGCCAATACAGAGAAGGACCGGGATATCATACAGGAAGATCTGGATGACCTTGTAAACAGGAATAATAGTAATAGGATAAAATTTAATAGTGAAAAGTGCAAGATCATGCATTTAGGGATTAATAACAAGAATTTTTGTTATAAATTGGGGATGCATCACTTGGAAGTAACAGAGGAGGAGAAGGACCTCAGAGTACTGGTTGATCACAGGTTGACTATGAGCCACCAATGGGATATGGCTGTGAAAAAAGCTAATGCAGTCTTGGGATGCATCAGGCGAGGTATTTCGAGTAGAGATAAGGAGGTGTTAGTACCATTATACAAGGCACTGGTGAGATCTCATCTGGAATGTTGTGTGCAGTTCTGGTCTCCCATGTTTAAGAAGGATGAATTCAAACTGGAACAGGTACAGAGATGGGCTACTAGGATGATCCAAGGAACGGAAAACCTGTCTTATGAAAGGAGAATTAAAGGGCTTGGCTTGTTTAGCCTAACCAAAAGAAGGCTGAGGGGAGATATGATTGCTCTCTATAAATAAATACTATGGAAGGAGAAGAATTATTTAAGCTCAGTACCAATGTGGACACAAGAACAAATGGATATAAACTGGCCATCAGTAAGTTTAGACTTGAAATTAGACGAAGATTTCTAACCATCAGAGGAGTGACGTTCTGGAACAGCCTTCCAAGGGAAGCAGTGGGGGCAAAAGACATATCTAGCTTCAAGACTAAGCTTGATATGTTTATGGAAGGTATGATATGGTGGGATAGCCTAATTTTGGCAATTAATTGATCTTCAACTATTAGCGGTAGATATGCCCAATGGTCTGTGATGGGATGTTAGATGAGGTGGGATCTGAGTTACTACAGAGAATTCTTTCCCGGGTGTCTGGCTGGTGACTCTTTCCCCCAAGCTCAGGGTTTAGCTGATTGCCATATTTGAGGTCGGGAAGGAATTTTCCTCCAGGGCAGATTGGCAGAGGCCCTGGGGGTTTTTCGCCCTCCTCTGCAGTGTGGGGCATGGATCACTTGCTGGAGGATTCTCTGCACCTCAAAGTCTTTAAACCACAATTTGAGGACTTCAATAACTCAGACATAGGCTAGAGGTTTTTTACAGGAGTGGGTGGGTGAGATTCTGTGGCCTGTGTTGTGCAGGAGGTCAGACTAGACTATCATAATGGTCCCTTCTGACCTTAAAGTCTATGATTCTATGTTTCTATACATGACTGACCCAACAGAAAATGTCAGATTATTGTATTTAGAGTGGCAGTGTGGTGTCCTGGACTGATTGCATGACTAGGAGATAGGACCACTTGAATTCCTATTACTATACTTCCTTTGTAGCCTTGGGCAAGTCACTCTGGTTAGCAATTTCTAAAGTGGACTATGAGTTTGAGTGTCCCCCTTTTTTCGGGATGGGGTGACACAGTATGGTTCCTTTATACTACGCAGGATGTCTAAGGACACTACATCTGATTTTAATGGCTCCTACAGAATGCACCTATAATGTCGGGGGAGGGTCTTCAGCCAGCCTAAAGATACTTCAGCCAGCTTAATGACAGGGGTATGTGGGGTGACCATGGCCATAATACACTGTTTAACTGCACTGGAGTTACAACAAGCCCTGCTGTAACACAGAATTTGGAGGAATAAATGTGGTTTAAAACCAGTTTCCTTCCGCCTCACCCCTTTCCCTTCTCTGTCAAGTGTGGGATTGGAGCAACACATTATCTGAGCCAGCGCGTTAAATGGAACTACTCAAGTGTGTAGGGTTACTCGTGTCTGTTTGCAGGATCAGGGCTTTACAATGTATTGTATATCTTCCTAGGTGATGAACAGAGCCTTTGCCATGTTAAAAAAAACAACTGAGTTTGAAATAACAAATTGGGGGCATTTAAAAATAGCACGCTGAGCCTGAACAGTATGCTTGTTTCCTAAGCTTCTATAGCAGGGTGTGTTTTGAACATTTTCAGGTGTGAATAATTAAACCCCACATTTGTGTCTCTGATTATATGATCACTCTCATAGCTACAAGTGATTCTAATTAGCTGCAGTGAGAGGTGACGGGACCTTTATAAATAGCATATGCCTTTGTGATTTTATATAACCTCTGTGTAGTCTGGAACTTTCTTTTCATCATGCACATTGCTGAAGAAGAATAATCCTACAACAATAATCCTCACACATTTTCTAAAGCTACTTGCCCTTCCCCCACCCCGCCCCCATTATGTTGCAACTTTAAAAATAACTATCAGTTACATATTAATAACTATGTGACTTAAATTTCGTTCTTTCAAACTGGTCCAGAAACACTGATGTTAAATGTCTTAATAAAAATAAAATTGCAATAAGCTAAGAAATATTTGTTATTTTTATGGATATAAACATGCTGTACAAATTTCCCCCTTTCTTCCTTTTCTTTCCCATTCCTACAGGGAAAAAAATACCACTCCATATTTCCTTATTCCTCCTGAACCCCAGAACCATTCCCTGAACCAAAATCAAAACGTCCCTTTGGGTGTAGTAATATCCACAATGAAATGCAAAAGTACTAATATACTATATGCTTTTAGGCACTTCCTTGAAATCTGGTCCTCTTTGGCTTTCATTAATCCATCGTTCCTTGGTTCTCTTCCTACTTCTGACATGGTTCCTTCAACAAGTTGGGCCGTGGGCCCTCTCTAATTTTAATAGAGCCCCACATGACACCATCCTTGGCCAGTTCAATTCATGGATTTCAGGCCAGAAGGGACCACTGTGATCATCTAGTCTGACCTCCTGTGTAACACAAGTCAGACATCCAATCCTGACTTAATTTTTTCCTTTATGCCTATTGCTGAGTGACTCTATCCACCCAGGCAGTTCAGCTATGATTATTTATGTTCCAGTAGTGCCTAGATGTAGAGCGCTGCATGGAGACAAAATTTATATCCACAGATGTGGCTATCCAAAGATATAAATTGGATATCTGCAAAGCTGCAGGACCATACCAGAAACCTCAGCAGCAAAAGCAGCAACATGTTGGGCCACCACTTGCAGGAACCAGCACCCCACACAGGCAGCATCTCTGGCATGGCTGTACCGCCCCCTGCCCCACCCAAACCCTGCCCACTGGGGTGGGCACCAAGCTCACGGGCAGCTGTCCCTGGTCATGCTAGTGTGTGCAAGCAGCTTGCATGCCCATGGACAGGAGTCCCTTCCACCCAGTGGTCTGCGTCTCCTGTCTGGGGGCATACGAGTTGCTTGTACACACTAGCATGACCAGGGACAGCTGCCAGAGATCCTGGTGCCTGGCCCAGTGGGCGGGGCTAGGAGCGGGGCTGGGAGCAGTACAGCCACACTGAAGGAGCTGCCGACACAGAGCGCTGGCTCCTGGGAGTGGTGGCCCAACATGCTGCTGTTTTCACCACTGTGGTTCCTGGTAGAGCCCTGCAGCTCTGTGGATATCTGTTTTATATCTGTGGATATCTGTATCCATGGATATAAATTTTTAATCTGCGCAGGGCTCTACCTAAAGTGTCTAAAGACCCCATTGTGCTGTGTACTGTATAAACACACAGTAAGAAACAATCTATGCCTCAAAGAGCTTACAGTCTAAATTGTTGGGCTGGTTGGGAACTTTTATACAAAATGTCTTTTTGTTGAGAAGGTTTCTCAGGTCTAGGATGAAATTGCTGGTCAAAACTAGATACACCTACCCAGTGTTTAGGACACTCATCTGGGATGTTGGAGATTCAAGTTCAAGTCCCTGGGCTGAATCAGACAGAGCAGGATCTTGAACCTGGGTCTTCCATATCCCAGATGAATGACCTAGTCCCTGAGATGATCTCCTGTGTGTGCCTGAAAAATTTCAGAAGGTCTGGGTTTGATTGTGCATCAGAATGGAAACAAATGTTGAAAGTGTGGTATTTTTCATAAAACAGAATTCTTGTTTTGGAGATAAAAGCAGTGTTGTCTGATCACAAAAAGAAATTCACTCGGATGCAGAGAACCAGTCCAAATCCCTTCTCACCACTTGAGGACTTCCAAAAGAGTGACCATCTTCCAGAGTTCATCTCCATGCTAGAGAGGTGATGGTGGTGGCACAGAGTAGACCAGGAGAAGGGCCAAGAATTTGCATCTGCAGCTCCAGTGACACAAAGGCATTGTAGCCAGTATTCCAGCCAATAGGAGAAAGTTGCTATACAAGGAAGCTATACTGCAGCTCAGAACCCTGGCATTGGGTTGTGGTGGGACATAGTTTTTTAGCTCCTTGATCCTCAGCCATATATAGAGACTTATTACTCAGTCGTTGTGAGCAAAGCAAATTCCATAGAAAGGTTTTCAAGGTGCAGGTCTAGCATGCATATACCTACCAAAAAGTTAAGCATTATATACTTGCCAGCTCTATAGGTGGGGGTGAAATTAAGTGGTTAATGAATCTGGCTGTAATTCAGTTTTATTCTTAATAGCAAAACTATTTTAAAAATTAATGACCATATTATTCATTTGATAACATATTACAGATCTGTGCTACATTACTGATGTTGCTAATAAGCACAGTGAGGCAGCTACTTCCCTAATTTCTCAATACTATATAAGAATTATAAATAAATGAATACAGCATCTGAAGTTGGAAAAATGATAACGTAGCCTTCATTTGCACATGATACAGTGAGCAAAGCCTGAGCAAAACGGCTAAGATAAGGAATCTGTAGGCCTAACAGGGGCTTTATTATCAGCTGCATGAAGCAAATTTTGAAACCCCACAACTGCACGGGTGGGGTTTTGGGTTGTGGATTCATGCTGTATATAGTCAACTAGCTACACCTTTATTTATGAATGAATATAACCCCCATTCACACCACACCATCTTCCCTCTCTTTCTTATTCCTCTGAGGAAACCTACCATGAAAATCACTACTTTATCTCACAAATTATATGAACTCCCTGTTCAGTTTCTCCCCTGACCTGACCACGCAAGCCATAAAATGATGGCACTGGGTCCTTACACACCTATGGAACCAGCTTCAAGATTCGACTCTTAGGACTAAGGCCACAAATAGTCTTAGACATTGCAACATTCAGTGTCACAGCACCGAACATTGAAGCACCTAGAAAAATCACAGGAACAACACTCCAATCCACAAAGCCTGAATTAGGTGACTAGGATCCCTATACAGTGCATAGGCAAAGATAGGTGTCTACGAATGGGATCAACAAAAGCCAGCATGGCGGGCAGGGAGCTGTCTAAGCTAGTCAATGATATATGCTATCATTGACGATTTTTAAGAACAGGTTGGACAAACACCTGCCAGGGATGGTCCAGGTTTTCCTTGTTCCTGCCTCAGTCCATGGGGCTAGAGTTGATAACCTGTCAATGTCACTTCCAGCCCTGATTCTATGCCAACAAGAGGGGTGTGTCTTGAGCCCCACTCTCTCATGGAGATAGGCAACTAAATCCAGGCTGCAGTGAGGCACCTATGTCTGCTAGTGACTCACCGCTGGAAACGCCTTTCTTGGAGTTAGACAGCATAGGCGCCTATGTCGTTTTTTGTGAGAATGAATTAGGCACCTGCTGCTGCCCTTATATCTTTTAGTCCAGTGATTAGAGCGCTCAGGTGGTATGTGAGAGAGCCAGGTTCAAGTCTCCTCTCTACCTGAGTGGGAGGAAGGATATTTAACAGGGGTCTCCCACACTCTTGAGGCAAGAACTCTAACCACCATGCTACAAGATACTCTGATGTGAGGCTCACTCAGTCTCTCCTTTTGAAGCTGTTCTACTGTGGCTAAATACTTAAATAGTCATTGGAGCAGAGAGACCATGAAAACAACTGATTCTGTAGCCTGGTGGTTTGGTACCCAACTGGGAGGTGGGAGACTCAGCATTTAATCTGCCTACTCTTTGATTATTGAGCCAAAGTGGAACAAATTCAACAGCAAAGATTGAGGGGGCCCCTCATCAGAACATCCCATAGCTTAGAGCACTCTCCTATTCAAATCCTCTCCCTCAGACAAAGGGGATCGTAACCTGGATCTCCCACATTTCACCTGAGTGCTCTAATCACTGGGCTAAAATTTAGAAGGTGGGCACTGGCACCACCCCTTCCCTTAAACAGAACAGAATTGTGTAGAGTTTCAAATTTAAAGGAAAATTGTCTTTAGTCTTCTTACCCAGTGAGACAAATTCTGACTCCTTATTAAGGGCCAATTTCAGAACTCAGTTCTTAATGACACAGGTGTAAATCTTGAGTAACTACTGTGACAGGGTCGGGCCAGATGGCTACAGGAGAGTAATAGAAGGCAGATATATTAGCCCCAGGTTAAGTAGGTCCCTTTTCCCTGGTAAGGTAACAGGGAAGGTTCCAGAACAATCAGGAACCTTCTGGAGACAATTAAGACAGACAGGCTGATTGGCTGCAGGTGTTCTAATCAAGAAGCTGCTAGCATAAATTAAGGCAGGCTAATCAGGGCACCTGGGTTTAAAAAGGAGCTCATTTCAGTTTGTGGTGCACCTGTAAGGAGCTGGGAGCAAGAGGCGCTAGGAGCTGAGAGTGAGAACGCAGACTGTTGGAAGACTGAGGAGTACAAGCATTATCAGACACTAGGAGGAAGGTCCTATGGTGAGGATAAAGAAGGTGTTGGGAGGATGCCATGGGGAAGTAGCCCAGGGAGTTGTAGGTGTTGCACAGCTGTTCCAGAGGGCATTCTAGACAGCTGCATTCCACAGGGCCCTGGGCTGGAACCCGGAGTAGAAGGCGGGCCCAGTTTCCCCCCAAACCTCCCAACTCCTGGTCAGACACAGGAGGAGTTGACCTGGACTGTGAGTTCACGAAAACGGCCAAACTGAGGGCTGCCGTGAAGCTCCAAGGCGAGCAAATCTGCCAATAAGTGCAAGACCCACCAAGGTAGAGGAGGAACTTTGTCACACTTCTTAGAGTAAATGTAATTACTTTATAGAGTTAAACCAGTTTAAATGAGAGCCAAATTTGGAACTCATTTTTCATTTGGGGCAGATTTTTTAAGGTATTTAGTGACCTGACAACTATGCATTTCAATGGGAGTTAGGCACCTAAATACCTTTTAAAAATCTGGCCCTTCATTCTTAATTGGAAAAAAAATTTACATTTAAATTTGACTAAGAAAGGACTGACTAAAAAAAGGAACAACAGGATATTGGCTGAAAGCTTTGTGAAAGTTCTACAGAAAAAACTAAAGCCATTTTCTACCTACTTTAAAAGTAGTTTACCAGTGATAAAAAATACACTTACTTATCCCTGAATGCTAGATGGTACAGTGACAATATGGGAAATGGAGAAATTCAGCTGAAGCAGGCTTCCCTGCTTCATAACTTACAAGGGCTGTGGTGGATTCTCCATCACTGGCAATTTTTAGATCAAGATTGGATGTTTTTATAAAAGACATATTCTAGTTCAAAAAGGAATTAATTCAGGGAAGTTTCATGGCCTCTGCTATATAGAAGGTTCAGACTAGATGCTCACAGTAGTCCCTTCTGACCTTATGAATCTCACCATCCTCTCAATTTTACTAATTGATGTAGTAGAAAGAGAGAGTCTAAGACAAGAGGCCTGGTATGATACCTGAGGCCTGAACTAAAGTAGTGATCAAGCCTTGCTAATATAAAGCAAAGTTAGCAAGAGACAGGCTGTGATCAGAAGTCAGGCTTTGCCTGCATGCAAACTCACAGAACCTAGCAAGAACAGGACTGGTATTGCACACACATTCCTGAGAAGTGGTAGGCACAGGATACTCGTGCAAACACATTCCAGAAGGGTGGTACCAGGACACCTCAATACCAACACATTCCCCAAAGATAACAGGGACATGTTGACCTCCCCTAAAGATAAGGTCAGGATGACAGTGTGATGGATAGAGATGTTTTGATCAAACCAACATGTACAAGGCAGAGGGTGGTAGCTAACCATGTCAAAGGGCAATACATAACTTGTTTGTATTGGTGTATAAAATGAGATCTTAAGGGAATGTCTTTGGCCAGCCTAGAGGGAATGGAAAGTCCTGACATTCATTGAGCTGTGTCCATTGTCACGGGCATACATGTATTAAATGTACTTTAGCAAGTATAAGGCACTAATACAATGCTTCATCGACAATAAACCTGACCAAGTTCCTTTGCTACTAATGGGTCTGTGGTTACAGGGCAATTCAATCGGAGCCTGCTGTACAGGTGATGTGGCCAGAGCCCATGCAGCATGCAGAGAGAACATACACACTCACCCAACATCTGATGACAATTGAAGCATCTTTAATAACGCTAGAAAGGAGCATTTACTTAGAGCCAGGTGGAAATTTTCAATCACAAACATTTTTTGAGATGAAAATGGTTTTTTTTCCCCTCCTTCTGAAAAAATTCATTTTTTCAGTGAAAAACTGGTAAAAAAAAAACCCACAAAAACTGCAAGTGGATAAGTGAAAGAAGGAGGAGGGGAAAAAGGCTTTTGAAATCTGGAATGGGGTTCTAAGGGAGGACGTGAAATCCCCATCATTAGAGATTTTTTTTCACTTTTTAGTTTAGGTTTTTGTTGTTGGAAAAATTTTGTTGTTGCAGAAATTTTGGGGGAGGGATCAAATTTGTAATTTGCAAGATTTTTGTTTCTGTTTTTGAGCCAACTCTAGTTTTATTGTATGTGCTGTGCATAAACATCTACTGTGGTAGGTACTATAGAATGGGGACAATATTATTGTCTTGAAGACACTGAACTACACAGGGCCACATTGTGACTGGCCTTCTATGGGTACACAAGGGTCTTCATCCTGCGCTCACTGAAGTTAATGGCAAAATTCCCATTGAATTCAGTGGTGCAGTATCATGTCCAAGAAGAGTGGGAGAAGACACATAGGCTTAGATCCTCAAAGGTATTTAGGCTTCTAACTCCCATTGAGATCAATGGGTGTTAGGCACCTAAATATCTTTGAGAATGTGAGCCATGGGGCCTAACTCATTTTGCTTTTTTCCCCACTAAGGGGCCATCCACAACTGCACTGCCTGTACTCTCAGGAGCAGTTCTCATATAACAGCATACATTCATTGCTCACACTTATTGATTGATGTATCAAAATCCAATTAATATTAGATAAAGATGTGGATATAAAATGTAGGGCTGGAAGGGACCTCAAGCAGTCATCAAGTCCAGCCCCCAGAGGCACGGCCGAGGAAAACTAGACCATCTCTGGCAGGTGTTTTGTCCAATCTGTTCTTAAAAATCTCTAATGATGGGGATTTCATGTCCTCCCTTAGAACGCCATTCCAGAGTTTAACTACCTTTATAGTTTGAACTTTTTTCCTACTATCTAACCAAAATCTCCCTTGCTGCAGATTAAGCCCATTACTTCTTGCCCTACCTGTAGTGGACATGGAGAACAATTTATTACCCTGTTTATAACAGCCCTTAACATATTTGAAGACTGTTATCAGTCTTCTTTTCTCAAGACTAAACATGCCCATTTTTTTTAACCTTTCCTCACAAGTCAGGTTTTCTAAACCTTTTATCATTTTTGTTGCTCTCCTCTGGACTCTCTCCAATTTGTCCAATCCTTCCTAAGGAGCCCTCTAGTCTAAGCTAAATACATGCACACAAAGATGAAAGAAAAGTTTAATGCTTTTCCAGCATCTGTCAACACTATTTTCCTTTACATTTGATCAACTTGAAAGTAAATGCAAACACCTGATATCATTTACAGTTATGAAAGTGGATTCCATACATCAGCTATTTTACTTTTATCTATTCCTGGTGTCACTCATCACAGGCAATCATTATGTAAGTGAGACAGTGTTTTATGGCTCATCCTTGGCAGGGAAACATGCTGCTTAACTACATGCTGGCAGCACAGTAAATTTTCCCTGCTTATTGCTACTTGGTAATGAACCAACAAGCGTGCTGTACATTGTGGAGAAAGCAAACTGCAGTGCTTGTTACTCCTTTTATCTACCGGGGGGGGAGGGGCGGGAGGGACATACAGCTGCAAGAATAGCACAATAAATAAAATGTGAGCCATGTTGAATATTATTGTTCTTAAAGGAATAAGAAACTAAATGACTTTTTTCAAAGACAAAAAGATCCTCTGTGTGGAGAAAATCCACCCTAAGGATTTCAATACTTTCTAATGGGAGTACAGTATATATCTTGGGCCAAATTCAAGTCAATAGAGCTGTGCCTGTTTATACTAGAAGAGAATTTGGCGCATTTTGTTTGGTACACAGATTGAACTAATTGATAGTAATGTGCCTTTGTACTTTTCCCCCTGCCAAGAGCAAGGTGTGAGACCCAATATGTGATGAAGGCCCACAGTGAGCGACACAAAACTTTATATATGGCATTTCTGTCTATTGTCTTCACTGGAAACTGGAGGTTAAAATGTAGCCTTCAATCAATATACCCAGATTCCTTCAGGACCAGGCTGTCCATGGCCCTTACACGGGGGCGTGAAGGCTAGGAGAAAGGCATCAAGAGCCCCATACAACTTGAGCAAGGTCCCACAAGGATAATAATATTCAAGATGATGCAGGGATTGCCCCCAAAGTACAAACAAACTAGGAGTGCGTGGACAGGCAGGGCCAAGATCTCAGCTATCTCTGTGCTGACCTTTGGAGCTGGCTTGGCCTAGAGATGAGTTTCTAGAGGGACTGAAGTCCATTGTATGAGATGGACCTAATTTGGTTACACACATCTGTTTGCTCCTCATTAGAATATACTGCTATTGTTTCCCTTCTCTGTTAGTTTTTACTTTGTTAATTCTGACCTTACCTAAACTGGTTCACCTTCCTGTAATTTGTATGTTCCTATTGCTGGAAAAAGGCAGAACTTTACTGTACCAATAGTCTCCCCATTCAGCTAATAGTGGTATATTGCACTACTTTCATGTGGAGATGTCTTCTGGTGTACCTACTGCAGAGTTCTTTAACACCACTACAATTACACTGATTTGGATGAAGCATCTAGTAATTTCCGTCATACAGTTATTCTCAACTGCCATAAAATACTTTCCTTCCAGTGCCTGGCTCTCCAGCAGCACGAGCAGATCAGGGCTACAGATACAAATATAAACTATAAAAATTACATGGTCACCTTTCAATGGAAGAAGTTGAACACATGAATTTTTATGGTGCTAGGGAGTAGGAGGGAATTATTACAATTCACTGGGCTTCATGCCACCCACCTGTCCCGAAAAAAAAAAACTAGGTGCTTTATCACACTTTATATTTATTTAAGAGCGTCGCAGAGCATCTCTCAGAGTGTGGATGTTTATTTCAATCAGTGCTGTAAGTTTGAAGGTACATCTTACATCTTTCTCTCTGTAGATTAGAAGTGAAGTAGTGTGAATATTTCAATAATGTAAGGGCAGAGGCTGAGCTTTTCTGTTTATCAAGGAATTGGAGCAAATTTATCCATCTAAAGAGAAAGATATATATATAACAAAACCAGGCAAGTACAGTTGTAATTTGATAATATTCCCCTCTGCCACACACACATGGCTTCTTTCCACATTTCTTTTCATTTCAGATGGTGCTGTTCCAAATAAGATTTTGAAGATATTCACCCTCTTTTCAGAGGCAAAGTGCTCAACTGTCTAAACTTGCAGGTATTGGACATCTCATAGAATTTGGCGCTGAATCTTGCCCATATGCTCAGGGTTTAGCTGATCGCCATATTTGAGGTCAGGAAGGAATTTTCCTCCAGGGCAGATTGGAAGAGGCCCTGGAGGTTTTTCGCCTTCCTCTGTAGTATGGGGCACAGGTCACTTGCTGGAGCATTCTCTGCTCCTTGAAGTCTTTAAACCATGATTTGAGGACTTCAATAGCTCAGACATAGGTGAGAGGTTTATCGCAGGAGTGGGTGGGTGAGATTCTGTGACCTGCATTTTGTAGGTCAGACTAGATGATCATAATGGTCCTTTCTGACCTTAATATCTATGAATCCATGAATCTATGAAAATACCATTTCCTTTGCACATCTTTTACCTTTGAAATCCTTGATCATGGTGCTTTTTCTCCAGCTAAGGATACGATAATTTGCTTCATGATGAATTTGCTGACCCAAGCACATAATCACCATGGAATAACTAAACTCCCCTTCTTTGACAGGAGTGAAAGCCTGTCTGAAGCGATTCCCATATTTGTGTGTCTCGAGCTGCTTTGGTAGATAGCTCCATGCTGTAATGCTGGACTGGAAGTTTTACTTAATTCTATATTAATTTATAATAATAATGAAACAATCCTTTCTCTAATTACTTTATCCCAAAACTTGTCCATTTATTGCTACCATCTTGCACAAATACACACAACTGCTCTGTACTTTTTAAGAAGTTCTCAGTTTAACAGTTTGTTTTGGCACAGGGAAGCAGGTGACATAACACTCTAGTTCTTTCTGTTTGAGGTCTCATAAACAACTGTCTGGTTAGAATAATCACTTTAAAATAAATAAAACTCTAACAATGTTGGGAAAATAATGGGCTATATTCTCATTTGTACCATAAGCACCAGACATACCTAAAACTGAGGAAAAGGAAGAACTCACCACAAAATCCCAAGCAAGAAATTCTGGGACACTGGCACATTGAGCAAGGGACAAAATTTTGATTTATCCCCCAGTGACAGACATCAATGACCATGAAACTCAACAGGTTCTTTCTTGTAGGCAGACACAAAGCCACAATAAATGTTTGCATTTTTTGTTTTTGTTGTAATGCTTACTGATTAGAGTTTATCACTTGTTTGTTTTGTTTTTGTTGTAGGGTTCTTTGTCCATTTTAAGGCCCTGAGCCTGCACAGTCTTATATACATGTTCAACTTTAAACACGAGTAGTGCCACTGTGTTCAACTGAACTTCTCAGATGCTTAAAGTTAAGCACGTGTTCAAGCTTTTGTAGAGTAACATCCTGAATGTTAGTGGTTTATATGAAACTTCAGAACAAATGTGTTTTGTAATTTCCCACTTCAACTTTTGTCCACTGTTTATAACTATAAACAAACAAAAGTTAAGGAAGGAGGGAAGCAGTTTAACGTAATTGAAACACATTTCTGTGGCATCATGGTCAAGGAAACTGCCTTTGCCCTCCGTGCTGTATGCAGATGAAGAGGGTTATTTGGTGGCAGTGCAAGGAATTTTTTCCCTCTGCAAATGAAACTCTAAACTTTCTTGATACTGTCTGCTTCTGAGCATCAAAGAGACACATGTTCTATTAATGCTCCTGCTTCAAGTCACTTGTATTGACCTACAAAAGACCAGATCATTTTCTAGTTATCTCCCCAAATGTGGCTGAGATAGGAAGGATATTTCTGTGGTTAAGGCACTGCACTGAAACCCAGGATAGATAGGGGCATAGCGAGCAGATCGAGGGACGTGATCGTTCCCCTCTATTCGACACTGGTGAGGCCTCATCTGGAGTACTGTGTCCAGTTTTGGGCCCCACACTACAAGAAGGATGTGGATAAATTGGAGAGAGTCCAGCGAAGGGCAACAAAAATGATTAGGGGTCTAGAGCACATGACTTATGAGGAGAGGCTGAGGGAGCTGGGATTGTTTAGTCTGCAGAAGAGAAGAATGAGGGGGGATTTGATAGCTGCTTTCAACTACCTGAAAGGGGGTTCCAAAGAGGATGGCTCTAGACTGTTCTCAATGGTAGCAGATGACAGAACGAGGAGTAATGGTCTCAAGTTGCAATGGGGGAGGTTTAGATTGGATATTAGGAAAAACTTTTTCACTAAGAGGGTGGTGAAACACTGGAATGCGTTACCTAGGGAGGTGGTAGAATCTCCTTCCTTAGAGGTTTTTAAGGTCAGGCTTGACAAAGCCCTGGCTGGGATGATTTAACTGGGAATTGGTCCTGCTTCGAGCAGGGGGTTGGACTAGATGACCTTCTGGGGTCCCTTCCAACCCTGATATTCTATGATTCTATGATTCAACTCCCAACTCTGCCACAAACTTCCTTTATGACCACAAGCAAATCACTTAACTTCTCTGTGACTCAGTACCACATCAGTGAAATGAGGATATTTCCTTTTCCCCACATTTTGTCTCGCTTGTATATTTTGCTTCAAGCCTCTAGGCACTACTGTAATGGAGATAGATAATAATAAGCTGGTACCTAGTCAAAGCTACAAAAGTGAATGGGAAGTATACAGAATGTGTGTGGAGAGCAGGTTGAACTAATTTGACTTAAATAAAGGTGGTTTTAAAATATAATTTTACAATAAAACAATAGTTTACTGTCTACATTTGAGTTTTCTTCTTGTAAATATAACATAATGTATCAAAGGATCCTTATTAATAAAGAATTATTTAACAAACTTCTGACAATCCATCAATCCCCAGCAATTCATGTCTGACCAACAGAATCATACCACCTCCTTCTTATCCCATGACATTCAAAATTCTAGTGAAGGAAGAGATGCAATAATTATTTCAGATTTTACTTTGAAGTTTTCCTGCAAAAGAGACTTACAAATCTTTCACACATCAGTGGAGTGATAATGAAATATATGAAAACTAATGTCTGATCCTTTGATGAAGCAGGCTGAAGCAGGTGCAGAACCCCACTAATCTAAGATATATAAAGCTTATGGCCTCCTTGAAACATGCAAATTAATATATTTTAAATTGTGTTGAACCCAATATTCATGCTCTGTTGAGGGCACTTTACTTTAATTGAATACCTCCCATCCTTAGCATCTAGGAAGTTATGAAGCATAATAAGTGGCACGTGTCTGAAATATATGCCAGAGGTATCATTGGTTTACACTTATAAAATGGTATTCATGGGGGGGAGGGGAAGTGTAAGCAGCAGTAGACGCACTGTATCAATGGACCCACAGCTAATAGTATATTTTCCAAATAGCTATAGTTGAACTCACTATTCAAAAACATGCATATAGCAGTATGTACTTCACAATCAGTTAGAGTCAGTCAGGTTACATCATGGGGAACATAACATAATGAAATGTGTCATTTCTAGAACTTCAAAGCAATGAACTTTTAAAAAATTCAGGTAAGAAAAGGCAGAAGTAAGCAGGTAATTGCTAATGTAAAATACAGATTTTTCTGCTTCCCACAAGTGGAGGAGAATAGTTATTATCCCATTGGCAGCATTAAATAAGTATTTTCAAAGTTCAATTATCTATCTCACATCACTGGAGATTTTTAAGAGCAGGTCAGACAAACACCTGTCAGGGATAGTCTAGATCACTAGTTTTCAAACTTTTGTACTGGTGACCCCTTTCACATAGCAAGCCTCTGAGTGCAACCCCCCCTTATAAATTAAAAACACATTTTTATATATTTAACACCATTATAAATGCTGGAGGAAAAGTGGGGTTTGGGGTGGAGGCTGACAGCTAGTGACCCCCCATGTAATAACCTCACAACCCCCTGAGGTGTCCCGACCTCCAGTTTGAGAATCTATGAGCTAGATAATACTTAGTCCTGCCATGAGTGCAGGGGACTGGACTAGATGACCTCTCAAGGTCCCTGCCAGTCCTATGATTCTGTGATCCTATGTGGATGATTATCATAACATATATTGTCTTGCATTCTTGTGCTGTAGCAGATATTTTAAGATATCAGGTAAGGGCATCATCTGAGATTGGGTTCTGTCAAGACAATTTTATACATCAACACATATGCCATAAGCATATGCCAATGGTATATTATCAACTGACTGAACAAGGTCTCTTTGGACTGAGCAAGTAAGGAGGTGATGGACCACATATTATCTCCATGTGGATACTCAGTTTATTCTAGGTGAAAGGCACTGCAGCACAGCAATATGGAAGTAGCAAAATAGGACTCATGGAATTATGTCTGAGGGTGAAGAGAAAGTTCCCCAAGTTTGATTCACCAAGTTAGCTGAAGATGAAAGCTGGGATTTCTGAGCAAAATTACTCTCTGGCTATCCAGAAACACAGATGTATCCAGCCTGACACCAAGTCTGCAAACCACCTTGACTACAAGAGAGCAGATGCCCTCAACAGAAGAGCATGGCTGAATGTTTTCCTCATCCTATTACTGTCCATCATCTCCATTTTACCTGAGTTCAGCTTACTGTTGTTTTCTGTCCTCCAGGTCCTAATTTCCTTCAGGCTCTAAAATAGCTGGGAAATAGCATAGTCTGCACTGGATGAGAGACAGAGTTTGGTGTCATAAGCATATTTCTAGCATTACAGCCCATTCTATATCACAGTTTCCCTCAATGATTTTACATAAAGGTCACATGAAAGAACTGAGATCTGTGGGATTCCATAAATGAAACTTCTCAATGACAAAGAGCTCAATCCAAGAAATTGTGGCCTCTTGGAAGTCGATGATTTCAGTGGGATCAGGATTTCACATCATAACTCTAGAATCCTTCAGAAAAAAAACAATCTGTGTCACACAGATAATGGACTACAAGGACTGCTATAGTTTTTATATCTACTTCAGGGGCTGGAGAGTAAAGAAAACCTCCCATTTCTCATCACACACCGTTTCTTTCATCAGCTTCTTTCATCAACTTCTCTTTCTCAAATAAAATAACCCAAGACTTTTGTTATTCCAGAGAATCCCCATATCTCTTTGCCATATGTATTCCCCAGAAGGCTAGTCCAAAGCTGGATACCTCATTATGCTTTCCTGGATGGTGTGCCTGCATCCCAGCCTTATCTATGACGGGATCTAGTGCCTCCTTTCCTATATGAACCCTATTTTTCCACAGATGTACCTTCTGCCCTTATGGTGTTGACCTCTTCAGAATATACCTCATTTTCTATCCATAATTTCTGTCAACTAGACTTCACCATGTTGCTTCTGCTTTAGTGAGCTGACAGTCAGAAAGAGAACATCATAAAAGTTTCCCTTTTGCATTCCAGTTAAGTATGACCTTTGGATGCTTCTATAGGCCCCTACGTGCAGATTTTATATATATGATCTGCAGGTAGGGGCCTATAGAAGCATCCAAAGGTTTTCTTTACTCTCGAACCCCCGAAGTAGATCTATATGATCTAATGCTCCCTTCTGGCCTTAAAATTTGTGAATACATGTTCAGAATCTTTTGATGGATTTATGGAGAAGAGCAATAGGATTCCTGTTAGAGGAAGCTTTGTTTATACTTTGTCATAAACATCTTTAGTCTTTGTATCCTCTGAATTTATATTTCAATAATAAACCTCTGCCGCCAGTTTTTAATAGCTCCTTTAATAGAAATACCTACGAGACCTCTGAATGGAAGTAGTGACTATGCCTTCATATTTGTATGCATAGAACCTAGCACATTGTAGACAATTGCATAAAAAAAACCCCTAAAATATATGCAAGTAAAATTGCATTCTCAAATTATACAGACAATTAGGTCCTTCAAGTTATGTCACAAATAGATACTGAAAAAACTATTCATGAACATTCGTTCAAATAACCTCCTTCCAAATTTACTTCAGTAGTAATCCTGACCTTCCATTTGTTTACTGAAAATATCGGTATGACTGTTCCCCACCCTGCCCCCCAATATTCACAGAAATTGAAAGCATCACCAATATACTCTTTTAAATATTTAATATACTTTCTTATATTTTTTTCTTATACTTCTGGAGTTTGAAAAATTGCAGATCGTTCCCCTCTATTTGACATTGGTGAGGCCTCATCTGGAGTACTGTGTCCAGTTTTGGGCCCCACACTACAAGAAGGATGTGAAAAAATTGGAAAATGTCCAGCGGAGGGCAACAAAAATGATTAGGGGACTGGAACACATAACTTATGAGGAGAGGCTGAGGGAACTGGGATT
This sequence comes from Natator depressus, assembly GCF_965152275.1. Taxonomy (NCBI): domain Eukaryota; kingdom Metazoa; phylum Chordata; order Testudines; family Cheloniidae; genus Natator; species Natator depressus. Next base: position 73,453,828 of record NC_134236.1, read on the forward strand.
GTTTAGTCTGTGGAAGAGAAGAATGAGGGGGGATTTGATAGCTGCTTTCAACTACCTGAAAGGGGGTTCCAAAGAGGATGGATCTAGACTGTTCTCAGTGGTAGCAGATGACAGAACAAGGAGTAATGGTCTCAAGTTGCAGTGGGGGAGATTTAGGTTGGATATTAGGAAAAACTTTTTCACTAGGAGGGTGGTGAAGCACTGGAATGCATTACCTAGGGAGGTGGTGGAATCTCCTTCCTTTCAAGTTTGTAAGGTCAGGCTTGACAAAGCCCTGGCTGGGATGATTTAGTTGGGGATTGGTCCTGCTTTGAGCAGGGGATTGGACTAGATGAACTGCTGAGGTCCCTTCCAACCCTGATATTCTATGATTCTATGATTTGAAACTAAAAGAGAAAGAGAGAGACTTTTATGGACCAAAGCTCAGCACATTACATTACATGCAAAGTCATTTCAAATCAGATGGGTCGTGATGTGAAAGGATTTTAGGTTATTCCCGAGCTGGCTGTTACACATGAAAGAAGTGTGAAATTTCTGAATTAATGCATCTATTCATATGGCATCTTATGCTTTATTGGCAAGAAGCTATAGTGGAGCGACACACCAGTCTTGAACTAACTGTTTAACTATGAGGAAGAACTATGCATAACTTGAACCTGCAACTTGATCTAAATGTAGAAACCATATAGGGAGAAGTTCTGTTGTTCATTCTAACACAATGAACAATGGAGTTCAGAAAGGCCTTGTCTACAATGGTAATTTGATTTGTTGCTGACAGCAGTTGTCCCCACTGTGTTGTTCAGTGACCACTCAGTGCTTAGGGCGCTTTAAAGAGATCTGCATTATTCTGTGTCTGTTTTCAACTCGATGACCATAACAACAAGAGCTCCACAGCACCCTCCCTTGACTCTGTCTGGGAAGCTAAGCCCTTAAAGGCACAGTACTGTTTAATAACTGAGGCCTAGCAGGCTTACTTTAATTGTAAGCATTACCAGTGTATAGTGGGTAAAGTTTCATGAATTGCAAGAAGGATTTGTTATATACAATTATTAAGAATAAATTTAAGCAGAAAGGGTTTAGCAATACCATTCAAGGACTATGTTAAGATTATGACTGGTAAACAAGAGTATAAAGGTCTGGCATCACTGCAAAAATTCTTCTGCCACAGCGATGGTAAAAGTTCCTTTTTCTCCCTCAAGCCTCTTTTTGAGAGCCCCCAAAAGGGTGATGGGCAGAATGGTCCATCCTCTTATCATTTTGCCTATCAATTAGACCTAATTTCCAAAGCACCAATTTTTAACATTGATTTCTGCTCTCCTACATCACTGTGGCAGAAGAATTTTTGCAGTGATGCCAGACCTTTATACTCCATTGGGGATCCTTGACCATCATCACAGCACCAACAAAGATTCCAGCATGATACATGTGAGATCCTGCCCTGTCTTCCCCTTCCTCATCTGTCCCTTTCCATCCCCGCCACTATCTTCCCTCTGTCCTATCTCTCTTTTTCTCTGCTTTCCACCTGATCCTTAGATCAACTGCATTGCATGGCACCAGCATAGTGAGATGAGGCAGCCCATCCAGCTCTGCTCAGCCTGAGAAGGATCTGAGAGGGACTTGACCAGACCAACTAACTGACCAGGGAAGCAAGCCAGGGTCCTGAGCAACAGCGGTTGTGGCTGACCTGCCAGCCTAAAGTATCTCTCTCTGACTGACCAGCCACCCTGTATCCTGAGAATTTTAACATAAGCAGTATTTCTCCCACCTTTACTATGCTATCTCTTCCTCCCCTTGAGTCTGCTTTCTAAAAAGCAGGAAAGTGACTATCATTCCTGACTCAGAACTGAACAACAGAACTAAGCTTTTCTTCCCCACTCAGGAGGACTGTTTGAGAGAATAAGAGACTCTAACCAATATTCACCTGGCAGGTCTGAAGCTCATCACTCAATTTCAGTTTCAATACTTTTGCCTTGTTTGGATTCTTCTCCTTTTGTGTGTTTTAATCAGTAAACTTCTAACTTTTGTCATGAATTTTCCAGTGTATTTGCCATGGTACTAGGCAGGCTGATCTCTCTGTATATTAAGCCCAACACCTTGTTTAAGACCATATAATATTGGACAGTGACAGATTTCTGTTAACACCTTTGACTCATTGAGTTCATATATTCCATCTAAATTAATTCAACAGTCCCCAATATCACATTTTCCCTTCCAAGCCAAAACAACACTAAAAAGAAAACATTAATTAAACACACAACTACAAATGCTTATGTCCAGCCTCATAACTAAACTTGTTAACATGTTCAGTTAGTCTATGAAGTGCCCTGTGCTATCATTTGGACCTGTCAGGCTCCCCTGGAATATCAGCTCGACATAGCCACTTGTTCTGGTTGTTCCATATCTTAGGGCTCCATTGTCTCAACCAGTTGTGATTGTTGCCCTCTTGGGCAAAACAGTAGACTCATGCCCCTTATCTTCCTCCCTTTGGGGATTTAGAGATGGTGGGGCCTATTCCTCTGAAGTATGTGTCTGGCTGAGGTTCCAACCTCATTTGATCATGGGGCAACTTCTTGTGACACCATTGCTGTTTGTGACAGCTGTTTCTCATCACAGAGATGCACAGTGTCATTTTTATGAAGTGGTGGTGGTTCCCTGGCTCTCAAATCATATTGATTTTGTTTATTTTACCTACTCTGTCTTGTGTCTCTCTTTCGTAGTATTCTGGATTCTCTGTCTCTATGTCTATAGTTGTCAGAGCACTGTTCACTCTCCATAAGCTTCATTCTGTACTGGGTGACTTCAGTTGCTTGGTAAATTCTAAATACTTGGGAATGGTTAATTCTAGATCTTCCAGAAGTCTCTCTCTGAGTTTTTTGTTCCAGCTTCTACTGATGAGTTGGTCTTTTGTCAGGGAATCAGGCTCTTCAGCCTTAGATCAGTCACATTCCTTCTGTACCCTCTGAAAAAAAAACGTATCTTCCATATGTTTCATTTTTACATGGAGTAAAATATACATGCACTTTCTGTACTACAGTTTCATAGTACATTTAACTGCCCAAGTTAACTAAAAACAATTTAAAACATCAAGTGCTTCAGTACCAGCCACTGTCAGAAATAAGGCTACCTTCTGATTGTCTGATCAGGGAAGAACTCCTCAAGAGGATTTTTATGGGAATTTCCTCCCTGATAGCTAGCTTGTAATGGTTATTCTGGAGAAGGGGATAGTCCATCCTATTGCCAGCAATGGGTCTTCTTCCTAATGCAGATAAGGCCAAAGAGATGGGGGGAGGGATGTTAGTGCCTTCATGTTAAATTAGGTTACCCAGGCAGAAATATGGGCGGAACTGAGACAGGGAGTCCAATGGTTTAATGGAAGAGAAGTGCAATCATCCAGTACCTGGAAGGAAGATGCAGCATTCAAGTGGAACAAAAAGCAACCCTGGCTTGACCTGTATTGCTCTCTCAGGTTCCAAATAGCACGAAGTGCTAAAGAAAATTGTTTGTAAGTCTTTTATTCTCTCTTTATCTATTTGCTGTAACTAAACATTCTGCTGTTCTACCAAAGGTTATTGACCAGATTTCAGTAATACGCTTCTTGTAAAAATCCACGTGTATTTCACGTTTTCTCTATTGTGTTTAGCGTTGTACATTGTCTAAAATAATTGCCATGATACTTGCAGGCCTCAGTAGCTGCTCTGTTAAAGAGAGCTCACCCAGGTGGGCCACTACAGACAGTGAAGTTTGCTTCTCATTAACAGAACAGGAGAGTGTTTGGATTATAGCCCCTGCACCTTAAGGATACTTCTGTTTTATGCATATGGCAAGCCGAAGGGATTTATGAGAAGTCTTGGACTTCTGTTGAAGACTTCTGGCAGCCTAAGGGAGAGCAAGGGCTCTATCTGGGACTAGGGTGATTGGATGAGAAGTCAGTTATATTTTATTTTACATTATTTGACCACAGAAACAATATATTCTGTTTTAAGTACAGATTCCCCGGCTGGATGGCCTTTTCTTGTTTATAAACTGTATCAAGTTCTTACAACGATTAAAAATGTTGAAGATATGGGGAGAGGTGCCTAAAAAATAATTGTCCTATCTGGCACTTAATCACCTGAATAGTGGGCTGTAATTCTCTTTCAGGAGATGGAGCGTTTTGAAATGGTAGTGCTAATTTCAGTGGAATATCAGGACGTCAATCACACATCCATAGTGCCAATTTGCTGGGTCGGCATCATGCGTCTGTAAGGAATTGAACTGGCAATGAAAATGACTAAAACAGCTGGAAATACAGTGGGTTGTTATAAGTCTGTATCAGCTGAGGTGTGGGAGCCATCACATTTATGTATATTTTAAACATGAGTGAGTTGAGGAATAAGAAAGCAGTTTTGTTTGTAGTTACTAACCAAAAGCAATATGCTTGAAGCTATAATGTCTGCATGGTATTTAATTCCACTGTCTATGCAGACCAGCCCTCAGAGTATATAAAATAGCTCATTGAAAAGGTCATTTTTGAACGTATTTTCATACTGTGGATAATCAAAACAGAGCAGAACAGATTTTTTTATAAGAAAACAGATACTAAAAAGTGTTGATGGGGATGTGAGTGGTTCTAATGAAATGCCACTAGTGCTGTTACTATTTGGACTGGAAAATAGACTTGTGCAGGATCTAATGCTTCACTCTAGGTAACACTGGGTTTTGTGGCTCACCAGCTGCTAGCCACATGGGTAGTGTGTCTCAAGCACAGTACAGTAATTAAAACACCCTGGCTTTGCTCTCTGGTGATCCATATATAATCCTTCTGAATTTTCAAAGTTCTAAAGAAGTCTGTTTCATTGCTGCATAACTTTCAATGCTTGCTTTTCTCTAAAAGTAACCCTAACTTTAAACTTCAAGACTAGCATCTGTGTGTTTTTGAGACTACAACAATGTTCTCATGCGTGTTTTCCCCGATATATATTTACAGCCTTAATTTCGGGTTAATCACTTTTTTTATTTGAATGAAAATGCTCTGTACAAATGGCCTCCTGCTTCACTGAAATCAACAAGGCCCTGTGAAGTTGAAGGACTCTGAATGCTCAGAGCAGTTTCCAGAATTGGTTGCCTCAGTGTGTGTGTTTCAGTTGCTGGAATAATATGGAAGAGAGGAAAAGGAGGAGAAGGAAAAAATCACACAACTTTTAAGTTTACCAAACTTTTCCTTACTTTTTTATGCTTATACCAGTCAATGTTTTAGGTGCACTTGAATGACTAATGAGAGCGGTATTTGGCCTCTTTGAATTATGGAGAGATGAATTTATTCAAATATAACCCCAATAAATCTGAACTTTTAACTCAAGTCTTCATGGAGCTTTGGAAATATCAGTTTAATTGTTTATTCTGTCCATCTCCACCTCTATGCACTTCCCTGGTTTAGTCAGGACTGGAAACAAAAATATCAAAACAAGAAAAAAATAGCAAGCTGTACCAGAAATCTAACTAGAATTCTGGCTCTCCTAAGATTTCCAGTTAGATTTCCTGACCAAAACAGGCCAGAAAAGCTTCATATACACATCCCAATTTTTGAATGTTAATTTGAGTTGAAACTTCCAGCCTTTCAAGGTTTGCTCATCACTAATTTGGATCATTAAAAAAATTTCTGCCGTCAGCACTTTGTGGATAAATAGCAAAATTTCTCCTCTTTTTAGACAGAAAGTTAATTTAGTTTAATTGTATTTTCTGAAGAGTTAGCAAGAAGAGCTTGCAACAGCTTTCAAATTTAGCTCCATTATTCTAGCAATATCACACTAATGCCAAAAAATAGAAGTTATGGCCAATGAACTGGTCATAGTGGATAGATTTGTGTTTAGTTCAGGAAAAGGTCAAAGACAGATGTTTTCTTGAATAAAGAATGACATTAGGTGCCTAAGTATATGATAATGGTGGCATTAAAAATGCAGATAGATAAGTCTTGAACACAAGTAAGTTGTCAAGTGGGGTGATTTTACAGACTAGCAAGAAGCAGGACACCACACCAAAAATAAATAAATAAATTTCAGATAAAAAGTATTTACTTCAATGAACATTTGATCTGTTTCCCCTTTCTTAAGAAGAAAGAGTCATTTTCCAAACTCTGGCTTTTAAGCTTCCAATTTGCAGTTCGCTGAAACGGGCCAGCATGAATCACAAAGAGCCAATTTCTGGAAAGTGTTGCCATGCCAGCAGTGGCAGTCACGTTTCTTTAATATTTTCACTAACCTTATTTCCCCTGTGAGAAAAATAACTGCTGCTGTTTGTTCAAACTTGGCAGCCATGATAGGACTAGCTGTCAGACAGCCTCAGCTCCCCTTGCTAATTTCAAGCTCTGTTGAGCAGTACTGCTGTGGAAAGGCTATCACTCAACATTTAGTAACAGCTCCAGCAGGGGGTGAAAAAACCTTAAGGAAATCTATAGATACTGCTGATCAGAGGGAAAAATACTGGTGCTTTTAATGGAAGAAGTCACTGTTATTCACTTCATTACTTTAAACAAAACAACTAACTAGAATCTATGCTAAAATACTGGAAAGCACCAGCTGCCCAACACTTGTTAACATACTGTCCAGAGTCAGATTAGATAGCACAACGTAATTAGAAGTTTGAAAGAGAATTCTGAATGGCAACTGTTCTGGCTGCTGCAACTATTAACTCTATAATTTCCTGGCCAGTGTAAAATGATCTGGATAGCGCTGTTTCAGAAGGACACAGGCGGATTAAAGATTAGGTTTACAAAGTAGGAAGAACTTAATAATAAATCTACACAGCAACAGATGAAATTAGTTACCTTCGCTTCCAAGTTCTGTTCTAATTCATTAGATGGCCTAGATTAAATGTGATATTATTTCTGGTGTCCATGTGGAGCACTCCAGAGAGGAACTCAATCAGCAATACTGTGTATGGTGAACATACATCATTATGATATGGAATTGGAAAGGTTACAATGTTTATTCCATTCTAGGGATTCTAGATTGAGGACTGAAATATGTAAGTAGTGGTCACTCATATGCACACAAAAAGTGGGAGTGTGCTAATAAAGTTTGTGGATGATACAAAGCTGGGAGGTATTGCCAATTTAGAGAAGGACCAGGATATCATACAGGAGGATCTGGATGACCTTGTAAACTGGAGTAATAGTAGTAGGATGACATTTAATAGTGAGAAGTGTAAGGTTATGTATTTAGGGATTAATAACAAGAATTTTACTTATAAGCTGGGGACACATCAGTTAGAAGTAACGGAGGAGGAGAAGGACCTTAGAGTATTGGTTGATCATAGAATGACTATGAGCTGCCAATGTGATATGGCTGTGAAAAAAGCTAATGTGGTCTTGGGATGCATCAGGAGAGGTATTTCCAGTAGGGATAAGGAGGTTTTAGTACCGTTATACAAGGCACTGGTGAGACCTCACCTGGAATACTGTGTGCGGTTCTGGTCTCCCATGTTTAAGAAGGATGAATTCAAACTGGAACAGGTACAGAGAAGGGCTACTAGGATGATCCGAGGAATGGAAAACTTGTCTTATGAAAGGAGACTCAAGGAGCTTGGCTTGTTCAGCCTAACTAAAAGAAGGTTGAGGGGAGATATGATTGCTCTCTATAAATATTATCAGAGGGATAAATACCGGAGAGGGAGAGGAATTATTTAATCTCAGTACCAATGTTGACACAAGAACAAATGGATATAAACTGGCCACCAGGAAGTTTAGACTTGAAATTAGACGAAGGTTTCTAACCATCAGAGGAGTGAAGTTTTTGAATATCCTTTCAAGGGAAGCAGTGGGGGCAAAAGATCTATCTGGCTTTAAGATTAAACTCGATAAGTTTATGGAGGAGATGGTATGATGGGATAACATGATTTTGGTAATTAATTGATCTTTAAATATTCACGGTAAATGGGATTTTAGATGGGGTGGGATCTGAGTTACCCAGGAAAGAATTTTCTGTAGTATCTGGCTGGTGAATCTTGCCCATATGCTCAGGGTTTAGCTGATCGGCATATTTGGGGTCAGGAAGGAATTTTCCTCCAGGGCAGATTGGAAGAGGCCCTGGAGGTTTTTCGCCTTCCTCTGTAGCATGGGGCACGGGTCACTTGCTGGAGGATTCTCTGCTCCTTGAAGTCTTTAAACCACGATTTGAGGACTTCAATAGCTCAGACATAGGTGAGAGGTTTTTCGCAGGAGTGGGTGGGTGAGATTCTGTGGCCTGCATTGTGCAGGAGGTCGGACTAGATGATCATAATGGTCCCTTCTGACCTTACTATCTATGAATCTATGATTGGTGAATCACTGCACAGTATAATATTCCCAGTGGATTTTTTGCCAGGTATCCAGGGAATGATGAGGTTGTGGATGGACATGCCAAGCAGATTCAAAGATATGAATTAATACATATCTGCAAAAACTGAGCATTGAGGTCGCAAAAGAAAGCATATTACTTCTAGGATAAATAATGGCATAGAGTGTACAAATAGCACATCTGAAAAAAATATACACACAGAGGTCACATCTACATATGGCTCTCCCTGGAAAGGGCATAATGTGACAGTAAGATTAATAACCTGGATTACCACCTCTGGAAAAAATCTCCTTGTACAGAAAAATAAACCACCTCTATCCAGCAGCAAGGCTTCTTTTCCCGAGGGCTGAGGAGAAGGTAGTTCCAGTCATAAATACCATTTGACCATTGTTCCAGGGTAGAGATCGAAACTTGTACGATTTCTGCCACTTAAGACTTTATATCATTAGCCTACAATCCACTGTCTCAAATTGAGTATGGTACCATGTACTAATGTTAATCTGCAATGTCTTTAGAAAAGTTCATGCCAAGAACAGAGCTGGATGAATAATGGATTTTTCAGTTTGTTGGAGTTTCGGGAAAAAAAATTGTTTGAGTTAAACTCATTGTCATTCATAGTCATTCATGATGGCGATGGACAGTAATTTTGTAAACCCTTTGCTTGATAGTTGTAAAAATGCTGGAAGTTGAAACTAAATGTTTGGGTTAAAAGAAAATGTTTTGACTTTTTTGGTTCAGTTGAAACATGAATTTGCAAACAATTTTGGTTGACCAGAAACTGCTTGTTTTGGTAAGTAAGCTATTCATTTTAAAAAAATCACCCACTTTTAGCCAAGAGGCTATATGTTATATGAAACATAGAAGGCAGGGTAGACACTTATGAAGCACAAGATTTCAGATTTCTTGGTGTCGACACACAGTTGTTCATTGTTGTAGATTGTAGATTGACTCCTAGATTTTACATATGGATAGAATGATTGGAAGGCAATTCTTGAATACTCGGAGCGTCTCTGCCATCTAAGTAACCTCTCATAGTCAATAATATTACAAGCTGCTGGGAAGTTCAGCACAATCAATGTGTCCAGCTGATCCTGTACTGAAACAAGCAGGAGACAATTTATGACATTAGAAAGATCTCCACTTCAAAGGATGACTGTAGATCAGATTGGAACATAGTAATATGCCACTGTTATTCAAATGCATCTGGAATTGATTAGTCACCACTTTTTCAATCTCCTTCCTCATAATCGAGAGGTTCGAGTCTGGAAAGTATTTTGCAAGCACTCTAGTATCAAGAGATGGTTTCTGGAGGAGGGCTGAAATCAAATGGTTGACATCCTACACACAGTAAGTGAATAACTCATAATACCCATCAATAATAGCAGTGTAATATCTATGGCTGAGAACATGTAACATCGCTTGGACTCTAGTCATAGCTGCTTCAGTATGTCTGTCTAAGATCCCTGTACAGAGGATGGTCAGATTCCAGACTCAGGGAAAATGGGAGAAATCAAACTCACAAAGCAATTACTCCTCATTGAGCACTAGCCATAAGTGAAGTCAAAAGTTTTCAAGTTCAGCTGCTTTTGAATTATTAGTATGTAAAAATAGAAGAGGCTTACATTTATAGTTTTCAGGGCGGAAAGTATATTTTATTCTAATTAATATCTCAAAAAAGATTGAGGGATTGTGTTCATACTTTTAAAAATAAAATCAATTTGTCCTGAGTCTAAGTGACCAAAGTGTCAGCTCAAAATAACAGTTTTCCAGGAAGTTAACTTCAAGTGGAAACAGGAGATTATAATTAAAAGTAATCTTGTAACCTTAACTATAGAGTTGTCTAGAATACAACGTGGCTAAAACATGTAAAAGGAAATTATGTTTTGTTTTACAAAAGTAAAGCAAACAGAAACAATTTATGGCTCTGTTGGACAGCCACAGAAATATTAATGTACAGGAAAAGCCACATTTGTTTAACAAGAAAAAAAACTCTGGCTATCGAAGCTCTTCTTTTATTTCAAGGTAAGTGGCATTAAATGATAGTAATGCAAGCCACATTTCAGATAGCCCAAAAGGAGATCTTTCCCCATCATTCATGATGGAAACAGGAGGGGTTTGTATTTCAATCCAAGGAATTCTCAAAAATGTGTCCATCCCATACTATTACTTGGGACATAAATGCTTATATTTTTTTTCCTCTTTGGTATTCCTTTCCCTTTATTCTTGTTTCTTCCTTGCAAATTGATATTGCTTTCAAAGTACATAAAGTATCTAACAAGGGCAGTGTGATCCAAAAGTGTTATTGCACAACAACTGCAGGAATGACAATATAGCCTACAAGCCTAGGACATAATATAAATAGACCAAAGCTCCCCTCTGGTGGAAAAGATAAGACATACATTAATAACGAATGGCTAAATTTTGCCCTCTGATATGACAGCACAACTGCTATTGAAATCAGAAAGAGTTGTCTTCCAGAAGTTGTCAGAAGGCTCAATTTGTCTTCCAATACATTTCATAGCCCCAACCATTTTTGAATAGTATTATAATTCTCTAAAAATTGCTGTAAAATTCAAAGGGAACAGGGATGACAATTGAAATCACTTTAGTCAGTAGTGACAATTGTCTTAGCATTGGAAATTTTGACCTTGAACAATCACACATGGATCCTCAGGCACTACCCAAGTTTAAATGTGACTGAATTTATTATGCAAAATAACACTCATTTTGCCATTTTCTTCCTAAAATCCAGCATGTCAAAGGTAAGAAACATAGCAGAGAAATACTATTGAGAGTCCCCATTCTCTTTAGAATTATACAGCATGCTTGCTTTATGATGTGCAAAGAAATAGGAGCAGAGGGAACAAATGGAAAACTAATATATGATAATGGTTTTGGTAGGTATCTTGGATAATTGTGGGTTGTTGTTTTCTCCATATCTGATGCTATCGTATTATTTCACTGCCAGTTTGTAAGTGGCACAACTAAGCAAATATTAAGATGATGTCTGCAGTTCACTTATACAAATGCTGAGCATAAGATCACCTGAACTAAATCTGTTTAAACCTCAGAAGTAATGAGATAGCAAACATAATATTATGGAAAATTCAAATGCTATTTCCATCCCACGGAGTTCAGAATTACATTATGCAGAGAATATAATTAACTCCACTGTATTTTATCTTAGAGCAGTAGGTTAAAAGCATAGGATTCATTCATTAGTATAAACAGAACTAAAGTACTGACGTATTAAGTTAACTAAAACATCAGCAGAAACTGAGTTATAGGGTAGCCAGGTAGAGGAAATTCACGCAGTCATATATCCAGGGAGTTGTGTGAACTATGATTAAAACAACAAACTAGAAATTAATACAGGAATCTGGAAGGTGACAAAGATGTTTAACTCACTGGTTTAAGAAAGAAACAGCAGGTAAAACTGAGATGAAGAGGAGGCTTTTTATAAGAAATAATCTCTCAGTGAGGTTGTGCAAATTCAAGGCCTTAAAAAGTTCAAAAAGGAGAATAAGAATCTGATGTCCTCATGATAAACTGACAAGACCCGTGCTGAAATGAACAATATTTTCAGAACATTCCAGTATATTCTTGTGAAGAAAATGCAGTCAACAAATTCAATAGCTTAGACATTTCTAGTAAAACCCAGTGGCTCTAAAACCAAGATCAGCACTGGATCCCTCAAGGAAACAAAAAGACAGGACATCCTTGAAATATTTCTGAAGGAATTATACAAAACCTTTTAAGAATCTTTCCCACAAAGCAGGCAACGTAATGAAAGGGGTGTGGGAGAAGGATATCTAAAAACATAGTTTTCAACAAAGATGACAACATGTACCCAACCAATAAACAAAGCTTGAAAACTTGTACATTGAAACTTCTTTTTCCACTGGTTCTGACCAATAGAGAATGATAGAGATACTATATTTACTATATTAACTATTTCATGTGGTGAGAGGGAAGTGAAAATATTTTCAGAAAACATTCTCTACTAACTATACAGTTTGGAAACCCTAGCATTACCCATATGGTTCAGGCCTTGTAACCTACAGAGGATGAAGCAGGATTTCACCTTTATTAAGTTTCCTAACACAGAAACAACAGAATCTGAATGTACCTTCTATGTTGTTCTTTGCATTAAAGCAAAATCTTGAACTTCATATATTTTTATTCAAGTATTTTACACAACACAGAAATCAGATCCTACTGTAAACTGCAGTTTGTCACTATTTGATTTGTCCCTCTCGGTAAGTCCAGACTCTTGTCTTGAAAAATGTAGGATGATCGTTGGTCTTTATAGCCTCACCCCATCTCCTTACACAATACAGTCATGTGCTCCACACATCATCCAGAGATTCATAATAGGCTTAAGTAATGGGGCCCTTTTTCAGTGCCAAAACCTCTTTCATGAATAATCAATTTCTCAAATAATGGTAAGCCAAATACAATCAATATAACCTGATATATTACTCATTTTCATTTATTCACAACCACATCTTGCTACTGTAAAGAAAGTACAAAGAAAGTTATGCAGTAGCACCTGGAGATTATTTTTATTTTCTAGCAATATAAAAAGATAAAGGGTTTTTTTCTTAGAAATTCATCTCTTGAAATATTTGAGGCTTCCATAACTTGATGTATCCATCCTGCCAATCTGTGTGTAGTAGTATATTGAATTCAGCACCAGTTCTAAGGGTCATTGCCAAAGCTGACAAAATACTACATTTCATTGTCAATCAGAAGATTTCTCCATTAGTCTATTTGGGATTTGAATTCACAGGACGTCTGTGCTGTATCTCATTCTTCATTCTATCCTATTCCCAGATGTAGGACTTGCTCCAAAGCTCTTTGAAGTCAATGGGAGTCTTTCATGTGACTTCAATGGATTTTGAATCAGGCCCTTTTGGTTTGTCCCTTTGTGGACCCATTTCCATACTTTTAAAGCAGACAAGATGGAAACAGGACATGCTCGTCCCTGTTGTACCCTCAAGACAGTGATGAGAAATAGCTTCCCAGTCACAAGAGGAAGCTGCAGCTAGAGCCTCCAAGGGCCTGAACTTTGCAAAAGCTTGTATAACAGGATGTAGAATAGTCAGCATCAGGTCAGAGGGCAGATCACAGTGACAAAAGATAAGGAAGCTGTCAGTCCTGCAGCCTTGTTTGTAATGCTTCAGATATATGGAATAAAGGTCTGTTACTGTAAAGCCTCAGGGATTTCTGTGTCTTATTGATAGAACCAGAACAAGGACCAATCCTGTGTTGTTCACTCAGATAAATTCCCACTGACTTCAGTGAGATTTTTATCTTTGTCACAAAAATGGGATCAGATCAACAGAGGAGGCCAGCAAAATGCTGTAAATCTCTAGGAAGTTTATCAGAAACAATGAAAGTTTTGCCTGAGTGAGGGCTGGTGTGTCCCCTTAGTGAAATTCCCTAGCACTAATGAGATTATATCATTCTGAGCTTTTCCATCGTTACGTTCTATACGTGACACATAGTTGCTGACCAATGGTGTAAATTCACTTCAAAAGTGTGGGCCAGATCCTCAGTTATTGTAAACTGGTGTAAATACACTGACTTTGACAGAGCTGTCCCAGTTTACACCAGCTGAGGATCTGTCCCTTTATCTCCATAGGTCTCTCCCATTCCCTCAACCCCCAAACTTGTCTAATAAGCAATAACTTTGTAACAAGAATGTAAAATCCCATTAGTCCTTTGCCATTTCTCCTGTACCTTGTTATCTAAAAGCTATATCAGGAAGGAAAATCAGTCCGGTGTTGATTTTTTTTCTATGAATGAACTGTAAAATAAGCAAAGGGCAGAGACAAAGTAATCATATGCCCTTTCTCCAAGGAGTGTGCCTCATCAAGAGATCAGATGTCAACTTAAATGTGAACTACAGAAAAAATTTACAGTTACTAGTTTCTGCATCAGTGTTTGTTTAGCTTTACCTTACCTGAAATGGAGAAAATAAAAAGCTTAAAAAGAATAATTTATCTAAACTGAGCAAGACAATGCATTTACAAGCATCTAGTTAAATATCACTGTATGAAAGGATAACTTTGAAACTGTTTCTTCATTTTCAAAACATGTTCATTATATTCACTTTAGATTATATAATTGAATAGAAAATTGAATCACAGCAGGGAGCTGAAGCCACCTTTAAAAAATGAACCTTATTGTTTATTTTATTACACTCTTCACAGAACTTAAGTTGATTTGGAACCTGGCTTCCAACCATCATTTTACTTAATGCCCAATTTATTTGTAAATAACAAATATACTTTACCAAATATATGGATAAATGAAGTGGCTTTTTTGTTTGTTTGCTTTTTTCTGAGCTATGGAGATCTTATTAATGTGCTTTCAGCATCTTCAATTAGTTTCTCTGACACACCAGAAATACTGGAGAGATTCAATGGCAGTTAAAATAATACTTTTAAATACCATGCATGTTAGCCAAACCCTGTGTGGATTACTGTTTTAAGAATCTGTCTTACAATGAAATGCTACTTTGTTCAAATTTAGAATTGATTTTTATAAAAAGAGTTCTTATATTTCCTCCGAACCACACATACACACACACACACATACACATACTCATTATCAATCTGAGCATAAGAACACAGGGTCTGATTTTGAGCTTATTTACACTGATAAGATCAGAAGTCACTTCCCTGAAGTTTTTGGAAATAGACTGGTGTAAAAACCTGTGTGAGATTAGAATCAGGTCTATAAACTGCACATAAGTAATCCATCAAATCTGGTATCCTCTCTCTGGCAGTGCTCAATAGCTAATGCTTTAGAGGAAGACAAATCTGTTCTTAGGCTCAAATACAGAGCCCAGCATCCAGCCCAAGTAGCTACTGTGCAGCTGCATGTAAGGGGACTATTCAGCATAATGGCTCCACAGATCCTTCTCTGGCCCCCACAGGAGGGCAAAGAGGAGGGCAGTGGCAGATCTTTGGCTCTATTCTCAGGCCTCCCCAACTCATGCTCCATAATCCTATGGCATGTGAAATTTCAGAGGGTTGGTTTCTTTCTGAGGAAGTCCTGTTCTATATAGGTTCTTATACTGTACTCATCTCTATAGTAGCTGAGTGCCTTGAAGATGGCCTTGAAAATTGGTCTGATAACAGGAAGCTAGCTTTCATTATTTTGCATTTAACTGTGTACTTTAGCTCTACAGAGATCAGAATATATTCCTGTCTTATAGACTTCTTCTGAGGATCTAACGGTAAGTCTATACTACCATTAGACACCCAGGGCTAGCCATGCCAGCTGACTTGGGCTCACAGGTCTCAGGCTAAGGAGCTCTTTAATTGTGGTGTAGACATTTGGGCTTGGGCTGCAACCCAAGCTCTGGGACCCTCCTATCTTGCAGGGCACTAGAGCCTAGGTTCTAGCTTGAGCCCAAATGGCTACACTGCAATTAAGCAGCCCCTTAGCCTAAGCCCCATGAGCCCAAGTTGTCTAGCATGGGGCAGCTGCAGGTTTTTAATTGAAGTAGAGACATACCCTAAATGTATTTTCAATCTACTGCGCAGGTATCATGCTGGTAAAATCTGTCTGCTGCTACACTTATAACAGAAGAAAAGACAGGTAATGACAAATCCCAGCTTTGGAAAGAGCTATGCATACTGTTGTCTGTATTTTGCTATACAGCTCAGCTACGCAATCTCCAAATCTCAGCTCCCTGCAAAAGTTTGGAAGCTTGAATGTTTGCTGTGAGACTCGATTACTTTCCATGCCACTAGATAACATGAAAGCTACATCCTGTATGTTTTATGCAGTGTTTAGAAGCTCATTCCTTATACAAAATAATGGAACTATTTCCTTCTAATCTCTTTAAAAGACTCTGTTTTTCAGAAGCTGTGCAGATGCTAGTACTCTGCTGCTGTAGGCTTAATACCATAGAAGACTGGAGAGATAAAACAAGAAATTGAAGGAAAATTTCAGTTGCTTGGAGAAGATCTGATTTTATTTTATTCAGAAAGAAGGCTTTTCTGCTTTTACCTTTTCTTTAAATTTGGGGAAAAAACATCTGTCACACCACGTCAGCATCTATAGTAAGTTGTGGTTAGGCACTGACTGCTGAGCTGGCTTTAATCTGGATAATGTGAATACTTTTTCATGTTTGCTCATCTGTGTGTGGCCACAAAAAATTAGAGTGCTCCAAATTAAATCTTGACATCTCAAAGTCATCATCACTTTTCTCCTATGGTAAATACTGGCAATGACAGAGACCAGTTCTTGTCCCCATTTAAGTCAGTTGGGATTTTGGCTTTTAATTGTATGACCCCAGTCAGCAATTGCAGTTTGGTAGGGTAGACCCATTTTGGACTTAAGTGAGATTCCACACAGCTACAGAGATCTGCACAAGTCAGTTGTAAATCTTTAGTAAAAGGCGAAAGATTTATACGATCTGAAGAGAAACCAGTTGTTTGCAGGATCAGGGTTTATGGCATGAGGATCAGACTCCAAAGGTCCTTTTACCACATACAGGTCTACTAGAACTTCAGAATAACCTCACCACAAACTGTTGTAGTTTGCAGAGTGATAATAGACATCCTAACATATAACACCATCCCAGAAAGTATGTACAAAGACTATTTAATCTCTAGATGGTGGGGAAATAGTGAATAATTTCCATGTTGTTTCAAATTCTAATTCACAATTTTGTGCTAATCCATTGTGCAAATCCATATGTATTTTAACAGAATTATGAAATTTGCAAAACTAATCATTAGCAAAAAATGTGAAATCTTGCTTCAACTATTTCACTCAAAATGGTTTTATTTAGGAATTAAAACCTGCACAATGGTACAGGTGCTTCACAATATGTGACGACTTTCTCAACATTGAAATTATATTAAAAATGCCTCTGATTTTATGATTTTAGAATGTTCTTGTAAATATTTCCTAAAGCTTTGATGTTTTACTCAGTGGAGCAAATCTTCTCCACAGCACCTGGCCAAAGTAGCTAAACTGGGCACCAGTGTGATGGCTAACATCATTGTACCTCAAGGTTCCATACTAGGTCCCATACTGGGTTTTTTTATATATGTATATTGTGACAGGGCAAGACCAAATGGCTATAGAAAAGTAGTGGGAGATAGATATGTTAGCTCCGGGCTAAACAAATCCCTGGTACCAGGATAAGTGAAATGGCAGCTGCTCCAGGTCAATTAAGACACCTGGGGCCAATTAAGAACTTTCCAGAAGGCAGGGAGAATGCTAGGTTGATTGGGACACCTGAAGCCAATCAGGGGCTGGCTGAAACTAGTTAAAAGACTCCGAGTTAGTCAGGTGGGTGTGCATGTCAGGAGCTGTGGGAGGAAGTTGCGCTGTTGGAGAGGCAGAGTAGTACATACCATATCAGGCACAAGGAAGGAGGCCCTGAGGTAAGGGTGAAGTGGAGCTTGAAGTGGAGCTTGAGGAAGTGAGGGCTGCTGTGGGGGAAGTAGCCCAGGGAATTGTACGTCATGTTTCTAAAAGGTCAGCTACCATAGCTAATACTATTAGGGTCTCTGGGCTGGAGCCCAGAATAGAGGGTGGGCCCAGACTCCCCTGCCCCTTTGCCCCCTGATTAATCACTGAGACTGGGAGACAACAGAGACTATGCAAGGAAGGATAACTTCTCCTCACCTCCTTCGCTGGCTTATGATAAAAATGGCTCAGTAGACTGTGACCGTTGTCTCTAGAGAGAGAAGGGTTACGTGGAGGGTCACAGTGAGCCTCTGAGGCTAGCAAAATCCGCCAGGAAACGCGGGACCCATGGAGGCAAGGACAGAGCTTTGTCACAGTATAAAATAATTAAATTATATATATTAATTTTAATGATCTGGAAAGGGAGGCAAGTAGTGAGGTAACAAAATTTGCAGCTGACAGAATTATTTAGGTTAGTCAGGATAAGAAAGGACTGGAAGAGGAACTTCAGAGCGATCTAGAATGGCCAGGTGAATTGGCAACACAATGACAAATGATATTCAGCATAGATAAATGTAAAGTGATGCACATTGGAGGGAAAATTTTAAACTACTTATGCACCATATAAGATTTGAGTCAACTTTATTGACTCAAAAAATGGGCTCGGGCATTGCTGTTGGTAACTCAGTGAAGCTCAGACCTCCGCTCAACGTGCAGCTGCAGACATATAACTAAACACGATGGCATAATCCGTGGGATGATGAATAATACAAATAATTTTATAATTCCTTAATGTAAATCAATGGTGTGGCACACTGTGAACAGTGCTGTTCACCTTATGTCCAAGAGGATATAGAAGAACTAGAGGGAATTCAGAGAAAGACAATGAGAATGATCAAGGGCATGGGAAAACATTCATATGAAAAGAGATTGAAAAGAATGGGATTGTTATAGAAAGGAGATGAAAAAGAGGGGATATGATAAATGTACATAAAATAACGAATGGTCCCTTGGCCCGTGCCTCTTCCCGCAGCCCCCCATTGGCCTGGAGCGGCAAACCGCGGCCAGTGGGAGCCGTGATCCCCCAAATCTGCAAACACGGCAGGTAAACAAACTGGTCTGGCCCACCATGAGCTTGCACTATCAGGTGGGTAGAAAGCTGGCTAGATTGTCGGGCTCAACGGGTAGTGATAAATGGCTCCATGTCTAGTTGGCAGCCGGTGTCAAGTGGAGTGCCCCAGGGGTCGGTCCTGGGGCCGGTTTTGTTCAATATCTTCATAAATGATCTGGAGGATGGTGTGGATTGCACTCTCAGCAAATTTGCAGATGATACTAAACTGGGAGGAGTGGTAGATACGCTGGAGGGGAGGGATAGGATACAGAAGGACCTAGACAAATTGGAGGATTGGGCCAAAAGAAATCTGATGAGGTTCAATAAGGATAAGTGCAGGGTCCTGCACTTAGGATGGAAGAATCCAATGCACCGCTACAGACTAGGGACCGAATGGCTAGGCAGCAGTTCTGCGGAAAAGGACCTAGGGGTGACAGTGGATGAGAAGCTGGATATGAGTCAACAGTGTGCCCTTGTTGCCAAGAAGGCCAATGGCATTTTGGGATGTATAAGTAGGGGCATAGCCAGCAGATCGAGGGACGTGATCATTCCCCTCTATTCGACACTGGTGAGGCCTCATCTGGAGTACTGTGTCCAGTTTTGGGCCCCACACTACAAGAAGGATGTGGATAAATTGGAGAGAGTCCAGCGAAGGGCAACAAAAATGATTAGGGGTCTAGAGCACATGACTTATGAGGAGAGGCTGAGGGAGCTGGGATTGTTTAGTCTGCAGAAGAGAAGAATGAGGGGGGATTTGATAGCTGCTTTCAACTACCTGAAAGGGGGTTCCAAAGAGGATGGCTCTAGACTGTTCTCAATGGTAGCAGATGACAGAACGAGGAGTAATGGTCTCAAGTTGCAATGGGGGAGGTTTAGATTGGATATTAGGAAAAACTTTTTCACTAAGAGGGTGGTGAAACACTGGAATGCGTTACCTAGGGAGGTGGTAGAATCTCCTTCCTTAGAGGTTTTTAAGGTCAGGCTTGACAAAGCCCTGGCTGGGATGATTTAACTGGGAATTGGTCCTGCTTCGAGCAGGGGGTTGGACTAGATGACCTTCTGGGGTCCCTTCCAACCCTGATATTCTATGATTCTATGATTCTATGATTCCTGAACAAGCAGCGGACCGGCTTTGAGAACCACTGGTCTAGAAAAGTTATATCGGGAACGTCTGTTCTCCCTCCCTCCTAACACAAGAATAAGGGGGCATTCAATGAAATTTAAAAGGTGGGAAATTCAAAACCAATAAAAGAAAATACTTTTTACATACTATGTAATTAGACTGTGGAACTCACTGTCACAGGACGTCACTAAAGCCAAGAACTTAAGAAGATTCAAAAATGGATTTATGTTATATAGATATCAAGATTATTCATAATACAAACCAACAAATGCTTTCCATTAGCGTCTCCAAAAAGGCAAGGGGTTGTGGTAAGAATTCTGTACCAGCCCACAAAGAAAAACTGAGGTATTCCAAGATTCCTGCTCCACCTTAATGAATCAAGTAACCTCCATGATCCTAGCTCAAACTTTTCCCAATGGGTACGTCTACACTACGAAATTAGGTCAATATTATAGAAGTCAATTTTTAGAAATTGATTCTATACAGTCAATTGCATATGTCCACACTAAGCGCATTAAGTTAGCAGAGTACGTCCTCACTACCATGCCTAGCATCAACTTACGGAGCGGTGCACTGTGGGTAGCTATCATAGAATCACAGAATAGAATCATAGAATATCAGGGTTGGAAGGGACCTCAGGAGGTCATCTAGTCCAATCCCCAGCTCAAAGCAGGACCAATCCCTAACTAAATTATCCCAACCAGGACTTTGTCAAGACTGACCTTAAAAACTTCAAAGGAATGAGAGTCCACCACCTCCCTAGGTAACGCATTCCAGTGCTTCACCACCCTCCTAGTGAAAAAGTTTTTCCTAATATCCAACCTAAACCTCCCCCACTGCAACTTGAGACCATTACTCCTTGTTCTGTCATCTGCTACCACTGAGAACAGTCTAGATCCATCCTCTTTGGTACCGCCTTTCAGGTAGTTGAAAGCAGCTATCAAATCCCCCCTCATTCTTCTCTTCTGCAGACTAAACAATCCCAGTTCCCTCAGCTATCTCCTCATAAGTCATGTGTTCCAGTCCCCCAATCGTTTTTGTT
This sequence comes from Natator depressus, assembly GCF_965152275.1. Lineage (NCBI taxonomy): Eukaryota > Metazoa > Chordata > Testudines > Cheloniidae > Natator > Natator depressus. Next base: position 73,474,857 of record NC_134236.1, read on the forward strand.
GCCCTCCGCTGGACGCTTTCCAATTTTTTCACATCCTTCTTGTAGTGTGGGGCCCAAAACTGGACACAGTACTCCAGATGAGGCCTCACCAATGTCGAATAGAGGGGAACGATTACATCCCTCGATTTGCTGGCAATGCCCCTACTTTTACAGCCCAAAATGCCATTGGCCTTCTTGGCAACAAGGGCACACTGTTGACTCATATCCAGCTTCTCATCCACTATAACCCCTAGGTCCTTTTCTGCAGAACTGCTGCCTAGCCATTTGGTCCCTAGTCTGTAGAAGTGCATGGGTTTCTTCTGTCCTAAGTGCAGGACTCTGCACTTGTCCTTGTTGAACCTCATTAGAACTATCTCACAGTTCCCCCAGTCTCCACCGCCCATTGGAATTCTGGGTTAACCTCCCAATGCCTCATGGGGCAAACACATTGTCGCGGGTGGTTTTAGGTACATGTCATCAGTCGCCCCTCCCTCCGTGAAAGCAACGGCAGACAATCGTTTCACGCCTTTTTTCCATGCGGACACCATACTGCTTTCAGCAGTAGGACTGCTAATTGTCGTCATCCACCACTTCCGCTGCAACTCTGCTCTGCTGCTATTGTCTCAATAGCAAATATCTCCATGTTGTCTGTCTTGGGCTCCCTGGTACATGTGTTCTTCCTCAGGAAATGTGCACGGTGCTAATTGTCATCCTCCACCGCTTCCGCTGCAACTCTACTCTCCTGCTCTCATGAATCCGCCTCGCAGGTCCTCTCATTGTTCTCTATAAATATCTATTCTCATGGCATCCATAGTCAGCCACCGCTTCTGCTGCAACTCTGCTCTCCTGCAGACACCATACCACGGCAAGCATGGAATCCGCTCAGATCACCGCGGCAGTTATGAGCATTGTAAACACCTCACGCATTATCCTGCAGTATGTGCAGAATCAGAACCTGTAAAAGCAGGTGAGGAGGCAACGGCAGCGTGGTGAAGAGAGTGTTGAGGACATGGACAAAGACGTCTCTCAAAGTATGGGACATTTGGACATCCTGGTGGCAATGGGGCAGGCTTATGCCATGGAACGCCGATTCTGGGCCTGGAAAACAAGCACAGACTGGTGGGACCACATAGTGTTGCAGGTCTGGGATGATTCCCAGTGGCTACAAAACATTTGCATGCATAAGGGCACTTTCATGGAACTTTGTGACTTGCTTTCCCCTGCCCTGAAGCTCAAGAATACCAAGATGAGAGCAGCCCCCACAGTTCACAAGCAAGTGGCGATAGTCCTCTGGAAGCTTGCAATGCCAGACAGCTACCAGTCAGTCGGGAATCAATTTGGAGTGGGCAAATCTACCGTGGTGGCTGCTGTGATCCAAGTAGCCAACACAATCACTGAGCTCCTGCTATCAAGGGTAGTGACTCTGGGAAATGTGCAAGTCATCATGGATGGCTTTGCTGCAATGGGATTCCCTAACTGTGGTGGGGTGATAGACGGAATGCATATCCCTATCTTGGGACTGGACCACCAAGGCAGACAGTATGGAAACCACAAGGGGTACTTTTCAATGGTGCTGCAAGCACTGGTGGATCACAAAGGACGTTTCACCGACATCAACATGGGATGGCCGGGAAAGGTACATGACACTTGCATCTTCAGGAACTCTGGTCTGTTTGAACAGCTGCAGGAAGGGACTTACTTCCCAGACCAGAAAATAACTGTTGGGGATGTTGAAATGCCCATAGGTTTCAGAGTAACAGCCGTGTTAGTCTGTATTCGCAAAAAGAAAAGGAGTACTTGTGGCACCTTAGAGACTAACCAATTTATTTGAGCATAAGCTTTCGTGAGCTACAGCTCACTTCATCCGATGATCCGAAATGCCCATAGTTATCCTTGGGGACCCAGCCTACCCCTTGCTCCCAAGGCTCATGAAGCTGTACACAGGCAGCCTGGACAGTAGTAAGGAGCAGTTCAACTATAGGATGAGCAAGGGCAGAATGGTGGTAGAATGTGCCTTTGGACGTTTAAAAGTGCGCTGGCACAGTTTACTGACTGGGTTAGACCTCAGCGAAACCAATATTCCCACTGTTATTACTGCTTGCTGTGCGCTCCACAATATCTGTGAGAGTAAGTGGGGAGACGTTTATGGCGGGGTGGGAGGTTGAGGCAAATCGCCTGGCCGCTGATTACGCGCAGCCCGACACCAGGGTGATTAGAAGAGCACAGCAGGGCACGCTGCGCATCAGAGAAGCTTTGAAAACCAGTTTCATGACTGGCCAGGCTATGGTGTGACAGTTCTGTTTGTTTCTCCTTGATGAAAACCTGCCCCCTTGGTTCACTCTACTTCCCTGTAAGCCAACCCCGCTCCCACCTTTGATCACCACTTGCAGAGGCAATAAAGTCATTGTTGTTTCAAAATCATGCATTCTGTATTAATTCATCATACAAATAGGGTGATAACTGCCAAGGTTGCCTGGGAGTGGTGGGGGAGGAGGGAAGCACTGGGTAGGGTGGTGGACGAGGGGAGGAGGTAAGAGCAAGGCCACACTGCACTTCTAAAGTTATTGAATGCCAGCCTTCTGTTGCTTGGGCAGTCCCCTGGGGTGGAGTGGTTGGGTGCCAGGAGCCCCCTGTCCCACATTCCTGGGCATCTGGGTGAGGAGGCTATGGAACTTGGGGAGGAGGGTGGGCGGCTACACAAGGGCTGCAGCTGCGGTCTGTGCTCCTGCTGCCTTTCCTGCAGCTCCACCAGATGCCAGAGCATATCAGTTTGATCCCCCAGTAGCCTCAGTATTGCATATTGCCTCCTTTCATCACGCTGCCGCCACCTCTCCTCTTGCTCCTGCAAGCTCTCATCTTGCTCATCCCTCCTGTCTTCACATTCATTTTCTGCTTTCCTGGACTCTGCTATTGTTTGCCTCCATGCATTCTGCTGAGCTCTTTTAGTGGGGAGGACTGCATGAGCTCAGAGAACATTTCATGGCGAGTGCATTTTTTTCACCTTCTTCTCTGCGCTAGCCTCTAGGATGGAGATGATAGGGGGAGCATTGAAACATTTGCAGCTGCGGGAGGAAAAAAAGGGAAACTAGTATTTAAAAAGATACATTTTAGAGAACAATGGGTAGACTCTTTCACGGAGAACCAAGCTGTTAACATTACATAGCACATGTGCTTTTGGCACAAGGTCGCATTTTGCCTCTTATATTGAGGGCCTTCGGGTTTGGTGTGAGAGATCACACACGCAGGGCCGGGCAACAGAATTCGGCTTGCAGGCAGCCTGGTAAGCCACAGTCTTTTGGGTTCTTCAGCCTTCATAACATGTGGGAATGGTTTCAAACAGCAGCAACCTCCTTTCCCATACCAAGCACCTGTTGGGTTGGCCATTTAAAAGGAGGGGCTGTGGTTTTCGGGTTAATGTGCAGCACAAACCCAACTAACCCCCCCCCCCCCCCCCCCCCCCAATTCTCTGGGATGATCGCTTCACCCCTCCCCGCACCGTGTGACTAGTATCAGGGATCCTGCCAGCCAAACACGAACAGCTCAGCATGAACAGGCCCCACTCCCCCCCCCACCGCGTGGCTAACAGCGGGGATGATTTCTTTTCAGCCACAGGCAAAACAGCCCAGCAGGAATGTCCACCTCTTAATGTCCCCTTAATAATGTCCCTGGAGGATTTCCGCTCCATCCCCAGACACATTAACAGACTTTTCCAGTAGCTGTACTGGCCGCAAATGCATCCCAAGTCTTCAGGGCAAATGAATCATTAAACACTCTTGCTTTTAAACCATGTATTATATTTACAAAGGTAAACTCGCCAGAGGTGCCTTCTCTGGCTTCATGGTCCAGGAGCCCACCTTGGGAGGGTTGGGAGGGTATTGGCTCCAGAGTGATAAACAGTTCCTGGCTGTTGGGGAGACTGGTTTCTCCGCTTGCCTGTTGTGCACTATCCTCCTCCTCCTCTTCGTCATCATCTTCCTCGTCCCCAAAATCCTCATCCCTGTTGCGTGAGACTCCCCCCTTGTAGGTGTCCATGGACAGGGGTGGGGTAGTGGTAGGGGCACCCCCTAGAATGGCATGCAGCTCATCATAGAAGCGGCATGTCTGGGGCTCTGACCCGGAGCAGCCATTTGCCTCTTTGGTTTTTTGGTAAGCTTGCCTGAGCTCCTTAAGTTTCACACGGCACTGCTGCGGGTCCCTGTTATAGCCTCTGTCCATCACGCCCTTGCAGATTTTTTCAAATATTTTGGCATTTCGTCTTTTGGAACGGAGTTCTGATAGCATGGATTCATCTCCCAATACAGCGATCAGATCCAGTACCTCCCATTCGTCCATGCTGGAGCTCTTTTGCGATTCTGGGACTACATGGTCGCCTCTGCTGATGAGCTCTGCGTGGTCATCTCTGCTGATGAACTCGCCACGCTGGCCAAACAGGAAATTAAATTCAAAAGTTCCTGGTGCTTTTCCTGTGTACCTGGCTAGTGCATCTGAGTTGAAAGTGCTGGCCAGAGTGATCACAATGGAGCACTCTGGGATAGCTCCCGGAGGCTAATACCGTCAAATTGCGTCCACGCTAACCCAAATTCGTCCCGGCGATGTCGATTTCAACGCTAATCCCCTCGTCGGGGAGGACTACAGAAATTGATTTTAAGAGCCCATTAAGTCGACAAAAATGGCTTCGTTGTGTGAACGGGTGCAGGGTTAAATCAATCTAACACTGCTAAATTCGACCTAAACTCGTAGTGTAGACCAGGGCTAGGTGTGGATTTTCCCCGATCCATCCCAATCCAAATTCCTTTCTGCTAATGCTCATGCAGGAAAGTCTCCATGGATCTATGTTATATATCAGGGATGAACAAGTACTCTTGGGGTCAACTCCCCAGATACTTACTTACCACCTTTGTGCAGCATAACTGCACTGGTTCCATAGAGGAGGGGTCAGGGCTTACCCTCATGAAAAGATTAAGGGCATACAGTTAGATTACTGAATATTAGAATAATCAACTGCAGAAGATGTCTTTATTGCTTTAAAGGAGGCCTTTATACTTAAGCAAAAGTGATAAAAAGAATATTTCTGTGAAGTGATGTATCTAATGTCTTTCTGTGTTCCCTTTTGCAGTTATTGAAGATTAATTTTAATACAGGTTCTCTCTAGCACAGCAGTGTTGTCCTCCTACCCAAATCTCTTGAAGTCATAGAGTATATATTACAACATAATTTACCGACACAGAAAAAATTGGTATCACAACTTCCAAGGTTTACCCATTAAAAAAAATTCATGTTCAACAACCAAATCACTTAAATGAACAAAGAAAACGTGGTATTGTAGGAAATTATCATGCTAAATTCTAGAACAACATTGACTGAAATATTGATTATAACAAAGGAAGAGAATGCAAGATAAGTACATGGCTTGCATTTAATATTTGTATTGTCCTTTCCTTCACACTATCCAAGCCCATTTCACTACGATAAATAGAGTGGAAAAAGGAGGTTAATGTTTACAATAATATGTCATACAAGAGATGTTTAAAGTGTAATGTTATGTAGGTAACAATTTTCCTGGTCATAAAGCTGAGTTAACTTAAGAGAAACCAGTTTAAATTAGACAGCATATATCAAATCATACTGGTGAAATGTCATACTTGAAACCAACTGCAGTGGCATTTCCTACTGGATTTATATTCATTCACTTTGGAATAAATCTGTGATGTGCTGAGCAACTTCTACTGAAGATAACAGGTTGTTCAGCCTGTGTGAGAAATGAAAAAAATTGAATAAAGATTTCAGGATTTGTCCTCTTGATTTTCAGTAAAGTATTAAATATCATTGTCATATCATTACCCAATTCAGCAAAGCACTTGGGAAAATCTTCATTGACTTCAATGGGATTTATACCCCTACTTAAGTGCTCTGCTCAGCTGGGGCCTCAAACATTTATAATGATTGTTAAATGATCAGTTTAAAATATACAGGGATCGATTTTCAGAGATGGGCCTCCATGTGCAACTAATTGCAGGTGCTATATTGCACCCACAATTTATTGTGTGGGCAATTTAGAACCCTGGCAGACAATTTACACTCTGTCTTTTCTCAGACATTGTGATTGGTGCTTCCCTTGCTGCTAAGACTCAACTCTATGTGCCTCTCTCCCATGATTTATCTTTCTAATAAAGCAAAAAGTGACCATACAATGTGTGAAAAGCCATTGAAAACTTAAGGCTTGTACCGGTGGTGGAGACAGCAGTCTGGAGTTACCAGATTAAAGACTTTACAGTTTATTTAGTTCTCATTAAAGGTGCAAGATTGGCAGGACTGGAGACTGAATACATCTATTTATGTTTTGACACAAGGGATGGACGGATACTGATGGTACAACCTTTCCCACCATTATGTCTTAATCCTGACCCAGAAGGACTGTATATAAGCTATGACTACACTTGGAGCTGGGGATGTGATTCCCAGCTCAACTAGACCGACTCACAAGCTCTCATGAAGGCAGCACACTAAAAATAGCAGGGTAGGCTTGGTGGCACAGGGAGCAGTAGCATAGGCCAGGCGCTCTGAGGACGTACCCCCGGTGGCTGGGCAGGTTTGTGCTTGGGGCGGCTAGCCCATGCCGCTGTTGCCACTGCCTGTGCTACTGCAGCGACACCCCCATGTTTAGTGCCCGGCTTTAGTGAGAGCCGGTGCGAGCACCCCTAGCTCCAGGTGCGGGCATCTCTTTGAGTCATTTTCAACCAGGGCGCATTCAGTCTTTGGTCTCCCTGCTGAGGATGCTTAAATAGTGCTATTTGTTGGTGGGGGGTTATTTCTTAATGGAGCCACAGAACTAGATTAACATGACTAATTCATTTCTCAGAGTCCATGCAATAGCTGTTAGACTGTCCCAGCCTTCATTCAAGAATAATCTGAGCCACATTCAAACCAGTGTGTCAGATGTGAAATGCTCTGTATTACATTACTGAACCCAGCAGCCATTACTAGTCCTCAGATATCTTGTGCTTTTGAATGACTAACTACAGCTCCTAAACATTATCCATTCATCTTCTGTCAGCTTCCAAAAAATAAAACAAGATTTTCCAAACAGGGCATAGAGTTTGACCCAAAGCAGTTACATAATATTTAGCAAAACCTGTACATTTATATGATTCTGTCTGAAATATTAATCCCTTGTGCCTGAAACACCTCAAAGAGGCCTGGTTTTCAGCAGCTGAGTATCAGTGCTTTTTAAAACTGGCCTTTTCAAAGTGTCTGATATTAATAAATTAATAATAAATACTAAATGATAATAAATAAATAATCTCCAGCTCTTATACAGAACTTTTTATCAGTTGACCTTGAACACTTCACAAAGGAAGTAAATATTTTAATCCCTGTTTTACAGAAGGAGAAAATGAGGCACAGAGAGGTGAACTTGCCCCAGTTCACCCTTCAGGCCAGTGACAAAGTCAGGAACAGAACCTAGATGTCCTGAGTCACAGTCCAGTGCTCTAACTGCTAGGTTTACTGCTGTGAACACTAGTCTCTTTTAAAATATTAGGCCTAAAGTTTTATTTTTGTGATGCACCTAGAACACTGTTAGGTGCTCAAAAGTAAACAAAATAATAACAGCAATATTTGGGGGGGGAAATAGATCTTTTTCTTATTTAAAATGAATTGCACTGCTCAGTAAAATATCTGTAATAGGATTTTCTACTTAAATGTAGAATGATCTACAATTTCAATTACAGATTAGGAGGCAAAGGTCATTTTGGAAGTTAACAAACTTTGTTAGGAGTTCTTTTCATGGGAAAAAAGAAATTTGCAAAATAATATGGAATCTGCTATATTATAGGCAGTACAGGTAATGACACCTCTAATTAATGTTGTCTCAGATTTTCAGTTGCTTCTAATGTTGCCAGACTTGGAACCATTTGGGTTGAAATATTCCATGCCAAGGTGTCTGGGAAATGCTGAATTGTTTTGGACATTTCCGTTAAAATGTTTCAGCCATTGCTAAGAACAAAGCTACAGAAAAACAGATTGGTCTGTCCCTGTGAGAAAACGTTTTACAGTCATTTCATTAGATGCTGTAGCATGTCCATGCTTTGGAGAAGGGATTTCAAATTTGTCAAGGGATCACTTTTGTGTCAGAGAGGGGACTTTTCCATCCTTATAAAAATTTACCCACATTTGGCCAAATTAGAATGCCCTGAAAAATATCCATTTGCACATATTCAGTAGAGATTTGTAAGAGTTTGGCAGCTGAATTCTCTGAAGAGTCCATCTGTACTGCGTGTGCTCCAGTCCTCCACAGATTCTATGTGCAACCAGACTGTGCATGTGTCATCCCACAAAGCGATTGAGCATGCTCTGTCGAGGGACTGCAAGGACTAAGCAGGACTTTCCTTGAAATTGCTCTTCTTGGCTGCTGGGGGGTCACAGTAGGGGCAAAATCTGGAATTAAGAGCAGGGAAGCTCTCACCTGTGTTTAAAATCCCCCCCACACACACACACACACAGACTTTTGAGCTCAGGAGAGAGAGGGCATAAGGGCTATAGGGAGAAGGAGATAGGAATAGGAGCAGAGGGAAGGGGATGGGGCAGAAGAGGGGAGTCATTTCCTGCGTACCCAACTTTAGGGACTTGGTGTTTGAGCACTTACAACAGCAACTGAGGTCAATGGAAATTGTGCTTTTAATATCTAAAGTATTATAAAATACTAAGTAGTCTGAACAATCCATCCCCAATGCTCCTCAAATTGGGCATCCAAAATTAGTTGACACCTGACAATTTTGTCCTTAATCTTTGTACAGCAGTTCCCAATCTGTAAAATTGGGATAACAACACTTCACCTCACACTAGTGAGAGAGATAAATTCATTAATATTTGTAAAGCACTAAGTGTGATGAATTGAGACTCTGTCAGTACAATTTATGAATTCTGTGTGACATTGTCAACTCTGTATATGTATGCTGGAAACTCCATTTTGAATGTGCTTGTCCTTTGCCTCCATGGTGGGCTGTAGTCCCAACACATACAGATACAGGGCTAACTATAGAGGGTAGCTGACTTTAAAAGCCCAACCTAAAAACAATGGTTTAGCCCAGGAAGAGGTCCCCTGGCAACAAAGCCACTTGGTCAGGAGCCTGTGACCTGCCAGGAGGCTGAACCAGGAGACATCTGACAGGGGCCTTAAGGTTTTAACAGCTGTTCTGCTCAGGGGCCATTTTCTCCATAAGAGAGAGAGACCACTTGGGGTGTAAATGTATGCATGTTAAATGAATCACAATTACTATGTTCCCCTTGAGAGAGTTAAAATATAATCCAGAAGCCTCACCCCTTTGGGATGGAGTTCTGGGTGAGGATGTGTTTAAATACAAAGGCATCTGAAGAGTCACCATTTTGCCCAGGAATTAGGCAGCTGGACAGCAGGTTGCAGATCTCAGAAAGGGGTCCCAGATAGAAGGTCTGTGCCCTGGGTTTGTTCCTAGGGACCCTGAGATTGGTACTCCAGTGGCTTAAAACTCTCAGGGATCCAGGGAAACAGAGACTTGGATTTCCTGATAGTAGTCCAGTGGGTGACTAGAAAGATCCGCCCAGACAGTGAGATCCTGCGGTGAGAGCACCACAGAAAAGGCCATGAGAGAATTAATAATTATGTATACAGTGAGTCTTTGATTAATGTGCAGTAGTCAGGCATGAGACCACACACTGAATGACAAGGATAAAAAAATGAATAGCTTCCCATTCAATTATCACTATATATTCTGTGCACTGAATGAGGCAGGGGTCCCATGGGAAAAATAGTGTGTGATTATGTAATTAAAGACTGTATCAGAATGCACACAACGGAGCTTAATAAAGTTGCATGGATAGCCTTAGTTAGGGCATTTCCTAATTTTTGAGTGCTTGACTTCGAAACCATACGATTTTTAATGTCAAGTGTTTCTGTATGTGTGTGTATGTGTATGATATGACCAGCTCTGTACATTTGTCCTGAATGACTAGCGCAGTATTTTTCAACCTCTGGATTGCAACCCTGCAGGGGGACACATGGAGATGGAGGGGATCATGTCACCAAAGACAATCAGGGGTTGGCCCAAGACATCAAAAATGTTATTACAACCGAAGCAAAGAAACTCTTGCTGTCCCATTCCCTGCACATTCTTGCTCTGCTAAGTCAAGTATTCTCTGTCAACCTCTGAAAATACACACAAATAAATTTTACATAAGCTTAGCATTGTTATCATTGATATCACTTACTCTTAATTTTGTAGTAAATGTAAAGGGGCCATGAAAATTTTTGACTTTCATTACAAGGTTGCCAAAGTTTAAGAAACACCGAAGTAGAAAAGTCCATCCACAGAATAGTTATAGGACTTATGATGTCCATTGTCTTCTTTTCTTCTTCTGTTTCCATTTTGTATTTCAATGCATGGTTTTTGTGTGGAATTGTTTGTATATATTAAATTAAGAGAACAATTTTGATGAAACTATAATGGTGGAACATTTCAATTGGAAGATAATAGAGATCATTTACTCTCAAGTTCAAATCTCCAACAACTCAAGAGCTGCACCAGAGGACACATTCAGCAAAATATGAGGGCTGCAGAATATTAGAATGACTGGGTATTTTACAGGAGATGGGAATATAATACTTCAGTGTATAATCCAATGAGCCAGATTTTAGTTCTTTATTAATTAGTAATTACTTTAAAACTTCAAACATTGGGTTTAATCTGTTTATAGTCAAGCTTTTGAAAGCCTTTTAATTTAGAATGAGTTGTATTACTCACTCTCCTTTTCAGAAAGGACAAAGTCACAAAGCAAGGATGTTTTCTTTGTATAATTTTTATTGCTATTTACCCAAATTTTATATAGCTAAAGATGTTTTTTCAGGACCTAGTTCCAGGAAAAAAATCTCAGTTACAAGGTACTAAACTACACATACTGATTGAACAGTCAGAATACTGAGTGGAAGCTTTAAAAAGCTGCAAGTGCAAGTAATTGTAGAGGTTAATGCTACAAGCAAAAATGAATTATTACAATCAGCCATCATTTGTGAATCTTCACATTCAAAATCAGAAGCATCTACATTTCTAGATTAAATATATATTTGCAATAATCATCTCCCTAACAGTAATATGCAGGTATATGTAAATTACTCTGCCAAAAACTAAAGCTAATCTGAACCTGAACATTTCTGAAGTTCAGGACAACTTGACTATTATTTTTCCCCAAAAGTGTATTTAACTTTTTATGCATCTCCACTCTCTTTTCTCCAGAAATGTAAAGTATTGTACAAAATGGATATAGTAGGAAGGCTTCTCTTACTAAATAAAACCTGAAAGAAGGAAGTGCCACAAAAACCATTTAATGAGATTACTGATCTCAAATTACTCCACACAGATTGACTATATTTTTTAAAAATGAAAAGGTGAGACATTGGTCGGGGAGTCAAAGGAATGTTTTGTTGGGAGATAAGGGAGACTGGTGGAAAAGTCAGAAGAAAAATGTGTCCTCTTTCCTCATCTCCCCTTTTCAGAGTCAAAAGCTGGAACACTTTATAATAAGAGGCCAGGTATGAGATAACCTTATTTAGCGCTTTGTGATTACCATTTTCTCACAGTCCTCTCCTCCTCCCAATCTTTCTTCCATTCTAGCTATTACCCTGACATCTCTCACTTTTTCACATCCCCTGCCAGTCCCTACACATCACTAATTCAGCCACTTCTTCATTCACCAGTTGATTCCAATCTTGCCTACCCTTAACATTGTCAAATGCCACCCACGTGCATCAATAGGTGGGGGAAATTGATGGGGCCAGAAGTTAAAGGGGGACACTCGCCAAGGGACCAGTGCTTCATTGTGGTATATGTATTGCCACCCTTACTTGTGCTGCTGCTGGCCCAGCTCTGAAGGCAGCACTGCCGCCAGCAGCAGCTGCATTCTGGCCATCCAGCTTGAGCCCCGACACCTCTTTCGTTACAAATTAAGCACTGCAAGGGACAGTAGGTAGCTCCTCTCTCTGGGATTCTTTGGAGAGTGATGGGAAAAGATGTGGCCAAAAAGCCAGGTGGCTCAGGGTATTACAAGGACATCACCTTCATTGAGTTTTTTTTCCTATACTGGTGACAGTCCACTATTTAGGGAGCAAACTTTCAGAACAAAAAAGTCTGTTTCTGGTGTGACAAACAACCTATGATCCATATTGTAAATAAACTGTTGGCTAAGACTGCTCAGGTAATGAGGCTGGTGAGGGCCTTCATTTTACGCTGCCTACAGTTTAACATCCATTTTCATGCAGTCCGTATCCTGGTAGTGGATAACAGTGTTGCTGGTGCTCTCCCAATTTCAGGACAACAGATTCTGGGAACTTGTTCAAGGCCAGCAAGAATCAGTAGGCAATGCCCCAACAACTCTGGAACCTTGGCTCAAGACAGCTGTGGGACTAGTTGAAGATTTGGTTGCCCACAAACTCTGAGTGCCTATAAAGCCAGCCTTTCAGAGTTCATGGAATTTAGGGCACAGGAAGGGCTTCACCGTGGGTGGCTCAGATTCACACAGCAGGTGGTGCAATATGTCGTGTCTTTGACCCACCACTGTCTGGTTCTCTCCATTACCTCTGGTTGGCTAGCAGACCTGTCCTACTGGAGTAGGTTGGTGGGTTTTCCAGACCCATGAAGGCATTTCATAGTGTGGAAACTCTTAGAAGAGTAGTACAGGAGGGGCAGGCACAGGAGGCATGAGAGATTACCAGTAACACTGGAAACCCTGACAGGATTAGTACAGGCTCTGCCATGGGTCTGCAGCTCTGGGAGGGAAGCCATTTTATTTAAGGCGGCGTTTGTTGTTGCTTTCTTTGACAATTTTAGAGTGAGTGATCTGGTGCCTATGGCAACTGCAGAGAGGTCACAACGTGTGTTAAACATTACCGACTATTTGAAGGAGTGGTGTGCCTGCACTTAAGGTACTCAAAAACAGACCAGAAAGGAAAGGGGCCTTATGTGGCATGAAGGAATGTGTAGACGGACATTTGTGCCCCATAAAGGGAGACAATAAGAGTCTTGATAAAGCCATATCAAGGCAGTAAGAGCCTTGATAAAAATCCAGGGCTGAAGCTGGGACTGCTGATCAAACACGCTGCTGTCAGCTGCCTGACAAAGTACTGGTGTGGCGCAGTATTGATAAAAACTTTGCACTACTGCTGTCTTGACCCCCCTCCCCCAAATTGGTATTCATTCTTTCAGGATTGGGGCAGAGACATCAGTGTCTGTAGGGGTTTTTGGCCCACAGCAGGTGCAGGCAACAGAGCGTTGGATTTTGGTCTGCACCAAGGGAAAGATGGCATGGAATGGCAAAACATAACTAACCCAATGCACTTGTTTGTTTCTGAAGTTGCACAGAGCATACACAATATCTGGATTTGTGGGTATTCTACAGTGCATTGGGCCCACAAGAAGGCAGCCAGGATGGCAGCAGGATTTCAACTAGCCTTCAGGGCTGAAGCAGTTCGCATCCAGTGCTTTGGCAGAAGAGGCATGCTTTGGGATCAGCTCATGACACTTCTTCACTCACTGACAAGCAACATGCACCCACTCACATCCTGGTTATTCACCTCCGGCAGAATGATCTTGGGAGCTGTACAGGAGTCAACTTAAGGGACAGAATCTAGAGGGATGTTAGTTTAATTAGGCAATCATGCCGGAGGTGAGGTTAGTATGGTTTGAAATGCTCATAAGGTGGGTAACCACAGACCCACCCCGCATGGACAAGGCTAGAAAGCAAGTGAATAGAGAGGTCACTAAGATATTCCTGGACACAGAGGATTCTGTTACTATTGGCCAGAAGTTTTCAGGGATGATGGAATACATTTGTCAGATGGAGATGTTGACATATGGCTACAGGATGTGAGGGAATGGGCTGGGCAGAAATTGTGATAGCAAGTAGTGCTGTTGGGTAGGGGGAGTGACTAAGCTAGTTGCTAGTACCCTCTGATGCCAGTTTCCAGTGCGGTTAAGAGAATAAAATGAACAGTTCTCATAGATAAAAGAGCTGGGATTTTGGTGATGGGCCTTGGGCTCCTGTGATACCTCTGTTCCCCTTGCAGGGGGGAAAGTGCTAGGACTCAGAAAGAGCTGAGAGTAGCAGGAGAGGTAAATTAGTGGGAGGAATATCGTAGTGTAAACACCTCCACTGTACTGTCGATGAAAGCAGACTAAATCATCAATGATTTAGATAATGGCATAGAGAGTATGCTTATAAAGTTTGCAGATGATACCAAGCTGGAAGGGGTTGCAAGTGCTTTGGAAAATAGGATTAAAATTCAAAATGATCTGGACAGACTGGAGAAATGGCCTGAAGTAAATAGGATGAAATTAAGTAAGGACAAATGCAAAGTACTTCATTTAGGAAGGAACAATCAATTGCACACATACAAAATGGGAAATGACTGCCTAGGAAAGAGTACTGCGGAAAGGGATCTGGGAGTCATAGTGGATCACAAGCTTAATATGAGTAATATGTGTAACACTGTTGCAAAAAAAGGAAAAACATCATTCTGGGATGTATTAGCAGGAGTGTTGTAAGCAAGACATGAGAAGTAATTCTTCTGCTCTACTCTGCAGTGATTAGGCCTCAGCTGGAGTATTGTGTCCAGTTCTGGATGCCACATTTCAGGAAAGATGTGGAGAAACAGGAGAAAGTCCAGAGAAGAGCAAGAAAAATGATTAAGGGTCTAGAAAACATGACCCATGAGGGAAGATTGAAAAAATTGGGTTTGTTTAGTCTGGAAAAGAGAAGACTGAGAGCGGCCATGATAACAGTTTTCAAGTACATAAAAGGTTGTTGCAAGGAGGAGGGAGAAAAATTGTTCTTCTTAACCTCTGAGGATAGGACAAGAAGCAATGTGCTTAAATTGCAGCAAAGGATGTTTAGGTTAGGAAAAACTTCCTAACTGTCAGGGTGGTTAAGCACTGGAATAAATTGCCTAGGGAGGTTGTGGAATCTCCATCACTGGAGATTTTTAAGAGAAGGTTAGACAAACACCTGTCAGGAATGGTCTGGCAATAATACTTAGTCCTGCCATAAGTGCAGGGGTCTGGGCTACATGACCTCTCTAGGTCCCTTCCAGTCCTATGATTCTATGAAAACTGTGTAGTGTAGACAAGGCCTTACAGACCTGTGTTCCCTGCTCTATGCCAGTTGCCTCTGCTGACTGCAGACCGTGATCCTAGTGGGACAGTCTACTGGAGTCTTCAAGGAGGCCCATGGTGGCAGGAAATGGTACAACAACAAGCAATATGTCAGTCTGGAGTGTGGCTGTCTATTGAGATGTTATGGCTGTTAGTCAGACCTCCCCTTAATAATAAGCTGCCTTCGAAATATGGGGTTCATACTATAAAAAGGGTTATAGTTCAGACTCCAGAGATGGCAGCGAGTCCTACATAAAGACATATTGGTCCCCCATAAACAAGAACAGAAGGCATTTTAAAAAAAGAGAAAAGCCTAACAACTTACCTAGCTGACAAATCCATCCTATGGTACAAGCTAAGCATGTGCTTAAGTACCTTGCTGAATCAGTCTTAGAGAGGTAATTTAGTTAAAGCATAGAGCTAATTACATGTTTTCTTATTCTTTTGGAACCTCATAAAAGAGAATTTCAGCTTTGGAGGTTATACAAATAGCTATAACCACGTTCACCATTCCAGAAATGTGTTACATGCTCTAGATTGAAAAAGCAACTCCAAACCTTGTTGGATAAAGTTTTCGGCAAATGGAGTCCATAAAGAAAACTGCATTCAATAGATTGAGACAGATCAATTTTTATGACTATCAAATTGCTTTACTATTTTATGCCTCACAAGCAGTGAGGAAGAATCTCTGATTGATGATGTTTCATGATATTCAATTAATTATATACAAAGATAAAGAGACAATGCTATTGCCTAGGGAACAGTAATAGATTACATGTCAAAGATTTATCAGTGATCCCAGCTAAGGAGTAAAACCAACACAAAAGCTGTAAGATACTGTTTATGATGATCTTTTCCACAACATTATGTTTATAATGGAGGGCAAAATATTTGAGGCTAATGCCTGGCTCACCTCATGCAGCAAGCAGGAGTCTCAGCTACTTTCTGCATGGTATCTGTATCATGTTCAACCGAACTGAAGTCAGAAGGTCAGTATTCCCTGGTGGGACTGTTATTGATAGGACACCTGTAGAACAGGGAACGTGCGGGTTAGGCTTGAAGCAAATCTACCACATGGACAGAGCAATTCACAGGGTTTAATAAAGTTCCACTTGTTCAGCTTAAACTGCATTCAGATTCACTCTTTGCAAATGAAACATGATGGATGCATCTGAGCTCTGAGTTCTCTGCAGTGCAGCAGCAGCAGGCACTGTGAGCTGTGGAACTCCCTCTGAGGTGTGCTCCCTGTCCCCGCAGAGTCCTGAATTTTGCATATGCAAATCTAGTCCAGTGATTGACCCTGTGGAAGGATGAGTTGGAGCTGTACACAGACCTGGCCATGTCGGAGGACAACAACAGCAGGAAAGTCAAACTGTTACTTTCCCTTAGATCAGATATTGTCCAGGATGATTATTTGTGTTAGCTGACACCCTCAGCAGGGCATTCATTGCAGCATCAACAAGTTTTGGGAAGGGGATCAGGATACTGAATCTATTAACATGTTGCTCTATTTCCTGTTTCAACAGCAAAGCAAATGAAAATCAAAGAGGCTACAGAAAATGACATTCAACTACAGACAGTCAAGAGAACAATACTAGAACGGTGGCCAGAAGACAAAAGCCAAGTGCCAGTTGGAGCAGAATACATAGCTCTGCTCCCTGATAAAAGGGGGGTATACCTGCTGGTCGTGTGATAACAGCTAGCAGAAAGAGACTCTGTTACCACATGAGCTGCCCACCGAACATGGGAAAAGGTGGCAGCGGACTTATTTGCATTCAAGAAAAAGAAGTACTTGATTACAGTCGACTACTATTCAATTTTCTGCAAGGCTGAGGCCTGCCTGATACAAGAAGCAAGTCAGTGATTGGCAAACTGAAGGCCCACTTTTAAGAGATATGTCATTCCAGACACTATTCACTGACAAGAAACTCCAGTTTACCTCAGAAGAACTCAAGGAATTTGCATGCAAATAGGAGTTTGATCACCACTCCTCTCCTCCCTCCCCAGCATACTCACAGAGTAATGGTAAATTGAAATCAGCTGTGAAAAAAGCCAAGAGACTGTAACACATGGTTATTTCTTCTGTTTCAGACCCCTTGTTAGGCATTTTTGGCACAAAGGAATATCTCATCAGAGGGGTGCCAAAACAGGCCTGCTCAGGCACTGATGGCACAAAGGACCAAAACCCAAAGGATGGGGACATCACTGAAAAGAGATGGCCAACAATCAGAGAATGCAAGCACTAGAGTACCACAGATCAGCCCAGGACTTACCAGCCCTGGAGACAGGCACTACAGTGAAGCTCTAGACATTGGAGAGACCCCAGAAGGAGTGAACTAAAGGAACCATGTGGAGAGCAGTGGCACCCAGGTTCTATGACATGACTATTCAGGAGGGACAAGTGATCTGAAGGAACAGGAGGCACTTATGAGCCAACAGACAACACCCAGAGAGATGCTACTGAGGTACAGAGATCACAGAACAGAGATACATAGAACCATCTAGAAGCCAACCCCACAGGAATGGAGGAGACTGGACAGAAAGATAGTTTGCTAGATTCGGAGACAGGTGACAGGGAGACAGACGTAGGTCACTCCCAGGGTGGTCGCCTGTTGAGACCAGATTATCTCAAAAACTATGTAACCAACTGAGTCTGTGGTAAAGACGAGACTTCAACTTGACTATGTGCTAACAACCTCTGTCTGAAGGGACGCAGGATCAGGCTCTGTATATCAGTTATTGTTTATATTGTTTATATTAAAATATTTATAAAATAGGGAAGATTTGTATCCTGATCAGTGAAACTGAAGTCAGCGAGCCAATGTTCCCTGGAGGGACTGTTATTGAGGGGTCACCCATGGAACAGGTAACCTGGGGGGGTTGGCTGGAAGCAACTAAGCCACCTGGGCAGAGCTGTCCTCGGGGTTTAATAAAGTTTCACTTGTTGAACTTAACACTCAGCTTCACTCTTTGCAAATGAAACAGGCTCTGCATTCATGGAACAATAAGCAGGCCTGCCCCATTTGGTAACGGATGCGGAATTGCTTCACAACATGCGCAACCCCACTCATCCCTGGAGTGGTGTCACTGGGGACTGACATCACTGGGAAGCAGTGCATCCCCCTACATTCCTTCATAGGAAGCAAAGCCTGACCACCTAAGCAACAGCTGGGGATAAAGTCAAGGGATAGGTACAGTGGTACCTTTCCCTGCATATGGGAGCTGATTACAGCTTTAACTGCAGCTGTCAACCAATAGTGGGGCTCAGTGGGCCTGAAGAACTCCTCTAGATCAACTGACAACAGAAGAGCCTCCAGGATTGCCTCTTCCTCAGCACTTCTTTGGGGCCTCTACCTGAGCCCCATCATCACCAGGCTTCCCATTTTGTGGGGGCTGCTACTGCTCCAGTTTTTGAGGTCCCTACATATAAAGAGACAGATTTAAGATCCCCTGAGGTATGGTGGAGGGAGCAGGAAGTCCACGTGGAAGTGCCAATCTCCATGCTTTCTGACCTGGAGCAGAGGTGTAGCAGATCCTGAAGGTGGGGCAAGACGACAGTCTACCACAAGGGCCTCAGGAATTTAAGCCATAATGGAAATTTTTGTGGACCGGGGCATCAGGTTCTGACAGATCCTTACTATGTGACCTTGTGTACATCACTTAACATAGGCTCAGTTTCCCCATCTGTAAAATGGGAGGAATGATACATCCAATTTCATATGGATGTTGTTAAGTATGACTACATAATGTGTTAGAAACCTGTTACAGGAAAAGAACCTCTTGGATTCCCAGTCCTTTGCTGGTTATTTCTGTGGCCTTTCCTCCTCCGTATTTTTTTTCAAAATCCGTAAATGTGGTTTTTTTGAAAGCATGTATCTAGTGAATAGACTTGTTTAAAACATAACACGTAGAAACTAATATTATATTATATATATTCTATTTTTCTTCCCCATTGATTGTGCTTTTGTTACATTTTATATGTTTTGAAAATTTTCCAAATTTCTAGCCAGCTATTAAATTGGTTAAAAAAACAGGCATATGAGCAGAGGTGCTGCAACAATTTGTAGAGTGGTGGGTGCTGAGAGCCATTGAACCAAACTGTAAACCCTGTATCTGATGGAAACCACTTCAAGCCAGGGAGTGTGGCAGCACTCTGGTTTCTATAGATATGGGGATAACTATTTTCTGATTTCTCTTCAAATATTTCTGACCAGCTCTAAGAACCAACTTTGCATGTATCTCTGTCCAAACAGATAAAATGGAATAAAATTGCTCCCATTTGATGGAAGTTTTGAAAACTTGAAAACAGGCAAATTTCATTGCAATGCTTTGATGAATCTGTAAGCAGCGTTCTAACAAAAGTACTAGATGATATTCAGTGTCTTGAAAGGTTTCAGAGAATACAAAGACTGCAGAGGGTAACATTACTGCATATTTTGCATCCAGTCTTCTCTTACTTTATGAAAGGCAATAACATCAAACTTTTCTTAGCAAAATGGACAAGAACTTCATAGAGCAGGAATGCAAGGGAAGGACTTTGCCTCATCAAAATTCCAGTACTTACAGACCTAATGACTGCGGTGTGTTTTCATACTATGAGTTGGACTGTAGATATGAGTACATATGAAAATATCCTGTAGAGCTAAACTGGCACTTTTACACAACTTTAATATTACTAATCTCCATTCTGCTTAAAAGAGCTCTATAGAAATTTACTGAAGATTCTACAAGCTCATTTAACACACAGCAGTCTCTCTCCCCGTCCTTCCTGGCAGCATGGTTCCCCTTGGGGCCAGGAAGCCATTAGCTCCTTGCCCCCACCTGCACTCTGCTAACCCTTCTATGAGTTCCTGGAGTGCGAGGCATGAGTTATTGTTAATTTAACATCATTCATTTATGATGGTTTCACAGCAGAAAATTCACCAGGTTCATCTGAGGATAAGGTGCAGTGTTGTGCACCTACTCCCTATTTATCTAGGCGTTTCCAACAAGCTCATGACTGTGGTAGTTTAGTGCACAACAGATTTATTAAAATGAAATACAGGGAGACCTCTATACCTCTTCCTCTCCTTCTCCCATTCTACTGAGAAAGCCTTTTTTTTTTTTTTTTGCACTCTTTTTTTTTATTGGTAGGTTATTTTTACATTATGTGATTTTGCTCCGTGAAGGCTGGATTAAAGGAGGGATTTTACATTTCATTTAGAAGGCATGTTTTACTTTTCCTTGTCCCTAGCTCCACCCACCCCTCCAAATCACCTGATTCCCATTGCCACATGAAGGGAGAGGGCTCAGAGAAATGGGGAGCATGCGACATTGGCTTTGCTTCCCCTTCTGTGGGTTAAAACATTTAGTGCCCTTTTTCTCCTTTCTACACAGAAAATAAGGGGGAAATGTAGAGCCCAAGGTTATTCTGAAAGGAAACCTTTTGATTCTTCATAGTAGGGATTAATTGAAATTCTTTCCCCAAAAGTGATGATTATCCAGGTAATTTATATATGAATATGTTACTATATTTATATAGACATTTAACTGGTAAACAAACACTAAACAATAGCACAAAAATAAATGTTAGTCAATAATTCTAAGGTTCGGTTTTCCTCAATACTTTTGATTGATGTTCTTCTTACGCCTTATTCATTCATTAAGAAGAATGAAAAACAAATTACCAAAAAAATATCCTGGCTAACACGTGTAACACTTACTGCATGAAGAAACTTCTTTTAATACATATACGTGTCTGAGTTCTACGCTTACTGGAAAAAAATTACATGGTTTAGCAAAGCTGGTTTTGATCTCAATGTAAAAAGAATTTCAACTGTTCCATCTCCTTAATTGGATTTGTTATGCATCATAAATGGAGCAGTGCCTTTTACTCAGCTGCATGAATAAGCCAAGCTTTAAAAATAGCATATATATAAATAACTGAATATATTTACACTGTGCACTGAAAGTTGCTACTGAGCATATACATCTTTCCTTTTCTACTATGTGAAAGGCTAACAATGTCTTGTTCTGCCTATGTTGTTTGGAGGGCATAGGGCTTGATTCTGCAAGGTGCTGAGCACTCAAGTGCTGATCAACCAAAGCACTTAACGTGTGTGTAACTTTAAGCACGTTAGTATTCCAAATTGGCTCCCATTGGATTACTTACATGCTTAAAGTTAAACACATGGTTAAGTGCACTCGGGGCCAGAGTGCTCCGCACTTTGCTGGACTGAGCCCTCAGAGAGAAACTGACATTTACTCTGTTTTCTTTCTAATTTATTTTTGGGCAAACATCAAGAATGTAAATTTGTGAAGACAGGAATAATGTTTCCATCATGCATCAGAAAGATGTGTCTTATTTGGATGATTGTTTATTAATGTGGCTTTTTTCTTGGAATTCATACCTTTTTGAGTCCACCTTGTCCGGCAAGACACATTATAGTAGCAAGCCTCCAGAGGTGCTGTAATACCTAAAAAAGGATATAGGTGTATAGACACATCTGCCCTCATTATTAAAATGTTTACTTTAGCAAACACTGCTCTATTACATTTCAAAGTGGTACACTTTGAATTTTAAATTGTAGAGGAAACCTGGTATAATTTCTTGAAAGCTTTGATTTAAACACAAAAAAGGATACAATTGCTTTGAAGTCTTGCATGAACTCTTAGACTTTCTCTAGATTTGGGGAATATATAGGACATGTGTGCCATTTATTATTCTAACTTATGACTCAAGTGATATTCTGGTTTCCTTCACTTTTGACGGATACTACTTTTACTGAATGGGGAAAAATAAAACATTCCTTTTCCTTCTTCATGCCCATGATACTTTTACTGATGCCCAGTAAGACTTTTTACACTGTACTTCATAATTAAATGCAAACACTTTGCATCTCAGAGTAATGAACATTTGCCTTCCCAAACCATTTTTAAATTTCACGATGGTTTTTGATCCCTCTTTTTCCTGAGATTTCTCCAGAGTCTACTATATTCTGTAATAGTGAGAATAAGGCAAATTTATATTTCTGGCATAGCTATTCACCTTAATGAGTATTTATTTGAATGAGCGAGTGCCTGCATAATTGAGCAATTCATGGGCCGAAGATAATGGAGCATTACAATAAGTTATGTCAGCTGTTTACAAATGGAAGCCATTAGCACCATATTTTCCTTTCTTGAAGCAACCCTATAAAATCAAATGTACAGTGGGCATTTTAAGGTTCTGTTCATTTTTATTTACTATCTTGAATAATATTTTTACCAAGAGAGCAAAGTGCCTGTCTTCAATACGGGAGGGGAGGGGGGGAGAAGGGGAGAAGGTAGAGAAGGGGAAGAGAGAGATTCCTCAACTCCAGTCCTGTAACCGACTCTATATAAAGGGGACTTTAGTCTCTTAGGGCTTGTCTTCACTACTGGGGTAAGTCGATCTAAGCTACACTACTGGAGCTTAGGTCAATTTACCCTGGTGTCTTCACAGCGCTGTGTTGATGGAAAACACTCTCCGGTTGACTTCCCTTCCTCGTCTCAGAGAGGTGGCGTATGGGGTCGACAAGTAAGCGCTCTGCCGTCGATTTCGCGGGTCTTCAATTGCAGCAGCATCGATCTCCCCATAGTGAAGACCAGCCCTTAGGGTGGAGCCCATGAAGGAACTTAGGCATTGCTAACTTTTAGGGACCTAGAAAAATCACAGGAACACCACTGTGATCCACAAAGCCTGATTTAAGCCCCTAGACTCCTATACAATGAATGGGGAAGATAGGGGCCTAAAAATGTGATCCACAAAAAACAGCACTCTAGGTGGGGAGAGTTTAAGCTAGCCAATGAGACTGATTAGAGGCATGTGTGCTCAGCCCTTTCCCTATCTTAGAGATAGGCACCTAACTCCAGGCTGCAGAAGATGCATATTTCCAATTAGTGATCCACATTCGGGAGCCTGCCACATGGAGTCAAGCAGCTTAGGTGCCTAAGCCGCTTCTTGAGGGAATGAGCTAAGCTCCTGCCTCACTCCTTGCAAAATGTCCAGAGAAAGAGGTGGGGCCACCGCACACTGTGTAACCTTTTTTTGGCTCACTCAGTCTCGCCTGTAGAAGTCGTTCCACTATGGATAAGTGTTTAAATAGTCATTGGGCCAGAGAGCCAGAATGGGAATGACTCTGCCACCGAGTGGTTAGGGCACTGAGCTGGGAGGTGGGAGACCCTAGGACTAGTCTCCCTGCTCCAATCACTCTTTTATTATGTATCCACAGTGGAACAGCTTCAACAGGAGAGTCTGAGGGAGTCCCACATCAGAATATCCCCTTGTTCAGTGGTTAGAGTTCTCTCCTGAGAGGTGGGATAACGCTGTTCAAATATTTTTCCCCCTCTGGCAGAAAGTGGGGAATTGAACCTGGGTTTCCAACATCCCAGGCAAGTGTACTAACCACTGGGATTAAAAGGGGGCACTACCGCCTCCTCTGTTTGGATTCTGAATGGGACCCAGTCCAGTATGCGACCTTTGAGCACGCATGCAACTTACGTGGCCAAATGCCTGTCTCTCCCTGGTTTGTGAATCACTCTGGGGCTTAGGAGGGAGATAGGCATCTGGATTCCTGAAGTGGAAAAGCAGTGCATGTGCCCCAGAGGGAGAAATATTGGCACCAAGGAGCTTTTACTCTGAAAACGTTGGCACCAATTGAATTGAGATGCCTACAGGGTTCTGCAAGAGTTCTGTGGCTGCCAGAGGAGCCAAAACTGGGAGTTAGGCATCTAAACATGAGCAATGGTACTTAAGCCTAAGGTTTAAGTGCCAAATCTCCTTGTGGAGCCCACCCTGATACACTAACTTCACAGTACAATTAAATGTTCATGGATAATCACTGCTGTCTGCAAAGTGTTATCTGTAATACGTAAACCACTTGTAACACTTTATAAGGACAAAGGATGGTCTCTAGTGGTTAAGACACTAGCCTGGGGCTTATGAAATGTGGGTTCAGTCCCTGGCTCTGTTGCAGACTCATTGTGTGACCTTGAGCCAGTTATTTTTTCTATGCTGTTCTCAGTTCCCCTTCTGTAAAATGGGGATAAAGCTTCCTTGCCTCACAGAGGTGTTTTGAGGACCAAATCGATCCATGATTGTGTGGTGTTTGGATATTACAGTGATGAGGGCCCTATACATTCTTAGCTATAAGATCATTTTTCAAACATTAATTTTACTTATCTCAGAGTTTAAAAATATGCTATATTACAACCAATGTACAATTACATTGAACAAGTATGGGCAGATCACATTGGTTAATGTGTGGATTTACCATTAATATGGACCCTAAACAAGCTATAAAGGGTGAAAATCAATTACAATGTGACAGTTATTAAACTACAGAAAAATAGCATATAAATATGGATTTCAGTCAATCAAGTATGAATTGCTGTTTTAATTGCTGTTCTAATGAAAGTAGCAGTAAATCTAAAATTGTAATACTTAGATTTGTGGAAATGGGGGATGTTTTGTAGCTATGAATATTTAGTAAATATCTATCTTCCTGTTTGCACTAAAAAAAAAAAAAATCTACTGACCTTACATGATTTAGTGCACCATAAAGATATAAGGCCAAATCCTGCTCATTGTAACAGCATGAATAGCCCCATTGACTTCAATGTCATTCTTATGAATTGAATTATTAATGATTTCTAACCCTCATTATTTAAAAGGTGGACCACTTATATTAATTTTAACTTCACTAGCTTTTCCATCTGTAAAATAGGCTACATTTTGTGGATGAAAAGTGCTATAAATGCTCAATGTGTTGTAATGAGTATAATAATAAATTGCAAAACAGATAAACTGAAAACTATGGGCCTGATCCAATGCCTATTGAAATCCATGGAAAGACTCCCATTAACTTCAGTTGGATTTGGATCAGGCCCTGAGATACTAATAGTAAGTTCAGTAATGGTGGTGATGAAGGAAATATCTGTACCTTGAGGATACAAGGTAAAGTATATATGGTGCATAATATAACAATGCAACTGAAAAAAATCAATTAAAGGAGAAATTATGAACTGCATGGTCAATCAGATTCCTTTAGTGACCTGCTTCCTTGTGACCTTCCATTAGGTGATAAGTATAATTGGATAACATGATGCATTATGCATTGTTGTGCATAGTCCATCAGGGTCATTTTCCCATGTGCCCATCAGACATTAATTCATACAGGGGGGAATGGGGTGCAGTGCATCACACCTAACCTGATAATACAAGAATTCATACTCTGATATCTATTTTTTTAAAATGTTTACTTAAAATATGTGTTTGTGGCCCACATCCTGACTTCTGGATTTTTCAAAACTACCATTCCCACTTTCTCTCCTTGCTTTAGAATGTGTATAACACTCAGTAGACATTTGAATTATGTTTGGGTCCTGATAAAGACAAAACCTTTTCCATTACTTCAATCCCTTCCCCTAGGACGAAGGCACTGTCAGATTTATGTTTTATCTAGGCATCTGTGTCATCTGGAGACAACTTCATCCATACTTGTAAGATTTTTTCCCCCACATCCCCATTTCTACGTTTTGCTGCACTTACTACATTTTATATCTAAGGTTTTATAGTACTACTGTACTTGTTTCTCATTTGAGCATACCTTCTTCCTTTTTACTAGACTTCCAACCCCTTGCCTTGATGGCAATTTAACTAGTGCTTAATGAATCTAACCAGCATTTAATGAATCTGACTTTAAATCCTTCATATAGAAGTAGGGATTTGGATTTATTAACTTTAGCATTGAAACCCCGACTTTCATATGTTTGGATATGTTGACCTCTTATTAAATAAGCCATTTTCATTATTGACTAATATAAAAGAGAGTCCAAATGTATGTCTACACAGCAAAGAAACACCCGTGGCTGGCCTGTACCAGCCAATTCAGGCTGCAAGCTGTTTCACTGTTGTGTAGGCTTCCAGGCTTAAGCTGGAGCCCGGGCTCTGGGACACTTGCAGTCTACACAGCAATGAATCAGCCTCCCAGCCCAAGCTCCACAAGCCTAAATCAGCTGGCATACGAAAGCCATGGGTTTTTCTTTGCTGTGTAGACATATCCTCACATACAAGTTACTGCACTTGACAGATATTTCCATTTAGATAACCTACACAAAAAGACATAAACAAAGGCACATTAGGAAAATGGGCTCGACTGGATAAAGACAAGCAACTTCTAGGTGATAAAACTTCCCTGTCAGCTCAGGACTTTGGGAGTTTTAAACCATTTATTAATCTAGAGCTAAATCAAGAGGTTAGTCTATATCAAGCAACATCAAAAAACAGACTGGAACTATCTCTGCCATACAGACCAGCCAAAAAATATTTATAGTCTCTCTTTAAAAATAACCCTCTGTCTGGATACACCTTGGTTATTATGTTGAAACCTTCTACACAGTACCAGCTAATAATGCTACTGTCCCAATTGATTCTTTCCTGGGTAAAGTCAATATCTAAATTAGTTCAACAAGATAATAATTAGATAAACAACTATTAGAGTTGGAAAATATCATTGATGCAGTCCAAGGTAGTAGGAGGTCTGTTAGATCACAAGGTTTAACTAAAATGTATTTTTAGTAAAGCTGTGGTAGGCAGCTGCATTCCTCATCATAATTGTGTAGTATTAGAATCCCCTGACTCGCATTTAGAAACCCAACAAAACCTGTGGTTTATGAGGATTAATGATTTAAATAGTCACTAATTAAACAGCTTACTGTAGTTACAGATCTGGCATGTGGTACACATTTTTTTCCTCTTAACTGATTATTGTGGAAGCAATTTTGTTATCTATTTAGCCAGGTTTGGGACCTTTCTGTGGTTTTAAGATAAATTTGCAAATATACAGCTAATTCTTTAACACCGAGGTTAGTTTACAAAAGAATTAAGTGCAAAGGTGGATTTATATACAGCTCATGATAGTCTATAAGAATGAAGGTAAACAGAACCTACTGAATGCATTACAAGTAGTCATGCTAAATATAAGGTTAGGTAGTGTATTAGAGAATCACAGTAATGCTATTATAAAGTGACCATTGATGAGAAAGTGCTTTCATGATAAGCTCTGATTGTCATCCTATTATAATTATTTGTGCAAATGTACCCTTTGATCTTAAAATTTCTGTTACTTCTCAGCCAGAAATAAATTTGGAAACTGTTCTTGAACTCAGTGTGGTCATTTGTGAGTCATCTCAGGGTGAAGAAATGGTGTTCCTTTGAGTAATGTTTCAGATGTTTTTATTGTCCTAAGAAAACTCAACATTCTTATTTTTAAAAACTCCAAACCAATTATAGACTTAAGCTACACAATAAAAATTTAAGGTTTGGATTCACAAGGGGGACTTAGGCTGAGCATTGCAGTGCCTAACCTTTATGCCCCCGCAACTCCAAGTTAGGCACCCAGGCTCCCTAGACAATGCATGGGGAGAGTTTAAGTGCCTAAAAAAAGGTATTTACAGAACTCAGCAAGTTGAGCAGGGAGTTGTCTCAGCTAGCCAGTAGGAAATTCTTAGGAAAGTGGTGTGGTTTAAGCCATGCCCCTCACAGGGAGATAGGCTTTTAATATTGGGCTAGAGGGAGATGCCTTCCTCAACTCAGGATTCACCCTCTTTTAGAGTTAGGCACCTAAGCCAGGTCATCCCTTTTTCAAGAAAAAATAAGGAGACTGCACTGGCTGTGTCCCCCACCCCCACAATACCCCAACTGTTATAGCACTTTCCCAGGATGGAGAAGACCCATATTCAAATCCTTATTCTGTTTGATTTGGAGAAGGGACTTAAAACTAAGTCTTCCACATCCCAGGTGACCACTAGGATAAAGGATTGAGAGGGATCCACCCCAGTCTCTCTCTCCTATTTATATAAAATACTTAGATATTCATTGTGCTAGACAGTACTATTTACACATTTTATATGAAGTGGAACAGCTTCAACAGGACAGATTTAGAGACATACTCTAGTATAATCCATACCACTGTGGTTAGGGCTCTCAGCTAGGAGACTTGGATTTAAGTCCATGCTCCACTTCCGACTTCACAGGGATTTGAACTTGCATCTCCTCCTCCTTTTGTGTTTTGTATGGAGCCCAATCCACTAGACATGCTCTAAGGGGGCCTCTGAGCACATCTACTGAACTGGGCCCTGCAGGTGAGCAAGGTGAGGCAATGCCTAGTCTATGAATCCTGTTGTGGCTTAGATGTGAGTTAGGTATCAAGAACTAGAGTCACAAAAGGACTTAGGCCTCTAACTGCCACTTTCGGTGCCTAAATCCCAGAAACAGGGCTTTGTGGGATTCACAAAACCTCCATTCAGCTGCTGCTGAATCCTGTAGGTGCTTAAACTCACTCAGCACCCAAATTTTTGCAGTAAAAGTTCCTTACATGCTTCCAGGCATACTGCTAGGCATGTGCACTGCAGTTCAGGTGCCCAGACACCTAAGCAATGCACAAACCAGGAGAAGATAGGCTTTCCCCCACCCAACTCACCTGTGGGGTCTGTGCTGGTAAGTACACTCAGAGCTCACCTACTAGATCAGGCAAGCTTACACAAAGTGGGTGGGAAGAAGACCACCAATGGTTAGAGTACTCCCATGGGATTTGGGAGCCCACCAGTCTAAGTTTCCCCTCTACCTAAGGGGGAGAAGGGATTTGAACATGGCTCAACCAGTTCTCAGGTGAGTACTCTAACCAGTGGGCTATAGGATACTCTGATGTAAGGGCTCCCTCCATCTCTCCTGTTGAAGCTGTTCCACTGCAGATTAAGTATTTTTTTAAAAAAGTCATTGGGGCAGAGGGACTGCATTGTGGGTCTCCCCACCTTTCGGGGAGTACTCTCTCTACTCATCGGGCTACAGAGTCATTCTCATGGTTGCTTGCTCTCTCTCTGGCCCAATGACTTTCATTATTTATTCAGTGGCACAGCTTCAATAGGAGAAATTGAGGGAGCCTCACATCAGAATATCCTATAGCCCCGTAGTTAGGGCACTCAACTGAGAGGTAACATATTCCTATTCAAACCCATTTTTTCCCCGTGCAGGTGGAGGGGGGATTTGAGCAAGGGGTCTCCCATCTAAACACTGGGCTAAAAATTATCAGGAAGAGGGAGTTGCTCCCTCTCCCCCGGGTTCTTGCACAAATGGCATAAGCACCTAACTCCAAGAGAGGGTTTGTTGCTTAGAATCCCAAGCATAATGAGATGCCTTCCTGCAGCCTGGACTAAGTTTCTTTTGTGAATCTAGCCCTAAGCCACTAATGATGTCAGTGTGCACATCTCCACAGGCAGAAATGTAGGTGTCTTGGGAACTTAACCCATGGAAACATAGGCACTTAGGGAATTTAGAGGTATAGGCAGCAGATGAGTAAGTAGGGATTTTGGGGACCTAAATTTTAGACGTAGGTGGCTAAAGTGGCAGTTATGCACCTAAATACCCTTGTGAAGATATATGCAGACCTCAGTGGTTCATGAGCCAAATTAACGATCAATATTACCCAAAAGAGCCACATTAGTGTGAATTTATTGTTTCACTTATTATAGTGCTATATATTCATATTTAAACAGCATGACAGGAGAAATATTTAGTTTATATATTATTCTCACAGCAGAATTACTGATCAAGTATTATTTTATCAACTACAATTGGTTAATAACATAGTAAACGCATTCTGATTGTTTAATAATTCAGATTGGTTAATAATTAAATCACACAGGGTTTTACTAGCATGTGCTGCAAAGAACTGCAGAAGACACTTTAAAGAGCCACTTACAGCTCATTAGCCTCAGTCTGAGTATCACTGCCCTCGTGAATCCCACCCAAACCTATTATATCTGAAGAAATCTGGTTCAGCATCTCTGAGAAATCAGGCTACTTATTTTAGGTGACTAATAAGTATTTAAGTGGCTAACTTCAGGGATCCAGTTTTGAGATGTTTACTTCAATCTTTGAAAAAAAGTGTACTGCTTATTTATGTCACTATTTTACATTTATTATTTTTCAGTAATGCACTAAAGTACAGCATACTATCATGATGCTTTCCTTAAACTAAATCAGATTTTTTTTAAATTAACCCTGTGTTTCAATATTTTTAAAGAGCTACATTTTGATTAGTCAAAAGGATTAAAAAAAAAACACCTAATACTCAAAAACAAGAAGTACTTGTGCTGTGTTTGTACAGCTCCTCGCACAATGGTGTCCTGGTCCACAACTAGGTCTCCTAGGAACAACACTAATACAAATAATACATCACAATAATAAACCAAAAAATAATTTGGCAAAAGTTTGGATGGTCAGTAAAGCCTCACCTGAGCTGCCTCTCAACATGCAATATAACAATATAACATAATCTATTGATCCTGTTACACAACTAACATACTGTTCATGATGTGCTCCTTTAATCCCAACGGATACTGAAGAGGACACTCAATCTGATAACTTGGCCTACTTGCAGAGGTGTCTGAGAATACATATTTGTCTGATTATTGTCAATAGTATGAGCGATTCACTTTGAAATTATTGTGAAAATTAAGGCCCCGATCCCGCAAAGATGTAAGTGTGTGTGTTACTTTTTCTTGTAGCCTTTTACAAAATAAAGAAATTCAAAAATCTAGGGGCCGTATTGCTGTGTGTTCTTCACTAATGGCCTGACTCTGCAAAGTGCTGAGTGTCTCCTGTTATGCACAGAGAAGTACAACTCCCATCACAGTTGAGAGCATTCAGCACCTTGAAGGAAGTGCACCTTGGTGGGTGGGATGCTAAGTGCACCCTTGTAGAATCACATCTGCAGTCACAGAGTGAGAGAATGGCAGAGTCAATAGAGACCACTGGAGTCCTCATTCATGGTACCCTGTGCAACAGTGTGTGCACGCACGCACTTAAGAAATGTTTATTATTTAAAATGTATCAATATTTTGCAATGGATGTGAAGGAAACATTATAAATAGGTAGGTCATGGAATCTAAATATCACAGATCTTAAAGTGTGAATTTTAATTGACATTTATTAAACAAAAAAGTACTTGAGTGTAAATACAGTGAAATGCTGAGATATTTTTAACTCATGTACAGTTATGAAAAAATCCTTCTTCCAGGCATACCAGTACATTTTCTTCTCAGGTGCAGGTGATTGTATTTTCTGTCTTCTTAAAAAAATCTTAAGAGACAGGCCCTATAGCAAAATACTACAACCCAGCATTATATACATGGTTGCTTTAATGCTGCATGTTCAAATTGTATACATATATCTTATTTGCGTAACAATTAAACAGCACAGGAACAGACATATATTGGTACAGAATTTGGCTTCTTACTAACATTGCACTCCATGAAATATTGTATCCTTATTACTGCTTTTTGCTAGCCTTGGTATCAGCATTTATTTTCTGTTATAAAAAGAAACAGCACCACCTTGTATCCTGAAGTAAAGCTACAGCTGTTCAGGCATATTAGTGCTCATGCTATTTTAAAAAAATCATAAATTAAAAAAAAAAGGTACTAAATCCTAGATCTGTATATATGTTTGTAGAGAAATTCTTACTATTGTGTAGAGCTGATTGAATAGATAATCAGTTATATAGTCAGGTTTCAGAGTAGCAGCCGTGTTAGTCTGTATTTGCAAAAAGAAAAGGAGTACTTGTGGCACCTTAGAGACTAACCAATTTATTTGAGCATAAGCTTCCGTGAGCTACAGCTCACTTCATCGGATGCATTATATAGTAACTTTTATACAGCCAAACTGAGTATAAATGTACTAGATTCAGTCTGACATGATTTGTTGGGTCATATTTTTCAGTATTAATATTGAGACAACAGCTGGTGAAAATGTTTGAGAAAACTGAAAACTTCTAAAGTGCTTACATACATGACTATTCCTCAAAATAATTCACTCTGGAAATATTAAATTCATTATTTGATATTTGTTATTCTCAGCTTTAAAATGTTTGCCATTCAAAGAAGAGGCAATACCCTGTGATTTAAGTGGCTAACCACACACGATGAATAGTGAAAGCAAATTTGTTCTCGTACAACCCATAGCTTTACAATTATTTGGCCAAACTATTCAGTGACAGCTTACAAATACTGAATACACCAAAAATAGATTAGTAAATCATTTATTAGTGGATCCCAATGAAAAATCTTCTAAATTTGTAATGAAATGAATATTTGTAACTAGGAGAGATTAATAAGACTGGGACTTTTCAGCTTGGAAAAAAGGCAACTAAGGGGGATATGATAGAGGTCTATAAAATCATGAGTAGTATAGAGAAAGTAAAGAAGGAAATGTTATTTACTCTTTCTCATAATACAAGAACAACAGGCCACCAAATGAAATTAATAGGTAGCAGGTTTAAAACAAACACAAGAAAGTATTTTTTCACTCCACGCACTGTCAGCCTCTGAAACTCCTTGCCAGAGGGTGTTGTGAAGGCCAATACTATAATGGGGTTCAAAAGGGAGCTAGATACATTCATGGAAGATAGGTCCATCAATGGGTATTAGCCAGGATGGGCAGGAATGGTGTCCCTAGCCTCTGTTTGCCAGAAGCTGGGATTGGGTGACAGGGCATGGATCACTTGATGATATCCTGTCTGTTCATTCCCCTTGGGGCACCTGCCATTGGCCACTGTCAGAGGACAGGATACTGGGCTTGATGGACCTTTGGTCTGACCCAGTATGGCCGTTCTTATGTTCTTATGTAATATTTCAATGAGCTCCAATACTGGGGCAGTAACAAAATATTACTAATGTATTCACAGTCCCTAAGAAGACAAGGATACTTGTAAAGCTCCCTCTCAACTAGATCTCCTTTCTAAAGTATTATGATAGCCATAACAAAATAAGAGATCCCTTATGGAACTGGAAGTCATTAAGAAGATATTGTGAAGTACTAAGTGGCAAGAAGCCTGGAAACCCTGGGGTTCCTGGCTCCAAGGCAGTTCTTGGTGCTATAAGGAGGGCTTTGTGGTGTTTGACAACTTGGAGACATTCACAGACAGAGGACTGTTCTGTTGGGATGGACTCCATCTGAGTAGGAAGAGAAATAGACTTCTGGGATGGAGGATGGCATGACTGCTTAAAAGAGCTTTAAAACTAGGAATTCTGGGAAGACGGCTGGGAGATGAACAAGCAATTCAAACATGTTATTAAGACAATGCATAAAACCTACAAGGATTAAAAGCTGGGAGGGATCAGCAAGGAAAGCTACCTCTTGGAGGTCAGAAAATGTAGAGAAAAAGTGAGAACTGCCAAAAGCCAAGCAGAGTTGGACCTTGCAAAGGAAATTAAAACCAATAATAAAAGATTATTTAGCCATATAAATAAAACGAAAACAAGATAAGAAGTGGGACTGTTAAATACTGAGGATGGGGTGGAGATTAAAGATAATCTAGGCATGGTCCAATACCTAAATGAATATTTTGCCTCTGTTTTTTAATAAAGATAAGTAGGATCTTAGGAGTAGTGGCAGATTGTCTAATGGAAACAAGGATATGGAAGTAGACATTACAACATCCAATATGGATGGGTACAAATCGGTGGCCCCAGATAATCTCCATCCAAGAATATTAAAGGAACTGGCACTTGAAATTGCAAGTCCAATAACAAGGATTTGTAATTAATCTGTGAATTTGGGCTGTCCTACCCTATGATTGGAGCATTGCTAAAACACTACCTGTTTTTAAGAAAGGGGGTGGGGAAGTGGTCTGGGAAACTACAGGCCAGTTAGTTTGACTTCAGTTGTATGCAACGTCTTGGGACAAATTTTGAAAAAGAAAGTAGTTAAGGACATAGAGGAAAACGGTAATTGTTATAAAATACAACATGGTTTTATGAAAGGTAGGTCATGCCAGACCAATCTGATCTCTTTCTTTGAGATAATGGATTTGTTTTTAGACAAAGGAAATGCAGTAGATCTAATCTACCTGGATTTCAGTAGGGCATTTGATGCAGTTCCACATTGGACGTTATGCGTTAAATTGGAGAAAATGGGGATTAATATGAGAATTGCAGGGGAAAGTGTTGGCTTTAAGTTATGTTCTCCCTTTCACTGATGCAATGGCAGCCTCTCTGTGGGTATTCTGGGAGCTTGAGTCTCCACAGGAAAGTCAGGAAAAAACACTGCACTTCAATATGTTCTCTGACAGTCCCCTACCCATCAAACCCATGGGACAAACTTGCCCAAGTTAATGCTGACTGAACACCAGGACTCTCTGTTCCACGGGTGGTGCATGGAACCTCAAAAGAGGTCAGTGAGAACCTGTAATTATGTCTCTGTCTATACTCTTAAAAAGCATATGGCTAGGCACTAACATGGAGGGAGCTGGGGGACATTCTGCATCCCTGAAGCAGGTAAACTCCCATCCCAGTGCTCCCTTTGGCCCAACACAGCACTGCATGACTTTTATTATGGACTTAGTCTCTTAAAAGAATGATCTAGTCCTGCGCTGCCAGTTCCGTGTGATTTGTTCCTGCATATGGAGCATGGGACACATAGCATAAGGTGACCCATTTTCTGTGTAACAGATTTTCTTCACAATGCTTGTACCATCAAATAAAAGAAAATGGGGTACAGCAAGAATTATGGAAAACATGAAATTAAAATAGTAGAGTTAATTACTACTTATCCTTGTCAGTGATGTCCCTCCTTCTCTATTTCTTGTAAAAGGCTTGTATTATACCACGATTGTAATTACTGTATGAAACCTAGTAACAGTCTGACTAAAAAGAACACATTTAAAATGGAAATAAGCAGCTAAACAGTTTTCAGAGATGCTTCTGCAAGCTTTTGGTATTTCTCTCAGAAACAAGCACTGGCAAGAAGCCTTGGTTCTGAATGAATTTATTTGTTACCTTTTATTTATTAAAATACTCTGGGTACAGATTAACTGTCTTTGTGCATTATTTAGTATTATTTCACCTGCCAGGGTAGAGGAAATGCATGCACATTGATGAATAGACTGAATGGTTGCCAAGTTTCACTGCAGCTACTATAAGTATCTCTACTGCCCTTCTGCAGTGCTACATAAGTAGACTATGATAGGGAAGTGGGTGTGTATGGGGACTTAGGAAAAGGGGCCTTTCTTCCCTCGTCCCCTACAGTGGAAGAACACTATTTTCATAGAAAATGTGTGTGCTAACTTCATATCAAACTAGTTCCTTCAGTTGTCGCTTAGCTAAACACCACATTTTATTTGGCTCTTTCAAAATCTTTTCTTAGAAGTCAGTCCCTGGAGCCCTGAATCATTTTAGTGTTTCTTTGAACTGCCTCCCTTTTTTCCATATATTTCAAGTATTGTGATGCTTGGAATGAACTCTATTTCAGATGCAGTCTCACAAGTGCTGTAGAGAGACTAACTCCCTTGTACAAGATGTGATTCCTTAGTGCACTCAGCCAAAAATCACAATTGCCTTTTCCCCCCTGTGATACATGTTACAAGCTCATATGCCATTTGTTGTCCACAGTCATCCCAAGGTTGCTGTGGGAATTGATCCTTTGCTAGTCTCTCACTTCTATTGACTATCTGTGTTTCTGAGTATTCTCCCTCAGATGTAAGAGCCTGAATTTCCCAAGACACATATTTATTTTCTCTCTCCTCACTGCACCTCTCCATTTGTCAACACCAATAACATGTTCTTTGCTCCCACTTTTATGATGTTCAATGAGACCAGACCCAACAGGGAACTCTACAGTACTCCAGAGGTACTGCGGCATTTGGTAAGTGAAATAGTCTCAAGGTTATACCCATACTGTGTTGAAATGTTTGTCTCACACATAAAAAAGTACAGCAGTTGATCTTCAAAAAAATCATAAATAACAAAAATTTAAAACACAAGGGGTTTCAAAAATAAATAAGTTCCTTCCATAGGGAAAACAGCCTCCGGGGAATAGCTTTCTAAACAAAAGAAATACTTTTAAGGACCGTCTCTCTTGATAAAACCCAACAACTCTGTCTCCTCCTGAGCTCCCAAAATTAGGCTTTTATAATTGCAGGCAAAGCACAAAACAGCACACAGGTGAATCCAGTCATCCTTTTACTCCACCCTAATTGGGCCCAGCAAGAATCCTTATACAAATAAGCCCACTTCCCCTGAGTCATGCACATCAGTTCCCTATCTGTTAAATAGGGATGATAATCCTTTTCTCCTACCTTTTTTTTCTTGTTTAGTTTGTGTGCTCTTCATGGCTGGGATTGTCTCGTGTGTGTGTGTGTACAGTTCTTAGCCCAATGGGCCCCTGATCTCAGCTGAGACCATTATATAGTACTGTAATATAAACAGCAATTCTTCCATCAGTTAAAGTGATCTCTATCAAGTTTGAAACTTCAGTACACTTTGCTGTTAAAAAAGCATAGATCCATTTTTAAAATTGTTAATATTTATTTGTTTCACCTAACTCAGAAATGGCTGAAATGATTTATATTAATCTTTCCATAATTATTATTAATCACGTTTATTATGGTAGTTCCTAAGGACCAACCAAAAATGGGGCCCTAGGGCTGGTCTACACGAGAAGTGCTACACTGGCACACCTGCACTGATGTAGCTGCGCTGCTGTAGCATGTCTGGTGAAGATGCTCTATGCTGACAGGAGAGAGCTCTCCCATTGGCATAATTACTCCACCTCTGTGAGAGGCGGAAGCTATGTTGACGGGAGAGTGTCTCTCACCAACATAGTGCTGGTGTGGACAGGGTTTAGGTCGCTGTAACTTGAGTTGCTCAGGGGAGAGTATTTCTCACACCCCTGCATGATGTAAATTAGATCTACTTAAGTGGTAGTGTAGACCTGCCCCTGTTGTACTAGCCGCTCTACAAACATAGCACAATCAAGAGTCCCTTCCTCAAAAATCTAAACAGGTAAGACGGACAAAAGGGCTACAGAACAACAGTGAACAGTGTTGGCAAATAGTGTGTTAGGTCCATGACTTTTTCTTTTCTTTTCTTGATTTTTGGGATGTGGTTTGGTTATTAGGGGATCAGATGAAGGCAGAGCAGGGAAAAAGAAGGAAGGGAAGGACTAAAGCTGAGGTGAAGACATGGGGGAGGGGAACAGAAGGGTGTTGCAGCAAAATAGTACAGGACAGAGAGTGACATTCACCTTTATACAGGTACCAAGTACAGAAGACTTAATTCTTCAAGTGTGAATTTTTCAGAACATAGGTGAAAACAAGGGACAATAAAAAAAAAAAGCAAAACCAAAAAAACCCAACAACTTTTGCATCCATAGCTAGAGCAGCATTGACCAAATGCCGGCTATAATAGATAGAATAAATAGCCCCCATTACAGAAACATGTTTTCCCAGCTGCTGTCCATCACAACTGATGGTTACTCCCCTCAGGTTCTCAAGTCTTTTCAGCCTTCATATAAAAATAGGCACTTAATTATAATTCACCTGTTTAGTCCTTTTTAAAGATGGAAGGAAATGTACTTTGCTGACATCACTCATATTGGTACGTACATGTGTTCATGCATCATGCATACAAAGAAGGTGAATGCATCTTTAGGATGTTTTTCAGCCGTATTCTCCCTCCTCTATGATTATCATCTACACCTGCCATCCCCCATTAGTTAGCAGATGTTTTAATAATACTGTACATAAATAGCCTTTTCTTTTTAACCTGGGGATCTCACAAAGTTTGGGGGGGAAAACGGATAGTCATATTACTCCATATTACATCCAGTGAAGTGAGCTGTAGCTCACGAAAGCTTATGCTCACATAAATTGGTTAGTCTCTAAGGTGCCACAAGTACTCCTTTTCCTTTTCTACAGTTGGTGGAACTGAGGTGCAGAGAGGGGAGATGATTTGTCCAAAGTCACAAACTGAATGAGAGGTACAGTCTATATAAAAGAAAGCAGGTCTCCTGATTCCTCTTATTCACATTCTCTAACCAGTTACTTTTATTCCCTAAAATTATCGAATAATATTTATGATCCTGATTAATATTATTTTTAACGTTCAGAGTAATAGTGATTAAAAATCAAAGTTATAGTGGGTGAGTAGCCACTGGCTCTTCATCTTGGTATTAATACAATGTTGTTTACCCACTCATTTTTACAGAGTATTGTGCTGTAAAACAAATAGTGTAGACATCTTGAAATATGCACTTGTGTTTCTAAAGTACAGCAAGAAAGAAGGTCACTGAATAATGTAATTGATGGCAATAGCTAACTTTTTCTAACCTGCAGCACTGCTAGCCTATGTTGATCACAAATGCCAAATCAGATGAAAGTACAGAACTGCAAGGTAGCACCCTGTATTGTGCACATTGATTGTATCAAAGGAAATAAAATGTAAATTAGAAAAGCTTTGATGAATTGATGGGCAGCCAAAAGAAGTACAAAATATGTTGTGTCCCAGTCTACTAGCAGTAGACCACACAGCATTACTGAGCTGATCAAAATGCACAGTGCATATTTCAGCAGATTGAAATCAATTGTAACTTGAGATAGCCTTTTATTTTATTCAGCTTGACTTTACTGAGTGATTACTTTACCTTCTGCTGTTCAGCAACTTCCAGAATAATGCACAACTCCGTGGACTTACTTAATGCTTGTGTGCCAAATCTTTATTTTATTACATTTATTACATTTATTTATCAGAGCCTGATGTTGCAGAGGGCTGCGGCCTTGTATGCTACCCTGAAGGATAACTGGGTCACAATGTCACATGAGAAAACCCCTGCGTTACTGCCTGATATAAATTGGCACATGGGAGACTGCCATTCATTATCTCCATAGCGGAGAGCGATGGCTACACCATTTTTTTCAGCCAGGCAATTAAGGGAACATCACTGATAATATAGTCTCTGAAAATGCAAAGGGCCTCCCACACTGTAAACCAAAACAAAATTTTGTAAAATTTATGGTCAAATTACTGGCAGCTGAGGTGCACAGTCAAATGTAGTCAATTAACATGATCATTGTAAATCAAGTTTATAGCTTGCTGTGTAAATAGCACTTTATAACAAACATAAATAACATCACAAGTGACTCAATTTAGCAGCAGAACAGACTGGTGTTGATGGTCAACGTACTGGAGTGCTGAAATGAAAACAAGCCAATTTAGCAGTGGAGAAAAAAAAATCATTTGACTGCTAAAGTAGTGTTTAAACTGACATGCAAACTGAATGTAAGACAAAGTGGAAATCTGACAGAAGGCAATACACAAATCAAAGAAAGAGAATAAAGGTAGTCAAAAATGTACAGATGTTAATGCACCAAAAATGTATGTACAAATGGAGGCCCCATTGTAAATCCAGTCCCACATGTGTACTCCACTCTACCACCATCCCCAGATACGCACTGGTAAATCACTTAACCTCTCTGTCTGAGGAATGGGGATAATAATTACATACTGTCACATATTCCTTGTGCATGATAGACTGTAGGGCTGCTACTAGCAGGTCAGACTTCTGCGTATATTTGGACTGGCTACAGAGTTTCCATTTAGATAGAGATACAAGAGATGTATTCTCTATGACAGTGGTTCCCAGACTTGTTCCTCCGCTTGTGCAGGGAAAGCCCCTGGTGGGCCGGGCCGATTTGTTTACCTGCCGCGTCTGCAGGTTTGGCCGATCGCGGCTCCCAGTGGCCGTGGTTCGCTGCTCCAGGCCAATGGGAGCTGCTGGAAGTGGTGGCCAGTACGTCCCTCGGTCTGCACCGCTTCCAGCAGCTCACATTGGCCTGGAGCAGTGAACAGCGGCCACTGGGAGCTGCAATCAGCTGAACCTGCGGACACAGCAACTAAACAAACCAGCCCGGTCCACCAGGGGCTTTCCCTCACAAGCAAGTTTGGGAACCACTGCTCTATGAGATACTTCAATGTACTGCTGGCTATTTCTGTTACCAGCTTAGATAGGGTATGTTACATATACCAAGTAGCGGCTGAACATAATTCAGTTTGAGCATTCTATTACATCTCCCCCTTTAAGGTATGCATTCCTACCATTTACCAAATTTACATTATTGCACTATCTTTGACGTTCAGTATGTATCAATATGTTAATTATCTCTGAATAATACAGGTTTTCTAAGTACATGGCTCAAACTCATAACAACTTGATCATCTAGCTATTCATTAATTGTGGTCTCTGGTTGGTTTGGAATCTTTGAGTCATCCTCTTCCTGTTCTGCATCCACCATCCATAGAGTTTGCTTTGTTGATTGTTCATTCTGAGGAACAAACTGAAAATGTTGAGGGTTTCTATTGAACTCTGCTTTGTCAGTTTTGATCACTTATGAAATAGGCTATTAATTCTTTTTCTTTATTGCAGCTGGAGTTCTCCATCCTTTTTCTCCATTAAATTTGACACAAATACGGTCACCAGGTTCTAGATCCAACAGTTCTCTGAATGGTGTCTGTTATAAAAGTGTCTGTATGTTCTTTTTGCCTTTTTTATTCTGTTTGGCCATTCTTTTTATGTCTGGCCATTTTGGAGATTGGAAAAGAAACTAAGCTGGAACAGTAGTTCTGAGTTGTCTTCCAATCAGGAGTTGTGCTGGACTATATCCAGTAGCTGTTATCGGTGTTGATCAGTCACACAGAAGAGCAAGAAATGGATCTTCTTGTTGTAGGATTTTCTTAGCTGTCTGCACAGCTCTCTCAGCCTCCCCATTTGCTGGTGGCTAATGTTGGCTAGTGCTAATAAGAGCAAAATCATATTTCATTATCCGTCACTAGTTGTTCTGAAATACTGAAATGAGAAAAAGGGTACTTCAGTTTCTCAATAACACAGTGACATGTTACATCTTTCAAATATGTTAATTATATACATCTGGAAAAATAATCCTCTCTAACCAGTTAATAATGTCCTCCCAATGTGCATAAATATGCAGCTAGTGTCTTCCAAGATCTGTCTAGTAGAGATGAATGTACACTTATGCTTCTTTGCTGTTTCTAAAGGTTATTGGTACTGGAATTCCTTTCAAAAAATCCAGTAAATACTCCAATGAGTTCTTCCACCTTTCTTACTAGGCCCATCATGGCTGCCACACTGGGGCTGAGAAGGTTATTGGTCTTTGATCCTTTAAACTCATGCACTCTGAATGCAAAGCTTTAGTCTTTGTATGTTGTTTCTGTGGAGAACTGGCCCATGCATTTCAGAATGTTTCCAGAGCTAATCAGGGCTGTGTCAGGTGATTTCAGCTCTGGGAGAGGATGAAGGTGATTATACATTCCTTCTGACATGACTGTCATGTCATGTCTGTTCCTGAGTCCCTCCCCCGGCCACAGGCCACAGGCAGAGTGGACAAAGCCTGAGAAGGGGACAAGTTTTGTCTGGAGTCCAATAAAAGGGCTAGTGCTTAAGCAGGCCCAGAGCTGGAAATGAAGACCCCCCAGAAAAGATCAAAGATTTGATGGACTGTGTTACCTCTGAAGGGCTTTGTTTGCTTCACATATAGACGGTGTGTGACCCGCAGCAATTAGAGAGAGAGAGTGCAGTCACATGCACTTGGCCAGGGGGCACTCGCAAGAGGTGAGTGCCACTCCATTACACTTCAGCTTCAGAGTGGTTGTGCACAGCGCCCCTCTCCAGATCCAGCCAAAGTTAGCATGGCTCTTCAGGGCAAGGGTGGGGGGAAACACGGAGGGAATTGTTTGGTTACCGGAAATGATTAGTACAGAGAAATGGCACTGAATATCGACACTATTTGTCACAGGTGGTGGTGGTGGTGGTGATTTTAGATCATATTTCACTCCTGAAGTTAACAAAGGCACAGAGAGCGCAGCTGCTACTGGCATCCCCAGGCTGCCCAGGCCCATATGCCGCTACCCTGTTTACTGCAGTAGTGCCTGCCAAAACTGTCATGGAGTAGCATGGGAAAGTGTCCTAACGTGGAGGGGAAAATAAGGGTTCTTCCCTAAAAACCTGCACTAGAGGATTGCAGAGCACCTCCATGAAAGTTTCATCAAGATCTCTCAGGAGGATTCAAGGGACATCCCTGGGCACATAAACAAACTGCTCCACTTGCTTCCCTCTTAGCCCCCCACCTAACTCTACAGGGGAATGACAAACAGATAGCTCTACCTCTCTTTGTTGTATTGCTATGTCTTCTAATATGAGGAAATGAACAAAAAGTCAATAGCTGTGTCCTGTTACACTGGGGTCAGGAACCATCAGTACATTTAAACATGGTAATGGGAAATCCATTCACACACTTACCTGAGGTTCCTTCCCCAGCATTGCACTCGCCCATGCTCAAATGCTGGGACTATGGTAGATTGTGGTAGAGTTTCAAACAAGTTCTGGCTTGTGACACAGCTGGATCCCCTGGGCACATGTCCTCCATCCTTGTCCTCTTCCTCCTCCTCCTCCTCACTGTTAATGAGCACTGTGGTTTGCTGATAAGTCTCCACCAAGCATGCAGCTTGTTGCAAAAGTCACAGGTCTGTGGCTCGGCACCAGATTGACTGTTGGCCTCAGTGGTCTTCTGACATGCCTGGTGCAGTTCCTTTGCTTTCCCATGGCACTTCTGCTGATCCCCATCATACCCCTTCAGCTACATCCCCTGTGCAATCTGTCTGAAGATGTCAACACTTCAATGACTGCTCTGTAGCTGTGCCTGCATGGTCTCTTCTGCCCACACAGCCAGGACATCCAAATATCTCCTGTCTACGTCGGAAAAGAGTGTGTCTGGAGCATGTAGCCATTATGGTTGGCTGGACAGTTGTACACAGCAAGGGAAAGCTGCCAAGTTTACTGAGCCACACGGCCCAAGGCACTTTTGGTGCACCATAAGAGAATCCACTCAGCAAGTTAGTGCAGAGTAGTTAGTGCACTGTGTATTCACACTCTACCTTGCTGTGCAGTAACTTCCCTGTTTCCACAAGATCTTACTCTCTAGGGCACAACTTTACTTGTACCTATGTGTAGCCTTTACTCACACTTTTGCTGAATGGGAAAAGATCTGTCCTATACCACACAAGGTATTTCAGAATCAAATTTTGTCCAGGCAAGGAGCTTACAATCCTGGTCCTTTCAATTTCCTCCTCTCCTATAGGAATTTCATGCTCTGCACAGTGGAAAAACATTCATTTATAGTAAAATAAATTCCTATGCTTCTTCAGGATAAGAGAACTTTAAAAAGGGTCAGGACACTAATTCCAGTTACAAACTATGAGTAAGAAGAAAGCAGTGAACAACAATTTAAGAAACAGATTAACACAGTACAACAGCTTAATCTCTCCCACCTTTTAGATAATATAGTCCAAAGAGGTATGTACTGCATAAAAAGTATTCTCCTTTACAATAAGCTTTTTGGCTATTCAAAATGTCTGATGCTGCTGTACGCTGAATAGAAGATCGGCAAAACAAATTCCAAACAGTATCCAAAGACAAATTCTGAAGACATTCCAGAGAAAAAAAATTTCCTACATTAAAACAAAACAAAACAAAACAAAAAAAAACCCACAACCCGGTAACATTCCTAGGTTGAGCTCAGTAGACTCCAGAGTCTTTCCTGGACTGAATTTATTCCAGTATTG
Source organism: Natator depressus (assembly GCF_965152275.1). Taxonomy (NCBI): domain Eukaryota; kingdom Metazoa; phylum Chordata; order Testudines; family Cheloniidae; genus Natator; species Natator depressus. The sequence continues at coordinate 73,518,482 of NC_134236.1, forward strand.
TCATGCCAATTAAGATTACTATATGATGAGATTTTTTTTCCAAAGAAAAATCTCTTTACCTTTTTGCTACAACCTTTGCCAAATCTCGCCATGTTCAGGATGTAGATTAAAGGGAAATCATTCATTTCAGTTTTGGCAACATAGTTAGCCCATTTTGAACAACCATACAACTCATTTGTGAGTCATATTTACACACGTATAACATTCATCTGTTTTTATGAGTAATATATGAAAAGAAACAGACAGATCTTGTTTCCCCAAGAAAATGCCAAAGTGTATTCTGTATTAACAATGTTTATTGATACGCAGGCTGTGCAGTGCCTGAAACATCTAAATGAATCAATCAGTATTTTATGTGGAAGCTTACAGCACAGGTCATCAGCCAGAGCTTGTGGTTATTTTACACCAAAAAGTCAGATCCATATTTAAAAAATGGGAAATTTATTTTCTTTTCTTAATACATTTTCTAGTACATGACTTGTTTCAATCAAAGATTATAGCCTGGAACTGTTGTAGTTTGATTATTCATGACAGAGATTTAAGAAAAACAGATAGAAGTGTAATGGAGCCTGAACTGAAGGGTTAATTGATCAAGACCACTCATTCAGTGTTCATTTGAAGTCAAGGGGTTTTATCCCATAACAATGATAAAGAGGAGGAGGAAATTCAAGGGGGTGTGAATCTCTAGTATGTCAGTTCAGTGGAAAGTGGTTACTGCATTTATAGCAATATACAATAGCTCACAAGAGTTTGATATGGCAGTGTGATCAAGGACAAAGTGTATAGATAACAAAAGACAACCAATGTATTAATAGCAAATAATCAAGCAAGCAATTTGCAAACATCTAGAAGATAAGGTGATAAGTAACAATCAACATGGATTTGTCAAGAACAAATAGTGTCAAACCAATCATATAGCTTTCTTTGACAAGGTAACATGCCTTGTGGATGGGGAAAAGAGGTAGATGTGGTATATCTTGATGTTAGTAAGACTTTTGATAACTGTCTCACATGACCTTCTTATTAACAAACTAGGGAAATACAACCTAGATAGGGCATGTGTACCCCTGGGGGTACTCAGAGGTCATCAACTCAGCTAGATATTTGCTTAGCTTTACAACAGGCTACATAAAAAGCACTAGCGAATCAGTACAAACTAAAATTCCATACAGACAATGACTTGTTTATACTGCTCTACATACTGAAATGTAAACACAATATTTATATTCCATTTTATTTATTTTATAATTATATGATAAAAATGAGAAAGTAAACAATTTTTCAGTAATAGCGTACTGTGACACTTTTAACTGCTTTGGAGGATAGGCTTAAAATTCAAAATGATCTGGACAAACTTGAGAAATGGTCTGAAGTAAATAGGATGAAATTTAATAAGGACAAATGCAAAGTACTCCACTTAGGAAGGAACAACCAATTGCACACTTACAAAATGAGAAATGACTGCCTAGGAAGGAGTACTACAGAAGCGCTGTTGCAAAACTAGCAAACATCATTCTGGGATGTATTAGCAGGACTGTTGTAAGCAAGACATGAGAAGTAATTCTTCCACTCTACTCCACGCTGATTAGGCCTCAGCTGGAGTATTGTGTCCAGTTCTGAGAACCACATTTCAGGAAAGATGTGGACAAATTGGAGAAAATCCAGAAGAGTAACAAAAATGATTAAAGGTCTAGAAAACATGACCTATGAGGAAAGATTGAAAAAATTGGGTTTGTTTACTCTGGAGAAGAGAAGACTGAGGAGGGACATGATAACACTTTTTAAGTACATAAAAGGTTGTTACAAGGAGGGTGAAAAATTGTTCTCTTTAACCTCTGAGGACAGGACAAGAAGCAATGTGCTTAAATTGCAGCAAGGGAAGTTTAGGTTGGACATTAGGAAAAAATTCCTGTCAGGGTAGCTTAGCACTGGAACAAATTGTGTAAGGAGGTTTTGGAATCTCCATCATTGGAGGTTTTTAAGAGCAAGTTAGACAAACACTTGTCAGGAATGGTCTAGTTATTACTGAGTCCTGCCTTGAATGCAGGGGACTGGACTAGATGACCTGTTGGGGTGACTTCCAGTCCTAGACCCTGTGATTCTATAGGCAGATTCATCAATGATTTGGACAGTTGGATATGGAATATGAACTGAAGAGGACCAATTATGTCAACTCTAGGGTTTGCTATTATCAAATCTTGCCTATATGAGTAATTCAACATCCAGTCATTAAGGGCATGTACTACTATGACCCTAATGAAGGAGGACAGCAAGAGATGAGCACGCCATGAGAAGATGCCCCAAATTCTCACAACACTGTCTCATGGTACAAATGGTAGCCATACTTCACTAATCTTGTGTTTCTGATATAGAAACATTCCCTGAAGAGTTGTAAAGGGTACTCTGAAAAAAAACATAATCCAGATACAAATGGCTGTATGTATCATTTTCTATAAAGGTGAATCAATATTAAAATGAATAATGAGAAATAAGAGGATTTCTTAATAATTCATGTTTAGTGATTTTAAAACTCAGCAAATAAACAAATAAGAAAGCCAACATTATTACCATTGAAAATCCTGCTTAGAAGGAGTGTCCCTCACAGAGTAATTCTCCCAGGCAGGTGGACTGTAGAACAAGTAGCAAGTTGGGATTTGATTATCTTGCCCCAAAATAGAAGTATCTACTGTTAGCTTAAATGAGATTTGCTTTTATAGAGTGAAAGGGATCCATAGTTGCTAGTAGATTTTATTTTATTCCAAGTAGAGTACAATGGGCCAGATCTTCAGCTGCTGTCAATCAGCATAGCTCCCTTGAAGGTAATAGAGTTGTGCCAATGTACCACCTGAAGATCTGGCTCAATGAGTTTAGGAGCTATGGCTGTTTGATTCATGCCTTGTGGTGCCATATATATATATTTACTTCACCACATTCTTTCATGCACATTTTTTTCATGGTTATGGATTTAGATAAGGGTAGTGTGCAAGAAAATGAAATGTAATTAGCTAACATTTTCTCTTCCTTTATGGGTAACTGCAGTGCTGTCTGACTGGGCTGTTTTCCTGAAGGGTATTATAATATAATACTGCTCAAATACCACTTGTAATTTTGCTGCATTTCCCACATACCCCCATGAAGAAGGATCGAAGTTTGTTGGAGAAGACACATTCAGAGCCTTCATTGCTAAATGATTCAGGGAATACGGTCTTGCCTAATCTTATCCAACACTTCCTTGTGGCTCCCTTATATTGTGCTGTAGGGATTTCATAATTGGGTTAATCCAGATTTGCAGCTAAATTCCAGCCTAGGAGAATCGTGTATGTGCTTAGCTTCAAGTGACCGGTATGTGTATTCAGCTTTTGCGTCTAATTATTTGCTCAAATTGGAGGTTGCAGATGTTCCAATGCACATACCTATTTACCTATTGCTGTGTTTAATTTTTCAAAAGGACTGAGTAGTTTTTATTCCACTGACAATGGGGACTTTCTGTCCTCAGTGGATCATGGGTATCTTTCAAGGAAAGCCAGCCTAGTGCAGTGTAACACTTACAGCTCATGCAGAGCTGCCTTGGGGCGACTTTCACTTATGCTGTTTCTTCTGCTTGTTGCATGGCCCACCTGTCCCTGTTCAAGAATGAACAGTATTCTCCTGAAGTCATGCCCACTTTGGGTCAGTCCTCTCTTTTTGGAGATATTCCTCTATTGGAGCTATAACTGCTCCTTTGTTCAAAGCAGAACCAGTTCTTCATAAACTGATGTATTAAGCCTGACAAACATAGCTTCAGCCATTCTTCCCCTTGAAGCGTCATACAAGGTGGCCCCCACAGTACTATACAGAATCTGGCCTTCTGTGTATAAAGTAATTTTGAGTCACTGAAAAGGAGACAGATCATAACAATAAAACTATGTTTCCAGGGCCAGAATTCTCACAGTTTGCCAGTGAACAATCTCTGAATAACTCAGACTCATATATATTATTGTCCATATTCAGTTTTTGAAGTGTTACAAGAAAAGGTGAACATCAGATAACATACTGGATTAGGACACTGGTGATCTGGGATAAATTTCCTGACTCTGCCACTGATTTCTTGTGCAACCTCAGGCAAATAACTTAATCTCTCTGTGGCTCAGTTCCCAATGTGTAAAATGGGTGTAACAAAAAAAAATCATGGAGCAGGTCCTCAAGGAATCAATTCTGAAGAACTTAGAGGAGAGGAAAGTGATCAGGAACAGTCAGCATGGATTCACCAAGGGCAAGTCATGCCTGACTAATCTATTTGCCTTCTATGACGAGATAACTGGCTCTGTGGATGAGGGGAAAGCAGTGGACGTGTTATTCCTTGACTTTAGCAAAGCTTTTGACACAGTCTCCCAGAGTATTCTTGCCAGCAAGTTAAAGAAGTATGGGCTGGATGAATGGCCTATAAGGAGGATAGAAAGCTGGCTAGATTGTCGGGCTCAACGGGTCGTGATCAATGGCTCCATGTCTAGTTGGCAGCCGGTATCAAGTGGAGTGCCCCAAGGATCGGTCCTCAGGCCGGTTTTGTTCAATATCTTCATTAATGATCTGGAGGATGGTGTGGATTGCACCCTCAGCAAGTTTGCAGATGACACTAAACTGGGAGGAGAGGTAGATACTCTGGAGGGTAGGGATAGGATACAGAGGGACCTAGACAAATTAGAGGATTGGGCCCGAATGGCTAGGCACCAGTTCTGCGGAAAAGGACCTAGGGGTTACAGTGGACAAGAAGCTGAGTCAACAGTGTGCCCTTGTTGCCAAGAAGGCCAATGGCATTTTGGGATGTATAAGTAGGGGCATTGCCAGCAGATCGAGGGACGTGATCATTCCCCTCTATTTGACATTGGTGAGGCCTCATCTGGAGTATTGTGTCCAGTTTTGGGCCCCACACTACAAGAAGGTTGTGGAAAAATTGGAAAGCATCCAGCAGAGGGCAACAAAAATGATTAGGGGACTGGAACACAAGATTTATGAGGAGAGGCTGAGGGAACTGGGATTGTTTAGTCTGCAGAAGAGAAGAATGAGGGGGGATTTGATAGCTCTTTCAACTACCTGAAAGGGGGTTCCAGAAAGGATGGATGTAGACTGTTCTCAGTGGTAGCAGATGACAGAACAAAGAGTAATGGTCTCAAGTTGCAGTGGGGGAGGTTTAGGTTGGATATTAGGAAAAACTTTTTCACTAGGAGGGTTGTGAAGCACTGGAATGTGTTACCTAGGGAGGTGGTGGAATCTTCTTCCTTAGAAGTTTTTAAGGTCAGGCTTCACAAAACCCTGGCTGGGATGATTTAGTTGGGAATTGGTCCTGCTTTGAGCAGGGTGTTGGACTAGATGACTTCCTGAGGTCCCTTCCAACCTTGATATTCTATGATTCTATGATTCTATGAAAACTTTCACATCCAGAGACTGTTGAAAGAGTTACTTGATACTATACTATTAAGTACCATAGATGCATGTGTTTATATATAGTTTATAAACTAATTACACACTTTAAAAGTCGTGTTTGCAGCTCTGATTTCTGTCTATTTTTCCTTCATCTTTTTTCTTGATGTTTTGTCTCTTCCACATATAAATTCACTAGATAAATTAGATGAAGAATTGTCACCTGGAGAAGCCTGACACTAAAGAAATTAAAAGTATCCCAAAGCAACAGATTTCATCTCTTTTATAGGCCAGGTATAAAGATATATCATAATGGGAAAAAGAAGGTTTCTCAAGTACTATAAAAAAATAATGTCAAAAATGGTAAAATCCATTCAGATCCCCTTTTCTCCTCAGTCCAACAGGGATAGGCATATGCTTTTTAATCTGCCTCTCTGAATACCTTTGCAAGACTAAAATGGTTGTATAAAGAAAACTCTGCATTTCAATTGGAATTATTTTTGCATGAAAAAACAATAATCACATATTAGCAAACTTATACATATAAGTAGTAGTACAGTATGGTAAACTTGTGGGCTTCATATTTCTTAAAATACAATTACACGCCAAATGTGGCTCCAATGTCCTAACAACAATTACCAACCACCCTTTTCACTTTGCAGTGCTAACTTTTTCCATTTCATCTTCTGCTGGCAACTACAAAAATGTAATTTGCAAAAATGACCTCAGTTCAGTAGCTTCACAAGCTGTACCGCTTGGATATTGATCCTCCTAGAAATATTTCAGAATTCTGATACTGAGGGCTGACAAAATTAGAGTATTAGCTGAAAATTTCCTATGTTAAAATGACAAAAACCTTTTCCAAATTTTTGATCACCCTACTCTCCCTGAAGCAGCAAAAAAAGTGAGGATAAACACTTTGAAATACCCCGAGAATGAAAACTGCAACAAGAAAACCTAAGGTAAAGCAGCAACAACAGCATTACTAATGAGAGTTGTACCATATATTACTAAATACAAATGAGAAGGAGTTCTGAATATTATAAAGATTAAAATGAAACACTAATCTCCCTGGTATTTCAAACTTCTAGTAAGATTTAGTTTTCTAACTGCTCACTAGAATACTGCTAATCGCAACATGTTGGGAGTAAGAAATATCAGTAGGTTTGTATCATGGACTTTAAGCAGGCATCTGACTCAACCAGTGAGCAAACATACTGCTAAGGGAGAATAGCTGGAAAGTCTAATTGGATTCATAAAAGAGCAAACAAAAGATCTAGGATGCTATGCTTCAGCTGTTATTTATACCAAATAGCACTTACTGAGGGATGTAGGGGCACTGAACTCAGTGGTAGTAGCAACTGTATAATCAGCTCTTACTAAAAAGGACCCAGTCAATACTTTGACGTTCAAGCTCACTACCTTGTGGATTTTTATGTCCATATTTATGGACTCTATCATACAGAAGGTCAGACTGGGCGACTGAATGGTTGCATCTGTCCTTAAAATCTGTTAATTAAAATTTATTAAATGACTGTGACAGATATGGCAATTTCCTGGACAAACATTATTGAATTTAGCTAAATCTTACTGTATTAAGTTTATGTATCATGGTTGGCCAGGGATTGTATGTAATTCCATGGGGGGCAGTGGTCTACATCCCTCCAGGAACTAAGAACAATGTGAGATGATTAGGCAAATTCACTCAGGTTCTGACTCCTCCAGATAGGCATTACCACCTGGAAAGACTTGCATATACTGATGCAGGCAATATTCTCTAGAGACCAGCAGACAAAGAATGTACTTTTAGATAAATAACCTGAGTTTAAACTGATTCAGGGCCTTCATTCTGATACAGCAAACAGACAGGACCTTCTGTCCCAGGGGAGGGCCACAATCCTTAGGGAAGGTTGGAAGGACTTACACGGACCACATCCCTTGTGGAGATTGGTTGGGAGGGGTAATCTCTGGTAAGGTTATTCACATCTGTGAAGGGTTTTTTATTATTAGTTTAACAGGTTTTCTCTGTTAGGCTTTTACCTTAGGAATAAATGTGCATGCTTTAAAAAGAGCCATGTGGAAACTTAACTGTGGGTAATCACTCTGTGTATAGACTCTGAGGAGAAAAATCAGAGCAGGCCTGCTTAGCCAGTCTGACTCTGTTGGGGAACCTGGAAAATTCCTAGTTAGGAGGCAGTGAGATGTATATCTCCACCCCAAGAGAGATAATGGGTGGGGAGCCAGAAGCTTGAGAGTGGGTATCCTTCAAATACAGGTGCAGTTGTCTTGAATTGGAACAATGACTAGACAGGATGCTGGATAACAATCAATCAGGCCCATTGGGATTTTCCCTGCTTCTCTGACATGATATTGGAATGATTTTCTGCACCATCTGGAGTCAGTAAGAAGATGACTTCCATGTCTTTGTTTCTAGCAAATGGCTGGAAAATTCTGAGTACAGGCTGGTCAGATCAAGAATAGCCAGAATAGAAAGATTTGCGTATTCACAGTACAAAAAGAGGGAAATATAATTGTACAGTGATTATGCACAAAGAATGGTGGGAAATTTGGTTGTAAGGAAGAAAATTGTGCTAGCTGGTATTCTTAGTATAGTATTGAGCAGCATGAAGAAACTTAATCAGAAAGTCTAACTGGAAATTGTTTTGATGGTAAATGATGATGCTGATTTTCACCAGCTATTTTTTAATAGGGACTCAGGAAAAAAACAACAATGTTTAGTATTCTTCTGCTGGGTTTACAACAGTCATTAAGTAGCAAAAACTATTCCCAGAACTGAGCTGACATCGACTGATGACTCTGAGACACAAATAAAGAGATGTTGGCATATCAAGGTATGTGTGATGGATTAGAAAGTACATGTTGTACATGAACCTACATACGCAGGTTGACATGATTTAGACGTTGCATATCCGAAAAATGTAGCAACATATTTCAACTAAAAAAAGCCCACTGTCATCAGAAGCAGAGGGTGCGAAGGAATGGTTCAATCCTACCATATTACACATTTGGCTCTACTGTTTATCCTGTATTCCTCTGTCCTAATCCCCATCTGTTTTCTCCTTCACTTTACCACCTTCCCTTCACACTCCCTACTACATTGTTGCCATCTCGTGATTTTATTGAGATTCTCACAATATTTGAAGCTTTACGTAATCACACAACTCCGGGAACTGGGGCTTTGCTTGAGAATTTCGGGTTTCAGAGGAAAACGTGAAAATGTGACCTACATGCACCCTAAAGGCACAAAAGTCAGAATGCAAATAAAAATAACCCAACCTTTCAAAACAAACAAACAAGAACAAAATTATTTTAAGCTGACCATGGGGTTTTTTTGAGAGACTGAGTCACAGTTTTTGGTCATTTGTAGTTGGTGATACTGCCACTCCCACACCTGCAGCCACAGATTCCCTGAACACTTCCTTCTATCTGGAAGTACTTCTTGTACATTTTGAACCATTGCTGTGACATTTGTGAGTTACAGATAATACGATGATGGATGCCTCTGTATGGACCCAGAGAGAAATTCCTTCAATGTTGGCCCAAACACTTTAGGGAGGTGGGCTCTGGAAAGAATGTGAGCAGTTAGACTCTTTCTTAACGGAACAAGCATAATCCACTCCAAAAACAAAGATAAAGCAAAGATAATGAAATACAAATTCAAGAGCTTTCAGCCACCACTTCAGAAATGGCTTACAAGAGATACAATTTAATCCAGCAGTAATTTATCCAAGATCTACTGCTCTTGAAAACAAAACCTCTTGCTGTTAGAAAAATAAATGGCTAGTTACATATAGTTAATCTGTTCCTGAGTACTAACTCGGTAGAGTTTCATGTATTACATTTTTTTAACTAGATGTCTGTATCCGTACAATTCCAGTACATTGGTCTATGTAATAATACTCTATGTCAGGATAAGCCTTAGAGAATCACTCTACCCTCTGGAAAATAAAATTAAAATATACAGTACTCCGGCTGATCATCTGAACCCCTGCATTAGAAACTGAACTCATCCCAACAGTTTTCCTTTTAAAAATTCCCATTTTTATCAATTCTTATTACATTTTATTTTGTGGTTGTTGTGGGTTGCTTTGCAACAGAAAACGTAATCAAGTTAAATTCCCATGACACGAAGCATGCATTCCCCCAAGAGAAGAAAAATATGCTGTATTACCTATAGTTATATTGCATCAGATGCCCAGGGCAGAAAGATATTAAAAATATAAATTCTTTTCATCATGTAACTTTCATGTAGCAGGTAGAAAAAGTCATTTAACTGAGCTATGCTAATTCTGTCTGCATTTGATCTGAATTGTCTCGATGAAAAGTTTCAATCATATTTTGAAGTGTCTATTTCAGGAAAATCAAATGGCTTTTTCAATCCTTACCTCCAGCAAGTGAAAATACATCTTGACTTTCTATTGACAAATGAAACACCTTAGAGGTCTGTATGTGGTATTGACTGAGGTATAGAAAATAAAACAGGCATGGACCTGCATTTTCAAAGAGGTAAACGTATTTAATTGAAATGCATATTCACGCAAATCCTGCATAAGTGGTAAGTTTGCAAGAACAAAAACAAACAAAAGCATGAATACCCTACAAGAGCTACAATACCATACTAAAATATTCATACATTTGGAGCATTATCTCATTGTATCCCAAGGTTCATCTTAATAAAAATCAATATTTGCAGTAAAATACAAAATCTGCTCAGCTGTATGATTTTATTTTTTCAGTGTTTCACTTAGAATGTGAAAATATGTTGTCTAAAAAAAGGGTCATGATTCAAAGCCCTTATGTCAATAGGAATCTTTCCATTTATTTCAGTGAACTTTGGATCAGGTCATGGATCAGAAATAGCCCTGCGCTTACCTTTGTGCACATTCTTATGCAATGCACGTCACCTCGCTGCCTCAGTTTCCCTCCATATAAAATGGGGAAGATCTACATATCTCATAATGGTGTTGCAAGAATTAATGTTTGTACAGTAATTTCAAAAATGTAAAATATCATGCACATTGTGGAAGAAAACAGAGTCTTCACTCTTAGGTTGGTGACAGCAAGTCAGAGACGGTCTTTATTCTCTAGCAATTGCAAGGAGGGAGAGAGTGCACATGGACAGCGATTCCCCCTTCCTCGGCAGGTCTCTCAAAAGATAAACAATTAGGGCAAGCATTTATACCTTTTGTTATGTACAATAATAATCAACAGCTGCATTTTGTTTATACATATTCCTTCCTAATATCTTATTTTTCTCAGCAATTTCTGCTATAGTCTGCATTCCATTCTTATCTTACACATGGTCAAAACAAAAAGAAAAGGAGTACTTGTGGCACCTTAGAGACTAACAAATTTATTTGAGCATAAGCTTTCGTGAGCTGCAGCTCACTTCATCGGATGCTCATGAAAGCTTATGCTCAAATAAATTTGTTAGTCTCTCAGGTGCCACAAGTACTCCTTTTCTTTTTGCGAATACAGACTAACACGGCTGCTACTCTGAAAAAAGATCAAAACAACCTCTTTCAGTTTTTCCCACTCGCTTCCCACTTGCCCAGGCCCTGCCTTATAATCTTGTGTTAATTAAGGTTAGAGTTAGCTTGACTCCTGCTCATTCTGAAAAGAAGAGGTCTGCATCCAAATTCCCTTTATCACTTTTTCCACTTCCACAATGTTAATATGTCCTTTGAAGCAACAAAGGCTTTAACCACAACAGCCCCATATTTCTTACCGACCACATTAAACATTTATCATCTGCATGGCTCATATGGATTGTTAAATTGTTAAACTGTAAGTTTTGGTGGATCTTCATACTCTATAAGAGGAAGCAGAGATCTGATGGGATATTTCTTGCTTAGCCATATATATCTTTTTTAAAAGATTTGAATGAAGAGAGGATGCTAAAGTTGGTTAACGGGGCTGGGGGGAATTTCATGCATGGGGACATCATGGGAAAAGGCATAAATGAAGATGGGTGGGATAAGAAAATAAAATTGGCATCATAGGTGAAATTACTCGCAGAGCAGGGGAGGCGGAGTGAATATGGAATGAATGTGGTAGCAGATGAAGTAGAACCTTAAACAAATATTTTGAATTTGTTGTGTAAGACAATGGAGAGCGACCAATGGGAGACAGAGTGTGGGTGGCATGGTCTAAAAACGATGGCATTAGAATTTTGGATAGGCTGAGAGGCAATCTGGGTATTTGATCTTACTCAGATGAGACTCCAGCCAAGTTTTCTGAAGTCGGTACAGTTATGTGACATAAATTAAATCAGACTCAGATTCATAGTGCTCTGTCAATACATCAGCTATTCCTACATCTGGAAAACTAGATGTAAGCAAATCATTTTATTGAAGGTCCCCGAGGACCACTGCAGAATCAATGTTTCAGCATTCCCTACCCAAATATTCTGTGGGTCATGTCCCTTATTTTATTATACGCTTTCCTTAAGCCAATATTCAGCACTTATTTGGGAATATTCAGCTAAGCACATATTTATTCCCAAGCTTATTTACCAAAGACACAAGTGTCAAGCACTGTACTCACAAAAAATTAAAAGCAGTCAGATCAGAAATGATCTCACTGGTATTTGAAAAGGTCTTTTTATTCTATGCACACTAGACGTGAACAATTATGAATGTTCATGGATAAATTGCAAACCAAGGAACAGTACTGCTGTAGTTGGTCAGGAACCTGTCACAACCGTGACACTCTCATTTCTGGACCCAGTTTATCCAGACCTACTTCTGTGATGGAATATAAATCAAACCAGTTCTGCACTAGAACAAAACTGAAAAGGGATCATACACTCATTTTTTAGGAATGAACCAATGACTTGACACAAAGCCCATTAAAACAAATGGACAAAATCTCTCTTGGACTTTGGTGGTCTTTAGATCAGACTCCAAATAAAATAATCATTGCTGAAGCTAAAGAATTTATCATATGCACATTGAAATCCAAACCAAATGAGAACAGCTGGTAATGGAAGCATAATGATTAGAGTCTAATTCAGAGGACTGAAAATCCTGTCTACCTCAGAAACTTATTCCTGTTTGTCCCTTCTCCGAGCTTCGTCCTAGCATTTCATTGTTACACATGACCACACATACAACTATCATTATGGTTTTGTTCAGAATAGAGTACATTATGAGGACATTTTTACAAATGTATAATGATCCTTCATGAAGTGGGAGTAAGCATGGTTACGTGTGAAGAATCACATTCCAGGGAGCAGTTAGGGTATCAGTGATTACTTTTTCTTTAGAAATGTGCGTTTCATGCCACTTAAAATGACGGATAATAGGTACAGGACATACACCATCAAAACAAAATATATTCTGAGGTGCTATTTAAAAATGAATAAAAGGTTTATGCCCAGAAAGGTGAGCAATTGATTAGCAGTTATTACACTATAGAGAGCCTGCATATCTTACTTCCCATTCAACAGTATATCAAATAGGAATATACATTTCTGTATTCAAACTCAACTTTCTTTCTTCATATAAAGTCTTTTTACTATACTATTTGTCTACATTTGAATTCTCAAATCATTTTGTTACAAATGTTTCACAGGGGTTTACCTTAACTTTTTATACTTTTGTGTGTATGTCTTAGTTCTTTTTTTTTTTTTACATATCCTCCTCAAGACATCAGTCTACAAATGGAAACCCCAGGAGACCAAAACTCTTGCTGCCATAGCTCCTGTCTCTCTCTCTCTTCTGTGGCTTTAATGTTGCTGCTACAACCTGTACTGCTGATCCAACCACAGCTTTTTGGAACTGCTGCTGTCCCGTCCATAATGGAGAGGAAAATTTAGGGCTAGATCCTCACCCAGCATGTATCAGCATAGCTCCACTGAAGTCAAAATGAGGTACACTGATATACACCAGCGGAAGATCTAGCCCTACATTTCTTTCCCAGCAAGCAGGATTGTTTATGCTCCTTGTTCACCAAGGAGTAAAATCAGCTATCTTTAGGCCAGTGAGTGTTACCTTCTTTAAGCAAATCTTGCCATCTTCCTGATTAATTTCAAAAATTGATGGTGGTCAGAATCTCAACTTTAAGCCGAAACTGTGACTATAATCTTCTAAAGCAACCTATTTTACATCATCCTGTGTCTCTTGTGTTGCTATCAGGAATCTTCCACAGTTATTTATATAGGCAGAAGACACCCTTTTTGTTACATCATCAAGTGAGCTACTGCAAGGGACAAATTTAGAAGGGAACAAAGGAGAACAAAGCATATGCTGTACAGTTCTTTAGCATCCTTACTGATTGATTTGGGGGATTATATTCCTGAAGGTTCTGGCGCCGATTGAAGATTTTGTTTGGTCACATTTCTATCAAGCCAGACAACAATGGCAGAGGCAGCTACAAATGATGTCATGAGCCAAAGTCCGCTATCTTACTCAAACAGGGAAGGAACGGGATGTGAAAAAGTTTTCTGATGTTTAGGGCTAGGGAGCACCTGCTGCCATGATGGACAATTGAGCGATAAAACATGTTAATCCTTATTCCGAAAGCATTAAGTAAAGAAGAGCCAGTGGCATATTGGAAGAGAAAGCATATCAGTCTTATGAGTCAAAAAGTGCACTCTGGCTACTGAGGAACCAGTTTAAAGTTACTTAAATAACCCAATTAGAAACCTTTAAGAGGGAAAAAAAAGATTCAGCACATGACTAATTAAAATGACAGAGGCATTCATCTGACTCAGGGGTGAGTCACGGTACTCTAAGCAGTAAAAATAGTGTCTCATTAGTCTTTTAAACATTTATTCCTCATCCTACATGAAATTGATACTTAATCACTTTCCCAGTGTACAGCAGGCACTTATTACACAGGGAAAACTTGGAGAATGGAAAGTTTATAAAATCTCTGTCAATCTCTGCTCCATTTGAGCAATGATTCATTATAATGGACCACTAGTGGCGGGATGACTCTGAATGAAAGCCTGTAATTAACTTTGCTTCATGTTTTATTGATAGCATTTGCTGTTTTCTGAGATCTGATCATACATCTTGAGGAATGTGGTACCCTATGGCTCATGCTGTGTTTAGATACTGGGGTGGGGTGGGGTGGGGTGGGGCGAAGGGGGCATATAAATACCTAGATTCAATGGAAAATGTACCATATCACCCCTATAATCAATGTAGATAATTTAGATCTCTCCTCTTTTACCACCTGTCTGTTGAAATTATTTTAGTCTCAAATCATGCTTGAGACTAAATGTGGAATGTAGAATGCAAATCAATAGATAGATATTTGTCAAATTCATATTCTGTAGAGAAAGTGATTTTTCTTCAAAATTTCACTTTTAAAAAGTATGTTGATTGTTAAACAAGTGTTTCTTTCTGAAAATCTTTTTTGGTTTAAACTGAGTTTTATGCTTCCCTCTTGCAAGGTTTTGAGAATTTTATGATTTTCATAGCACTACTTGTGTTCATGCCACTTAACCAAGAAATTATTCCTGTTTTCCTTGTTCTGTATTTGTGAACCCTAATGGCAACACTGAATCAGAATTCTCCCACTTCCAAAAGAACCTGGTTTGTTATAAGAGAGGAAGTATTACTGTATAATAATGTAACCCACACAATATTATACTCCAGCAATTTATTTTTCACATCCAATGAAAAGAAGAGCAGGAGAGGGGAGGAGGAAGGGAGTTGTCTGAATCATCTGTTTTTCTCCACATGTGCATAGAGCAGAGCAGGGGAAGGTACCTCAAATGCAATTACAAAGAATCATCCAGAAGAAGAGAGTGGTAATTACTGAGAATGCTCAGTACATTTCTTGAAGCTATATAGAAATCCTCGATTATGGGCAAGCTGTATTGCATGTCCTATACACCCTCAGTCAAAGAGCTAAGCCAATCGGAGCTCAGAGGGAAAATATTATTGACAGGGCTGACACTGCCACCTATTAAGCTTGCATAACACTTCCTGTTATAAGACCCTCTTTCAACATTTCATGGTTTGAGCTGAAATTTTCCATGTTGAGTGTCTGCCTCAGTCTGAATTGTTTTGGAAAATTTCAGCTAAAATGATTCAGCCACTCTGAGAACAAGCATAGGGGAAAATACATTATTAAAATATGTTAAAAAATTCTGATGACCTTTTCTTTGAAATACTCTAGCTCCCTATTACTTTGGAAAAGGGACTAGAAATTTGTCAGGAGATGGTCTTGGTGGCAGGGATGTGTGGTCTCTAGAGAACAGGGCTCTGGTTCTTTGATGCTCTGGGGCTGCGACTTGACCTAGTCAAAAAACACCAATGATTTTCCACACAAAATTTTCAAAGCAAACCATTATGACCAAAAATGGATTTTTTTAGCTGAACACTGTAAATGTTTACTAAAAACATTTTTTAGTTTTTAAATTAAAAAAAATCAGAAAACAGCAAAATTTAAATTTTCATTTTCTTCAAAAAGCCATTTTTCATCAAAAATATTTCAACCAGCTCTAGTTCCAATCTTCACTAGAGATGGATCATTAATGCATGTACTCTGTGTGGCTTTGCTCAGTGCAAGAACTGAACAGACCAAGGAGACGTGTCTGAGTGGATTTCTCACATAAGTAGTCTACTCAGTGGTCCTGCAGCAGTATTAAGGGGTATGGAAGGCAAATCTACTTTAAAGGAGCAATGCACAGCTTTCCCCCCTCTGGCAGCAAGCCATCAGTTCAGTCAGTCATAGGAATACAGTGGTGGGTGGCATCAAATGATGGTGGTTTACAACTTTTCCTACACCTCTGATATCCCCACAGCTTTTCTCCTCATTCTGTTTGGAAGAGATGCTATAGTCCACTCGATCCCTACCTACCATGTGCCTACACTAATTAGCATACAAATAGTCTTTGGAGAATAATATGTAATTAGTATAAATGCTTACTTGACAAGGTTAGGTTAAAATCAAATAAATCTAAAAAGAGCTCTAAAATTACCTGGTTGACAACATTTTAAATTACCATCCTTCCTCTGAATGGCAGTTCCTATAAATAAATCTGGAAGAGGAGATGTTGTTTTGGCTACAATCAACAAAAGATTTACCCTTCAGAGAGTTGTGTCAAATGCAAGCCTCAGTAGTCCACTAATGGCTGTGACCCGTAGCAGTCTTGTTGCACAGTGTAACTGAATTGTTTCCTTCTCTAAATCTCCAGGCCAGCCGCTAAAAGTGCTAGGTCAGCATAAACAGCAGGCAAAGCACCAATCACGAACCAGCAACTGTACCTTCTGCATCAGAAAGGAAACATCTCTGTACTAACCTGCACTTTTGGGCCTTGAGCCTGACCCTGTCTGTATTTCTGTGTGTTAACAAATTGATGTCAATAATAAAGGCACAAAGCTAAGTATGGGATTAGTGGGGAAACATATCAATGAGGAATTGCTAAACAAGACATGCTGTTTGACCCAGCATCCCTCTTCTCTATAAATTTCTCTCATTTCATTCTACTGCACTGCCACTGCAGCTTTAATTTCTCTCTTCTCCCCCAAAAACCCATTTATACAGTTTGCATCGCAGACTTGGCAAATTTATTTCATGTTTCTAGTATTCTTTTCATGAACTAGCTCGGCTGAAATTCCTGTTTACTCCTAATTTCAGTTTGTTTCCACTGGTTTTTGAAGTGGCAGGCTCCAGTTAATTAAAATAAATCAAAAAATAGATACATTTAGTATAGGAAATGTTAGTAAATTGATGCAATTTTTTTCCAGCAACAGTGTTCTGAAGCTGTGTCTTATTAGTATAGTTGCACAAATAATCACCCGAAATCTCATATTCAGATAATTACAAAAAATAATATGAGCATCTGTTTTTACAAATGCATAATGCCAAGTCATAATGTGCAGGGTAGGGGTTAACAGAGGAAAATTGGACATGGTGCATAAACACAAAATACATTATTGTATGGCAGTGTAATTACATTCCAATCAATATGTTAATTATAATTTATATCAATTCAATAATTAAAGAAAACAAACCCTTGCTTTGGTTTCCTATTCATATTATTGTGAGTAGTAAATTATTGTATCTGCTAGAAAGGCACTGGACCATAAATCTGACAAGTATGCGCAATGTCATAATTCTTAATATGTTAAAAAAATGCTTAGTGTGTGTGCTAGATTTGAAAGAAATATTTTGTTAATTAAATCGGGTCAAAAACAAGATAGAGCTAAATAGGGCATAGAAAATCCGGTTGTGGACTGGCCAGAGAATTAAATTAAATATATTTGCTAGTGGATGCTGACCTTACTGTGTTACTTTTAAAATGTGGTCTTTATTAGAGAGAGTTACATTACTGTAGGCTACATTCTCTGTTTAACCCAGTATATGGGCACAGCTGGGTTAAGGAGACCACAGGGGGCCCAACTGCTGCTTTCTGATTCTGGGGTTGGTGCAGGTATATTTTAGAGAAACTTAGGAGCTACTTTCACATATGCCTGCTGGCCAGAGTTGTCAAGGATCATCCAAAAGCTGAGAATAGTAAGAATACAACAGCACTCTGGCCGCACTTACTGCCATCCCCAACACACCCTTTATACTGGGGGGATGGAGGTTACATAGGAACCAGGTCTACACCAGTGGATTTCCAGCTGCTTTGTGCTACACAGAGCAGTGCAAAGATATCAGATCAAAAAAAGAGAACCTAGCTTAACAAAAAGAATGCTAATGTAAATATAGTTAACCTAGGACAATAAGTCCAACATACTAATATAGTCGCATTAAGAAAACTTTGACAGACTAAATAGGGAATAATGTATAAAATGGAACTATAATTTAGCAGCCATCTGTTCATGGGAGGTGCGTATAAGAGGCTTGAGAAGGCTAAGCCTCCCCAAAATGAAAAATGCTGGCCATGCAGGGGACAAATGCTGGAGGCAGGTCACCTCTGTTTGGTGGTGCACTGCACCAGCTCACTGCTGCCACCTTTGTGCCCTGGGAGCAGGAGCACTGGAAGCTCCCTAGAGTAAAAACTACATTCAACAGCTCTTATTTTATTGTTTTTGAGCCCCTCCAAAGAAAAAACTGTCTACACTCCTGACATTGGTACAGGTGCCTACCTGAAGAACTGGGGCTCAACACCAGAACCTAAGTTAGCACAGCAATATTCTCATCCCCCTTTCATCACATTCTATTTCAGCATTCTAAAAACATACAACATAAGAACAGCAATACTGAGTCAGACCAATGGTCAATCTAGCCCAGTATCCTGTCTCTGACAGTGGCTGATGCCAGATGCTTCAAAGGAAATGAAGAGGACAGGGCAATTTCGAGTGAAACTTCACCCATCATCCAGTCCCAGCATCTGGCAGTCAAAGGATTAGGGACACCAAGAGCATCAGTTGCATCCCTGACCATCTTGTCTAATAGCCATTGATGGACCTATCCTCCATGAAATTATCTAATTCTTTTTTGAATCCAGTTATAGTTTTGGCCTTCACAATGTCCCCTGGCAATGAGTTCCACAGGTTGACTGTGCATTGTGTGAAGTACTTCCCTTTGTTTGTTTTAAACCTGCTGCCTATTAAATTCATTGGGTGACCCTTGGTTCTTGTGTTACATGAAGAAGTAAATAACACTTCTTTATTCACTTTCTCAACACCAGTCATGATTCTGTAGACCTCTGTCATATCCCTCTCAGTCATCTCTTTTCCAAGATGACTAATCCCAGTCTTTTTAATCTCTTCATATGGAAGCTCTTCCATATCCCTAATCAGTTTTGTTGCCCCTCTCTGTATCTTTTCCAATTCCAATATATCTTTTTTGAGATGGGGTGACTAGAACTGCACACAGTACTCAATGTGAGGGCCATGGGTTTATATAGTGGCATTGTATTTACTGTCTTATTATTTATCCCTGTCCAACGGTCCCTAACATTGTTAGCTTTTTGACTGCCGTTGAACATTGAGCAGATGTTTTCAGAGCACTATCCACAATGACTCCAAGATCCCTTTCTTGAGTGGTGGTAACAACTAATTTAGACCCCATCATTTTGTATGTATAGTTGGGATTATGGCTTACAATATGCATTACTTTGTATTTATCAACATTGAATTTTGTCTGCCTTTTTGTTGCCCAGTCAACAAGTTTAATGAGATGCCTTTGTAACTCTTCACAATCAGCTTTCAACTTGAGTAATTTTGTATCATCTAGAAACTTTGCCCCCTCACTCTTTACCCCTTTTTTAGGATCAGTTATGAATATGTTGAACAGCACTGGTCCCAGTACAGATCCTTGGGAGACACAGTTATTTACCTCTCTCCATTTGCAAAACTGACCATTTATCCTACCCTTTGTTTCCTGTCTTTTAACCAATTACTGATCCATGAGAGAACATTTCCACTTATCTCATGGCTGTTTGTTTGCTCAAGAGCCTTTGGTGAGGGACCTTGTAAAGGCTTTCTGAGAGTCAGGGACACTATATCTACTAGATCACCCTTGTCAATATGTTTGTCGACACCTCCCCCATCAAAGAATTCTAATAGATTGGTGAGACATGATTTCCCTTTAAAAAAGCAGTGTTGACTCTTCCCCAACAAATAGTGTTCATCTGTGTGTCTCATAATTCTGTTCTTCACTATAGTTTCAACTAATCTGTACTGAAGTTAGGTTTACCAGCCTGTAATTGCCAGGATTGCCTCTGAAGTCTTTTTTAAAAAGTTGACATTCCATTAGCTATCCTCCAGTCATCTGGTACAGAGGCTGATTTAAGCTATAGTTTACATAGCACAGTTAAAAGTTCTGAAATTTCATATTTGAGTTCCTTCAGAACTCTTGGGTGAATACCATCTGGTCGGGGTGTCAATTTGTTCCAAAATCTCCTCTATGGACACCTCAGTCTGGAACAGTTTCTCAGATTTGTCACCTAAAAATAATGACTCAGGTGTGGAAATCTCCCTCACATCCTCTGTGATGAAGATGATGCAGAAAATTCATTTAGCTTCTTCACAATGGCCTGGTCTTCCTTGAGTGTTCCTTAAGCACAGTGAGACCACTGGATGACCACTCATTGTTTGGCTGGCTTCCGGCTTTGGATGTACTTTAAAAAATGACAGGTTTCAGAGTAACAGCCGTGTTAGTCTGTATTTGCAAAAAGAAAAGGAGTACTTGTGGCACCTTAGAGACTAACCAATTTATTTGACCATAAGCTTTCGTGAGCTACAGCTCACTTCATCCTATGAAGTGAGCTGTAGCTCACAAAAGCTTATGGTCAAATAAATTGGTTAGTCTCTAAGGTGCCACAAGTACTCCTTTTCTTTTTACTTAAAAAAATGTTGCTGTTAGTTTTTGTGCCATTTGCTAGTTACTCTTCAAATTCTTTTATAATTATAATAATTATACTTTTACATTTGACTTTCCACAGTTTATGCTCTTTTCTATTTTCCTCAGTAGGATTTGACTTTCAGTTTTTAAAGGCTGCCTTTTTGCCTCTAGCAGCTAGCAGCACAAAATGGGGCAATAGCTAGCCTTCTTGGACCTCCAGGAGTTGTTCTACTTCTTAAAGGCATTGTCTACTGGATCGCCCATCAAAACAGAATGTCCCCAGTTCCAGGGTTGTGCCTCAAACACAATAGACCCTTTAGAGTCTTAATAGACTCAGTAGAGTCCCTTTAGAGTCTTCTATAAGTGGACACCATTAGACAACTCCATTAGATACAATTACAGCCTGTATACTTTGATGTTGTCCACTAAGTGTCCACTCAATTTAAATTCCAATGTTTTTGTTCAGATATGAGTATTGCTACTGTATTTAAATTACTACTGCAGAATATTTTGAATAGGTTACTCCTTCAAGAAAAGACTACCAGATGAAGAGAAATAGATATTTTTAATGCTATGAGTGGATTTATAAATAACTTTATGTAGTAAGCATCCTAGGAAGAGTGTGTGAGACATGACCAGAACATTATGTTATAAGGAATCAGTGGTGCTCTCCCGCTACCAACAATCAAGTGAGAAATGAGGAAACTACCATTCTTATGAAAGAAGCAGCATTCCTGTATTATATACATAATGAACTTAAGACAGCACATTTTCCTTGTTGTATGATTTGACTAGAGATAGGGTTTGTTAAGATAATATTGTCAGTCCACCAACTATAGGAGATGATGAAACATGAAATCCTCATGAGAATCAATATGCAAGTCAGATCAGGTAAGGAACAGAACTTCTGGAATGATTTGTACACCAGGATGGAGTGACAAAAGGAGTACTTTTTATTAAAATGTACCTAAATTCCTCATCGTGGGAGTCCAATAGTTAAGATCCTGCACATTAAATTGAGCATATATTCACTGACATGTGTTTGCACTTGCTCTTTACGTGTATAATTCCCATTAATATTAATGGAGTTCATTCATATCTTTTGAGGGTGTAATATACTGTCTTGCTTGGCATGAAATGATTGACACCCAGTACTAATTATTCTTTTATTGCATGCTCTTTTCCTATTGGTGATTTACTAATGGTTTTTTGCTAATTTTGAGATGTTGGAGAAGTTGCCCCATCACTGAAGTAAACATTCACTGCTCGTGTTTTTACCTACTGTCCTGAAAGTATTACTGCTATCATTCTTTTACCTGTGGGCTTGTTAACCCTTTACAGGTAAAGCAAGCAGAGAACAGACACCAAGAGGGATTTTACAGTTAACTGGCTGGCTGGGTATCCATAAGGGAGCTACCCCTTCCCCTTCAGTTATCACACTATTAAAAAAACATACATGATGGTAACTGCATCATTAAGGCCTTTAGTGGAATAATTAAAGGGATTTCATTCTTGATCTTGGTTTGAAGTACACCAAAAGGCAGTACTGGAGCTACAGCGATCAAACAAACACTCATATGAAGTGTATCATTCTAAGGTCACAAGGTTTAGCACTCATACCCAATTCAACTCACCCTGCAGGCTGCAGTAAAATTGCAAATCTAGACTAACTGGCCGAGAAGAAATAGGACATCTGGCAAATAACCTTTCCATTAGCCGTACTTTGTATTTCTCCCCTCCCCACTCCTATTTTCTGAGCTCACAGTGCCTCCTACTATTTCAGTGCTTCAGATTATCAGAAATATGCAGAGAGTATATCACTTTATTTTTATGTGAAGGAGCTCCAGTCAGTTCTGCTTGTGCCTTGACTGCATGTTGGGGCCTTAAGGATAGATCACCTCCCATATGGGTTCTTCATCACATGCTGAGAAATGGTAACCCTCTCCCTTTTTAGGGAAGCTGCTATTGGTCAAACCATTGGGGCTGGGATTGGCTGGCAGATGACCAGCCACTACCACCAAAAAAGGCATCACTGGGTGAAAGCAGGCCTTCTGTAACTTTGGCAGTATAAAAAACCCATTCTCCTTCTCCTATAGGTTACAGTGGAACACAACATACATTTTGTTTGTATGCAGTTAGGTTTTTTCCTGGGTAATCACAGGGGACTGTAGTTCAGATTGTATGAGTGCCTCTTGGTCTTTAAAGCAATTATGAGAGCTGTACTGTAGAGAGACATACTACACAAGCATGGATATCACTGTTGAATTTAGCTGTGGTTTACTTTGTCTATCAGATGGCAATTTAAAGTGGCTTCTCCTGACAGCAGGGATTCTCTCTCTGTTGGTGCGGTTTGACCACAGAACTCCAATAGTTCAATCAGGATTTGAAAACTAAAATATAAAGTGAAAATAAAACAGGACAGGTGCAATGGGGTAGATTGGCCAACCCACTATCCTGATGCCAGAATAGCTGACTCTAGGAATTTTGTATTGTTACACTGTAAAGTTGCACATGTTGCCAAGATCTAATGGTTGTGTCTATCCTCATGGGTCCCTGCCAATCATAAGTGGGTGACCATTTTTTGGTATCATTGAATGCCAATTTGTACCATTGGAAAAATATTGAATTGGCTTAAATTACATGAATCAAGTACAGTTACCACAAGCAGCATGGTAGAAATTAATCTGTTAAGAAGACAAAATGTGGACAGAGTAGGGACTTTACATGAGATCAGAGAGATACAGGGAAGAGGGGAAAGAGAGAGGTGATTGTTTTACAGTTTCTCACACAAACAGAATGGAGGAGTATTGGAAGAGTAAAAAAGGTAAAGAAAAAGCAAAGACAGACAGAGAGCTATTCTGGGACTCATTTTTCTACCCATATTTGATCTTGTGGCATCAAGTCTCCTTTGAAAACTCATGGCGATGAGGGGAGGTCCCGGATGACTGGAAAAAGGCTAATGTAGTGCCCATCTTTTACAAAGCGTAGAAGGAGGATTCGGGGAACGACAGGCCAGTCAGCCTCACCTCAGTCCCGGGAAAAATCATGGAGCAGGTCCTCAAGGAATCAATTCTGAAGCACTTAGAGGAGAGGAAAGTGATCAGGAACAGTCAGCATGGATTCACCAAGGGCAAGTCATGCCTGACTAATCTAATTGCCTTCTATGATGAGATAACTGGCTCTGTGGATGAGAGGAAAGCAGTGGATGTGTTATTCCTTGACTTTAGCAAAGCTTTTGATACGGTCTCCCAGAGTATTCTTGCCAGCAAGTTAAAGA
Source organism: Natator depressus (assembly GCF_965152275.1). Classification (NCBI taxonomy): domain Eukaryota; kingdom Metazoa; phylum Chordata; order Testudines; family Cheloniidae; genus Natator; species Natator depressus. The sequence goes on from NC_134236.1 coordinate 73,542,435, forward strand.
AGTATGGGCTGGATGAATGGACTATAAGGTGGATAGAAAGCTGGCTAGATCGTCGGGCTCAGCAGGTAGTGATCAATGGCTCCATGTCTAGTTGACAGCTGGTATCAAGCTGAATGCCTCAAGGATCGGTCCTCGGGCCGGTTTTGTTCAATATCTTCATTAATGATCTGGAGGATGGCATGGACTGCACCCTCAGCAAGTTTGCAGATGACACTAAACTGGGAGGAGTGGTAGGTATGCTGGAGGGTAGGGATAGAATACAGGCGGACCTAGACAAATTAGAGGATTGGGCCAAAATAAATTTGATGAGGTTCAACAAGGACAAGTGTAGAGTCCTGCACTTAGGACAGAAAAATCCCATGCACCACTATAGACTAGGGACCGAATGGCTAGGCAGCAGTTCTGCAGAAAAGAACCTAGGGGTTACAGTGGACAAGAAGCTGGATATGAGTCAACAGTGTGCCCTTGTTGCCAAGAAGGCCAGTGGCATTTTGGGCTGTATAAGTAGGGACATTGCCTGCAGATCGAGGACGTGATCATTCCCCTCTATTCAACATTGGCGAGGCCTCATCTGGAGTATTGTGTCCAGTTTTGGGCCCCACATACAAGAAGGATGTGGAAAAATTGGAAAGCGTCCAGCAGAGGGCAACAAAAATGATTAGGGGACTGGAACACATGACTTAGGGAGGGAACTGGGATTGTTTAGTCTGCAGAAGAGAAGAATGAGGGGGGATTTGATAGCTGCTTTCAACTGCCTGAAAGGGAGTTCCAAAGAGGATGGATTTAGACTGTTCCCAGTGGTAGCAGATGACAGAACAAGGAGTAATGGTCTCAAGTTGCAGTGGGGGAAGTTTAGTTTGGATATTAGGAAAAACTTTTTCACTAGGAGGGTGGTGAAGCACTGGAATGCGTTACCTAGGGAAGTGGTGGAATCTCCTTCCTTAGAGGTTTTTAAGGTCAGGCTTGACAAAGCTCTGGCTGGGATGATTTAGTTGGGGACTGGTCCCGCTTTGAACAGGGGGTTGGACTAGATGACCTACTGAAGTCCCTTCCAACCCTGATATTCTATAATTCTATGATTCTATGATTCAACACATTTAGCAGAAGCATAAAGGTAGTATAGATTTGTGACCAGAAAATCCTGATTCTTTCCCAGAAAATAGTAGGTAGGAGCAAATGGGAAAAGGCTTTTCAAAATGTTTATTTTTACAACCTCAGTTCTATGTAATAACTGGACTATTTTTGAAATTATAGTAGTAACCCTTAATTTTCAAAATTAGCCTAACATTGACCTTAGTGGGAGCTCAGTACCCTTGAGTGCTTAACTACGGATGTAAGAGCCCCGCTTCAACAACAATTATTAATAATAATAATGCTTTGCTCTTATAGTCTATTTTTTTAAAAAAAGATCTATAACATAAGAATTTGAAAGAAATCCTCCACTGCCACCTAACTATTTAAAAATTGAGCCTCTACCTATTTTGGAATCAATTACAGAAAAATACGGTAGATGAACGTGCATTCCATGGTTTCTTTATGTTTGTGCAATGAGTATCACACAAGTTTGTATGGTTCTCCATGACAAAGAGGAGAGAAAGATACAGTTTTAATAGAAACTTTTGGAATAGACTTTAAGACTTCCCCTTCCACCCAACCCTCCAAAATAATTTAAAATTAAACTAATGCTTTTGGCCCTCCTTGTGCAGTATTTTGTAGTTTCCAGATCCACTGTCAAATTATTTCATTTTCATGATTTAATTCAACAAAGCATTGTAAAGCAAAATGTTTAATGTGTAACTAAAATTTAATTTACAACATACACATTCCCTCAAAAATGTTATTGTTTCTTGTCACTGTCAAATGTCTTTCCATCCTACTACAGAAGCCTTCTTAGTTAGATTTTGAATTCTGGAACCATAGTGGCCTCTATCGTTATTATACTAGCATCACACCTTATTTCGTACCTGCTAAATAAATTATCAAAGGATCCAATAAAATATCAAAAGTTAATGTGGCAATTAGTTTTACAAATCTACCTATCACCCCAGAGCTGATCTATAGCTGACCTTTCAAAGTGAAGACATATATTATTCTTTAGCAATTATATTTAGCTGTTTGTCATCCTGCATCCACAGAATCTGGTATCAGATATCAAATCAGAAAGCTCTGAATAAGCCAATCAAGCTTTGGTTTGCAAATTGAGGTAGGCCAACCCCTGAAAGTTTTTTTTTCAGCCTTCAGGAGAACTGTTGAAGATTCACAGTAATGAGAAGCAACCTTTTTCCAAACATGCCACAGAAAAATGTAACAACCTCTCCATTACACCATTCCAGATTTTATCTACCTTTTAAAAAAATGAATACTGTATAAAACAGATACTGCCTTTCAAGGGAAACTCTGTGCTTTTAGAAGGTGGTCAGATAACATTAACATCAACATACTCTTTTACCAGAAACTCTGGTCGATAGAAACCAGACCAGAAGACACAGAAACGTTGTACATTTTCAAACCATTGTATAGAATGTCAGACTCCTAAGAAAGCCAACAGGACTCATGAAGCTCTTAATGAATCCCTTTTCAGATTCTGTGTAATCCATTATTAAATATACTATTAAAACAATTCTCCTGTTCCCTCTCTTCCACAGGGAACATTGCCCTCTCTAATTCTCATTCCTACAAAGTGTTTTTAACATTTTTATGATGAACAACAACATGGTGTGTTATTTGTTGGTATTACCACTCTACAAATGAGTATGATATATATGAGTCAGATTCTCAGCTGCTATTATCGGTGTAGCTCCAGGCCCGGCCTTTAAATACAAGGTTTGAAAGAAATAAAGCACCCCATATTTCCTTATATCTGAAAAGACAGCTCTGTTCTATGTAGAGCTGCCAACTTCCATATTTTTTTTAAAAAGTTGCCTTTCTCTTCCTTGATTTTTTTCAGCCCCAAACCAATCCTAATTATCCTATGACTAAATCCACAAAGACAGAATGATACAAATATCCGATACTCTAATTTATCCTGATCTAGCTTTTAAAAGTGTTGCTATTATAATGGAATATTATAAATTATTCTATCCCCAGTGTCATAGGACATGCAAAGAACAAATACATTGAATTTTTAGTACCACACCAAATTATTGGGTCTGATCCTAAACCTGTGGAAGTCAGTGGACAGACTCATTGATGCCCAAGGGCTTTATGAATGAGTTGAGCATAATGTTGTACTATTTGTGTTACCGTATAGGGACATGTGTCATGAATTCTCCCACTGTAAATGTGTTGATTAGTTAACAGTCATGATCCCAACCATACCTTTGTGTCAAGATCACATCAGCATGGGCTAGTATTGTCCATTTCTGCAGAGGATACAAATATTACAGCCACACATTCCTTTTCTTGAATTATACCCAGATTATAAACCCTTCCATCTCTCCATTCGTCATCCCTCTCCATCAACAGGAATTGCTTAAGGGGAAAAAAGGCAGAGACATACATCCAACTCCTGACCACAGAAAGAGAAGACAAGAGAATATGTAAGTTTGGGATAGGTGGGAAAGAAGAAGGGTGAGTGAAAGGGGTGTTTGTCTCAGAACAAATGTCTGTTCTTTTTTAAGAGATGAATGGGGAGAAATAAGGATTATAATGGGTAAAAAAAGATGCACATTCCAAAATAGATGAGACCAGATATTTATTTACATGTGACCATATGTACCTCAGTCATGTCTCACTATATCCCTCCTGCTCCAGTTCCCAAGTATCCTTGAGCTGTGAATTGCTAAAATATCCCAAGGGAAAGAGCCAAAGTGGTAAAAAGATAAGACCAATAACTTTCTTAAAATAAATGCATAATGGCCTCCCAAAGAGATTTTTCTCCCCTTCAAAGAGAAGCTGTACTGGATTTATCTTTTTATTTTTGGTGCGAGGGGAGTCTCAATTGCTAAAAGCTCAAGATAGACGGTTACCTGAAAAGGGTGGGATGGGGGTGGGAAATATTAATCTGTACAATGGATTGTACCTAGGAAAAAAGATTAATTTGTAAGAGCCAGCATCTCTAAAAAAGCTGATAGGAAAGATTCATGCCCTCCGGGTATGATCAGCCAACAGGACTTTGTTCTAAGATGTATTGCTTGTCACTCTACAACCTGCTTCCAGGCAAAAGTCTGTTCTTCAAAATGTGCAGACAGATCCTGTTGAATTCAATAGAAATTATGTACACGTCTGAGGACAGAATTTAGTGGGTGGAGTTTCTCTGGAACTGGTCAGATTCACAAGCTCACTGGTTTAATTTTCATTTAAGATCAGTTAAAGTTAACTAATTTTCTAATTCACCTCCAGGCTCCTTAAAGTTCTATTTTGTCAAAACTCAATTCTCAGTCCCTCCATTTCCATGCCTGGGATTGGGGAGGAAGGGCAGAGAGTAAGGGCAAAGGTATTGTTATTAGTTGTAGTATTACTGAAGTCCTTGAGGGTCATAAACCAGGACCACATTATGCTAGGTGCTGTACAAACACAGTGGCTTGCAGTCTAAGACAAGAGACAGATGGCTATAGACAGACGGGGGAGTACAAGTAGACAATATTGATCAGCCTGGTAGACGGTGGTCCCTGAACACTAGCAGCTTAACTTTTTTTTTTTTTTTTGTAGGCATCACAACAAAGGACAGTTTTGAGGTGGGATTTGAAGGTGGATAGTGCAGTAGCTTTGCAGATGTTTACAGGGAGGAGCTGAGTGGTGGGAAGCCCCTGTTCAAAACCCTCCTCATCTGGTAGGGGGACCAGACGTCCTGTTTTTAAAGGGACAGTCCCGTATTTAAGCCTTCCTGCAGGTGTCCTGACTTTTTCTTGAAAATGGGCAAATTGTCCCGTATTTTCTGTCTCCCCCGCATCAGTGCTAGTGGATCTTGCTGCTGGCCAGATCCGTGCTCGCCAGCTGCCCACCCACCAGCAGTAAGTGTGGGGTCCAGTGGCCGACGATGGCGGTAGGTGTGCAAGGCTATTGGCGGGGCAAAGCTGCAGCATGCAGGGCCGGCTGTTCCCCCTGCTGGTCCATCAGCACAACCCCCGTTGAATGCCAGCTCTCAGCCAGCAGGGTCCCACCCTTGGTCCCTGTTTCCAGCCAGCACAGGCTCTGAGCTGCAGTGGCTAGTGAGTGTGGGCAGACACCAGGTGATGGCCGGTTACGTGTCACCTCTGCTGCCCACCCATTGGCCCTTTATGTGCTCCCCCTCTCGCTGTCCTCTCCCTACTTTGCCCTTTCACCCCCCGAGCCCCACTGCTCCTCCATATCCTCCCCTCCCTGGTGGGGCATGTCCCGCTTCCAGTGCTGTACAGAGAACCAGCCCCTGATGGGAGCACTCAGCTCATCAATAGCCTGGCTGGCAGGCTCCTTCCTTCCCCCACTGCCTCTGGCTGAGCTGACGCCCTGGGAAAGCCCAAGACCTTCTGGTCTGGGGCACTGGCCAGGAAGAGCCAAGCCCTGCATGTGCCAAAGCCCCACGCAGTGCTGGCATGGGGAAGCCTCTCCGCCCCTCAGCTAAGCTCTGGAGTGGTGGAGGGGAAGTGATTTCCAGCATGTTTGTGCCCTGACCCTGCAGGCTCCATAGCAGACCCCGGGCTCACCCTGCCCTGGATCCTCCATCCTCTAGGCCAGGGGTCGACAACTATGGCATGTGTGCCAAACACAGCATGCGAGCCAATTTTTAATGGCATGCTGCTGTCCTGCCTGGCCCAGTCCACTCTTTTCCGCCCCCCGCCCACCACTCTCTCCTTGCAGGGCAGGCAAGCTTCCCCCTCCCCCTGCCCCTTCCCCCAGCGTGCTGGGTTCCTGCCCCTCCTCCTCTCCCTCCCTGTGGCCGATCAGCTGACGGCCCTTGCTATGGAGCGGGAGAGGTAAAAGCAGAGCCACAGCGGGCTCTTTGCTCCGGGGACCTTGGGGAAGGGGGGTGGAATCAGGGCATATCCCCTCCAGCCCCCTGCCGTGAGCCGCTCAGGGCAGGAGGCTGGGAGCACCCCCACACCCCAGCCCACACCCTCAGCCCTCTGCCCTGACCCCTGCACCCTCCTCACACACACCCAGCCCTCTGTCCTCACCCCTGCACCCCCCACACACCCCAGCCCTGTGCCCTGACCCCTGCACCCTCCCCCACAACCCCAGCCCTAAATCTGGCACCCCCCACACATACCCAGCTCCCTGCTGTGACTCCTGCACCCTCCTCACACACCCCCAGCCCCCTGCCCTGACTCCTACACCCCCCACACATACCCAGCCCCCCCACACCCCATACCCTGACTCTTGCACCCCCCACATCCCCACTCCCACCCCTCGCACCAAATGGGAGCTCCTGCACACACACACACACACACACACACACACACACACCACATTCCCAGCTGCACCCCTCGCACCAAATGGGAGCTGCCCAGGTAAGCGCTCCACACCCAAACCTCCTGCCCCAACCCTGAGCCCCCTCCCTCATTCTAGCTCCTGGCCAGACCCTCCACCCCAACCCCCAGCCTGCTCCTTCACCCCCAGCCCTGTTCTCAGCGCACTCCCACCCCCATCCCACCCCCATTCTCAGAGAATGGCTAAGACCGGGGAGAAGGTAGGTACCTACTATATGTGGACAGGGCCAGGACTCCAGACCAGCAGCAGGCTGAGCGGGGCCGGCAGCCGGGACCCTGGCTGGCAGGAGCCGGCGGACAGAACCTCAGACCGACAGCGGGCTGAGCCGCTCAGCCCACTGCCAGTCTGGGGTCCCGGCTGCCGGCCCCGCTCAGCCTGCTGCCGGCCGAGGTGAACGGAACCCCAGGCTGGCAGCGGGCTGAGCGGGCCGGCAGCGTAAGATCAGCATTTTAATTTAATTTTAAATGAAGCTTCTTAAACATTTTGAAAACCTTGTTTACATACGACAATGGTTTAGTTATATAATATATAGACTTATAGAGAGAGACTTTCTAAAAAACGTTAAAATGTATTATTGGCACGCGAAACCTTAAATTAAAGTGAATAAATGAAGACTCGGCACACCACTTCTAAAAGGTTGCCGACCCCTGCTCTAGGCACTCTCCCCTGCAGAGCCATCTCTCTGGCCAGGTTAGCTGAAGCCTCTGCAGTCATGCATCCTTAGGGCTTAACCCCTTCCTGCCTCCACTGTAGCTGGGGGAAAGGAAGCGTTATGTCAGTGGTCAGCAACAGCCTGGAGGTGTTAACTGCCTTTCAACACTGTGAGGACAAGAAGGGACAAGCTGCTTCCAGCCACAGGGGAGTGAGGGGGGGAGGAAAGAGATGAGCTCTGAAAAGACAGGGGCCAACTCATCCCTTTCTCCATCCTCCTCCCCTGCAGCTGGAAGCATCTCTCATCCCTTCCCTCCCACATATTGCCAAAAGGCTGCTGCTGGCCACATTCTGGTGTGAACCCTGGAAGAAATCTGCGGCGGGGGGATATGATCCTGTGTGACGCCCACCATGTGTTGCCTTGGAAGACGTGGAGCCAGGTACCAGGAGAAGTGGGTCCGTCCTGGGGTCCCAGCCAGGCATGGAGGGTGGAGAGCACCGGACTGGAAGCATCGGGTCAGTCGGTCACCCTTCTTGTGTGAGAGAGGTGTACGGGAGTGTGTGTGTGTCACCTTCCCTGTGTGAACCCTAAAGCCATAAAGATAAGAAGGTAAATAAAAAGAATCCAACTACGCAGTATAACTTTTTAACAGGGGCTCAGTCAACTTGATCTTAATTTGAACATTTGTACTGCACAGTTCTGATTGATTGCCATTTAACTCACTTGAATACAAGTAATTTTACCAGGTGTCCCACATTCAGCATAGGGAAATATGGTCATCCTATATCAGGTGAAGGTGGGAAGTGAACTATGGTTTCCCATGTCCCCTATTCAGCTCACCAACAGTTATAAAGGAAGTTTCTTTGGCCCTCCTCTATGGCCATCTTGGGTGGAGTTAGGAGTACTCTGAGCAGCCTAAAGGATTTGGCACCTACAGGCAAGCTAGGCAGATGAACACGTCTCTTTCCCCAGTTTGTGGATCTTCTGGGGGCTTAAGCAAGAGATAGGTGTCCAGATGCCAGTCTGAGACATCGGTGTGCATGAACATAGGCAGAAACTTAGGTGCCTAAGGAACATTTACAATAGAAATTTAGGTGCCAATTAAGTTTAGCAGGCAAAAGAGCAGGGGGGTTGTGGATCACAAGCATGCCTAAAACTGGGGTTTAGGTGCCTAAGTCCCTTTGTACATCTAGCTTAAGAGTCACAGCTTAACAAATGATCCAGATTCCTCTGTATCACTGAGCAATCCAGATAAACTGGGAACAAGCAAACAGTATGCATTTCAATACAGCTAAATGTAAATGTTATACATCTAGGAATAAATAATGTCAGTTTTACTTACAGAAAATCAGTCTATACTGGGAAGCTGTGACTCTGGAAGGGACTTGGGCAGGGGTTCTCAAACTGGGGGTTGTGACCCCTTGGGAGGTTGTGAGATTATTACTTGCGGGTGAGGGGGGCACGAGTTGTCAGCCTCCATCCTTAAACCATGCTTTGCCTCCAGCATTTATAATAGTGTTAAATATAAAAAAAAGTGTTTTTAATTTATAAAGAGGGTCACACTCAGAGGCTTGCTGTGTGAAAGTGGTCACCAATGCAGAAGTTTTAGAACCACTGGACTTGGGGGTCATGGTAGATAATCAGCGGAGCACAAACTCCCAGCGTCATGCTGTGGTCAAAAGGGCTAATGCGATCCTGGGATGTATAAATAGGGAATGTTGAGTAGAAGTAGTGAGGTTATATTACTTCTTTATTTAGCACTGGCATGACCACTATTGGAATACTGTGTCCAGTTCTGGTGCTTACAATTCAAGACGGATATTGTTAAATTGGAGAACATTCAGAGAAGAGCCACAAAAATGATTAAAGAATTGGAAAACCTACCTTTCTAGTAAGCTTCTGAAGTCTATTAATCTATTTGATTTAAAAGAGAGAAGGTTAAGGGGTGACTTTATCAGCCTGTGTGTAGCAGAAGTCTGATAATAGCGGATTTTCTCTTCAATCTAGCAAAGATGGTAAATTGACGCTAGACAAATTCAAACTTAAAAAAAGAGTGCACATTTTTAACAGGGAGGTTAATTAACCATTTGACCAACGTACCTAGATAGTGGTGAATTCTCCAGCACCGGGAATTTTTAAAACAAGATTGTTTTACTAATACATACACTCTGGTTCAAATACAAATTAGTTCAGGGAAGTTCCATGGCCGCTGTTATGCAGGAGGTCAGACTAAATTATCACAATGGCCTCTTCTAGCTTTATAATCTATTAATATTGAATCTACTGCACTAATAACATTCTGCCTAAATTTTCCATGCTGGATATATGGTTTTTTGGGTTTGGGTTTTTGTGGCTTTTTTGTTGTTGTTGCTTCCTGACCTAAATAATTTAAGTTGTGTATTGTTTAATTATCTCTGACTTTAATGGTGATTCCTGTTTATAGATTGTAAGTCACTTTGGGTCCCTCGGGATGAAAGGTACCGTATAAATAAAGCTTATGACTTATCAGCCTCAACCATGTCAGATCTGGTATCAAAATGAGGATGGTCTAAAAAGTGACCTTCACATTTCCCATCTACTCTAGGAAATACTTAGTCCAGTAATGATTTTATTATGATCTGTGTTACTACTTAGGAGTAGTTTCTATTCTTGATCTTCACACAAACCTCCCTTTAACACCAGTGGGCATTTGATTTTAAATAGATCAAGGTCATTAAGTTGGCCCACTCCCCAGAATAAGTTTGACACCCCTATTCCTGGCCATCAGATATACGCTGTTCTACGTATGCTTGAAAGACAAATGATAAGTCCTCCTAAGTCCTCCTGAAGTGACTGGGAGTTGAGGGTGCTCAACATCTCCTGGGATGTGTTCAGAACTTGCACAATCTGCCCGTGAGTAATTAGTGAAGGAGACCCCTCATAAGTTTGTAGGACATCCTAAAAAGGCATCCCACACTAGAAGAGAGAGAAAACTGGAGAAGATACCCTGACTCTAGTCCCCACTGTAGCAACAGTGATTGAAAGATCAAGTATGGGGCAAAAAAATATTTTTTTTTGCTTCATTAGCTCTTTACATGAAGTGTTTGAAACCTATTATTCAATTAGCCTGGAGCCTCAGAAAGGGGTATGGAGAACATCTGAATTGTATCTGCATAGTAGCATGTAATAGCTGCTGGTGAGACTAAGGCAAAAGATTCTTCTTCAGAAACAATACAGCTCTGGTCATGAAAATATAGAATGGTTGGCTTTTGATCAGTAACAAATCAAGAATGTCTCCAAGCCATCCCCATTTCTCCTGAGAGCACTGAGCCCCAAAGCAAAAATGCCAAGATAGCAAACTGGAAGAAAGTCATTCTAAAGATGATTGATTATTATAAGAACATAAGAACAGCCATATGGGTCAGATAGTATCGTATCTTCTGACAGTGACTGATTAAAACTTTAAAAAGTAGCGATCTATCAAGTGATCCACTCAGTCATCGAGTCCCAGCTTCTAGCAGTCAGAGGTTTAAGGATGTCCAGAATATGGGGCTGCATCCCTGACCACCTTGATGAATGGCCATTGATGGACCTATATTACACCCCATATTCTTCATAGTAATATTATGATATGAGTATGGCGTAATTATGATGTATTGTGTGCAAGATAAGGCATATGAGATATCATTGAAATGGTTATGATTTACTGAATATAATTATCCTACTAGTATGCATGTATCATTATGGTATCTGAAGTTAGGAATATTATCTGTGTTATCTGTTACAAATGTGTTTATACCTGGGGAATGCCCACTAGGCAAAAGATTGTAAATCTAGATGGCTGTCTGGGAAGGGCCATTAGGGAAAAAATAGGTTTTAGAAGATGCTAATTTCCCACCAGGGCGCCTTCCTGAGGATGCTACAAACAGCCTCCGAGTCATGGCTGCTGTGACACTAGAGGGTCATGTGACCAGATCACCTGTACTGGACTCCATTTTGAAATACCAGTGTTTTTCCACTGAAAGGCGTGGGACCCAAGCTTGGAGGGAAAGGGCCATATGCAAAAACTATTTAAGGCAGGGGAGTGACATCATCGTGGTTCTTTACTGTCTTCCCACCCAGAGGAGACTCTTGGAAACACCTGAGGAACAAGGACTGAACTGGAGGGAAGTGCTGGACCCAGGGTAGAGGGCTTTCTAGTCTGTGAGAATACCTGGAGTTTTTAAGCTGTAAGCAAGGGCAGCTGGTCCCTTAAGAAACTTAAGCTTAAACCAGCTTAAATAATCATTTAGGGTGACCATTTGATACTCATATCAATCTCTTTAGTATATTGAGCTCAGATTGCATTTTTCTTTATTTGCTAGGTAATCTGCTTTGATCTGTTTGCTATCCCTTATAATCACATAAAATCTTTAGTAGTTAATAAACTTGTTTTTGCTTTGTCTAAAACCAGTGTGCGGGAGTCATAACTGGGGGCAGAAAGCTGTGTATATTCCTCTCCACACTGAGGGAAGGGGGCGAATTCATGACCTTACGCTACACAGATCTCTGTGCAGCGTAAAATGGCATAAATTTGGGTTTATCCTCCAGAGTGGGGTGTGCACTTGAGTATCTGGGCAGTTCCTTAGCTGAAGCCTTCCCATACAGAACTGATCTTAGCGTCTGTATGTTTCTGCAGCTGGGTGTATGTGTGCTGGTGAAGGTGCAGACTGGTTGCGCACCACTGATTTATATAGTAGCATTATGATATTTACTATATTATTATGTATCCCTTTCCTATTTGTTCCTAACATTCTTTTAGCTTTTTCGATTGCCACTGCACAATGAGTGAATGTTTTCAGAGATCTATCCATGAGGACTCCAAGATCTCTTTCTTGAGTGGTAAAAGCTAATTTAGACCTCATAATTTTGTATGTATACTTGAGATTATGTTTTTCAATGTGCTTTACTTTGCATTTATCAACACTGAATTTCATCTCCCATTTTGTTGCCCAGTCACCCAGTTTTGTAACTCTTTGCAGTCTGCTTTCACCTGGAATGATTCTGTATCATCTGCAAACTCTGCCACCTCACTGTTTACTCCTTTTTCCAGATACTTTATTAATATGTTGAACAGCCCTGGACGCAGTATAGATTCTTGGGGGATCCCACTCTTTACCTCTCTCCACTGTGAGATATTCATTCTGACTGTTTATTTATTGAATAAGGTTTATCCATCATTTATTCCTACCTTTGTTTCCTATCTTTTAACCAGTTACTAATGCATGAGAGAACCTTCCCATGACAGCTTACTTTGCTTAAGAGCATTTGGTGAGGGACCTTGCCAAAGGCTTTCTGAAAGTCTCAGTACACGATATCACCTGGGTCACGCTTATTGACACAATGAAAGAATTCTAACAGATTGGTGAGGCATCATTTCCTTTTATAAAAATCATGTTGACTCTTCCCCAACATAGTGTTCATTTAGGTTTCTGATAATTCTGTTCTTTACTACAGTTTCCATCAACTTGCTTGGTACTGAAGTCAGGCTTACTGGCCTGTAATTGCCAGGATCGCCTCTGGAGCCTTTTATTAAAATAGGCATTACATTAGCTATCGTCCAATCATCTGGCACACAGGCATATTTAAGTGATAGGTTACATAGCACAGCTAGTAGTTTTGCAATTTCATGTCTGAGTTCCTTCAGAATACTTGGGTGAATACAATCTGTCCTGGTGACTTATTACTGTTTAATATATCAATTTGTTCCAAAATCTCCTTTATTGGCACCTCAATCTGGGACAGCTCTTCAGATTTGTCACCTAAAAAGAATGGCTCAGGTTTGGGAATCTCTTTCATATCCTTTGCAGTGAAGACCGATGCAAAGAATTCATTTAGCTTCTCCACAATGGCCTGGCCTCCTTTAGTACTTCAATCATCCAGTTACCCAACTGATTGTTTGGCAGGAAGCCTGCTTCTGATGCTCATAAATAATTTTTTGCTCTTAGTTTTCTTTTGCTAGTTGCTCATCAAATTCTTTTTTGGCCTTGCTAATTATACTTTTACACTTGACTTGCCACAGTTTATGCTCCTTTCTATTTTCCTTAGTAGATTTTACTTCCAATATTTAAAGGATGTATTTTGGTCTGTAACCACTGCTTCTACTCTGTTGTTTAGCCATAGTGGCATTCTTGGTCCTCTTGCTGTTATTTTAACATTTAGTTTGAGTTTCCATTATGGTGGTGGTACGTGGGTAAGTTTCCATGCAGATTGCAGGCATTTCACTGTTCTGACTGTTCTTTTTAATTTCCACTTAACTGGCCTTCTCATTTTTGTTTAGCTCCCCTTTTTGAAGTTAAATGTCACTGTAGTGGGTTTCTTTGGTATTCTCCCCCTACAAGGATGTTATATTTAATTACATTATGGTAACTATTATTAAGCATTTCAGAAAATGCTACCATGGAGGTCCTGGACTTCAATCTCTTACTTAGCAGCCTAAATTTGTCCTCCAGGATCAATCTCCTACCTTTCCATATATCATTTGTACCTACATGTTCCACGAGCTCTTCCCCAGCACTGCTCCTAAGTCTGTCTAGGTATCTCAAGAGATCTGCAACCTTCACACCTGCTAGGCAATTCACCAGGTGGTTCTCCCAGTCATCACAAACACAGCTATCTATATTTCTAATAATCTAATCCCCCATTACTAGGATCTGTCTCTTCCTTATAACAGAGGTATCCTCAGTTTAAGAGGATACCAGGACATCATCTGGAAGGAGGGTCCCAACTATAGGATCATTTCCCTCCACTCCAATTTGATGTTCTTATTCCTCCTCAACAGCACAGAGGTTGTCAGATTGGGTGTGGGACAGTTCTACTGTGTCCCAGAAAGTCTTGTCTATGTACCTATCTGTCTCCCTTAGCTCCTCCAGTTCAGCCACTCTCATTTTGAGAGACCATACTCAGTCTCTAAGGGTCATGAGTTGCTTGCATAGAATACATATGTCATCTTCCCACAGGAAAGATAATCATACACGCTGCATTCAGTACAATTGACTGGATAGCCCCCACCCTGCCGCTGCATTCTGCTTGCACTGTTTTTACTCTTTACTCTGTCTTTACTCCTTGTTTGTCCTGTGTGTGTGGTTTTAGAGTTACCCCGTAGGCTGGGGAGGATAGTGAATGTTTATTAGGTGTATCTGGCTCTCACTCTCTCAACTCCCTCGCAAAACTCCCTTGTTCGCTGTTTCTGTTTGCTATTGTTTTCAGGCTATTTATCACTGATTTTTCCCCCTCTATGTCCGTAATAAGTGCTTAAATAAAGTTAAAACATATTCTCAATCTTCTCTAATCTACAGTAAAGGGTTCCCAGGGAATACTCTAATATCCTAGCATAATTTAATAAAGAAAGGTAAGCTAAAATAAAGTCAAGTTTAATTTGTCCTTCTATTCACTTAAGTTGCATTTGAGGGGATAATTTAATTACTTTTTAAACTGCAGTTTAAAGGGCCACAAAGTTATAATTTTCAATATTCAGTACATGATTTAGACTTAATTATTTGCAGTAGAATGCTCAGCATTCTAAGATAGATTAATCAGCCTATTTAACTGTCACCAACTGCTGAATTTACAATATATGGCTACCATTCATTGTAGTTAGTGTCAAAATTTATTGAGCTACTCATAAAAAACTGGATGTAGAATTTTCATTTTTGATTTAATGCTTTGTTTGTTACTGAACATAAAGCAGAAAAAAAATTCTTCAATCAGTCTCTGTTTCTTAAATATTCAGATAGAAAGCAATAAACTGCATAATGATAAGAATATGAATATGAACTAGGGGTAGAGAAAATAATTTTGGAAAAAACCCAACACCAAAAAACCACTTCATTCCACACACCTTATTGAAATTTGGATTCTTTCAGATAAACACACTACTTCCTCAGTCTGAGGTCCCTTTTCTCACAACAAGCTTCTTCTACCAGAGCTGACAGCTCATAAAAGAGCCTGGTGAAACCCTATAAAGATTTCAGATCATGTGGTCCATGGGTCTTCTTTAGGATGAAAGTGTGCACGCCAGTGAACTACATTCTTAACCATAGTGCATGAGGTTTTGGAACAGTTGGCCCCATCTGACTATCAGATCTGTAGAAGCCTTCATCATGGATCTTGTGAAGGGGGCTGTTGGGAATAGAATAGGCCCTGGACCAGATCAGGAAGGATGAGGAGAATTAACGAGAGAGTGAATTGTAGTCATAGGGAAATGTCAGACTAAATTCAGGGAAAAGTATAATAGGAGATTTCATCACTAATACTGACCCACCCCTCCACCTCCTCTCTTCATTCTGGACACTATTCCAGGCTTTTAAAAAAAAATTGGTACTAAGATATTTTTAACAAGCATATACTGGTCTCCTTATTGTAACACTTATTTTCCCATATCTCAACATCTTCTATGGCACAACCCTCCACCACTTCCCTCATAGCTAGGATCTAACTGGGACCCTGCTCCCATTTAGCAATACAGGAAGGGCAGGGTGGTTGCAAATCCTTGAAACCTATTTGTGATCCTTTAGTGGGTCAAAACCCCTGAGACAGAGAATCCATGCTTTTTAAGGGTGTCTAATTCAGGGCCTGATTGGTGGAGTACAGCACCTTGCACAATTTACATTTTCTTCAGTGGGAACTGCCAAGGCTCAGCACCTCAGAAGATTTGACCTTTATCATCTGACTTTCAGGAAGCTGAGCATCTGCATCTCTGAAGGAAGTCAATGGAAGCTGCAGGTGATTAAGGGCCGAAGTATTCAGTTTATAAGCTCTGAGGGTAGGACTTGTCAATTGTATTTGTCTGTCAAGCAAAATGCATACCCATATAGCACTACACAAATAAAGAAAAGATGCAGATAACTGTGGGAGGAAAAGAGAAGAAACTTAAAAAAAAAATTCAGAATACCCACATTTTATGGAACTTAGCCAAACTGAACCTGTAGCTGTTTATCCATTGCTAACTTAAATACACAAAAACAAAGGGAGAAACAATCCTAAGTTTTTTATAAGGGTCTCAGATCAGAGGGGATAAATTCTGTTAGCAGTCTTTCTTTTATGCCTCTTAGTACAGATAGCCAGTTATCCTGTGGACCACCTAACCAACCTATATTTTAACCCAGTCATTGTCAAACGATGATCTGCTGTACACCAGCAGTCCATAGAGCTATTCCTGTTGGTCAGCCAAACTAAACATTTTAGGAACCATGCTGCAGAGGATTGGAAGGAATATGGTCCATTAGGCCCTCTTTTCTTACAAACCAGTCCACAGAATAAGAGATGACGCTCTATAATCTACAAAAGCTAAGAAATTTAGTGTCCAATTTGATCCATTATAACATTTCCTTAATGGTTTATTTTTAACATTAACATCTTGTGCAGAATGCTCCCTTGAACAGCACACACATCTCATCTCTCTCGATGCAGCACCAAGCATGCTAATTATGACTGTGCCTTATCTTTCAAAAGAATACTACACATTTTATGCAACATTATTCCTCCTCTGCAGAGTCCCAAAGAAATTAATGGTGCAAAGATGTCACTCATTTCAGCAGAACCACATATAAGAAAGAATATTGTAATAGAAAGTTGGTAAGCAGGGACTGTGGGGAATTAAAATTAACATTACCGCTTCATCCTCACAATCCCACAACTCCAAAGAAATCATTGAGATTCATGGGATGATCCCTCTCATACCCTACACCCCTCAAAAAAAGTGTAATCAGATTTTTTATTCTCAAATCTAATGTCCATGTTGCAGCAGGAGTGCACGTTGCCCACCAAGAAATTATTTTTATACAAAGTATATCTTCAGTGTGTTTGTAGAGGGCTTTATAATGTCAGTGCACTAAACAAAAACTAACAGTATTATTTTTACTGTCCATAAAGTGTCACTGTTTTCCAGTAAGACTTGTTTTAGGGAGTGTGCCAATAACACTATTTAAAATTCAAATGCAAAACCTCTGTTCACTCCTTTTATCCAATACAGCTTACAAAATTTACACTTTTTAAAGAAAAAAAGGCATGTAATAATATTTCACTGCATATGATTTTTGCAATGGGTAAAATGTATTCTAAATTTGAGGCTGATACAATTTAAAACTGATTAATTACCACCTAAAACTGGACCAAAGCACCACCCCATAATTGTCAAAGCAAGCTGTAGGGATTTAGTTCTGCAGTTCCCCAACAAAGAGATGTGTACAGCCCTGAAAATTTAAGGGTTTCATGTCAAAATACATCAGCTACAGTGAACTAGTAAAGTCCAGAAAAGGGTTCTGTTAAGTCATGTTGCATATGAAAAGGAACCACTAGAGGGCAAAGTTTTCATTGTAAAGATGCATAAATGAGGCTATGAAATGCTTTCTTTACAAAAATAAGTAACACTTAGAATGTCATTACGTTTAAAAAAAAATACTGGCCAAAATATAGGAGTAAAACTAATCTTACTGTTGACTTTACAGTTCGGAGAAATCGATTAGATGACATTTCCATGTGGCCAAAATACATAATTTTTCAGCTTACTCATTTATACAGTAGTAATTTCACAAAGACAAAATGACAGATTTCTGCACCTTAGTGCATACCATCTAAATTCAACATCACTCAGCTTAGGATCATAAACAGACAAGAAATGGAGGAAGAGGTAGAGAAGTACCATTATCTCCATTTTACAGAGAGGGAACTAAGGCCCAGATTTGTAGAGTGTATATGGTTGTTGCTTTGCTCAGTGTTGCAACACGTAATTGCCTTAGGAGCCTAAGTTACTTTTGAAAATATTTGTTGAGTAATGAACACTTATGGGGTTAATTTTTAAAATAAGTGTAAAATACAAATTGAAATTATTTTAATTATATTTTTGCACGGGGGGAGAGTTGGTCTTATAGGCTTCCTTGAAATGCATTTTGAGAAGGTATTTGGAGGAGGTTACAGTGGATATACCACAAACAGTAAAGAAGAGGGTTCCAGGGTTAGTAGGCTGCATGATAGGAAACTCAGTGAAAAGAGATGGAAAAGAAGAAGATAAGGATTTGGTTACGCATATGTCTCTGATCAAGCAAAGGATTCTTATCCTGCACCCATCACCATGGAATTTAGGTTGAAAAAGGACAGAGAAAATAGATGAAAGAGGAGACAAGGATCTTGGATCTGATGTGGAAAGAAAGGGGAAGCCAATGAAGGGATCTGAGAGGATCTAAACCCTGTCAGTGCTGCAGATAATCTTTGCAGCAGAGCTTTGAGCAGGTTGGAGGCAGACATGCCAAACATGCGAAAAAAACTCAGAAATTGGGCTTGTTTTTGGCTTAATTGGCTTGAGAGTTGCTTGTTGGCTAGTTTTTGGCTTGTAACTTGTTTCGCTTGTAGCTTGTTTCTTGTTGTAGCGTGTTGCTTATTTTTTTTCTTTTCTTTTTTTTTTTTTGATTGGCTCCCAGCAAGCAGGGGCAAGGGGGGGAGAGAGTCGGGGTGCACAGCAGCCAAAAAGGAGAAGTTGGTTCTGAAAGCATTCAAGAATTGAACAAGAGTGTTAGAAAAGGGAACAGAGAGGAATGAATACATTTAGGAAATATTCTGGAGAAAGAACTGGCAAGATGCTGTGACAGCATCAATGTGGAAGTAGAGATTAATTTGAGAAACAAGTGGGTTCAAGGGAATGCTCTTGAATAGGACAGGGTACCCCAGAGCATATTTGAAAACAAATGGGAAAGAAGTCATGAGAGTGAATGTGATGGAGAATCAGTAAAAGGCAGAGCATAAGAGAGGAGTAAGAAAATGGAGGGGCATAGTTGGGCCTCAAGGGGTTGCATGCTGATAGCAGGACAGGCACAAGAGTCAGACAAAAAAAAAGATTCTGAAGTTGAGTTGTTTTAATAAATATTAAATAGTCATTTAATGCACTCACATTTAAACTCAGTCATTGATTTAATTTGTAACATGAGTGGCTCTAAGTTACAAGCAGGTCTTTTCAATTATTCTGCACTTTGGACCTGTATTCCTTTCAGTCTATTGACATGGTGAAGAAGGTGGTCTCCTGCTGAATGCTAACTAACATTTATCAAGTTGTCATTTTGAAACAGGATAAAGCCATGATAAAAGAACAAAGAGAAGAAAGGATTATTAGAAGAATTGAAGGGGGAAAAATTCTTGTGATTGAAATTTGTAATTTTGTTAGGAGAACCTGGGAAATGGTCTAAACTGGAGTGACAGATGCAAACACCCCCCAAAAATCTGGGGTGTCTTCATCTATCTGAACTGATTGACTAAAGACAATTTCCTGCTTTTATAGTTTGGAAATGGAAATCAAGCCTGATCAACATCTCCCATTCCCTTCCTTCTGGGCTCTTCAACAGTTGCTAAATGACTCTCAGCCCTAGTCTACACTATGAGTTTATGTCAGATTTAGCAGCGTTAGATCAGTTTAGCCCTGCACCTGTCCACACTACGAAGCCATTTTTTCCGACTTTAAGGGCTCTTAAAACCGGTTTCTGTACTTCTCCCCGACGAGTGGATTAGCGCTGAAATCGACCTTGCTGGATCCAATTTGGGGTAGTGTGGATGCAATTCCCAGAGTGCTCCATTGTGACTGCTTTGGACAGCACTCTCAACTCAGATGCACTGGCCAGGTAGACAGGAAAAGCCCCACAAACTTTTGAATTTCATTTCCTGTTTGGCCAGTGTGGCAAGCTCTTCAGCACAGGTGACCATGCAGAGCTCTTCAGCACAGGTGAGCATGCAGAGCTCATCAGCAGAGGTGACCATGCAGTCCCCGAATCGCAAAAGAGCTCCAGCATGGACTGAACAGGAGGTACTGGATCTGATCGCTGTATGGGGAGATGAATCCGTGCTATCAGAACTCCATTCAAAAAGACGAAATGCCAAAATATTTGAAAAAATCTCCAAGGGCATGAAGGACAAAGGCTATAGCAGGGACCCGCAGCAGTGCTGCATGAAACTTAAGGAGCTCAGCCAAGCCTACAAAAGGACCAGAGAGGCAAATGGCTGCTCTGGGTCAGAGCCCCAGACATGCCGCTTCTATGATGAGCCGCATGCCATTCTAGGGTGTGCCTCTACAACTACCCCAGCCCTGTGCATGGACTCTGTCAATGGACTCTCATACAACAGGGATGCTGATTTAGGGGACAAGGAAGATGAGGAGGAGGAGGAAGTTGAAGCACAGCAAGCAAGCGGAGAAACCGTTTCCCCCGGCAGCCAGGAACTTGTTTTTCACCCTGGATCTAGTACCCTCCCAACCCACCGAAGGCGGGCTCCTGGACCTAGAAGGTGGAGAAGGGACCTCTGGTGAGTGTACCTTTGTACACATAATACACAGTCTAAAAGCAAACGTGTTTAATGATTAATTTGCCCTGAAGACTTGGGATGCATTCACAGCCTGTACAGCTATTGGAAAAGTCTGTTAACGTGTATGGGGATGGAGCGGAAATCCTCCAGGGACATCTCAGTGAAGCTCTCCTGGATGTACTCCCCAAAGCCTTTGCAAAAGGTTTCTGGGGAGGGTAGCCTTATTCCTCCTCCATGGTAGAACACTTTACCATGGCAGGCCAGCAGCACGTAGTCTGGTATCATTGTATAACAAAGCATGGCAACGTATGGTCCCGGTGTTTGCTGGCATTCAAGCAACATCCGTTCTTTATCTCTCTGTGTTGTCCTCAGAAGAGTGATATCATTCATGGTCACCTGGTTGAAATAGGGGAATTTTATTAAGGGGACATTCAGAGGTGGCCATTCCTTCTGGGCTGTTTGCCTGTGGCTGAACAGAAATCATCCCTGCTGTTAGCCACATGGTGGGGGGAGGGGTGTAGCGATCATCCCAGAGAATAGGGTGGGTGGGTGTGTGGGGAGTGGTTAGTTGGGTTTGTGCTGCACATTAACCCGAAAACCACAGCCCCTCCTTTTAAATGGCCAACCCATTTTAAAGAACCAACCCAACGGGTAGCTTGGTATGGGAAATGAGGGCGTTGCTGTTTGAAACCATTCCCACATGTTAGGAAGGTTAAAGAAGCCAAAAGACTGTGGCTTACCATGGCTGCCTGCTACCCGAAGTCTGTTGCCCGCCAGCCCTGCATGTGTGATCTCTCACACCATACCGGCAGGCCCTCGCCCTAAGAGGCAAAATGCGACCTTGTAAAGAAAGCACACGTGCTATATAATGTTAACAGCTTGGTTCACAATGAAAGAGTCTACCCATTGTTCTCTAAAACATGTCTTTTTAAAGACTAATCTCCCTTTTTTCCCTCCAGCAGCTCCAAATGTTTCATCACCCAACGTATCATCTCTGTCCCAGAGGCTATCAAAGATTAGAAGCCAAAAAAAAGCATTTGCGATGAAATGTTCTCTGAACTCATGCAGTCCTCCCATGCTGAAAGAGCCCAGCACAATGCGTGGAGTGAGACAATGTCAGAGTCCAGGAAAGCACAAAATGAACACGAGGACAGGAGGGACAGGCGAGAGGACAGGAGGGATGAGCGAGAGGAAAGGTGGTATCAGCATGATGAGAGGAGGCAGGATGCAATGCTGAGGCTACTGGAGGATCAAAGTGATATGCTCCAGCATATGGTGGAGCTGCAGGAAAGGCAGCAGGAGCATAGACCGCTGCTGCAGCCCCTATGTAACCAACCACCCTCCTCCCCAAGTTTCAGATCCTCCTCACCCAGACGCCCAAGAACGTAGTGGGGGGGCCCTCCAGGCACCCAACCACTCCACCCCAGAGGACTGCCCAAGCAACAGAAAGCTGGCATTCAATAAGTTTTAGAGTGCAGTGTGGTCTTGTCCTTTCCTCCTCCCCCGCTCCACTACTCCACCCGGTGCTTCCCTCCTCTCCCACCCCTCACGGGCTACCTTGGCAGTTATCCCCCCATTTGTGTGACGAATTAATAAAGAATGCATGAATTTGAATTCATGAACAATGACTTTATTGCCTCTGCAAGCAGTGATCAAAGGGGGGAGGGGAGGGAAGTAGGCTTACAGGGAAGTAGAGTGAACCAAGGGAGCGGGTTTTCATAAAGAAACAAACAGAACTGTCACACCGTAGCCTGGCCAGTCATGAAACTGGTTTTCAAAGCTTCTCTGATGCGTAGCATGCCCTGCTGTGCTCTTCTAACCACCATGGTGTCTGGCTGCACATAATCAGCGGCCAGGTGATTTGCCTCAACCTCCCACCCAGCCATAAACATCTCCCCCTTACTCTCACAGATACTGTGGCGCACACAGCAAGTAGTAATAACGATGGGAATAATGGTTTCGCTGAGGTCTAACCAAGTCAGTAAACTGCGCCAGCGCACTTTTAAACATCCAAATGCACATTCTACCACCATTCTGCGCTTGCTCAACCCGTAGTTGAACAGCTCCTGACTACTGTCTAGGGTGCCTGTATATGGCTTCATGAGCCAAAGCATAAAGGGGTAGGCTGGGTCCCCAAGGATAACTATAAGCATTTCAACATCCCCAACAGTTATTTTCTGGTCTGGGAAGTAAGTCCCTTGCTGCAGCCATTCCCACAGACCAGAGTTCCTAAAGATGCGAGCATCATGTACCTTTCCCAGCCATCCCACGTTGATGTTGGTGAAACGTCCCTTGTGATCCACCAGTGCTTGCAGCACCATTGAAAAGTACCCCTTGCGGTTTATGTACTGTCTGCCTTGGTGGTCCAGTCCCAAGATAGGGATATGCGTTCTGTCTATCGCCACACCAGAGTTAGGGAATCCCATTGCAGCAAAGCCATCCACTATGACCTGCACATTTCCCAGAGTCACTACCCTTGATAGCAGCAGCTCAGTGAGCACGTTGGCTACTTGGATCACAGCAGCCCCCACAGTAGATTTGCCCACTCCAAATTGATTCCCGACTGACTGGTAGCTGTCTGGCATTGCAAGCTTCCAGAGGGCTATCGCCACTCGCTTGTGAACTGTGAGGGCTGCTCTCATCTTGTATTCTGGTGCTTCAGGGCAGGGGAAAGCAAGTCACAAAGTTCCATGAAAGTGGCCCTACGCATACGAAAGTTTTGCAGCCATTGGGAATCATCCCAGACCTGCAACACTATGTGGTCCCACCAGTCTGTGCTTGTTTCCCGGGCCCAGAATCGGCGTTCCACGGCATAAGCCTGCCCCACTGCCACCAGGATGGCCAAATTGCCAGGGCCCGTACTTTGAGAGAAGTCTGTGTCCATGTTCTCAACACTCTCCTCACCACGCTGCCGTCGCCTACTCACCTGCTTTTGCAGGTTCTGGTTCTGCATATACTGCTGGATAATGTGCATCGTGTTTAGAGCAGTCACAACTGCTGTGGTGATCTGAGTGGGCTCCATGCTTGCCATGGTATGACATGAGCAGGAGAGCAGAGTGGCAGGGGAAGCGGCGGGTGCATGATGATGCTGACAGCAATTTGGCACCCGCACGGGAAAAGGCACGAAATGATTGTAGGCCATTGCTTTCATGGAGGGAGGAGCAAGGGGTAGACTGGCAGCAGACGGTGCTGCTGGCTGGGAGAGCAACCTGAGGCAGAATGGCCCCCTCAAGGATTGAACTCACAACCCTGGCTTTAGCAGGGCAATGCTCAAACCACTGAGCTATCCCTCTGCCAATATTCCAGGCAGCACTGAATCTCCATTAGACAAAACTTAAAGAAGAGAATGACCTGAGTCACTCCCATTTATGTGCAGACGCCCCTGACAGACGTTACCGAGGTCTGCCAGGAGCACCCATGTCTGCCCAGGCACGCCGACCGACCTCACCGAGGCCAGCCAAGAGCACCCAAGAGACAATGACGACGGCTACTAGTTGTACTGCATTATCTGCTGCCACAAGGCAATGAGCTGCTGCTGTGTAGCAATGCAGTCCCATGTCTGCCAGCACCCAGGAGACGTACGGCGACAGTGAGCTGAGCGGGCTCCATGCTTACCATTCTGTGGCGTCTACATGGGTGACCCAGGAATAAAGGCGCGAAACGATTGTCTGCCATTGCTTTCATGGAGGGAGGGAAGGGGGGCCTGACAACATGTACCCAGACCCACCTGCGACAATGTTTTTTGCCCCATCAGGCATTGGGATCTCAATCCAGAATTCCAATGGGCGGCAGAGACGGCGGGAACTGTGGGATAGCTACCCACAGTGCAACGCTCCGGAAGCTGATGCTAGCCTCGGTACTGTGGATGAACTCTGCCGACTTAGTGGTCTTAATGGTTGTAAGTGGGGACACACACAATCGACTGTAAAAAATCGCTTTCTAAAAAATCGACTTCTATAAATTCAACCTAATTTCGTAGTGTAGACACACCCTCAGACCCACACAAATTCCCCCTTCAAAGGGGCTGGGAGATGGCTTCCCCTGGAGTGTGAATGGCTTTGTAAACTGAGATTGCCCCCCTCAACCCAACACTCAGAACATTTCATTGCAGGAAAAGGTCATTGGCATTCCTTGCAAGAATGTCATATGCACACACAAGTGGCAGCCATGAAAGGACTGACAGCAATCAGAGTCCCACTACATGTACTTCAGTAAGAGTACAGTGTGCCGAGTACATCTCAGGAAACTCCTTGACTTATCACAGGGTCAAGGCCACAATCACTGCCATCTGAGTTTCCCTTCACTCAATCAAAAACATCCTAGAGACATGAGTTGTTTTCACATGTTTTGAATCACCATATTTTCACCTTTTGATCTCTCCAAGAGTCTCAAAGCTTTCTGCCTGGTAGGTCCTTACATACCATTCAACCCCCAGCAATTTATGAACAAGTCATAAACACCAGAAAATTGGAATTTATACTAGAACTGCTGACAGACCCTTAACTAGAGCGCTCAGAATGATTCTGCCATCATACAGTATAGGAGATTTACTCCTAAGAATTTATTGCTGTTGATGGGTTCATAAATTTCTGAATTAAGCTTGAAATTCTCTTGGCCTACATTATAAATTCAATTCCTTACTTAAAGTTCTCCTTGGAGGATCAGCAGCTAGAATATCCAACAGAAATTGCTTTAAAAAAAAAAGAAGAATTTGCTTAAAGAAAAAAGATCAGCTTTATACTCATTTTTACATGGCATGTAAATACACTAAACAAGTTACTTGACACATAATAAAAAATACTAATCACAATAACTAAATAGAATACATTGCATGAATCTTTTCATAGTCTGCTTTCCCAAACAAGTTCCATATGTTTTATTTTTCAAGTCTCTCACCCCACCCAAACTCATGAAGATCATGATCATAATAAGTAACATATCAAGTACTGCACACTACAAACAGGTGAGGTACTTGTATTGAGTATTACATCTTAGCAGCATCATGTTATTGTCCACCTCCATAAAATATCTAACAAATTTAACAGTACAGTTTCTTTTCTTCAGATAGGAGCACACTCAGGAAGATAAAACAAGGCTGTTTTCACCCCCCAGCAGTATGACCCACTTCAAATGTGTACAAATATTAAGCAGCTGAAACAATTTTACTAATGAAGTGTCATCTGCACTGGAAGTGGGGAAGACACAGATTAACTTGGACAATATTAAGAAAATTTTATTTCCTATGTTTATTTGCAGTGGCAACATCTCATTAAAGACATTACAAAGTACCCCTGTCATGGATTTACAGTGTGTTCTATGCCCTTCGATTGTCTCTCTGGGAGTGTTCCCTTTATTGTGCTTAGCCTTATGCCACCACTTTATGCAAGGGCAAGCCCTGTGGCTTCACTACTTTGAGACAAGACCCTCTGGCTTTAGCACCCTCTGTTTCTCACCATAGCTCTCCAGCAGCTTCCCATGAGTTAAGATCCTTGGTAAAGGTTTTACCCCTTTTTGGGAACAATGCAACCAAGAGGTATTTGCAATGATGCAGGAGAGCTTTTTCAGAACAAGCCAGCATTTATTAGTCAACTGGAACATACTATTTAAGGGTCCTGACGTTAGTGTGGAAAATGAAACCTTAATGGAGAGCTCACGCTGGCTGTATCACCAGCGCCTCTTTTCGAAAGCCTGTGGAATCTCATCTCTTTGTCCTTTGCCCTGGGCAGCAGCAAGACACATCACGGTCTGCCCACTCACTGGGGCTAGATCCACAAAGCGGGCTTAGGTGCAGCATTGCAACACCTATCTTTAGGCATCCTGCCACCCACTGGAATCCGCAGGCTCGAGTGAGGTGCCCCAACTATACAATGTATGGGAAGAGTTAGGTGCTTAAGAATGAGATTCACAGAAACTAGTGGGGAGCCACCTAAGACAGCCAAAAGGTAATGCCAAGGAAAGGGATGGGACCTAAGCTCTGTCCCTCAAAGAAAGTTAAGCTCCCAACTCTGGAGAGGAGGGAGGTGTCTTCGTCTACTTGGAATTCACACCTCTGGACCCTCTTCTGCAGCTAGCGCATAAGCCAGGTTACCCATGTCTCAAAAAACGGAGGAGTTGCCCTGCCCACTTTTTACCCGATAATCCAGTGACTATAGTAGTCACATAGGATGTCAGAGACCCCTATTCAAATCCCTCATCTACCTGCTGTGGAGCAGGAGGAGGGACCTGAACCCAGGTTTTCCATATTCCAGGAGAGTGCCCTAAACTTAGGGCTGTAGGATATTCTGGCATGGGCCTCCCTCAGTCTCCCATTGGATCTGTTCCACTTTGTATGGGATACAGCATTCCAACTATATGGAGACAGCTAACAGCTAAATATCTGTAGAGGAAATACAAACTATCATCTTTGATCATTGAGCTGACGATAATCACGGTCTGATACTGGGGTTAATTAATTTAATAAATTAAGATGTAAGGTTGCAATGGCAAATTGTTAGAAATTATATGTTCATGGATACTCTACCATTTGTTTTGCATTGCCTATTCTACTCTATTCTGCCAATACTGTTGATTTATCAGATCTTTGGTACTTTTAAATCCTTGTGGTTGTAAAAAGTACAAATGCTATTTTTTTTAATTAAAAGAAACTCCTCAAATACCTGGGTCTCCAGTTTCAGCATCCCGGCTGAAAAAAATGCCTTGTCCAATTATTAAGCATGCCCAATGAGTGCTTTTTAATTTAAAAAATGAAATAAAAAATGTCAGTTGACTGATGAACACTGAACATAGGTGCATAGTCTAAACAATAGTAACAGTTTTGGGTCATGCATGTCCAAATTATTTTTCAGTTAAGAAAGAACAGTATAAGATGCACAGACCCTCAGCAGTTCAAGGTCCCAGGTATTCACTTACTAGGCAAGACCTGATTACTAGACTAAATACATCTAAGCACATCACTAGAGGCAAATCAGCTCTCCCACAGAGGCACACTGAAGCAATTATATAACCGGAAATATTTTGCTTGTACCTAATTTAAAACATGTCATCGAACTCACAGGAATCAAGTTATTACGAGTTTAGCATCACCTCATTATACAATAAGAAATTGTTCTGAAGTGATCTTGGAATTATTGTTAGATCTGTTTTACATTCAACTAGAAAAAGATGGAAAATCTCTCTGGAAAGATTAGGTAGGTGGGTAAGTTTGTGAGCAAAATAATATCACATAAAATCACCAGGTCATCAAGACTTATGATAAGTCATTCATTATGACTTTATTTATTTATCATCGTCTATAAATTTTATAAGCATCTTCTATATATGAAATATAGGTCCTTGGAAGTGAATGTCAAATGATACTGGTTTAACTGATAGACAATTGAGGATTACTATCCAATAGTGCCCCAGCCTAGTAAACAGTGACTTTGAAAAACTTTCTAAATTTACTAGGCAATTTATACTAAATTATGCTGAGATTTTACTTTGAGTCACATTTATTCTAAAAAGAAAAGGTAAACAATGTTTTGACAGTTACCCTTTCTGACACTGAACTATTCAAGGGAGTGATTTGCAAAGCTGTCAAATATTTTCTGTTTCTTCTTATTCTAAGTGACCAAATGCAGTTTTTGCTTTTAAAGCACAGTCTTATCTGACTACTTTGGTTTTCTGATGTCAGAAAAATCAAGGCATTTCAGAAAGAAGTAAATTCACTTACAGTGGCTTCTGTAGTGTTTTATTTATGGTCTAAAACTGGTAATCTATGGTGTTAACCAAAATGCAAGACAGGTCTTCACAGTCTGCCTCTAAATTATGAAGAATTTAATAGTGTCCTGAAGAAAGTAATTTCGTAGGGCTCAATGTATGAGATGACAGGATATCATACCTAAACTAACATTGAGGCAGTAGTTACCGATGTCTCACTACCTTATTTTTTCCAGGGATGGGGTGGATTTTGTTTACTTTGAACAGTTAGGCATGGTAGAAGAGACAGATTTAGAAATGGGAAAGACCTGTTAGGTCATCTAGTCTATCCCCCTAGGGACAAAAGATGCTTCCCTGTTTATAATTTACTGAGATAGGAAACTTCACTTCAGAGTATCCTCAATTATTTGTAATTCATTGTTCTTGTACTCAAGAAAGGTAAACTCTTTAGTCAGATATACACAATTTCAAAGGGTACCATTCATCAGCCCATGACCTCCCCCATCTCAGAATCACTGTCTCAAATTATCAATGCCTTTTCCTTACTTCTGATGCACTATTTATATTTCCCCTGCACCAACCCTATGAACTTTGTGTCAACAGTGGAAGGAACTTTATAATCTATAATCTCTCTTCAACTGACTATCTCATCACCCGCACAGCTCTCCTCTCCATATCTGACTGGCTGTCACACAATGGCATCTCCAATGATCATCCACAAGTGACTGGGGAAACATTTCTATTCCAATATCATTTGTATCTACCCATTTCTATGTTATTCTTTAAAATATATGTTTTTGTTGTAATAATGTAGCAACGCCAATGGAGGATAGACTCATCTCATAATTAAATGGAATTGAGACAAAATAGATTTTCTAATAAAACCCACTCTCCCACTCTGACCTTTATGTATGGGACAGGCTCCTTGTAGTGCTTTGCAGATTTTTAATATTAACCTTCTTTGAATCTCTCCTTACAAACAAACCTTACTTTTGCCCTGGTTCCCGCACAACATTTGACAATGGTTAAGCAGCTAGTGGCTGTGATTTGTGTGACACCAATCATAATAATAGAAAAATATATTCATGCTTACATGAAAGTTTCCTTTCTTCAACTAATAAGGTCCACAGCTCCATCACAATGGATACTACAGCTTCTTGTAGCATGGCACCATTTTTAGTAGGGCTGTCAAGCAATTAAAAAAATTAATCGTGATTAATCACACTGTTATTAATAGAATACCATTTATTTAAATATTTGGGATGTTTTCTACATTTTCAAATATATTGATTTAAATTACAACACAGAATTTAAAGTGCACAGTGCCCACTTTATATTTATTTTTATTACAAATATTTGCACTGTAAAAAACAAAAGAAATCATATTTTTCAATTCACCTAATACAAGTACTGTAGCACAATCGCTTTATCCCATGTACCAAAAATAACTGCATTCAAAAATAAAACAATGTAAAACTTTAGAGCCTACAAGTCCACTCAGTCCTACTTCTTGTTCAGCCAACCGTTCACACAAGCAAGTTTGTTTACATTTGCAGGAGATAATGCTGTTTTCCTCTTATTTACAATGTCACCTGAAAGTGGGAACAGGTGTTCGCAGGGCACTATTGTAGCCGGCGTCACAAGATATTTACGTGCCAGTTGTGCTAAAGATTTAGGTGTCCCTTCATGCTTCAACCACCATTTCAGAGGCCATGCATCCATGCTGATGATGGTTTCTGCTTGATAACGATCCAAGGCAGTGCAGACCAACACATGTTCATTTTGATTTGAGTTAGGTGCCACCAGCAGAAGGTTGATTTTCTTTTTTGGTGGTGTTCTTAAAATGAACAATATGTGCTGGGTCATCATCTGAGACTGCTATAGCATGAAATATATGTCAGAATGCAGGTAAAACCGACCAGGGGACATGCAGTTCTCCCGAAGGAGTTCAGCCACAAATTTAAGTAACACATTATTTTTTTTAACGAGTGTCATGAGCATGGAAGTATGTGCTCTGGAATGGTGACCGAAGCATGAAGGGGCTTATGAATGTTTAGCATATCTGGCATGTAAATACCTTGCAACGCCAGTTACAAAAGTGCCATGCAAACACTTTTCTCACTTTCAGGTGACATTGTAAATAAGAAGTGGGCAGCATTATCTCCCGTAAATGTAAACAAACTTGTTTGTCTTAGAGACGGGCTGAACAAGAAGTAGGACTTGTAGGCTCTAAAGTTTTACATTGTTTTGTTTTTGAGTGCAGTTATGTAACAAAAAAATCTACACTTGTAAATTGCACTTTCATGATAAAGAGACTGGACTACAGCAGTGGTTCTCAACCAGGAGTACGTGTACCTCTGGCGTTACTCAACAGTCTTCCAGGGGATACATCAACTCATCTAGATATTTGCCTAGTTTAACAACAAGCTACGTAAAAACACTAGCAAAGTCAGTACAAACTAAAATTTCATAGACAATTTGTTTGTAGTGCTCTGTATATTATCCCCTGAAATGGAAGTACAATATTTATATTCCAGTTGATTTATTTTATAATTATATGGTAAACATGAGAAAGTACTCAATTTTTCAGTAGTACTGTGTTGTGACACTTTTGTATTTTTATGTCTGATTTTGTATGTTTTTAAGTGAGGTAAAACTTGGGGGTACACAAGACAAATCAGACTCTTGAAAGGGATATGGTAGTCTGGAAAGGTTGAGAGCCACTGCACTACAGTACTTGTATTAGGTGAATTAAAAAATACTATTTTGTTTGTCATTTTTACAGTACAAATATTTGTAATAAAAGTAATACTATCAAGTAAGCACCTTACACTTTGTGTTCTGTGTTGTAATTGAAATGAATATATTTGAAAATGTAGAAAAACATCCAAAAATATTTAATAAATTTCAGCTGGTATTCTATTGTTTAACAGTGCGATTAAACCTATGATTAATCATGATTAATTTTTTTATCACGATAAAAAATATTGAATTAATCTCATGAGTTAACTGCAATTAATTGAGAGCCCTAATTTTTAGGCTAGATTCAGGTCTGTCAAATACCCAGCCCTCTCCCGGGACTGCATTTGATTTTGGGGGAGAAGATTCTTACAGCTCTGCTTCTCTTTCTAGGGTATTTGCATACAGGCTTCACAGAGACAGCCAGGCCATGCAAAGCCAGAGGAAGGGTGTAAGTTCACAGCCTTCCTCACCATCCTGGGGAATGGTCAGCCACATCCAACTCAGTCTGTAGCCCTTGCCTCCGAGCTCCATTTATTGTCCAAATCACCAACAAAAACACTAAAGGAAAACAAGCCATTCAGCTGGGTCTTTCTATCCAGCTATAACTCCCAGGGCTTTCCACCTGGAGTCCCCCTTCTCCAGAGACTACTGCTAGCAAGAGTACAGCTTCCTGCAGCTCTTCAAAGGAAATATTTGTTCTGCCTCTTCCCCAGCTGGGTCTGATTAATAAACAAGGCTAGCTGGCCCCAGACCTCTACCTCTTTAAGGGGCAGATTATTATGTCACACAGAGCGTGTGTCCCCTGCTTCACCCTTTATCCAATAGGAATAGCGGGGGCAAACCTAGCTAGTTTTAAGATGACACTTGATAAGTTTATGCATGGGCTTGCCTGTGATAGCAGGGGACTGGACTTGATGGCCCAGGAGATCCCTTTCAGCCTATGTTCCTTGAGTGTCCCCCTATTCATGAACCTTAGCATGAAGAAGAATATCCTGATTCTTAGCCTGCGTCCCCGTCTTTGTTGTATCCACTAGTTGTGCCTCATCCTATACTTCGATTGTAAGCTTTTTGGTGCGGGAACTATTTTTTCATTATATACAATTGCACAGTGGGGCCCAGACAGAGCTGGCGTTAGGCATAAGTAGACTAAATAATTGCTTACAGCTCTGAGCAGCTCAAGGGGTCCCATGTTAACTATTAGCATGTGTTGTGTGGGGGCAAAAATATTCTTGCTTACAGCCCCCAATCAGCTGGCAACGGCATTGGCCCATATTCCTGATGAAGGCCTTTGTGCTCTTCTGCAAACAAACAAAACACAGCCCCTCACAGTATGTCACTCCATGCATGCTCATAATTTTACTTTTATCAGCTAACATTGTAACAAATTCATTTAAGATTAGTGACATAACTATGCTAATTCATATCTGTGAATCTGTGAATTATTACCCTAATTATTAGTGTCATTTCTAATGAGTGAATTTTCTCTCTTAAATAATTCTCAATTTCAAGTGACATTTAAATGTTAACTCTTGCAGGCTGGTGTTTCTGGAGCTATTGCTCCAATTGACATGTTAACATAAATAGTCAATTGACTATGGGACTAGGAGTTTGGAAAACCTGGTTTCTAATCACCACTTGCTAGAAAGTGCCATAGAATATAATAGGAATCTATGGAAATAAATTCCATAAGGTTTTAAAGTAAATAGAGAATGATATAAAATACTTTGGGCTGGTTTAAAAAATATACTCCTTGCTTGCGGTGTTTATTTCTTTACTTGCTCAAATAAATATTGATAAACAATATAGAAAGCTGTTAGAGAAAAATAGTCACAAAATGGTATGACTATCATGCAGCTTAAATAATTCAGTTACATAAGAAATCTGAGGTAGGGAAGTGCTTTCTTTGCAGAAAGTTAGGATTGTTCCACAGAAGGTATTGTATGAATATTTTTTATGCTTTAACATGCTCTTCTTTCTTTAACATGCTCTTCTTTCTAACATGCTCTTCTTCTATTCAATATTATGCTTTATGCTTTAACATGCTCTTTCTTTCTTTAACATGCTCTTCTTTCTAACATGCTCTTCTTCTATTCAATATTTCTATCCTCTGTGGAGCTACCTTCTAACTCAGGCTGCATATATGTGTTGCCTAATGAGATAGACCTTAAATTTCCTTTGGCTTATTAATCTCTCTCTCTTCTACTGTATGTATGTTGCATCACTAATGGCAATGTTGTATAATATGCAACACACCTGGCGTACCTGAGAAAGGTATAAGGGCTGCAGCATTACTGCTATACCACCAGATTTAGCAAGGCATCAACACTGTATTTTATGATTACCCAATTTTCAGTGTGAACTCCTGAAAAAATTAAGCAAACTACTCCAACATAATTGTATAGGAGACATGAGCAAGCTCTAAAGGACAGTACCACTACCTGTGTTGTGCAACACAGATTTAAATTGCAGCCTTCCAAATGCCATTCACTGTGTTAGGTGTCACCGTACTGAATGGAGGTGGGATTAGTTGGAGCAGCTTGGCAGAGCTGTGACAGTGATATGAGGCAGAATACATTTGTATCTTGAGAGATGAAGTATGCCTCATTTCAGCACTGGATTCTGTAAGTTGTGACAGTGAACATGGTGTCTTCTTGCCATGAGGACTGTCAGCAGTCCGGTGGCATCATTGGCAGTGGTCTCCAGGCTTTAATGAGGGATACATGAAGGCAATGCCTTAGAAGGAATCCTCAGAGCACATGCGAAGGTGTGGTAACATTTAGCAAGACTGGAGTGATTTGTGTGGAGTAGACTTAGTGTGTCAGCAAAGGCAGGTGCAGGGAACTCCTGTTCGCTATAGCTGAATTTTGCCTTAGCAAAGAGAAGGGATTAGACTTTGCCCTATAGCTTTCATGTGCCCTGTTGCCAGAGTAAAAAGAAAAGGAGTACTAGTGGCACCTTAGAGACTAACCAATTTATTTGAACATAAGCTGTAGCTCACAAAAGCTTATGCTCAAATAAATTGGTTAGTCTCTAAGGTGCCACTAGTACTCCTTTTCTTTTTGCGAATACAGACTAACACGGCTGCTACTCTGAAACCTGAATGTTGCCAGAGTGTTCTCCAACATCTATAAGGGTAGAATGCTGATATGTGTGTGACTGGGGCACTGCTCAAAGAGGGCGGAGTTAAGTTATTATGCAGATGTGGTGTATACTTTAACTCAGTGGTTCCAAAACTTGTTCTGCCACTTGTGCAGGGAAAGCCCCTGGTGGGCCGGGCCAGTTTGTTTACCTGCCACATCCGCAGGTTCGGCCGATCGCGGCTCCCAGGGGCCGCGGTTCACTGCTCCAGGCCAATGGGAGCTGCTGGAAGCTGTGCAGGCCGAGGGACGTACTGGCCGCAGCTTCCAGCAGCTCCCATTTGCCTGGAGCAGCGAACTGCAGCTAGTGGGAGCCGCGATCAGCCGAACCTGCGGACACAGCAGGTAAACAAACCGGCCCGGCCTGCCAGGGGCTTTCCCTGCACAAGCGACGGAACAAGTTTGGAAACCACTGCTTTAACTCGTCATTTCCTGGTGTTCAGATATTTAAGTGTAGCCACTTTCCACACTCTGGAAGGACATGAGGCACCACTAGACAACTGTAGCTCTGAGTTAAGAAAGTTTTGGGGCATTTAATTTCCTTATTAATTTTTTTAAGTAATTTCTCAGCGTCCCCATGTACCACAGACCAAGCTCTAGCCATCCACTGTCTCTGGCTCCTTGGCAATGATTACCCAAGCCACCAAACACATTGGCTGTTAGTCCCTTTAATGTCCCTGGATCCTCTCTTCATCTCCCATCTCTGTCTAGAACAAGGATCTCAAACTCAAATCACCACGAGGGCCACATGAGGACTATTACATTGGCCCGAGGGCTGCATCACTGACACCTTTTAATAGAAAGGTAGAAAAGGCCCCTGCCCCCCACTGCCCCCGGCCCTGCCCCCGCTCCACCCTTTCCAATGAGGCCCCACCCCTGCCACACCTCTTCCCACCCATTCCCCATCCCCATTCCAACCCCTTCCCCAAAGTCCCCACCCCAACTCCACCCCCTCCCTTCCCCTATTCCAACCCCTCCCCAAATTGCTGTCCCGCCCCACCCCGCCTCTTCTCCACCTCCTCCCCTCAGTGTGTGGCTCCCCCCTCCTCCCTCCTAGAAAGTGCTAAGTGCTGCCAAACAGCTGTTTGGTGGAGGGAAGCACCTGGAGGTAAGAAGAGGAGCGGGGATGCGGTGCACTGTGGGGGAGGGGAGCTTGACGACTGCAGGAAATAACTCCGGTGGGGTGGGTGGGGGCACGGGGAGCTTGGTGGGCCACAGGAAATAACCCTGCAGGCCACGTGTTTGAGACCTCTGGTCTAGAACAGCCCAGTTTCTTGCTCCTCTGCACAGATAAGCAGGCATTGGCATGTCATGAACCAGAGTGCAAATGGTCAGGCCTAGAGGTGGGAGACAGAGCCAGAACAAGCATTTGGTCAGTCATGACTGAAGGGTTAAAATCCATTGCTGATGTAATAACCTGGTATATGAATTTGTGTACAGGCCAAAAGTCCAGAGTTTGGTCAAGAGGTCAGAGGCCTAGCAATAGCTAAGAGAAAGCAGAATAAACAAAGATATATGCCTGGTCAGCAAAACGCCAGATGTTGGGGGCAATAATTGTGCCTTATTCAAAGTTGCAAATAGAACAAAGAAGCTCTGTTTCTGTTGTGTTAGTTTCTTATGTAGGGAGATGTTCTTCCCACACATCCAACCTTGAGTTTATGAAAAGTTCAAGCATGTCAGTATAAGATATGGCCTCCTCCCACCTCCCTTTCTCAAGAACCAATGCCTGCCTTAAAATGCCATATACTTTCACTGTTTCTTTGCTTTTACCCCTAGATATGTATCTGTTGGACAATCAAAGGAGCTACTTTATTCCTATGGACTCCAACTTGAATCCAACATATATTCTATACTAATATATTTATTAAAGTACTACTTACATGCTAAATGTTAATTTGTTAACTTGAGACCATGGGCGGAGACATTATGTAACCTTTTGACCAGTGGTTACTGTGCAGCTAAACCTACCCGGGGGTGTGGGACTGCCTACCCCGTCACTTTCCCTGCCCATGGAAAATCCATATATTTCATTGTCATCAATTGATTGACAGTGTCTCTGAGCCTAATAAGCGAGGTGACACTATGTCAGCGCTGTACGTAATAAACTCCTATGTTTGACCTCTACACGGTGTAAATGTATGTCCTTCAATGATCACTAATCAGAGCCAGAGTCAGGGCTGGCCCAAGATCAAATGGCACTCCCTCCCTCCATTTGTTAAACTTTTGAATACCTTACAGCACCCCAAGCCCAGCACCCTAGGTGGTCACCTGGGTCATCTGCCCCTAAATCTGGCCCTGGGCAGAGTTATGCCCAGTGAGCAGAACCAAGGATCAGAGCTAGAATCAGAAATAAGAGCCAGGTTACCTGGAATGAGGGAAGGCAAAAGCAAGGCTAGGTCTAAGGCTGTGAACAAGAGGGCACTATCACAGCTGTGGGCAAATGCTTTGAGCAACCACCGAACTGCTTCTGCCAGGCTTAAAGAGCTTGTTTGCTGACTCTTCTCACCATCAGGCTATGTAGCCAATCAGGCGGTCTACTACAGGACAGCTGCAGTCATTAAGTTGCCCAGGGAGCGGTACTGCTGTAGGCCCTGATTTCATCCTGACACCAGCCAGTAGAGGAGCTGGGGATAGGATACAGGAAAGAGTGCAGGGACTAGCATGGAGTGAGTGTGGACATTTTTGAAAGAGGGGGGACAAACATTGGGGGAGTGGATGTGGGGGGAAAGAGAAACAGTCTTCAACATCCCCCACTGCATAGCTGACCCCCTTCTTTTCGGTCCTCTTCAATGCACTATTCCAACACCCCCTACGCTCCCTCCAAGTGCTCAAAGACCCCACACTGCTCCAACATTGGCCCCGTCACACCCTTTACTCTAACCACTTACATATACTCTGTTGCTCCTTCACAGATTACTGTCTAGGATAGGGATCCACCTCAGAGCGTGTGGATCAAGTGCAGATTCAGTGACCACTGCATGTTGCCTTGAACTGTCCAGTTACTTTAAGAGACTGTATGGAAACCTTCATGCCCTAGTCTTGCTGCACATGTGGATTTCAGTCTCTTTGGCTTGTGAGTTTTGACACATGCCTTCTACAGATCTAATTCTAAGGTCAATAACTTTTTCCTGTATGGCTTTCCCAAAGGAACAATGGATGCCAGGCACTCTCTGAGCTGCATGGCAAGTGGTTGAGATTATTTGGGAGATTATTGAGCTGTAGTTTTAGCTCCAGTTGCTTTTGTATAATGCTGAAATGCTGGTGGAGGTGGGGAATTGTTTTGGACTGGCCTGTATCTCTGAATCTCCTAGTTCAAATGACTCCAGATTTAGACCACTAACCCCACCCATGAGACAGTAAAACTTCAACACAATCCAAGTGACCATGCAGATTTTAGAGCACTTAGACAAGAGTTGCCCTTTAAACAGAAAGTGCTGTTCAACCTTTACTACAGCAGAGCTGGCTCTACTAGAATTAGCAATATACATATACTTATTACCAGCCTTCATCTTATATGAAACAGGGATAACATTTACCTTCTTTTCCTTGATGTCTACATATATAAAGTGTTATACAAGATGTTACCATTTACTGTATCCTGTAATGGGGTGGGGAGGTTGTGGTGTACCATCTTAATAAAAATAAAATTTTAAAATGCTACTTAAATCTGATACTATGGGAAATAAAACTTGCCTGGACTATCTAAAAAATAAAACTGAAATATGAAGGATGAAAATGAAACGGGTTACTTGCTTCAGAAAACAGTACATAATATTTCAAATATGCATTTCTTGTACATCTCCTCAACCAGGAATAGTCTATGCTCCTTGTGATTTGTGCTGACACTGGTGTGGCAATTTTCTCTATAGCTATGGGCAAGGTTTCCTTTAGTGTATCCAGCAGCCCTTTTTACATCAGGTTCTATCGCCTTGCTTTATAGCTGTCCTCTGTGTAACCTAGTGGCTACATCATTGCACCACATATTATGCTCTCATGTTTAACAGAGGAGGGCCATGTATTTAACAGTGTATTTTGCAGCAAGGTAGTTCTTGAAAAATAAGTCAAACCTCTTCTTACTGAGAAAGCTAAAATGCTACAGAAATCTCTGGGAAGTGATTTGGTTAGAATGTAATCTTTTAATCCAAGTGATGTGTATTCCTCAGACATTAGCAGCTGCAAGAGATCATTGAGCTCTGAAGGAAGATTCCCCTTTTAAAAAAGCTATAAAAGTGATAGGGGTAATACACAATGCTTAGAGATTTAAAGATTTGGGGTGCACTACACACCAGCCCCGGTAGGGTCAGTGAGCACCTGAGAGGCCAATTAGGTTAACTGATGTCACCTGTGAGAGGAAGGGCCTTTGTTAATTAACAATGAAGCCAGCTGGGAAAGGCTGGGACAGCACTATAAATCCAGGAGGCTGAACTCAGAAAGGCAATAAAAACTTGGGACTGGGCTAGATCAGATTGAACTAAACTTATTGGAACATGGTTCAAAGATAACACTTGTGTGATTGTGCTGCAAATAACCAGTAGAGAAGAGCCTATAAATCTAAGACTGAAACTATTTGATATAACCTCTTGGGCAAAGTTAAAAGGGAATTATGAAAATAGAAGTACACAGAATTATGAGGCTTCCTGAGAGCTTAGGAGACAATGGTATGTATTGCCATAGTTGTCTTCTTACAGAGTTAAAAAAATGGGGTAAAAGATATCTTTTAAAAAATGAGAGAAGCAAAAATATTTAGTCAGGGGAAATCAAATTACACCCGGGCAGCTACTGCCCCATTTGTGGATTTAGAATTTACAAAAATGTAATGGGAGGCAAAAAACACCAATAACATTTCTGAATGTATGTATAAAAAAGAGGGCAGCTGTGCCAAATCTATACAGCTGGATCAAATATGACAGCATAGATAGAGTGGGAACCGCCCTCTGTGTTCTTAGTCTTGGAATCCAGAAATCTAAAAGGCTATCAAATTATGTGACTGTTCTTACAGCTGAACAACTAATAGAGATAATGTTGGTACTAACCTGGGTAAGAGATGTGTGACTGGCTGCAGCTGTAATTGATCTGATTACTTGTCAGGCATTATGATAATCAGAACAGGGACTTTGGAAAACAAAAATGACATAAGTGAAATAATGTTCCTAACTACAGAAATAATGCAAGCAGGTATCTGTGTAACAATAGCATGGATTCTGGCACATATTGGAATATCTAGAAATGAGATGGTTGACAAAGCACCAAAAACATGCTTTAAAAAAAATTAAGTGGATATTAAGATATACCCTGGGGTAGACAAGAATTTAAGGGTGGTCATGAAGGAGCTTGAGAAGGAATGGCAAAAACTGTAGACTAAGGAAACAAAAGTGACAAAGGTTCCATGACATATGCTCAAAAATTGAAACTAGTACTCTATGCCCCAGTTGTGACAGAAAAAAGTGAAGTGGTCATTTTTAAAGTGTTAATTGTCATCAACTCTTACATAATAAACTAAACTTTTTTTATAACAACAAAGCTGGGCTGTGTAATGTGTACCGAGAACAGAAGGGGGCAGCTGATGCTGCGTGAGCTACTTTCCCAGACCTAGACATGAGGAGGCACACTAGTGGTGAATAGGAACCACATTACTGGTGAAATGGGAGTCCTGTCATTGACTTGCAACGGGGCTAAGATTTCACTTCAGGCATTTGGATCTGGGGTTCTCAGATCCCTCAATCACATGACATGCCCACTCCATTCATGATTGCATAAGCTGTCAGCTCATTACACAGAAAAATAAAAGTATTTATGAATTTTTGCTGTCTGTGTGTTGTGTGTCCTTCTGAAAAATGTTAAGCACACATTCTACTTTTAGCTCTATATTTAGGGCCTCATACAAAGCCATTTGAAGCCAATGAAAAGATCAGGCACTTCATCTCCATTTCTCCTGTTCTGTTTCACTCTCTTCCTGCTCCCTGCACGTCTTGCTGTTGTTTTGTCCCTTTCTCCTCACCACGCTGCACGTGCCTCCTGCAGCTTGGTTTTCTTGTCTCCTGAACATCTCCTTCTCTACCCGGCACTCTTATTCTCTTCTTCCCTTGCCCTACTTGATATAGAGTTCAGCTACTTTGCAGTCTTCTCCCTGGGACTTTCCTTTCCTCTGGGGTAGGCATCTCTAATCCAACTGACATCACTAGTTCACAAAGGCAGCTTTTATTTCTCCTCTTCTTCCTATGTGGCATCAGGTCCCTGTAAAAGCAGAAAGGTCTCTGTTGATGTGATGCCTACAATGAATTTAGGCTGCTGGTGCACTATGAACACAGCCTATTATGTGGAACACTGTTATCTCCTTGTACTCACCTGTATCTGTCATTTCTTGTCTTATACTTAGATTGTAAGTTCTTCAAGGCAGGGACCCTTTTTGTTCAGTGTATGTACAGCACCTAGCACAATGGGGTCCAGTCTATTGACTAAAGCTCCTAGGTGCTATGGTAATACAAATAATAAATACAACATTCCTCTTGTTTCCACTCTGCTTTCCAGGGTCACCTTTGCCATGAAGACCCAGAAAGCTGTGGAAGCAACTGGAAAAGAGGTCACCAGTGCCATGTTTCTAGCCAACTCCCTGAACCACCAGCAACAGCTCCATTGATCATCAGTGGTCCATGTACCACATTCTGGAAACTGGCTGTTCTACATGGTAAAGAAAAGAAGCTACACTGATAAAAGGAGGCCTATCTTGATCATTTAAAACTTAATGTAGCAGTATAACATGCAGTTACGGACCACATAGAAAGGAATCATTGGCACATGTTACAGGCATAACAAGTGAACCAATATATTCTTAGTGTATTGGATACACACCCACTCAGAACTCATTTTACTCAGCACAAGAACATCTATGTCCATAATTACACACATATATGTGCCTTTCCTGAGTTTTGCAGGTCATCCCAAACTCTTGCTGATAAAGCCTTTACACCACACTTTCATGTATTCCAAATGATATAAGTATGATTATTATATTTGGAGATGGAGATCTTTTGAAAACTATTTCAACCAGCAAGACTGTGATAGTGAAGAGTATTATCAAGTCAATTGAAATAGGATCAAAGAAAACATGGCAGTGACTGAAATGAAATTAAATCTAAAAGTACATCTAAGGAATTCCTCTTCTTTCCCAGTTATCAATTTTTGATGGCTGGATATTGACCCTTGTTTACTGTGGCCTCAGATCCTTAGGCTCCCAGACCATAAACAATGCAAAATCGTACAATATGAAGAGAATAGAATAGAGCTATTGAAGTAGCATAAATCCCACCTGACACTTCCTCAAGTGGCAACTATGAAAAGTAAAGACATGCCAATTCACCTTGCAGTTCAAATTGAAATGTACATTCTTCACTGCTCAAATGTGGACTTAAAGTATATTATTTTTTCCTATAGTTTCAAGAAAAGCTTTCATTAACTTCATAGCTGCATTTGGTTCAGGTACATTACTATCTCATTTTAGGTGCTTTTCAAGGAACATTATTCCCCTGTTCATAATGTGGCAAACAAGAATGATGTCTAAGCTCAAGAAAGCTGAGAAGTATTTATACAAATGTAGATATTACCATAAAAAATGTTGTATCTATATATTGAACTGGATTTTTTTCTTCCATCTCCTACACAAAATTATATTGTCTGCAAAGAATAACATTTTTCTACAAAAACAATGAGGAGTCTGGTGGCACCTTAAAGACTAACAGATTTATTTGGGCATAAGCTCTTGTGGGTAAAAAACCTCCATGTATCTGAAGTAGTTGGTTTTTTATCCACGAAAGCTTATGCCCAAATAAATCTGTTAGTCTTTAAGGTGCCACCGGACTCCTCGTTGTTTTTGTGGATACAGATTAACACGGCTACCCCTCTGATACTTGATTTTTTTCTACAGTTATTGTTGGAATTGATTATAAAAGAGGCTAGTGGCACCATCAACTATTAATGTTGCCCCACACTTCCCATAAGACCCTCTTTTCAGTTGCTTATAATATTGCCAAGTATTTTACTTTGGGGGTTGAAATTTTCCTTGCTGGATGTGTATATCAGGCTGAATTCTTCTGGAAAATTTCAGCAAAAGTGGGTCAGCCATTTCTGTGAACAAGACTAGGAAAAAATACCTCGTTTTGCCTGTGGTAAAAAAATTCTGGTAATCTTTTCTTTTAAAAAACTCCAGTACTTCCGCATTGCGAAGCAGGGACTTGAAATTTGTCAGGGGGTGATCTTTGTGTCAGGGATATGCCTTTTGCCCTCCCTCTGAAAATCCATTCCAAAGCTGGCCAAATTCTAAGCCTTTGGGGGGAAAAATGCAGCTCGAACATCCTCAGGATAGGCTTGTTAGATTTGAGCAGCTAAATTCCCCACAGATTCCATCTGCACTGAGCATACAGCCCAGGTCTGGGCAGGACTTTCCCTGTAATTGCAGTAGTTTCATAGGAGGTTACCCAGCTGCCATGAGGTTGTCATCCCAGTTGGATGCATACTGCAGAGAAATAGGTGAAACCTCCAAATACCAGACGTGAAGGAGAAAGGGGGCACAGAGTCCGCTATTTTGCCCAAGACAGTCTCAGAGGGGCA
Source organism: Natator depressus (assembly GCF_965152275.1). Classification (NCBI taxonomy): domain Eukaryota; kingdom Metazoa; phylum Chordata; order Testudines; family Cheloniidae; genus Natator; species Natator depressus. The sequence goes on from NC_134236.1 coordinate 73,584,975, forward strand.
GCAACTACAGCAGATTGAGACAACAGATGCCAAGGACATAGAATATCCAGAACAAATAGATTTTCCACTCCTGACAGCAGTAGCGCTGATGTTTCACCTCCAGGGCACTCTGAGGGTTCAAATGACAGTGCAGGGCACTTCAAAGACTAACTGAACATTGTTAGCAAGTTTAGTTATTATGCAGGTTTTAAGAATTTATAACTGTTATATTAATATTAGTTTTAAATCTTAAATTTTGGCGTGGAAATTTTGGCGTGGTATTGGGGACTGTGCCTTTAAGGGCTGAGCTTCCCAGACAGAGATCTGCACAGGGTGCTGTGGTTCTCTTTTTATACACAGCCAGTTGAAACCAGACCTCTTGGAAGCTACTTAAGCACTAAATGATCACTGAACACCACATCTGCCATCTTAACATGAAATTCCTAAAAGCCACCTTTTCAGAGGTGAAGACTGTTAGTCTTTAGTCTTTAATCTTTAATTTAGTCTTTAAGATTGTTAACTGTTAGTCTTTAGTCTTTAATCCACTGTATTAAGTGCACTTAATAACAGGAGTGCTACAGTGAAAGACCTCTCTACAACAACTCACCAAGCAAGAGGGAAGATACTACCATACAGCACCAAGTCAGAGGCTTGTATGCCACAGCACCCATGAATGGAACAATGTCTGATAACAACCAGCACACCCTGGCATAATTTAGCATAGCACTCAAGACTCCAGACTAAATTGCTTGGTCTGGAGAACCAATGTGGATTGAGACCAAGTTTCAGGCTCAGGGAGGGAAAATAGCAAGTTAGTGAGCTATTGTCAGCGACAATTAAATAAAACAAAAGCCATTACCTAAAAGGATACATGTATGGCAAAATGTGAGGCTGCTAGCAGTCCCAAAAACCTGGAGGATAAGGACGCAGCCATATTTTTTTAAATTAACTAATACCTATGGCTCTCACAATGAACACAGAAGACCACCCAGTTTGTGTGGAGGGAGTCTATAGACTTCCAAGGAGAGCTCCAGTTGGCAATGAGATACTAAACAAAGCTATCTTATTCATTGTGTCTGACTTGAGGGATAAAATGCATGTTGCAACTAGAAAATGAAAAGATAAAGTTTATACAGGAACACAGATATGTTTCTTTCCAGACTCTGATCCCCATTTCATATCCGGCTACACTAAGAAGAAAACATAGGGACAAAAGCTACCGATTTTGGAATATGAATTAAGCTGAGACTTTACTAGTGCAATAAATATTTAGCATTTTGGAGTTGTAACAGGAAGCAGCAAAGAATTTCTGTATACTTTCATTTTGTTTCCACTAGAATGATTTGTATCATTAAGTTGCTCTTAGTTGTTCCTGGTAATATTGGTTTTCATAGTCATCATAATTAAATTTTCAAGTTCTGTACACTGAAAGTTAACAAAAAAGAAAGTTCTAGAAATAGTCATAATTTCAGAGTGAAAATTGTAGTAACCAGTGTTGCCTAATCTCAGAAGGCTGTAGGCCATAATAGATTTTGCTATACCTGTTAAATATACATAAACTGTTATTACAGTGACTGGACAATTGTCCTCTTCCCAGCAAGGACCAAGAAATTAAGAAACCATCTTCAACATGAAATAAATCCTGGTTAGTAATTTTTGTTTATCCCTGTTGATAGATTTGCTTGTTTATAGAAAAGTGGTAATATACAGGAGTTGGTAATGCTACAGATCTAAGCAATTGTAGTGTTTACGTATTGATCTAAAGAAAGTTTTGTAATGTTGAGATTATTTTGATAACATTATTGTTAAAATGCAGTGAAAATAAAGTTTTTATTCTCCCAGTTAGGGCAGGAAAAAGTCTCACTATCCCCTGCTGGAATACTATTCATTTAGATTAAAATTTTCCAAAATGACCACTACTTTTTGGCGCCTCTATTTGAGTCCTCAATATAAGACACCTTGGCCCTAATTTTCAGAGGCTCTGAATACACACAACTACCCCTGAAATAGCTGCAGTGGCTCAACACATATGAAATTCAAATTCAAGGTGTCTTAAACTGTGCACCCAAAAAATCAGAGTGATTTCTGAAAATGTTAGCATTAGATTCAGAGATCTTTGGTTCAGGGATTATGTTTTATAATCATATGCATGTAGTGTTCCATAAGTTATTATTGTTCCCAGTTCTTTTTATTGCCCTTCAACTATTTGAAAATTGACCTAAGAGGCCAGTATTTATTATTCAAACTTAATCTAGGTGCAATACATCTCATCTACCATACAATGTGTGCAGTCTGTATATTATGTCTGAGGAAATAAAAGTGCAAACTCAAAACAAATTACTGCATTAACTCCAACAAGAGACTTATCAGTAGGTTATATGCTGCCTTCAGCATGCAGACTCTAAGAGAGTGAAATATTTAAAAGGAGAGAGGAGAGGGTGTACGGGCAACATTATTTAATCCATATCTCAAGGTTTCAGTTGAAACCACACTTGCCTCTAAAACCATCAAACTGCTGGAAGGATGGCCTCATAGATGTCTCTTCCCAGCCTGCTGTTAAAGCAATTTCAATTGCCAGAAATGGAAAGTACATGTATACTGTATCATTACAAAATATGAGGAATGCCAGCAGCAGCAGCAGCATTTGTTCTGTTCCTGCACTCTTCTGACTAAGTACAAGTGAATATTCTATATTTGTAGGCTGGAGGATTTATCAGCCCACAGTAGTGCAGCAACAACCAGGCAAGACCTCTCCATGACTTGAAGCATCTCCCTGTAAGAAGCATAGTTTCTGCTGATGATTTTTTCCTCCATTTAGAAGTGAAATCAGGCCAGCTCTTCTAAAAACTATTACTGAAGCAGCCCACTATCCAGCAGCTTCATTGTTTTCTAATGTGATTGGGACAGACCAGAATCAAGAGACAAACGAGAGGGCAGGAATCAAGAGTCTGCTACCAAGAGTCAGGTCAAGTCAGGATACCAGAACATCAGGTGTTGTAGCAACCAGGCAAGGTACTAACAAACTTCAACAGGACTTTATTTTTAAAGTGGAAACCTCTTTACCAAGCCGCTGCACCCTTGGTAGCTCTCACTCTGCCTCCTCAACTTTCCCCCACCCTCCTTCCTGTTTCCTGTCCTTTCAGATTCCCGACAGCCAGTGCTCCCAGTTCTAATAATTACAAGCAGCATCTAAACACCACATCAGGTTCAGGCAACAGAGGGCAGGAACCAGGAGGTGGTTACCAAAAGTCAGGATACCAGGTCAAGATCAGAAGGCAGGAACAGGTAAACACCAGACCAGCAATCCACGGCAGGGTGAAATCCAGATATACAGATAATTTTTTGTTTCCTCCTCTGGCTTAAATAGGGGCTGCAGCTCAATCAGGACACTTGGAGTTCTCCCAACCAGAGTGTACAGGAAGGGGCTTGTGCCCTACCAGTTCCAGCTACTGTCTGTGAGCTGCTGGGTGGAGGATTGGAATGTGATGACTCCTAGGAATCACCCACCCCTCCAAGACCCAGATTTCAGACCTGCAGGGCCTACCACTATGTCTAGACTGGAGGAAGTCCCTCTCCTGGAATCAGGTGGCTTAAGTACCAAAGCTGTTTCTTGTGCAAATGGTTTAAACACCTGCCTAGCTCCACTCAAAATGGCTACATAAGAGGTAGCCTCCCTTATATGGCTCAGTGGTTAGGGACTCACCCAGGATGTGGAGACTCCAATTCACTTTTCCCCTCTGCTTGATGAGGAGAGGGATTTGAAGAAGGACTCAGATGAATGCCCTAACCACTGGACGATACAGTGGCTCTTACTCTGGACCAATTCACATTTAAAGTAGAACAGTTTCAATAAGATATTGAAGGCACCCAACTTCAGAATATCGCATATTCCAGTGGCTAGTGCACTCACCTGAAAGGTGGGGAACCCCTGTTTAAATCCCTTCTCTGCTTCAGAGGTGGAAATTGAAGCAGGGACTGCCACATCCTGGGTGACTACTCTAACCACTGAGCTAACGGTTATGCAGGAGTATACCTCCTCTCCCTGACTATTTTGTGTGGAGTTAGGCAGCTTCTGAGCACACCTACCAGATGGGGCCCTACAGGCAAGAGAATACCTATCTTCCCTTGGTCTGAGGATTGCACGGGGGCTTAGGCAGGAGATAGGCATCCGGACATCTAAAGAGAGGCAGCAGTGCTCATGCCCAGAGGCAGAAACTTAGGTGCCAAGAGAATTTTTCCAGCCAAATTTAGGTGCCGAGGCAGTTTAGTTTCTTGCAGGGCTAAGGAGCAGACAACCAGGGGTTTTATGGATCACAGTATTCCTAAAACTGGGATTCAGACACCTAAATCTGGTGTTTTGGCACCAAAGTTCCCTTGTGGACCTGGGCCACGGAACTCAAGAAATCTGCCAGAAACCAGAGCCATTTGAATGAGGCTCTGAAGATCCCTATGCCTCTCCACTGCCTCCAGCCCTCTCACCGCTCTCTCATAAGCATAGTTCCACCAACGCAACCAAGGGAGAGAGCTCTACAATGAAGAAAAGTGAAAAGCAAACATTAATATAGCCTAAACCTATATTCAGTTTTGAGCAGCTTGGTTTCAGGGGGCTAGGTGGACCGGGCTTATAATTTGCCCAACCTATGAAGCACTGTAATCCTATTTCTGACACTGACTTGCTATGTTACCTTAGGCAAATCACTGCATCTCTCTGCCTTAGTAAAATAGGGCTACTATCTATCTACTTACCTATCTCAGAAGCATTGTGAGTCATAACTGAATCTCCTCTCCCTCTCATAATTCAGATCTTTCTTCCTTTTAAAGAGTGCTACATGTTAGTACGGGACATTACTTCAGTTGATCCAGTCTCGGACAGTCATAATTTTTTAGAAATTAATTTGATTTACCCACACTTTTTCAGGGTGCTAATTAGAAGAGTTTGTAAATAATATTTTAAGTACAATTATTTAAAGTACAGAAGATAGCAAGATATTGCAGCAGATAGGATGATTTACATATTCAATAATAATTCCAGCAGTGATTCATTTGTATAGCTTAGAGTTGAAATAAAAAGTATCCGACATCAGTGCAATTTTCAATTTTCCCTTTTGGAGCCTCTCCTTTCAATTATTGGTCATCAAAATAGTGATTAAGCCACTTTCAAAACTAATTATTTTAAATCATCAGTTGGCAGTTCTTGCTGCATTAATTAAAGAAAGTAAACATATCGGCAGCTTTTTTGCCACTGTCAGTACCTACTTCATGCCACTCTGCTGTCCCTTTTCTTCAGATCTGGAAGGAAATTGAAATACTTCCATTAAGCAAGCTACCTTGCTAATTCTGGGCCCATAAAGTCCCTCAACTCCCATTACCTTCAAATGCAGATTCATAGATTCTACGGCCAGAAAGGACAGCTGTGATCATCTATTCTGACCTCCTGTAAATCACAGGCCATTGGACTTCCCCAAAATAATTCCTAGAGCATAGCTTTTACAAAACATCCAATCTTGATTTTAAAATTGTGTGTGATAGAGAATCCACCACGAACCTTGATAAATTGTTCCAACAGTTGAGTACTCTGACCGTTAAAAATGTACACCTTATTTCCAGTCTGAATATGTCTAGCTTCAACTTCAGCCATTGGATCCTGTTATACCTTTCTCTACTAGACTGAAGAGCCCATTATTAAATATTTTCCCCATGTTGATACTTATAGTGTGTAATCAAGCCTCCCCTTAACCTTCTCTTTGTTAAGCTAAATAGGTTGTGCTCCTTGAGTCTATCACTATAAAGCACGTTTTCTAATGCTTTACTCAGTCTTGTGGCTCTTCTCTGAACCCTCTCAAATTTATCAACATCCTTCTTGAATTGTGAACAGCAGAACTGGGTATAGTATTCCAGCAGCAAGTCACACCAGTGCCAAATACAGAGGTAAAATAACTCTACACCTACTTGAGATTCCCTTGTTTATGCATACCAGGATCGTATTATCTCTTTTGGCCACAGCGTCACACTGGGAGAGCATGTTCAGCTGATTATCCAGCATGATGCCCAAATCTTTTTCAGAATCACTGCTTCCCAGGATAGAGTCCCCCATCTTGTAAGGATGACCTACATTTTTTGTTTCCAGATGTATACATTTACATTTAGATATTTTAAAATGAATATTGTTCGCTTGCTCCCAGTTCTCCAAGTGATCTAGATTGCTCTGCATCAGTGATCTGTCCTCTTCATTATTTACTCCTCCCACAATATTTGTGTCATCTGCAAACTTTGTCAATGATGAATTTATGTCTTCTTCTAAGTCATTGATCAAGATATTAAATAGCATAGAGCCAGAACTGATCCCTGGGGAACTTCACTGGAAACAGACCTGCTCGATGACAATTCCCTGTTTACAGTTACATTTTGAGACCTATCAGTTTGCCAGTTTTTAATCCATTTAATGTTTGCCTTGTTCACTTTATATAGTTCTAGTTTTTTAATCTAAAGGTGATGCAGTACCAAATCCAATATCTTACAGAAGTCTAAGTATAGTATGTCAACACTATTATCTTTATCAACCAAACTAGTAGTCTCCCCCCAAAAAGATGTCAAGTTAGTTTGACAGGATCTATTTTCCATAAGCCCATATTGATTTGCATTAATTACATTACCATCCTCTAGTTCTTTATTAATTGAGTCCCATATCAGCTGCCCCATTATCTTGCCTGGGATCCATGTCAAGCTTACAAGCCTATAATTACCTGGGTCCTCCCATTTACCCTTTTTAAAAATTGGCACATTAGCTTTCTTTCAGTCTTCTGGAACTTCCCCAGTGCTCCCAGTCTTATTGAAAATCAACATTAATGGTCCAGCAAGCTCCTCAGCCAGCTTTTATAAATCTCTTGTATGCAAGTTATCTGGACCTGCTGATTTTAAAATGTCCAACTTTAGTAGATGCTGTTTAATATCCTCCGGAGATACCAGTGGAATGGAAAGAGATGATGAGACTGCATTATCTGTTTTTTCCCCAAATACAGAACAGAGGTATTTATTGAACACTTCTGTCTTTTCTGCATTATTACTGATAATTCTACCAGTTCCACCTGGTAATGGACCAATATCATTGTCAGGATTATTTTTGTTCCTAATATATTTTTAAAAAACTCCTTCCTGTTGTCCTTAACTCTGCAGACCTCAGATATTCTGAATCTTGCAGGGAAAGACTTTGTGTTATAGAGCAAAACAGGAGTTTGCTACAGTGTATATGTGAAACATATTGTATCTCCATACAATTATATGCAAAATAAAGGTTTTATTCATCAAATGTAGCTAGATATAGTTTAAAATCTTCCATTAATGAGTAAATTAGATACAGCAATCAACTGCATAAAACCAGTCAGTGGAAAAGGCAGATGGAGTCTATGAGCCATGAAGTGTATATAATGAGAGAAAGACAAATCTTATATTTAGCAAAAGATTAATCAAGTCACTCTGTTGTCTTGCCTATCAAACCATGCCTCCATTCCTTCTTCCTTAGGGATTGCAGCAAGAGAGGGGAAGAAGATTCTCAGAGCCCCAAGACAGTTTCAGAGAATCCCCTATATGAAGAAGCCTTTTTTAATGATCATTGTATATTTTAATGATAGGTATTTAAAATCATTTACATTTATTTCAATGAATAAAAATAACTGGCAATCCCCCGCACCCCCCACTCCGCCCATCCTATGCTCCAACATGTGGGCTGAAACAAAGTTTTCAGCCTCAAAATGACCTACTTCAATCTGCTAATCTTGCAGTCATTCAAATTGCTGTGGCTTGAAGAGCTACAAAGGAGCTCTTTTCCCTTTTTTTCAGAAATTTTTGTTATATTTTATATTACAGCAGTGTAAACACTTCTCCATCCAGAGTTGCTGCTTTTTTTAGAAAAACAAATTAAGACTAATTCCCAATCTGGCAGAATAATTTAAAATTTAGAGTTCAAAGGTTGCAGTTGATATTTTGGACATGTCCATCACACATCCTTGCTTCTTAAGAAACTATATCCTGTCAGAAGTTGGGCAGTAAAGTTTATCAACAATACTATAGACAAGGCTTCCTCTGTAATGACAAATTTTCCCTGAAAACCCACATCATGGGGAAAAAATAAACTTGTCCCCTGGGAGTACTTTTGCTAGTGACATCAGAATGAGCCTACATGTGTGCAGGGTTTGCTGTCCAAGAAGAGCGCTTTTATGTCAGGAAGTATTTAAGGAAGAAATATGCTGTCCAGGAGACAGAAATGCGTGCACGCTATAGCAATACTATATATGGCATAAAACCTAGTAGTAATTCTCCCTCCCACTAGTAGACATTTCAATATCAATATGCACACATATAATTGAAGAAAACATTGATGGCTACACAAATATTTGTATTACATGTTAAATACTTATTTGCTTAAAAGGACAATAGCTTGGGTGGGATTGTAATCCCCTCTCCTACAATTATTGTGCATCCTCATTATCAGCACTAAATAAATATTTTCGTACGAAAACAAAGTTATGGTTACAAAGGACACTCAGTCAGAAAATGTCCAAATGTTCTATGTTTCTATGAAAAATGACCTTTGTTGCCTGGTGCACATGCATTTTGATACAGTTCTTAATCACATGCTATTTTCCCCCCACAGGACCCCTGACCTATTCAGGACCTACTCCAAAGCCTTTCTTTTGCCTTCAGTGGGCTTTGGGTCAGGCCCTCAGTGAGTAAGACAGCTGTTGTATTGCTATCAGTTAGTTACTGACATTGCAACAACACTCAGAGGCTCTATTCCAGATCGGGATAACCATAGTGTTAGGTACTGTATGAACATATCAGACAACACAATCCCTATCCTTTATATTTATCCTTAGTGTTTAGCGAGTGGACCTCTGCTCCCTCAGTGCTCAGTGAATGAGGCAGGGCTCCTGAATTAATCTCTGTTAACTACACACCATCCTGTCCAATTAGGATACAAAAGTGTCCTACCATGAATACAGATTTACACCATAGTAAGAGAGTAAATAACATTTAGGCAAAAACAAGTCCCCAAGCCAAGCCACAGAACCCTAGACAATTATATAGCTACATACACAGTATATATAGCAATATTATGTCTTAAGATGTTTCCCCTTATCCTACTGTTGATTATTGCATTCTCACAGTGATGAGAAAGTTTATGCAATTCCGTTTGCATACTGGGTTCCCTACCTCCAAAGTTTTTTCCACCGAAAACTTTAGGAATAATTTGCTCTGTGTTAGAGTTAGTGAGCAGTCATCATTCAGACAAAATTTCATGTTAAATTGATGAGTTAGGACTAAAGATCTGGCCCACTAACAGTTACAAAGACAAAAATAATACAACCCAAATTGATGAATTACAATAATTTAAAATATAGAAAAAATATGGCTCAAATCGTAAGTGGGTAGTTTGATCTAAAAAGCTATTGCTGTTACAGAGAAGAAGTGTCATTTGGTCAGTCATACATGATGGGGGAATCTGAAAAATTATATCTAGGGGTGACTGGGACAGGATGGGGGCAGCACCCCAGGGTTGGGGAACAAAGGAGGCTGAGAAGGGGGGCCAGGCAGTGAGCCTGGCCACCGGCCCCACTCCTCAAATGCGACGCGCTTCAGGATCCCTCCCCGCAAGTTCCAGCCGCTGATAACTCCCTCTGCCAGAGCTGGGCAGTTCCTGAGTGCTCCTCCAGTTCCAGCAGCAGCTGCTCATCCCACCCTCCCAGTGGCAGATCAGAAGCCAATTGCGGACAGTTACTCAGGTAATTGGACTTTTGGTGTCCAATTTGGTGTTCAACCCTAGTAGAATGCAGCTGTAAGAAAAATGATATCACTACAGTATCTGTAAGTTTTCTAATATCAAGATTGTTTAATCTCTGCAACATTTGGTTTTCGCAAAAAGAAAAGGAGTACTAGTGGCACCTTAGAGACTAACCAATTTATTTGAGCATAAGCTTTCATGAGCTACAGCTGAAAGCTTATGCTCAAATAAATTGGTTAGTCTCTAAGGTGCCACAAGTACTCCTTTTCTTTTTGCGAATACAGACTAACACGGCTGCTACTCTGAAACCTAACATTTGGTTTTGTGTTCTATTGCAGATCTTGGGGAAAGACTTAGGAGACTTACTATAAACACAAAGTTCAGGCACCATCACATACTTGTAATTTCTAATACTATGAATTCCCCCTTCCCGAAATGACTCCAGTGCTTGTTGTTGTTTTGTGAATATGACAGGGCTTTATTTTTTAAAAAAACATAATATTTGTTGCACAACCTGAGAAGCAAGTCATAATATATAAGCCTTCATCTCTGCCAGAAATCCTTCCAGGCCAGTGCCTTCAGAAAGCCTGAACATTTGTCAGTTGTCAAGTTTTCAAGTAACATTAGTTAGATGTTAAGCTTTAGTGTAAGTGATGGACCCTAAATTCTGGTTTTGCTTTAAACCTTGGCATGTAAAGAAAGATGTTTGTATGATTTACTGCAAGTCATGCCACTAACTCATTGGCAGAGCATAACACCTTTGTATGTCAAGCAAAAATTCAGTCTCCCTGCTCCCAGCATCATCTGACTTATCAAACAAAATGCAGACACGTCAGAAAACACCACTGAATACTACCACCTCCAAGGTTCAAGCAATAAAAGGCTTCAGTGAAAAATACAATTAAAAAAACCTTTTAATGTATGTAAATAACTTCCCATATATATTTAAGGGTGGGAGGCAGTGCAGTCCAATGAGTAGTACACTAGACTAGGAATCAGGAGTCCTCGGTTCTCTGCCTGGCTGTACTACTAGTCTGCTTTGTAATCTTGGGTAAGTCACTTTAGCTCTTTGTGCCTCTGTTTTCCCACATTTGCAATTGGAGCAATGATACTTAGCCTCCTTTGTAAACTGCTCTCATATTTGTGGACGAAAACTGGTGAATAAGATACAAGGGCAACATTTCCAAACCTAATTACCTAAAATTAAGTTCCATATTTCGATAACTTTAAAAAGCGTCCAGAATTTTGAAGGCTCTGAGTAGCTTCTATTAACTTTTATGGGATTTGAAATGTTGAGCACTCCTGAAAAGCAAGTCACTTTTATTTAGCTGCCTCAGTATAACTTTTGGAACTTAGCTTTAGGCAGCCAAGTATGAGGATTTTAGCTTAAATATATTAGTCACAGTGATTTTATTCAAAACATGAAGAATATTTTGGGCTTAGAGCTGTTTTTCCATTTTTCCTCATCTGTCAAACCACACCATTATGATGAGGGACAATGTGTTAAAATCATGGCACTGAACCAAGTCAAACAGGCTAAAGGTTATGTTAATGCTTTGCTTTCAATATATATCAGTGAAGTGAGATCAAGCAATTGGGACTCTAGCAGTGATTTATCAGACTTATGACATTCACTATAATCTTTATGACAGTTATTGCAAAGAGTAAATTCATGCTTTGATATTTTATATGCTCATTACAACTTTTAAAGGAGAGTTTAGAAAGTTAAAGCCACCTTCCCAGCACCAATGCATGCTGTATATAATTTATTATTTTTCCAGTTATATTTAAAATACTAGATCAAACCCCAGCAAATTATTCAACATTTTTATAAAGGTTTTCTGTGGTATTCTCCATGTGTACATGATCACATGCTTTGAAGGGAATGTGGGTTAGGGGAAAGGAGAGATGAGGCTTTAATGCCGCATGTAGAGTGGCTCTACATGTTTTCTTTGTGTTGTTCTATATATTTGCTCGGTTAAACACAAAATACTGTATATAACTGAGCTTTAATTGTACAAATTAAATCCTTGTATTTTTTCTATTTCGTGTCAAAAAATCAAACTTGCTACAGTGCATTTATGATCACCATGTTGTGCTCATCTGCAATGGTAATTTGCGTTTAGAAAGCCTTTTTGTGCCCTGTAAACATAGTCTTATGTTTTGCATTTATAGTAGGATTATTTTAGTCTGCATTAACAACTGACATGTTACCCTTGAAAAGCTTTAAAGTCATGATACTCACTGCTTTAAGAGCCTTTAATATTCAACACTTGTTAATACAGCACAATCCCCAATAAATGCTTGTCCACCACTACTACGGGGTACGGCAGCAATCTGTTCCTAAAGGAAATCTGCAAGTTATTTCATTTATATTTCATGCTAAAACGCTTATGCAGAAACACTTCCAACTTTTGAGAAATATGTAGAAGACAGCCAAGCTTCTTTCTTATTTTGCTACAAAAAGAAATACCCTGGAGATCTGAATCTTTCATGTATCCTGCTACCACCTTGCCAGCACTCATTTCTAAATGACAGCCATAGAATTATAAAATTTCTCAGGCATAAATATCAAAAATGAAATTAACATGATCCATGAATGAAAAGCCTTCAAAGTTATACTGTACACAGCCTTAAACTGATTCTATAAATAGATTTCAAAACATCATTTGGAGAGTTGGTAAAATTTAAGATGCTGTTGAAGGAGCTAGGACGTTGTAAAAGTGAAGATATTGATACCCAGACCTATGCTGACAAGATAAGAACTGGATTTTTAATGAATGAATGAATATAATGTAAATAAAAGCATAACATTAGATTGAAATATGGGAATAAATTATATTTATATTAGATAAATGGCCTATCAAATGAACAGTTTGATTGAATGGACAAGATACAAAATGTATCCATCTTCCTGATTTCTCAGCCAATCTGATTTATCATAGTAAATGCAACAAGCATTTAAAAAAATAATCAATGCATCTAGATCAGGGATCGGCAACCTTTGACATGCGGCCCATCAGGGAAATCCGCTGGCGGGCCAGAATGGTTTGTTTACCTGCAGCGTCTGTAGGTTCAGCCGATCGCAGATCCCAGGGGCCGAGGTTCGCTGTTCCAGGCCAATGGGGGTTGCAGGAAGTGGTGCGGGCTTAGGGATGTGCTGGCCACCGCTTTCCACAGACCCCATTGACCTGAAACGGCGAACCCCGGCCAGTGGGAGCTGTGATTGGTCAAACCTGCAGATGCTGCAGGTAAACAAACCATCCTGGCCCGCCAGTGGATTTCCCTGATGGGCCGCATGACAGAGGTTGCCGATCCTTGATCTAGATCATGAAACTGAAATTTTGATTCTGGACTGTCATCCAAATAACTTATTTTGCAATGTTATCTCGTTACTGCAATTGTACTATACCTAAGAGTGTTCAGGCAATCAAGGAACTCTGTTAGCTGAATACAGAAAAGAGATGGTCTCTCATGCAATTAAATGCCTAATGTTTCATTTCACTCTTACTTGTGAAGAAGGTTAATAAAATCATTGCACAGAGAATGCACAGCAGTTTTCACTCTGAAAGATCTTACAATATTTAATGTTCATATCATCCTCCACTGAAAAGCAGCTACTTCTGAAGTAAACAAAGCAACTAATTAACAGTTGACAGCAACATTACATGATAGGTTAGATAAGAACATGAAGTGGCAAGTCTCTCTACAGATAAGTACAGTAAGCAGTAATACAGTCTTACAAATTTAATAATTTATTTTTCAGGTATTTTTTATAGTAACACTAAGCACCTAAAATAGGAGTTCATCATAGGATTGCCTCCCTCATCCCTACTAAGCAAACCTAGACTCTGCGTCACATTTTGTGAGCTGATCACAGATGGAGAGTGATGTTTCAAAGCTGTTATTACAAATAGGACCAGATGAAGGTAACATGGTGCACTTTACCACACTCCAAATTGGACTGGTCTATGGCTTCACCTCCACACTGTGATGCTGTCCCACCTTAGGGTGGCAGGGATCACCCCCACACAAGCCATTATCTGAGCTGGTGGGGAACACACCACCATTCTTTTCTTGCCAGGCTTGAACTCTTCATTCCTCAAACTCAAGTAGATGTCAGCGTATTGGTTACATTTTGTTGATGTTTTCAAGAGTCTGTTCATTGGAGCAGGAGGACTGGAACCTGGGTCTCCCACCTTCCAGGTAAGGGCCCTGTAGAGTCACTTTTGTGCCAGTTCAATGAATATTTAAGGATTTATACACAGCAGAACAGCTTCAACTGGAGTGACTGTGAAAGGCCTGATGTAGAAAACTACAGAGCCAAGTGGTAGGAGCAACTTCTTGGGAGGAAGAAGACCCAAGAAGGGGAATATGACCCTGAGTCTCACGCATCCCACGTGAGTGTTCTGATCACAGGTAAAAGTTGTTGGGGGGGGGCAGTACTAGCACTAGCTCTGCTCTACCCACCCTCTATGGGGATTCAGAGAGGCTCTAAAGGCAAGATAGGTGGGGAAATGCCTAGTGTCAAGGTTTACGTGCCCAGCTGCCAAAATTTAGGTGTGTTGAGGACTTTAACATGGAAACTTAAGAGTCTGGGGACTTCAGATACCTACAAGGTTAGGCAGCAGCTCTAAATGGCAGTGGCACCTAAATGTTGGATTTAGATGCCTAAATCCCTCTTGTGAAACCCATCATGCCTATGTGATAATCCAGTTCTGTTTACAAACAAGAGCCTCAGCAGGAGAGGAAGATCAGGAGCTCTGTAGGAAGAAGGGGTGGGGGGAAGCCTCTTTCCTGTAGGCATCCTAAACTCTGGAGGAATAGGAGTAGGATTAAAGAGCGTGGGGAAAGAGTCACTCTCCTAGAGAGGCAGAAGGAGGGAGGGGGACCAACCTTCACTTTCTTATCTTCCACTTCAAATGTGCATATATGGCGGAGAAGAAGTCCTATGGCTATACATTTGCTATCAGGAATCAGGGCCGGCAGCAGAGCTAGTCTCCAGGCAACCTAATAGGCACAGTTGGCTGCCCGATTGACTACACTGCCAGATTGGTGGGAAGAGTAAGCAGCTCTTAAGTTTACACTGTATAAATCTGATATGGAATTAGTAAGGGACAAAAAGCATGGAACCCAACAATGACATTTTGAAAGTTACTTTTCACAGTACAGCATTTTCACATTTAGAAATGTCTCAGTGCAGTGCAAAAGGTGGAGATTCTTTACTACTTGGGTCCCGTGAAAGAGATGTACTTACCTTGTCTCCAGCAAGGAGTGAAAAGGGTTAATAAGATTCCTTTTATATGAAGAATCACCTGCCCCAAAGGGAGTGTACCAAGTTATCAGGCCTGGAGGAAAAGGTTAGCAGTTGGGGTTCATTAAGTAAGTAAGCCTTTAAAAGGAAAGGATTGGGCTATGACTAGGCTTTTGCTCCAGGAGAGGAGAATATGGGACACCGATAGTGGGTTAATGTTCCTTGGAGATCCAGGTACATTTTGTGGTGTGATATCTCTCTGAGACTTTTAAAAATATCTCTCTTTGAGACCTACAGTGGTGGCATGCCTTCATGTTGGATGAACTTTGGTGATTGAACTGCCACTGCCAATGGTTTTACACAGAGTGAGTCCAGTTAAGTACTGTACCTCCACGCATCTAGGCTGAAATTCTGACAGGTGATAGATAGTATGTACCTTTACTAGCTTTTGTGAAATTTAAATTGGAAATAAATTAATCTGCCTTTTTCTAAAAATTTCTTGAAAGAAAAATGGATAGGTCATTGGGTCAAAAAATATTGAGATACACAACACAGTTCATGACTGGACCATACACTGCTCCCCAAGGCAGTGATATTGAACTAAGCTGTTGGGATGGGAAACCTGATACCACTTTCTATTATATGGTTCCTCTATTATGCTGTCTCTCTCTATGTATATTTGTTGATGTAAGAGAGCATTATCCAGTGTTTGCTTTATATGTTCAAAAACTATTATATTAGCCACTCTTCAACACATGAAGTTGTTGAAGAGCTGTTCTACCTACAGAATGCTTTCCCTAAAACTAGGGCCTTGTTTTGGGATCTTAAATTGGAATTTGCAGCTGCAAAGCAAGATCACTGAGAGGAAGGCATAGTATCAGGGTGCAGCAGTTTCTTCAAATATCTGTGCACCTTATATAGTCCACTGAGCAGCGTCAGTAGTTGGGAAAATGCCAGCTGAGCATAGCAATTTTCTTAATTATGCAGTTAAAACGGTATCTTCAAATTAATTAGATCTGCCTTCATGATGCAGACAGTTTTATGTGACGAAATGGGGATGAACTCCATGCAGTTATTGTTGTGCTCAAGCCTATGGGCAAACTTGGCAACTGATTTATTGCCAACAGAAGAGGAAGTCTTCAACTGAGCTAGCAAAAGAACAAGCACTTCATTATAACAGTCACTAACACTTTTTTTGTCATTAGATTATTGGCAGAGTGTGATTTATCTTTGGCCAGTGTATCCATAATAGCAATAACCATTTCTTAAAACATCTCATTGTATGAAGTGCTGCACAAAACAGCAAAAATATATTTCCTGCCCTGAGGAGCTTACAAACTAATTAGCTATGATGTAACAAAGGATCACAAGGGAGTAAGGAGAGAGTTAGGGGGAGGAAATGGGTAATACCAATAAGATAATTCCATTACTTAATGAATAGCATGATGGGATGCAGTTTAATAAAATGAATCACATTTTTAATTGGGTAACTTCTTGTATGCTTTCCAGAAGAAGTGGGTCTTACAGAGGGACTTGGATGAGGAAAGGGAAAGGGTAGTAGCTTTGCAGACCAGGTCAGAAGGATATTGCATATGTAGGAGATAGTGTAGAAGTACAGATGTCTGTAGGAGAAAAGGATGCATGGCCTATTGAAGCTGGTGTCAATGGCATTAGACTGCAAATCTGAAACAGTTATTTTGTGGCTAGTTAAATATATCTGCTATTTTTACTGTACACACAAACAAACCGGAAGTAAAATTCAGGCATATGGTTGTTTCCTGATTACTCTCATAAACCAAGGTTTTCAGAGTGAGAAGTGGTTCTGGGCATTCAACTTGAGATACCTGACAGGGGCCTGATTTTCAGAAAACAGAGTGCCCATCCTCTTAAAACTGGACTTTTTCAAGGTGTTTGTAGTAAGGGGTTCCATTCAGGGAGGGCAAGGGGCACCTTGGAAGTCAACGAATGGCTACGCAGGTGGTGTCGGAGAGAAGGCTTTGGATTCTTTGACCATGGGATGGTGTTCCATGAAGGAGGAGTGCTGGGCAGAGACGGGCTCCATCTTACGAAGAGAGGGAAGAGCATCTTTGCCAGCAGGCTGGCTAACCTAGTGAGGAGGGCTTTAAACTAGGTTCACCGGGGGAAGGAGACCAAAGCCCTGAGGTAAGTGGGAAAGCGGGATACCGGGAGGAAGCACAGGCAGGAACGTCTGTGAGGGGAGGGCTCCTGCCTCATACTGAGAATGAGGGGCGATCAGCAGGTTCTCTCAAGTGCTTATATACGAATGCACAAAGCCTTGGAAACAAGCAGGGAGAACTGGAGGTCCTGGTGATGTCAAGGAATTATGACGTGATTGGAATAACAGAGACTTGGTGGGATAACTCACATGACTGGAGTACTGTCATGGATGGTTATAAACTGTTCAGGAAGGACAGGCAGGGCAGAAAAGGTGGGGGAGTAGCACTATATGTAAGGGAGCAGTATGACTGCTCAGAGCTCCGGTACGAAACTGCAGAAAAACCTGAGTGTCTCTGGATTAAGTTTAGAAGTGTGAGCAACAAGAGTGATGTAGTGGTGGGAGTCTGCTATAGACCACCAGACCAGGGGGATGAGGTGGATGAGGCTTTCTTCCGGCAACTCGCAGAAGCTACTAGATCGCACGCCCTGGTTCTCATGGGTGACTTTAATTTTCCTGATATTTGCTGGGAGAGCAATACAGCGGTGCATAGACAATCCAGGAAGTTTTTGGAAAGCGTAGGGGACAATTTCCTGGTGCAAGTGCTAGATGAGCCAACTGGGGGGGAGCTTTTCTTGACCTGCTGCTCACAAACAGGGAAGAATTAGTGGGGGAAGCCAAAGTGGATGGGAATCTGGGAGGCAATGACCATGAGTTGGTTGAGTTCAGGATCCTGACACAGGGAAGAAAGGTAAGCAGCAGGATACGACCCTGGACTTCAGGAAAGCAGACTTCGATTCCCTCAGGGAGCGGATGGGTAGGATCCCCTGGGGGACTAACATGAAGGGGAAAGGAGTCCAGGAGAGCTGGCTGTATTTCAAGGAATCCCTGTTGAGGTTACAGGGACAAACCATCCCGATGAGTCGAAAGAATAGTAAATATGGCAGGCGACCAGCTTGGCTTAACGGTGAAATCCTAGCGGATCTTAAACATAAAAAAGAAGCTTACAAGAAGTGGAAGGTTGGACATATGACCAGGGAAGAGTATAAAAATATTGCTCGGGCATGTAGTAATGAAATCAGGAGGGCCAAATCACACCTGGAGCTGCAGCTAGCAAGAGATGTCAAGAGTAACAAGAAGGGTTTCTTCAGGTATGTTGGCAACAAGAAGAAAGCCAAGGAAAGTGTGGGCCCCTTACTGAATGAGGGAGGCAACCTAGTGACAGAGGATGTGGAAAAAGCTAATGTGCTCAATGCTTTTTTTGCCTCTGTCTTCACTAACAAGGACAGCTCCCAGACTGCTGTGCTGGGCATCACAACATGGGGAGTAGATGGCCAGCCCTCTGTGGAGAAAGAGGTGGTTAGGGACTATTTAGAAAAGCTGGACGTGCACAAGTCCATGGGGCCAGACGAGTTGCATCCGAGAGTGCTAAAGGAATTGGCGAATGTGATTGCAGAGCCATTGGCCATTATCTTTGAAAACTCGTGGCGAACGGGGGAAGTCCCAGATGACTGGAAAAAGGCTAATGTAGTGCCAATCTTTAAAAAAGGGAAGAAGGAGGATCCTGGGAACTACAGGCCAGTCAGCCTCACCTCAGTCCCCGGAAAAATCATGGAGCAGGTCCTCAAGGAATCAATCCTGAAGCACTTACACGAGAGGAAAGTGATCAGGAACAGTCAGCATGGATTCACCAAGGGTAGGTCATGCCTGACTAATCTAATCGCCTTCTATGATGAGATTACTGATTCTGTGGATGAAGGGAAAGCAGTGGATGTATTGTTTCTTGACTTTAGCAAAGCTTTTGACACAGTCTCCCACAGTATTCTTGTCAGCAAGTTAAAGAAGTATGGGCTGGATGAATGCACTATAAGGTGGGTAGAAAGTTGGCTAGATTGTCGGGCTCAACGGGTAGTGATCAATGGCTCCATGTCTAGTTGGCAGCCGGTGTCAAGTGGAGTGCCCCAGGGGTCGGTCCTGGGGCCGGTTTTGTTCAATATCTTCATAAATGATCTGGAGGATGGTGTGGATTGCACTCTCAGCAAATTTGCGGATGATACTAAACTGGGAGGAGTGGTAGATACGCTGGAGGGCAGGGATAGGATACAGAGGGACCTAGACAAATTGGAGGATTGAGCCAAAAGAAACCTGATGAGGTTCAATAAGGATAAGTGCAGGGTCCTGCACTTAGGACGGAAGAACCCAATGCACAGCTACAGACTAGGGACCGAATGGCTAGGCAGCAGTTCTGCGGAAAAGGACCTAGGGGTTACAGTGGATGAGAAGCTGGATATGAGTCAGCAGTGTGCCCTTGTTGCCAAGAAGGCCAATGGCATTTTGGGATGTATAAGTAGGGGCATAGCGAGCAGATCGAGGGACATGATCGTTCCCCTCTATTCGACATTGGTGAGGCCTCATCTGGAGTACTGTGTCCAGTTTTGGGCCCCACGCTACAAGAAGGACGTGGATAAATTGGAGAGAGTCCAGTGAAGGGCAACAAAAATGATTAGGGGTCTGGAACACATGACTTATGAGGAGAGGCTGAGGGAACTGGGATTGTTTAGTCTGCAGAAGAGAAGAATGAGGGGGGATTTGATAGCTGATTTCAACTACCTGAGAGGTGGTTCCAGAGAGGATGGTTCTAGACTATTCTCAGTGGTAGAAGAGGACAGGACAAGGAGTAATGGTCTCAAGTTGCAGTGGGGGAGGTTTAGGTTGGATATTAGGAAAAACTTTTTCACTAGGAGGGTGGTGAAACACTGGAATGCGTTACCTAGGGAGGTGGTAGAATCTCCTTCCTTGGAAGTTTTTAAGGTCAGGCTTGACAAAGCCCTGGCTGGGATGATTTGATTGGGGATTGGTCCTGCTTGAGCAGGGGGTTTGACTAGATGACCTCCTGAGGTCCCTTCCAACCCTGATATTCTATGATTCTATGGTTCTATGCCCCCCCCCCCACATAGTTTCATACCACAGTGGAGCAGGGGTGTCATTTCAGATTGTGGTAGGGGTGCCCTTCCTCACTCTCCCTAAATGGTGGCCCTGCAGGCTAGCTCCTTGGTACAGCATACTGGGCTCACCCTGCCAGATGCTGTATCCCTTTTCCAGCTTCATGGTGTGGGAGCTGATCATGGTGCTGGGCAGTGTCTGGTGGGAAGGGCAGAAGAAGGATAGGCTGCACAGCTGGTTCCTGGGAAGTTACATGTGGCTGCTGGAGGTAGGAGGCTGGCCAAGTGCCTGGAAGCATGGGGAGGGCAGGGGCATGGGGCTAGGGCCACAAGAGAGTGCAGGCATTAGGGGTGAAGGGGCACAGGGGAGTTAGTGGAGAAGGGAGCACAGAAGGGGTTGGAGGAGAAGGGGTGCAGAAAGGGAGTGCAGGGGTTAGGGGAGAAGAGGATACATTAGCATCAGCATAGGTTCTAGGAGGGTAGGGGTGCACAAGGGGGCTATGTGATGGAGCATACATGAAATGTGCTAGTAGATGCTGTGCAGATCTGTGCCATAAGTGACTGTGTGGGCAGTTAGCACAGGATGGAGCTGTTGCCTTCCCCAAACCCGCTGTCTGGCCACGTATCATTGGGACTGCTCATGCTCCCTAACCTGTGTGCAGGGTTGAGCCCTGGCAGAGCAGTGTCAGCAGCCTGGGACCTGGTCCTTCCCAGCACTGTGGGAGAGAGGGCACCTGGAGTTAAGGCTCTCATTAAAGCTGCTAATCACCAGTTGTACCCCTCATTGCTGTGTTCAGTTGGACATCAACAAGTCGAGTGTGGTTATTTCTGTTCCATACCAGTGCATAGTACTCGGCTACATAAGGACCATAGTTAATATCTGTAACACTGATGCTGATGCTCCTTAGCTTGCGGTTGCCAGTTTCTGGACCAGGTTGACCCTGGTCTTTGTCTTGGCAGCTACCTTCTTCAGATGGTTGTATAAGGTTAGCGTGCGATCCAGCTTCACTGTGTGATAGGTTGGAGTGGGATCACGTTGACAGTGTTGCCACAGAAGGTCACTTTCAAGGTGTGCTTAGCGTTCCTGTTATCAAGATGGAATGTGGTGACTGTTGTTTTGTGGGGATTTGGCTTGAGCCTCCATTTCTGGAAATATTCCTCTGTGCTGTTTAGGTCCCCATTCAAGGTGGGCTCTATGTTGCTGAAGGTGGGTGCTTGCGTTGCAAGGGCACGGTCATCCACATATGCAAATTTGCATGACTTTTGTTGGTGGCATGTCACCCATGTAGACATTGAAGAGTGTCAGTGCGAGTACCGAGCCTTGTGGCAGTCCATTGTTGAACTGGGGTGAACTGACTTTGTCACCCAAGTGAACATATAGTCCCCTATTGCTTAGCATCATCCATAGCAGGCATAGTGTTTTGAGGCAGGGGATGATCCTTGCAAGCTTCAGCATCAGGCTTTTAATTCAGACCATATCGTAGACCGATGATAGGTCTACAAAGGCTACACCCAACTTAGATTTCCTCTGGAATCTGGCCTTGATGTGTGTTACACGTGCCAAAACTTGGTCACAGTAGCTGTGTTTTGGCTGGAATCCTGCTTATTCTGGGGATCGCTGACTCGACAAGAGTGCTGATTCTCCGGATAACATGTTCTAGGAGTTTGTAGGTTAGAACATAAGAACATTAGAATGGCCCTACTGGGTCAGACCAAAGGTCCATCTAGCCCAGTATCCTGTCTTCCAACAGTGGCCAGTGCCAGGTGTCCCAGAAGGAATGAACAGAACAGGTAATCATCAAGTGATCCATCCCCTGTTGCTCATTCCCAGCTTCTAGCAAACAGAGGCTAGGGACACCATTCCTGCCCATCCTGGTTAATAGCCATTGATAGACCTATCCTCCATGAATTTATCTAGTTCTTTTTTGAACCCTGTTATGGTCTTGGCCTTCACAACATCCTCTGGCAAGTTCCACAGTTTGACTGTGTGTTGTGTGAAGAAATACTTCCTTTTATTTGTTTTAAACCTGCTGCCTATTCATTTCATTTGGTGACCCCTAGTTCTTGAGTTATGAGCAGTAGTAAACACTTCCTTATCTACTTTCTCTACACCAGTCATGATTTTATAGACCTCAATCGTGTCTCCTCTTAGCCATCTCTTTTCCAAGCTGAAAAGTTCAAGTTTTATTAATCTCTCCTCATACAGAAGCCATTCCGTACCCCTAATCATTTTTGTTGCCCTTTTCTGAACCTTTTCCAATTCCAATATATCTTTTTTGAGATGGGGCGACCACATCTGCGCACAGTATTCAAGATGTGGGTATACCATGGATTTATATAGAGGCAACATAATATTTTCTGTCCTATTATCTATCCCTTTCTTAATTATTCCCAGCATTCTGTTCGCTTTTTTGACTGCCACTGCACACTGAGTGGATGTTTTCAGAGAACTATCCACAATGACTCCAAGATCTCTTTCTTGAGTGGTAACAGTTAATTTAGACTCCTTCATTTTATATGTATAGTTGGGATTATACTTTCCAATGTGCATTACTTTGCATTTATCGACGTTAAATTTCATCTGCCATTTTGTTGGCCAGTCACCCAGTTTTGAGAGATCCTTTTGCAGTCTGCCTGGGTCATGACTATCTTTAGTAATTTTGTATCATCTGCAAATTTTGCCACCTCACTGTTTATCCCTTTTTCCAGATCATTTATGAATATGTTGAATAGGACTGGTCCCAGAACAGACCCCTGGGGGACATCACTATTTACCTCTCTCCGTTCTGAAAACTGACCATTTACACCTACCCTTTGTTTCCTATCTTTTAACCAGTTACCAATTCATGAGAGCACCTTCCCTCTTATCTCGTGGCAGCTTACTTTGCATAAGAGCCTTTTGTGAGGGACCTTGTCAAAAGCTTTCTGAAAATCTAAGTATACTATATACACTGGATCCCCTTGGTCCACATGCTTGTTGACACCCCTCAAAGAATTCTAGTAGATTGGTGAGGCATGATTTCCCTTTACAAAAACCATGTTGACTCTTCCTCAACAAATTATGTTCATCTATATGTCTGACAATGTTGTTCTTTATTATAGTTTCAACCAGTTTGCCTGGTACTGAAGTCAGGCTTACAGGCCTGTGATTGCCGGGATCACCTCTAGAACCCTTTTTAAAAACTGGCGTCCTCCATTTAGCTATCCTCCAGTCATCTGGTACAGAAGCTGATTTATATGATAGTACAGATAGAACTACAGTTAGTAGTTCTGAAATTTCACATTTGAGTTCCTTCAGAACTCTTGGGTGAATACCATCTGGTTCTGGTGACTTATTGCTGTTTAATTAATCAATTTTTTCCAAAACCTCCTCTAACTATACCTCAATCTGGCACTGTTCCTCAGATCTGTCACCTAAAAAGAATGGCTCAGGTTTGGGAATCTCCCTCACATCCTCAGCCATGAAGACCGATGCAAAGAATTCATTTAGTTTCTTCGCAATGGCCTTATCGTTCTTGAGTGCTCCTTTTGCACCTCAATCGTGCAGTGGCCCCACTGGTTGTTTAGCAGGCTTCCTGCTTCTGATGCACATAAAAAAAATTATTACTTTTTGAGTCTTTGGCTAACTGTTCCTCAAATTCTTTTTTGGCCTTCCTAATTGTATTTTTACACTTCATTTGCCAGTGTTTATGCTCCTTTCTATTTTCCTCATTAGGATTTAACTTCCACTTTTTAAAGGATGGCTTTTTGCCTCTCACAGCCTCTTTTACTTTGTTGTTCAGCCACGGTGGCTCTTTTTTTGTTCTCTTACTATGTTTTTTTTTTTTTTAATTTGGGGTATACATTTAAGTTCAGCTTCTATTATGGTGTCTTTAAAAAGTTTCCACACAGCTTGCAGAGATTTCATTTTTGTCACTGTACTCTTTAATTTCTCTTTAACTAACCTCCTCATTTTTGTGTAGTTCCCTTTTCTGAAATGAAATGCTACAGTGTTGGGCCACTGTGGTATTTTTCCTGCCACCAGGATATTAAATTTAATGATATTATGGTCACTACATATTACCAAGTGGTCCAGCTATATTCACCTATTGAACCAGATCCTGTGCTCCATTTAGGACTAAATCAAGAACTGCCTCTCCTCTGGTGGGTTCCAGGACCAGCTGCTCCAAGAAGCAGTCATTTAAGGTGCCAAAGAAAATAAGAGCATCCCATCCTGAGGTGATATGTACCCAGTCAATATGGGGATAATTGAAATCCCCCATTATTATTATTGAGTTTTTTATTTTAATAGTCTCCCTAATCTCCCTGAGCATTTCATAGTCACTATTACCATCCTGGTCAGGTGGTCGGTAATATATCCCTACCACTATATTCTTATTATTAGAGCATGGAATTTCTAGCCATAGAGATTCTATGGTACAGTTTGATTCATTTACGATTTTTACTTCATTTGATTCTACGCTTTCTTTCACGTATAATGCCACTAGCACGACCTATTCTGTCCTTCTGATATATTTTGTACCCTGGTATTACTGTATCCCATTGATTATCCTCATTCCACCAAGTTTCTGTGATGTCTGTTATATCAATATCCTCATTTAATATGAGGCACTCTAGTTCACCCATCTTATTATTTAGACTTCTACAATTAGTATATAAGCACTTTAAAAACTTGTCTCCTTTTAGCTGTCTGAAATTATACGATATAATTGAAGGGGACTCTTTTTTATTTCACTGTTTCTGATCAGACCCTGCCTGTATTTTATGATTTTCCATCCTCTCATCCTCACTAGGACATAGAGATTCTCTATTAATAGATTCTCCCCTAAGGGATGTCCGAACCATGTGCTCCTCCGTACGTGTTAGCTTTCCCCCAGCCCTTCGTTTAAAAACTGCTCTACAACTTTTTTAATGTTAAGTGCCAGCAATCTGGTTCCATTCTGGTTTAGGTGGAGCCCATCCTTCCTGTATAGGCTCCCCCTTTCCCAAAAGTTTCCCCAGTTCCTAATAAATCTTAACCCCTCCTCCCTACACCATCATCTCATCCACGCATTGAGACTCTGCAGTTCAGCAGACCAGCATGGAGGTCCTGGACTTCAATCTCTTACCTAGCAGCCTAAATTTGGCCTCCAGGACCTCTCTCCTATCCTTCCCTATGTCATTGGTACCTACAGGTACCACAACCACCGGCTCTTCCCCAGCACTACACATAAGTCTATCTAGATGTCTCGAGAGATCCGCAACCCTCACACGAGGAAGGTAAGTCACCATGCGGTTCTACCGGTCATCGCAAACCCAGCTATCTATGTTTCTAATGATCGAATCGCCCATTACTAATACCTGTCTCTTTCTAATAGCTGGAGTTCCCTCCCCCAGAGGGGTATCGTCAGTTTGAGGGGATACCACAACACCATCTGAAAGGAGGGTCCCAACTATGGGATTATTTCCCTCTGCTCCAGTTAGATGCTCTCCTTCCCTGGGACTTGCATCCTCCTCAACAGCACAGAGGCTGTCAGACCAGGGGTAGGACCATTCTACTGTGTCCTGGAAAGTCTCATCTATGTACCTCTCTGTCTCCCTCAGCTCCTCCAGTTCAGCCACTCTGGTCTCCAAAGCCCGTACATGGTCTCTGAGGGCCAGGAGCTCCTTGCACCGAATGCACATCTATGCCACCTGCCCATAGGGTTGTGAACAGGAGTGATATTGGCCAATAGCTTCCCAAGTTCCTTGCTTGCTTTGAGTATAGCAATGACTATTGCCTCCCACCGGCTTTTTGGATGCATCTGGAGTCCATGATTTTGGTGTACAGTTTCACCAGCCATTGGAGTACCTGGGGCCTAGTCAATGAAGAAATGCCAGGGTCACTCAGGGTATGTGTTACACTGGAACAAAACATCTGCAGTTGGCCCAGGACAAAAATGATTAAATCATCATCATGCTGCCCAGTATGGAAATCTGACCAGGAAAACAGACTTTCTAAAGAAAAATAAAGCCACCTATGAACATGAGAGAAAGCATTCAAGTTAATTATTTTTGGAGAATCAGTTGTGAAGAAACAAAATATGGGTAAATGAATATGGACTATGGTTAATAACTTTGTTGAACTGTTCCCCAGTATATAACCAGGAATGAGGGGAGGCAAACACTCTAATGTCTCTGATGGAAAATATCAAGAAGGGATTCATTTTAGTAAAATGATAATGAGAATATTATAACAATAATAGAGATGCTAAGCCTTTCCGTACTCAGTAATCTGCAAAGGTGCATAGGCCTTTAATATAAATAAACAGACCTTGCTCTCTTCAAACATATATTCCCCATTTTACCTCTGATATATCAGAATCTCGCTTACTTAATGTCGTCTTAATCCATTATAAGCTTTCATTTTTCACATATGCCTAAATAGATCATAAAAGGTGCATGCATTCCAATACTAGCTTGTTACAAAGGGAATAATAAATACATAATTTAAGCAAGTTATTTCCTTATTTGCTTAGTGCATGTTTTGCATTACCCTATATATTACAGTAGAGCAATCTACATTTTATCCATTTGAAAAATTAACAGAATACAATTATTCCATTGTCCATAATCTCCTATGAATACCAATATGGCTCTGTTGTAACTATAATGTTCTAAGGAATGTTCAACTCTACCGTTACAGTACAGATATTTAAGACATAAGCAAAGTCAAATGGTTTAATGCAGCCCAGGTCCCTTGAAGTTTCAATACCTGTCAGCAGAAAATATATTCTATAATAGAGCTTGCTAATGATTTTCTAGTCCACTGACTTGAGTAAAGAAAGGACTTACATTTTCCCTTAGGCTAACTAATGGATTTCAATATAAAGAGGAAGCAGATAGTGTGTACTATAACCTGATTACTTTCTGCACTTTTAAATCTATATGATAATGAAGTAGCAAGCTCATTTTAGCCTATACAGGTTCTTATACCACACTCATCCCCGTAATATCAGAGTTTTTTCCAGTAATGCACTAAGTGATGTGACTAACAACTGTCATGTCATGTCAAGAAGAATCCTTGAGTTCAAAAACAAAATCTACTTTACCATTCTTTTAATTCTCATTTTGGGGTCTGTTGGAATCTTTGAATCAGTGCTTTCCTCCTACCAACTCTGGCCAGGAACTCTGGGAGAGTGTTGGAATACTTGGGTCTGGGCACTGTGCACATTCTGCCTGGCTTTTGCTTTAGCCTCCCTCACCAATTTCTCTCAGTGCTGTCTCTCTGGAGGAGCAGGATTTTATAATTGTACTATAAGAATAGAGGTACTAATGTATGTCTTGATTTCATTTTACCAGCTACCCTTTTTGAATAGCAGAAAGGAATGACCCTCTGGGACGTTGGTAGAAATGCATCTGACAGACTGCCAGTGTCTGTACTGATGTTAAGGCAGGGACAGACCAGAACAATCCTTATGACTGATTATGGTCACCCTTTTATTTTAGGATAAGTTATAATATCTACTATAGTTTCCTATATATATTACAAATTAGGCACTCTAGTTAAATATGCATTTCTTTGTTTTAAGGTTTAGTAAGTAAGAGACAGGATCTTGTATTGTGTCTATGTTTAGGAGATTCAAAATAAACTGACACTGTTTGTATTCTTAAAGATCTCTGTAAAAAGACTGTGTGAATGAGGAATGTATGCATCAGGAAAAGATAAGGTGTGAAGGCCACTGTTATAGCCAGATGGTCAAGGAAGAAAGAGTAAATAAACTTAAGGACACCAGAGAATCATCAACGCGCATCCATAATGAAGGAAGGGCAAATTGATGACTCTGAGGTGAAAGCTGGCACCCCTAAAGACAATTGAGTAAATTGAAACCAGGACAGGATGACCCTCTCAGAGGTGTTTTTGGAATGTTAAAGACAAAAGATACACCACTTAAGGAGTAACCGGTCACAAACTGACACAGCAAAATCCATAGACTTCAACAGAGAAAAAAGACTATAAGAACAGGGTGCTTGGCCATGGGACTTTGGGTTCATCTTGCCACACTCCAGGAGCATCGGATCATGACCGTCAGAGCCCTGCTCCCCTCTGCGACCAATCTGGCTAGTCAATAGATTGATCCAGACTCTGGACTGGTAACTATAAACATCAACTGGCAGGACTGTGTACATGGGGTGTGTGTGTGAGATTGAAGAGCATATGCTAACTGTTGTATTCTCAATAAATGCAGCATGCTGCCTTCTTCCCTTGTGCTTCTTATAAGTCTAGGTCATGTTGGCCATCCAGAGCTGGCAACTAGCTGGGAACTAGAGGTGCACTGGGTGTCCCTTTGGACAGTTACAGTTACCCAGAACAGGAATTGGAAGAAACACCCTTTACGGGCCTCACCCTTCCCTCCAGCTACATGGGAGTGGCACGTGATCAAGTGAGTTGGGAGAAGGCTGCCTGGCCTGTTCCACGTCCTGACGCTGGAGTCTCATCCTACATGCAAAGAGGCCTCTATCTGAGAGCACAGCTGTCTATGCCCCACTGCTGTGAGAACCAGAGCTGACACATGCTTCCCAATTAATGACCTTTCAGGTTCCTCTGTGGAAACATTGTTAGGACTCTTACTCCATTCTGGGAATCTTGGGGAACTTTCTCACACATCTGCAGCTTCTGGTATCCCCGAATCATGGCAAACTGAAAAAAAGCAGATAACCAGATATTTTGAAATGTTACCAGGCATTATCTACCTCACCAGGCCAACCCAAGGGAGTATGAATTTGGCATGTAACTTCAAATTGCCCCTGTGGAGACAATGAAATTGGTTAAGGTCCCCATAATATCCAGAGACACCTTGCCTTTTATGCACCATCTGTCCAGGATCAGTGGACACTGGTCCTGGACTCCTGACATCCACTGGTGCTCTGGAAATATAATGGCCCTTATTGAAGTGTAGTATACACGCTCTTTTCCCATCTCGTGCCCCCCTGCTGATAGCTGCTTTGGCCCTGCAGTGGTCTCTCTTCCCATAACTCAGGGCTTGTCTACATTACCCGCAGGATTGACGGGCAGCAATCAATCCTGCAGGGGTCGAATTATTGCTTCTAGTCTAGACGTGATAAATCGACCCGTCAACTCCAGTACTTCACCGGAGCGAGAGGCGCAGGCGGAGTCAACGGGGGTGTGTCAGCTGTCAAGTCACCGCAGTGAAGACACCACGGTGACTAGATCTAAGTACGTCAACTTCAGCTACGTTATTCACTTAGCTGAAGTTGCGTAACTTAGATCGATTCCCCCCTCCCCACCGCTATGGAAACCAGGCCTTAGTCAGGTCATTTTACTAAAATGAATCCCTTCTTGATATTTTCCATCAGAGACGTTAGAGTGTTTGCCTCCCCTCGTTCCTGGTTATATACCGGGGAGCAGTTCAACAAAGTTATTAACCATAGTCCATGTTCATTTACCCATGTTTTTGTTTCTTCACAACTGATTCCCCAAAAATAATTAACTTGAATGCCTTCTCTCATGTTCATAGGTGGCTTTATTTTTCTTTAGAAAGTCTGCTTTCCTGGTCAGACTTCCATACTGGGCAGCATGATGATGATTTAATCATGTTTGTCATGGGCCAGCTGCAGGTGTTTTATTTCAGTGTAACACATACCCTGAGTGACGCTAGCATTTCTTCATCGACTAGGCCCCACGTACTTCAGTGGCTGGTGAAACTGTACACCAAAACCATACTGGGCAGCATGATGATGATTTAATCATGTTTGTCCAAAACTGAGATAACTGGGATTCAGATAAGTCAGTGACTTTGTTTGATGGTATTTTCCCCATCCTCAGGCATGAACTCAAATATTCCTCTTAAATTTTAATCAAGGCATATGAACAACTTGAATATTACAAATACAGAATCAATATTTATTTATAAGAGAGATTGTCATAGTTTCACTGATGTACAACTAGTTCTTGGCAATATCTTTATTATTTTCTTACAGGCCCAGAGGTGTGGTTTGTATGTTTGTTTTTTGCAAATGTTGTTTACGTTATACAAATGTGAAATTTCACCAACGTCCATGCTGTCAAAATCACCATAATAATTTACAGTAACAGACACATTTGGGGAACATAACATAACTAGACAGGAAGAGGAATGGAGATGGAATCACAAATACTATACTAATCATCTTGCTTAATCAATTTCTGGAAGATGCTTTAGAAACCATAATGCTGGGTATATTATAAGATCCTAAATATAATAGGAAAAATAGATAAATATTACTTGTTTGTCTTTTTTTTAGGACCAAAAGACAAGATAAAGCTCTAAATAGCACATAATTTCAATTTAAATTACCATAGTTTAAAACACAATAGAAAATACCCAAAGACCATAGTGGACAGAGCTAGATCGGGGTCTCGAACACATGGTCCCATGAGTTATTTCCTGCGGCCCACCATAGCTCCCCTCCTCCCCACCCCAGCGCGCCATGTACCTGCTTCTCCACTTACGTCCCAGTGCTTCCCAATGCCAAACAGCTGTTTGGAGGTGCTTTGGACTTTCCAGGAGGGAGGGAGGAGGAGCGGGGACACTGCACGCTCAGAGGAGGAGGCGAAGAGGCGGGGCCAGGGCGGGGATTTGGGGAAGGGGTTGGAATGGGGGCAGGGAAGGGGTGGGAAGAGGCTGGGCAGGACTTCACGGAAGAGGTGGAGTGGGGGAGGGGCCAGGGGCGGGCTTTTGTATCTTTGTATGAAAAGGTTTCAATGATGCGGCCCTCGGGCCAATGTACTAGTCCTCATGTGACCCTTGTGGTGATTTGAGTTTGAGATCCCTGAGCTAGATCATGAACAACAGGTACCTATAAGTACAAGGAAGGTAGAACTGCTTCTGGGAAAGGGTATTTATTCTTATGAAGAGTAGACTGGCTTAACTGTTTCATATTCTTTGCTGGTTATGTAGGGATTTTATGTTTTTATTAATTTAATATTCAACTATTTCAATTTCTACTATTGGTGGATCATTTTGGAAGCTCTTCCCACATAAACAAAAATCGTGTAAGGAGAATGATGGGCAACGGGCATGCAAGTTTTTTTTAAAAGCCAACATTGCACTGAGAATTTGGGGGAAGATTTCTCCTGAAAAGATGTGTAAGTGGTAATTCCTTGGATTCCTCAGTCCCATTAGCTTAGCATGTTAACTGGGTAATTAAGTAAATGTAGCACTTTCCATTGTGAATAGAAAATTTGGTTGGGTGCTGCATCTGGCACATAGCCTTTATATTTGATTGACTAAGCATATAAAAATGGGAAAAGAAAATATACTTGTATTTGCTTGCAGAGTCTACAGTTGCATCAGCCGTCTGGTATACAAAGGGATACAAAAGCAGCCTGCCTTTCATCCAACTTGAAATAGGATGTATGAGTCATGTAGACTTCTTAGGTGAGTTTAAACAAGTCATTATTACTTCATTATGACACAGCATGCATATGAAAGGTCCTAAGATACTCTTGGGAAAGGCTAAACAAGTGGAATAGAATGATACTGAAAAGAAAATAAGAGCATACACAAAGCACTTGGAAAAACCCCATGTTACAATACCTTTTATGGGTAATGCAACAGCTGCAAAGGAAGACATTCGGTGAAACCTTGGCACTATTGAGATCAATTGCATTTTGCCATGAACTGTGCAATTAAAATCAGAGCACATCACAAGATTTGTTTTGTAAAGTTCCACCTGGTTTGGACAATGCAGCACCCTCAAAACTTGCATGCTGAGAAGCATGTCTTATGTATGAATTAAAGTATAGTTGAAATAAAAACTATTGATAAAGAATGTGATTTTTCTTCTGGGAGAAGCTGAACTTTGTTTGAGACACAGGTAGTACCACAACTTGTGCTCAGGCTGTTCCAAATTATAAATCAATTTCTGCCATGCTTTGTTTATTTAACAACCAGAAGAATACGATTATGTAAACATGAATCCTTTGTT
The DNA here is from genome assembly GCF_965152275.1 of Natator depressus. Classification (NCBI taxonomy): domain Eukaryota; kingdom Metazoa; phylum Chordata; order Testudines; family Cheloniidae; genus Natator; species Natator depressus. The sequence goes on from NC_134236.1 coordinate 73,617,053, forward strand.
TAAATATTAAATAGTAAAAGTTATTCTGATTCAAACCCATGCTTGATTATTTGTGGTATGTTTTCTGGAGGATACTCACCTTTTACCTCCTGTTTAGTTCTTTGCTTATTGATTTATTTTATTTTATTTTGCTTTGCTTCTGTTGGGCATTAGGGGTCTTGGGATCTTCATCTATAGTATATCTTTATTGCCCTTTCAAAATATTTCAGCTCCTTTTTTCAACTGAATATATTTTTTCATATATGGGGGAAGTACTGCTTCTAGTACCTCTGTCTATATATTGGGGGTGTCCAACACTTTAGGAGACTCACATCAAAGTGCAGTTATTCTTTCAGTGTAAATTTGAGGAGGATCCAGAATGGAGGACCCTCCATCCTCTGGAAGAAAAATCCTCCTGTTGCTTTTAGCACAGCACTGATACCCGAAGACATTACATGCCCATAAGATAAACAAACAACAACAAACCCCACACCACCCTGATAGAAATTTTGACGATTTTTAGCTTTTAGGGTTTTTGTTGGGGGCGGGGCGGGGGTCATTTCAAAATGAAAGTGGGCTCCTAATATGCTTAGGTACTTGTCAAAATCCCACTTGGTGTCTAAATACCTTTGAAAATCTGGGCCCCGAGCGTCTGAGCTACTTTTGAAAATGGAACTTAGATTCCTGAATGCCTACGGTGCTTTAGACAGTTTTACTCTAAATGTAAATTGATATTTACATATTAGTGGCCAGTGTCCACCAGACTAAGTATTTTAGAAGAGGTCAAATGTATGACCTAAACTACTTACTGGTATTTGTAGTAGATTCTGAAACAAACTCAATTTTGTTTTAAATATTTTGCTGTGGAGGAGGCGCCATATACCTGTACAGTACATAGAACAGGGATCGGCAACCTATGGCACGCAGCCCGCCAGGGTAAGCCCCCTGGCGGGCCAGGCCGGTTTGTTTACCTGCTGCGTCCACGGGTTTGGCCGATCACAGCTCCCACTGGCTGCAGTTCACCACTCCAGGCCAATGGGGGCTGTGGGAAGTGGCACGGACCGAGAGATGTGCTGACCACTGCTTCCCGCAGCCCCCATTGTCCTGGAACGGTGAAATGCGGCCAGTGGGAGCTGCGATCGGCCGAACCTCCAGACGCAAACCAGCCCAGTCAACCAGGGGACTTACCCTGGCGGGCTGCGGGCCAAAGGTTGCCAATCCCTGATATAGAACATGTTTAAACATACACACTTACTTAGAGAGCATTGTTGTAAAGAATCCTAAAGAGTTTCAACTGCACAATAAATCATTAACAGAGATGGGCATTAATTTGCTCTGAGTGGCTTGAGCACTTGATCTGACCTTTGCATCGTATACCCTTTTCTATTGATTACACATTTTAATTGAGAAATTCTAAATAAAAAGAAAACAATTTCTATAACTGATGAAAGTGGCTTAATTTAACACACAACTAGTGACGTACTATCATGTGAGAATCTTCAGTTATCCAAGCAAACAGGAAATCACATGGGAAACTGCAGGAGTTGCTATTAGAAATAATATATGTTCCCCAAATGTCATATATTAAACAATATCTGTCCCTTGTGTCCTACAAGATTCTCTAATATAGCTTTCACATATCATAATAATGCTTAGGATTTGTAGAACTCTATACATCTTCAAAGCACTGTACAAACACTAACTAATCTTCACAACACCCTTGTGAGGAAAAATGTGAAGTGTGTTTCCTGAAACAACTAGGCAGTACAAATGTTCTCTGTTTTTTGTTGGAAAAGTAGTGGAAAAATAGTCAACAAGTTTTCCAACAAAACAAATGGAGAAATTCTTTTACAAACAGTAAATGGTGTTTGCTGAAACTCTCCAGAAAAAAAACCTTCCATGCTGACTAAGGCTAGATATGAAAAATGCTGACGAAAGTGTCAGAAAGTTACGATATGTAATTGAGAATGATGGGGTTCTAATGGAAATGCTCACTCCAATTTCTGTTGCTGTACCTGCTGATAGTAACATGATTAAAGCTGGCTGAAGTTTTTCAAATAACAGAAACTCAAAAAAGGGGAAAGTTTTCAAAAATGTGTCTAATTTTTTGTGTCCAACTAGTAATAGTATTCAGCCCTTGACACATCAGCCAGCGAGTGTCAGAGACCAGGAAGTGGGTGATCAGGCCTACTGGTGTAAACAGAAGTCAGGCCCACTAGCTGGCACAAGAGTCGGAGGTCAGATGCCATAGTCAAGGGTCAGAGCGGAAGTCAATAATCAGAGTTGAGGGTCAGAGCCAGGTTACCTGGGGTGAAGCCAGGATGGACAGGGACATGGAGATGCTTTGAGCAGCTACCAAACTACTGCTAGACTCTTAAGAGCTTTAAAAAAAACCTCTTTTTTTTAAATTGCCAGCCTTCTAAACTGAACTTGGGATCTGAAAGTTAAGCTGGCTCTTTGTTGGCTCAGGTATCAGCATTATTGTTAAAGAGTCCATAGGTCAAATCTGATACTCAGTTCCACCTGCCTAACCTCATTGTCTTCCTTCAGGATTTTCAGCTAGGTGAGGGAAGATTTCAGTTGTAGTCAGTGCTTCAGAGAATGCTCTGCCAGATTCAGCTCATCCCATCCTGCCCTGCCCTGGTTCCTCCACAGTCAGTCACATCCACTTTGGGGACTGAATTGGCTGTCCAGGGGCCTCTTTGAGGAAAGAAGGTTATTGAGCTTTTCAGCCATCTCAATTCCCCTCCCTACTGGCAAACTTTCAGTGACAAGGCCCTGCAACAGGATCTCCAATAGGTTAAGCCATTGTAGACCATGGACTTACTCTGAGCCAATATCTGCACTTGGCCTACCAATATAAATCTTGCTGTTATAAATGTTTATTGAGGTACTGAGACAAACAATTTGTAATGGATACATTCATAGCTTTACTGATTAAATAAAGTGTAAAATATTTATATAGTTGTTTTAGTGGGGAAAGTTCATGTCACACAAATCAAGGAAGCTAGTCAAATTTACATCTAATTATACTATGCTTCTACATGATTATACATGTGCTTACTCAGGGCCAACCTTAGGCACAAACAAAGCAAGTGGCCGCTTGGAACCTTACACTTCTGAAGACCAGTGGTCAGTATAACTCTGCAATTAGTAGTCCTATTTCCATTTCTGATCTTATTGACAGAATAGAATAAATCCTTCTATCCTATATACCTACCTATATGACTGTGAAACAAGATCAGGAACACTGTGATGTTTGGTGTTGGGAGCCTTGTGCTATCTTATGACCCCCCAAACCAGTCAGACTTGCCCTTCTCTAATGTATAGTGAGGAAGTTCTATAAATGTCTGTTTGCATTTTAAAGTTGTGTTGTCCTGTATTGTCAGTAAAAAATATTACATCTTGCAAAAGTTTGTGTATATTGCTTGAGTGGTAATTGAAAATGGTTGATGACTCTTAGACATGTGATGAAACAGCATTTAGCTAATTTAATTCTCTGTGGATGTTAATACTAAATCAATTAGAAAATGATTACCCAGTATTGGAGCACTTTAAAACCAAATTGATATGTCTTAAAAATGTGCACATAGACTAAATGCCTCTTCACAAATCTTAGAAAGACAAGGTGGGTGGGTAATATCTTTTATCTGACCAACTTCTATAAGGAGCATGTAATGACCTCTTGTTTGTGGTGATTCCTGTTGGAATCAGGCACAGTAAGTGGTTCTTCAGTTTTTCTGTAGTCCTTCTGCAGAGCTATTCAGCATATCTGGAGCTATATAGAGTGGTCAGAGACTTATGGATGGTGAGACCTCTGGGGATGATGTTTAGTTTCTTGCCTTGCTCATGAAGCAGGTGTTCCTGTTAAATATTTCCTTCCTTGTTCTCCGTGGAGTTTCCATTTCAGATGGCAACATTCAATATTTTCCATTGTTGTGTACAGTGTTGTATCTGTGTTGGTCTATGAGCATAATGTTTTGGTCTTGGGACCAACATGGCTACAGCGTCTGGTCAAATCTGTTTTTTGTTTCTTGTTTCTTTAAAACCTTTTGGCTGCTTTGGTTCTTCTTCTTATCAGCACAATCTATCACAAAAATTTTTAAGGCATCTATCACCCTGGCATATAAACTCTCAAACCTTTGAATCATCACACATTTCTTCCCTTGAATTGTCTAGGAACTGTTCCTTCATCTGTCAATATGGAGGAATTTTCAGTTCATGAGGCTACCTATACTGAATCATCTACACTGCCAGTAGATGAAAACATTATTGTCCCATCACAGTTCATTTAATCTGCAAAATAGCACACTTGAGGTTTTAAAAATCTAAAGGATATGGGACTCATATCAGATACTAAATTATATTCATAGCTTGAAAAATACTCCTGGGGAAAATTCTGTCTTGATAACAAAATATATTTTTTCTCTTTAATCTTCTTCTTGCCAGCAGAGACTGGAAATGTCTTTGTTCCAGAGTATTCTATATTATTACGACTAACAAAGAAGTGTTATAAATAATTAAGGTTGCTTCATAATAATTAAGGGCAATACCTCTCCACACAAATCCTTGAAAGTAAGAACATGTCCAGTCCAGTTATGGTATCCTTTATTAACATGTGTTAACTCACATGCAGCGCACTCCCTGCTTTCATTGCCCTTCTGTGAATAAGCTCCACACACATCCAACATGTATAGCAACACACCATATTCCTCAGAATCACACAGTAAACTCAGCAACATTCCAAACTCAGCAACATTCACATACATCTATTATGCATCCAAGCCCAAGCAGAGCGTATAATGTAACATGAGATAAATATTAATAAGACTAGTGATATTCCCCAGTGTCAGTGTAGGGAATATCTGTTCGTACCAATAAATGTACTACCTAACCATGAAAAGTTAAAAGGAAACTTTTAAAGTGAATCCACTGTACTTATTACGGCTGTAACACCCCACTTTTATTAGACTATGCTCTTTTTGAGGCTTTCGCAACACACGTTCAGACAATAGGCAAGCCATGAAAGGCATTCTTTTCTAAGAAAAGCATCACCCCACGCATGCCGGACTTTGGTTCAAAATCTGATATCTGGCCCTTATATAGGGATTTACTGGCAGATTTTGGAAATCCACAATGTAGATGTCAGTTTCATACTGACTTTACTATCACTTGTATATATGTACAGTAGTTACGCTGCTGCACAGTTGGAACAAATCCATAACAAATACCTCTATTCGGTGAACCACTCAATAAATCCCAGGATTAGTTACATAATAAAAAAGGGACTATGGCCCTGCAATAGCGCTGGGTTATATTCAGAGCTCAAAAAATCCAGTCATCCACAGAGTGTAGCAAGATTAACTTGCGAGTACCGTTCAACTTCTTCATAACCTAAGCTTTCAATTTTTAAATAATGGATATGTCTAGTCTTTACCACTGCACAACAATCTGCCAAACATGTACCAACTGAAAAACCAAAGCAACGCTGTCTTTCAAAGTCTACAGATGGTTCCAGGGCTTCTACTGTGCCCCCAAAGCTTTCCCAAGTTGCAGCAGAATGAAAACTAATCAATCTTGCTAGTTTTCACTGCTGTTATGTAAATCCATGGTCAATTATCTTCTGCTGCTACACAGGAAAGATATGGGAAGTAGGCCCTGGAAGTAGCCACCAGGAAGGAAGACTCAAAAGCAGCAGTCAAGGAGAAGTAGAATAGCAGAGGCTCTGGGTTGGGAGCAAGAACCAGACAGGAAATGCTGCTTCTTCTCTGCAGTCAGAAGGATTTTTTAATTTTACCAGACAACTACCAGGCAGAGGCTAGTATGAAAGCTGGAGGATCAGGGCCAGCATCCTGAAAGGAATCCCAAATCACAGAACTATAGGGCTGGAAGAGACTTTGAGAGGCAATCTAGTCCAGAACACTGTGCTGAGGCAGGACCAAGTAAACACAAAATATTCCTGACAGGTGTTTGTCTAGACTGTTCTTAAAACCTAGGGATTCTGCAACATCCTTTGCAAACCTATTCCAATATTAACTATTCTTATAGTTAGAAAGTTTTTCTTAATAACTAACCTAAACTTTTCTTGCTGCCGCTTAAGCCAATGACTTCTTGTTCTGGCTTCAGGGGACAAGGAAAACAGTTGATCATTGTCCTCTTTACAACAGCCCTTAACATATTTGAAGACTGTTACCAGATCCCCCCTCAGTCTTCCATGCTCAGGACTAAATTTGCCCAGTTTTTTTAAACCTTTCCTCATAGATCAGGTTTACTAAACCTTTCATCAGGTTTGTTGCTCTCCTCTGGACTCTCTCCAGTTTGTCCACTTCTTTCCTAAAGCGTGGCACCCAGAACTGGACACAGTACTTCAGCTGAGGCCTCACTAGTGCTGAGTAGAGCAGGACAATTACCTCCCATGTTTTACATATGCGGGTTCCATTAATACAACCCAGAATATTAGCCTTGTTCACAACTGCCTTTTAACAAATCCCTCCCTTTTAGCACCAGGAGGGGTGAAAAGGCATTGGGTTCTCACTAGATTGTTGACCCGGGGACCACACATCTTTCCTCATGGTCTCTGGCCATTAGCTGTCTGGTAAAATTTCCAGACCTTGTGTGTGAAATATGGTAATAAGTGTAGGAAAGAGAAAAGAGGGGCTGATAGTCTTGAGATGCAAAAAAGATGTACAGGGATGCAACCCATGCTCTGGATGTCCCTAAACCTCTGACTGCCAGAAGCTGAGACTGGACAACAGGGGATGGGTCACTCGATAATTTCTCTGTTCTACCCATTCCCTCTGAAGCATCTGGCACTGACCACTGTCAGAGGCAGGATACTGGGCTAGATGGACCACTGGTCTAATGCAGTATGGCTGTTCTTAGTACTGTGGGGAAGCGGGGAAGAAAGAAGAGGCATTTTTATACTGTAATTTCTTCAGGGTATGGACAGTTTTCTTTTGTGTTTGTTACTGCAGTTAACACACTCTAGGTGCTATTACAATCATAATATAAAGAAAAGAGGAGGCGATAGAGAACACAATGCAGACAAAGAGAGAGATATAAGGGGATGGAAGGAGGGAGAAGGAAAAGTCAACACAGAGACATTGAAGACAATGTAGGAAAAAATACACCGTGAAAGAAAAGAGGGAGTGGAGCCCTGCAGGGAAAGAAGGTATAACAAATGAGAGACATAGGAAGTTACACTTTTCAAACAAAATTGACAAAGTTGTAATCATATTGCACTCTAAGGGCACACAATTGTTCAATTCCTTTAAACTGTAGAGAGTTTGGTTTTAGGGGGTTAGGTATAGCACAGGTATTGTTCAACCTGGCTTAAAAGTTTAATCTTTTTAGCAATTTTTTCACTACCTCATTTTATTTACCGTGCTTACACTGCTAATATATTTCTCTGGTTAGAGGCAATCATTTTATGTACCTGATTATTTACTTTTGTTTCAACTTCTACTTTTTTGTTGCTCCTAAAGTCACATCTTTAAGGATGTATAACCTTTCCATTGCCCCCCCACACACACACACACTGACTCTGACTTGCAGCCACTAAGGTCAAGATCCTGTAAACATGTATATGCATGATTAAAGTTAAGCATGTGAATAGTCCTATTGGCTTCAGCTGAACTACTCAAATGCTTAAAATGAAGCATGTTCAGTGGCTGAAGATTTGGGAAGTCAGGTTTTCTTCCCCAATAAGAAGCTTTTTGTATGGAAAGAATATATTTTCATATAAACTGCATGAGTTTGAGTCACAGGTTTCCCACGCTGTATAGAGCCTGTGAAAATTTAACCTATGCATTCTATACATTACAAGAAAATAGAATCATAATGTACTTTTATTTTTAATGTAAAAACTTACATGACTATGAAGCAATCATGGATCTCAAGTTTTAACATTTTCAGCTTTTGTTTCCAGCCCATTCCCATGCAAACTCATTTCTTATTAAAGCCTTACATCCCTGAATCACTTGCTATATATTCCCATTAATGAAAACATTCAGACATGCAGCAGGAAATAGCATTGAATACCAGGCATTGTTGTGAATTATGTTCCCATCAGAGTTCTCAGATGCCGAAGAAAACATCCTGCAACAATTTTGCCTATCAATTTTCTCAGAATTCAAAAAGAACCACAAATGCTGTTGAATTTACTTGTTTATCTTGCTTATGACTGCACTGTTAAATGCCCAAATATGTATGTTATTCTTAGTCTTAAGCTACTGAGTGAAATCTTGGCTCCACTGAAGTCAATGGGAGTTTTGATATTGATTTCAATGGAGCTAGGATTTCAGCCACTGTATGTAACATATCTTTTCAGTGTCTGAGGCTATTGAAAAGGTTCTTACAAAATGCAAACTACACCACAGGAATCCAACACATTATAGTTGCCATTTAATGATGGAAATGGGAAGAAAAAGTGTTGTTCTATTGGGAAAGCCATGTTATGCAACTAAAGGAGAATTGATATCAGGCCAAATTTGTTGTACATCAACCACTGTTTGTTCTCAGCTTTCAATTTTATTATTATTATTTGTGTAGTTTTTTCTCTGATTCTGTAAGTAATCTCATTATGACAAAATGGCAGTTGTCTGCTACATCAATAGCATCTTTTCTCCACTTTGCACAAGAGAGACAGTAGAGTACACCTGAAATACTGGTGAATGAGAGATACATGAAACCTAACGACTTATCACATTTTTGTTACTCCGTAGATACAAAATTCCTTTCTTCCAAAATGTGTCACTGTGGGGCGTACTGCCACTGAGGAGTAACAATGTTACTTAAAAAGATTGAGACCTGGCTTAAACTAGCCCTCATTTTTCAGTAATATCCTATACAAAAACACAGGTGTAAGTATTTGAGTTCTAGTCTCTTAATATTTAATAATCCACATTAAGGCCTTAACATTTACCTTTTGGCTGCCCATCAAACCTGCAAATGTATGTATATAATGTAATTCTAATCCTGCATTCGACAGAACATTGTGTGAGTGCATAGTAGTTAAGATGGGTATTTACCTACTCTCCACTGCATTTATTTTGGAATATGTGAGACATTTCCAGGTAGCTCAAGTGATCTAGATGAGAAAGAATAAAGATAATTTCTTTCATCATAAAATATTTCTCAAATTTCTTGAAAAATTGAAGAAAAAACTAACCTTGGAATATGCAACTGCAGTGTAGAATATAATGCACAACCCTGCAGATGCCACATTCTTCTTTTTAGCATATTAAATTGTTCATAGATTTAAGTCACAGGCTCTAGTCCACCATTGGATAGATTCTTTTCTGGGTGAATGACATTCAGGAAGATATTTAAAGGAATATGCAGCATCTGGATAACAGCTGTTATGAATAAGGAAAGACCTCATTTGAGAATAACCTGCTTAGATGATCAAAGAGGGGGCCCCCCTCCATAAAACAGAACTTATGGAAGAGGCCTCATCACCAGTATTTGAAGGCTGAAGCTCACCCCAATCACCCCTTTCCAGTGAGTGAGAAAGACTCAAACAAAATGCATTAGTCTTAAGGACAACTGGGCCTAGCACCCTTCCATCACTCTTGTTGACTTGGCAGGGAGGGAGTAAGGGGAGGAGAGATGTACTCTAGAAGTAGCACTATAGTAACCCCATGGACTGTACAGTGTTGTGGTGGGCAGGAGTATGAACAGCAGAGAATTACAGATCTTCATTGTCTTCTCACATGCTTTTTATATGGGGTAACTATCAGCTTCAATGGTATCAGCTCCTGATCTACACTAGGGTAAATGAAAGGAGAAACAAGCCCATAGTGCATAGACAGCTCATGGTGAATAGATCAAGCCTTAAATATCTTGGCTAATCTTAGCAAAGGGATTATTTCTTACTGAAGGCTCTGCAAGCAAATGTTGGACATGCAGAAAGTGCAATCGGGATATTGGTAATGGAAAGACTGCAACATGCTGGGCCAGGAGTTCTGGTGTAGTCCTACAAATGTCTCCAGGCACAATTTGCTGGCAGTAGCAGATACTGATAACTTGGTATTTTTGCTGCCATGTCACAATTTGCTACCAAATTGTACAAGAATCTCCATCCATCACAATTTGTTACCATTATGAAATACCTATTTTAAATTTGGACACACACACACAAAAGGTATTTTATTATTGTAACAAATGTAGAAACAAGAATATCTTAATTTACATGTAAACACTCAACAAGTGTTCAACGCAAACATTATACTTCTGTATTTTGGCAAACACATATGAGCACATTGCCCTCTGATCTTGTTTCAGAGACATTTTCTCAGGCCTTTTCCTTACTGCTAAAACTAAAATACATTGTCCTCACTGTGTTCTTACCTCAGATTAACTCACACACCTTAATTACCCTGAGGATTAAAAAAAAAAACCTTTTTTTTACAGAGAGGAAAAAGATATAATGTGGCAACAGTATGTAGTATACATCACCGGGATTCTTCAAATCTTCATATAAATGTCAGCGCTCTCCTTCTTTACAAAACACTTCTTGATGTTGTCAGTAAACCCAGCCCTCACAGCAGACACATCTTTCTCTTGCTTTGATCATCCACTGATGCCACTGGGCTATCTTAAGAAGATATATTTATAACATTTTCCCCCTTCAAACCTGATTGGCTCAGCTGCTTCTTCTCAGCAGTGACAATGGGGCCAAATGAAATCTTTCCACCATTTTCTATCTTGTACCTGCTTCACGGCTTCATTCATCTTTAAAGCTTTGTGTTCTATGTCACTCTTCACCGTGTCTATACAATGCATCCTCGGTATTCCTCTATGTCTAGCTCCTTGCACTCCGCATCACCATGCATGGTATCCTTTCTTGGTATCTGTAACAGTGTTATTTCTTGACCTGTCTGTTTTCTTATCACTTCATTTTTTTTGTGTTACAATCTTGAAACTTTCAGTATTCCCCCCTCAGACAGTTCATTTATTCATCGGCTTTCATCATATGCCAACATTCAGACCTGTACAGTGATATCAGCATAACATTTCTCATGTATTCTCAACTATCAGCTTGCTCAATTTCGTGGGGATGCCATAAACTCTCAAGAATTGCCATAACCCTTTCTGTCAAGTGCTATTAAAAGCCTGTTTGACATCTACAAAGTTGTTGTGGCAGATTAGGTTGAGTTCTAGATGAGAGATATTGAAAAACTATGTCAAATAACTGTTCTACTGTACTTCATCCTGGTCTAAATACGGCCAGTTCCTCTGCAAGCACTGATTCCACATACCTTTTAATTTTCCTTTGCAACGTCTTGGTGAATGTTCTTCCCAGCATGCTCAATAAGCTGATTCCTTGCACTCACTCTAATCCCCTTTTTTATAGATCGATAGTATTAGCACTTTTCCCCCATTCGTTCAGCACTTGCTCTTGTTTCTAAACCTTGTTGAATACCTTGTGCATCACCTTTGCTGTGTATTTTTCTGCTGCTTGCAGCAGCTCTGCAGTTACATTATCACTTCCAAAAGACTTTTCTTTTTTAATCTTTCTATCAAGATCTTTAGAGGGACATGGTAGGGGTAATATTTTTTTATTGGACCAACTTCTGTAGGTGGAAGGGACAAGCTTTTGAGCTTCACGGAGCTTTTCTTCATATCTGGGGAAGAGTGGCTGAGTTAAACACAAATTGGGACAGATTGTTATGGATAAGAGGTTCACACATGCTGTAGGGAACCACTTAAAATAAAGTAGGCAATTGAGAGTTGACAGCCAGTAAGGTATGTTACAAATTTTTGTAATGAGCCATAAATCCAGTGTCTCTGTTTAGTCCATGGTTTTTAGTGTTTAGCAGAGTTATGAATTTAAGTTCCCAAGCTGATTTTTGGGAGGTGTTTTGCAGGTTTCCTTTGAAGATGAGGACTGGGAGGTCACATATGTAGTTACTGCTTTGTGAAAAGTGTTTGCCCAGGGATGATACATTGTCTTTGTCTTATCATTTTTCTGTGTGAGTTCATTTGAGAGCATAATGATTGTCTGGTTTCACCCACATAGTTGTTGTTGGGGCACTTGATACACTGGATGAGGTGTACCACATGTTGTGATAGGCAAGTGTAGGACTTGTGGATCTTCAAAGATGTGTTGTGGATTGTACTGATCATCATAGCACTGGATATATATCCGCGTTGTTCTGGCAGGGTCTCGTGCCACTTTGAGTTAGTGTGTTATGGTCTGTGAGGAGCGTGCTTTTGATGAGCTTAACAAGGTTGAGGGATTGTTTGGAAGCCAGAAGAGGGAGTTCAGGAAATACTTATTTCAGGATGGGGTTTCCATCGAGTATGGATTGTAATTGTTTGATGATACCCCATATGGGTTCCAGTGTAGGGTGTTAGGTGACAGCTAGGGGTGTACAGTCAGTGGGTTTCTTTTCTGTATTGAAGAAGGTCCTTCTGAGGTATTTGGGTGGCCTGTTCCATGATGCAATCCACTCTTGTGTAGTGTCCTTGTTGAGTGAAGATGGTTTTAAGTGTGTTTAGGTGTATAACCTGGAGTTTCTCTTTAGAGAAAAATCTATTTGAAGTCTGTGGTATCTGAGTGCTTGGTGTGTCTGGGGTGGTTGCTGGATCCATGGAGGCAAGTGTGGTAATCCATGAGTTTCTTGTATGTAGTTGTTTGTAGGGTTCCATTACTGAAGCTGATTGTGGTGTCCAGGAACTTGATGCTGGTGTTTGAGTACTCTAGAGAATTTTAATGGACGAAGTTGTGGTAGAAATCCGAGGGAGTTTAGGTTGTATGTCCAAAGGATGAAAATATCATCAGTGTATCTCAGTTATATAGTTGGTTTCATAGGTCAATTCTTCCTCGAGATGCCCAATGAGGAGGTTGGTATATTGGGGAGCCATCCTAGTACCCATAGCTGTCCCCAAGGCTTAGACAAAGTGTTTGTTGTTAAAAATGAAGTTGTGGATGAGAATGAAACAGATGAGTTTGACAATGTTTTTAGAGTGGATTTTCAAGCGGTGTACATTATCTTGTAGGTATTTGCAACAATGCTTTCATGGTGAGAGATGTTAATGTAAAAGGACCAGGGGTACTGGAACAATTTGTATAGTGGAGGTGCTGAAAGCCATTGAACCAAACTATAAACACTGTATATGATGGAAACCACTTCAAGCCAGAGGGTGCGGCAGCAGTCCCAGCACCCCTAATTCCAGCACCTATCATAAGGAGGTGACATCCATGGTGACAAGGATGGTGTCCTGGGGGAGATTGTTGACATTGCAGAGTTTCTGGAGGAAGTCAGTAGCATTTTCGGGGGAGCTGGCCATTTGTGCAGTGAGTGGTTTGAGGATGGTTTCTATGAGTCCTGATATTCCTACAATAAGAGCGGCCTGGCCAGATATGATGGTTCTGCCTAGGTTCCCTTGTTTGTGTAACGGGGGAAGCATGCAGAAGGTCCCTGGGGTGGGTTCATAGGGGATCATTCAGTAGAGTTTTTGTTGGAGCTGACTGGGGAAGGATTTGATTGTATATTTAAGTTCCTGTGAGAATTGTGGTGTTGGATCTTATTTGAGTTTTTAATAGTAGGTGGTGTCAGAGTTGCCTGCTGGCCTTGTTGAAGCAATCCTCATGATTAAGGACTATGATGGCACCGCCTATGTCTGTGGATTTGCTCACCATCTGGTGCCTGGATTTCAGGAACTGTATAGCTATCCTCTCACTAATGTTTATTGGGGATTTCAGTCTTTGATTGCTTCAGGAAAAAAAAGAAGTAATGATCTAGTGTGTGTTTTTATCTCCTGTGGTGTGTCTAGTCAGATAATTATTTTTTCTTATGACTGTTGGTGGGGATGAGTAGTTGTGGGTGGTGTCATCTTTGTTGTGAAAGAATTCCTGGAGGTGGAGTTGGTGGAAAAATTCTTGTAGTTCTCCACATATTAGCATAGCATCAGGTTCTGGGTCTATGTCATCAAGTGTTTTTGTTATTTTTACAGTTGTTTTGGATTTCCTACATGATCTCCAGGTAGATTTCCTGGTTTTTTTTCTTCCATTGTGTGGGACCATGTGATGCTATCTTGTCTGAGGTGGTCCCTTCTGGAATATGTATGGTGCAGAAGATGGTTTCTCAGTTTTTCTGAGGGCCTTCTACAGAACTGTTCAGCATATCTGGAGTTATAAGTAGTGGTCAGAATGTTTATAGATGGCGAGTCCTCAGTGGAAGGAGGAAAAAGAACCCCTTGGTGCAAGGCCAGCCTTAGGGAAAATGGGGCCCTGGGCAAACTTGTATTTTGGTGCCCCAGACCCTATGGTCACACCCCTTCACCCCTGGCCTCCCTCCCATCAACTCTGGTCTCAGCTCCCTCCTCCCAGTGCTTAATTTGAATTGAAAGAGGTGCTGGCACTGGAGAGCACTGCCTGGGTAGCTGGAGAGCAGTGGCTGCAGGCAGGGCACGCAACTCTGAAGGCAAAACCACTATTAGCAATGGCTCAGAAGTAAGGGTGACATGATATATAGTGTATTGCCACCCTTACTTCTGTGCTGCTGCTGCAGCTTATGGTGCCTGGCACTCAGCCTGCAGATGAAAGCGGGCTTTGCACTGTCAAATGGGGGCTGCATCTTGGCAGAGCCCATGGACATCCTGCAGCCCTTTGGCCATTCCTGGCTTATCAACGGCGCCATTTCAGATTTGTGACATAGACTGTGTGTGTGCATTTGTGAGACTGTCTGTGGGGGAGTGTGTGTGTGTGAGAGAAAGAAAGTGTTGGGAGAATGTGTGACAGAGTGTGTGTATGAGAGACAGTGTGTGTGTGTGTTGAGGGGAGTGTGTATGTGATTGTGTCAGCATGCTGTCTCTTTAAGCAAGCATTCAGGATCAGGAGCCGGAAGGCTTGTTCAGACACCAGCAGCCGCTGGCAGCTCCCATTCCTGACCCAGAGGCAGCAGCACAGACAGGTTCCCCACTGTCCTGCCACCCCAGCTCAGTGAAGACCGGGTACATGGGAGGGGAGAGGGAGACACCCCAACATCAAGCCCACCACCCCGTTCTGTGCAGTAGACAGGACACTCCTGGTCCCGAGCAGGTGGGCTGATTCAGTTCATTGAGGAACACCCTTGGCAGACTTGGGTGGTTTGTGATGTTCTGAATCCTGGTTTAACTAAAAACCAACAAGCTCTGCAGAAAAGCTTAGGTGAGAGACAGTTTTAGATAAAAGATTGTAGCCTGTTAAGCTAAGTTTTAGTCTTGAGAGACCATGTTACTTTTGTTGTATATTGTAACTATTTGTAACCACTCATTTGAATCTATGAATCTCTGTTCTTTGTTAAGGAACTTCTATTTGTTTTCTCCATAAACAGATTACAGTGTGATGTTGTTATAAAAGACCTGATCCTGAACTGTAAACTTCCAGCTGTGTGTACCCTGTATCTTTGGGGATAGCTTACGTAGTAATTACTGTGAGTGACAGGGACTGGACACTACAGGGGGACGCTTCTTGAGTCCTCAGGGATTAGGATACATCTAATGTTAACCTGCAAAGCAAAGTATGACTGGCAGAGTACTGAGAAGAAGGCTTGAGTGGTTGAAAGGTTGGTGCTGTACAGGAGCTGACCTCCAGCTATCACAATATAAATTCTCTCATGCTGGAGGCAGGGAGGTTACCAGGTAACCCACATTCTGGGCACACTGAGAAAATGTCTCAGTAGGTGAGACAGTATCTTTTATTAGACCAACTTCTGTTGGTCAAAAGGACAAGCAAGTCTGGGGAAGGTAATCAGAGTGTCTGAGCTAAACACAAGGTGGGATAAAAGACAAAAACACCATATCACCCATGGGCAAACACTTTTCACCATCCGATCACTCCATATCTGACTTCTCGGTCTTTGTCCCCAAAAGAAACCTGCAGAACACCTTGAAAAGACGAGCTTGGGAACTCTCTTAATTTGTCCACTTCATAGATCTTTATTCTCAGCACTTTTTTGGTTGCTGTCAATCTCATTGATGCAAGTGCTAATTTATTATCTGATCCAATATTGGCTGCAAAAGATCTGCACAACAACACACTTGATTTCCATCTGAGATGTTCTTCATCTTCCCATCAGGTGATACCCAGGTCCACTTCCTCTACAGCTTTCTTTGTTGAAACAGCATGTTCATTATCACCAGGCTGTTTTAATAAAAAAAATTAGTAACTTTTCTCCTCTTCCATTTTCTTCACAAAGTCCAAATATGCCTATTGCTTCAGTCCATGAATTCCAGTCTGATCCTGTCTCAGCTATTAGATGAGTAAACAGGGAGTGACCTGCTAGGTCACTTGGTCACAATGAAAACGTCCTTATATGGGTTCAGAAACAAATACAGAAATTGCTGCAATCTACTTCTGGATGTTTCTGAGTCATGTGATCAGCCCTGACCTCTACAAGTGTGCAGAGACACAACAATCCAGTGTTTTAAATGAGCTTTAAACATTTTTGTTGAAGCCTATTGGACTGTCATCACATTTTTGAGGATATCACAATCATGAACTAATTAATATTGCCATCATATCATAAGAAAGGTGTAAGAGAAAAGGTGGTGCTGGTAAGTTAAAGCTTCCTGGGAGCACATATTTAGTAAAAGATAAGGTTTATATCACGTGTGGCTACCAAGCTGGTAGAGGCTGTGATCACAGAGGAAATCTTTATAATTAAAGATTTATCACCATAAAGGTAGATGAATTGATTAATTCTAATGGGACAAATATTACCACCTGATAAATAGATTAGATTAGATTAGATTAAATTAAATTAAATTATATGTAACCCTTCTGCCAGACAGAGCCAGCAGCAGCCAGGGCCAGGTTCAATATCTAAGGGTTCCTTTCCATCAATACAACACAGAAGCGGCTCGAACCCAGTAAGGTGGGAAAATTACGCACCACCCCTGGGCACCTCTGAAAGGCACTACTTCCCCACTCAAAAGCACAGAGTCTGAGTGTAGAAAATAAACTTTTAATAAAAGGAGGAAAGTAACTCGGTGTTAATTTGGGAAAACACCGCAAACAGGATTCATCAACATAAACCATGAGCAAAAGACCCATCCCCAAGTAAGTTGGGCAGTGTCCTTTTCCCCTCAGGTTCTCAAGTCCAGCAACTCAAAAGTCTCTTTAAGGTGCCCAACCCTTCTCTGCACCCCACTCCTAGTTGCTGTCCTTGGTCAGTGCAGACCCAGAGTTCAGAGGTGTATCTGCAGAGTTGCATGGCAACTCAAAAAAGAGTCCTAAAAATGTGGAAACTAGATCAAATTACAAAGGATGAATATAAACAAATAACACAAGTTTTCAGGGATAAAATTAGAAAGGCCAAGGCACAAAAAAAGATTAAAGCAGCTAGAGACATAAACGGTAACAAGAAAATATTCGACAAATACATTAGAAGCAAGAGGAAGACCAAGGACAGGATATGCCTATTACTCAATGGAGGGGGAGGGGGACAATAACAGAAAATGTGGAAGTGGCAGAAGTGCTAAATGACTTTTTTGTTTCAGGTTTCACTGAAAAGGTTAGTAGAGATTGGACATTTAACATAGTGAATACCAGTGAAAACGAGGTGGGATCAGAGGCTAAAATAGGGAAAGAACAAGTTGAAGACATCTAACTGGTCTGAGTAATTTTTAAGTCACCAGGGCCTGATGAAATACATCCTAGAATACTCAAGGACCTGACTGAGGAGATATCTGAGCTATTAGCGATTATCTTTGAAAAGTCATGGAAGACGGGAGAGATTCCAGAGGACTGGAAAAGGGCAAATATAGTGCCAATCAACACAAAGGAAAATAAGGACAACCTGGGGAATTACAGACCAGTCAACTTAACTTCAATACCCAGAAAGATAATGGAGCAAATAATCAAGCAATCAATTTGCAAACACCTAGAAGATAATAAGGTAATAAATAACAGTCAGCATGGATTTATCTAGAACAAATTGTGTCAAACTAAGCTAATAGCTCTGACAGGGTGCCAAGCCTTGTGGATGGGGGGAAGTGGTAGATGTGGTATATCTTGATTTTAATGTGGCTTGCATGACTTTCTCATAAACAAACTAGAGAAATACAACCTAGATGCAGCTACTATAAGGTGGGTGCATAACGGGTCAGAAAACCGTTCCCAGAGAGTAGTTATCAGTGGTTCACAGTCAAGTAGGAAGGTCCCCCCTGGGATCAGTTCTGGGGCAGGTTCTATTCAATATCTTCATCAATGATTTAGATAATGGCATAGAGAGTATACTTACAAAGCTTGCGGATGATACCAAGCTGGGAGAGGTTGCAAATGCTTTGGAGGGTAGGATTAAAATTCAAAATGATCTGGACAGACTGGAGAAATGCTCTGAAGTAAACAGGATGAAATTCAATAAGGACAAATGCAAAGTACTCCACTTAGGAAGGAACAATCAGTTGCACACATACAAAATGTGAAATGACTGCCTAGGAAGGAGTACTGCGGAAAGGAATCTGGGAGTCATAGTGGATCACAAGCTAACTATGAGTCAACAGTGTAACACTGTTGCAAAAAAGTGAACAGCATTCTGGGATGTATTAGGAGGAGTGTTGTAAGCAAGACACAAGAAGTAATTCTTCAGTTCTACTCTGTGTTGATTAGGCCAGAACTGGAGTGTTGTGTCCAGTTTTGGGTGCCACATTTCAGGAAAGATGTGGACACATTGGAGAAAATCCAGAAAATAGTAACAAAAATGATTAAAGGTCTAGAAAACATGACCTATTAGGGAAGATTGAAAAAATTGGGTTTGTTTAGTCTGGAGAAGAGAAGACTGAGGAGGGACAAAATAACAGTATTCAAGTACATAAGAGGTTGTTACAAGGAGGAGGGAGAAAAATTGTTCTCTTTAATCACGGAGGATAGGACAAGAAGTAATGGTCTTAAATTGCAACAAGGGCAGTTTAGGATGGACATTAGGAAAAACTTCCTAATTTTCAGGGTGGTTAACCACTGGAATAAATTGCGTAGCGAGGTTGTGGAATCTCCGTCATTGGAGATTTTTAAGAGCAGGTTGACAGTCACCTGTCAGGGATGATTAGGATAGTTAGGTTAAGTTAGTTAGGATGATTGCCAGTTTTGATTGGATGTATTCCTGGCGATTTCATCACATGACATAATCTTTAATTAAAGATTAATCTTTAATTCCTGGAGACTCCAGGCCAATCCTGGAGGGTTGGCAACACTAGGGATGCTCTAGATAATACTTAGTCCTGCCGTGAGTACAGGGGACTGGACCAGATGACCGCTCGAGCTCCCTTCCAGTCCTATGATTCTATATGTTTACCATGGATTAACTAACATCCCACCATAAAAACATTGTGGAGACAAGGCACTTTATTTTCATCAAAAGGCAAATTATGTGAGGTCAGTACTATGCTTCCTGCCTGACCAATACAAAGGAGCAAAAGAATAATTCTTTTTTTTTTTAAATTGATTTTGGCAGTACCAAACAACAGAACACCAAAATGTGAAATATCAAAAATATATACCCTACATAAAAGGCTAAATGGCATGTTATAGAAATGGACAACCATTTTAAGTACATTGCATCATTGGGAGCCGTAACAGCAAAAGTATGAAGCCAGTGCCTCCTAAAGACTACAACTAAAGGCACATAAAAAGAACCCAAAATGTATTTATTTATCTTAAAACATTTCATAACTTTTGCATGAGCTTTTAACTTTCATGGTCATCTATTAATCTTGGATTGTATATCTATGTTTAGTAAAAATAATTATAGAAATTTGTGTTTGAGGGGTTTCATACGAATACAGTGTGTTAGTAAATATTTGTGAACCAAGTTCTACATATAAGTGGGGATATGAAAAAAACACTAGGGTGTTGGATAGCGATACAAAATAACAATTGATATAGGCTGTCCACACTGGCAGATAAAAAGAAATGGAAGCTTTGATGGCAACCCAGGGAATGTGTCAACCTTGAAGTCATATGATCCTAAAGAATAAATCTGCATTATACTTAAATAAATATAGAGTTAAAAACCGTAAATTACAAAATTGCTGTAAAAATATAGTATGTATTCTACTAGCCCCATTACTATATTACTTCATTTACTATTAAAATATAATTCAAACAGCACAATGACATCCATCTGCATGACATTAGCAAAGGTAAATTATGAAGTAACTAAGATAAATAATGAAAATAACATTTAAAAAAGTAAGTAACTAAAAGGAGTGAAACTCCATTTACAGTGAATTACAACACAGGGAGCCCAATTCAGTCACTCAGAACAGTCAGTAAGACAAATTTGTGAACTGATGTGAGGCCTTATGCAGACATTTCATAGATTCCAAGGCAAGGAGGGATCATTGTGATTATCTAGTCTGACCTCCCATATAACACATGCTATAGAACTTCTTCAAAATAATTCCTAGACCACATCTTTTGAAAAAAACAGCCAATTTTATAAACTATAAGGAATTATTCTAAACACCAACAAATCTCTCAAAATTATGAATTTTTGCGGATTGTAGGTGTTTATAAAATATTTCATGAATCAAATCTCCTTTACTAGCTTAATACGTCATTTCAGATCTGCCTTGTCTAGGCATGAGGCTATATGGTGCCATTCCAAACCCAGCCCTTGAAAAGCTGCTGCTCAGCCCTACCATCCTGCGGGTAGGGAAGAAGCCCCTCTACCAGCCACACCCTACTTGGGGTAACTCTTCTCCCCTCTGCCCCCGCCTGCTTGTCACTGCCTCTTTACCCCATCCTTCACCCAGGCGCCAACCCTGTCCCTGACTTTGTCCTGCCACGTGAACCTCTCCCGTTCCCCGGCCGCACGGGTTTGAAGGGCCCGTGCACGGAGCTCACCGCCCACGGCACAGCTTTGGCAGGGAGCAAGCTCGGAATCCCAAGTACGGGCACAGTGAGGGCAGAGGAGAGAAGCCAGCAGGTATTACCGCGCATGCTCAGCAGCCAACCGCGACGCTCCCTCGTCTCTTCGGGGAACGCGCTGATCTCCGGGTAGCGGCTTCGCCAATAGCTGCTGCGCATGCTCCTAAGTCTGAGCATGCTCAGTAAGTTTAGGAAGCAAAACCCGAACTGACTTGACTCAGCCCATGATCACGCCCGCGTCTTCCACTGCCCCAGCAGGCCCCGGTGCAGACGCCAACTGCCTCGCGTGCGGGAGTGGCCGCTAGGCGGAGCGCTGCTGCTGCTCCCCCCGCCTTCCCCAGGCTGCAGGGCCGCGCCCCCGCCTCCGACGGGTGAGTAAGCGGGGCAGCCCCCAGAGCACCTGCCTCCCCCCTTCGCTCCCCGGGGCCCCTGCTCGCCGCGCCGCTGGTTGGTGCCGCGGGGCGGCGGCTCCGACCCAGCCCCTGCGCGCTCCTGTGGCGGGCCGTGCCCGGGGGAGTGACAGGCCGCCGCCCCGGCCGGACCCGCGCCAGGACGTGCCTGTGCTGGGAGCCCGGGGCCTGCCGCGCCCGTCGCCGCCGGAGCTCAGCCCCACCAGCGTCAGGTGCCCGCCGGACGCGGCCTGCTGGGTTTACAGCCCCACGTTGCTGGGGTTTGTTTTTGTTCTGTGATTGCAAGGGGAAGCTGGCAGACTGTACAGCGGAAACTGAAAACGGCTCTAAAACTAAGCTCCGACCGGTCCCAAATGTACATAAACTGGCAGAACCAGCCAGCTGTTTTTCTCTCTAAACTCTTTCAGTTGTAGCCGCTTTGAGTGGGGGTAGCGTAGTAGCGTCTCCATCGCTGGCAATTTTTAAACAAAGGTCGGGTTTTAGACGTTCTAGTTCAAAGAGGACTTAACCTGGGCCTGGCGTTTACTGAATTACCCAAGGGGGTCAGAGTAGGTGATCACGGTGGTCCCTTCTGCCTTATAATCGGTGAATTTATTGAAGCCTTTGCAGGACTGGGACACTACCATGTCTAAACACAGTAAAATATTTAACATTGATGGATCCTTGGCATTTCTGCCACAGTTTGCTCTAAGAATTCAGGACAGGTTAATCAAAAATAATGTTCACATTCTGTCTACAGTATAAAAATAACTTTGCTTAAATATGTTTGAACCTAACTATGGTATAGCCTTTTGTTGTGGGGAGGAGAGGGGAACTGGATGGAACAGAAAGAACCATGTTATAATTTTATTAAGAATTGTTTTAATTTTTTTAGACAGAGAAATGAAAATATGGCTGTCTCCTATACAAAGCAAACCACTGTTGTTTGTACTCTTCGTGTCATCTAAACCTGCTTAGAGGAGCACAAAGATAAAATTGCCAATGACTGATTTCAGCTGAGGTGCTGAAGTTCAAGTGGTCACAGATACCATGCAAATGAAAATTGATCTCATGATATTACTAGTTTCATAATCGTAGAATCTTCCAGGAAGAACAAGTTAGGCAATACCTAAGTGAACATGCAAAACAAGCTGAAAAAACTCAGAACTTCCTGGCCTTATTTTTAATGCCTTTTTTACCCACATATTTATGAGACAACAGAAAAGACTATGCTTGAGAGTTATTAAAAAAGGGGTAAAATTACATTAACCTTCTTGCAGGAACAAGAACCACGGATTTCCTCTCAGGAAAATTAATTTGCAAACTGGATACAATTAACTTAGGCTTGAATAAAGACCGGGAGAGGATGTGTCATTACACTAAGTAAAACTATTTCCCTATGTTTATTCCCTTCTCTCCCCCCCCCCCCCGCTGTTCCTCACATGTTCTTGTCAACTGCTGGAAATGGCCCACCTTGATTATCACTACAAAAAGTCCCCACCCTTCCCCACCCCCGCTCTCCTGCTGGTAATAGCTCACCTTACCTGATCACTCTAGTTACATAGTTACAGTGTTACACCCATTGTTTCATGTTCTCTGTGTATATAAAATCTCCCCACTGTATTTTCCACTGCATGCATCCGATGAAGTGAGCTGTAGCTCACAAAAGCTTTTGCTCAAATAAATTTGTTAGTCTCTAAGGTGCCACAAGTACTCCTTTTCTTTTTGCAGATACAGACTAACACGGCTGCTACTCTGAAACCTCTCAGGATGAGAGGCAAGAATGAGTAATATGAAAGCCATATGGAAATGATTATTGCAGGACACAAATGGTGGTAGAGGGAAAAAGTGGCTTTTATGTCTTCAGTCTCTAAAGATTTGGTAAAAAGTAGCTTTTTCATATATAGGAGTTTAGAAAGCAGCAAGTAAAGTAGCATGTAGGTGTTTTGGAGAAAGAGAGACTGTAATCCATATTTCATTAATCATGCACATGGAAAATGTCAGATTTTGCTGAGTCCTTACGGAATGAGAGATGTTTCAGTATCTTTGTCCATAGTAGGAGTAGCTAAAGGAGATCAACTTTGGTAGATTTCAAATATTTTGAGTCCCATATCTAAACCCTGCTCCCCAGACCTGGAGAAAGAAACTGGAACAACTCTCACAAATGTTTGAGGCTTCAGGAGTTGAGCCACCAATTTTGTTTCTAGTGAAACTCAGTCACCTACATTAACATGTTTTTTACCTGTTTTCAGAAATGTGTGCAGCTGCATTCCAAGGCAAAATGCATTATAATTAGGCTTGGTAGAATTCAATTTTTATTTTTATTTGATCATTTCAACAGATAATATTGATTGCTTCCTTTTTACATTTTTTTTGTTTTATTTTAAATTCTTCACAATTGCGCGTGTTGGGATGGGTTTTAAAAATTGACAAAAAATGCTTAGAGATTTAAAATTTCACAGTTGAGAAATTATGGGCAGGTCAGAAAGTAGGGAGGGTCTGACAATTATTTAATAACAGTGTATGTTGAAATTTAAAAGGTTAAAGCTTTATGACAATTAAAATACAAATGGTCAACATCACATGTCAATACACAAAGTAAATATCGTTACATCAGACTCAATAACTTAAATAAATTTCAGAAGCTGTTTAAATCCCGTGGGTTTACCAGTGATACTGTATCCTCTTGAAACAGTGCAGAAGAGTTCATTTACAAGTTGGACAGACATTTTCACTGATAAAGTCCTGTAATGGAGTTGTTTATATTACAGTTAATGGTCAGTTGCCAAGTTTGTTATGATAGCTCCAAGTTCCAGTTGGGATCTGGAGGCCATTGAGCAAAGCACTGTACAAATCCATACAATAAGAGGGTCAGTGCCCCAAGTTTACAATCCAGAGTCTGAAATTTGTATGTTAAGTTACTCCTGGGGGAATTCTGTGCCAAAAATCTAAATTCTGTGCACAATATTTTAATAATCTGCATATCTTATCTGTCAAAATAATGCAATATAATCATACTGGTTTCAGTTACTTTGGATATTTATTTCAAAATACCTGTCAGCAAGTATCTCTGTTACAATACAGACAACAAAAAAGATTCAGGAAATGTTTTTTGACAAATAGATTGCTTACCAGGCTTATTAATACAGAACTTTGCGTAATAATTCATTTAAACTACAATACAGAAACGTATTTCCCACACTCCTTACCTGCACCCCCTCAGAAGCAGTGCAAGGGCCTTTGCTTGGGGGAGTCAGGAGTAACGGAGGAGCTGGGCAGAGGGAAGTAATTGCTGGGAAGGAGCCTGGGAGTGAACCTGGAGGATTGTTGGGTGTGAGTGGAAGAAGTATGGAATGTTTTTTGGGAGGAGGGGAGATTGTTAGGGAGTTGGAGAGCTTCCCCAATGCAGACCCTGCCTGACCCCTAGCTTCTCCCATTCAGTCAGGCACATCTGCCCCGTCCCTGTGTGTGTATCTGTGGCCTCCACTCAGCTCCCTCCTCCCTCCTGTCCCCATGTGTCACTGCACCCTTGTCCCCCGCATCCCTATGTGTCCCTGCACCACCACTCAGCTACCCCCTTGATCCCATGTGACCTGCACCCACCACTTCCATTAAGCTCCTGGCTCAATGCTGTCACCCCAGTAGTTCCTGTTCCCCCACTCCAATGTGTCTCCTCCAACCCTTCTGAACTGCAGTCAGTGTGATCCCCAGGAGCTCCAGGTGCCCTACAGTCTTTGTCGTCCCCCCCGTCCCCCAATATCCCATGCCTCTTCACCTGGCCCCATGGGCAGGGGGCTATGAGGAAAGCATCCTCTCTGGGACTGACTGCTCTGGCCCTGAGCCGGCTGCTCTCTCTTTTGGTGCTACAGCAGCCACTGGTGGGTGTAATTGCAGTGTCTCCTCAGCAATATGTATTATTCTGCAAGGGGGAAACATCTATGGGAGACATGAATTCTGTGCATGCACAGAGACACAGAATTCCCCCAGAAGTATCAAATGCATAAAATAAAAAAATCACAGCTATACTACGGTGTTTCTGCCAGTGACATAGGGTAAGCACAAAGCAGTGGCTTGGAAATAGCGTAACCAGAATTCCCATTTCATAGGGTCTAGTGGCAGTTTGGGAAAACTAGGAAGACTGTTGAAAAGTAGGATGTTCCATAAAATGTGTAATCCTTGGATGGCATAAAGCTTCATCGCATGGTTCACTAAAACAGGTCTGCATGATCTTTGAGAATGTATGTGTTGATTGTCTTATTTTTCCCAGCAAAGGCGATATGTACAAGAGTATGCAAACATAGTATATTTTTTAGAAATTAGTTGTTTGTTCCTAAATCTCTTATATAGAAATTTTATGAAGTGTTTAATAATGTTGAATTGATAGGTGACAAGAAATCTGATTTAAAAATATTTTTTTCTTGACCAATTGTAGCTGGAAACCTGTTGTTTGGACGCTGAACTATGACATCATGGCAAGATTTCACCGAAGAACATGCATTATTTTGTTGCTTTTTATTTTATTCATTTGCTCCATGATGATGGCTTTGAAGACTCTGAGACCTGACAGAGCTGGTTTTGGGGATCCATTTGGACTTGGTCTCTTACCGGAACTTCAACAACGGACAACACTCTTAGAAAATAAACACAGTCCCCTAACTGCTGCCAATGGTGATAGTGTAACACACACCAATAATTTGCACAGTATTGCATTGAATAGCATTAAAACATCTATGGCCTCTGTAAGAAAGTTGGAAGAGGAATTGCCTTCCCCTAATTATAACTTTCATGTGTTCTACTACAGCTGGTTTGGGAATCCACAATATGATGGTAAATATATTCACTGGAACCATCCACTGGTGCCACATTGGGATTCCAAAATTGCAAACAATTACCCAAAGGGAAGACACAGTCCTCCAGATGATATTGCGTCCAGTTTTTACCCTGAACTTGGAACATACAGCTCTAAAGACCCTTCTGTCATAGAAGCCCACATGCAACAAATGCGTTCAGCCTCTGTTGGTAATAAATGTCTGTTTATTTTTGGCATAGTAATCATTTGTTTGACCTCATATATTTGAGTAAACAGAACTGTTCACCTTTGTTTTTTCTACATATTGAAATGTAAGGGAACTTTGGTATTTTCTTTTTGCATGCACAGGAGGTTTGTGTCAATGATTCCTTCATGGAAACTTCTGGTTTTAACAAATTATTTTGTACTTCAGGTTCAATCCCTAACTTAGTTTCTGATCTTCCAAGCTGCTTCATACAGATGGACCTGTTCAGAGCAGATGCAGGATTGGGGACTATATCTATAGCTGTTTAGATAAAGGAATTTTATATGATTTGTTTACTTGTTTAACAGTACTCTGTGTAGTGTATAAAATATAGATATGGGCATTTTTATAGTGGATATGATGTCTCTCAAGTAGAGAAGATCAGTCCTAGATGTTTCTGTAATGGTTCTCAGGCAATCTAGGACCAAGTGTCACCTTATTAACCTCTACCTCTGTCGAGAGGAAGACTTGCTTGTGTTTACCTGGGTGTCAGCTCCCTCACACCTCCAAACTTGTCCTTACTTTTCCTAGTTTAACAATAGGTGCATCCTAGTCCACACCTTTGAAGCAGCCCCTTATCCACTGAGTACTCACAGAAATCCTAGGTTTGCTGCCCACAAGGAGATAGTGTACACACCAGCTTGTGTGATCCTACTCAGGATCAGTACCTTTGTTAATATCACAGCACTGAGTTACATTTATAATGAAAACAAAAGTTTATTATCAAATGTTCAAATGATAATGACTAAAGATAATGGAAACATAAGATTACATATAAAACAATTATAACCCACTTTCTAGAGACTAAATTTAACATACTAACCTCCAGTCTAAACAAGTTTCTCACACCTAAAGCTTCTTGCAGAGTCTTCCACCAAGGTAGGAAGAGATCCTGGTTTCATAAATGTAACTGTGTTGTCTGTTTACTTCCTAGGCGCAAGATAAAGCGGTGTCTTTTTGCTTTCTTGTATCCCCCAAAGTTCATTGTCCACCGACAGTGTGCTGCCTCCCTGTTGATTTTAGATCCCCCATTGCCTTTGTAAATGACTCTCCATTGTGTTACGTTACAGTGCTTAATTTACATGTCGAAGGGACAGGTGAATAGACATCCTTTGACAGAAAACTCCATTTATCAACTCTGCCTCAACACAGATTTTAAAACATATATACATATACAGTCCTTACATAGTATCTGTCCAGAAGTTTCACAACAATATTATTGACCAAAATGATTGATCCTGGCTTTCATTTATGATTTCACATAATGTTCTTTGGTGAACCAGAATGTATGTACCAGGATCAGTGTATTCTTGTAATCCCATTTCCAGTTGGCATCGAAGGGTTTCTGAGTCACAGTTTCAGAGGCTGGTTCAAGAAATCCCATAATAGATAATTATGAAATAACCTATCCACAGAGGAAAATTCTAGCCAACCACTAACACCTAATAATTGTTTTATGCCCTGAATTGTGAGGGATTATATCCCTTGTACAATTCCTTCCTCCTGTACTTTGTAACTATGGATATTCTTACTATCCATATACATGTCCAATGCTTCTTTGAAACCTCTTAAGCTCTTGACAACATTAATACCTGGTAGAATGGGTTGTACTGTAGGTTAATTATTTAAAAAACAAAAAAATTAACGTATACACCAGTATTACCTTTTATCTCTTAAATTTAAAATTTATTAATGAGTTTCGTTGTTTGTCCCCAGTTTTATATTAAATGAGGGAGAACATAAATAGGAGCACTCAGCGTAACTTTTCTATGCCATTCTTTATTTTATATATCTCTATTATAGCCCTTCTCATTTATTCTGTAAACTAGGCAGTCATAATCTTTTCTGTTTTTCCTCTTTTGGATTTCTTTTTATGCTTCTAATTATTTTATCATTTACATCTGGACCCCTTCTGTTTCTACAAATATATTATTTGACCAGACCACAGTATTCAAGGTGAAGACTTACTGTCAATTGGTATAATGCCACTATAATATGTTCATTAATATTGTCTATCCCAGTCTTCTTACTTCCTAACATTGTTAGCTTTTTTGACCACGGCTACATATTGAACAAAGATTGCTATGTTCATACTAGTGACATTTTTGTTTTTTAAGAAACTTAAATTTCCTCTTGTTACTAATACTGGGACAGCTCCATTGGTGATAGCAACAGTGGGAGTACTGGTGTGGGCAGGTTACTGCTGGCATTGTAAGCACAGCGGTGTTTTGTCTCACTCTGGGAAAGCAATTTAAACACTGGCAACAATTATCACCTTGTTTACAGTTTTATAAGGTATAATAATCCTTTAAGATTCAGGCCATAATCTTTACCTCCAGTAAAGCTGCATTGGTGGAGAACGTTAGGAAGAAATGTCTGGTGTAGACAAGAGTCTTGGTGCATTCTTCTTTTTGCCAAGTAATTACAGTTGATTTAGGACTCAGTAGTGTGTGAATAGTTTAAATTATTTCTTTCAGTGTACATTGCTGATACACCTATATAAGATTCTTCTGAATTTTCTCTTGGTTCTGTCTAGTCGTGACTATCTCAAATAATTTCATTTGATTTCAGAGTTCACTTGCTTTTGTGGATCATTAATTGCTACAATAAACATCAGTCCTTGTATGGATGTTTGGGGTATTGTTCACCTTTTCCTGTGCTGCAGAATTGACCATTATCCCATTATTTGTCTCTTAAACAGTTTCTAATCCATCACAGTACTTTACATCTGGCCTTCGTTTTCTTACTAGCCTTTTATGTGGGCCTTTACGCTTTCAAACAGACTTAATTAATTAATTAAATTAGTTTTAACCAGTTCTATTATCCACTAATGTGGTGTTGTGGTCAAGGAATTCTAGAAGATGGGAGAGGCAGAATTTCCTTTACAGGGTTTGTCGCTATCACATTGTTCTAGATATTTTATAACTCTTTTTATTTCAGTGAATTTACCTGCTTCTGAAGAGTATCTCCCTAGTTTGTAATTCATGGGTATGCCTAATAGGTGCAACTTTTGCTGTCCTCCATTAGTGTCTGATTTTAATGAGATTGAGCTGCTAACAACAATATTCAGTCTCTTGAACCTTAAATTCTTTCAGATATCTGGAATGAATACCAGGTTCTAGTGACTTGCTGCGATTTACTTTTTTAGTTTGTTCCTCCCTTTGCCACTTCAGTCTCTAAGAGTGCTTCATCTTTTTTTGCCTGTGAAGAGATCTATAGTAAGTATCTTCTTAACAACTTCTGGGGTGAAGACTGATACAAAAATTTAAATCAGAGCAGCGCAGAAAGCTATCTTCTTCCTCAGTTGTTCCCTATGTGTCTTAATGTGCAACACAACCACTGATTCTTTGCAGGCTTCTTGTTCCAGGTGTATTTTGAGAACCTATCATTCTTATATGCTTATCTGTGTGCTGTGCCCTTTTACTTTCCATCTTAAATTTTTCTTCTCATATTTATCCTTTTCTGTTGGCTTCACTTGAGCTGGATTTCTCTTATTTCTATAATGTGGCCATTGAAGCATACTGGATTTATTTTGTTTTCTGTTTCTTCCTTTTCTTTATTTAGCAGCATGCATATGTCTTATGACAGAATTACTCTATACTCATTATCCTGCATGATTTTCTCAACCATGTCCCAACTTGATATCTGACCAGTTTATGTGCAAGTAGATGATGCACATTGCATTATTCCTATTCTATTAGATTTTGTTGCTGGTTTAATCTCCTAAATGTCATGCACTCAAATATCATTTTCTGAGCTTGGAGGTTGGTAGTATGTTCCTACTTGTACTTGTATTTTTATGTTTGGGGGTTGGTTTCCATACATATTCTTCTGTAAAGTCCTCTTCGCTCAAAATTTTCTCTCATTAGAGTGTATGGCATCTTTTAGGTATAGTACCTATTCTCCCAGTTCTGTGAACTAATGTCATTCATGTATAATTACTTTAATACCTGGCTGTAAATCCCATCAATTGTTGTTGTTCCACTGCATTTCAGAAATATATATTATTTCAAAGTTGTGTTCCAGTGCAAGTCATTTTTGGCGAACGTATTTTGTCTCAGCTTCTCTGACACTTTATTTTTGACAATATGCATATCAGATGTACTTTTTTAAGTAACATGGTGGTATTTTTCTTGAATGTACAAATAGTAAGTTCTTTGGGGAAGGTATATTTTCTTCCTTTGACTTATTTTCATATTCAGCAACTAGTGCCATATTTCTCTGTAAATTAAAAATATAGGGCATTTTTCCTGAGCCTTATAATAACTCAAGAATAATTTCATTAACTTTTTCTTTTTTTTTTAAGGATTCTGTGCCATGATTGTTGGTTTTTCACTGGGAAGCAAGAGCTAGAAAAATCTGAAAGTGTAGTCTTTTAAGTGTTTAGTACAGTTGGATGGACAAGACGGGAAAAGGAGATTGCTGTTGCATTGGGGTCTGAAATTGAATTGTTTCAAGATAGTGCTACTAGCAGTCCTGTTGTGGACTTGTTCAGTATACATATGCTATGTATTTTTCTCCCGGGGAAGTCCTGGACTACTGGCAATCTTACTATACTGTCAGCTTCAATTTGACTTATTTCTTAAGGAATCTGTCTAAAGTCTAAAAGTTGTTTGTTTGTTATTGAAAAAGATGGCTCTTCAGATGGACCAGAAAACATTACTCTGCTAGATTCTTGTGGGAATTTTCTAGGTCGTCATCTGATAATTTCTTGATATACTCATCATAGATTTTTATTTAAACTTTAGCCTGGATACCAGTAGTCAGTGATTTATACAGAACTATGCATAACCCATGCATTAACTGAGTCTTATAATTTTGACAACTTATTTGTCATGTTATCAGGAGATAGTGGGCCTGATCTAATCCCATTATGCTCTGGAAACTTTGCTATTGTCGTTAATGGGAACAGAATGAAATGATCCAGTGATTATATGTCAATGTTAGCGTTTCCAGTGGAACTAAAATTTTACTTGCATTTCCATAAAATACACAATGCTATTAAAAATTGTTTTTAAAACATTCAGGAAAGGAAAATATCTTACTGAAAAGACTCTTGTGCCAAATCAATTTATGGATGGTTTTCTGTAAGTATGCAATTGTTGTTGTTTTCAGATCTTTATTGTCTATGGACCATACGAGTTATGGTCCACTGGCTATGTCTACAAAGTTAGGCCTGTGTGCCATCCTTTGTCTTGATCTAAAGGCAACCTGTGACAGCCCATCAATAAGAATATTGTGCAGAGATCATGGGTAGTATAACCTTTATGTAGTAACTAAGGCTTTTAGTTTGCAAATATACTGTTGAATTTAACATCACTCAGAGGGATCGGGGGGGGGGGGAGAATTGTACGAGGCACTTAAAATTCCATTATGGCTATTTCTGTACCTTGCTGATTTGACTGTCTGCATACAATTATAACATTTATGTGCTCATCTGCAGTAATTGCTTGGGCAAATTAGGTGTGTAGCTGCATATATCTAAGTTGTTTGAAATCCTTGCCCTTCACTTGTTTCATAAAAAAAATATTTTTCAAACCATGCTTTTATATTGTTCCTGGCTGCAAGAAGTATTTACATATATTTTGTATCAAATGCCAGTTTTCTCAGAAATGGCCGTTATTTAGTTAGCTGTATAAACTATGTTGTACATTAACATGAATATTTATGTTTCATGTACACACTTGCGTTTATTTAAACTTTTAGTAGGCATACTGTTGTTTTTGGTGGCATAACTCAAGCTCATGTTTTATATCTTAGGTGTCATAGCCCTTTCTTGGTACCCACCTGGTATGGCTGATGAAAATGGGGAACCTGGTGAAGATTTGGTGCCTGTTATTTTGGATAATGCACATAAATACAATCTAAAGGTATAGTACTTTTAAAGTGTTCATATTCAGTACATCTCTAGATCAAATGTACATATATATTTTTGTTCATTAACTAGATAATTTGTACTCTTTTAACAGTTGTATGTATTTTGGCTGCCATTAGGTTAACACAACAAAGGGCCTGGGTTTCCTCTAGAAAGAAGAGGGACTTAGCTGGATCCCTATGGGATGGGGCCAATAGTGCAGCAGCAATTTGGAATATTTATAGAAACCAAGAACATGAAGAGAAATCAGGACAATTGGAAAAAGCCACTGGCCTTATAACTGGAGCACAACTAACCCAAGTTCAGGCTGGAGTGGGTGAATTACGTGTTATCTCCGCCCTTAGTTCGATGTCCCAGAAACTGTTAACAGAGATGGTACTGAATATCACTGAGGCTGGGAAGGCATTGCAGTGGGATCTGGATTGCTCAGAAATCCAGGATTTCCTGAATGACCAGCTGATGGCCATTCGGCGTGATCTTGAGCATCAGGCCTGGCCTACTGCCCTTACAGACACTTCAGGAGTATCATCTGATCTGTAGCCATGGAGAGACACTTGGAGATATTCTGGGTGGAGATGCAAACATTTGCGGTGTTTCTTCCAAGTATATGGACCGGTTGGAGAGATGTGGCTCCCACATAACACATCCTGCCAGGTCCATGGGGAGGATGCATGTGGACTGGGTAATTCACCAAGACATTTGGGAACTTAACTACCTGGTATGCCTAATAGATTTTTAGACAGTGCTCCCAGAATAACACCCAACATTTGGATAGGGGGAGAGAGTCAGTGGACATTCTGGCCATTAGAACCCCCACAGCTTCAGTGTGTACGTAAACTGAAGCCAGGGGAAGTTGTCACTGTTCATGGCAATGTTTGTTGGGAGGGTATGGGACGAGGAACTTACCCTGACAGGACACATACTCTTCCAAGCTAATGATAGCTGTGCGCGTGTTGAGGCCACCATATTACAAGATATTCATTTTAATCTCGCCACTGCTGCAGGCCTGCGGATAGAATTTTTCAATCAGTTCTTAGGTTTCAGATACCCTTTAACTGGATCACCCTAATACCTGATCGATTCCAAAATTTACTTTCACTCCTACCAGAGATTCAGAAAATTTCTGAGTTACAAGGGCAACTTCATATGCTTCAAAATATATATCAAGTTGAAAAGTGTGCCTTTCATACCACTTATAGAGTGCCTACCTTCTGTACTAAGTATGATGTATTGTGTTTTGTGATTAAAACTGTGCAACAACCCCATTATAGTATTATTGAGAGCATGTTATTGCTTGTATTGTTATTTGGTTTAGGGTTATGTTGTTGGTTGTTGTTGTAAAGAACGTAATAATAATAATACTTTTCATGTCCATACTAACCATGCATTGTCATTGTATCCAATTAAAACCCCTAAGGTTGACGTATTTGATGCAGAGTTTGAAATACAAAATTTAATGAAAATGGAAGTTTAAAATTGACAGTTGTGCTGGAAGCACAAAAGGGGGGAGTGTGGAAGTAGATAAAGGGAATTTGGATGCAGGCCTCTGAAATGAGCAGGAGTCAGGCTAACTCTAGCTTTAATAACGCGAAATTTGTAGAAGCGGGGATAGTGCGAAGCGAGTGGAAAACAACTGTGAAAGAGGCTGTTGTGACCTTGTATTAGATAAGAATAAAATGCAGACTATAAGAGAAATGGTAAGAAAAATAAGATATCATGAAGGAATATGTATAAACAATATGCAGTTGTTGCTTATTATTGTCTGTAATAAAGGTATAAATACTTGCTCAAATTGTTTATCTGGGAGAGACCTGCCTAGCTGGGGGAAACCCTGTGTCCTAGTGCACTCTCTCTCCCTCTGTGCAATTGCTTGAAATAATGACCACAAGGGCCATGTGAGGACTAGTGCATTGGCCTGAGGGCTGCATCACTGACACCCCACCCTTTCTCCCCTGGCCCCGCCCCCACTCCACTCCTTCCATGAGGCCTCACCCCTTCCCTGCCCCCATTCCAACCCCTTCCCCAAAGTCCGCACCCTAACCCTGTCCCCTCCCTGCCCCCAGGGGGAGCAGGAGGGGTGTGGGGTATAGTGGGGGCTCAGGGCAGGGCGTTGGGGTGCAGGAGGGATGAGGGGTGTGACAGGGGGTTGGGGTGCAGGGTGCAGCAGGGGGCTCAGGGCAGGGAGTGCAGGAGGTGTGCAGGGTGCGTCAGGGAGTGCAGGAGGGATGAGGGGTGCAGCAGGGGGTCGGGGTGCAGGGGGCTCCGGGCAGGGGGTTGGGTGTGGGGTGCAGGCTCTGGCCCGGGGCCGCTTACCTAGAGCAGCTCCGGGGTGGATGCGGCGCGCACCGGGGCCAAGGCAGGCAGGGGCATGGTTCTGACCGCTTCAGGGAGCGGAGTGGGGCTCACGGCGCCACGGGGTAGGCAGAGGGGTGCGTGGGGGAGTGGGGGCGACGCAGGGAGCTTGGCGGGCCGCACAAATAATGTGCGAAAAGACACCAATATTCAGCTTATTTTTTGATTCGGTTAATACTGGTTGAACAGTTCTCTTCAGCATTAGGAAATATAAAGAATGTAATGTATTTTTCCCTAAAGTGTTAATGGATTAAAATTAAAATCAGGAAGTTAGCAGGGAAGATATTTGAAGTATCATTGGAATAATATTTTCTCAGTACCTATACTCAACGTCTATTCTTAGCACAGTGAATCTCATCTTCAATATTATATTTTGTAGGCATCCTAGCAATTTGAATGAGAAAATGATTAGAGTTAAAGATGATAGACTTGTCAATAAACTCAGAATCATTATGCAAAAGAAATTATTTTTAATCTAAAGAGAAAAACAAGGTCATATAACTGTGTGTAACTAGAAGTAGCCTTGTCAAGTATGCTTTGCCTCTTAATAGGACTGAAGTAAAAAGAAATAATAAGACAATTGAGGGAAAGCTTAATAATCCTAACAATTTAGTCCAGCAGTGTGTTTCACTTTAGTTTGTGAAAAAATCTTTGATAGTATCACATTTCACTTGAGACTAGCTGAAAATTGGTGTCGTCATTTGCATTCTAAGTTAAAAACTGCTTCTGAAAAACTGCCAGCATTGATTAATGTAAAACATTCTCTCTTTTAATTGGGTAGTTGAAAACAATGGAATTTAGTTTGAAGTGAGCTGAAGTTTATAGCATAAATAATTTCATAAGCCCCAAGCCTGAAATTTAGAAGTAGCAATGATAGTATATTAGATTTAGTGCCTAGGTATTTATTGCTGTTGATGAACCTATAAAACTCTAAATTAAAGGTAAAGTTCTCCCATTCTACATTTTAAAATCTAATTTCTCACTGAAAGCTCTCCTTGGAGAAATATTATCTGTGACAACTAGAATATATTGTTGCTTAGAAATAAAATATAAAACACTTTCATCAGCTGTAATCAGTTTTTGAATGGTCAATAGATAATCTTTTAATTAACTAGCTTAGAATACTCTATATAGTTGTGTATTTTAGTAATTTTTTCCAGCATGCTTATTATTTACAGTAGCTTAGACAAGCAATCTTATATAAAACTAGTAATAAAGAGTAGGTGTATAGTTTTTCTATTTTTTCATCGAATCTATATTGTTAATCTTGGCAGTCCAAAAAATAGTGAGTCTTATTGAATTAATCTTCAGGAATAGTAGTCTTGAATCAATTACACACATAGCATTGTGGAGACTTTTCACAATCCCTCTTTCTAGAGCTCTGTTGGTGTGCCTGATACTACTTAGACAAATAACACCAAATGGATTTTACGTTCTGTAATGCTTTATAATCCATATTGCATTTATTGCATTTTCATTTTACAGGTCACTTTTCATATTGAGCCATATAAAGATCGCGATGATCGTAGTATGTACAGCAATGTGAAGTACATTGTAGACAAGTAAGTGCTTTCTAAAATGTATTTTTTTGGCATTCACATTCTCTGATAGATATTTCTCATCTCTTGTGTGAACTCTTAAACTGTATATGGTATGACCTGTGCTTGAGAGAAATGAAAGAGGCTGTTTTGCTCATAACTGACAGACCTAGAACTCAGACATAAGGTATGCACATTTTAAAGTATTGGGACATGCATGTTATGTGGAGATGCAATAGACAACTACATTTAAAATTTCTTCTTCTTTTAGTAATTGCACATGTGCAGTCAACTCTTGGTTTGGAGCACCAGTACATGGTCAGCAGAAACGTTTTCCCTCAGTGATACCCATTGGGTGGCTGCTTTGTCATTGCAACAAGAGACCACCTCAGTGCCAAGTACCCTGGAGACATTTGCAGCAGCAAAAACCTGCTCTTCTTCGTGGTGTTGTCTTCTTTCTTACAGGTGTCTGGTCCTTAGGCGCCTCTGCCACTGATTCAACCTCCAGTAGTTCAGTTGCCTGCTTCCCGGACAGGTGGACCCTTGCAACTCTGTTATGATTGCATCACTGCTTTCATCGCCAGGCTCTCAACACTGGGCTCTGGCACTGACTGGATTGGCCGTGCCATCGTCAGAAGAAGGGGAATCCTCGTTGGACTCAGAGGTGGGATCTTGCTTATCACAACCCTGAAGCAGGACCCATCAGTCTCAATGGGACCTGCTATGGAAATGTGGCTAGGACAATGGGATCCTGCCCTGTATCAGTGGCCGTTTTGGAATTCTTGCAGGTTTCGTCCAGCTTCCAGGTATTCTCACCATACATACTCAGGACTTGTCTGCGTTTACAGTGCTGCTGTGCCACTGTAGCGCTTGGTGAAGACTCTACCTATGCTGACAGGAGAACTTCTCCTGTCACTGTAGGAACTCCACCTCCCTGAAAGGTGGTAGCTTTGTTGATAGGAGAAGGCCTCCCATCGACATAGTGTTGTCTACACTGGGAGTTTGGCACACCCCAAGCAACATAGTTATACTGGCGTAAGTTTGTAGCATAGACCAGGGCTCAGTGCCCTCATCTAGAAGGGCTGAGTCTATGCACTAAGCAGCTCCGTCCCCAGAGTCCAGCACTGGGCCCAGTACCAAGCATCAACAGGAGGTTCTAGAATGGGAAAACAGCCAGTAGAAGAGGTTCTACCTCTCAAGTCTTGGCTTCCTCTTCGCCCTCTCCAGACGAAGCCATTTCATCCAGCACAACTTCACCTCCTCTTGATGATGATTTGAGGTTTATCAGGAGTTATTAGAGAGTAGATATACAGCAGATAAAGACTTTATGGCAGACTCCAACCTTTTTGCCGCCCACCTCTTAAAGGGCAGAAAGAAAGTAATATGTACCCTCCCAAGGGTTTACCTTTATATTCATCCACCTCTGGGCTCATTAGTTGTTGCAGTGGCTAATGAGAGAGAATGACAGGAATACCAGGCTTCCATCCCCAAATCAAAAGATGCTAGGAGCTAGACTTATTCAGCAGAAAGATTTATTCAACGGAAGCTTGCAGCTGCATATCCCCAACCAACCGTCTCTGTTGGGACAATATGATTTTAATTTGTAGGGTTCCATGGAAAAGTTCAAGGAGCTGTTTCTGGAGAATGCTGGGCAGGAGTTCTCTTCCATGGTCAATGAGGGCATAGTGGTCGTCAGAACTTAGCAGCTAGAACCATGGCTTCCGCAGTGGCCATGTATAGATCATCCTGGCTGCAGTCTTCTGGTCTTCCCTCTGAAGTCCAGAGTACTATCCAGGATTTGCTGTTCAATGGTCCTTCTCTAGTCTCAGACCAGAGAAACCGCAAACTCCGTGGAGTTAG
This sequence comes from Natator depressus, assembly GCF_965152275.1. NCBI lineage: Eukaryota > Metazoa > Chordata > Testudines > Cheloniidae > Natator > Natator depressus. The sequence continues at coordinate 73,654,960 of NC_134236.1, forward strand.
AGACTCTAGAGCTATCCTGAAGTCCTTTGCTCTGTACACATCTCTCCCGGTCAGGAAGCATGGTCAGCCACAGCAGACACCCTGCTCCTCCTCCTTGACAGGAGATATCAAAAAGAGTTTCAGGGATTATATGTGTAGGTCTCCCCGTCCTGCTGCTTTGGCTCCAGCTCTGGGCCCTCAAGACACCCCGGAACCACAAAGCAGGCATTTTCATGGACTAGTCAAGGTTGACATACTAGTCTCTATCTCTCCAGACCTGAACCTCCTTTGCAAACCATCTTTCCCACTTCGGCTGTGCTTTGTCCCAGATGACTTTGGAGCAATGGTCCCTTGAGCACTGTGGAAGTGTGATATACTCTCTATGCGCTTGCAGACCAAGTGCCAGCTCTTGCTAAGGCTGTAGGCATCAGCTGAACACTAACAAATTCATAGCTGGAAACCAGACCAGCTCACCTGTATGTTAGTACTGTTCAAGATAGGTATTACTTATAAGTATGTGTTTAGTGTCTAGACTTTATGGAATGCTTATAAGTTGCTGCATGCATTAATTTCACTTGTAGGTTCCATAATAGATGTCCTTTTACTGACATGGGGAGGCAGCCTCCTCTGTGCTTTCCCACCAGTCCCACTTTTTCATAGAGTATTGCAAAAGTTAAGACAGGACCAGGCCAGAATCATGCTTACAGCCCCAGCATGGATCCATCAGCACTGGTTCTCCACTCTCCTGGTGCTGTCAATGAAACCTCCAGTTTCACTTCCATTAGACTCAGATCTAATCTCCTAGGATCACGGGTGCCTAGTCCACCTGAGCCTACAGTCCCTTCACTTAACTGCATGGATGCTCCATAAGGTAAATGCTAGAGAGCAGGCTTGCTTGCAAGATGTTCAGGTGGTCCCGCTAAATAGCAGAAAGCCTCTACAAGAGCTATTTACCTCGCTAAGTTGTGGGGTTTCTCTATCTGGTCTCACCATTATGGTGTATCACTGACCAGCTTCAGTTCAACATATTCTGGACTACTTACACCAAGATTTGTCAGTTTGTTCCATCAAAATACCTCTGACTGTTAGTTCATCGGTCCCTTCTGAAGTGGACAATTGCTCTATTTTCTCCAGTGACGTGGCCTTAAAGTTTTTAAAAGACTTAATCAAATTATACCCTCGAGTGCAAGACTCTATTCCCCCAGAGGACCTAAACTTATGCGTTCTCCCCCCTCCCACCCACCTCCCAATCTGAATCATTGGCTACCTGCTCACTGCTGCATCTATCAATGAAGGTAGCATCTTTGGTGGCTATTATCTTGGCTAGAAGAGTAGGGGAGCTGCGGGCAGTAATATCAAGGCCTTTATATACAGTCTTTTTTAAGGACAAGGTTTATTTGCGTCCTCATCCAGAGTTCATCAGGTGGTTTCCTCTTTCCACATCAACTGGCCAATTTTTTTGCTTGTTCTACCCAGAATCATATACAGTCAGGGAGGAAGAGTGTTTGCATACCCTGGATGTCAGAAAAGGCTTGTCCTTTCACCTGGACAGAACCAGTTACTTTTGTAAATCTTCCCAGCTGTTCGTAGCAGTGGCAGACAGAGTGAGAGGTCAGTCAGTCTCCTCCATCCAGAGAATGTATTCCTGGATTGCATCCTGCATATGCATGTACTATGACTTGGCTAATGTCGCTACATCTGACAGAGTCGCTGCTCATTTGATGAAATCACAGTCAGCCTCGGCAGACTTTCTGGCACAAGTTCCAATTGCAGACATTTGTAGAGTGTCAGCCTGGTCCTCAGTCCACACGTTTGCTTCCCACTGTACTGTGGCTCAAGACTCCAGAGATGATGTAAGAGTGGGATGAGTTGCTCTCCAATCTTTATTGAAATAGACTCCGATCCCGCCTCCTGTTTTACAGTTTGAGAGTCATCAAGAGCGGAATGCACACGTGCAGTTATTAACTTGTTCCGTAACTGTTGTTCTTTGAGATGTTGCATACGACCATTCCATGACCCGCCCTCCTACCCTTCTTTATCAGAGTTATGGCAAGAGGGAACTGAGGGAGGCTAGAGACGACTCTGCCTTCTTTACCTGCATGCAGTGGTGTGTAGCAGCAGGTGGAGCTTGAGCCACCCCAACGGGTGCTGCTGAGGGGAGAAGTTTCTGATCGGTGTGCCCAGTGCACAGCAATGCCAAGAGTGGAATGGACATGTGCAACACATCTTAAAGACCAATAGTTATGGAACCAGGTTAGTTACCAATTTTTTTCACATGCTTCATGAAACCTCAGACTGACATTTCTAACTGCTTTTATTTAAGCTCTCAGACACTTACATTTTTTTTATTTAAAAAAATCAACAACTTTGTAGGTTGACAGCTAAACTTCTAATGGGCTAACCCATAATATCCTTAAATTCAATCCAGCCTTAAAGTCAGAGAAGTTAGCTACCAGTTTTTATTTTATTGCTGCCACTTAGAGTATCTTCCATAATGATTCAGCGAATTAATGTTTTGCCTTTGAGAGGAAAGTGATAGCTACTTGTAGGACTTGACACTAATAATTAAGTTATGCTGTAGATTATTATCTCCTTACTGTAATAGTACATAAGTTTCCAGCATATGTATGGTTAAAATATATATTTGGCCACATTACTGAGTTAAATTAATCTTGAACATAGTTTTTTAAAATTCATAAATTCCTCAGTTCAGTATGTGAAAGATGCTCTCCCAACTGGCATCATATTATGAATATTTACCATATTGTTTGCTTTATAGATATGGAGGCCATCCAGCTTTTTACCGGCATAAGACCAGCACAGGCAGAACTCTCCCCATGTTTTATGTTTATGATTCTTATGTAACAATCCCTGAAATATGGGCAAATCTGTTAACTGTTTCTGGATCCCAGAGCATTCGCAATACACCGTATGATGGATTATTTATTGCACTTCTAGTGGAAGAAAAACATAAGCATGAAATCCACAGAAGTGGTTTTGATGGAATTTATACATACTTTGCCACCAATGGTTTTTCTTATGGCTCATCTCATCACAATTGGCCAAGTCTAAAAGCCTTTTGTGACAGCAGCAACTTAATGTTCATTCCAAGTGTGGGACCAGGATACATTGACACCAGCATCCGACCGTGGAATAACCACAACACCCGCAACCGTGTTAATGGGAAGTATTATGAGACTGCCTTCAGTGCAGCACTTTTGGTGCGACCAGAAATTATTTCCATCACCTCTTTCAATGAATGGCATGAAGGGACTCAGATTGAAAAAGCTGTTCCTAAGAAAACTGGACAGGTAACTTACCTGGATTACAAGCCTCATAAACCAACTATGTATCTGGAGCTCACTCGCAAGTGGTCTGAGAAATACAGTAAGGAAAAAGAACAATGGCTTATGTGAGGTGCTGCCTCCCTTGTTTGTAAATACATTCAGTCCATCTCAGAGTTGGAAATGACACTGGGAATTCTAATTCAGCCAATCAAGATGTCTTTTATTATGAATATACTTTAAAAAAAAAAAAACCTTTTGAATGTAGTATGCATTATTACTGTACCTGTTAGAATTAACTTTGACTCCTTTTAGGGGATAAAACAATAGTGAGCAATATTGGCATCTCTAGCCTATTGTAATTGGAGAATATTTTGTGAAATGCTAGATGCTTTTTATTCATAATCTGTATGTAAAGCTTACAGAAACTCTATCTGGAATAATTCAGAGGTGACTCAAGTAGAGTGAGACAGAATTTAGAATATTTACATTTATTACTTTTAGCTATATAGCTGTGTTTCAGAGTTGAATACTCCTGTGATTAGAATTTTGTCTCAGTAGTTCCTCAGAGGATAAATATTTGTGGTGCATGAAATAACACACCAATTGTTATATCATTTGTACACCTTGTAGCAGGCGGAGAGTTTACTTTAACATTTGACTTGTCTGTGGTACAAACACCAAGAATAGCGTGAAATTGTTCTGAAATTTAGAGCTTTTAAAGCTTTTGGTTTCAAAAATTGATGAAAGGTTATTTAACTCCAGATTAATCTTGTATTTGGATTTTGCATTCTGTATTTTTTATAACTATGGAGTGTCAGCAGAATGCATTGAGATCGTCTAACTAGATTAAAATTAAAGAAGGAATAATAGTAACTAAAATGAGGGCGGAAAGTATAAAAGCAAAGAAATTGCTCAAAATAAGAAAAATCTGTTTCTTAAACGAGATTTTCTTTAATGTTTACCAGGGATAGACTTTTTTATTACTTATCCAGACCTAGATCCAGTGTTTGGAAAAAGCTGAAAAGGTTACGAGTCACATAAATATTTTCTAGTCCTACAATTGATTTATTTTCTAGAGCAGTCTTTGTTGCATGATTTTAGTAGCACATAGTCTTCAGCCACTAGAATGAATTTGTCTGTTACCATTTGAAATCTTAATTTTCAAGTTTTCAGACAGTTCGTTGATTTCCTGCAGTACTAAAGATAGCAGCTACCAAAATCATGTCAGAATTCAGGCGAGGAGAAAATAAAGCAAGATAGTAATTGAGTGATGTTCTTATTACATTTCATAACGTGCCATTGCTAGAAATGAGTGCTTAATACTGTTTGAAAGCTGAGATTCTCAGGTTTCAAATGTTAAAAATCATTCATTTGTAGTCCTGGTTGTTTCTGAGACACCACTCAACAATGGTCTCTGTCTAGCAATGCTTTTTTGGCACTTACCCAGAACTGAATAGAGCAAATCCCCAAACTTGGACCACTATGGGTTTGACTATTTGGTTTTATAGTTGTGGTGAATTTGAGAGTACTTTGGCAAGTATTTAATCTGTAGCATAGTATAATTGCTTTTATTTTATTTATTTTTACTTACTTTAGGCCGTGATCCTGCATTGTGATTCACCTGTAAACTGCCCATTGGAGTCCCATTGACTTAATAGAGTTTTGTGCAGGCACAGTAATCTGCCCATGCAGTCGCAATGCAGGATTGAAAAAGTGAAACTGTGTTTTTTTCTGAAACATGTTTAAATCTTAATGACATGCTATTGCTGATATTTGTTAGTGACCTCTTAATGTGAAAGAAGGACGGGTTTCTCTGAAACTTGTCTCCATAGCTGAAAGACAGTTTTCACCAAATTTATGCAGGGAAACTGTCTGAAATTCTTTAACTGTTTTATACATCCAGGATGGCAAATTGTATGTAAGGTTTCTCTTCAAATTATTTAAATGGTTCTATTAGTAAGCCCCCAAACATCATAGGCATGGAAATTCCAACTTATTTTTAACTATCATAGGGCTAGTATACTAAGATGAACATATAGGACCATATTCTCAGCTACAGCCAAGGAGTGTGGGGTGTAGCTTCAAAAGGGGCTGCAGAGGAGCCATTTGTGGTTCCCAGTGGTGGGATCAGTTCTGCTCTTGTTGGGTCCCTAGTGTAGTTTAGAGCAGCCTCAAGAGTGTGTGTGCGTGTATGTATGTACGTAAATAAAAGGGGGCGGGGGGGAGAAAATAGAGCATTGCCCTGCATCTTGTGTAGTCACTTATACCAGGGCAGAGTGAGTGTAAAATACCCTGGTGTGACTACACAAAATACAGAATAGAGAGAATCTGAACCAAAGTGTGATAAGTAATCATCTTGGATCCTATCCTGTGTTCCATGCATACCCATTGCAGATAAGTTTGGGTATGCAAGGAATGCAGGATTGTTTCCCTTTTGTGTATTGAGAAGTGAGGAGTAGCTTGGTGCCTTCAACATGCCTGAGAAATGCCTATCTCTTGTCTACACTAGGAGCACTACAGTAATGGAGCTGTGCCACTGCAGTGCGTCTGGTGATGATGCTCTATGCTGACGGGAGAGAGCTCTCCTCTCAGCATAAGAAAACCACTTCTGCAAGAAGGTCTCCTGCCAACATAGCGCTGTCCACACAGCGCTTATGTCATTGTAACTTATATCGCTCAGAGGTTTATTTATCAGGTGGTTTATTCGCACACCTGAGCGACAGAAGTTATGCCAACATAAGCTGTAGTGTAGACATAGCCTAATATGTAGTCTGGGATGTTACAGTGCACCTTCAATGCTGTTGTTTTCTGTTAAATGGTATCTTCTAAATATTTTGCACTTTCAGACTTCATTTCTAAGGATCTCAAAATGCTTTTTCAAAGTAGGTAAGTAATATTTTTATTTTTCAGATGGATAAACTGAGCTATAGATGATTTAGTGACTTACCACAGTCACACAGTGAATCAGTGACAGTGTAGGACATAGAGCAGGTATTGATCCCCATTCTAACCACTCTCACACAGCCTCTTAAGGAAACTAATGTATGCACTTTTAGTATCAGTTCCTTAAATAACTATACCTATTTATTTATTTGTTTTTAAATTTGTTACTTTTTCGTTATTTACAAGCCTGGGAGTGCACAATTCCTTCAGTTATTTCCTCATTTCTAGCTTTCCCTCTCTCAGCAACTTAAAGGGATGCTCATTCTTCCTCCTACGTGAACTGGGAAAGGCTAGGTGTAGGTAACTGTTTGTCATAGTATTCATAATAGATAATACTGCATTAATGGTAATTAGGCAAAAATAAAAACGATAAATGATTATTGAAGGCAATCACTCACTATTATACCTGTGCTCTATAGCAATGCTTGAAATCACTGGTGACATACTACTGAGCAATCGTGACTGGGGAAATGAGTGATGACAATACTCAGGAAATGCTCTCCAAGGCCAAGTAGCAATGTTTCTAAGGCCACATAATTCACTTATAAAAGTGTGGGAAGGCCCTATTAATTCAGTTGTAGGCTTCAGTTTCTGACAGGCCCAAGTAAGTTTTCGAAATATTTATTTATTTCCATGGACTATATCTAAACTGAAGCATAGTCCATCCCCTGTACTCTCAGAACCCTTGTCTATATTGCACAGATTTGAAAAAGTTGCTTTGCCTTTTTATCCAAGTAAAAGAGCATGTCCATCTATTTTGCACATACTGTTAACTTCTTATGGCTGTCCTCTTGTGAATGCACAGCTTCAATCTTGGATCAGCTTTATTTGTAGAATTCAGTTTGTCTTGTGGTGCCAATATTCTGTCACAGACTTAAGAAGCTTTTGGAACAGAAGAGTCCTTAGTAAGTGTCTTTCACCATGAAATTCTGTACACACTGTATACGTAGTATATACTTGCATATTACATACATTTTGATAGTCTTTTGCATGGGTTTTTCAGGTACCCTTTATAATGTTTTACAGGAAAATATATTGTACATAGAGTTTTTGTTGCTGGTGGTAGGAAATAGAGATTAGTTCAACACATTTTTATGCACTTGGACAAGTAAATTAACTTTTGGTGGTCTTAAGTTTTTGCAAAACTTATGTACTTAATAAAGGAGAGACATAATTTGATTTTAAAAAATCCTACATATATTCTATTTAAGATAAGGTAGAAATCTCTGGCAAACTGTTCTAGATACTGTAAGTATTAGCTGCAAAGAAGTTCTGATTTTCTACTATAATCTATATTAAACAATTCAGTAAACCCTCACAATCTTTTATTCCTTTCTTTTTGTGAACCTCCTCAAACTATTATCGTAGTCTGTTACTTCTGTCCAGATTTAAATCTTGTCTGTTTTTAAAGTAACTTTCTTTCTAAGAATTCCTGTATAGTTCCAATGTAACCAACTTATTACAATATTTTGTAAGAGAATGTCCTTATTATATGTATTTTATAAACAAAGCATGAATTTTACAAAATGTGTGTATGATTTTTGTTGTGGATATTAATATTTTGTTTTGTTCAATGGACAGAGTTTAAATTAGTTACACTTCAGGTGTTTTGTTTTCCTACCTGGCTGTAGAAATGTATTACTAATGTGGCCTGATTCTGTCACCCTGTCAGGGTACTACTCAATGTATGAGATTTGTGGCATAATCTAGCTCATAGCAAATCATTTGAGTACACAGTGTTTTCATTTATAATCATGTTTACAAAAAACTAGTTGCTTAAATGTTGATGAACAATAACTGTACTCCCAAAATGCCATAGAGTGTATGATAGTAGCAATCTCTAAGCAGTAACAGTTTAGAAAGTGAATTTTCTATCACTTATGACCTTAGAATTGAGGTATCTTATGTGAGCCAATGCAATATCTAACATGGCATATTGGTTCTTTCTATGAACTGTCTGCTGCTCTAATTTGTATGTAAAGGAGATTGGTTCACCAAAATTTGCCCTGTGCTAATCAGTTTCTGCTTTGTGAGCCAGTGCGATGTCTAATGAAAGACAGAAAAAGTGAATAGTGATGCAGGACTTCTCATAGTACAAAACCATGAAAAATATTGGGTCTGATTCTTATGTTTTTAAATAGGCAAAACTTCCACTGAAGTTGCATTTAATCCAGTAACAGGCTTTCTCGATAGTGCACAACTCATAAAAATACTCAGATGCCTTTGAAAAAATTACACAGGCGGTACTGCTATGTTTAACCAAAAGATGAAAAATGTAGGATTTAGGTTTGCATTTTAAAGTGGTAAAAGGAGGAGACTCATATGCATATATGTATATATAATCTCTAAAGAAAAGCCTAATAGCGGTAATCACCCAGTCTTACGGCAGAAATGGTTTATGCCTGTTTTGTCTGTGGGAGAAAACTGGGATCAGGCCCAAAATCTGGATGTTAGACTCTCAAGATGCATTGTCCTATTCCAGTTGAAAAGCAACCAAAATATAAATGCACCACTTGCATTAGTTATTGAGTGGAAATCTACCTGTAAATAACCCATGCTTGGCAAATATCCTGTTCAGATATTTATAGTATATTTTACTACTCACTATAGTGAAATAGATGTATTCTAGTAAGAAACTACTGGGTTAGAAATGTAATATACGCATTCATTATTACATGTTTCTAGATATAGTCTAAGGTATTTTGAAGCCTAGAATAGTTTCATTCTTGTTGCACTTCAATTTGTTGGCCACTAAAATTTCAGTGACGTACCACTACTGTTAATGTAGAATGTTTTGCTATGCACAGTGTTTAATTTACTATAGCCTAAAGAAATGCTATGCATGTCTCAGGAAATCCAAAATTGAATCAAATACAAAATGTGCTTGAAAATTTAAAATTATATTAAGTACCTTGTTATGTAATTGTCACTCTAAGAGGAGACTGTAAATGATTTCTGTTTGTTTTGGTAAATAAAATCTCTATTACCATATTTTCAGTAAATTACACAAAACATTGTATTAAGAACTGATGATAAAATAAAATGAAATTTTAATTGCTCTTTTGTTTAAATTTTCTGTCAGCCTCCTCTGCTGAATGTGGGATGCATGTTCAATAAATCTTTTTCCTGGGAAATACGTTATGACAGCTGTTTTTATTGTAACGTTCAGTTTTTTCAGCAGGATATCAAAGGAAAAAGACAGCAGCTTTTTAAGAAACAGCTACAACAGCTGCATGTATTCCCAAATTATCAATATTTATTTAGTGTTTGTTTTATTCTCAATTTATAAAAATGAAAAAATACAGACCAGAAACTTACTAGGTCAAAGACCTCCAAAAGAGCCTCCTTCAAGCTCATCTAAATAAATTCTTCCTGACATCTCCTTTTCCCATACACTAGCATTATAAAATCGGAATAGAAGCTTCAATATGATAGATGCCATACAGACACATAGGAAGGAACAGTTCTTCGAGTGCTTGCTCATGTCAATTCCAAATAAGTGTGTGTGCACCGTGTGCACAGTCATCAGAAGGTTTTTCCCCTAGCGGTTCCCATCATGTCAGCTGTGGAGCACCCTGGAGTCATCCCTTCTTGGCAGTGTATATAGGTCCCTGCCAACCCGCCCCCTCTTCAGTTCCTTCTTACCACAAGTGATGGTCATTGGAGCTCTCTCTCTCTTGCTTTGGCAAGCATTTCTCCTAGTGTTAGCCTGTAACTAGTTAAATAGTTTAGTTAGAGTTGGGGGTTCTCCATGACCCCAATTCCTTCCCCTCTTGGGGTTCGGGGCATGCCTCGATCACAAGGCTTCAAACAGTGCAGGACCTGCCACAAGCCCATGCCAAAGGGTGACCCCCATCAGTCCTGCCTAAAGTGTCTGGGGGAGGCACATCAAACAGATCACTGCAAGATCTGCAGAGGGTTCCACCTGAGAACAAAGAAGGAAAGGGACTTCAAGCGCAAGCAACTCCTCATGGAGGCAGCCCTCTGTCCCTACCTGTCTCTGGGCCAGCGGGACTCTGCACTGAGCACCTCCGTGTGGAGTTTTCCGGCCTCCGTTAGAGAAGCTACAGCACCGAGGAAGGACTCTATGCATAGAGACTCTCGGAACCGTCACTCCCCAGCGCCGAAGCCCGTGGTGGTAACACAACATCCCTCACGCTCACCAGTGCCTCATAAGCGGCACAAGAAGACTGACAGAGGGCACTCACCCACGGTGAGAGCAGCCAGGACTGACAGCTCTAGCACTGTGCGTCCCGGGCAGCAGCACCTGACGCCTGTCTTGTAGGAAATGGCACCATCGACTTTGGGCCCGCAGAGGGGTCCGTCGAATCTTGCGCTGTTGGACTCTCCTGCTAGAGTGTGCCAGGTGGAGGAGTTGGAGCTCCCTTCCACTGCAGACACATTTGAAGTGGCCAGGGACCTGATTGCCATAATGGTGGGATAGACCTCTGGCACCAAAATGTGTGCTGTCATCTAGAGGCAAACCCGCAGTGATGAGGCACCGCTCACTGTCCCCTTCCCCCCAGCACTGTCCCACTTGGTACTGTTGTGGTCTCTGCCCTTGGAGTCCCAGTCATTGGATTCCGAGGTACTGTCCTATTACTCCAGGCACAGCCGGCTCCGATCAGAGTGGCACCGCTACAGACAGGAGGTGGGAATGGTGCTGTGGCTGGAGCATTGGCAAAGGCCCACGCAATGGCCTTTCTGGAGCCAGTAGGCATACCATCAGGCTCAGGGCACCTACTCCAGGGGTTCCCAGTTGATAATCTCAGAAAGGCATGCCCCTTTACCACCCCAGGACCATGCCCTGCCACAAGACACCAAGATGGCTTTGGACCCCGGCGCAGAGCCCCATCTGCATCCCAGCTCCGCTGCTGGCACCAAGTATCACGGCAACAAACAGGACCATTACTGGGAGCTGGAGAGACAGGAGGGCCCAGTTCTGCCTAGGGCATCTTTGTTGTCCTTGCCTGATGAGGGGGTGATGTGGTGGTCTTCCTCTGAGGCCCCCCCATTGATAATAGAGCACCCCAGGACCTATTGCACAGGGTGGCTCATAACATGGGGCTACAGGCCGAAAAGGTGGTCAAGCCTGTGAACCCCATGGTGGATATCTGGAGCCTTCCAGGGTGATATTACCCCTCATAAAAACCATTCAAACCACCACAAAGACCTTGTGGCCAACTTCTGCCTCCATTCCCCCTACAGCTAAGGGGGTAGAGGGAAAGTATTTCATCCCTTCTAAAGGGTACAAATATCTGTTCACTCATCCACAGCCTGCATTGCTGGTTGCAGGTGCTGCGAATGAGAGAAAGAAAGAGATGGACCTCTTCGGCAGGAAGGTGCAATCCATCGGGGGGATCCAGCTTTGGATGGCTAACCAGCAAGCAATCTTGAGTAGATAACTTTCATCATGGTGTTCCATGAATTAAAATTATAAGGAGTTGATCCTGTCAGACTCTAGAGAAGAGTTTGCTGCTCTGGTGGAGGAGGGCAAGGCACTGGCATGGACCTCTTTACAGGCCTGGACGCAGCAGACTTGGCTACGTGAGCCATATCCTCCACCATAGCCATGAGGAGAAGCTCATGGCTCCAGGTGTCAGGCCTTCCCCCAGAGGTGCAGCAAACAATTCAGGACCTGCCCTTTGACGGTGTGGGGTTGTTTTTGGAGCAGATGGACTCTAAGCTCCATAGCCTAAAAGACTATGGGCAACATTGAAATTGCTGGGTTTGCCCTAACCTCCTCCACACTTCTACCTTCCCTAACCTAGGAAGGACTTCTGGAAGCAGGGCAGGAATGGTTGGCGCAAGCCTTCCCAGCTACCGCTCAATCAAGGCCAAGTGTTGGTGAGGCAATCCTCTGGCTCTAAGCACACCTTTCGAGGGTGTGCCCAGGGGCAAAGCACCAGTCCAGTCACCGGATCCTTCACTTTGTTTTCTGAACTGTCTGTCTTTCATGCTTGGGCCCAGATAACCTCAGATTGCTGGGTTCTCTGCACTGTAGAAGTGAGATATTCTCTCCAATTCTCCTCCTCCTCTCCCTCCCACCACCCCTTCCCTGTCCCTCTTCAGGGACCCTTCTCATGAGCAACTCCTCATGCAGGAGGTTCAAATGCTCCTAGCCACGGGAGCAGTGGAGGACATTCCTTGGGAGCTAAGGGGCACGAGGGTTTTTACTCCCAATATTTCCTAATCCCCAATGCCAATGGGGGGTCTCAGACCCATTCTTGACCTGGGAGGCCTCAACAGATTCATGAAGAAGCTGAAGTTCCACATGGTCTCTTTAGCTACCATCATCCCATCCCTAGATCAGGGGAACTGGTACACCATCTTCAACCTGAAGAATGCGTACTTCCACATAACAATAGTTCCAGTCAACATACACTTCCTCAGGTTTGTAGGGAACTGCAACCATTACCAGTTTACTGTCCTCCCCATCAGCCTGCCAATAGCCCCTTGAGTTTTCACCAAGTGCATGGAAGTCATTGCTTAAGTTCCCTCTAAGCTGTGTGGCCATGCAGCAGCCTATTAAGCACCATGCAGGTGCTCAGGGCTTCAGCGGGGAGAGATGCTTCTCCCCCAGACCCCCTACAGCAGCAAGAGGCGCCCCAGACCTGCAGTGGCTGGGGGAGAAGCGCCCCTCCTCTGGCCCCAACCCAACCTAGACCCAGCTCACACCTGCTGCGGCTGGGGGAGAGGTGCCCTTCCCCTGGCCCCAACCCAGCCCAGGTGCTGCTGCAGGGGGAGAGAGCTGGGGGGAGGAAGTCCTCTTGCTGCACCCCAGCCCTGGGACAGCCTGCACCCCAAACCCCTCATCCCTGGCCCCACCACAGAGCCTGCACCCCTAGCCAGAGCCCTCAACCCCCTCCCCCACCACACACACTCCAACTCTCTGTCCCAGCCCTGAGCCTCCTCCCACACTTCGAACTCCTCAGCCCCACCCTGCCACATGAATTTTGTTATGTGCACCAATATGGAGGTGATGTGTGTCACATCACCTCCATATTGGTGCACATAACAAAATTCATTCAGCACATGTGTGGGAAAAATTAGAGGGAACGCTGGTCATAGTTCCTGAGAAAAAGGTAGGTGCAGGTATTCCTGTACCTCAGTGATTGGTTGGTCAGGGCCTGCTCCAAGGCACAAGTGTAGCAACATGTTAGCATGATACAGTCTACCTTCGACAGGCTGGGTCTCTTGGTGAATGTACACAAATCAACTCTATCCCCTACTCAGAGAATAGAGTTTTATAGGGGAAGTGTTGGACTTGGATCAAGTCAGAGCCTTCCTGCTAGAGTCTCATTTTCAGACAATGTACGACATCATAGAAGGCCTCAGGCAATACCCCACCACTACAGCAAGGAATTGCTTGAAGCTCCGCAGACATATGGCATCTTGTACTTATGTAGGTGTCACGGAATCACCGGGCAATGCTCTGGAACTACTCCTTACGAAGCCAGTCAGGACTCTGGGGGAGCATGCCTCCTCTCTGTGAGCACACTGTCTCTAGGGCAAGAAGCTTACACAGCTTTCACCTTCCTGAGTCTGACCTCGGAGCATTCAGTATGCCCTTCCACACCGTGCGCTTCCTACAGCAAGTCCACATAGGCGGGGCTCCTGGGGAAGCCAGTGGCTCCTGCACCCCAATTCTGCAGTCAGACATGACTCTCAGCCAGCCAGTAAAACACAAGGTTATTTAGACAACAGGAACACAGTCCAAAACAGAGCTTGTAGGTACAGGAAACAGGAGCCCTAAGTCAGGTCCATCTTTGGGCCAAGGATGCCAGAGCCCTGTCTGGGCAGCCCTCCATTTCCTCAGTCAGCTCCAAACTGAACTCTCTAGCCCCTCCTCTGGCCTTTGTCTCTTTCCTGGGCCAGGAGGCCACCTGATCTCTGTTCTCCAACACCTTCAGTTGGCACCTTGCAAGGGAGGGGCCCAGGCCATCAGTTGCCAGGAGGCAGGGTGCTGGCCATTTTCTGTGCAGACAGCATCACACTGGCCCTCTAAGGCTCTGCAACAATCACACAGCTTATCCCACCACCTAGATACTTAAGAACTGCATAGGGGAAACTGAGACACCCACACAGTATTCAGAGAAAACATTAAGAACATTCCCACTTCATCACAGTAGTACATCATGCAAGGCTGAGGTTGAACCTCTCCCGGCCTGGCTGGTGTCAACTTATCACCCAGATTGCAACAGCCTGGACAAGGTGGTCACACTCCCATCACAAGTTCTCAGGTCTCTCCAACGGTAGCTAAATCTGCAGGCGGTGTGCATGAGGGTCCCCTTCTCCAAACCGCATCCCTCACTTGCTCTCAGTGGCTCCAAAATCCTGTGACGACATACCCTGGCACATAGGCACCAACTCCGTGGGTGCTCCGGGGCTGGAGCACCCACAGGGAAAAATTAGTGGGTGCTCAGCACCCACCAGCACCAGTCAACTGTTTACGGTTTGTTAGAGAACTTATTCCTTCACTCTCCCATTTCCCTGGTCCTTCTCGCATGAACAGAGAGCAACAATAGCCGAAGTCCAAAGGTGCAAACAATTCAATATTTATTGGGGTGAACTTCCAGCAATCTTAAATCCAAGTTCCTTTTTCCTTCTTTTCGAATCCCAACTTACTATATAAATTAGGAGCAACCAGGAAGTAATATTCTTAGCTACACCTTAACGAATCATTCTACTGAAATTTACCTAACCAATCCTAACATATTGTAACATGATTAGCTAACCAATTATAACCCACCACCTTAATTAGTTTACACCCAGCAAAATTAATTGTACAGCAGACAGAAACAATCACAGAACCAGACAGAGACCATGCAAATAAACAATAGCAAAGTGGGAATTATAATGACAAAACGATACAGAAGTGAGGATTTCACAACTACATCTATAAAGACATAAGGGTTTCCCAGCTGTGTCTATTGATAAGTGAGTTCTTACCAGTCAGAAAACTATCAGACTAAATTTCCTTTTACATCTTCTAGGCGCCTCCCTTTCTCTGGAGGTGATAGATCGGATCAGCTTCCTAACAGCCCCAGATTGACTAGTTTGGAATGTGAGAGGTGACCATTCACTTCCCAGTTTATGGCTGCCTCTGCTGCTTAGCCAAAGGCATTGACCTAAGAACAGGGCCTCAGACTGTCACAGTGAGAAAAGGCCGTTACACAGATTCTTTCTTGTATACCTCTATTACTAGCTAAATGATAAACATATACCTAAATTCTTAAAGAATAGGCCTTTACAGGCAGGCCTGAATATCTATATCCTAACACGGTTCTTTTATTGGAGTAACTTTCGTTGGTGAGAGAGAGAGACAAGCTTTGGAGCTTTCAAAGAGTTCTTCTTCCTGAAGAAGAGTTCTGTGAAAGCTCAAAAGCTTGTCTCTCTCACCAACAGAAGCTGGTCCAATAAAAGATATTACCTCACCCACCTTTTTTCTGTAATGCAAATAGCCTCCCTCCAAAACTGGCAGAGGTCCTTGGACGAGAGGGCGGAGAGGCATGAGCAGTGGGCAGGTGGGGGAAGGGGCGGAGCGGGGGTGAGGCCTCGGGAGGGCACCCACCGGCAAAACCAAAAGTCAGCACCTATGCCCAGCAGACCAGTAAAGGAAATGAGCACCAGAAAAGATCACACCTCCATTAAGTGTGTACTGCCTCCAGTTTCCCAAAGTTCAAATGCACATCATCTGATCTCAGTTGGTGAGCTGTTATATAGAGAAAGAGATGGTCTCTTTAGGAGCTATGATCGGATCATATATGGGCAAGTATATAAAAGGTGCGCTTTGGCATGAATGAGTCTGCTTATGAACAAGGACTCTTCTTTATTTTATTCCACTGTTTACGTAGCTTAGGTGTCCTTTTAACTCATCATAACAATCATTAAAGATTTTTTTTATCCTCTCTTTACATAGAATATCTATTTATCCAACTGATCGTTTGAGGATAGTGAATGTTGTTTCCTTACTACAGTTGGGTGGATTGTAAATGTCTGCCAGTTGTGTACTACTATATATTTTAGACAGCTACTTGTTTTTTAATCTATTTTTGCAAGTGTTTCTGGGGTAATCCAGCAGATGTATCATTATTTATATTTAAGTATCTAGGGTCTAACATAGTTTTAACGCCCATTTAAGCATATCCTGCTGTGTTTTATTATTTTACAATGTTAAAGCAGGCCAGGTGCCACATCACAGGAAAACAGTATTCTAGGCATGAACAGATTGGGAACCTTGTTAAAGCATAAAACGTTTTCTTCGGTGATCTAAACTCCTGACAAATTAAACCTTTTTTAATGGTAATTTTTGTTTCATCCTCAAACATGCCCTCTAAATCTGTTTGTGGACAATTTGAAGAATGGGAAAACTCATCTACTTCATCAGGGCTAGGATCTCCCCCTGCTCACCTCCAAGTACATAAATATTTACACAACCATCAGACAGTTAGGTGCTTTCATGATTAAAGGTCTGGATTCTTTTTTGTGCATTACATATTCAACGGCCACACTTCTCACAGAATTATTTTTCCATTTCTTTTGCTTAGGGAAGTTGTCTTTCAGACCATCAAAAATCATTCTCAGTATGTAAAATGTAAGTTGTCTGATTTGAAAATAAAAATGATGGGGAAATTTAGGATGTTTCCAGGTTAAATTCATTCCTAAATTAGTAACCTATCCAAATGACAACAGAACAGAACAATCCTTCTGAGTTCATTTGAACTACTTTTGTGCAAATCAAAAAAGGTTGGTCTCTCTTGCTTACTAGTGCTTTTCTCTGTACCTCTTGCTCGATCAAGCATCATTGTACTTCATGAAAAGGAAATTTCCTTGAAGAAAAGATTAAGAGGTGACTAGATCATAGTCTACAAGTACCTACGTGGGGAAAAGCTTTCCGCTAACAGCGGCTCTTTTGTCTCCTACAAACAACAAAACCAAAAAAAAAGAGCATAGTGAGAGCCAAAGGTGGGAAGCTGAAACTACACAAATTCAGACTAGAAATAAAGGGCAAGTTTTTAGCAGTGAGGGTAATTAAACATTGGAACAGTTTACCATGAGCTGCATCTCCATTCTTGCAGTCTAAGCCAAGGCAATATCTTTCTAAAAGATGTGCTATAACTCAGACACGTTATGGGCTTCATGTAGAAATACTCTGGCCTGTGTTATATAGGAGGCCAGATTCAATTATCACAATAATTCCTTCTGGCCTTAAACTCTATGAATGAAGAAATAGACTCTAAGAAAAAATGTCAATAGTGACATGTTTCTGAACCATTATCAAGCTTTAGTGAACTTCTCATTAAATACTAAAGGGTTATATCTTACTTTGCAAGCAGTCCTGTGGGTTTCAATGGAACTACTTGAGGCGTACGGTGTTAATAGGTGGAAGCAAAGAGGCTCTAGCAAGATGCTGCCTTCTCCCTCTATTAAAAACATCTTCACTCCATTTGTCAAGGAACAGTAGTACAAAGGTTGGGACTCTTACTGCATATGTCACTAAACATGGAAACTTGTATAGTTTAATCATGGTGTTTGGCACTTGGATACAACAGTAATGAGTAAAACCAGTTAAAAATATTTACAATTAAATTGTTAAATGTATTATCAGAAAATGTATAAATGTTATTCAACATAATTTCAAAATATCACTAAATAATAGTAGTAACAACATTGCCTAGATTTGAGTTATCCATCCTAAATTATTTTAGAAAATGTAATTTTTAAGATAAATTTATTTTTTAACGTATTCTTTTCTATTTTTGCAACTATATTCAAAACTGACTTTACCACTTTTGGAAAGTATTTTAAATTAGATTCTGATCTCTGCTACACACAGCATAAATCATGTATCCTGAGTGATCTGTTACTACTGCGCTTGTGCACCACTAAGACAATAACCCGGTTTATGTTCTTCAATGCATGGAAATGTGCATCGTGTATCCGAGAACAGGATCTGACCTTCAAAATTGTTCTTATAACTTCAAGTTGTTTCTATGGAAACACAGCGTGGTGTCTCAAATCTTTGACTTCTCAAACTGCAGTGTGATGAGTCAGAAAATAAACAAACAAAACTTCAGTTGCTGCAGGGAAAATAGGAAAATTAGACTGCTGGCCTTTGCAATGTTAATGTCTCTCTATTGGGAAAGTCTTTTGAAAGACTTGCAAGTTCTGTTATAAGGACATGGGGGGGAGGGGTGAGAATCATCATCCAGTGACATCTGATGCCCAGTTTGAACTTTCAAAAGTATGAATTTCTGCATTAAAATTACATTTCAACAAGGCAAATAGCTCATGTTTGCATAATCTCTGCCATTAATTACACATTTCTGTGTGATATCAATGAATATTCGGGGGGGGGGAAACCACATAGCCTACTGGCTTTCTGGAAGTCCCAGAAAGCAATATGAGTCTATATATTAATAAAAAATTAAGATTTTTATGAAAGGAAGCCTGCAATTTACTTTTGTTGGGGGTAGGCACAGCAGCTTTTCCAATGTGTCTCTTCTCACTGCATCAGCCTTGCTTCTGGGGTAAAACCCTAGTGTGAGGGTTACATATTTGAGAATGCACATAAGTGCACGCTAAGGTTCAAGTTCAGATATGGTAATAACTTCAATAGATCTTATGTTACTGTAAGTACAACTGGAAGGGATTAAGATTTGTCTTATGGTTATGTATTCATTTCCCACTTCTGCCACAGACTTCGTATGTGACCTTGGGCAAGTCACTTAGGGTGGGATCCATAAGGTACTTAGGTGCCTAAACCCTGGATTTAGGCTCCTAATTCACTGTTCCATTGCAGATAAATATTTAAATAGCCATTGGGCCAGAGAGAGGAAGTGAAAGGACAAGCATGGGAATGACTCAGTCATCCAGTGGCTAGGGCGCTCACCTGGGATGTGGGAGACCCAGAAACCCAACTCCGCTCCAACCACTCTTTCATTACTTATCCATAGTGGAATAGTTCCAACAAGAGAGATTGAAGGAGTCCCATATCAGACTATCCTATGGCCCAGTGGTCATGAGAGGATTTGAACAGGGGTCTCCCACCTTTCTTTCACTCCCACACCCCCATTGGGGGGAATTGAACCTGAGTCTCCAGCATCCCACAGGGGTTCTCTAACCACTGGATTTATAACTTTTAAGGTCAACACCTCCTTTTCCTCTGTTGATTTTGCATGGAGTGAGACAGGCACCCAACTCATTCCCTCAAGAAATGCTGAAGGCACCTAAGTCACCTGACTGCAGGGGCCAGGTTCCTGCTCATGCATCGTTGGTGGAGCTAGGCACCTCCTTGCAGCCTGGACTTAGGCGTCTGTCTCTGAGAGAGGGGCAGAGCTTAGTGCAGACCTCTCTTATCAGCATCTCCCCTTGACTAGTCTAGGCAGCTCTTTTTCCCTTTTTAGATTATAAACTCTGGTTTAGGGATTGTCGTATTACATTTCTGTACAGCTGTTAATACAAAGGGACCCTCTAAGTGGTACATAACATAAATAGTAATAATGGAAGTAGTGTAGGGGATTTTTACAAATACAGTTGTGCACATAGGTAAACATGAGATTACTTCATAACCCTTTAAAATAATCTCAGTGGGCAGTACTGTCTGTTGTATCAAAAAAAACTACTTCAGTTTAGGTCTTGAGCCCTTGGGGCATAAAGACAGCATGGTGTGACTGAAGGCATCCTTTGACTATTCAGGGAGCGGTACTGGAGGACTTCAGGGGAAAGATATTCTTCCTTTCTTGGTTGAAAGAGTTCAGAGGATTACAGAGGGGCCTTTGCAGGTGGTGAAAGTGTTTGTGTGTGAAATGCTTTCCCAATTTAAAATAAAGCCTCAGATGTATGTATACAATCTTGATTTTCACTCATTGCATAGTTAAACTGCATCTAACAGCATCGTTTTCCTGTCATTTAATAAAAATGGCCTCTGCAATCCAAAATAAAATCAGTAGCCAGTAAAAGAGACTCGATTGATATGAGCCAGAAATATTGATTATTGTGTGTGTTGCAGAGGCCAGTCTACAGTAACCTGTCCTGCAAAAATGAACTAAGTGGGACAATTCACAGGAGTAGAGTTATCCATGTGCATAAGTGTTGACAGGATTGGGACCTCTATCTGGATGTGTTATCACGAATCAGATGACTAATTCTGTCGCAACAAAGTTTTATTCTTGTGTAAATGACCATTTCTCAGACTCAGCTAGTTATTCCGCTCTCTCACGTAGCTGTACAATGCTTTGTTTGCAACAAAGCAATTGAGGTTGAAGTGCATTTAGAAGCATGCTTATTCAGCTATGTCCATGCCTTTTTATATGACTAACGCAGGGATATTTTTTTCAAAAATTTGAACCACCCAGCCATAATTGTTCTGGAGGTTTCAGTGTTTGTGAACAGCACTGGATTGATTTGCCCTGGAATCTAAAGTTATTTATTTTTTTCACAAAAGCAGGTGCAAGACAGTCAGTGGCAGTTCCCACTCTGCCCCACCACTGTGCTTCAACCATGAGTTTGAGGGACCCATTTCCCGCTCTCCCCCCCACTCCTTAAAAAGGAAAAGGCAGGTCTGTCTGTTGTCTGACTAAATCCCTTGATTGAGTCTTCCAACGGCTATGCCAGTGGTAATTGTGTCTTTATGATGGATATGGGCACTTGTTCACAAAGGAGTGGATTGAGATCACTACCTCATTTTACATGGGTCACCCAACAGCTGTCAGGTAGCACCTCCTTTCATTCAATACTTATCAAGGCCAGATTTTAACAGTGACATAGAGGTAGAAAAACTATATCCCATTACAAAATCCTTCAGCCACAGTCCCTTTAAAAAGAAAAAAATATGAAGAACATGCCTAGCAAAACTTTGTAATCTTAGTGTCACATTGGGGAACACTTTGCATGTTTATAAAAACCTACAAAATAGACTCCTATAATGAAATGCTAACTTTAATTTTAGCAATGTAAATGGCAATGCTATAATTAGCAAGTAAAGCACATATAAATTAATCATTATTATGTAAACCTCACACTGAAGTTCAGAGAAGAAATTCTCAGCATTCATTTAAAAAAAAGATTTCAGAATTCTTGGAATAGTCTCAAATAATTCAGCTCTTTGCTATCCTTACAGTTTATGAAGTTTTGACATAACATCAGTTTGATTATCAGTAAAATAAACTACTGCATTGAGGAAGTAGATTAGGGATATAAGTGTGGAGTTGAGACATGAACTGGCAGAAAAATCAAAGGCAATGAACATACTGAGAGAAGCAATACCATGTTCAAGTTTATGTCCAGTGAATGGAAACCATCATTACAGGGTAATTTATAGAGTGCACATGCCCAGGAATTGCAGGTCCCTAGGATTTAGTTCAGTTCACCTGCCGTTTGTGTCATGGAGAGAAAACAGGCGGCCAAGGTAAAACTAACAGGGACAAATCAAGGAGTGCTAGATTATAGATTTAGACAAAGGTCATGTCTACACTGCAATGTAAGCCCAGGCTCAGACTCAGGCTTGAGCCCAGAATCCACCCCCTTCCATCTACACACAAATCTTTCACACTCAGGCTTGTGCCTAGGGTCCTAGGAGCTACAGGACTGCAGGGTCTGAACCCGAATCAAGCAATGAGCCGGAGTTCAATCCCAATTGTTTTACAGTGTAGATACAGTCCCCCCCAATTTAGGTCCTGGGAGTCTGTCAAAAGTATCCCACAATCCCATGGGCCCATATCCTTTGCCTTCTCTATCCCAAGAATCTGAAATAGACTCCAGTGAAAACAGAAGCAACCCTCCTTGGCATACGGCAGTAGCTCAGTGAATCAGCATTAACCCTTCCATTGTCTTCTGACCACCAAGCTACAAACACACCCTCAGAGAACCTTCTGTGTTTGCAATGGAGACTTTTGCAAAGCATAATGCTTCACTGTCATGGGAATGTCAGGGTTCCTTCCCCACTCTGAACTCTAGGGTACAGATGTGGGGACCCGCATGAAAGATCCCCTAAGCCTGCTCTTACCAGTTTAGGTTAAAAACTTCCCCAAGGTACAAACTTTGCCTTATCCTTGAACAGGATGCTGCCACCACCAAGCATTTTAAACAAACAACAGGGAAAGAGACCACTTGGAGACGTCTTCCCCCAAAATATCCCCCCAAGCCCGACACACCCCCTTTCCTGGGGAGGCTTGAGACTAATATCCTAACCAATTAGTTGCAAAATCTTGGAACAATGGAAAAATCGTTCAGGTTCTTAAAAGAAGGATTTTATTTAAAAAAAAAAAGAAAGGTAAAAATCATCTCTGTAAAATCAGGATGGAAAATACTTTACAGGGTATTCAGATTCAAACCACAGAGGATCCCCCTCTGGGCAAAACCTTAAAGTTACAGAAAACAGGAACAAACCTCCCTCTTAACACAGGGAAAATTCACATAAAACAAAAGAAACTAATCCGCCTTGCCTGGCTTACCTATACTGGTTGCAATATTGGAGACTTGGATTAGGATGGGTTGGAGAGGATGGACTTCTGTCTGGCTTCTCAGTCCCAAGAAAGAACAACTCCGTAAACAAAGAGCACAAACAAAACCTTCCCCCCACCCCCCAAGATTTGAAAGTATCTTGTCTCCTTATTGGTCATTTGGGTCAGGTGCCAGCCAGGTTAGCTGAACTTCTTAACCCTTTACAGGTAATAGGACGTTGCTCTGGCCAGGAGGGATTTTATACCACTGTATACAGAAAGGTGGTTACCCTTCCCTTTGTATTTATGACAGGGGCACAGCCAGATTTTGTTAAATCACTGGTGCAAGGCCAGAAAAACAGTGGACTTTAGTAAGAGTCCCAGGAATGACCATGCATACTAGCAAATAGCGAAGAAACCGGCAGCTTTGCACATTTACCAGACCGGTGACCAGTGCAGGGAGCAGATTATGCTGCTCAAGAGTGAGTACTGAAAAACCAGGAACCAGAACCACACCTTGGGCAACTTGCTGACATCATGCCCGTTTTACGGAGGAGTTTGACTGAATGCTGGACATTGTACCCAGCGTGGAGCCAACGGTGGTGCATGATGACATGCTCAGCTGGTGTCGTTCTGTCTCCAGAATCCAGCATGGGGACTGATGGGAGCCAGCAGCAGGTACCAAATGAGAACAATGAAGTGACTTTATTGCTGAAACTGGTCCCAGAACAGGCTCTGGAGCAGGAACAGCACATTCTGGTCCATACTTGGAGTTTTTTGGTGCACCTCTTGAGGAACAGCTCACTGTGGAGCCTGCAAGGGATAGAAATCACCCCTGAACACAGTAAATTTCTGGCTCCATTTTAATGTTTATTAATCTAGGAATGAGAGGGATTTCCACTCTGTAAACAATGCAAAAGCTACGAGAAGCCATTGCTAGCAGCGTGTATCCACTAATGGTGGATTGTATCCTAGTGTCTTGGCATTTCCCCCTTCCTCCACCACATGAGGTTCAAAATTGTGGCCAGGAAATTCAAACGCAGTTCCTCAAACAGGAGCAGTGGCTTAGGGAGGAGAAGAGAGCTTAGCAGAAAGAGCTCTTTGAGTGGCTCATATCACTAATGACTGCAAAAGTAGTAGCTCCTGCCACATTACACACATAACAGCCTGAGTCCCCTGCACACTATCCTGTGCTGTAGTCCAGAAGCACCTTGGAAGACTGCATGGCTCTCTGGCACATGCAGTCAGGTCCCACGAGTGTCTCCTCCTCCCCTGTAGATGCTTCCTACAACTCCAAGTGTGCAGCTAATCGGGAAAGAGAGGAAAGGAGAACAGGTAATTTCACTGCTTGCACTCGTTCATGCACTTTACTGTTTTAGTTCTGTCAGGTTCTGTTACCAGTGTGTTGGTGTGGTAATGGCAGCTGGCCTGCCTGGCAATGAATGAATGTTGTACTTTTCTAATACATGGTTATAAATGAAGTTTTTTAATTTCATCAAGCACATTTATTGCTACCATTGCTTCACATCCTACATTATCAGGGACAATTAGGAATTAGTACACTAAGACTATCCCTCAGCATAATAATCTATAGTAATTCATACTTCAGTCACTTCCTTACATCAATCCATACTATCAATCCCAACATTTCATAAGTGGTTATGTCATTCATAAATACATTGTGTGGCACTAAACTCCCCACCCCTGCCCAACCACTGACACCCCTCCACACATCACTCCGACAAGCACATTGATAAAGGTATTAGTCCTCCTCTTCCGTTGGGCCATGCAAATTCATAATGTGGGAGCTCAAAGCATCCCTGACTTCTGTTGCCCTGTGTAGTGGGGCAAACACCCGCTCCTGCCCAGAGGGGCTTAGAACAGCCCCGGAGAGGGCTGTGGCTCGGGACAGAGGCCTGGGCCAATTGGGGAAGGCAACAAAAGCTGGGGCCATGCCCCAATCAGGCCCAGCTGGCCCCTATAAGAGGCTGCGAGCCAGGAGTCCAAACAGACCCTCTCTGCCTGTAGAAGGGCCTGGCTGCTGGGGAGCCTAACCAAGTGCCTAGAGTGGAGCAGGGCTGGGGGAAGGCCAAGGGAGCTGGGAAGCTCCGGATTGGAAACCCCCCAGGCTGCGACCTAGTTGAAGGCCAATTAGGTACTGCAGAGGCAGCAGGTCCAAACCCCCTTTGCCTGTAATGAGTGGCTTATATACTGCAGTCAGTCGCAGTGAAGGGGGGCTAGCTAGTGACTGGGCTGTAGCTAAAGACTGAGGTGAGGTAGGGATAGGGGGTGGGGGTTCCCAGGCGTGGGGAGACCCTGCAAGTGCAGGGGTTACTGCCAGGGGGCAGCACTCCAATGTACAAGGGACACTGGGTCCGGGAGGGACACGGGGGCCTGGTGTAAACGGGACACTGGCCTGCAGAGGGCGCTCCAAGGCTGGAAGTAGAGCTAATTCCCAGAACACCAGCAGGAGGTGCCGCAGAGGTGAGTCCCACACGCTTACACCCTGGTACATTCAGCTCCAACTGTAGTAGGTCCACCTTCTGGTGGAGTGTACTGGTTCAGGTCCTTTGCTATTACAGTCAGGGGGAAATGGCTCGTCTCTGGTTTCATACAGATTGTGAAGAGCACTGCAAGTCACAGTAATGCAGACAGCATTGATGCCACTGGAATCCCAATAAGTCTGGTATCCCATTGGAGATGCTTACAATCTGCTGAAAGCACATTTAACAACCATTCTGCACCTGCCAAGAGTGTAATGAAACTGTCTTCTGCCAGGGGCTCTTAAATTGGGGTTATGATTTCATAAGCCAAGGCAAAAGTGAGTATGGGG
This sequence comes from Natator depressus, assembly GCF_965152275.1. NCBI lineage: Eukaryota > Metazoa > Chordata > Testudines > Cheloniidae > Natator > Natator depressus. The sequence continues at coordinate 73,680,447 of NC_134236.1, forward strand.
GGTCCCCCAGAATTATGATGGGGACAATAACTCCATTTATGAACACGGCATTTGGTGGAAATAGTGTCCAATGAATGTAGACTGCCGATCAGCAAAAAAAAAGTGTCATCATGAACTTTCCCATTGCAGCCTACGGTGACGTTTATAAATTGCTCTCTCTGGTCCACAAGGGCCTGCATAACAATGGAGTAGTACCTTTTGTGGTTTATGTATTCCTGTGGTCCTTGAGGAGGGCAAACTATGGGCACATAAGTCCTATCGATGGCCCTGGTGCAGTTTGGAAACCCCATTTTCTCTGAAAGTCAGTAATTACTTCAGGAATATCTTCTGTTCACCACCTTTGGGTAAACAACAAGCCTAATTGCCCCAGAAACTTCCACCACCTCTTTACCTACAGTCGACTTCCCACCACCAAACTGGTTTCTAAAGGACCTGTAGCAGTTTGGGGTAGCCAGCTTCCAAATGGCTATAGCAATTTGCTTATGGACCCACAAGGGTGGCTTTAGGAATGTGTCTTTGCCCTGGAGGTTTGGGGCAAGCTGCTTACAAAGCTCCAGAAATGTGGCTTTGTTCATGCACAAGTTGTGGACCCTTCTGCTCATCCCACGTCTGCATGCCGATGTGACCCCACCAGTCTGTGCTTGTAGCCCTGCTCCAGAACCTCCAGTCTATGCAGGGGGCATCCGTAGCTATACCGAGTGTCATGAACTACCTCAGGCAGTAAGAGTCTGCTAGTCCTGCCAGTCCTCCTCCTCCTCCTGCTTCATCATAAGTTCTGTCAGGTGCCTTTGGTGGGTCAGAAAACACCAATGAAATGTCCACCAGTGCCTCACAGCAGCTCTGCTTGTCTCGAGACAGGAGTGAAAGTACATGCAAGAGAAGTTCTTCAAAAGGCGCCTCTCCTCCATTTTGCTGACTCCAGTAGCTGGGAGTGAACAGACCAAAATGATAGTTCGGCAGGCTGTTCAAACTTCCTGTAACGTGCAGGTGGGCAGTCAAGTATCCCCACAGTGCACCACAGTCTTAGGGTTATCATGGCCACATTTCAGGAGGGTGCTAGAGAGTCAGATACAGCTGGTTCGACTTGGGTCTTTGTGCTGCAGTGAACCAGCCCCAGGTTCAAGCACAGGGTTAGAAAAATCTTAATGTTGGGTTAGCAATCAGTGTAGATGCACAGGCCCTAGGGTCTGTAACCCCCGGCCAGTTGACTCAAATCCCATTAATCCCGATTTTATATTGCAGTGTAGATATACCCAAAAAGAGAGAGAATCGCAAAGATCTCCCCAGGAGGTGTGGTGTTGGGTTTAAGGTGACCATGATTTAAAGAGACTGGTTCCATTTTCTATTGCATCCCTTCCTAGTACATGGTAAGATAAATGGAACTGTACAGTTATTTATTGTATTGTGTTTTTAAATTACAATTTATAAGAGACAGATTAAAAGTTAGAGGGATGTGATTAGTTTTATATATTCATTTTTGCATTCTGCCCTTATTTTATATATTTTTTAAAGAAATAAAGAATAGTTTTATGTACCAAAGCACATTCATTATTATTCTTTTTTTTAAAAAAAAATCTAACTCACTTTTCATTTTTAGATAGAAAGTAGAGGGTTTTTTCAATATGTTCTTTTAATCTACAGCCTCTTATGCTTTTAGCTCCTAATTACAGCCTTTGCTACAGTCTGCCATTCTTTAAATTGTGTTTGAACACAGCTTATGTATAAACTGTGGGTCCTGTCCATGTGAGGCCTTGTGAAGACCAGAATTTTGAGTCCAGCTGTAACTCAGATTAACCAATTGACAGTTAATTATTAATCATATTTATGACAATGGTGCCTAAGGGCCAACCAAAAACAGAGTACTACATGGTCCCTGCTCCAAAGAGCTTGAAATCTAAATAGATAAAAACAGGTACCGGGTAGGGAAAGAAGTAGAACATATAAGCAGAGTGAACAATGTGATGGCAGCAAACATGTTAGTTCCACAACTTTGCGGTGGGGCGGGGCAGAGGAGGGTTGACTTGAATGATTTTAAATGCTAATCTAGAGGTTCCACAAATGTTTGTTCCTGGTCATGGGTCTTAAGGCGAACCATGACCAGGAACAACTCTGTCATAGAACAAATATTTGTGGAGTGACTAGAATAGCATTTTCATTTGTGTGAACACACATTAACTGGCAATGTGGATTACAACTAGGGTAACATACGTCAAGATCCCAAAGAGAGGATGCTGCCAGGGGAAGGGGGAACTGGAGTACGGGAGGGATACTGCTCTCTGGCCACCCAGCTCTGAAGGCAGTACTACCCTCAGCAGCAGTGCAGAAGTAAGGGTGGTAATACTATATCATGCCACCCTTACTTCTGCACTGATTCTGGTGACAGTGCTGCCTTCAAAGCTGGATTCCTGGCCAGCAGCTGCCACTTTCCAGCTACTCAGTTCAAAATCATGGGCATTTGTTCTTATTTCAAAAATCTGCCTGGACAGAGACTGGAGGACCAAAACAAACCAAAACAAAAAGAGTGGTCATGTCTGGGAAAACCTGGACTTATGGTAACTCTAATTACAACAGGACCACAACTCTAGAGTATAAGAAAGGTGGAGACAGCATTTATGGCAAAGAGTTTATGCAGTTCCTAAAAGGGAGCGATACAATATTTTGTTAAAATTCCAGTATTATACATTTTCTAGCCCACATTTGATAAGGTAATTCAGTCTAACATAGGGAAGGTAACAGGAGGAAGAGCCAAAAGTTTTACAATTTAAAAAACAATTTAGCTAACATGAGTTCCTTTTCTTTCTCTCTTCCCCCTTTTAATCTTTTTATGGAACACTTGTAAAACCAGTGGCAGTTCTGGCCAAGACCTTAGTCGTTAGCTAAACTGACAAACGCATAGCTGGAAACCAAACCAGCTCACCTATATGTTAGTTTTCTTCAAAATAGGTATTAGTTTTATAAAAATGTATTTAGTGTTTAGACTCTATGAAATGCTTGTAAATTGCTGCTTGCATTAAATCTCCCTTGCAATGTCTGTATTCCATGCTATAAGGAAACACGTAAGCTTTGCTTTATAACATTAAAAATGTTTGCACTGAACTTGTGAACCCAGACATGGGAACCCAGGCACTTATCCATGCAGAAGGACTATCAAAAATTAAGTGGGCCATCATAAAACAAAAGCTTTGTTAATTGCCCCATCCAGCCATGGAGAAGTATATGCAGAAGGCTTCTTCCCATCAATTGGAATGTTGGAAGAATAAAAATAGTCAACAAGAAATTTTTTCATATCTTTGCTGTTTGAATTCTCACAGGGCCAGAAACATTAAACTAAGGCAGAGATCTCCAGGAGTTACCCCTGGGTCTGCCCTGAAAGACATTTTGAATTGACAGATTACCTCATCTCTGTCATCTTCAGGTCCATCTTTAGATGGTAACCCATTGTGTGTACATGTTTGCTTGCTTTAACTGATAAATAACTCTCATTTCTTTTTCCTAGTTAATAAACCTTTAGATAGTTTATTACAGGACTGGCTACAGGTGTTGTCTTTGATGTAAGATCTAAGGTACGAATCGATCTGGGATAAATGACTGGTAGCTTGGGACAGAAAACAACCTGAATATTTTATAATATTTACTGGCCTGGTGAAATCTAATTATAGAACATACAACCATTTTGGGGTGTCTGCCATGTTTTTTGACAGTCCACCCTGAGGTTGGCATTCATGGTCATGAGCCGCTCCAAACAGCGTGACAATTCTCACACAAATAAAGATATGTAACAGCTCAGGCAGCCCTCAGAATAAATTGAAACAAAATTAAAAAACTACTACTCCAACAAAAAAGCCATGTTTAACAAGTAGCTAAGATAACACATCTCATCATAAAGATACCTCCCACCTGCAGACAAACCTTGCAACAGATCCTTGAAAAGGATTCTTTCTGGAACCTAACTCCATAATAATAACTATTCAGGTAGCAGAACCATCATTGCAGATAAATAAAATTTGCAAATAGTGAATAAGCAGGTGAACACAAGGATACTCCCAGAATAAACTTTGTTCATTTTTTTTGTGTATTTCATTTAGTAATATGGAATTATCTTGGCCAAATACAGAGATGTTGTAGAGTTACTGATGCATGACAGTTTCCCCTTTTCACCCCCTTCCCCCAGTTATGCAATTTTCCTGCAGTCTGATTGTGGATGCCTGTTTTGCATAATCAATGCACAATTATAACCAGGCTGTGAACACTAATTGCTCTACTCTGACTCCTGCACTCAGAATGTTAAGACATTTGCTGGTCTCCTGAGCTTCCCGTTCCCTTTAGCAGAAACGGAAATTCTACCTTTTCACAAAAGGAGGAAACAAAGAATAAAATCAAAGAAAATGGTGCTGAAACTGAAATTGTCTAAAAAAGGTTGAAAACTAAAAAACCTGAGCCACTCACCTCCTTACCTTGCTTGTTTTGGCAGGGCTTGCTCGTTGAGTTCAGTGGATAGAGCACTAGCTCTGTAATTCAGAGATATGGATGCTAGTCCTAGCTTTGCAACTGAACTACACAGCATGAGCTTGGGAAAATCGTTTCACCTCTCTGTGCCACAGTTTCCACAGCTATCAAATGAAGATAATGAAACTGACTCTCCTCTGAGAAGCACTGCGAGATCCACAGATGAAGAGCACTATACAAGAGAAGTATTTATTTTGTTTTCAATGTTTGTTTCAATTGGGAAAGTTCCAGCTCTTCCATCCTAGCTCAGTTGTGAAACAATGTAAACAAACACACAGCAGTTAATTTGGGGAGAAGGGCTTTGAATGGCTCTGATTAGAGGGAAATGAGAATAAAAGGGTAGAAAATAAAATGCAGAGGAAGTGAAGAGTACAGAAGGAAGAAAATAGGGAAGGTAACAGGAGAAAGAGCCAAAAGTTTTACAATTTAATTTTTGGTTTTTTAGCTTTCACCTCTATTTGATAGCTTATTTATTGTAGGTTCTCTTCTTCTGTCATTTAAAATGGAATGTTTAATTAAAATTTCATCCTTAAATGATAGCTTGCGGGTGCTTCCAGATAACTGAGTGATAATAACCATATCCTGGGCTAAAAAACTCTTCACTTTAGGCTTCAGAGATTATCCTGGATAGGATTACTATCTAATAAATAGGGAACACTCTCAAGCCACCCATTATATTATTTATAATACTTCATGTTATACTAGTAAATGTTCAATTCTACTTTGTAAAAGTAAAGACAATGTTGTAATGGGAGACCTTACTACAGACAGCACTCTGCTATAGAATCTTTGCCAGGAAGTGGAGGGGAATTGCTGGGAGAGCTTGAGAGAAGGTCTACTGTATTTTACATTTCCTACCAACTAGAAACTGGCATATGAAAATCCCCACATACTGCCGCTGAAACAGAATTACGGAAGCAAATGAAAAACAAAACAAAAGTTATTGTAAGTGACAAGCTGTGGCCCAAATCCTGCTGAGCTTTGTCATGTTTTAATTGGAACAAGGTAAGCAGGATTTTTAGTCTTACATTTGAAAACCCATTGGTAATCCAGGAAGAATATCTTGTAAGGGTCTGATCCTGCAAGTCACTCCATGCAGTTGGAGACCCATTCAGTGATGTCAGTGCAACTATGTATGCGCACAGTGGTCTTCCTGTGTGCACTGTAGTGCAGGATCAGGGCCTTGATACAGTACAACATGAAGGAGTCCCTGTTCTCAAAAGCTTGATTTTTTTTTTATTCCACCTGCTTCATTCAGTTGTGGTGTAATCCAGTGTTTGAGATACTTCATTGCTTTGGAAGCAGTTGTGATGCCCAACACTGGCTAGGTCAATCCTTTAGGCCCAGTCCTAGTGTAGGGCATATAACTAGTGCATCCTAGGAGCACCCTTTAGAAGGAATACTCAGTGTCACGGTTCCTTCCCTGTTACAGTCCTGCTCTAGGTGCAGCTTACTTCTTCCCCCATGCCTGGTCAGAGAGTAAGGGAGAGCAGAGCCAAAGCTGTGCCATTCTTCACCTGCTTGTCTCAGTGGCCAATAGTTCCACATCAGATCTGCACCCAAGCTCCAGGTAAGGCTGAGCAAAGATGTGGGAGGGACTTATTCCCTACTTCCCTGGTCAGGTGGATAAACTAAAGGCACAATCTGATCCTAAATGAATTAGGAAGGAAGATTCCGCTTAGAAAGAGGAGTTGCTGTTAAACACAAATCTTGAAAATTACTGGTGATAGGCAAGAATACCAGCAGAAAATAAATCCTGATAATTTAAAGAGCTCATGCTTCTTTCTTTTTGTGTTTGCTGAATTGTAACTGTGGTTTTCTAAAAACAAGCAAAATAAAATCAAGTAGGCCTTCTTTGCTTTCATATATTGCCTCAATCAAAATAGGTACAGATTTAAAATTCAGAATAAAGATTGAGCTAAAATAAAATGACTGATCTGTAAGTGTAGATCACAGCTGTCGCTATTTAACAGACGTGATGCAATACGCATTATGCTTCTTGGGCAGGAGTGGTCGTAAACATATTGCTTCTATATTTTTTAAAAAAGCATTTTCCTATGGGACTATTTTAAATATATTGTTTCTGATAGTTATACATTAGACTTCCCCATGGAGGGCATGTAGAAAATATGTATCTATTAAAATTTCAATAAACACAGTTGCATGCAATGTTATTGTAGCTGTGTTGGTCCCAGAATATTAGAGAGACAAGGTAATATCTTGTACCGGACCAATCCAATAAAAGATGTTCTCACCCACCTTGTATCTCTAATAAACAGTGACACACACTATTGCTACTGATGATTGTCTGAAATTGTAGGTCTTTGAAGTTAGAAAATGTCTGCTAATTACTATGTCCCAATCACACACATGACCGCTGATGATTGCACTTGTTTTTCCATTGTCACGGACTTGGCTTTGAAGGTCACTCACTGTTGCAAATGAAATACTCGTTACTTATTTTACCTTCAGCTACAAATTTGTTCTCTCCATTGATTTTTCTGTCAGATGTAATGCTGAAGGAAAACTGCTGAATCTGGATTAGTGTTACATTTCTCAACTGCTAGTAACACAGTCTAATTTTCTCATCCCAGTGAATGACATTTGCATTTGGGTGATCTTTCAGCAATACATCTACAGTTGAGGGATTTGGTAATTGTCACGCTTCTTGTATGCATCCCATTCAGACCCATTGTGTTTATTTGAGACCCAGTCCTGTGCGGTGCTGAGCGTATCCCGTGAGGCACTGAGCACTGTAAATTCCCAGTGAAGCCAGAAAAGTTAAGGGTGCTCAGTGCCTCACTGATAACAGCTTGTGGATATTTTTTAGCCTTAGTCTGAGGATAGGCACTACTAAAGGGGGCGGGGGAATCCTTCCACACAGATAGAAAACAATTAGAGATGTAAGAGAACTTGGCATGTAGCAGCCAAATGATACCTTGCTGCACATATTCTCAATTATGAAGAGCTTCAAGAAGAGGAATGCCATTCCAACCGTAGCTGCACAAAGAGGTTAAAGCAAGAGGATGTGTGCAGAACCTCTGCTTTTACCAGTAAAAGCTGTGCGAGTGCTGCCCCCTCACACTCAGCTGGTGCAGTGACAGCTCCCCCTTCTGTGTCTGTCTATTTCATCCATTGGTTACATGCGCTGGATAGGTTATGAACTGCAGGGGCAATTTAATTTGAAAATATGGTACTGTACCATATGATCTGCGAATAGAACTCTGATATCTAAAGCTGGAATTTCCTAGCCCTTCATATGCTGTTGGCTTGATACGGTTATTACCAAACCATGCCCTGAGCTCATATACAGTATGGCAGAAGTCCTTGCCTGCAAACAGCTACTCATACCCCAATAGCCCTTCTTCTTGTATATTGTCCCAAGTGACCACTATGAGTCAATGGAGGTGAGGGTTTGCAGGATTGATATTTAAATGGGCTTTTGGCAGTTTAGCATACAGTAAATGTAAAGGTTACATTTTTGCTGTGTTATTTGCATGTTATATTAATGAAGTCCCAAAATAGATTTAAAATAAAAGTAGTTTTCAGAGTAGCAGCCGTGTTAGTCTGTATTCGCAAAAAGAAAAGGAGTACTTGTGGCACCTTAGAGACTAACCAATTTATTTGAGCATTTTATTTGAGCATAAGCTTTCATGAGCTACAGCTCACTTCATCGGATGTAGTATTACACTACAGCAGCTCCTCTTGCCAGCAGGAAAGAACAGATTGCAGTTAGCTGTAATTCCCAGGGCCAAGACAGGAGCAGGGTTTCAGACTGAAAGCAAATAAATAGTATCAAATGTCTAAAACACAATCATTCTAAAAGCAGCGCACAATTTCTCCCAGAGGAGAGACCACAAATTAGGATGTGGGAGTAGCTTTACATACCTGACATGTAATTTGCCAGTCACTGTTACCTGTAAAGAGAAAATTGTAAGCAATGGAAACATCTTTATACGGGGGTTTAGTAAGTGTGTATGGGGAACAGACTTTTTTTCAAGTTGCTGTGGAAAATCTTCTCTCTTGTATGCAGCCTGTCTGTAACAGGAACATAGGAATTGCCATACAAATTCAGACCACTTAGGAAGGAACAATCAGTTGCACACACACAAAGTGGGAAAATGACTGCCTAGGAAGGAGTACTACGGAAAGGGATCTGGGGGTCATAGTGGATCACAAGCTAAATATATGAGTCAACAGTGTAACACTTTCAAAAAAAAAAAAAAAAGCAAACCTTCTTGGATATATTATTAGGAGTGTTGTAAGCAAGACATGAGAAGTAATTTTTCTGCTCTACTCCACGCTGATTAGGTCTCAACTGGAGTATTGTGTCCTCTTCTGGGTGCCACATTTCAGGAAAGATGTGGACAAATTGGAGAAAGTCCAGAGAAGAGCAACAAAATGATTAAAGGTCTAGAAAACATGACCTATGAGGAAAGATTGAAAAAAAAACTGATTATTTAGTCTGGAGAAGAAAAGACTGAGGGGGGCCATAACAATTTTCAACTATATAAAAGGGTGTTACAAGGAGGAGGGAGAAAAATTGTTCTCCTGAACTACTGAGGATAGGACAAGAAGCAATGGGCTTAAATAGTAGCAAGGGCGGTTTAGGTTGGACGTTAGGAAAACCTTCCTAACTGTCAGGGTAGTTAAGCACTGGAATAAATTGCCTAGAGAGGTTGTGGAATCTCCCATCATTGGAGATTTTTAAAAGCAGGTTAGACAGTCACCCGTCAGGGATAATTTAGAGAATACTTAATCCTGTCCTGAGTGCAGGGGACTGGACTAGTACACCTCTTGAGGTCCCTTCAAGTCCTACGATTCTATGACCAATGGTCCATCCACTCCAGTGTCGTGTCTCTGACAAACAGCATTAACAGATGCTTCAGACCAAAGCATGAACCCAGGCAATTAGCAAGTTATATATATCCTGAAATATAAAGGATTACATTCCTTACAATTTTTGTATCCTAGCTACTGTGATTGTTCATATCTTTATTTATTTTATTATTCCTGTAATAGCATTTTGAATCCTACTATGCTCTTTGCCTGAAAAATACCTTGTAGCGGCTCCATAGGTTAATTATGTTGTATATAACCAAATTCCTTCCACCAGTTTTGAATATGTTGCCTGCCAATATCATTGAGTGCACCCTTTTCCCTATATACTGTGAAAGGGAAAGAGGACGTGTTCAGATAATCTTTTTTATACAGTACTACAACATGTCACCTCTTATTAGTCTCAGTCATGTTGCACATACATAGTGTTTTCAGTTCCTGTTTTCTTCATTGCAGCATACCACAGAATACCACAGAATTCAGGCCTGCTGGCAATAGCCAGTATTCAATCATGTAAATGTCTGTTTTCCATCTATTTTGAACCTCTGAAGGATTTATGGTTTAACAATTTTCTGTCCCCCAACACATTTTGCATGCACATTTGCAATCAATGCATTTGTAGGCAATGCACTGCCTTTGTGCACAACTACCTGGGCTGACAATAGCTGCACTGGCATCCTAGCTGAAGAAAGGATTTAGTTCCTACCATCGCCACTCTCTATAGCTCCCAAAAATGCCCCTAATGTGCCAAGAATAATCTCAGTCTGCTCTTCCTTTTCTTTGAGATTCTGCTTGCACTTTATTTTCTGAGCTCCTGACATATCCTTGAGACCAAGAGACTGATTTCTCTTATTCCATTTGCATTCCACTGACCTGTTGGCTTTTGCTTGCCTGTAGGCAGAATGACCATGGCAATTCCAGCACTATTCCAGCTTATCCTTACATATGGTGCCCTAGACAATCTATATTACCTGCATGTAAAGATAACTAGGGTCTCTCCCCTCAAAGTCTAGCTTTCTCTTTCATTTATCTGCCTTTAATATTTCTGTAGGGCAATCACCATTGCATCTTTTCATCTCATAGCAATATGTGCTTCTGATATTGCCTGTATCCCTTAAACCACCTTAGTCAGAGACTCAAGCAATAGAAGGGGGAATGTGCATGCTTTTAAAAAAAACACTGATAAAGAACAGAAAGGAAGATTTTGTTTGTTATCATTTGATATTATAGTTACAATAGACTCTGGGAGTTATCAGTGCTATCTTTCCTTTGCTCCAAGTCAGATACTGTTCTCATCAGGGCTTCAAGGTGTTTAGTGCTGCAGGCCTGCTGTCTCTGGTACGGATTTCCTATGAACCTTTATTCTACCTGTCACACAACTACAAATCAACCCTGCCTGCTCTATATTAAACATTGTGAAGGGGCCTCGTTCACTCTGCAGTGACAGAGCTGTCAGGAAACTCAGAGGACAGCTATGTCAGGCCTTTGAATGTTTCAAAAAATATAAAAGCAGTCAGCTCCAAGGAGTCTGCGGAAAACCTTGCCTTTGGCTTCCGCTGGTGTTACTATGTCAGCACAAATCACCAAAGGGAGCACAGAATAGAAATGTGATTCTATTTCTAACTGCACTGCTTTAGATTTTTGTTTAGGGAACATACTGTATTCCAGAGTTATATTTCACATTCTGCAGCATTATATAATTGTTCTGGGGACCAATTCCTCTTTCTCAACACCTGCTTCTGCTTTTCCCTAAGGTTTTTGTCCACTCCAGAAGTCCAGGAACCATGCCTGGGCCATGAAAGGGCCATGCCATGGAACAGAGGTTGACTGACCCCTTGTCCCTACTATTTGTAAAGGGGACAGTCCCCCTCTTACAGGTATCCTCTGAAAATCTGTCTGTGCAGTCCTTTTATGGCCCAGTTCTGCCACACTTACCCACCTTGTGTTGTACATTAGTCCATGCTTTGCTCAACAGAGTACTTGCAGTCTTTACTAAGAGAAAGTGAGTAAGAATGGCAGAACCAGGTTCTTAATTAACAATACATTGTTTACACCAGGAGACCATCTGACTACTTACAGGGCAGCTTCTTTCTCATACTCTGAGTTTCATGGCCACTGTTCATGTGCAAAGCTACAGTACATATTCATAGGTTCATAGATACTAAGGTCAGAAGGGACCATTATGGTCATCTAGTTTGACCTCCTGCACAACGCAGGCCACAGAATCTCATCCACCCACTCCTGCGAAAAACCTCACCTATGTCTGAGCTATTTAAACCATGATTTGAGGACTTCAAGGAGCAGAGAATCCTCCAGCAAGTGACCCGTGCCCCATGCTACAGAGGAAGGCGAAAAACCTCCAGGGCCTCTTCCAATCTGCCCTGGAGGAAAATTCCTTCCCGACCCCAAATATGGCGATCAGCTAAACCCTGAGCATATGGGCAAGATTCACCAGCCAGATACTACAGAAAATTCTTTCCTGGGTAGAATCCTCAAAATTTAGATCCTCAAAACCCTTGCTCAATAGCCACCTAACACTTCAGATGCCTAAAGTCCCTAGGTTTCCACTGAAGTCTCCATGACACCTAAATTTCTGCTGCAGGGTATGTGCAAAGCTGCCTAGGTTTTTATGCCCATGTGTCTAGCTCATGCCTACATTCCAGTAGGATCCTTGCCCTGCCTATCTCACTCTGTGAGGTCCAACCCACTAGGTAAATTCAGAGCAGCCCTACCAGATTGGGCCTCACACAAACTACAGTTGGAAGGGGGGCATTGTTCCCTTTAACTCAGTGGTTAGAGCCTTCACCCAGGCTATGGGAGATTTGAGTTTATATCTGCCTTCTACTGCTGTGGTTCGAGCATTCAAATCCAAATCTCACAGCTGACTACCCTAACTTCTGGGTAATGTGGTAGTCTGAGGTGGTGTGCTCTCCAAATCTGGTTTTGAAGTTGTTCCACTTTTATAAATAAATTAAATATTAATTGAGCTGGAGAAAGCATGAGAATGACTTAAGAGCCCAGTGGTTAGAGTACTCACCTGGGATTTAGAGTATAAAGTTCAAGTCCCTGTTCCAATGAATATTTATTTGTGGATTCCACTAAGCAGCCAGCTGCCTAAATGTTAGGCATTGCAATTACTGAATTTAAGTCCTCTGGGTGGTTCTAGCCCCTTTTGTCATAAATAGCTTCTCTGCTATATTTTGTAGAAGTCCAATATTGTAATATTTGGCTGAGAGACCTCTATGTACTTATGTTTTTTCTACTCATGAACTGAGCCCCATTCTTATCCACTTAAAAGGAAAAAACAAACAGTGGACACCTTGAGCCTCAAGTACTATTAAATTTCCCTTCAATAAAGAATGATGGGTGGGTGGTATGGTAGCAGCCCTCCCTGTGATTGTACCTTGCCAGGTTTGTATGTCTCTGCATTTCTGGTAAATTAATGGTATCGGGAGACACTATGCTGCCTTTCAGATGAAATGGGAAATGACTGCTCTGATTACCCATGTCCATTAATGATTCTGTGGCATTTTTTGTAAAATGTAGGATTGTTAACTAGAGGGCTCTGGTCAAATATTTTATCTGCTTACCTAAAGTTCTCCTTGCAACATAAAATAGAGAATTTACTTTTCACTTCCCCTTCTAAACACTGTTGTATAGCATTGCCGTAACAGAATGGCTGTTGTATTTTATTCCCAGAGGTAGCTGAGCTTCACTTGGGTGGATTCCTTATATGTAGAGCTATTTACAGCTTGCAGAATGCTTTAGAATCCTTCTGGATGAAAGGCACAATATAAATGTATTTATTCTGGTTTTTGCAAGATTTCAGAGGGACACCCAAAATCTATGTAAAGTCTGGGGGATAATAAAATCAAGAGCTTGTAAAACTTTCAAGGTCATCATTATTGTGAATTTCTTTAAGTGCAAGAAATATCCTTGTGTAATTCATGGACTTCTCATGTGAAAAAATATATCAAATCAATTACAATTTAATGAAATAAAATCTAATTACTGATATACTTTAGTACAATTTAGACATGAAATTCATGACAGATATTTGCTTCTTTTTTATCATTTCTTTACTGTCTTCATTCAGAATTGCTTTAACCACAGCAGCAAGCTAGCCAGAGTTAGCTGTGTCTTCTAACATTTGACTGTCTCTGAATATGTTGTAATCATTGCAAGGAGTTTCACTTTTCATGTTGTTTTCATGAACCAAGTCCATATCACTTAGGGTAGTCATTATTCATCACAGCTGGACAACTTCTAGTATTCTGCATTCATTCCTCCATGTTTTCAGAGTTAAAATTCAGTTATTTTTCCCCTTTTTGTACCAACACATCTTTCTATAAGTTCTTGTACAAAAAGGGAAGAATTTTCAGAAGTGCTTGGAACTGAGCCACACTCATAGGAGTAGATTGGGACCTACTATGTGCTGAGTATTTTCAATAATCTAGCTATCACAGTTCAGGGCAACTACACCTGTATTCTCCCTCTGTGGTCTAGCAAGGGCACTCACTTTAGGATAGAGGCTCCTCAGCCATCACCACTCTTTGGTAAAGATCTGCAATTCTCTCCTTCCTTACCAGGGTTTTTCCAGGCTGCACAGCTCCTTACCAAGGATGTGACTTCCCCCAGCAAGTCAAACTGCCTAAACAGGCCTACCTTTCCTGCTCCTCACAGGCTATGAACAGTTTAATTGTCCAGAACTTATACCACACAGCCCTTTCTAAGCAATCACATTTATTCTTAAGGTGAAAGCATCACCAAAAAACCCATTAAAATGATAAAAACTTTCATGCATGATACTAAGCTTACCAGCAATCATCCCAACTCCAACAAGGGCTCCGACAGGCGATAAGTCCTTCAGTCAAACACACCAAAAGTTTTTTCCTGTGGTCACAAGTTCATAACAGCTGTTAGCTCAGAACAAGCACTCCCAGGAATCTGAGAGTCACTCCTTTATACAGTTTGGTCCTTTGATCTGAAGAGATTGAGAACAGATAATCAGACAGACAATGAGTCCCTCTTAAGGGCAAAGCTTCAACAGGTTGGGTCTTTGCATAACTGGAGGTGGTAATTTGCATTCACCTCCCCCTAAGTATTGCCTAGGAATCCCACTTACCTTTGTCTGACATATTGTTTAAAACAGCTCATAACACTTCCCAAAGTTTACAGTGGCCACATCCTCCATCTGGAGAAGTTACCTACAATTCCACATTAATACATAAACATTTACTTTTGTAATACAATGAACTCCTATGATATCTAATTCAATAAGGTTTGTCCAGGATATTGCAGGAAAGTGCCATATCTGTCACACCAGCCACTTCATTTAAGAATAGAACTCTCCTGAAGTCTGACCATGAGTGCCTATGGGACAATTTGGGGAATCTGTCTTTACACAGCTTCTAAATTCTGATTGATACTGGGATTTCCTGATGTGTATGTGTGTCAGATTGCAGTTACCATTTTGAATGTAGGGTTTGTTTGCCTTCTCTCATGTCCTTTTACCTCCACATTGGACTCGAATTCTAAAAGGCAGTGACCCTGGGCTGACAATAGAAGGTTGTTAAACCTTGATGGCTCCTGTATCCAAATATTAATAACCTAAGCAATATGTTGACTGCTGCTCAAGAGAATTGGTTTATCATGGGAGAGGTCACATGGCAATGGTTTGATCACCAGTTGAGGCACATCATGTGATCATATGCCAGAAGAAATTGGAAGGGTATAAAAGGGCAGGAGCCTTCAGGTATTTTCATCAGCTCAAGTAGAGGGAAGCTGCTGCAGGATCCTGGTGAAGCAGAGATAACCCTACCTACCTGAACACAGTAGAAGTAAGGGTGAGTGAAAGTGAGGGGCATTGTGTTTGGGGGGGACAGGGGACATGTTTTCTGTCCCACCTTTTGTTTTCTCTCTTAAGTAAAAAGAGTCGAGAAACCTTTTGCTAAGCTTGCGTCTGCTTGCTTCTCTGTGATGGGTTCCTTAAGACAAACTGTAAACCAGAAGGGTTCACCTCTTTGGTGGGATTTTGCGGAATGTACTAGAGCTGCTGGACAGGCTTGAGGGAGATTTGGCTAGTTCCAGATCTTAAGCAATTGGATTGGGGGATCCCCACTGCTGGGAGGAGAGCCAGACAGAAGTTCAGCACCTACAGCATATGCCCAGGCACAAAGCCAGAGACAAGTGCCCAAACTCTGCCCAGCCACAGCCCATGGGATTCAGTTTTTGGATCCCCCTCACAGCACTCACCTCATTTCCCTACCAAAATGAGCAATACAATTTCAGTTGTCAGATTTATAATTGCTGTCTTTATTATTAATTTCGTCTCAGGAACTGTTTTGATTTTCTTTATTGAACACAGCTGTGAAAAAATGTGCTTCTGAAACCTGATTTTAATATTGCCTCAATCGTTTGGTCCACAGGCTGAACTTTTGCAGTTGTGTTGGGATGGAGAGCAGATAGTGCTCATCAACTGTTTAAGTGGCCAGATGAATACCTATCTTGACAAACACCACCACAATTTGGAATAGCAACTTGTGTGATAGCACAGTAGTTTTGTCTGTTGGCACTAAACTACGACAAACCTTGAAGAATATCAGAAATAATCTACACTCTAGATTGTCCTCTGCATGAAACAGGCAGGTTATTCATACTGATGTGCTTAAAACAAAGCTTCACATATTTTCCAGGCATATAATCACATGCAAGTGCAGTGAGCCTCTGGCAGTTTCCTGTATATGAAGCCAGTGTTTTCTCAGGCAACAGCATCCAGAAATATCAGTTTCATCAGCATTGTAAATATGGTCTGGCTGCAATTCCTCCTTTTTTCATGACATTAAAACTAGACTGGGCAAAGCAGTCATAAACATAAAATAAGGAACATTCCTGCCCTGATAGAGAGATGGATTACATCGCTGAACAAGTCATTTCTGTCTCTACACTTTATGAATCAGTTTCCACGTGAATGGATCCCCTGATGCAGCAGAAACTGACAATTCATCCAGCAACAGAGAGCTATTGGAGTCTATAATCAAGTTTAAATGTTTTCAGCCAGTCGGCACTAGCTGAAAGTGGGACAGCTCCATGTTGCTACTCAAATGTTTTTTTGTTTCATAGTTATACTTGAACATGCTGTGCCCTCATTTGGTTTTGTCCACTCCCGACAGATTACTTTTTCCAGAGCTTCATTGTGGAAACTTTCCTTCATTTTCTAAGGATAGGCTGTGGATATGGGAACCAAGGACCAAGTTTCTACTGCCAACTTTGACACTATCTTGCTGTGTAATTGTTACTTAACCCCTTTGTGACTTAGTATTTTCATCTATAAAATCGGATTAATAGTACTCTTGTTTGTAAAGTGCTTTGAGATCTACAGATGGAGAACCACAGTGTAAGAGCTGATACAGTCATTGGCCCACATCATCCCTTCCCACTGAAAAACCCACATGGGGATTTAGAGGATATGTCTATTCAGCTGCTGGGAGATGTAATTCCCAGCTCAGATAGATGTCCATGCACTAGGTCTGCTTGAGCTAGCAGCCTAGCCACAGCTCCACAGGCAGTGGCTTGGCTTAGCTGACCAAGTACAATCCTGCTCAACACATGACTCAGTTAGCTAGGCGGTGCCACCACTGCCACACTGCTATTTTTACACTCTAGCTTGAGCAGAGCTAGCTATGTATGTCCCCCTGAGCTGGGAATCTCACCTCCCAGCTGCCGTGTAGACATACCCTCGGGGGGCGGGGAATCTCCACATGTATCCCCATACAGAGATCACCACAGCGTCCTGTTGCAGGGCGAAGTTCTTTTCCACACTGTGGGTTTATTCCAGGTGCAGATTTAGGACCTCTCTAATAGAAATATTATTTTAAGCCACAGAGGAGACAAAGTTGTGTGTGTGTGTGTATATATATATATATATATATATATTGCACTCAGTCTCCAAGTCCACTGTCCGCTCCAGACCAATGAGGAATTTAAACAACAACCATCACCATTTTATGATGGTTCTAAAATCCTGAGCTTTCATGAGAAGTTTGCTACAGAGACCTTCCTTTCTTGTTATTGAACAAGCACAATTTACACAAAGATCTGATTTCCAACATTCAGCATTAAAAAAGAAATACCCTTGACTAGGTGACAGAGGTATTTAGGTGGTAACTGCACCTAGAATGCAATAGAAGACCAAAAATGTTAATCTTGGTTGACAACACTGGGAGACTAATAGCACTAATATGCTACCTACAATTTCAGTGAAAAAATGCTCCCTCCGGCTGAGACAAAGCCATTTTGCATCCATCCGAGTTTCATAAATTTGGATGTTCATAAAACTGGGCTTCTATTACACCAGGTTCTTTCATTAGTGAGATGTCTATTAGAATCTTTTTAGTTCCAGGTACAACATCATAGTTGTGGCAGCCCCAGTAACATAAGAAAATCTCTCAGGTATTCCATTCTTAGGTGGACTGTTAGCTGCAGAGTCCCGGAGTAGACCCTCCTGGGGTGTACTAAAAGTTCCCTCATCCATTTTAAGGTAGTACCAATTTATGTGTAACATGTTAGTGTGTGTTAGAAGTCATATCCCCATCATGTGCATTGTTCCACTCTGTAGACAAGCCCTAATATCCTGATTCTGCAATGAGTTCTTCTTGGATGCATGTGAAGAATTCCACTGAAGTCAATGGGGCTCCGCACAGGGATCCACCCATGTGGAGCTCTTTGCAAAATCAATGCTTAAGACAAGTCAGAACACAGAACAAGTCAGAGAAAGGGAAAGAAGGAGAAATATTTGGTGAGGCGAAAGTTGGAAGTATTCCTGAAAGGAATGGATTAATGGGAGGCTCTGAAGAGGGGGGTTTAATCACTCAAATTACATTAGAACTCAAATTAAATTACAAAAGAATGGTCTGACCCAGTATGGCCAAATGTCCATCTAGCCTAATAACCTGTCATCAGACAGTGGCAGGTGCCAGATGCTTCAGAGGGAGTGAACAGAACAGGGAAGTTACTAATGATCCATACAGACGCTCCCCACGTTACGCAAGACCCGACTTACGCAAATTTGCACTTACGGAAAAGTTCCATAAGCCAGAAATAGGATTTTTGAGTTGCAGAAATTTTTGCGTAACATATGGGTATACGTTTCCGATTTAGCAAAATTCAAGTTACACAAGGCTTTTCAGACCGGAACGATTGCGTAAGTCAGGGGGCGTCTGTACCATCATCCAGTCCCAGCTTCTGGTAGTCAGAGATTTAGGGATACCCAGGGCATGGGTTTGCATCCCTGACATCTTGGCTAATAGCCATTGATGAATCTATCCTCCATTAACTTAT